>NC_138129.1:101373474-102750558 GCF_964188305.1 Podarcis bocagei
GGGTCAGGGGCAATACTTCCCCCAGGGGGGAAAGATTTGAGGGGGGGGGCTGCATGTCAGCAAACAGCCATGGCTGGATGACAAATAGTTTATAGAAGTGGTTAGAGGGTTTATCTATCCTCTGGCTACTTGCAACAAATCACTGCAATTTTTAATGGCTGTCTTTGAATGAGAATTTGCTTATTCTTACACACAGATTCTTACTGTCCACACTCCCCCTGCCTTGCATTGGCTGGGGATATTATTGTCTTCTGCCTTCTCTTCTCTTTCTAGGCGATTCATTCTGCAGGCTGGTTTGGGTGGGGGAGGACGCTTGTTTGTGCTGCCTGGTCAATGGCCAGAGGCACCTCCAGAAAGACAGCTGCGGCTTTGCTGCCCATTATTCAGGTCGGGTCCAGCTTGCCAAAATCAAGCAGCCTGCTTTGTCTCATCCTAAGCCCTCCCTCCAAGCTCCACGATGACACAATTGGTGCTTTTCCAGCCACAATCTGCCTTTATAGGGAGACACCAGCCAGTTATATTAATTCTCTGCCCCTCGAAAGACAGGGTAAATGGTGGTCTCTCTCTTCCTTGCTCCTTCCATCATTCGATCCACTGCCTCCTCTTTCTTCTATTCTAAGATTTATAATACAGTGGTACCTCGGGTTAAGTACGTAATTTGTTCCTGAGGTCCGTTCTTAACCTGAAACTGCTCTTAACCTGAAGCACCACTTTAGCTAATGGGGCCTCCTGCTGCCGTCGCGCCGCCGGAGCACAATTTCTGTTCTCATCCTGAAGCAAAGTTCTTAACCTGAAGCACTAATTCTGGGTTAGCGGAGTCTGTAACCTGAAGAGTATGTAACCTGAAGCGTATGTAACCTGAGATACCACTGTAGTAGCATCATCATAGAATTGGAAGGGACCACAGGGGTCATCTAGTCCAACCCCCTCCAATGTGGGGCTCAGATACCAACTTCCCCTATTTAACAGTAGTGACAGTCATTTTCTGATACTGGTCCAGGGTAAAAAACATAACCCTTGTTTTGCCTTATTGTTTTGCTGCTAGGGCATTTGCTGAGATTCCATGGAATAAGAAGAACAGAGACCTGCACTCCTCAGCAGTGACTACTGTATTGCCATCTATTTTAATTGTTATTTGAATACACTCTATAAGCAGCCTTGAAAACTTTGGTTAGTGGGCAGTGTATAAATATTCCTCAGTAAATATAAAAATAAAATAAAATGCCATATTAAAAAAGAGAAAGTTAGTTTTTACTCAGCCCCAACCCCAGGATTTCAGAGATGTGAAATATGCCTGAGTAGCGTGAGCGTGCACCTTGGGTCTAGTCCATGCCAGACCACACACCTGATATAAGCTGCCGGCTCCCTATCTCTCCTCCTTCCATCTCCCCCTCCACCACCATAAGCATAAATGGATCCTGTGTGTGTTTGTCCTGCAGTTCTATAATAAGGACAAGCAGACGCACTTTAAACACGTTCGTTAACCTTCTTCAGTACGCATCTCTCTTGTTGTTTTTTTAAAACATACTCTTATGATTTTGGTTTAGTAGCTGTGTCTTCTTCCCATTGAACTCAGCGCGACTTGCTTCCAAACAGAAACCTGCACGGAATTGCACTATAAAGTGCTTATCTGGAACATGCTCAATTAAAGCAACAAAATGGTATCAACTTCTTCCACCAAATGTTTAGAAGAAATGGCAATTAATACTTTTAACAATCAGCATTCCCAAACTGTTTCTAGAATGCCCAAATTGCTTCACATATATTATTTCCGTAATCCTTGCAGCAACCTTCTAATTGCATTAAAATGTGTTTGTTAGGGGAACTGCAGCACTAAAATCCTGATGAATTTTTGAGACTTAAAAGGAAAGAGAAAGAATTGCCAGTTGATAGAGAACTGTAGTGAAATGAACTTAAGAAGGGAAAAATCAAAATGAGAAATCAAAGCTGACAGCTTTGTCCAAACCTGCTTCCCTCACACTCAGCCTCAGTCACTCTGTCTGCACTGGCGGAGGAAGAGGAGTGCGGGGGGAGCGCACCACCCCCGGCAGCGCGATCCCGGTGGGGTGCCATCGTGGCTGCCTCCCCTCCTGCGCTGGGCGCCACGTCCCCGGGATGTGCACCAGCCCCGCCTGGTCTCTGCCACCCCCCCCCCCGTGCCGGAGCATGAAGCTCCGCCACTGTCTGTCACGTTTCTGCCATTTCCTTCTCCCCCCCTCCTTTGCCTTGCTCTCCAATACCCACCTTCCCGCCTATCTTTGCAATGTACCGTATTTTTCGCTCTATAACACGCACCTGACCATAACACGCACATCGTTTTTAGAGGAGGAAAACAAGGAAAAAAATTCTGAATGAAACAGTGGATGTATCATTTTTGTGCTTCATGCTGTGGCCACAGACATGTGATCTGATGGTGAATTTGGGGTAGCTCAATGCAAAGATCCTGAGGATCCATGTGGATCCATGCTTTTTAACCACATTTTTGCACCATTGCAGCCCCAGGCAACAGTGGGTGTGTGATTTTTGGGGGGCAGGCTGCTATGTGATCTGATGGTGAATTTGGGGTGGCCCAATGCAAAGATCCTGAGGATCCATGTGGATCCATGCTTTGTAACTACATTTTTGCACCATTGCAGCCCCAGGCAACAGTGGGTGTGTGATTTTTGGGGGGCAGGCTGCTATGTGATCTGATGGTGAATTTGGGGTGGCCCAATGCAAAGATCCTGAGGATCCATGTGGATCCATGCTTTTTAACCACGTTTTTGCACCATTGCAGCCCCAGGCAACAGTGGGTGTGTGATTTTTGGGGGGCAGGCTGCTATGTGATCTGATGGTGAATTTGGGGTGGCCCAATGCAAAGATCCTGAGGATCCATGTGGATCCATGCTTTGTAACTACATTTTAAGTGGGGAGTGAAGGAAAAACACAGAAGGGACAAGAGAGCGTTGTGCAGAGAAGCAGCTGGCTAAGAAAGCAGGAGAGGGATTTTACGGGAGGGAGGAAAGAAAGGCAAAAGTTTCCACAAACCGAAGCCAGCTTTCTCTCTCCTCCTGCATGTTTTCTGGCTGCCTGCGAGGAGCACAGAGAGGAATTACTAGAAGGAAAGACCTCTGCTTTCCCCTCTGCTTGCCTGGAGGGGAGGGGATTTGCCTGCTCTTTGTTCCGTTTGAGCAAACACAGCAACGAAACAGAGGAGGGTGGGCAGTAAGACCCTGAGGCAGAATGCAGGAAAGCTGCAACTTCCTCTTTTCAGGTTTCCCTCTCGGACACAACGCACGATTGATTTTTGCTGATTTTTGTTCCTGCGCTCCCCTAATCGGCTCCAGGGACCCCCCCCCCACATTCGCTCCATAACACGCACAGACATTTCCCCTTCCTTTTTAGAAGAAAAAATCTGCGTGTAATAGAGAGAAAAATACGGTACCTGTAGGGAGCTGGTCCCCTTCATGGATCACTGCCTTGCCGTGGCGAAGGGGCTTGAAGAACTCAGAGAAGCTATGAACGATGCCGAGCAGGGCACCCAAGATGAACAGGTCATAGTGGAGAGTTTTGACCAAACGTGATCCACCTGGAGTAGGAACCGGCAAGCCACTCCAGTATCCCTGCCAAGAAAACTCCATGGACAAAGACAACAGGCATATAAAAGTTATGACACTGGAAGATGAGCCCCTCAGGTCGGAAGGTGTCCAACATGCTACTGGGGAAGAGCGGAGGACAAGTACAAGTAGATCCAGAGCTGATGAAGCGCTGGGCCAAAGCCGAAAGGACGCTCAGTTGCGGATATGCATGGAAGCGAAAGGAAAGTCCAATGCTGTAAAGAAAAATATTGCATAGGAACCTGGAATGTAAGAACCATGAACCTGGGTAAGTTGGATGTGGTCAAAAATGAGATGGCGAGAATAAATATTGACATCCTGGGCATCAGTGAGCTAAAATGGACGGGAATGGGCGAATTCAGTTCGGATGACTATCATATCTACTACTGTGGGCAAGAAACCCGTAAAAGAAATGGAGTGGCCCTCATAGTCAACAAAAGAGTGGCGAAAGCTGTACTGGGATGCAGTCTCAAAAATGATAGAATGATCTCGATACGAATCCAAGGCAGACCTTTTAACATCACAGTAATCCAAGTGTATGCACCAACTACTGGTGCTGAAGAAACTGAAATTGACCAATTCTATGAAGACTTACAAGACCTTATAGAAGTGACACCAAAGAAGGATGTTCTGCTCATTATAGGTGATTGGAATGCTAAAGTAGGGAATCAAGAGATAAAAGGAACTACTGGCAAGTTTGGCCTTGGAGATCAAAACGAAGCAGGGCAAAGGCTAATAGAGTTCTGCCAAGAGAACAAGTTGGTCATCACAAACACGCTTTTCCAACAACACAAGAGACGACTCTACACATGGACATCCCCAGATGGGCAACATCGAAATCAGATTGATTATATTCTCTGCAGCCAAAGATGGAGAAGCTCTATACAGTCAGCAAAAACAAGACCTGGAGCTGACTGTGGCTCAGATCATCAGCTTCTTATAGCAAAATTCAAGCTTAAACTGAAGAAAGTAGGAAAAGCCACTGGACAGGTAAGATACAATCTAAACCAAATCCCTTATGAATACACAGTGGAAGTGAGGAACAGGTTTAAGGATTTAGATTTGCTGGACAGAGTGCCTGAAGAACTATGGGTGGAGGCTCGCAACATTATACAGGAGGCAGCAACTAAAACCATCCCAATGAAAAAGAAATGCAAGAAAGCAAAGTGGCTGTCCAACGAGGCCTTACAAATAGCGGGGGAGAGAAGGCAAGCAAAATGCGAGGGAGATAATGAAAGATACAAGAAATTGAATGCAGATTTCCAAAGAATAGCAAGGAGAGACAAGAAGGCCTTCTTAAACGAGCAATGCAAAGAAATAGAGGAAAGCAACAGAATGGGAAGAACCAGAGATCTGTTCAAGAAAATCGGAAATATGAAAGGAACATTTCGTACAAAGATTACCATAATAAAGGACAAAAGTGGTAAAGACCTAACTGAAGCAGAAGACATCAAGAAGAGGTGGCAAGAATACACAGAGGAATTATACCAGAAAGATATGGATGTCTCGTACACCCCAGGTAGTGTGGTTGCTGACCTTGAGCCAGACATCCTGGAGAGTGAAGTCAAATGGGCCTTAGAAAGCACTGCAAATAACAAGGCCAGTGGAAGTGATGGTATTCCAGCTGAACTGTTTAAAATTTTAAAAGATGATGCTGTTAAGGTGCTACACTCAATATGCCAGCAAGTTTGGAAAACTCAGCAGTGGCCAGAGGATTGGAGAAGATCAGTCTACATCCCAATCCCAAAGAAAGGCAGTGCCAAAGAATGCTCCAACTACCGCACAATTGCACTCATTTCACACGCTAGCAAGGTTATGCTTAAAATTATACAAGGAAGGCTCAAGCAGTATGTGGACCGAGAACTCCCAGAAGTGCAAGCTGGATTTAGAAGAGGCAGAGGAACCAGAGACCAAATTGCAAACATGCGCTGGATTATGGAGAAAGCTAGAGAGTTCCAGAAAGACATCTACTTCTGCTTCATTGACTATGCAAAAGCCTTTGACTGTGTTGACCACAGCAAACTATGGCAAGTTCTTAAAGAAATGGGAGTGCCTGATCACCTCATCTGTCTCCTGAGAAATCTCTATGTGGGACAAGAAGCTACAGTTAGAACTGGATATGGAACAACTGATTGGTTCCAAATTGGGAAAGGAGTACGGCAAGGCTGTATATTGTCTCCCTGCTTATTTAACTTATATGCAGAACTCATCATGCGAAAGGCCGGGCTGGATGAATCCCAAGCCGGAATTAAGATTGCCGGAAGAAATATCAACAACCTCAGATATGCAGATGACACAACCTTGATGGCAGAAAGTGAAGAGGAATTAAAGAACCTTTTAATGAGGGTGAAAGAGGAGAGCGCAAAATATGGTCTGAAGCTCAACATCAAAAAAACGAAGATCATGGCCACTGGGCCCATCACCTCCTTGCAAATAGAAGGGGAAGAAATGGAGGCAGTGAGAGATTTTACTTTCTTGGGCTCCATGATCAGTGCAGATGGTGACAGCAGTCACGAAATTAAAAGACGCCTGCTCCTTGGGAGAAAGGCGATGGCAAACCTAGACAACATCTTAAAAAGCAGAGACATCACCTTGCCAACAAAGGTCCGTATAGTAAAAGCCATGGTTTTCCCAGTAGTGATGTATGGAAGTGAGAGCTGGACCATAAAGAAGGCTGATCGCCGAAGAATTGATGCTTTTGAATTATGGTGCTGGAGGAGACTCTTGAGAGTCCCATGGACTGCAAGAAGATCAAACCTCTCCATTCTGAAGGAAATCAGCCCTGAGCGCTCACTGGAAGGACAGATCGTGAAGCTGAGGCTCCAATACTTTGGCCACCTCATGAGAAGAGAAGACTCCCTGGAAAAGACCCTGATGTTGGGAAAGATGGAGGGCACAAGGAGAAGGGGACGACAGAGAATGAGATGGTTGGATGGTGTTCTTGAAGCTACCAGCATGAGTTTGATCAAACTGCGGGAGGCAGTGGAGGACAGGAGTGCCTGGCGTGCTCTGGTCCATGGGGTCACGAAGAGTCGGACACGACTAAACGACTAAACAACAACAACAACAACAGGGAGCTGGTACAGTTGTGGGCAGGTGAGGAGGAGGTGACACTGGGCAGGCTGCCAGGTTGACACACAATGGACAGTGGGCTAAGGCTCTTAATCCATATAAATCTCTTCATATTGCAAATGTGGAGGCAGAGGCAGACGGGGGGAGTAATGTTTCCCCTGCGCCAAAGATCACCTAGCAAGTTTATGGTAGGTGAGATTTCAACCATGAATTTCCTCGTTTATTTGCATGGAATGTGCAGGATGGTGCTGTTAGTCACTCTGTATTCTGTGTATTGTAAGGGGCCATGCAACTATATTAATTTCCCCACTGCACTGTGTGTATTTCCTAGGAGCATAATGTGTGGGTAATTGGCTTTTTTAAAAACGCTCAAGTTGGCGTTTTCATGCCGAACAATGGCAAGGAAACCCCATTATCGCAGAGCTGCATTCGGAAGCGCAGTGTTCCAGGCTGATTAGTTTCAATGAGAGTCCAGAAGAGAATGTTCCTTTTCCCTGTTTGGTGCTGAGCTGGTGAAAGGCCTTCTGTGGCAGCCAGATTCTTTGTAACAACTAATCAAGTGTTGTTGCTTTTTTAACAGGTAGCTTCTCTGCAATCTCCTTATTGCAGAGAAGCCAAATTACTTCTTTGCAGAGTCTTAACAGCAGACTTTGTAGGGCAGATCCCAGTACCTTAAAAAAGAGCAAATTCCACACTAGGGATCATTAGAAAAGGAATTGAAAATGAAACTGCTGATATCATAATGCTGTTCTACAGATCTATAGTGCGAGGGATACAATCTATTTCGGAGAAACAGACCAGACAAGAAAGGAGGAGGAGTGGCTATCTAAAGAACTTTTAACTGAGTTAAGATTAAAAAAGGATGTGTACAAAAAATGGAAAATGGGGGAAACCACCAAAGAGGAATTCAAACAAATAGCCAGCACGTGTAGACACAAAGTCAGAAAAGCTAAAGCACAGAATAAACTCAGGCTTGCTAGAGAGGTTAAAAGCAACAAAAAAGGCTTTTATGGGTATGTTCGTAGCAAAAGGCAGAACAAAGAAACAGTGGGGTCACTCAGAGGAGAAGATGGTGAAATGCAAACAGGGGACACAGAAAGGGCTGAACTCCTCAATGCCTTCTTTGCCTCAGTCTTCTCCGATAAAGAAAACAATGCCCGACCTGAAGAATTTGGAGCAAATGATTCAGCAAAGGAAACACAGCCCAGAATAACTAAGGAGATAGTACAAGAATACTTGGCTAGTTTAGATGTATTCAAGTCTCCAGGGCCAGATGAACTGCATCCAAGAGTATTAAAAGAACTGGCAGATGTGATCTCAGAACCACTGGCAGTCATCTTTGAGAATTCCTGGAGAACAGGCGAAGTTCCGGCAGACTGGAGGAGGGCAAATGTTGTCCCTATTTTCAAAAAGGGGAAAAGAGAGGACCCAAATAATTACCGCCCAGTCAGTCTGACATCAATACCAGGGAAGATTCTGGAGCAGATCATTAAGAAAACAGTCTGTGAGCACCTAGAAAGGAATGCTGTGATCACCAATAGTCAGCATGGATTTCTGAAAAATAAGTCATGTCAGACTAACCTGATCTCGTTTTTTGACAGAATTACAAGCCTGGTAGATGAAGGGAACTCAGTGGATATAGCCTACCTTGATTTCAGTAAGGCATTTGACAAGGTGCCCCATGATATTCTTGTAAAGAAGCTGGTAAAATGCGGTCTTGACTATGCTACCACTCAGTGGATTTGTAACTGGCTGACTGACCGAACCCAAAGGGTGCTCATCAATGGTTCCTCTTCATCCTGGAGAAGAGTGACTAGTGGGGTGCCACAGGGTTCTGTCTTGGGCCCGGTCTTATTCAACATCTTTATCAACGACTTGGATGATGGACTCAAGGGCATCCTGATCAAATTTGCAGATGACACTAAACTGGGAGGGGTGGCTAACACCCCAGAGGACAGGAACACACTTCAAAACGACCTTGACAGATTAGAAAACTGGGCCAAAACAAACAAGATGAATTTTAACAGGGAGAAATGTAAAGTATTGCACTTGGGCAAAAAAAATGAGAGGCACAAATACAAGATGGGTGACACCTGCCTTGAGAGCAGTACATGTGAAAAGGATCTAGGAGTCTTGGTTGACCACAAACTTGACATGAGCCAACAGTGTGACGCGGCAGCTAAAAAAGCCAATGCAATTCTGGGCCTCATCAATAGTATAGCATCTAGATCAAGGGAAGTAATAGTGCCACTGTATTCTGCTCTGGTCAGACCTCACCTGGAGTACTGTGTCCAGTTCTGGGCACCACAATTCAAGAAGGACACTGACAAACTGGAACGTGTCCAGAAGAGGGCAACCAAAATGGTCAAAGGCCTGGAAACGATGCCTTATGAGGAACGGCTAAGGGAGCTGGGCATGTTTAGCCTGGAGAAGAGGAGGTTAAGGGGTGATATGATAGCCATGTTCCAATATATAAAAGGATGTCACATAGAGGAGGGAGAAAGGTTGTTTTCTGCTGCTCCAGAGAAGCGGACACGGAGCAATGGATCCAAACTACAAGAAAGAAGATTCCACCTAAACATTAGGAAGAACTTCCTGACAGTAAGAGCTGTTTGACAGTGGAATTTGCTGCCAAGGAGTGTGGTGGAGTCTCCTCCTTTGGAGGTCTTTAAGCAGAGGCTTGACAACCATATGTCAGGAGTGCTCTGATGGTGTTTCCTGCTTGGCAGGGGGTTGGACTCGATGGCCCTTGTGGTCTCTTCCAACTCTATGATTCTATGATTCTATTCTATGATTCTATGAAAAATAAAAGACTGCATTTGGAATACTATGTATTGTTCTGATTGCCTCACCTCAAAAATGTTATAGAGTTGGAAAAGGTTCAGTGACTCCCCTCTGAGGACAGGTTGCAGCATTAGGGACTTTTTGGTTTAGGCAAGGAAGAAGAGGTGACATGATAGAAGTTTACATCAGATACGCACCAGATAGTCTCCTGGTCTTGTGAATGACCCAGGCCTCTCCCTTCCATGCCTGGAGTGTTGTGGGTATTCGGAAGGGCTTGGACCATCCTTTGCCTTCTTTTCCTTTCCCCTCCGCTCTCCATCTCAGAGATCAATTAAAAGAGGTAGAGAGATCAGACTTCCCCCTCCAGTCTCCAGTCCACTTTAAATTCTTTTTAAGAATTTGCAGCCAGCAAATTTTGAGGAAACTCTTGGCGTGTTTATTCCTTTATTGTAAGTTGAGCCTTACACTGCAAGCCTTTATATGTCTACTCAGAAACAAGTCCCACTGAATTCAATGACACTTACTCCCAGGTAACTAGGTAAAGACTGCAGTATTATGCTTTTTAAAGTAAAGGTAAAGGGGCCCCTGACCATTAGGTCTAGTCGTGGCCGACGCTGGGGTTGCGGCACTCATCTTGCTTTATTGGCCGAGGGAGCCGTCGTACAGCTTCCGGGTCATGTGGTCAGCATGACCAGGCCGCTTCTGGCAAACCAGAGTAGCGCACGGAAACGCCGTTTACCTTCCCACCAGAGCGGTACCTATTTATCTACTTGCACTTCAACGTGCTTTTGAACTGCCAGGTTGGCAGGAGAAGGGATCGAGCAACGGGAGCTCACCCCGTTGCGGGGATTTGAACCGCCGACCTTCTGATAGGCAAGTCCTAGGCTCTGTGGTTTAATCCACAGCGCCACCCTTATTATGCTTTTTACTCAGAAGTAAAGTCCTGGTCTGGAAGGGTCGGGCAAAGCAGGTGGAAAAGTCACTGCCAGGTGAAGAACAGAAAGTCTCTCTTTTCAAAAGGACTTCCTCCCTGGTATGTGCCTAATGATTTTCACAATCTCTATTATTATTATTATATTTATATCTTGGTGCTGAGGAGAGCCTTTCCTGTGGGAAGTGCATGACATGCAGAGCTCCTGGATGTGGGAAGAAGTGGGGGCTGCTTTCCTTTGCAATATGTGAGGGGGGGGGGGAGAAATGGTGCTACAGAAAAATGTGAAGAAAAAGTCACTTCAGAGGCTCAGAGGAACTTGGCATGTTGGCCTGCTCTTTACTCCTTTTCTTTGGGGCGGAGGTGGACTGAAAGAAAACACAAGGAATGAATAAAAATATTACATAAAACTTTGCATTCAGATAACACATGCCTGTGTATGCAAACATGTGGGGGGGGGTGTGCCAAGCTGAGTCTTTGACTGGGCAGAAAAAATGCCTTGTTTTGCCTTTGGTTAATGAACCAAATAGAGCCAGGACTTCACCCAGCAGTGGATGCCAGGCTTCCTGATGTCTTGGTCGGGAGCAGGGGTATGGCACCACTTGTGAAGGTTGTCTGCAGAGCTGGCTCAAAAGGCAGCAAGGCTTCGACCAACAGCTTTAGAGTACCGTGGGTGGTGTGTTGAAACACTAGGCTCCATCTCCATGAAAACTGCCTCACGTCATGATCTTGCCGTTTAGCCTCTCCCTATGGCGGAGAAGGGGCACATCTCTCTGACAAGTGGGCAAGTGATACTGAGGCCCATGTGCTCAGAGAGGCCTGTCTGATGCCTCTGCAAGAGCAAGCCTTCCTGGCGACACCGACATCCCAGATGCAAGCAGGAAGCAGCAAGAGACCTGTTTCTGTCGAGAGGTTTGTTGCCACATGCAGCTGTGAATCATCCACGAGGCTATTGCCCATTAAGCCTTGCCAGACTGGTGAATCTAGAGAAGGCCTCTGAAGCCCCAGATTTTTAAAATATATATATATTATCAGTCATTGTAGTTTTAAAAGATCTCTAGAAGTAAGGAAACCGACTCTTTCTTTTCGAGAGGCGGTTCTGTGCCATTCCTGGTGTTGCCGCCTGGATCAGGTGTCGCCATTAAGGGCCCTGCCCGCCTCCCCTCCCCTTCCCCTCAGTTACATGTTTGTTGCGTCTGCGTCGAGCCTCCTTTGAAGAAAAGGATTCTCGGGCCGCGTTTTTCTAGGATGCCTGGAGCTCCGCCGAGGCTCCGGTGACCAAGAGCCCAGCCTTTCCTGGGCGGGGACCCGGCCTGGCGCGGGGAGAGCGCGCACTTGGCCGCCGCGCCCCGCTTCCCCGAGGACGGAGAGAGTCCCGGAGCAGCTTCGCAGAAGCCTCTTGCCCGGGATGCGGGACGCCGAAGAGCCTTCATTTCGCATTTCGGGAAGGGCCCGTCCCGCCCGCCGGCCGCGGGATCCCCAGCGCCGCCGCGCCTCGGCCTAGAGGCGGCGGAGTCGCGGCCCGGCTCCCGGGAGCCCGACGCAGCATCGGGGCGCCGTCCGTCCCCGGAGGGAGGCGGCCTCGTCTCTCCCAGGCCCGCCCCTTCCTCGCCGCCGCCGCCGCCGCCCCGCCTCTCGCTCCCCGGAGAGGCCGCCCAGCGCGGGGCTCTCGCCGTCTGGCTGCCTGGCTGCCTGCGAGCTCGGCGGGCAGCGCCTCCGTCCGCGTCGCGGCTCTCGAGGGGCGCTCGCCCGGGAGGACACGCCGGAGCCCGGGAGCTTCTTCCTCCGCCCCCCGGAGCCGGAGCGCCGCTTGGAGCGCCGCGGAAGGAGAGCGCGCCGGGGGGGGGGACTTCAAGGTGAGCCCCGGCGGGGGAGGGCGGGAGGCGCGCAATGGAGGCCGGCGAGGGCGGCAGGGGGGGGGTCGGGCTCCGCTGCAGCTGATGCCGGAGGGGGGGGGGCAGCTGCCGCTTCTGCCGCGGACGCCTCTTGCAGCCCGACAGGGGCCTTGGCTTGGGAGCCCAGCAAAGCCCCCCGCTCTCCCCTGCCCAGTTTCCAGGGCGGAGGGGGGGGCTGGGGGATTTGGCCGCCTCTTTCTCCTCTCCCCTCCTCCCCCTTCCCGGCCTCGCCAAGGCCTCCCTCGGGGCCAGGTAAGCCCGGCTGCCCGGCTGGGCTGGCGAGGGAGCGCTTAGCGAAGCGCTTCTCTTCACAGGGAACAGAGAGGAAGAACATTTCTATTCTGTTTTTGTTTTTGTTTTCTACTTTGGAATCCACATAGGAGGAATCTTCTAATCATGGTGACTAAATTAACTGAAATATTCCAGTCATGTAGCTTCTGGCGGTGGTGTAAGGGTTGTGTGGGGGGGAGTAACCAAAGGCAGAGTTAGAAATTAACGCAGGGCTGTCTTCTGCTAAGACAACAGGAATAATGGTCTGGGGCGGATTCTCATTGGGAATCTGGCTGGAGATGAGAACTTCCGTGGTGATCTTAGAAAAAGCCCCCCCCCCCCATCACATTTAATAGAAAACGCATTTCAACATGCGGCAGCTGTAAGACTGCCAGCAATTACACCATCGCTCACTTAACTGTAGATGTCAGACTCTGCTTGCCCTCTTGGCTGTATTTACACTACCGGGATGAATTTTTACTCTTCCAAAGAGGCCAGATGAGGCTTTCCTGTTTGTTTACAGAATGCATTTACTCCCGTCTTCCCCTCCACCTCTCAGATTTAATGGGATACACATTCTGTTCCTTTAGGGACTGCCAGTATTTTTGGTGGGTTGCTGTAGGCTGCAAAGAGTGTAGGCTTTTGTTTTTGTCTATGGCACTGGATGGAGAATTGAAGTATGTGAGTGTGTATCTGAGGTTGCTTCTCCTCCCTGATCCCCCACCCCAGGCTTTCTTCAGAGACTCAGGCTGCTGTGCTGACCCTTCCTCTTCAGAGGCCAGGGTCAAACCACCACACACAACTCCTGTATGGAATTTGTAGGTCTGGTTTGCAGAAATGTTTTTGTTGTTCAGTGACATGAATGTAAATGCGTGATTATGGACTACGCAGTGCAGACAGAACCTTCATATTGCTTGACACTGACGTGACCTCATAGGAGCTTAGAGTTATAGGGTTAGAAGGGTCATCTAGTCTCAACCTGCTTAAAAACCACCACCTCTCATGGGAGTCCATTCTACTATTGAAGAGCTGTCAGAAAGTTCTTCCTGAGATTTCGTTGGAATCTCCTTTCTTGTAACTTAAATCCATTGATTTGGGTCCTAGCCACTGGAGTAGGCGAAAGCAAGCTTGCTCCAACTTCCATGTGACAGCCCTTTAGATATTGGTAGATGGCTGTCATCTCTCCTTTTGGTTTCCTCTTCTCCAGGCTAAACATCCAACTGTTCCTCATAAGGCTTGGTTTCCAGACTTTTGAACATCTTCGTTTCCCTCTACACACATTCCAGCTTGCTAATATCCTTCATAAATTGTGATGTCCATGACTGGATACAGTACATTTTTGGGTACAATTCAAAGTGTTGGTGTTGACCTTGAAAGCCCTAAATGGCCTCGGTCCAGTATACCTAAAGGAGCATCTCCACCCCCATCGTTCAACCCGGACACTGAGGTTCAGCTCCGAGGGCCTTCTGGTGGTTTTCTCACTGCGAGAAACGAAGTTACAGGGAACCAGGCAGAGGGCCTTCTCAGTAGTAGCACCCGCCCTTGGAACGCCCTCCTGTCAGATGTCAAGGGAATAAACAACTCTCTGACTTTTAGAAGACATCTGAAGGCAGCCCTGTTTAGGGAAGTTTTTAATGTTTGAAGTTTTATGCTGTTTTTAGTGTTCTGTTGTAAGCTGCCCAGAGTGGCTAGAGAAACCCAGCCAGATGGGTGGGGTATAAATAAATTATTATTATTATCATCATTATTATTATACAGTACTCCAGGTGTTTTCTGATCAAGGTAGAATAGAGTGGGACTGTTACTTCCCCTGATTGGGACACTAGACTTCAGTTGATTCATCAAGGTCCTGGGGGGTGAAGCAGTGCTTGAAACTCCCATTGTTCTAGGCACATTTAGCGACAGGGAATTTCATTAGCATGAGCTGTTTCTGAGCTCTGGGCGTAGTACTGCACCTAAGATTTCAGATTAAAACTGCAGAAAGGAAGGAAAAGAGGACTTTTTCTGCCTTCCTACTTCCAACCACTCTCTGAAGAATGGAGAAGAGACCCTCTTCAGAATATTTGGGTGGGTGGGCAGGGGAAGGACTCGACCATGTGAAAAATGAACACTGTATTTTTCTGTGTATAACACCCCCCATGTATAATACGACCCCTATTTTTTTGTGGGGGGGTCACCAACGCCAATCGCTCTACAGCCTGCCCCCAGTACATCGCCGCGGCCACCAGTAGTCTGCACGCTAGCTGCCAAAAGCAAACTTGCCCACTCGACGAAATCATGGCCGGTTGCACGCACACCTCACCACTGCCGTAAATTGTCAGCCTAGTTACATCTAAATAATAGCCAGCACATGTTTGTGCACTCCCCCCCCCCCCCCGAGATTTTACAACCTCTGTTAGGTAACTTGTCCCAGTGGACTAAAATGGTAAACAAATCACACACACAATTTTTGGAAAGTTATCCTGCCTGCTTGCCTTGGGAAGAATCTTACCCACCACAGACAATCAGACAAGTAGCTATTTACAAGCCTGCTTTTGGAAGCAATAGCAATTTTTTTTTGCAGCTCTTCAAAGGTATAATTAATAGTATTTCCATGTAAAGAACACAAAAACACAGGCTTTAATAACATACGGAGTAAGTGGCCAGATGATTCTTTCATTATAAAAAGAAAGGTCTAACCATTAATTGAAGGATATACGTGCTCCAGACTCACCTACGCAAGTCAGTGTGGTCATATGTAGTCCTTGCCTTACTCTTTTCTCTTATGGCAGAGCTTGCATGTGGTCTGGCTTTCATCTTTTAAAAAGATTTAATTGTGATATATATTTAGTAGTAATATAAATAAAGTTGACACATTGTTTCCCTTGCACTCTGCATTCTGAGGGTGTGTACCTTTGGAAGGTGTGTTAATTATTGTGATTAGTTTTGGCAAAGGTTAAAGACCTGGGCAAGTTGTCTGAAATTGTATTGTGAGGATGGCAGGAAGGAAGATTTAAGCACTGATATTTTTTAAAGTTGTAATTTACAGGTATATTACCAAGTGTCTGAATAGCAGGCTGCTGGATGACATGACACAAAGATTATGATTTCTGTTTTTCTCCATGCAATTATTTGTTTTGAAAACTCATGTAATGCTTTTGGTTTAATAGTCCATGTTATGGTGGCAGCAAAGCACAGCAGGGTTTATGTTTTATTGTGCAATAATATTCAGTGACGGAAAGCTATTCCTTTTCCCTTTGTGCATTGCAACAGACTCTGTGGTTTGGTGCTAGGTGGCATCTGTGCATAGCCATCTTGCAACATCAGCACTGAAGCCGATGCTCTCAAACTTTGCTTTTTTCTATCTATTGCCTAGCAGATCTCTCCCACTGTGACCACTGCACTATTTTTTTGTGGGTGGGGGAGGGTATGTGTGAGGGCAGGAAAGGGTAACTTATGCTCACCTGCTGGGGTCAGAGCCACAACGCTTTCTTCTCAGCAGGTGTGCATTGCCTCTTATGGGGAGCCAGAGGAGCAAGATGGCGGGGAGGTCAATGCAGGAGCACCAACAGGACCAAACTGCTTCAGAATGGAGTCTGCAGCACCAGGTCATAAAACGCCTGTGTTATGGTCACCTATGCTGGCATTTAGGGTTGTGGTACAGGAACTTGGGGAGCAAGTAAGGTATGCTGGAGTCTTTGCTTCTGTGTTTAGCAAATAATGCTTTTCTATATGGGAGTGACCCGGAAGTGTCTCCGGACAGCGCTGGCCTCCGGCCTTTTAAGTGAGATGGGCGCACAACCCTAGAGTCGGACACGACTGGCCCATACGGGCAGGGGTACCTTTACCTTTTTATATGGGAGTGGAGGCCTCTGGTAAAAATAGTGCCATGATGGGCCTGTGGGTTGCTATGCCAGTGTAACTTTGCGATATAGTTGGATCGTTCAGTGTCTCAGGTCTCAGGAGGTTGGTGTTGAAAATGGATGGGATCACATCAGCTTGCAAAAAACCTAACTTGTGGTCTTTGACATGGCTGTGGATAGGGTCAAAGCAAGGCTGCCATTTGTGTGTGTGTGTGGGGAGGAATGGCCAGTTGCTCCTCCTGTGATTTCATAGAATCATAGAATCATTGAGTTGGAATAGACCACAAGGGCCATCGAGTCCAACCCCCTGCCAAGCAGGAAACACCATCAGAGCACTCCTGACATATGGTTGTCAAGCCTCTGCTTAAAGACCTCCAAAGAAGGAGACTCCACCACACTCCTTGGCAGCAAATTCCACTGTCGAACAGCTCTTACTGTCAGGAAGTTCTTCCTAATGTTTAGGTGGAATCTTCTTTCTTGTAGAAGAGTTTTTCTTAAGTCTTCATCATCATCACTATCATCTTCACCTTCCTTGCTGGCATCACAAGGGGGTTGGGGAGGGGCAGAGGGGGGAAATTTGGTTATGTCTGAGGAATTTACATATCTGTGGCATTTACATCTGTTGGTATAAATGCACTGGGCCTAATAAAAAAGTTTGTGTTGCTAAAATATAAAAAATTAGTAATAAACTATATAGTTGATATGTGTTTTCTATATAGAAAATAGTAATAAACATTTTCAAAATGTAGTGCATTTTCACATTTTAAGCTTAAAACCTATCCACGAAAAGGCTTAAAATGTTGGTGAATATTGCTCTGCCTTATATTCCACATCTAGTAAGTGTTTTTGTGTATATGGCTCTCGCTTTTGTGTATTTTGGTGCTCTCGCTTCTTTATTGTCCGTTGTACAAAGAATGAAGGGGCTTATCCCTGTGCCCGCCCAAATCTCATTAGCAAATAATCTGGAATTTACAGAGGCTGAGTAAACCTGTTACCTTTTTGCCAGCATAGATGCTTTCATAATTTGCAGGACAGCATTGTTTGCTAAGGCCACTGAAAAACTGGGAGATAAGCAGCTGACAGATACTGCTATTTCTTGTGCTGCGGGACAGCCTATAATGGCAGATGTATTTTGGCTGCCCAGTGCATCCAGTTGGCTACCCTTTGCTGATGGAGTTTGTGCTGACTTTGGTTAACACAGGTAAAAACTGAGGTGAGCTTCTGATACAGCTTGCTCCTTTCCCCTGCGGAAACCTTAAATGGCAGACCTTTGGGCTGCAGGATTATGTCTTCTCTGAAACTCATTCTGATTTCTTTAAGTACCAGTACCTCCACTTCCCAAGCAGGAGCAAAGGTCTCAACTTTTTATGTGTTTGGACTTCTCTGCAAGCCAGAGATGGGGAAGAAACCCCATGTATAATGCAAGCAATTTCTCATAATCCCATAAGCATTTTGTTAGTTGCTTTTGCCATTATATGCTTCTTCTTTTTTGCACACCTTCCCCTAATACAGGCATTTGTGTACTACCCAGATTTGGATTAAAGAAGTGCGCTGCAACATCTGGAGAAGTGTGAATTTCAAAGGGTTGCTGTAGTTTGGTTCTGACATTGTTTAGAGAAGTTTATATTAGACAGGCTTGCATTCAGATGTGAACAAAGCCAAATTTCCCTGCATTCCTTAGATAGGAGCATTTCATATGAATATTTCTAATTAGAGCCATGCAGGTACAAGGCAGAATACAGCTGTTCTCTCTCTCCCTTTCCACCCACTAGTAACCAAAACTGTTCAGGATTTACATAAATTTCTGTCACTTACGCATTCATAACGGTCAGTTCTGCCAAAAAAGTAAAACAGCTCCCCTTTAGAATACCTAGTGCAACACCTGGGGATGGAAAGAGGATTTAGGCACTGCATTAAGAAGCTTCATATATTACGGTAAACACCAGGAAATCAGTTGCTGAGAGAGCTTCCTTATCACAGACAACTGTACAGTGGTGCCCCGCAAGACGAATGCCCCGCAAGACGAATGCCTCGCAAGACGAAAAACTCGCTAGACGAAAGGTTTTTTCGGTTTTGCGTTGCTTCGCTAGACGAATTTCCCTATGGGCTTGCTTCGCAAGACGAAAACGTCTTGCGCTTTTTTCTTAAAGCCGCTTGAAGAGGCGCAGTTGCGACGGACCATGCTTCGCAAGACGAAAAACATCGCAAGACGAAAAGACTCGCGGAACGAATTATTTTCGTCTTGCGAGGCACCACTGTACAGTTCTTTAAAAATTGTGCTTCTGATTCAGGTTCAAATTGTTCTGCTAGAACAATTGTGGGTTTCATCGCATTTCCATTTTTGTTAGCAAATGCTTCCTTGTAATTTGTTTCTTTGTCAGGGATTGCAGAGCAGGAAGTAATGCACACTGACCTCCAATGCCATACTACAGATTTTGCCTGTAATTCTACTTTTAAACTGTGTCCTGTAGCAGAATGAATTTCATTGTACAGTTGGATATTGGGATGCAGTATATCCAGACCGTTTAATTCTTGGGAGCCAATGACCCTTTAATTATCAGCGATCAAGACAGACCTGTTGAGAGCTGAATAACGACATGGAAAGTAAACACTATTTCTGTACAAGAAGAAAACAAATTGCTCAGGAAGAGTATTTGCTTTAATAGTTATCTTTTTTGGGGGGGGGGTAATTTTATTTGCCAGCTTATTTGCTGCTTTTCCTCAGAAAAAAAGCCTTGTTTCATTGTTTGAGGGTGTCTAGTTTAATCTTTGGTCATGCCATTGTACAGATGGGTTTTATTTTCCCATGGTACTGTTTCTTGGGATAATGTAGTTATTCAGTGTATTGTTGAAATGGGTTCCTCATGCAAACCCACTTTTTGAAGTACTCTGTAGATATCTTGGAAACACCACAAGTTTGGAAGTAAGAAAAGTTGTTGTAGTGGGTATTACTTTTGGTGTTGGAAATACATGATCTCTTTTCTGAATTAGGTCTGTGCTTAAGAAGTTTTGGCAGCAGACCTGGGCTTGGAACCTGGATTGCCAATGAACAGCTGCAAAGCCGTGGAGGGAGACTTGAGTTTTGCAGTAGGGAAGGGGTGGCATGGAAGGAGGAAGGAAAGGGCTTGGCTTTCTCCTGCCTGTTGGTTTCCTGCTCAAGTCATCCCATATGCTTTCCTGATGTGTTTTGGTCATGCTGTGAGTGGAAAGAAGATATATGTTGTGGGTGAGGAAGCAGCAGGTGAAATAAAGTTTAAGCATTCTGAGAGGGAAAAGAAACCTTCACTTAGGAAAGAAGTATGCATTACTCTACCAGGAAACCCTTTCCACTGTTCCAGTCGACCCTTCCCCATCAATTTGCTAGTTTATAGAGCCATATATAAGAGCACTGAAGTATTCCAAGGCTGTATTGACAGTATAGCCAACCAGTCCTTCAGAGTACCTTCTGTTCCTTGGCATCTTACGATCTGTAGCAGGATTTACTGAAGGATGAGATTTCCGCAATTATTTTTACTTAAGGCCACTGTGAATACAACAAGGATGATGATGTGATGTGGCATCTAGTACATAGCCCTGTAGCTGAGTCATCGTGGATCTTTGAATGCATAGAAACTGACCGACCGCCAGACGACCTGAATGATAAAAAAATCTCTGCTTGGGTTTGGAGGGTGATGCTTAGGCTCATCTGCTCCTGGCTTGTGTCTACCACCAACATTGGTTGTAGAACCTGAAGATTTGAATGCCTTTCAATCAGTGTTCAAAATCCCCCAGATATCAGGTGTGTTCTGCGACTGGTTCTGGCCAGTTGTGACCACGTGGAGATCTGTGGATGCCAGGTTGGCAACTGACAACTCCACCTGGCTGCCCTACCCACCAGCTTTCTTAAGCAGGTAATCAGAAGAACTTATTTATTGCCAGTTATAGGTAGGTAGCCGTGTTGGTCTGCTGTAGTCAAAACAAAATTTAAAAAATCCTTCCAGTAGCACCATAGAGACCAACTAAGTTTGTTATTGCTAGCACGAAAGCTCATACCAGTAACAAACTTAGTTGGTCTATAAGGTGCTACTGGAAGGAATTTTTTAAATTTTATTTATTGCCTTTATATCTCACCTTTTAGGGATGCGGGTGGCGCTGTGGGTTAAACCACAGAGCCTAGGACTTGCTGATCGGTCGGTGGTTTGAATCCCCGCAACGTGGTGAGCTCCCGTTGCTCGGTCCCTTCTCCTGCCAACCTAGCAGTTCGAAAGCACGCGGTGCAAGTAGATAAATAGGTACCGCTCCGGCGGGAAGGTAAACGGCGTTCCCGTGCGCTGCTCTGGTTCGCCAGAAGCAGCTTAGTCATGCTGGCCCCATGACCCGGAAGCTGTACGCCGGCTCCCTTGGCCAGTAAAGCGAGCTGAGCGCCACAACCCCAGAGTTGGTCACGACTGGACCTAATGGTCAGGGGTCCCTTTACCTTTACCTTTATCCCACCTTTTCCTCGGAGGAGTACATGGTTCACCCCTGCTCAGTTAATCCCTATAACAACCCTGTGGTGTACGTTAAGAGGCTGTGACTGACTCCAAGGTCACCCAGTGAGCTTCATGACTGAGGGGGGATTTGAACGCTGGTCTCCCCGATCCTAGTTTGACACTCTGACCACTACACCACACTGGCCTCCTGGTGCACATCTGCTATGAGTAGGTAAATAAATATGGTGTAAGCAAAATGTCACTTAGAGGAGGATCTGAAATATTTTCCTTGCAGCTTGCATTTGTCTTATTCCGGATTGTTTTATTTGATGTTTCAATGTACTGTAAACCACTTTGAGATTTTTCTAAAAAAATAGAGAGTGGTATAGATATGAAGTAATAGTAATTGTAATAATTTCATGGCAAAAAGGCATCTAGACATTCTGTTGTGGCAGCTGTAACCTAGGGTTAAGGTGCCATTTAGTGATTAGCTTATATATTTGCGTTTCTAACACTGCTTTCAATAATGCAACACTTGACCATCTATGACTTAAAAGAATTTGCAGAGTCGAGTCTCGGGTGTGCAGAATGATAAATATCCCCCCCCCCCTTTATAAAGAAAAAGGTGGGGTTATTTTGAAGCGAATTGAGGTGAGACTATAAAACTCACTTTGCCTGAAACAGAAAAGGCGGCAGATTATTCTGGTGGTGTTTCCTTGGGCCACATGAGCTTGTCAATAGTTTAACTTGCCAGGGCAGAGGCACTTCAATAGCCTTGGACATGTCCTTCACTGCACAGTGAACTATTTGGTCAGATAATGTCTGTTTTTACTTCTTGCAGACAAGTGTTTAGCAAGGGGGGGAGGGAGGAATCAGTGTGATATTAATGCTATCAGTTATGTAGCTATCAATTACAGGTTTCAGGAAAATAAATACGAGAATTTGCGCTTTGAGCAGACACAAATTCTGCATTGCTTAATTTGTTTTTTTATTTGCAAATACCATATTGCTAAATTGAAATAAGATTTGACTCTAATACAGTCATACCTTGGTTGTTGAATGCCCTGGAACTCAGACGTTTTGGCTCCTGAATGCTGCAAACTTGGAAGTGATTGTTCTGGTTTGCGAACATTCTTTTTGAACCCGAACGTCCAATGGGGCTTTCGTGGCTTCTGATTGGCTGCAAGAGATTCCATTCGACTTCCAAGGTACGACTGTATATTGGTCTGGTTCTCTCTGGGTCTCGCTAAACTAGAGTTTGACTTGCAGTAGGAGTTGCGGCCCTACACCATTGCTTCGTGTAAGCCCCATTGCACTGGCTTATATTACTAAATTGTAACTGCAACAGAGAGAGTTCTGCACACAAACGGAAAGCTAAGCAATTTGGGAGTAGAGAAGGGCTTACTGGAAAACACTCTGTAAGCCATTGAGTTAATTTCTGATCTAGAGATGCTTTGCAAAAGTATCAAGGCTTTTAACCTGCTGATGAATGTAGCTTGATTTATTAAATGTTCAGTTTGTAAAAAAAAAAAAGTTGATGGAAAGATCTGCGCTGGTGATTTGTGGAATCCTTAATTCACATAACATGAATGCACATGTGTGTGTTGTTGTGCCTCTTTGGCTGTTGCAAATGACTACCTTGTATAAAGGTCAGAAAACATTACATCTTAGTTGGTGTGGTTGCATTGTGTAAACAAACTAATCTGTTAAATCAAATAGTCCAGGTGATACTTAAATTGTTGGCATAGCCTCATGCGCTGCTGTTTAAGGTGTCTGTATAATCTCCATTTATTGCAAAGAATGTGGTTGCATTTAAAACACCTCCAAGACAAACAGAGAAACTGGATAATTAAAACTATATGGGTGTGGATCATCTTTTGAGAAAGGCCTACTGTTCTGGGCTTTTTGGTATAGAAAAGAAGAGGCTAACTGTAGGCCCAAGATTATTGTAACACCACAAGCTTTGTGAAGAGAACAAAGAATTATTCTCTGTCCAAATATGAAAGTTGGGCTGCAGTTCTCTGCAAATTTACTTGGGATCAAACCGCGCTGAAATTGGTGGGATGTATTCGTGATGGGGTTGAGCTGTTATCCATACACTGAGAGGCAGCAAATATGAAACAAAAAGGATTTAATCATTACAAATTATATAAAACTTTTCAAGTGTTTAGAGCGTTTCAGAAGAGTCTGTTTCAGTAATCCTTATAAGAACCCTGCAAGTATCACCACCTGCTTTGCAGACAGGGAGATGGAGCTGATACTGAAGAGAAGTGTATTGCCTAAAAAGGCTTGACACACTAAGGGGCTGCCTCTGAAGATGGTAGTTTGGAAACTTCAGCTGGTGCAAAATTCAGCGGCCAGGTTGCTCACTGGGGCAGGACGGTTTGAGCATATTTCACCGATCCTGGTCAACTGCACTGGCTGCCAATCAGTTTCTGGGCTGAATTCATAGAATCATAGAATCATAGAGTTGGAAGAGACCACAAGGGCCATCGAGTCCAACCCCCTGCCAAGCAGGAAACACCATCAGAGCACTCCTGACATATGGTTGTCAAGCCTCTGCTTAAAGACCTCCAAAGGAGGAGACTCCACCACACTCCTTGGCAGCAAATTCCACTGTCAAACAGCTCTTACTGTCAGGAAGTTCTTCCTAATGTTTTGGTGGAATCTTCTTTCTTGTAGTTTGGCTCCATTGCTCCGTGTCCGCTTCTCTGGAGCAGCAGAAAACAACCTTTCTCCCTCCTCTATATGACATCCTTTTATATATTTGAACATGGCTATCATATCACCCCTTAACCTCCTCTTCTCCAGGCTAAACATGCCCAGCTCCCTTAGCCGTTCCTCATAAGGCATCGTTTCCAGGCCTTTGACCATTTTGGTTGCCCTCCTCTGGACACGTTCCAGTTTGTCAGTGTCCTTCTTGAATTGTGGTGCCCAGAACTGGACACAGTACTCCAGGTGAGGTCTGACCAGAGCAGAATACAGTGGCACTATTACTTCCCTTGATCTAGATGCTATACTCCTATTGATGCAGCCCAGAATTGCATTGGCTTTTTTAGCTGCCGCGTCACACTGTTGGCTCATGTCAAGTTTGTGGTCAACCAAGACTCCTAGATCCTTTTCACATGTACTGCTCTCAAGCCAGGTGTCACCCATCTTGTATTTGTGCCTTCATTTTTTTTGCCCAAGTGCAATACTTTACATTTCTCCCTGTTAAAATTCATTTTGTTTGTTTTTGCCCAGTTCTCTAATCTGTCAAGGTCGTTTTGAAGTGTGATCCTGTCCTCTGGGGTGTTAGCCACCCCTCCCAGTTTAGTGTCATCTGCAAATTTGATCAGGATGCCCTTGAGTCCATCATCCAAGTTGTTGATAAAGATGTTGAATAAGACGGGGCCCAAGACAGAACCCTGTGGCACCCCACTAGTCACTCTTCTCCAGGATGAAGAGGAACCATTGATGAGCACCCTTTGGGTTCGGTCAGTCAGCCAGTTAGAAATCCACTGAGTGGTAGCATAGTCAAGACCGCATTTTACCAGCTTCTTCTTCTTTTTTTTTTAAATAATTTTTATTGGTTTTTCACCTTTTATGAATACATAACACACACAGAAAAGACAAAAGACAAAAACATGTATAATTTCAGAAAATCCTACTTTCTTAACCTTGTTCCTTGACTTCCCCCCACCCCCCTTCATGCATCCCAATTCCCATAATTATGTCAGCAAATTGGTATTTCTCCTCTTAACCATCTTAATATTACCTCTTTTATTAAAGAAAATTTTTTTTTTCTAAGTTGGACTCAAATTCCCTTCCATCTATTTCCCATTTTGTCTTAGGTAAAAGTCAAATTAACTAAACCCAAAAGTCCTGAGTGTTTTTAACGTTCTATTCTTCCCTCCCTCCCATCGCCGGTTTTCGTCCCTTCTCCAGTACATGTCCAAAATAACAGTTCTTAGCCTGGATTCCTCACGTCCGAGGCTTTCAGGTCTCTTTCAGTCCCTCTCCGCCGGTCTTGTTGGTAGTCCTTTATATTGGTCGTCGAATCTCGAAGGAGTTCTGTCCCCATCAAACCAGGTTCTCTTCTCACAAGGACATTTGAAAACAGCTGCTGCAAAAGTTCCGCAGGCCATGCATCTTCAGAGTCAGAGTGAAGGCCCCAATCATATTTCTTCTTTATTTTGAGTTCTTGTATTCCATATACTCCCGGGGCCTCCTCCTTCGTCTTTTGCATCTTTCGCAGATTTGTAGTCAATGTAATCCAAAAGTCTCCTTGCTTATATTCCACTGGTGTAAGCTTCTGGTTGGTACATTCCATCTTTGCTTTCTCTTTTCCTTGTTTAGTCTCCTCCACTTCTTGAGTTATCATTTCCGATTCAGCTGCAGATTCTTTCTCATTCAGGTCCTCAATACATTCAGCAGAGCTGCTTGTTCCAGAGGTCAAGGTCATGAGTTGTTTATTCATAGCCAGACTCTGCTCTTGTAAGATTCCCACCAAATGAAACATTCTTTCGATTTCCACTAGTAACTTTCCATCCACAGCCATTGTAATGTCACAGAGTTCCCCCTAGAGGGAATCTGGTTACTTAATAATCTTTCTCCAATAATCCTCTGACTTGTTGTTGTTACTTTGTTTCCAACAGTTTTAGTTCAATTATAACTAATTTTAATCCAGAGGGGTCTTAGATGACAATTTTTCAACTTTAAACTGTCCGTTTGACAGCTTTGACAGCTGTCAAACTCCGCATTCCTCTTCCACAAGCTCAAATACAGGACGCTCCCGGGCCCGGGAGGGGGGGTTGTATACAACAGAAAAAAGGCTTCTAAAATTCCACTCTTTCACTTCAGCTCAAAATTTCTTTTTGCCAAATCTTGGAAGTTAATGTCTTTTTTAACTCACCCCACAAAGGGTAGGCTCTCCAGCTTAGTTCTTCTATTGTTGCTTTAGATCGTCTGCAAGAGGGGGGGTGCGGACTTCCTTTTAGCACCCCCCCGGTCGTCTCGAATTCACAGGAAAATGTTCTTAAAGTCCAATTTCATCTTACTCACGGGTTATTCTTTTTCAGTCCGAATTTCAAGGAAGGAAGTCAGCGCTCTCCAGTCATGGCTCGCGGCTCCGCTCAACCGAGGTAGCGATCGACTCTCAGCGCCACGCCACCCTCCGTACCCTCTCCGCAGCCTTTAAAAAGGCTCTTCGTGGGTCGGGGGGCGCTTAAGGCGCCCACCGAGTCTTCCAGTCCACAGGCTTCAGCGCCTGCGGTTTCTAAGGGTCCCCGCGTCGCCGGCGCGGCAAGACCCGTCCTCGGTTGAGCCGATTCCCTCCGCAGCTCGGAGGGAATCCGCCATTTCCAGATCGCGCCAACCCGGAAGTCCATTTTACCAGCTTCTTTACAAGAATATCATGGGGCACCTTGTCAAATGCCTTGCTGAAATCAAGGTAGGCTACATCCACTGCGTTCCCTTCATCTACCAGGCTTGTAATTCTGTCAAAAAACGAGATCAGGTTAGTCTGACATGACTTATTTTTCAGAAATCCATGCTGACTATTGGTGATCACAGCATTCCTTTCTAGGTGCTCACAGACTGTTTGCTTAATGATCTGCTCCAGAATCTTCAAATTCAAAGTGTTGGTTTTGACTTATAAAGCCTTGAACAGCTCAGGACCACAATACTCTCTCAGTATAAACCTACGCGGACCCTGTGACCATCATCTGAGTACCTTCTTTGTGTGCCTCCCCCGTAAGAGGTCCAGAGGGTGGCAACATGAGAACGGGCCTTTTCTGCAGTGGCCCCCATTTGTGGAATGCTTTCTCTAGGGAGGCTTGCTTGGCACCCTTGTTGCATATCTTTAGGCACCAGGAAAAAGTGCCCCATTTCTCCCAAACCTTTGGCTAATTAAACAGTGTATGGCCTTTTAAACTGTGGGGGGGGGTTTGTCTTTTTGTTTGTTATTATGGTATGTATTTTTGTGCTTTTATATTGTAAACTACCCTGTGATCTTTGAATGAAGGGCAGGGTAGAAATTTAATTAACAACCATACTAATCATAAACAGTGTCTTAGCATGAACACAGCTTCATGCTCCAGCACCGGGGGCGGAGAGCAGGCGGGGGCGTGGCTGGTGTGCATCCTGGGGGGGCGTGGCGTGCCACCCGCAGGGGCATGGTGTGCATCCTGGGGGCATGGTGCACCGCCTGCGGGGGCATGAGATCCAGCGCGGGGGGGCAGGCACGATGGCACCCCACTGGGATCGTGGTGCCGGGGCGGTGCACTCCCCCCTGCCCCCTCTACCTCCGCCTGTGCATCCTCATTGCTTCTCTTCGCCTCTTCAGTTGCACTTCACTAAGCTATATAATGGCTTCCAAACCTTGGCTTGTACTGTAGTGTGGCGCTCTCCAGACTGATTGTGAGTGCTAACCAAGGTTTGTCCTGTGGTTTACAGTTCATTTTTTGTCTAGGAGAGCTAAAGCACAAGACTGGGTTTGGATGGCATGCAAAGTTGAGCTATGACTTGGCTCAGTCCAGCACAGCAGCAGAGTGGCAGGGGAGGAGCAATGTGACTGTGATCTCGTTTCCCAGATATTGTGCATTTGCACTAAACTATGGTTTGGCTTAGTGTGACATGTGAACCAGGCTGCATTAAGTTCATAGCAGAGCCAGAAGCTTCTTGGTCCACAGCTCTTAAACTGCAGTCCTCTGGATATTGACTAAGACAGAAGGCCCACGGACTTTAGGGGATTGACAGCCACAAAAGTGTGTGTAGGATTGTGGCTTTCACCATTTTGCAGCACTGGCTCTCGCAGCACATGTTGAATCAGTAGAGTTTATTGGCACAGGGTGTTATGGTGCCTGCTACCTTAAACATATTTTTTATTGATTTAAAAGATTAGAAAGTCTTGTGGTTCAGTCATATAGTGAGAAATCCTATCTTTATATTCAAATAGAATGTACTTTATTAGGGAGATCAGCAATGTATCAATATTCACACATCTAGTAGGCAATGATGGGGTCACTGAATGCAGAATGATCAGCAAGTGTCCTCATGACCAAGCATAGTAATGGTTGGGTTTCAATGACTTGCCTGAAAAAAATGAGCTGCCTTGCAGTTCACCTATAACTTTCTTCTCATTTCTGTCAAGCAGAGGATTTTCTTCTTTGCTTAACTGAATCAGTAATATAGTATAATGTCAGAGTGACCGAAAAATTCCCCGGTGGGAGAACAGCGTGGATAATGCAGAATGCACCCAGATTTGTAGAACATTGTGTTTCAATCTACTTTTAGCTTATTGTCAACTCTTAATTATATTTTGAATGTTTTAAATAGTTGTTTTTAACTGATGATCTTATTGTTTTAGACTTCTTGTAAGCCACTTTGAGATTTGTTAGTTTTTACAATCAAATCATAGAATCATAGAATCCTAGAGTTGGAAGAGACCACAAGGGCCATCGAGTCCAACCCCCTGCCAAGCAGGAAACACCATCAGAGCACTCCTGACATATGGTTGTCAAGCCTCTGCTTAAAGACCTCCAAAGAAGGAGACTCCACCACACTCCTTGGCAGCAAATTACACTGTCGAACAGCTCTTACTGTCAGGAAGTTCTTCCTAATGTTTAGGTGGAATCTTCTTTCTTGTAGTTTGGATCCATTGCTCCGTGTCCGCTTCTCTGGAGCAGCAGAAAACAACCTTTCTCCCTCCTCTATGTGACATCCTTTTATATATTGGAACACGGCTATCATATCACCCCTTAACCTCCTCTTCTCCAGGCTAAACATGCCCAGCTCCCTTAGCCGTTCCTCATAAGGCATCGTTTCCAGGCCTTTGACCACTTTGGTTGCCCTCCTCTGGACACGTTCCAGTTTGTCAGTGTCCTTCTTGAATTGTGGTGCCCAGAACTGGACACAGTACTCCAGGTGAGGTCTGACCAGAGCAGAATACAGTGGCACTATTACTTCCCTTGATCTAGATGCTATACTCCTATTGATACAGCCCAGAATTGCATTGGCTTTTTTAGCTGCCGCGTCACACTGTTGGCTCATGTCAAGTTTGTGGTCAACCAAGACTCCTAGATCCTTTTCACATGTACTGCTCTCAAGCCAGGTGTCCCCCATCTTGTATTTGTGCCTCTCATTTTTTTTTTGCCCAAGTGCAATACTTTACATTTCTCCCTGTTAAAATTCATCTTGTTTGTTTTTGCCCAGTTCTCTAATCTGTCAAGGTCGTTTTGAAGTGTGATCCTGTCCTCTGGGGTGTTAGCCACCCCTCCCAGTTTGGTGTCATCTGCAAATTTGATCAGGATGCCCTTGAGTCCATCATCCAAGTCGTTGATAAAGATGTTGAATAAGACCGGGCCCAAGACAGAACCCTGTGGCACCCCACTAGTCACTCTTCTCCAGGATGAAGAGGAACCATTGATGAGCACCCTTTGGGTTCGGTCAGTCAGCCAGTTAGAAATCCACTGAGTGGTAGCATAGTCAAGACCGCATTTTACCAGCTTCTTTACAAGAATATCATGGGGCACCTTGTCAAATGCCTTGCTGAAATCAAGGTAGGCTACATCCACTGCGTTCCCTTCATCTACCAGGCTTGTAATTCTGTCAAAAAACGAGATCAGGTTAGTCTGACATGACTTATTTTTCAGAAATCCATGCTGACTATTGGTGTATGCCATCAAATGCCAACAGTGTCCTTCAGCTCTCTATATTGGACAAACAGGCCAAACCTTACGCCAAAGAATAAACGGACATAAATCTGACATCAAGAATCACAAAACAGAGAAACCAGTAGGAGAACACTTCAATCTCCCAGGACATTCTATACAAGATCTCAAAGTAGCTGTTTTACTACAAAGGAATTTCAGAAATAGACTGGAAAGAGAAGCTGCTGAATTGCAACTCATTACCAAACTTAAAACCATGGAGAGACCTGGTCTGAACAAAGACATTGGATTCTTATCTCATTATACATGACTAAGCCATTTCTCACCTTCTCACCCCTTGCCTTTTCCTGTAAGACCTATTACAGTCGTTAAGAGTCGTCAACAGGCTCATCTCAGCTATCTGCCAATCTCCCATTCCCACCATCCTTCTGAGTAATACCCCTCCCCACCTTCTCACTATATAGAAGGATCTGGCAACTTCTGTTTCAGTGTATCTGAAGAAGTGTGCATGCACACGAAAGCTCATACCAAGAACTACCGTATTTTTCGCCCCATAAGACGCACCGGCCCATAAGACGCACCTAGATTTTAGGGGGGGAAATAAAGGAAAAAAAATTTATTTCCCCCCCAGGTGCGCTGCGCTAATCCAGAAGCTTGGGGCAAGCTGAGGTCAGCGCGCCCCAAGCTTCTGCGTGCCGGCAAGCAGTCCGCTGCCGCCCCAAGCCTCCCGCACCCGGCAGGAGGTCCCGCTGGGTGCGCAAGGCTTGGGGCGGCAGCGGACTGCTTGCCGGCATGCAGAAGCTTGGGGCGTGCTGAGCTCAGCACGCCCCAAGCTTCTAGGTGCGCGCAAGCAGTCCGCTGCCGCCCCAAGCCTCGTGCACCCGGTGGGACCTCCTGCCGGGTGCGCGAGGCTTGCAGACACTCGCCCGAAGCAGGGGGAGCCCTCCAGAGGGCTCCCCGTGCTTCGGGCGACAGGCTGCCGCCCCAAGCCTCGCGCACCCGGTCGGACCTCCTGCCGGGCGCGCGAGGCTTGCAGGCATTCGCCCCATAAGACGCACCCCGATTTCCCCTTCATTTTTGGAGGGGAAAAAGTGCGTCTTATGGGGCGAAAAATACGGTAACTTAGTTGGTCTTTAAGGTGCTACTGGAAGGAATTCCTTTAAATATTGAGACCCTTCCTTTTTTATATGGAGGAAAGCTACCGGTATTTAGGTGGAACTAATAACATAAACACCACTAGAAAATAAAAATAAAAAACTCTTCCCCCTCTTTTTTGTGAGGAAAGAAAGAAGAGCTTTCCAGTTCTTTGTTTACCTCTTTGTTTACTTTGCTGCTACCCCCTGTGTTAAACCTATTTCACAATGTCTCCTGCTGCTCCTCTGCAGTTGCTTCATTGCAAAAATATCATAGAATGTTTCTTGAGTTTCTCAGTTTGGCACAGAGTGTGTTGGGCAGGACCTTCTCTTAAATGTCACCAAAGTGCAGGACCTGTCGCTGGGGAATGGCAGGATACAGGATACACTAAATTTATTTCCTATGCCTTTAGCCATCTTATTTTTGCGCAGTCCACCAAGAGTGTGTGCATATGAAAACATACGGAAAGCTAAGACTCAGTTGTGAAGCTTCATACTCTTGGTTGCTTGTGCAGTTTACGTAAATGTGTGCATGTGAGACTTTAATTTCCTTTTAAATAAGGTAAATGTTTCAGGACATCAAATTTAGGAATATTCATAGATGAAGGGTTGGTTTGTTGGTTTCCCCAGCCACTCTGGGTGGCTCCCAACAGAATATTAAAAACATGATAAAACATCAAACATTAAAAACTTCCCTAAACAGGGCTGCCTTCAGGTGTCTTCTAAAAGTCAGATAGTTGTTTATTTCCTTGGCATCTGATGGGAGGGTGTTCCTCAGGGCGGGTGCCACTACAGTGGTACCTCTGGATGCGAACGGGATCTGTTCCGGAGCCCCATTCACATCCTGAAGCGAATGCAACCTGCGTCTGCGCGTTTGCACGTGTGCGGGTCACGATTTGCCGCTTCCGTGCATGCGTGTGACGTCATTTTGAGCGTCTGTGGATGTGCGAGCAACAAAACCCAGAAGTAACACACTTCCTTACTTCCGGGTCACCGTGCAGCGCAACCCGAAAATGTCATACCCGAGGTATGACTGTACTGAGAAGGCCCTCTGGCTGGTTCCCTGTAACCTCACTTCTTGCAGTGAGGGAACCGCCAGAAGACCCTCAGAGCTGGACCTCAGTGTCTGGGCTGAACAGTGGGGGTGGAGATGCTCCTTCAGGGATACTGGACTGTTTAGGGCTTTAAAGGTCAGCACTAGCACTTTGAATTGTGCTTGGAAATGTATCGGGAGCCAATGAAGATCCTTCAGGACCGGTGTTATATGGTCCCGGTGGCCTCTCCCAGTTACCAGTCTAGCTGCCGCATTCTGGATTAGTTGTAGTTTCCGGGTCACCTTCAAAGGTAGCCCCATGGAGAGCGCATTGCAGTAGTCCAAGCGAGAGACAACCAGAGCATGCACCACTCTGGCGAGACAGTCTACGGACTGGGAGAGTCTGAGCCTGCGTACCAGATGGAGCTGATAAACAGCTGTCCTGGGCACAGAATTGAACTGCGCCTCCAAGGAAAGCTGTGAGTCCAAAATGACTCCCAGGCTGCACACCTGGACCAGGGAGTCCCCCACATCCGCCCGCCCCCTTTCCCCCCCAAAAAACAGTACTTCTGTCTTGTCAGGATTCATCCTTAATCTGTTAGCTGCCATCCATCCTCCAACCGCCTCCAGGCACTCACACAGGACCTTCACCGCCTTCACTGGTTCTGATTTAAAACAGAGGTAGAGCTGGGTATCATCCACATACTGATGAACACCCAGCCCAAACCTCCTGATGATCTCTCCCAGTGGCTGCATGTAGATGTTGAAAAACATGGGGGAGAGGACTGAGCTCTGAGGCACCCCACAAGTGATAGCCCAGGGGTCTGGACACTCATCCCCCAACACCACTTTCTGGACACAGCCCAGGAGGAAGGAGCGGAACCACTGTAGGACAGTGCACTGGCGGAGGAAGATGAGTGTAGGGGCAGCGCACCACCCCTGGCAGCACGATCTCGGTGAGGTGCCATTGCGGCTGCACCCCCGCCTGTGCTGAGCGCCACGCCCCCTCCAGAGGCACACCACACCCCCAGGACATACGCCCCGCCCCCAGAACGCACGCCAGCCCTGCCCCCCGGTGCTGGAGCATGAAGCTCTGCCACTGTAACAGTGCCCCCAGCTCCCAGCCCCTCTAGACGGTCCAGACCAGCCATCCCCAACCTGCGGCCCTCCAGATGTTTTGGCCTACAACTCCCATGATCCCTAGCTAACAGGACCAGTGGTCAGGGATGATGGGAATTGTAGTCCAAAACATCTGGAGGGCCAGAGGTTGGGGGTGCCTGGTCCAGACGGTTGTCTTAAGGTAACCAGTCTTCTAAACAACTGTACAAAAGTTCTCTACCCTCCGGCCTTCACATGCCTGTTATTAATCTTTTGAGTACGTCAGAGACCCACAAGAAAGGATTCACTCTCTGCCTGTTTATGAACTTTTCTATGTGTGGTTGACTGGGAGCAGTTCTCACTTGCCACAGGAACTAGGAGCGTGGCCATTTTGCAAGTTGTATGATAATCTTCTGTAGTACGGTGCTTCATTTCCCCCCTGGGGGGTTTGCCCTAGTGGCATGAGAGCCTTTGCTGCATTTTCCCTCCATCAGAGAGATGAGACGGGTAAAGGAGGAGCTGTATCATGAATACAACAGAACCCTGGACTTCTGATTAGTGATGGGCAAATTCAGTTCGATTAGGAATTGAGTAAGCAGTGACTATAATGTGAGAAAATTAATCTATCCTGCACCACCTGCGGATTCCCTTTTGAGCTGTTGGAGAACACCTCAGGAAAACTATATTCAATACTGTACAAGCCTGGCAGATTTTGTTTTTATCCCAAACCAGGAAATTATTAATTTAGGCAACATTGTTTCCTTCTAAGACGTTTGAATTGTTACTGGGTGTTTGTTTGTGTGCAGTTTTTCATGTGTGCTAAACTCAGTCTACGTGGGTTTTTTAAATTGTTTAACCATATCAGTTAACAAACATGGATGCATATGCTACAATGTTATTGTTTTGTTTAAATAAATTGTTTAAGTTGTTTTTAAGGAAATGATTATTTTTCTCCTTCCAATAAAGTATAACAGAAAAGTTGTCCAAATATAAACAGTTAACTTATTAAACCTCACAATAATTTCATAATTGTCTGTGTCTATTTCTAATAATATAACCAAATCTGTAATTTTTGATATACCTGTAAAAACTACTCTGAAAATTCATTATTCCAAAAATGAAACCTTCATCTGGTTGTAAATATTAAGATTATACCAGCAAGAATGTGTCTTTCTGTAAAAAAGAAAGATTTAAATCAAATTGATTTAAATAAAATCCTCCCTGTTTTTTTTTTTTTTTGTGTGTGTGTGTGTGTGTGTGTGTGTGTGTGAGAGAGAGAGAGAGAGAGAGAGAGAAATGCAGCCATGGCTCCCAAGCCAGGGAGGCTTATCTGCCAACTCTAGGGGGTATTAATTTGTTTTAGCTCAAGTACCATATTTTCTGTGTATAAGACGAGGCTTTTTGCAAAAAATAAATAAATTGGGGGTTGTCTTGTACATGGAACATGGGCATCTGGGGGAATTTTTAAAATATTTAATCATATGTCTGGGATTTTGGCTTGGGCGGGCTGAGGCGGTCCCTCCTGCTGCTGCCCCCCCTTTCTCCCTTCCCCCCTCTGGGCTGCATGCTGGCGACTGGCTTGCCTGAAGCCCCCGCGGGCTCAACCACCGGATTGAGAGCAGCTGCCGCCACCACAGCTGAGAGCTGCCTCAGCTGCCTCTCCTTTCACTGCCTTTACTCCATTTCTTGCCTATAGTTTGTAGTATCTGTTAAACAAACTAATCTGTGTGAGATGTGTGACTGGGAGGAATCTAAAGGTAAAGGTACCCCTGTTCGTTAGGTCCAGTCACGGATGACTCTGGGGTTGCGTGCTCATCTTTCTCTATAGGCCAAGGGAGCCAGCGTTTGTCCGCAGACAGCTTCCGGGTCATGTGGCCAGCATGACTAAGCCGCTTCTGGCGAACCAGAGCAGCACATGGAAAAGCTCTTTACCTTCCCGCCACAGTGGCACCTATTCATTTACTTGCAGTGGTATGCTTTCGAACTGCTAGGTTGGCAGGAGGAAGATGGAATTTTGGGTGCAGGGGAAACTGGGTGGGATGAAATGGAATATCTTGGAGGAGGAGATGTCTTTCTGGGGCCTTAGACAGAAAAACTGATCCCACTTCCCTTCATAATTGGGAGTGCTTGACCACCCATTGCTGCAGAGCAAGCGTGATGGAGTGCTGATGCAGAGAGCTGCTTTTGCCTGTGTCATCTATCGTCTGTATTCTAAACACTCTTTAATGTGTGTTTAGCCAGTGTTCTTTCCAGAGACTCAAAGTGGCTTAAGGAATATGGGACACTACAACGTTAAATGTTTCTGCTATACTTTGAATATCAGCAGACTTTAGTGGATGTTCAGCACATCTTCCCATCCAGGGTTGTTCAGCACAGCCTTGCTGCTATCACCTTTGTTTGCTGCTGTTTTGGTACCTTCAAGAGAGGCTTGTGTGGGTATTCCACCCACATGGCACCTGTTGTTGACACAAGATGGAGGTGGTTCTGCTTGCATTGGGGGATGTGGGTGGGGGCAGCTGCTGTTGAAGCTCTGGCAGAGGGACAGGGCTGGCTTGGTCCACCAGGCCTTGGCAGTTTAGATGGGCAGTTGTTGATGCTCTGTCTTAGTGATGTCTAGGGAATGAGCAGCCAAGATATGATTAGGGGGTTAAGGCCATCTTCTTCTCCCAACATTGAACTTTCTTCCCTGACTAGTAGATGGAAGAATGGTGTTCCTATGACATCAAGCTAGAAGTCTTGAAAGTGCAGACTTTTCTTTCTGGTGCTACCAGGGCTGATACAGTTGTGACACTGAGTCCTTTTTAAAATCAGAAGCCAGGTTGCAGGATCACATGTAATTACCCCACAAATTTAACATGAGCTCTGACATCCCTTAACCGTGGTTGAGGCATGAGATTGTCTGTGATCCTGCAGCTGGCTGGCTATCTTTTTAATGGTGGTTAAACAGGACACAGCATTATATCTGGATTCACCCTATCCCCAGAGATCTGCACTTTGTCACATTGGCCAAAGTTTTAGACCAGGGGCCGGCAAACTAAGGTCTGCGGGCCGGATCCAGCCCAATTGCCCTCTAGCTCCGGCCCATGAACAGTTCTGCAATCGCCATTTGGGGGGGGGGCGCCATTTCCCCTGATTCCCCCCCCTCCCTCTCTCACTGTGGCGGCGTCTCCCTCCTCCCTCCCTCTTCCTGGCTTCTCCCTGCCCTGCGGAGGAAGGGGGCTGGGCTTTGATAGGAAGCCTTGCCACCCACCCACCAGCCTCTCCCCATGGCCACCCTGTGGGCTGGAGCTTGACGCGTCTGCTGGCCTGGCACCTGGGAAAGCTGGCCTGAAAAGGAGAGGTGCTGCAGAGTGGCGGAGGAGCAGGGGGAGGGGCTGGGGGGGGAGAGTGTATCTTATTAATTGGCTCTTACAATCTCTAATGAGATGGCAGTTTCTCTTCCTGAGGGCTGGGAGTGGGATTAGTTGGGTTTCAGGCCATTGTTGTACTAGCATTGCAAAATAATCTCATAAGATTGATTAGTTCACACATTATTTTTAAGTGGTGTGCCTCCCCACCCCCAATACCATCTCTATTTTCTGTGGCAGATAGATAATCTAGAAGCTAAAAAAGCCAATGCAATTCTGGGCTGCATCAGTAGGAGTATAGCATCTAGATCAAGGGAAGTAATAGTGCCATTGTATTCTGCCCTGGTCAGACCACACCTGGAGTACTGTGTCCAGTTCTGGGCACCACAGTTCAAGAAGGACACTGACAAACTGGAACGTGTCCAGAGGAGGGCAACCAAAATGGTCAAAGGCCTGGAAACGATGCCTTATGAGGAACGGCTAAGGGAGCTGGGCATGTTTAGCCTGGAGAAGAGGAGGTTAAGGGGTGATATGATAGCCATGTTCAAATATATAAAAGGATGTCACATAGAGGAGGGAGAAAGGTTGTTTTCTGCTGCTCCAGAGAAGCGGACACGGAGCAATGGATCCAAACTACAAGAAAGAAGATTCCACCTAAACATTAGGAAGAACTTCCTGACAGTAAGAGCTGTTCGACAGTGGAATTTGCTGCCAAGGAGTGTGGTGGAGTCTCCTCCTTTGGAGGTCTTTAAGCAGAGGCTTGACAAGCATATGTCAGGAGTGCTCTGATGGTGTTTCCTGCTTGGCAGGGGGTTGGACTCGATGGCCCTTGTGGTCTTTTCCAACTCTATGATTCTATGATTCTATGATTCTAAGTAAGCTAGCATTAAAAAGAATCCTGTTCACATTCTAAAAGCCTTCCTGTTTGGTTGCCAGCCAAAAGTCCTTTCCTATTTGGCATCGAACTGACTAGATCATAAGCCTGTGATCTCAATTATTGCATTTGTTTTAATTTGTGATCCTAATTTGAAATGCTGAGTTATTGATTTCCTCAAATGTTTTCTGATCTCAGTTACTCTGGTGTTTTATTAGAGAATCCTAGATGGCAAATGGTGTGGTCGTTAAGTATGTTGTGTGCTTCCACTTGAAGAGGTGTGCCTGCAGTCCTGTAACCTATCTGTAACACAGTACTAGTTACAGATAAGTAGCCGTGTTGGTCTGCTGTAGTCGAATCAGAATAAAATATAATAATAATAATAATAATAATAATAATAATAATAATAATAATAATAATAATAATAAATTTTTATTTATACACTGCCCTCCCCGGCCAGAGCCGGGCTCAGGGCAGCTAACAGATACACTGAAACAGAAGTCACAAGACCGTTATATATGACCCATTCCCACCACCCTTCTGAGTAATACCCCTCCCCATCCTCTCTCTCTAGATAAGGGTCTGGTGACTTCTGTTTCAGTGTATCTGAATAAGTGTGCATGCACACAAAAGCTCATACCAGTAACTAACTTAGTTGGTCTCTAAGGTGCTACTGGAAGGATTTTTTAAATTTTGTAACACAGTAGTATTTTTTTTTAATGCATTGCTGCCCTGAACTAATTCATTCACATTTTCTCCAATTAAGGAATGCTATGCCCATCACAGTGGCCCTGCTATGACTGGAATTTCTTAGCTACTCAAAATTCATTTTCCTTGCTCGTTTTCTAGGCAGATTTGTCTACTTTTTCAGTTTGCCTGCCTCTTTAAAATGGGGAAAATCTGTAGACTAAACAAGCTTAAGTAGTTAGTGTGCCTTATATCAATTCTGTAATTCTAGGCAACATAGACCCCACATTGCAATATTTTTTGTAAATATTCAGGCACTGTTGTTTAGTCTAATCTTCTAGGAACATTTTAGGATTCACAGAGACTGAAGGGGAAAAAGCATTTACTTGTATGGTGGGCATCTCTGTGCAATAGCTTGGCTTTTCAGTGTTGCCTTTTTTGTTTCATAAGCCTGCAAGCTACATACCAAAATCTTCAGAGAACCAGGAACCTGAATAATGCCATATCGCAGGTGGAGCAACATCAGTGGTGATCGACTGTGGCGCTGTCTCCTTTCAATGGGATGTTGAAATTGCAGTATTGACTTGCACAACTCTGCTCTTTACCTTTCCCGTTGATTTATTGAGCTGCTGTCTCTTGAAAAGTCAAATCATAATTGTTGTATTACATGGAAGGCTTGTGTAGGAGCTCAGTGCTTCATTCTCTTGGAAAAATTAAATCTAGCCCAGTACTTTTGATACAGCTTCTACCTAATTCTGCACAGCTCCCCCAACTTCTTGATGCCATGTCAGTGCATTCTGCTTTCTTCATTCTGCAAACCTCTGTAATCCAGAGAATGTGGTCCATGGAGAGAGTTTGGTTTGCACTGGATATTCTGTACTATAACCTCCTAAAAATACTCTCTCTGAAATAGTTCTTGTTATGACATTTCTAGCTCACATTGCCTCCAAGGAGCTCAGGCTGGCATAAATTGGGGTTATCCCATTTTATCCTTACAACAGACCTAGGAAATAGGTTAGCGTTAGACTGTGTGGCCAATGTAGTGTCCCCCAGATGTTTGAATTATGACTCCCACTATCCCTGACCGTTTGGGGCTGACAGGAGCTAGAGTTCAATGCCTGGAGGGTATTTCCCTGGCTTAAGACAGTGTGGCTGACCCAGAGCCACCTAGACTACAATCTTTTCCAGTAGGGACACCCATCATCTCTCATAATTTGCCAGTTCTGGCTGGGACTGATAGAAGCTGAAGTTCAACAACATCTGGAGGGCCAAAGATTCCCCACCTTGTCCAAGTGCAGTACTCTTATTCACTGTATATTATATATAAAAAAGTAGTACCCAGTTCTTTTGCCCTAAAAATGACTATATGCAAATCTAGTTTCTTCATTAATGATCCCCACCTTTCTTCCTTTGCCCAGAAAAGTTGTTGTAACTAACTGTGGTGGTTTGGAATTGTCTTAACTACCGTATTTTTCGGACTATTGGACGCACCGGTCCATAGGACGCACCTAGATTTGGGGGGGGGGAAATAAAGGCAAAAAAAATTTATCCCCCCCCCCGCCAGGCGCGGGGCTGGGGCGGGGAAGCCCGAGCTTCCCCCTCCCCCAGAACGGGACCCAGAGCCATGCCGAAGCTGCGCGCAGCTTTGGCATCGCTCTGGGAGCTTGCGGGGCTGGGGGAGGAGGAAGCCTTCCGCCAGCCTCCAAACCATGTCGGGAGACAGCGGGATGGCGCGCTGCGCCTCTCCCACTGTCCCCCGAGTTTGCGGGGCTGGGCCAGCCTTCTAACCAAGTCGGGGGACAGCGGGAAGGGCGCGCTGCGCCCCTGCCGCTGTCTCCCGAGTTTGCGGGGCTGGCGACGGGGAGGAGCAGGCTTCTCCCCCCCACCAGCCTTCTAACCAAGTCAGGGGACAGCGGGAATGGCGCGCTGCGCCTCTCCTGCTGTCTCCCGAGTTTGCGGGGCTGGCGACGGGGAGGAGCAGGCTCCCCCCCCCAGCCTTCTAACCAAGTCGGGGGACAGCGGGAAGGGCGCGCTGCGCCTCTCCCGCTGTCCCCCGAGCTTGTGGGGCTGGCGGTGGGGCTCTCCTGAAGCCTGGAGGTTGTGGGGCTGGTGGGGGGGAGAAGCAGGCTTGCTTCTCCCTCCCCCAGCCTCCAGATCAGGTCGGGGAATAGCGGGATGGCGGAGCGCTGCCATCCCGCTATTCCCCGACCTGATCTGGAGGTTGTGGGGATGGTGGGGGGGGGGAGAAGCAGGCTTGCTTCTCCCACCCCCAGCCTCCAGATCAGGTCGTGGAATAGCGGGATGGCGGAGCGCTGCCATCCCGCTATTCCCCGACCTGATCTGGAGGTTGTGGGGATGGTGGGGGGGAGAAGCAGGCTTGCTTCTCCCACCCCCAGCCTCCAGATCAGGTCGGGGAATAGCGGGATGGCGGAGCGCTGCCATCCCGCTATTCCCCGACCTGATCTGGAGGTTGTGGGGATGGTGGGGGGGGGGGAGAAGCAGGCTTGCTTCTCCCACCCCCAGCCTCCAGATCAGGTCGGGGAATAGCGGGATGGCGGCGCTTCGCCATCCCCCTATCCCCCGAGCTTGTGGGGCTGGGGGGGAGAAGCAGGCTTGCTTCTCCCCCCGCCAGCCTCCAGATCAGGTCGGGGAATAGCGGGGTGGCGGCTCTGCGCCTCCCCGCTGTCCCCAGCTTTTGGGTGCAGGCTGCTGCCCGCAAGCCTTGCGAGCCCGCGGGACATCCCGCCGGGCTTGCAAGACTTGGGATAGCTTCCTGAAGCCTGGAGAGCGAGAGGGGTCGGTGCGCACGGACCCCTCTCGCTCTCCAGGCTTCAGCAAAAGCCTTCATTCGCACCATAGGACGCACACACATTTCCCCTTCATTTTTGGAGGGGAAAAAGTGCGTCCTATAGTGCGAAAAATACGGTACCTCTGTCCCCTTTCTGAATAGTGGACTATTTGGTGTGTTTTTTTGTTTTGGGCAAAGAAACAACAGCAAGCAGATTTTTTATTATCAAAATAGCTCACTTAAATGTTTTGCGATGGGAATAGAATAATTAAGGTACTTTGTTGCTGTGAAAACAAGGTTTTGTTTTTCTGTGCTCCCAAAAACCCCCAGGGTGGATTCCCCCCCAAGATGGACAGGAAAGCGTGTGTGTGTGTGTGTGTGTGTGTGTGTATGTAATTAGAGTAAGAGGGAAAGGATGAGTATATTTATGATGGTATTCATGAAGGGAAATGAAGGTTATCCTTTGATCAGTTGAACTGAGGTATTGGAGCTGCTATTTATAGATCTCACTCCCCACCCCATTGGCTTTTCTGGTGCAGAGTGTTGCCAGAGAAACATTTTGAAGAGCTAATAAATGGGTTATATTTCAGGGTTTTTTAATCCGGCTTCCTCTGTTTTTCCCCATAACCTTTGGCATTTCGTGAGAAATTTATTTCATTTGTGGACAGTAATGAGACTGACATTTTGCTGTGGGCACTTGGAACGAAAGAGACAGCTCACCAAAAGTGCTGTAATGATAACCAAGCCCAGAAGAACTTATTTTTGTCTGCTTAACTTCCCTCATCTTTCCTTCAGTGTCAGGGATTCTGGCTGTAGAGCAAGCAGTTTGTCTTAGTGGTTGTGTGTTGTTGAAGATGCATGAATGGAAGAAAGGTGTGGGGCCTGCAGTATAGACTGCTGCCTTTGATCAGGCTAGTAAATAGCCAGTTCCCTGGGTGCCTCCAGGCAGTCAGGCAAAGAAACTCCTGTAAAACTAGAAAGGAGTTAGTTCTATTCGGTTGATTGTGTCTTGGAGGATGCCTAATGTGTAAGAAACCAGAATAGTAAAAATAGGAATTAGAGGGCTGGTAACTTTGTGAACTTTCTTGCTTAGATCTTATTTTGGGACCTAAATTTAAATGTAGATGTTCTCAAGCATTAATCTGCTGTCTCTGAAATCACTCCCATGTCTTCATATTTCTGGATCAGTGCACCAGAGGTGAAGAAGGAGCAGGAAATGTTGCATGAGATGCTTCCTCCTCCTGTGTCATGGGGTTATGGTGCTCCTCTCATACAATAATGCTTCCTTAAAGGTAAAGGGACCCCTGACCATTAGGCCCAGTCGTGACTGACTCTGGGGTTGCGGCGCTCATCTCGCTTTATTGGCCGAGGGAGCCGGCGTACAGCTTTCGGGTCATGTGGCCAGAATGACTAAGCCGCTTCTGGCGAACCAGAGCAGTGCATGGAAATGCCACTTACCTTCCCGCTGGAGCAGTACCTATTTATCTACTTGCACTTTGTGCTTTTGAACTCCTAGTTTGGCAGGAGCTGGGACCGAACAACGGGAGTTCACCCCGTCGGGGGGATTCGAACCACCGACCTTCTGATCGGCAAGCCCTAGGCTCTGTGGTTTAACCCAGAGCACCACCCGCATCCCTTAATGCTTCCCTAGGTGGTCCAAATCTTGCTTTAGCCTGTGAAGTTGTTTTGGCCCTTAAGACCTTTATAAAGGTAGAAAGCATAGTCCTTGTAATTCAGAATGAATGAGCTCTATGAATTGTATTCCCTTTTTGGACTCATCTGAGTCTCAAATTATGTCTTGGCTACGCCATAGCAGTATTTTGATCCTCTACCACATGCTGCATATGTGATATATTGCTCAGGCTTGGGACTGAGAAACCAGAGCATTGAATACTGCCTTGACCAAGGATTTCCTGTTCAGTGGGAAGGTGTTTTTTTTTTAAGTAAAAAATGCACCCACAGGAAAGGGAGTGAGAGAGCCACAACAATTTTTCACACCCTCACTGGTGTCCCTGGCCAGCATTTTTCACAGCAGGATATTAGTCAGTGGCACAAAACAGACCCCAGATGCTAAAAACAAAACAAAACAGCCATCAAAAGTTTGGGAATGGCAATGCCGCTTGTCAAAAAGGAAGATGCTGGTTTATAGAGTACAGTTGATAAGGCTAAGATGGCAACTTTGGGAGCCCTTCCATACTTCAAGCACTTGGAAATATTTCTGAGAATTAAGAAAAAAAAGAAAAGACCCCTGAAACGTTTGAACTGCTTTTCTCTATTTGCAGAATGCTGTTCTCATTTTACAACAGGCAGTCTTGCATCCAGATAACTCTTTCTTTTCCTGAGCATTAATGTTGTTTTGTCGTATCTGTCAGACCTCATTGGGGTCAAGTGCTGAAGTTTCCTTTCCCTCTGTTGCTATACGGTGGAAGAGGGAGCTTATTCTAGTTTAACTTGCTGACATTAGCGACCTCTAATAACAAGTTGAAGCAGCCCTTCTTGAGAGTCAATGTAGCTTGAATATAAAAGTTGTTAAGGTGGCACAAGAAGTGAAGTTCTTGTGCATGTTCCTCTGGAAGCAGAGCTTGAAATCCATGATGCTTGGCTACTTGTGACCTTGGTGAAGTTGGGGACAGACAAAATTAGCTACTACCATATGTAGGGATGACTGTGAATATAAGTGAATGAGGCATCCCCCTATGAATGCATCTATGGATGAGCCTTGGCCAGGATGCCTAAGTGCAATGTTCAAAATTAGCCAGGCACTAGGCGCATTTAGAATCATAGAAGCATAGAATCATAGAGTTGGAAGAGACCACAAGGGCCATCGAGTCCAACCCCCTGCCAAGCAGGAAACACCATCAGAGCACTCCTGACATATGGTTGTCAAGCCTCTGCTTAAAGACCTCCAAAGAAGGAGACTCCACCACACTCCTTGGCAGCAAATTCCACTGTTGAACAGCTCTTACTGTCAGGAAGTTCTTCCTAATGTTTAGGTGGAATCTTCTTTCTTGTAGTTTTGATCCATTGCTCCGTTTTGATCCATTGCTTCTCTGGAGCAGCAGAAAACAACCTTTCTCCCTCCGTTATGTGACATCCTTTTATATGTGATCACTAATAGTCAGCATGGATTTCTGAAAAATAAGTCATGTCAGACTAACCTGATCTCGTTTTTTGACAGAATTACAAGCCTGGTAGATGAAGGGAACGCAGTGGATGTAGCCTACCTTGATTTCAGCAAGGCATTTGACAAGGTGCCCCATGATATTCTTGTAAAGAAGCTGGTAAAATGCGGTCTTGACTATGCTACCACTCAGTGGATTTCTAACTGGCTGACTAACCGAACCCAAAGGGTGCTCATCAATGGTTCCTCTTCATCCTGGAGAAGAGTGACTAGTGGGGTGCCACAGGGTTCTGTCTTGGGCCCAGTCTTATTCAACATCTTTATCAACGACTTGGATGATGGACTCAAGGGCATCCTGATCAAATTTGCAGATGACACCAAACTGGGAGGGGTGGCTAACACCCCAGAGGACAGGATCACACTTCAAAACGGCCTTGACAGATTAGAGAACTGGGCAAAAACAAACAAGATGAATTTTAACAGGGAGAAATGTAAAGTATTGCACTTGGGCAAAAAAAATGAGAGGCAGAAATACAAGATGGGGGACACCTGGCTTGAGAGCAGTACATGTGAAAAGGATCTAGGAGTCTTGGTTGACCATAAACTTGACATGAGCCAACAGTGTGACGCGGCAGCTAAAAAAGCCAATGCAATTCTGGGCTGCATTAATAGGAGTACAGCATCTAGATCAAGGGAAGTAATAGTGCCATAGTGCCACTGTATTCTGCTCTGGTCAGACCTCACCTGGAGTACTGTGTCCAGTTCTGGGCACCACAGTTCAAGAAGGACACTGACAAACTGGAACGTGTCCAGAGGAGGGCAACCAAAATGGTCAAAGGCCTGGAAACGATGCCTTATGAGGAACGGCTAAGGGAGCTGGGCATGTTTAGCCTGGAGAAGAGGAGGTTAAGGGGTGATATGATAGCCATGTTCAAATATATAAAAGGATGTCACATAGAGGAGGGAGAAAGGTTGTTTTCTGCTGCTCCAGAGAAGCGGACATGGAGCAATGGATCCAAACTACAAGAAAGAAGATTCCACCTAAACATTAGGAAGAACTTCCTGACAGTAAGAGCTGTTCGACAGTGGAATTTGCTGCCAAGGAGTGTGGTGGAGTCTCCTCCTTTGGAGGTCTTTAAGCAGAGGCTTGACAACCATATGTCAGGAGTGCTCTGATGGTGTTTCCTGCTTGGCAGGGGGTTGGACTCGATGGCCCTTGTGGTCTCTTCCAACTCTATGATTCTATGATATATTTGAACATGGCTATCATATCACCCCTTAACCTCCTCTTCTCCAGGCTAAACATGCCCAGCTCCCTTAGCCGTTCCTCATAAGGCATTGTTTCCAGGCCTTTGACCATTTTGGTTGCCCTCCTCTGGACACGTTCCAGTTTGTCAGTGTCCTTCTTGAACTGTGGTGCCCAGAACTGGACACAGTACTCCACCTGGCTTCCCTGGGCACCAAGATAGTGCCTGACATGTCCACCATCTCGGGATCATTGGATCTGGACTGTTTTCACACACCAACACCACACCCTGTGGTACTCTATCAGTTATATTTTATCTGCACAATTGGAATGAATTTCTGGAGCCAAATTGCTTTTTCTGGGCAGCCTGAGCAGGAGCAGTCACCATTAAGAAAAAGAAGTTGGAATAGGCAAATATATACGTAGTCTGTCCCAGGATCAAGGGACTTTTCTTCTTCAAGTTCTCAAAGCTCTTAACCCGGCTCAAGGTGGCCATCTGAACTAGTCAGATGTTTAACTGAGAATCAATCACAGTCAGTCCATCATTTGGAAAATAAGACCGTAGAGCTGTTTTGCCCCAAAATGGCAACTAAACATTCCATTTTGGGGACCGCAACCTTTGTTTAAGGAGCCATTTGGTACCCAGCTTATATATAAGAGTTTCTTGCACTGCCTAAGTGGAACCTGTAAGTACAGAGGATCTACAAGTCATGTGATAGTTGAGGTTTAACAGTTTGCATCACATTTTGCGGAGTTGTTACTGTAAATGAGTGGATTTCCTGCCCCCTTCCCAAGCCACTCCTTTCAAATCCAGATGCTGCTGAGCTTAACTTTTTGATGCTTTGGGATTGGTAAAATAGAATTGATTTTCACTGAGTGCCTGTTGCACTTCAGTGATTTTAAAGCATTTCACAATAATCAGTTGGTTACTAATGGCTGCTTTGTTGGCCGACATATTCCACAGTTATTGACTTTCAATAGAATTGCAACAGGCAGAGATAGGAAGAACCAATTTAGATTTTGCTTGACTCCCAACAGTCTGATGCATTAGTCAGCCCTAATGTGCATGGCCCATCCCAAACTGGGCGCCAAAGCTAGCATCATCTTGTGCATGAACCTGAAGAAGGAAAAGTCAAAGAAAGTGGTGTGTCTAGCGGCTGATGGAGACAGTGCCATCTGCTTAGAAAAATAGCTGCATATTTGTTTGCAAAGCAAGCATGGGACCATAGATATGGATGACTGACGGATCAGATTAAAGCCCTGAATGTGTAGATTGAACAGGATACCATCAGGCAAATGATTAAAACCTGAGAGAAATGCAAGTTGCTGTTTATGCAAGCCCCTTAGCTATTGGGTAAGATTTAAAAGCTCATTGACTGAAATTAGCACATTTTAGCCACTGGCTGTACCACTGTTACAATTTTTTTAAGACTAATATTCCAAATGCTAAGAAGTTTGTAAAAACTCAGCATGTAGATCTTGAGGATAGCAGGAAGGGCTGCTAAGAATGAAGGGACAAGGTAGCTCTAAGACTGTTGACCAACTACCAGAAGGGTGTTCCTCATCTCTGTCTAGAATGCTGAGGCCAGAATTATCTCCCTCTCTCATACTTCTGTCCATGGCAATGCTTTCTCCTTAAATTCCTCCACTTGCTTCCTGTCCACTTCTGGATCCAGAACACACTCCTTATTTGTACCTCCTGAGTCCACCATGGCCTTGTCCCCTCTTAGAACCCATCAAACGCAGGGAGGACGCAGCAGTCAGGAAGCTAGACAAGAGCTTTTATTGTGTCCATAAGAGGAACAGAACAGCAACTGGAAACGTCTGGCTCCTCCCAGATACAAGCAAGCTCAGTGTTGCCTCCTGTCTAAAATATATGATGGCACTAGCCAATCCTCCCTCCCAAAAAACCCAGTCAGGTTATTTTACACTCCATCTTTCACTCAATCATTCAATAGGTTTCTGCACCCTCAAAGGACCCCATCGTTTCTGCCTTGCTGCTGCTTATATGTAGAACTACCTCTTGGCATACCTGCATGATGCTACCTCTCACTTCCTTCAGATCTCTCCTTCTGCAAAGCCGTTGCCAATCCTCCAGATGTTTTGGACTACAACACCCATCAGCCCCAGCCAGCGTGGTCTGTGGTCAGCGATGATGGGAGCTATGGTCAGAAACATCTGGAGGAGTGCAAGCTTAGCAAAGGCTATCGTATTCTAACTAAGACTAAGCTGGAATAAAATTAGTATTTGTTCCTGCCTCTGTGTGGCTCCATTATCTTAAATTTAAGATTGCATTTATATATTTTTATTTTATTTAACAAGATATATATGCTAATTGATTGTAGCAGAACATCTAAGTGGTTTATAATTATAGGCAAAAACAGTTTAAAAAATTAAAAAGCATAAAATAATTAAGCAGTTGAAAAGATTTAAACACATATTGTAAGATAGAAAGACGGTATACAAATTAAAAACGATGACGATGATGATCAACATCTATGTGTCTGTACAGGCTTGTCTAAACAAAAATGCTTTAAGCAGGCGTTGAAAAGAGTATGGGGAAGATACTTGCTTGATCTCAGTAGACAGGGACTTCTAAAATGCAGATGTTGCCACACTAAAATACTGATTTTTCACAAGTGTAAAATGAGTGTTTTGCAGCCTCTGTAACTGTACAAGTTCTGTCAAGAGACCATATACAGTGGTACCTCGGGTTACATATGCTTCAGGTTACATACTCTTCAGGTTACAGACTCTGCTAACCCAGAAATAGTACCTCGGGTTAAGAACTTTGCTTCAGGATGAGAACAGAAATTGTGCTCCGGTGAGACGGCAGCAGCGGGAGGCCCCATTAGCTAAAGTGGTGCTTCAGGTTAAGAACAGTTTCAGGTTAAGTATGGACCTCCGGAACAAATTAAGTACTTAATCAGAGGTACCACTGTATGTGGTAAGACGATTGCACAATTCAGCTGTTCCCAAGCCATTAAGAAGGGTTTTAGTAACTCTTTAGCTTGGCAACCAGTGCAGATTTCTGAACAGAGTTCCCAGGTGCTGCCGTGATCCCACTGCTGTCAGCAACTATGCTGCAGCATTCTGTGCCAAGTGTAGTTTCTGGGTCAAATGCAAGGGAAGCCTTGCATAGAGTACATTGCAGTAATCTAGTCTTAAAGTCACCAATCTCTGAACTACTGTGGTCAAGCTCTCTCAGTCCACGAATGTTTCAAGCTGTTATACCAAGTGCATTTGGCAAAGGCCCTTGGGACAGGGACCTGTCACCTTGTACTTCTAAGTCCTGCGCATTTTAAGAATCAGGGTATATGTGGGATTTTTAATGTAAATTAGAGTGTGAGTTTAGAGTAGACAAAGAGAAAAGCAGTGTTAGGTTAGGTTGTTGAAGTTTGGACTGAAGGGACCTGAGTTTATTTCCTTCCTCATTTGCGAAATGTGCTGGGTGACCTTGGGCCAGTCACTCTGTCTCAACCTAACTTCCTTCACAGGGTTGTTGTGAGAAAAAGGGAGGAACTGCATATGCCATTCTGAGCTCTGATATGCATAGAAAGGGGTGTTTATCATTTCCTCCTTCCTTTAAAATAAAGGTGTCCTGCCAAACTGCTGCCAGTTGCATATAGTTGCTAGGCAACATGTCCCCTGCCTCTCTCGTTGTTGCCATGGTACTTCTTCCCATCCTTCTGTGTTGGTACTGGTGCAACCTGCTTTTGCCATCCTAAAAACTGTGAGGAACCTCTCTGCTTTTTGTATAGCTGCATTACAGTTGGTCACTGCTAATCTTCAATTGTATGAAGTTTGCTGGAAAGCTTATTCAAATCAAAACATTTCTCTCTCACGGAGAGAAGTCATTTTTAAGCAAGGTTTCCTCTCCTGCCTCCAGATCAGCAGTTAAAAGCAAAGAAGTGATGAGAAGTACATTGCTTATTTAATTTGGACCTTTTGGATTGTTGTCTATTCCAGTTGGTCATTTTATTAAACCACAGTGCACTGCATTGACAAATACGTTAAGCCACAGCCTGGAGTCTTCCCCAAACAAATTCTTCTAAGGGTATCCCTTTTCTCAGTAGGAAGACCACTTATTATATTGCTCTGAGTTTGGGGCAGGGGTGGGCTGTATGTCTGAGATCCCTTCTAATTCCTGGATTCAGCATGGATTCAATTCCTGGAATAGCCAAGTCAGATTCCTGGTGAGGTGATGGCCCTCTAAATATGAAACATTAAGGTAACAAAGGAAGTGGTTCTATATCAGATGGTAAATGGGCCCCCTCCTTCCTCGGCACACTGTTAGGTAGAATGAGAAAGGCAAGAGTGGAGAGTTAAGTGCTGGAAGCTGGCAGGCTGCTGGCTAGACAGCTGAGAGAGAGAGAGAGAGAGAGAGAGAGAGAGAGAGAGAGAGAGAGACGCCTGACTTCAGTGAATCCAAGGCTGTGGCTATAGGGCAGCGGTTCTCAACCTGTGGGGCCCCAGATGTTGTTGGACTACAACTCCCATCATCCCTTAGCTCTGGCCTTGCTAGCTAGGGGTGATGGGAGTTGTAGTTCAACAACATCTGGGGACTCACAGGTTGAGAAAGGCTGCTATAGGGGAAGCAAGACCCTCTTGGGGTGTTAATGCTGTGAACCTTTCCATCAGTGTTAGAAACTGGGATAGAAAAGCTAGGAGCCAAATGACTCCTGTGACCTCGGTTGTGGGCGCCAAAACAGAATGTCTAGTCGCCATCTGGGGGGGCGGCAACAATTTTTATTTTTTATATTGATAAACATGAACGAACACACAATTCACATAAGAGACACATTGTTAATATCACATTTTTGCCAGAAATTGCTAATCCATGTTTAATTTGGTCTTTACACTAAAAATACTGATACCATACTTCAGTTTTTGAAACACACTACTCATTATTGTTAAACTCCTTAACATATTGTCTGTCTTGAACACATACTTTGAGGCTTCAAAGCACATACATTTCAGTAGTCCTCCTTGCATGTCAGCCAGGTGCAAAAAAGGCACCCAGACTTTTTGAGGTGCTCGCAATTGGGGAATTTTTAGGCTCAGAATGCACCTGGTGCCCTGCTATTTTCAAACCCTGCTTTCCATCATACGTTGTATATATGTGTGTAAACAAACGCTATATGTCTCATTTCCAAAAGGAAATGTGAACCCTGGGTAAGTGCATGGAACCCGTGGAATCTTGCACCACTTGGAGATTGGGTAGTGTGCAACAGCATTATAGAAATTTCTATATTTCCCTTCACTAGAAATTCTCAGGGTGGTCCATAATGCTTCAAGAGGGTTCAAAGTCTTCCATGAAAGATCCATGACCTTCACAACAAACACTATAAAGTAAGTGAGTCTTAAATTGAAGCTGGGGTGCAGAGAGAGCTTGCCTAAGGCCACTATTTACATTTATGTATTCAGTGAAATTTTAAGGAATGAGACGTGCAAGCAGGTCTTAACTTCACCATGGTGAACTCGTTTTCTGAATTAATACTTTTATTTTTAATCTCTTTTCTTTGGTGTGTGTGTGTTTGCCTGGAGCAGTGAATAGTAATAGAATCATAGAATTGTGGAGCTGGAAGGGACACCGAGGGTCATCTAGTCCAAGCCAGGCAATGCAGGGATCTCAACACGCCGTCCTCCATCCAGTTTGAACCATACTGGACACTGCTTAGCTTGGCAGACGTGCTTGCAAATTTTATTGCTGCACTGCTAGGATTGTTTTGTCCCTTCTCCTTCAACCCCACTGCAAGTTTCTCATTTCTGCAACAAGGCTTACCCTCACACAAGTATAGCACTGAGGCGGAAGTAAAGGTTTAATATTCTGGGTTAACCCTTAGCTGAAGAATTGTGGGTGGAACTTGTTCTTCAACCTGGTTTTCATTAGGTTTTGTTTACCAGCCTGTCTGAAGTTGCATCATTCAGATACTGTAAATGGTACCATTGCTGACATTGTTATTAGCTCTTGTGGTTCTTAGCAAACATCTGATATAAAATGGAATTGCAATGAGGGTGGTGTCAGTGGTGTTTTGATTATTATCTGTCTGTAGGCAATACATACGTTGACTCCCCTGGCACTGCCTTTCTGCTACCCGTTGATATTTTTCCAGGGGCAGCCATGATCTAGGTGTGGTGTAGAATAAGGTCTTTGTCCAGAAGATCAGGCAATTTGGTTCAGTTTCAAATGTTAGTAAAAGTATCTGGAAAAGAATATCCCAGAATGTTAATGGAAGTGCAAATCTGGTGTTTGGCTTCGGTAGGGATTTCTGGGGTGGGGTGTGGAAGCCTCTCTGTTACATCTTTGTGCACACACCCAGACTGAGAAGGGAGTGGGGAACAAACACACTGCAAACACCAGCCACACCTTTTGAGGCAACCCTTGTATTAATTCAGATCGCCCCTCACCACTGTGAGTTAGTTCCTACAAATGCAGAGAGCATTCTCATCTTTAAAAGTTTTAACTCTGAATGTGAAAATTAGGAGTTCTGTGTGTGTGGTTGCATTCGGAGTATGTGTATCATGGAGCTGTATTCATTTTTATCGTTCTTGTGCCACCATCTCTGTACTTAATAGAATAGCATAAGGGGGGAAAGACAGCTTCCAACAGTGAAGGAAGCAACAAGGGGGAGGAGGAATGGACCCGAGAGAAGCAAAATAAAGAATAATTGTGCACAATGTATGTACATATACTTAGACTTCATTTCAGTTGGGGATGGGGATAAGATCTTTAACCAAAAGCTTCATGGCAAAGGTGGGTATTCGGGAAGAGGGTTCAGGTACAAAGAGCAACAAGAGGTTGGGGAGAGCAGGAGTGGTTTGTGCAACTGAAAGTAATAGATTTTATGCTGCAATTGTACTTCTTTCCATTATATGCAGTAGGCTTATTTCCAAAGAAACATGTGAAAAGACTGTTATTAGAACAGGGTGGGCGAATCACCAGGTGCTTTGATCAGCAGACCCAGAGACAAAATAAAGCAAGGACATTTATCAGTGTGTTGTGAGGCTGGTTTGTGTGTGTGAGTGCATGTGAAAGAGCCCTTCCGACAAGGTGGCTCGCAATTGCTAGTCTCTGTATTCTTCCAGCGCCATTTTAGCCCTAGGAGATGCATCGGCAGTGGGAGTGCTGACGTAGGCAATCTGCCAGTTCCCTTTCGCATCTGAACCGGCCCACTTGTGTTTATGACATCCTTGCAGATTGCAGCATCGAAAGCTGGCATCTCCTGCCTCTGGTGTTTTCGTTTTTGAGGGAACTCCTGCTTGACGTGTTCAGTGGCCTGGCCCGACATTTATGATCTGCTGTTCCTGCAGCCCCGCCTTAGATAAATGCTTTGATAGGTATTTCCTAGTCATTCTCAAGGCTGCAGACATTCAAAATGCAGCTCATTATAAACATTGTGGAAATCTACTTGGGCACGGAAGCCTGTCATTTTTCAGTTGCAGTAGCAGCAGCATGGCTGTAATAATTTTCTACACTAAAGGTTGCAGAATTTATATCTGAATCTGTATCTGAGGCTTAAACTTCTTTCTTTTTCAGTGCGAGATCTGAATATCTGATACCTTTACAATGCTGCATAGACCCTGTTGTTTTTTTTATTTTAAGAATCTGCTTCATGTAATTTTCATTTTCCTTGTCTGGTACTTGGTAGACCTTGCCAACATGTTTTAAGCATTAAAGCATTAAAGAATAGAAAACTTAACATCTGTTGAATCCAGAGGGGGACCTGCAATTTCAATCTTGGCACTTGGTTCATTTCTGTCAATGGGCTGCATTTGGCAATGGCAGGCTGGCCTGCTTTTTGTTTTGTGTTGTTGATAATGTGAAAGCCTTTAGCAGCATATGTTTAAATTTCTGTAAGTAGGAAAGGCCTGGTCCTACCTTGCCTCCAGTATGCTTGCCCTGAAAATGCTTTGTACTGAACTGAGTTATCTCTAAGAGTAATAGTGATTTGTGCCAACCTTGAAATTCTTCATTGCACCCCCCCCCCCAAAAAAAAAACATGCCTGCATTTAGCAGTTAGAACAGAGATCGGAATAATTGAAGAGCACACATAGTATGAGGGAAACAGCATATGGGAGGAGTCGCTGTATTTAGCCAGCCTGCTTCACTGCCCAGCTGAGGGATTCATTAATCAGTGCTGCTCCTCCAAATGCCATGTCTCTTTGATTGATGAGCAGAATTTGCAATGTTCAGACCTTGTGGCTAGGAGACATTTTGTTTCTCTTTAAATCTGAGGCAATCGGTCAGCCGATATTTGGGAGCTAAGCTCCTCTGGCCACCATCCTCTTATTGATTTGTTTATAGACATGCCGCATCTATTAAGTTGACCTATTTCAATAGGTTGTGCAAGCCCACACGGCCTTGAACTACTTTTAGGGGTGTCTCTCTCTCTCTCTCTCTGTATCTAGGCACTCCACTCCTGAGATAAATAAAGCTACTGGGGGTAGAATCCTGCCTACGCAGCTAATTGCAAGTTACTTTGAACATGGTAACGCAGGACAAACTGGCTTGCTGGAACAGAACCAATTTCTTATCTAATCCATTGCTTCTGTCTGAAGCAGCCGCTAGCCAGATGCCTGGAGAGGCTATCTAGTGCAGTAATAAAGGGTACAGTTGTTCTCAGTTCTGTTTTTCTAAAAAGAGGTACCAGAACTCATCAGGAACACCTCCTTTGTTCTCTTAAAATGGCAGTGGTGCCGGAACTGAGTTCTGGCGAGTTCCAGCTGAAAAAAAGCCTTGGTGGTTCCTTATTGTGTGCCTCTAGATTGTGGTGACTGGAAGTGTACTTCTTTTGCAAAGAGATTCTGTTTAGTTGCCATGGCTAATAGTCCTACATCCACCAACCTCTGATGAAGAGAGGGGGCAAATCAGGATGGGACCAGATTACAGTGGTACCTCTGGTTGCAGACGGGATCTGTTCTGGAGCTCTGGTCAGATCCCGAGGTTTCCGCAACCGGAGGTGCTTGTTCTGTGCATGCACGTGGCGCGATAGAGCACTTCTGCGCATGCGCGAGTGGCGAAACCCGGAAAAATACTTCCAGGTTTGCTGCTTTCGTAACCCAAAGTTTACGTTACCCAAGGGTAATATAAGCTGAGGTTCCACTGTATTTGGGGCTCTCTTAAGACCAGTGTCTGGGGTTGTAATGTTTGGCATCTGGCATGGCCAGGAGATTGGCAATTGTGTTTACTTTCAGATGCCCTGCTTGGATTTCTTCAATCTTCTACTGGATTTTAGTATCATTTGCTGAAGACGTCCCCATTGCCTCTATATCTTTATATAGGAAGGCAGTAGGGTTGGGCGATTTCTGGTTTTCAGCATCGTGATATCGCCAGCTAAATGTTGTGATATACCGATATAGAACAATGTCTGAAATAAGGATGGAGCTGTGTAGAGGCTCTGGTTGGCTTTATGGTTTTTCCTGCCTTGTGGTTTTTGCTGGTTCTTACTCTTGTGATTTCCAGCCTCCTACATGAGGCAGCAGAGAGCTGAGCCGGCAGAGTTAACAGGAGCTGCAGGAATCAAGAGAATCATTGGCTGGCTTCACTGTTTCCCCCACATGGTGATTTTTGCATAGCGTATACACATCATGATTCGTGAAATATTGCCAAGTAAAAAATTATGAAACTGATATGACGATATGGACCTCAAACGGGTTTTGGACAATATATCAATATAATATGTTCAATATATAGAAACCAGCTGCCAACTGAATTCATGATTCAGCCAGGATCTGAAGCCCCTGTTGCTTCCCTTGGTGGTCACCACCTGCTTAGCTCTCTTGCCCACTTGCTCTCCTGGCTGCTGCTGTTACTTTTCTTCCTCGACTGCTGCCAGATGCTCACCTCATTTGCCTGCCCACTCCTCTGGGAGAGAGCAGGTAAGCAAGCTGCAGTTGTTTCGGGGGGGGGGGCAGCTCTTTTGACCTTCTTTATCCTGGCAATTGGGGGGGGGGGCAGAAAGGGCACATTTGACAGATGGCATCTTCCTCTTCCCTGCTCGCCAAAAAATCTCTAGAAGGCCAGTACAGAGTTGTATGAGGGTTGGGTAACAGAAAACCAAAAAATTTAACTGTACTTTGTTTTTGAATTTTTTGGTATGACAAGGTGGGTTTCCTTGGTTTTAGCTTGGGTTAAAAAAAATTTAAAGAAAGATGCTCATTCAGTGTAAAGTGCCCAGTGACTGTCATGTGTATTAATAAAAAAACCTCAAATGGGGCAGCAGCAGAAACTGATGGGGAAACGAAGTTGGCTGAATATAAGTGCGTATTCTGTACACTTGCTTACTACTTCCTCTGCCAATCCCAGGCATCAGAGGTGAGGGATGGCTCCCTCTGTGGGGGCTTTGTGCATCTACTCACTTGCGTGGGTGTAGCCATCCATTTTAAGTTTGTGCCTCTTTTTTAAAACTAACGCTTCTCAGGTTAGTTGATTTTTATTGGGGGGGGGGGCAAGAGATGTGTAGCTGCATCAATATATGAAAAAAAGTTCAAAGTCAGGGGCAATAAGCAAAAAACTTTCCTAAAGCTGGAGACAAAGGCAATTTCAAATGCTTGTTTACTGCTTCTGCTTGATCAAGCTTTTGCTCAAGGTATTTTATTTGTTTTTTGCTGGTGGGATTTCTGTTTTTTTGACAATTTTAATGAAAATTATCCAATACTTTATTACAAAGTTGTAGAGATAGTACATGAATGGAAATTATTTTGATATTTCCAGTATGTAGTTGAGAGATTCTATTTTTAAAAAATTCTTCACAGACTCTTAAGCAAAACTGCAAACTTTCTCACAGCTGTTGTTAATGGTATTTTCTAAAACCCAGACTAGAACAGTTGAAACATTTCCTCAGTTAAGCTCCATTTAAAGGGGGCAGGGGGGGGGAGTGGCAATGGGATGATATTGAAAATGGGATGGCTGACAATGTTGTGAATTTGATGTTGACAGATAGCTGCAGCTGGTTTTTAATACGTACCAAAACTTCTTGAAAGCTTAGCGCTTAATCAATAAATGGGGATGGGGAACCTGTGGTCCTCTTAATCTCTTGTTGGACTTGCAACTCCCATGATCCATCGCAGTTGGCCACGCTGGCTGGGGCGAGTGGGAGACAAGAATCTAACAACATCTGGAAGGCCAGCCATTTCCCCTTCCTGATACATAGTGATTTATGAATTGGGGCTTGATGTTGTTCTTTTGCTCCTGGAAATGAGTTGTTTTTCCCTTGTTGCCTGAGGTGAGATGATTGCCCTTTGGAAACCCACTTGTTGGGGGAAAGTTAGCAAATTAATATAATGGCTTAAATTGCCTGCTTAGGATTCCCACCTGCCTTTAAGTTGACATGTTGACTTTTCTCTGGGGTTTGCATTGTTCGGCTGTCATAAGCAGGGTAGGCAAGGCAAGGAGCACAAACCCCTTATGCTTCCAAAGGTCACTTGAAAGGAAGTAAGAGCAACAGATTTTATCTTAAGACGTTGGGCCTTTCCCCCTCAAAGGCTTGTCCACGTATTAGCAATTTCACCAAATACCAAGTGACTGATCTTGGAAAGAAAAAGGATAACTCTCACAAACATTTATATGTTCAATCCAATCCCTACCTTTCAGATTCCAATATAATCCTTGGCACTTGCACAGGGTTACAATGGTCCTGCCATATGATTTGCTATTGATCTGATACTGATAAGTTTTGCTTTGTTGAAGCGCCCACTTAGGGAAGTGCTGGGTGAGATCCCATGGACAGCAATACTAAAAGGAAAGGGAGTTCATGATGGCTGGGAGTTTGTTAAGAGGGAGATAGTAAAAGCACAACGTCAGGCAATACCAATGAGACGGAAACATGGAAGGTGCCTAAAGAAGCCAGGGTGGCTATCTAAAGAACTTTTAACTGAATTAAGATTAAAAAAGGATGTGTACAAAAAATGGAAAAGGGGGGAAACCACCAAAGAGGAATTCAAACAAATAGCCAGCACGTGTAGACACAAAGTCAGAAAAGCTAAAGCACAGAATGAACTCAGGCTTGCTAGAGAGGTTAAAAGCAACAAAAAAGGCTTTTATGGGTATGTTCGTAGCAAAAGGAAGAACAAAGAAACAGTGGGGTCACTCAGAGGAGAAGATGGTGAAATGCAAACAGGGGACACAGAAAGGGCTGAACTCCTCAATGCCTTCTTTGCCTCAGTCTTCTCCGATAAAGAAAACAATGCCCGACCTGAAGAATTTGGAGCAAATGATTCAGCAAAGGAAACACAGCCCAGAATAACTAAGGAGACAGTACAAGAATATTTGGCTAGTTTAGATGTATTCAAGTCTCCAGGGCCAGATGAACTGCATCCAAGAGTATTAAAAGAACTGGCAGATGTGATCTCAGAACCACTGGCAGTCATCTTCGAGAAATCCTGGAGAACAGGCGAAGTCCCGGCAGACTGGAGGAGGGCAAATGTTGTCCCTATTTTCAAAAAGGGGAAAAGAGAGGACCCAAATAATTACCGCCCAGTCAGTCTGACATCAATAGCAGGGAAGATTCTGGAGCAGATCATTAAGCAAACAGTCTGTGAGCACCTAGAAAGGAATGCTGTGATCACCAATAGTCAGCATGGATTTCTGAAAAATAAGTCATGTCAGACTAACCTGATCTCATTTTTTGACAGAATTACAAGCCTGGTAGATGAAGGGAACTCAGTGGATATAGCCTACTTGATTTCAGTAAGGCATTTGACAAGGTGCCCCATGATATTCTTGTAAAGAAGCTGGTAAAATGCGGTCTTGACTCTGCTACCACTCAGTGGATTTGTAACTGGCTGACTGACCGAACCCAAAGGGTGCTCATCAATGGTTCCTCTTCATCCTGGAGAAGAGTGACTAGTGGGGTGCCACAGGGTTCTGTCTTGGGCCCGGTCTTATTTAACATCTTTATCAACGACTTGGATGATGGACTCAAGGGCATCCTGATCAAATTTGCAGATGACACCAAACTGGGAGGGGTGGCTAACACCCCAGAGGACAGGATCACACTTCAAAACGACCTTGACAGATTAGAGAACTGGGCAAAAACAAACAAAATGAATTTTAACAGGGAGAAATGTAAAGTATTGCACTTGGGCAAAAAAAATGAGAGGCACAAATACAAGATGGGTGACACCTGGCTTGAGAGCAGTACATGTGAAAAGGATCTAGGAGTCTTGGTTGACCACAAACTTGACATGAGCCAACAGTGTGACGTGGCAGCTAAAAAAGCCAATGCAATTCTGGGCTGCATCAATAGGAGTATAGCATCTAGATCAAGGGAAGTAATAGTGCCACTGTATTCTGCTCTGGTCAGACCACACCTGGAGAACTGTGTCCAGTTCTGGGCACCACAATTCAAGAAGGACACTGACAAACTGGAACGTGTCCAGAGGAGGGCAACCAAAATGGTCAAAGGCCTGGAAACGATGCCTTATGAGGAACGGCTAAGGGAGCTGGGCATGTTTAGCCTGGAGAAGAGGAGGTTAAGGGGTGATATGATAGCCATGTTCAAATATATAAAAGGATGTCACATAGAGGAGGGAGAAAGGTTGTTTTCTGCTGCTCCAGAGAAGCGGACACGGAGCAATGGATCCAAACTACAAGAAAGAAGATTCCACCTAAACATTAGGAAGAACTTCCTGACAATAAGAGCTGTTCGACAGTGGAATTTGCTGCCAAGGAGTGTGGTGGAGTCTCCTACTTTGGAGGTCTTTAAGCAGAGGCTTGACAACCATATGTCAGGAGTGCTCTGATGGTGTTTCCTGCTTGGCAGGGGGTTGGACTCGATGGCCCTTGTGGTCTCTTCCAACTCTATGATTCTATGATTCTATTCTATGATTCTATAATGCCTGGCCAACAGCATCTCATGTCAGCAACTGCTAAATTTTAGTAAGCTTTCAGTTTCCTCAACTTGAAGTTGACTGTGCCAGAGGTGTGGCTAGCCACTTACCTCCTCTCCTGGAACACGTAGCAGCCAGGCAGGTGGCAGGTTAGGGAGTGTCATTGCATTTGCACATGTCACCTTGTCCGGACATTGAACAACCTTCATGGCTGTTGCGGAAGTGTGATCCTTGTTTTCATGGCTTGCAAAGATCGCTGAATATTTCCCTGACCTGGACAAAAGAACACTACTAATATCTGGAAGAAAGGTGATGCTGACTGAAGAGAGTATCCTGTTTCATCAAGGCAATCTCTATAAACCTGCAGAAATTAAGCTAGATTTGATGGGTACAGATTTAGTAGCAGCTTCCAAGTAATAGGTCCAGAATAAAAATTCCCGTTGGCAAAAGTGGGACCAGCCTCTGCAGATCTATGGGAACTCCCAGGGAAGTCCTGATCCCTTGTAATGTTTCAAAGGTGTTTAGTGGAAAGAGTAATATAGGGTATTTTGTGCAGTCAGTTCTTGGTTTTTAATGTTACTTCATTATTTTATTCATTCGATTAATTTATGGACTTTTTTCCCTTCTACATTTTGCACTATTTGTAAATAAGTTTTAGACACAGTGAAAGCTGCATTGTGTAGAAGATTTATGAAAACATGGGTCCAAAATCCAGGTGTGTATGACTGTATCTGCTAGCAGCATCTGATGACTGCCAGAGCATGCGTCCCCATCCCCCCCCCCTTTCTGGCACTCTGACTTGGTCATGCACCACGGTGGTGAGTGCCTTCCCTCTGGGTCCTTTCCTCATGTGTCCGCGCACTGTAAAATATAATTGCCATCAACAGGTGTTCTCATAAGTATTAAAACAATGTTTAGGCCAGAGCAATGGATTGCATAATTGTTCTGCGACTTCTTCAAAACTCATCAGGGTTTGTCAATATGGGAGATCTGTGATGGTGGACAAGCTCCCATGAAACCTTCTACTGGGCCCACCACGACTAGACTTCCTTGCAGTGGGCAGCCACATACCACCCTCCCTGTTCACCCTGCTGTCACCCTGTGACCTCTGCAATATGCCCAAGAAACTTGTGCAATTTGTATGGAGTTACATCATCATCATCATTTTATTATTTATAACCCACCCATCTAGCTGGGTTTCCCCAGCCACTCTGAGCGGCTCACAGCATATATCAGAACATACTAAAACAGGCGTTGGCAACCTGCGGCCCATGGGCTGGAAGCGGCCTCGGGGGCCGTTTAACCGGCCCATGAGCCGCCCCAGAACCGAGCCGCCCGCTTGGCGAGTCCCCACTTCCGCAGCGTTGGAAATCACGTCTGTGTGTGTGCAGACACGTGCAGACACGAGAAATCGCTCGTGCGCGCTCGCTATCTGGCCCACGGAGGGGGCTCCGTGGGACTGATCTGGCCCAGGCAAGGTAAACCTTGCCGACCCCCGTACTAAAACATCAAACATTAAAAACTTCCTGATACAAGACTGCTTTCCTAAAAGTCTCCTAAAAGTCAAGATAGTTGCTTATTTCCTTGACATCTAAAGAGAGGGCATTCCATAGGGAGGGTGCCACTACCAAGAAGGCCCTCTGCCTGGTTCCCTATAACTTTGCTTCTCACAGTGAGGGAACTGCCAGAAGGCCCTCGGCGCTGGACCTCAGTGTCCGGGATGAACAATGGGGGTGGAGATGCTCCTTGAGGTATACTTGACCAAGGCCATTTAGGGCTTGAAAGGTCAGCACCAACACTTTGAATTGTGCACCGAAACATACTGGGAGCCAATGTAGGTCTTTCAGGTGACTCCCAGTCACCAGTCTAGCTGCCGCATTCTGGATTAGTTGCAGTTTCCAGATCACCTTCAAAGGTAGTCTCAAGTAGACAAAGACACTTCCTCAAGACAAGTTAAAAATGTTTCTTGAAGGCAAAAACTTTGAAAAGCACCAGTACAAGGCATGCTTAATATGCTGTTTCATACATGGTCTGAGACTGAATGGTACTGCTGTCATCTTTGACTCATTTCCTGTGAAGGAGCTAAAAATAGAGAAGGTGAGGTTTGTGCACAGGCCATGACAATGTATAATTTTGTGTACAGGGTTTTGCTTCATCTCTCTGACTCAGCTGCGTGTTGGTCCGCTTTCCATTCTGAGCATCCAGATTCTTTCTCAGCCACTCAGACGTTTGTGTGGCGCACATTGCAGTGACAAATGTTAGATTTTGACACTGAACAATTTGTTTGTAGCACCCCCTCGTTTTCTCCTTTCTCCTAACCTTTCTGTTAGCTATGCCCTATTTTGAACATAATGTAACCCCATTAGAAGAAAAGAAAACCAACAACATATAGCCTTTAATATACAAAATATGGGGTGCAGTATTATGATTATGATTATTACTATTACAGTCATACCTCATGTTATGTCCGCCTCATGTTACGTTTTTTCAGGTTGTGTCCCGCGGCAACCCGGAAGTACCAGAAAGGGCTACTTCCAGGTTTTGCGCTTCGCGCATGCGCAGATATGACGCTTCAAGTTGTGGGCTTTTCACGTTGCAAATGGGACTCCAGAATGGATCCCGTTTGCAACCGGAGGTACCACGGTACAGTCAAACCTCAGTTCTCAAATGGCTCCATTTTCGAACTTTTCAGCTCCCAAACGCCAAAAACCCAGAAGTAAATGCTCCAGTTTTCGAAGGTTTTTCAGAACCTGGGTATCCGCTGCAGTTTCTGCTGGAGTGCAAGAAGCTCTTGCAATCAATTGGAAGCCATGCCTCGGTTGTCGAACGTTTTGGAAGTTGAACAGGCTTCCAGAATGGATTATGTTCAACAACCGATGTTTGACTGTATTATAGTGTAGTCAGGCAAGGCCAAAATTGTTAATTTTTTTAAATTTCAAACCCCCACAACTCACAAACAGGATGAGATAAATAATTAACATTTTAGATTTAAGTTTAGCTTTGATCATTCAACAATTGTACAGAATACTAAAATGGGATGACATGAGGTAAAAAAGTTGGATCACTTGATATGGAATGACCCTGCTGGATTGTTGATTCTGTGAAGCTGTTGTGCTTCTATTGTAGGATGTGTTGCTCTGCAGTGGAGGAGGTGGTCACGACAAGTCTTGGTGGGAGTGCAGTGCAAATGGGCCCACAGAATACACAGTCACTGTTAGAAGTGTCCTGGTTGTCGGTATTAAATTAAGTCAGTCATCCTCTGCTAACACAGACAAGGCATGAGTAACATCTTTTAATACATTGTTATTATTATTAACTTTATTATGTTCTTGGAGGATGTTGTCAAACGAACCTCTAAAAGAACTAACTTTAGGGACACAATGAGCATGTGTCAATCAATTCTCTACCCTCCCCAAGGTTGTATGTTTGCAATAAGCTAATTGACGTGGGTGGCGCTGTGGTCTAAACCACTGAGCCTCTTGGGCTTGCCGATCAAAAGCTCGGCGGTTCGAATCCCTGCGACGGGGTGAGCTCCCGTTGCTTGGTCCCTGCTCCTGCCAACCTAGCAATTCGAAAGCACATCAGAGTGCAAGTAGATAAATACTTTTCAGCGGAAAGGTAAACGGCGTTTCCATGCGCTGTTCTGGTTCAGAAGCAGCTTAGTCATGCTGGCCACATGACCCGGAAGCTGTACATGACTGGTCCGCCAATAAAGCGAGATGAGCGCCGCAACCCCAGAGTCGGCCACGACTGGACCTAATGGTCAGGGGTTCCTTTACCTTTTATTGAAGAATTAGCACCCCAAATTGCCTCACAACATTTGAAAGACTAACTTGTATTGTGGCTTAAGCTTTTATGCACTGGAGTCTACTTTGAAAGGTGGAAGAAATGATGAAATAAACACACAATATATGTGAGCGTGAGTGTGTGTTAGTATGTAGAGTGAAAAAATGTAAGCGGTCATAGATCACTCACCATGACATAGCATTTGCGCTGTGAGATTGTTTTTGCTACTGCAGACTAGCATGTTTATTTCCTGGGAAATCATTTCCTGAAATGTGAATTTTCCTGCTATCTTCTACTACTAGTTTACGTGTTTCTCTAGTGGCACTCCTCCTATCCTTTATGATGATGTTATTACTCTACTTGATTATCTGCCTGGATTCATCAAGACAAGCCATAAAAAATGCAATATGGTGATAGGCACAGGAAATCAAAACTCATAATAAGGGCACCAGCTTCATAGAAGAGAGACTCCTCATTTCAGGGATATTAACATATATGTGAACATAAATCTTGTACAAACAATAGATGGAAAATCGGTGCACAATGCATATATTGATGTTCTTCTGCATTCTTGTTCTCAATGAGCTGCTGTCATAGATTGTGCACACAGGACACTTGCATATTGCTTTGTATTTTTTGTTACTTAGCACAGCAGGGAGGGTCAGCATTTGTTGTGGACCTATATAGGGAACCAGAAAACATACCTGCCTTTGCATTTGTTGTGTTGCATTATGTGGATTCATTTCACCTTTGGTGTAGTGTCTACATGAACTTGTTGGGGAGAAACAGGCAGTGGGACCCCAGATATTTGTGTTTAAATACCATATGATCCATTATTTCATTATAGAAACATGTTTGCATGTCTCAGAATGATTGTTTAGTCTGGAGTTTAAATGAATATTTCTTTATACAAAGGTTGTTAAGAGTGCTACTTGAAAAGGAAGAATTTCTTGTAAAAAATAAATAGATGCAGTCATTTTTTAAAAGCTGGTTTTCGTAATCCCTCATTGGCATAAAAACCAAAGATAAAATTATTTTTTTTCATTAAATAGATGAAGATGGGATTTCTTAGACTTTCACATTAAAAATGATTTTATTTCTAAATTTACTGTGGTAATGGGTATCTCATACTACTTATGCCAATAATCTTCAAATCTTGTTCTGAGGAACCCAGGAGTTCCTTCTAGTTTTTTCAGGGAATCTTTGGCGTGAATACTGGTGACAGCAGATAAAATTTGCTGAGAAACAGATTTCCCTCTGCTCTTAGCCTCCTTCAACATTCCGCTGCAGAGGGAGTTTTGGGGGACATGCTTGGTTTGTGTGGGGTGACCCTGAGGCCCCAAAGACCTGACCGTGTGATCTGAGTGTGGACTCTAGAGCTCACCCCAGAATCCTTGGCAATTGACAGGAATCCATAGTAGACAACAAGGCTGATCTCAGTCAAGGTGGAAGTATTTGCTGCAGGTGAAAAAATGGAAAGCTGTTTGCTTAGGCTTTCAAATTGGTCAAAATTGGACTTTCCCTTCCTTTCCTTTCACTTTGTAAGGGGAAATTAATTGCTCAGGAGACCAAAATTAAAATATTGCACAGATAAATAGTTTTTGTTTACATGTAAGTCTCACTTTTGTTGTAGTACGTAGTAGTACAGTGGTACCGCGGGTTACATACGCTTCAGGTTACAGACTCCGCTAACCCAGAAATAGTACCTCGGGTTAAGAACTTTGCTTCAGGATGAGAACAGAAATCATGCTCCGGCGGCGCGGCAGCAGCGGGAGGCCCCATTAGCTAAAGTGGTGCTTCAGGTTAAGAACAGTTTCAGGTTAAGAACGGACCTCCAGAACAAATTAAGTACTTAACCTGAGGTACCACTGTACAATGTTGAGTTACATGGTAGGGACTTTTAACAAGCAGCTCAATTGATTTTTCCATTTGTTATTTCACTGCAGCTTCTTCTTCTTAATTTAAGGTATGAGTGAAAACCCAGCGGAGAACTCAAACTGCCGTGCTATCACACAAAATTAAAATAAACTCAGAAGGTATTCTTTGCTGACTTTTTTACTCCCTGGATTCTTGTTAGGACATCGTGTTCTTTAAGTACCAGGTGCTGAGAGCAGATCAGGTTGGCAATCTCATCCTAACTCATAAGCAGAAAGAAGAGTTCTTTGTATTCTTCAGAGGAAGTGGTCTAACTGGGTAGGACAGTTTGCTGCATTTCTTATGTCAATATCTCTAAGCCTACCGGATCCAACAACGTCTGAAGACACCCCCTGCCCCCAAGAGGAGAACACTGGAGAATTCATTCAGATTAGATAATATTCAGAAGATTTAATTCTCTGAAAACCCCAAAGTGGAATATCTAATCCCCGTCTCGTTTATCATTCACAAGCACCCTTTGAAGTTGCTTTAGGGTGAGTGACAGTGATTGGCCAAACAACAATCTATCCAGTAGACTATAAGCCCAAGAACCTGCCCACACCACACGGCACATTACCCTTCCCTCTCTCACATGGTTGCAATTAACCCACTAAAAAGAAAGGAAAGCATTAGCTTCTCTCTAACACAGAGACCGGTACAAGTCACTTGTGACCCACTGACAGAAGCAAAAAAATACCAGTTAGAAACATCTGTAGACATCTGAAGGCAGCCCCGTATTGGGAAGCTTTCCATGTGTGATGTTCAGTTGTGTTTTTGTATATTCTGTTGGCAACCCAGTCGGATGGGCAGGGAAAACAGCAGCAGCAGCAGCAGCAACACTTCCCAATTTACTATTTCCTGTCTTTCTACCTTAAGGCAATGCTGCCTCAAAACAGATGACATTTACACCCCTCCAGGGTGGATTTGATTTAAATCAAATCGATTGAAATTACGATTGAAATCACTAGTCAATAAGACTTGATTTAAATCACTAGTCAGTAAGACTTGATTAAAATCATTTTTTTACAGAAAGACTCATTCTTGTTGGTATAATCTTAATATTTACAAGCAGATGAAAGTTTCATTTTTGGAACAATAAATTTTCAGAGTAGTTTTTACAGTTATATCAAAAATTACTGATGTGGTTATACTGTTAGAAATATATAGGCAGATAATTATGAAATTATTGTGATGTTTAATAAGTTAACTGTTTATATTTGGATGAGTTTTCTGCTGTACAGTGGTACCTTGGGTTAAGAATTTAATTTGTCCCAGAGGTCTGTTCTTAACCTGAAACGGTTCTTAACCTGAAGCGTGCTTTCGCTAATGGGGTCTCCCACTGCCGCTGCACTGCTGGCGCGCAATTTCTGTTCTTACCCTGTGGCAAAGTTCTTAACCTGGAGCAACCACTTCCTGGTTAGCGGAGTTTGTAACCCGAAGCGTATGTAACCCGAGGTACCACTGTATTCAATTTGTACATGTTTTGTGGCTTTTTCTGACTCCTTCCTAAAGAGTCCCTTGCTTCAAATGTGCAAATCGAGTGTCTAAGTAAGAGTGCATGTGAGGCTTTTTGTGTGTTAGTCTATTTAGATGTCCCATGTGGCATCCAATCAGCCATTTTTACATCAGAATAGTGGTTAGATGTGAACTAGGAGTCTGGAAAGTGGAGCTGATTATTGAAACAATGGCCTATTTAGCATTGCTTCTGTTTATTGCTGCTGGACTGTTTTCACTGAAAAGCTGTGCTGTTATCTGCCAGAGTTTATGCTTGGAAATTGTAGGCTTTTGTTGAATACCTGGGATTCATTCAGTCATCCAAACGCCAGGCATTCTTTCCCCCAGCGCCTCCATGTGTACCAATATTCTGGGGTGATCCACTGCATCACCACATTTCTAATTTTGCAAATTGATAAAATTCTTTTCACATTTATATCCATGGGCATAGCCAGGGGGGCAGGGAGGGACAGCTGCCCCCCAAATCAATAAAAATACATAGCAAACGGAAGTTCTGCCTCCCCCCCCCCAAATCCTGGCTATGCCCATGTTTATATTTACTACTAAGGAACCCCTGCACAGTTACTGCAGAGGATTCTGGGAGCTGTGGTACAGTATACAGTTTCACATAAGTAGTAGATAGGTAGCCGTGTTGGTCTGCCATAGTCAAAATAAAAAAATTCCTTCCAGTAGCACCTTAAAGACCAACTAAGTTAGTTCTTGGTATGAGCTTTCGTGTGCATGCACACTTCTTCAGATACACTGAAACAGAAGTTGCCAGATCCTTCTATATAGTGAGAAGGTGGGGAGGGGTGTTACTCAGAAGGGTGGTGGGAATGGGAAGTAGGCAGATAGCTGAGAGAGCCTGTTGACGACTCTTAACGACTGTAATAGGTCTTAAGGAAAAGGCAAGGGGTGAGAAGGTGAGAAATGGTTTAGTCATGTATAGTGAGATAAGAATCCAATGTCTTTGTTCAGCCCAGGTCTTTCCATGGTTTTAAGTTTGGTAATGAGTTGTAATTCAGCAGCTTCTCTTTCCAGTCTATTTCTGAAATTCCTTTGTAGTAAAACAGCTACTTTGAGATCTTGTATAGAATGTCCTGGGAGATTGAAGTGTTCTCCTGCTGGTTCTGAGTAATACCCCTCCCCACCTTCTCACTATATAGAAGGATCTGGCAACTTCTGTTTCAGTGTATCTGAAGAAGTGTGCATGCACACGAAAGCTTATACCAAGAACTAACTTAGTTGGTCTTTAAGGTGCTACTGGAAGGAATTTTTTTAGTTTCACACAAGACATTGACAAGGTCTCTTGGCCTTCCCCATCTCTGTGTGAACAGACAGAGCATGCTAGAACACACCTAACACGCCCCTGTAGCTGTGTGTAAAAGGAGTCGATAGATGGTGGTGGACATCAGCGGCAGACCTTGTGGCCTCAAATTTCAGCAGAACCCTTTGTGATACAAAACATTTGCACCCTCTCTCTCTCTCTCCATTCTAAAGCATCGTTGCAGCGTCCCCCAAGGCTTTGCACCCAGTGCAACTGAACCAGTTGTGCTTTCCTAAATTCCCCTCTGTGTACATTTGTATGGGGGCCATATCTGCACTCAAAGTTTTGGAGTTCATAGTTCAAACTAGACTCCTGGTTCTAGTATTAGGAGAGAGGGGAAATATCTTCTCTTTTTCCACTTTCTCCACATCATGCGTCATCTTGCACACTTCAGTTGTATTTGCACCTTACTTTTTCTCCAGACTAAAAAGAACCCAAATGATGAAACTTCCTCATAGGGAAGTTAACATGGAATCCACCTTTTTCATACCTGGCAAACATACCAGGTAAAAGGTGCAGTATTTTCTTCCATGTCAGCACTATAGTTGGTTAGTGTTCAGTCTGTGACCTAGATCCCATTAAATATATTTTGGTACGTAATGACTGCATTCAAGCATAACAATAAAATATGGTTAGTGTTATGGGAGCAATCTGCAGCAAGACTTGGGCGTCCCCACCTCCGTGAATTCAGAAGTCATGTTGAAAGTAATAATGGTTTGCCTGCTTTGTAGATTCAGAAATTAATGGGAGTTGTTTGCTGGTGGTTTGTTTGTTTGTGGTAGCCATCTCCTCCCCCCACCCCCCACTATAGCCAAGTGTGTTGTGACTGCCCAAGGGTGAAAGTTTGTAATTTGTACATGATACTTGTTTTTTGTAGGACTCAAGCCAACTCTATGAGCTGCTAAGAGCTTTTTAGAAGGTGTTCAAAATGTGCTCCTAGAAAGTACCATAAGTACCATGTATGAAAGTCGAAAAAGTCGAATTGAATTTACTGCTGGCTTTGTGATGACAAATTTTATTGATTTTTTTTTTTAAAAAAAACCTTTTATCCAAATGAAACTATCACCTTCCCTCTCATAATTCATGGATGCTCATGAGTAACAAGTGCTGTAGATGTCTGTGGTTTCCCAGGCATGACTTTTGGAGAGGAGATATATTTTATTATATAAAATGGGTCTTGGCTTCTTGCTTGTCCTCCTCTTTAGGCATTCCAACATGGAGAGCATCGGCAGTAGCTATTGGACTCATACAACCGCTGACTTTTTGTCCTGTTTCTCTTGTATTATGTCAACAGGTTAAAAAAAAGTGTCCTGACAACAAAGCTGGAAGGTGGATTACTCCCCAAAATAATAAAGGCCATGTGTGCACATCTGTAGAAATGGTTTGCGGCTCAGTCAAGCTGGAGCTAACTAAATGAAACTATGGGCTGTGCGTCAGCCAAGCATGTTTCTGCTGTACAAAATGAAGAGGAAGCTCAGAAGGGGAAAAACTACCAGAACGGAGATGTGTTTGGGGGTGAGTGTCATCATTTGTGGCTCTTGACCATTTTGTTGATAGTCCTTGCTTTACTGAACCCTTATTTCCCTGTCCAAACTCTGCTCTTTTTGTCATTTCCAAACAGTTCTCCTGTTCTTTAAGATTTGCTCAAGAACTTATTCTTGGGATGCGATATTTTGGGACACAAGTGTTCGTTTAATAGATGTTCCTGATATTCAAGTCAATGTACTTTGTGAAAAACGGGGGGGGGGGGAGTCAATGTACTTTGATTCCCCATGAGCACAGAAAAGCAACAGAGTGTGTTGCAAAATAAAGCTTCTTGAAAATCTCTGTTACTGTTGAATGATGGAGGCTGTTGAATGATGTTTGTTCAAGTTTCTGCTGTGTCTTAAATTCTTACCGAGAATAAATTATCAAGGTAATAAGCTGTGTGTTAGAAACACTGATACATTAGAAAAAGATAAACTTTGCAAAGGAGATCTCCACCTTACTTACTGGAAATTAAGGAAAAGATGTTAAATGTTATAAATCACAAAATGTGTGCTATCTTTTGGCAGCCTTTGCAGCAGCATTCATGTGTGGCATATTTAATTTCTTTTGGAATTGGGCTCTTTTAGTGTTACTGAAGTCAGTGGATTTAGGTGAACCCAAGTTATATGCAGCAGGCGAGCTGTGGAATTATTGTGGTCCAGCAGATTAGCTAAGAGTGTCAGTTGTGAAAGGCCAAATCTCTTTATTTGCAATGCTGCATTAGGCTAGTCATGATTTTTCTTGAAAGTTTTTAAAGAGGAGACTGGAGAAATATATGTTAAAGGTGATTTAAATTTGGAAGAGAATATAACCTGTGTCTCTGGCTCCTGGGAGGATAAAGAGACAGCTCTCAGTCTCTAGTACAGGAAAGCCTGTGGTCTGCAACTATGCGGTCTGAATATTGCAAAATCGAAATGTACGGATTGTATGGCTGGAACTATGTACATGCTCTCCTATTCAAATGCCACAGTCCAGCACATGCATAGATGACACATGGAAAACAAAATCCCAACAGGCATACCTCTAACACCTGTATGATACCTTAATCTCATATCATTTGTGGGGCAGTTTTTGCAGGATATCACCTTCCCAAAGCCCTCCTTCTGTATTCCTGTTAGTTTCAGTTGGCTTCTCACTAATGCAAGGCTTTGGAAAGCCTTGACACATTTGGGAAAGGTAAGGTACAAGAATTTTAAGAACATTGATGCCTTGTTGAAAAAGAGCCTGGCTTTGTCTGTCTTTTGTCATTCATTCTTGTGTCCTCACATAGATAATCTGAATAATAAGCAGACAGATCTATCGTGGATATTGAAATGGTGCTTATATTTAGAATAACGATGCACATATTGTCCTCACTTATATCCAACATTAAAAACCATAGTTTAAAATAAAGGATGGTTTAAGATGCACAGGTGCTTTGTTCCCTCCCCTCCCCTCTCCTGACTGTTCAGAGGGAGAAAAAAATTCAGAGTCTGGCTAGTCATCAAATGTCTACCTACTTCAGGATTGTGGCTTGGTTTTCTCCAGGCAAAGCACTGGCGGCTTACCACTCATGGTTTGTTTGGATGAAGCAGATGTCAAGCCCAGATTCACACATCATGATGAGCCAGACTCTGACTAGTTTTCTCATGTGGCACAGAGGAACAAATCACTTGTGCCTGTTAATCAGCAGCTTATTTTAGGGTACAGTTTAACCTGGCCACTCTCATTCTCCTTTCTTTGCTCTAAAATTGCTTGAACCACATTATGGAGGTACATTGCATGATGTGAATAAGATCTGTAACATTACAAGGTTCTTAAAAGTTGCTATTGAACTCCCAGAATGTTTAATGCTGAACAAAATAGTGTATTACACATTTGTAGAAATAATCAGGAAAGGTATTAAGGAAAACAGGAAGCCCTCTGCCCTGTTGGTGGGCAATGCTAGCTGGCATTTGTAAACGTTTTGTTGCCTGAGGCATAGCAACAAATAGCACCCCCCCCCAATCTTCCTGTCTGGTACCTTAAGGCCTTAATTCAGGATCATAGAATCATAGAATCATAGAGTTGGAAGAGACCACAAGGGCCATCGAGTCCAACCCCCTGCCAAGCAGGAAACACCATCAGAGCACTCCTGACATATGGTTGTCAAGCCTCTGCTTAAAGACCTCCAAAGTAGGAGACTCCACCACACTCCTTGGCAGCAAATTCCACTGTCAAACAGCTCTTACTGTCAGGAAGTTCTTCCTAATGATTAGGTGGAATCTTCTTTCTTGTAGTTTGGATCCATTGCTCCGTGTCCGCTTCTCTGGAGCAGCAGAAAACAACCTTTCTCCCTCCTCTATATGACATCCTTTTATATATTTGAACATGGCTATCATATCACCCCTTAACCTCCTCTTCTCCAGGCTAAACATGCCCAGCTCCCTTAGCCGTTCCTCATAAGGCATCGTTTCCAGGCCTTTGACCATTTTGGTTGCCCTCCTCTGGACACGTTCCAGTTTGTCAGTGTCCTTCTTGAATTGTGGTGCCCAGAACTGGACACAGTACTCTAGGTGAGGTCTGACCAGAGCAGAATACAGTGGCACTATTACTTCCCTTGATCTAGATGCTATACTCCTATTGATGCAGCCCAGAATTGCATTGGCTTTTTTAGCTGCCGCGTCACACTGTTGGCTCATGTCAAGTTTGTGGTCAACCAAGACTCCTAGATCCTTTTCACATGTACTGCTCTCAAGCCAGGTGTGACCCATCTTGTATTTGTGCCTTCATTTTTTTTTTTGCCCAAGTGCAATACTTTACATTTCTCCCTGTTAAAGTTCATCTTGTTTGTTTTTGCCCAGTTCTCTAATCTGTCAAGGTCGTTTTGAAGTGTGATCCTGCCCTCTGGGGTGTTAGCCACCCCTCCCAGTTTGGTGTCATCTGCAAATTTGATGCCCTTGAGTCCATCATCCAAGTCATTGATAAAGATGTTGAATAAGACCGGGCCCAAGACAGAACCCTGTGGCACCCCACTAGTCACTCTTCTCCAGGATGAAGAGGAACCATTGATGAGCACCCTTTGTTAGTTAGATGTTAGTTGCAAACTATAAGCAAATAAGGCTTAAGTCAAATGTGAGAGTTGTTGTTGTTGTTGTTTGGTCGTTTAGTCAACTCTTTGTGACCCCCCTGGACCAGATCACGCCAGGCACTCCTGTCTTCCACTGCCTCCTGCAGTTTGGTCAAACTCATGTTGGTAGCTTAGAGAACACTGAGCTTCGAGAACACTGAAATGTGAGAGTACCAACAACAATTGAAGCATATGCTGATTGCAAATTGTTGGTCTGCGGGATATAGAGCTCTCCTTCATCTGTCTAGAGGCACACCATCCAACGTGACATAGGAACACGCACACCTTGAATTAAGTGCTTCTGGTACTGGGATTAGGGCAGCTACCCACAGAGCAATCTGCTGCCTTTTAAGCAATATTAATAGACTACATTTCCATAAAATTGCATTTTACCAAACCTCAGTGTGGTCACATTTTCAGATGTTGAAGTACAGGGAACTTAAAATGCTATGGTTTTTTGCTAGACAGAGAGGGCATCTTAAATCTCTATTGCTGTTGTTGTTTTGCATTCTCTGTTACACACCAACATCAAAATGTGTACCATTGTTCCCTAGCACCACTCATTAGAATTTGCCCTTCAAAATTAAAATAACTCCCCCATCATTTACCAATTAGGTTTTAATTGATCTACAAATAATCAAAACTCAAGGCTCTAATTTTGGGCCCTTCGCTTTCTTTGTAGAATATACAGTGCCTCCTTGAAGCTGTTTCTTTTGAATTTATTTATTTTAGTGCTGCAATGGAGCACTGTGGAACTGCTTGTGTACTGGAATTCCTTTGTGTGCACAGTTCATTGTATTCACACCTTTAGTGGCCTAACCAAGCTGTTCACTTTCGATGGCATTTCAGTGGAGATGTTGCTGTGTGCCAAGCCAAGCGATTATTATCTTTTGTTTAACTTGACTGCTTGTTACTGAGCACCAGCCGTCCGTTTCTAGAGTTAGCTGCAAATGCAGACTTGATGGCCAGAACATGGGTCTTCATTGAACCTTGATGGCAGGAGACACTCTGCTTACTCAGAAGGAGACTCGAGAAAGTTTGAGTTCTGGTGTGGCAAAGGAAATAGGCGTCAGTTATGGAGATGGCTGGAAAAGGGAGACTTTGGGGTCTCCAGAATAATGCTTTGGAGTAGTGCTGCTGCTCCTGCTGCTCCTGCTCCTATATTAATAGTCTTCTGCACCTACATTCACTGTGCCCAGAGTAGCACCACCCTGTGTGGAGCATAACAAGCGGCCAACTTTCCTCTTGACTTTAGAGTTGGAAAGTTGTGCTCACCACCATTACACAAAGGTAGAGAACACAAATGGACTGAGGAGGAAAGAGTGGAGCAGAGAAATGGAGCAGGGTGGCGGTGCATTCTTTTCAAAAGAAAGTCAGTACAAAATCTCCAAAACCACATAACGCAGCACTTACTAGCCCTGAATTATAGGGAAAGTTAGCAATCCATGATGTGTTGGTGACTTCGTCTGCTTCTTATCCTGGCTTTCTCACACAGGATAGAGGGCAGCCATCTGTCCTGCATGAGCCGTGGAACAAGGGAGCTGATGGAGCGGATTGTTCCACGTCCAGTAGCAGTTTGGGGAATGTCATTTTTAGCATGGTACCAGTGAGCACAATGGAGAAAGAGAGGCGGTGGCCTTGCAGGCTCTCCCTGCTATGCTGGCTTTCTGCTTGCAGCAGGACGTTATGTAGTTCTCCTGCAGTCTGAAGGGGTTGTTTCAATTAAATTCCCATCATTTTTGTTTCTAGTGAATAGGGAGATTCACTAGAATTTTCCTCCTGAACTCACAGGCAGTCCATCTTTACACATTTCACACATTTCATTACACATTTAATGATGACCATCAACTATTTTTTAAAAGTTGTCACACTTTGGGTGTGTGACAACCAGTAAATAAATCCACAAATAAACAACTTATTTCTCTGGCTGACTTTGATTAAAATTATTTCTTTAGATAAAATAATATATACAATGACACAGACATTTCTGCCCTTTTCTTTTCAAAACATTGCTGCTTTGAAATGATGGGCTTTGTAGAGCCAGCTTTAGTTCTCTTGGTTTTATCTTTCATAGAGCTAGAATGAGATTCTGATTTTTTATTTTTTTATTTTTAAATTCATGTATATTTAAAATATATTATCTATATACGTTATAAGCTATGACGAGTGCAAACCAGGTTGCTGTCCTGGCCCCACCAAGACTTTGGTGACAGAGGCTCTTACTTGAGAGTAAGGAAGATACATTTATTGACAAAATAAAAAAATTCCTTCCAGTAGCACCTTAAAGACCAACTAAGTTAGTTCTTGGTATGAGCTTTCGTGTGCATGCACACTTCTTCAAATACCTGAAGGTGCTACTGGAAGGAATTTTTTTATTTTGACTATGGCAGACCAACACGGCTACCTATCTGTAACTGATACATTTATTGAGGCAGAGAAGAAATAAAGGCTGAGCAACAGGTAGTCTATTCCGCATATTACTAAGGGTGCATCCAGATTTCCATTTGTACCTGCTTTCCAGGCACAGGCCTGGGCTTTAAATTTCTGTGTCCAAGTTTTTCCCCTTTGCTACATAAATGTCACTGTTGATTCTCCTCCCATCCATAAACTTGGTTTCCTAATTTACTGTAAATGCATTGGGTTACAGAATGTACATATATTGGATCAGGCCTGGTTCATTTAATGTCTGTTGCTAAAAATACAAGAAAATTATTATCTGCTGTGATCCATGATAGAGGATTTGAACTGAAGGTCTCACATGCTTGGTGGCATGGAATAAAAATGTCAATATTTTTGGATTGCAGAACAAATCAGAATTTTAGCTTCAGAGTGTGTGAAATATCGGATGAATAATTGTCAGCCAGAGAAATTGTTTGTTGCCTGTTGGTTTTTATGAGCATTTTTGTTAAATATTGTCAACATAGAGTTCTAAAATTAAACTGTGTAAAGATATTGCATAAAGATAAATTTTAAAAAATACTGCAAGGACTTTTGAAAGGTGAAACTGTTTTATTTGGTAGAATATTAAATCTTAATCCTCCTGGGTTTTCATTACTAAGCAAGACAGGGAGGAGGGAATTTGCTTCAGTTTTACCCTCTCAAATTTTGTATCCACAAATATTAAGTGATTCATTTGTCCTACAGTATGTTTAACAAAGTGAGGCATTATTGAAAACAAATTTCTGTAAAGTGGAGAGTGTCTCCATAAATTGACTAGAACTTGGGTCTCAGCAGAGGTTGCCTTTATCCCAAGGCACCAACTGACCATCTTGCCTGCCTGGGGGCCCTGTATGTAGTTCAGGTATTATTTAGCTGAAAAGGGAATGGCATTCTGGTTTCTCAAAACCAATCCCCCACCCATTTTTAAATATAGTAAATAATTTTTGTTTTAAACCAAAAGTAGCTACGTTTGTTCCAGAGAATCTGAGACCCCAAACTGGTAAGATCAAACAACTTAGTTCGTATGTGAGCTTTTCTCTCTCTGTTGTTGTTTGTTGACTAGGTTGACAGTTCTTCTTTGGCAGCTAGTTCATAACCTTTAGTCCACCTCTTGGGCATTGCATGTGACTGTACTGCCTTCCTTCAGGACAGAGCAGGCATGGGGAACCTGTAGCCCTTCAGATGTTGGGCTGAAGCTCCCTCCTAGCATCCCAGACCATGGACCGCGCTGGCTGGGGCTCATGGGAGTTGGAGTCCCTCCAGATCTGGGCGGCCACAGGTTGGGCATCCCTGGGGCAGAAGTTCACAACTCCAAGCTTAGTGGAGCCAGACGGTCAGAGATCTACTGGCAAACAATTTGCAAGCGTAACTGTATCATTCCTTGATTGTTCACCAAAAAGACATGCTCATTTGAGAGGGAAAATACAGTTTGAAATTTGCCAAATTGATTTCCTTCTCATTGGCTTTCTGCATTGCACTCTGCATTTCCTGTCAGAAAAGATGTATGGCTTTATGGACTGTAGCTTCTGTTCAGCAAAAGCCCATGGTCTGCTCCCAATACTACAGGGGAACACATATGCAAGAGGCCTGTATGAAGTGCCTGTTCCTGTTTTTGTGACAAATCATTAACTGGGAAAATTCCTCAAAAAACCACTTGGAAGCTGCCTTCTGTTTAACATCGAATGTTATTGAATCGTTGGGGCCCAGAACCTTTTCAGCTCTGCCACTCTTTGCTATTAATCCATTTCCACACATCCTAAGGCCGGGGGGGGGGGGCAAGCCTTGTGCATAGCAAGGAATACAGCCACTTGTTGTTGTTGTTTAGTTGTTTAGTCATGTCCGACTCTTTGTAGATGTCTTTCTGGAACTCTCTAGCTTTCTCCGTAATCCAGCGCATGTTTGCAACTTGGTCTCTGGTTCCTCTGCCCCTTCTAAATCCAGCTTGCACTTCTGGGAGTTCTCGGTCCACATATTGCTTGAGCCTTCCTTGTAGAATTTTAAGCATAACCTTGCTAGCATGTGAAATGAGCTCAACTGTGTGGTAGTTGGAGCATTCTTTGACACTGCCCTTCTTTGGGATTGGGATGTAGACTGATCTTCTCCAATCCTCTGGCCACTGCTGAGTTTTCCAAACTTGCTGGCATATTGAGTGTAGCACCTTGACAGCATCATCTTTTAAAATTTTAAATAGTTCAGCTGGAATACCATCACTTCCACTGGCCTTGTTATTTGCCGTGCTTTCTAAGGCCCATTTGACTTCACTCTCCAGGATGTCTGCCTCAAGGTCAGCAACCACACTACCTGGGGTGTACAAGACATCCATATCTTTCTGGTACAATTCCTCTGTGTATTCTTGCCACCTCTTCTTGATGTCTTCTGCTTCTGTTAGGTCCTTACCACTTTTGTCCTTTATTATGGTAATCTTTGTACGAAATGTTCCTTTCATATCTCAAATTTTCTTGAACAGTTCTCTGGTTTTTCCCATTCAATTGTTTTCCTCTATTTCTTTGCATTGCTCGTTTAAGAAGGCCCTCTTGTCTCTCCTTGCTATTTTTTGGAAATCTGCATTCAATTTCCTGTATCTTTCACTATCTCCCTCGCATTTTGCTTGCCTTCTCTCCCCCGCTATTTGTAAGGCCTTGTTGGACAGCCACTTTGCTTTCTTGTATTTCCTTTTCATTGGGATGGTTTTCATTGCTGCCTCCTGTATAATGTTATGAGCCTCCATCCATAGTTCTTCAGGCACTCTGTCCACCAAATCTAAATCCTTAAACCTGTTCCTCACTTCCACTGTGTATTCATAAGGGATTTGATTTAGATTGTATCTTACCGGCCCAGTGGTTTTTCCTACTTTCTTCAGTTTAAGCTTGAATTTTGCTATAAGAAGCTGATGATCTGAGCCACAGTCAGCTCCAGGTCTTGTTTTTGCTGACTGTATAGAGCTTCTCCATCTTTGGCTGCAGAGAATATAATCAGTCTGATTTCGATGATGCCCATCTGGTGATGTCCATGTGTAGAGTCGTCTCTTGTGTTGTTGGAAAAGAGTGTTTGTGATGACCAGCTTGTTCTCTTGGCAGAACTCTATTAGCCTTTGCCCTGCTTCGTTTTGAATTCCAAGGCCAAACTTGCCAGTTGTTCCTTTTATCTCTTGATTCCCTACTTTAGCATTCCAATCCACTATAATGAGAAGAACATCCTTCTTTGGTGTCATTTCTATAAGGTGTTGTAAGTCTTCATAGAATTGGTCAATTTTAGTTTCTTGAGCACCAGTGGTTGGTGCATAAACTTGGATTACTGTGATGTTAAAAGGTCTGCCTTGGAATCGTATCGAGATCATTCTACCTATCGGCTGCGGCTCCAATCTGGTGGAATGCTCTGTCACAAGAGACTAGGGCCCTGCGGGACCTGACATCTTTCCGCAGGGCCTGCAAGACAGAGTTGTTCCGCCAGGCCTTTGGTCAGGGCGCAGCCTGACTCCCTCCTCTGGCAACCTGCACAGAATTTTGCTTAATTGGTTGCCATCAATTTGAATCTACTTGTACTTGTCCTCCGCTCTTCCTCAGTAGCATGTTGGACGCCTTCTGACCTGAGGAAGCTTATATATGCCTGTTGTCTTTGTCCATGGAGTTTTCTTGGCAGGGATACTGGAGTGGCTTGCTGGTTCCTGCTCCAGGTGGATCACATTTTGTCAAAACTCTCCACTATGACCTGTCCATCTTGGGTGGCCCTGCACGGCATAGCTCATAGCTTCTCTGAGTTATTCAAGCCCCTTCGCCACAGCAAGGCAGTGATCCATGAAGGGGATACAGCCACTATCCTCCTTTAAATTGGCCAGGTGTGGTTCTCTTCTTGTGGGATTCTTTAAGGAGTTGGGCTCACATAATCCAGGGGAGAGACATTTCTTGTGAGTGCAGAACTGATTTTTTCTTTAAATGAAAGGATGGAAGTCCATAATGTTGTCATAGGACAACCGTATCCGAGTGTTTGTGATGTAGAGAAACAGCTTTTTGAAAAGAGAACTCTAACCCACTTTCACTTCGTGCAGCTGAAACAACCCTTTCTACTCTGAATTGTTTTACTTGGCACTCTTGTATTTGGTACCAAAAATAGCTCTCAAAATAAGTTGTGGAAAAGGTGAGATGAAGGCAGCTATATAAGGCCCTGACTGTTATTTAGCTGCGTTGCCTGAGTTCATAGAAGAACTTAGCATAACATTTGAGACTGCTTTACAAGCATGGCTACCCTATTATTATTATTATTATTATTATTTCGGTTTTTAATGATTTAACCTTGGGAAATAGCTGTTCAGTTACAGCAAAATGTAGAATGTTAGATGCATAAAACTCTCCAAGAGAAAGCAGAGCTATGTCAAGATGAAATGAGATATTTGTAGCTTGCACCATTCGAGGAGCTCATGCCCAACACTGTACAGTGGTACCTTTGGTTACAAATGCTTCAGATTACGATCTCCACTAACCTGGAAGTAGCTGCTCCTGGTTGTGAACTTTGCCCCAGGATGTGAAAGGAAATTGCGCACCAGAGACACACGCACCGTGAGAGGCTCCATTAGCGAAAGTGTGCCTCAGGATAAAAATGGTTTCAGCTTAAGAATGGACCTCCAGAACGAATTAAGTTCGTAACCAGAGGTACCACTGTATGTAAAAGAAGGTTGGGGAACAGAGCAACTAGAACCAGGAAGGATGCAGTAGCAAGGAGCAGGTCACATAAGGACTGGTTTGGGAGTTCAGAAGTAGGTACTACAGGATCTGAAAGAGCACCCAGGGTGGCAGGAGTTCACCTAATAAAGCCCAAAGCTCACCTAAGTCCTGTTCTGGAAGCAGAGCCAGGTGTGGCAGCGCTCCTCCCCTTCAGGTGAAGTTCCAGGCATTTCAAAGGGAAGACACCCTGGGTTGGAGCATGTGCTTTATTGCACGATTCCTGGATCTCTGGTTGTGCCACCTGTCTTCTCCAGCAGAGACATCTTGGGATATAAACATCCCTCAGTTCCTCTGAAAGGTTTGAGCAGCCAGTCCTAGATTTAAAAGGTAATAACACCACCTCTTTGCCTTCCAGTGTTGTAGAGTTCATTCCCTGGGCAGATTCAGAGCCTGCAACACTCATACCTCTCAGGGATCTCAACCTAGCTGTTAGTTTATTATTTCAATTTCTATACCACCCTTCATTGAGTCTACGATACCAAAGTGGATTACAGCAGCGGGCACATTGAACCATAAAAAATGCATTAACAATTTAAAATTAAAACACCAGATTAAAAAAAAATCCAAAACAAAAATACTGGAGTTGTAGATAGTATAAATAATGTCACTCCAAGCAAAAAAAAAGTCCAAACTAAGGGATTGCCATGGTTGGCACCCCCCCCATTACTTTGGTATTCTTTGGATCAGCCAGATGTGGCCTTCTTATACCTTCTTTTTCTTTAGGCAGAGATGGGCAGTCTGGATCACTTCAGATCTCCTCTTTGTTGTTGATTTTCTGCTGTTGGCAGTGACCCAGTGGTGGTCATGCCTTTATAGGACTAGCCACCTTTTACAGTTATTCCTTGACGCAAGTGTAACTGGACCCAGAAAGCTTATCGTGTACATGATCTGTAAGATTCATTTGCACCTCAGTTACACAGAATAGCATGTGGGGTTTGGAAGGTCAGTTGCTATGTTTCCTCTTGGATTGACCAGATGTCACAACAGAAGGACACCATTTAAGAATTGCTTGTACTTTACACACAAACTAGGGGGACAAATTAATTTGTCCCTGACAATTGAGAACATTTGTTTGTGGAGACTTGTTGTCATACTTTTAGATTTTTTTGATTGATTTAAAATAATATATTTTGCCTTTAGACCCATTTGGGTCCACAAGGCTGCTTATAGTACATTACCAAAAAGTTTAATGCAAACTGCAGAAGTATATACGTATTTCTCAGAAGTTAGTCACTGTTTTGGCTTTCTAACAGGCATGGGCTCCCCTCCCCCTCAATGAGTTGCTATGTTTGGATGCTAACAGAATCTTCCTAATACTTGCTACTTAGACATGCACACATGCACCCCCCCCCCCAATTCAGGATTTGAGGAAAGAGCAGATAGGTTATTGTAGAAACACTCTTAGTGCTTACTTTCAGTGTAAAGAAGGAGCGCTCTCTGCTAAGGAAGGGGAAGGACTTATAAGAAGGGTTGCTATATTATGGCTACTACCACACCATATATATAGAGAGAGAGAGTGAATCATAGCCACAGAAACAGTCACAATTATAATACTTTAAAAAAAGATATTTTGGAAAGTAGGGCTGATGGTCGTTTCTAACTTCTTGATATATATTTTTTAAAGCCCACAGAGCATCTGTTAAGTGTGTGTATATTTCTCTGGCTCCACCTATTTGTGGTTTCCAGCTTCATTCTTTTCTAGGACTCATCAGTGGCTCACCGCAGAAATCAGCAGAGGCAGGTGAAAGGCAAGGCAGTCGTTCCTACTGGTCCTCTGGTATGAAAGGTGATCCCACACTGGCTAAGAGAGTCTCCCTTCTCTGCTGTAAATTAAGGAGCAGCTGTTCTTGTGCTCCACCATAGAAAGAATAACAGTGCAAGTTGTCTGGCCTGTACTTTACTGAGCTGACATGTGCGTCAGCAGGAAGAAGAGGGAGCATGGAATGGTAAACACCATAAATGTAGGTTGCCAAAATCATTGAAAGCTGCTTGCCAAGGCTTATTACTCTGTAATATGGTTTCCTTGCTCCTGGTAAATTCTGCAGTGCATGACTAAATGGGGAGAAACCCTTATTGCCTGCCAATATCTTTTTAACTATTCTGTACATGTCTAGAATGGAAATGCATCAGGACTTCCGGGTTAGCTCCACCGGCAATGGCGGGCTTCCTCTGATCTGGAGGAACCCGCTCCGTGAAAATCAGGGTCTGGACCGCCACGGCAAGGCGGAGACCCATCAAAAACCACAGGCGGGAGAAGCCTGTGGACCTGGGATTCGGCTGGCACCTTTAGTGCCTCCCCTACTCGTGGGGAAACCCGACTCCGGCGATCCGGAGCGACATGGGGTGAGTGGCGCAGTGCTTCGAATCGATTGCTCTTTTCACGGAGTGAAGCTGCATTGCTGTTGTCGGAGAGCGCTGACATTTTTCCTGTGGACAATTGGACTCTAAACAAGTACCCGTGAGTAGAACGGAAAATTGAATTATTAAACTTCGTAATTTGGCACCGGCGCGGGAAGGTCTAAACAGGAAGTCCGCCTTCCGCTTTTGTAAACAGCTTGAAGCAAAGACATCGCAAGCTAAAGTCTGGAAAGTCATCTGTAAAGGACTAAATTTCCATAGGTTAAAACTACAAACCCCCCTTGGAAGCAGGAGAAGAGGGGTGAAATCTTAAATTGTTCAAGCCTGCAGGAGAGGGAGTAAAGAAAGATAAATTTCTATCATCTTGAACCTGGGAAAGGGCTGTCAAAGATAGATGTTTGGGGAAAGTTCATTGACTGTGAATAATAACGCATGTTGACAGATAGTTAAATAAGAGAAACATATTGATTCCAATGTTTCCTTTTGCACTAAAAAGGAATAAAGATTTGAAAAACGAAAGCAATTTTGTTGCTGGATCTGCTTGTAAAAGGATGGATACAAATAGAAATTGTTTCCTCTAGAGGGAGCTTTTGAATTGTTGTTGTTGGAGTGGACCTGGGGAACTCTACAGCTGTAGAGATTAGAGAGCGTGAGAAACAGGCTCTGACCTTGGATAAGAATGTTGACACAGGAAACTTTAGTGTCTGCTTTGTGCAGGACAAGTGCTTTGTTGGAGCAGCTTCATGCGAAGATGGATTTGATGACTACTGCAATTGATAATTTCGGTCAAACAGTGACCACTGATATAGAACCTGCTCAACAACTGACCCAGGAATCTGCCCTGACAGGGCAAGTTGTGGAGAAGACAAAGGAGGAGGTTGTTGTTGAACCTCAAGTAATACAAGTTGAGAGAGATACGGCCCTGCAGGAGCATAAGCTGTCGTTTCTGAGGACTGAATCTGGAGTGAGGCAGACTTGGAGAGACGGAGTCCTGTCGGGACTGGAGATGGCAAGTTGGTCAGAGCCTCCTTTGCAGGGGTGCTCTGACCTTTGGGATTTGGTTTTGGGCCAGGAGGAGATTGGAGTGGTCGAGGCACTCAACTTTGGAGGGGCATTGAAGTATGTTTTTGTCAGGGGTTCAGGAGCAGAGGCAAGGGCAAGGGAGGAAACAGAGAGCGAGGGGGAGGAGGCAGAAGAAAAGATGAGTGATGACGACGACCCGAGATCTCCGAGTCTTTCCAGTGAATCAGAAGATTCACAGAAAGGAGCACCAGTGGTCAGGGCAAGGGGGGAGCCTAGGGGGACACCCCAGGAAGATAGAGCCAGAGGGGACTCAGAGGAGAGCAGTTGGAAATCGGGACCAGCGTCACAGCCAGAGAGCAGGGAAGAGGAGGAGCGCCAGAGATCAAGTGCTGGCAGCTCGCAACAGGGGGGAGGGCACGAGTCAGGAGTGGCCACACCTCCATCGGGGAGCGAAGAAACGGTCAGACGGAAAGTGGAAGGTTGGGCGCGCGCGCCAAGTCCAAATGCACAGGAAAGTGACGCAGTAGGCAGCCAGGAAAGGGAGCCAGGTCCTAAAGCCCGGCGCAAGGAGACAGGGAGTTCCGGGGGGTCGGCGTCAGAAGAATCCCGGAAGGAAGAGACCCCGGGGGGCAGAGGGACCCAGAGGAGAACAGTCAGGCGGAAAAGGTGGAGCAGGGCTAGGATATTAAGTTGGTGCACAAGGGGCGGAGACTCAGACGGAGCTTCGCCGATCTAGCCATTAGACGTAGAGTTGCACGCAGCAGCTTGAGAATGGAAACTGTAACTCAATAAAGACTTTTACTTAATGACCGCTGGCTAGCGTGATCCTCTGTGAGCTAGGATCTTGAAGCAGCTCTGACAGTTTTGGAATATTTTTTGGATTTTAGTGCTAACCATGGAGAATGGGCTGACCGGCCGAGAAGGGATAAAGACACTTTTAGGTTGTTCCCCCGAGATCTACTCCTCAGAGACAAAGGAAGGAAATTAAGAACAAGACCAGCAGAAGACAAAGTAAAGTGCAGGTACAATTATGAAGAAAATCTGCAGAAGGGACATGGAAAAGAGTTAAGAGCCTCGGACATAAGATCACCAGGTTGATGGACTAGATGGAACAGATAGAAAGGACTGACAGAACCCGAGACCAGGAAGAAGAGACGGTGGATGAAGATTGGCAGAAAGTTTAAAAATCCATTTAGAGAAATATTGCAAAATTAACGACTGTTAGGAAAATCTTGGAATGAAACTATTAGGCTTTAGTAGAAATGTTATAAGGAGTTATGTATAAATAAGTTTTTAAGTTTTAGGGTTTTTTATGGTAAGATAAGGCTAAAATAAATTAAGACAACTAAAGGACAGAATACAGTGAAAGATGGAAAGGATTTGCTGAGATAATTAATAATTAGAATACAAAAAAGGGAGGTGTGAGGAGGTCGAGGAAATAAGTTAATGAAGATAAGGGTATGGGAATATTGGATTTGTTTTTAAATTTATTTTTTTGTTCTTGTTTTTGATTTTGGTGTATGGTATGTTTGGTACTTTTATTTTCTTTTTATTGATTTGTATTGTTTAATCTCTTTTTTCTTTGCTTTTCTTTCTTTTCTCTTTTCTGTAACTTTAAATTCCCAATAAATATCATTAAAAAAAATAGAATGGAAATGCATCTTAATGTGTGCAGCAGCTTGTGCTGCTCTTTATTGGTGTTTAATAAATAATGAAATAGCCCCCAAAGTTGCATTCATTCAGCATTAATAAAGAGTAACACAAGCTGCTACACGTTTCATAATGTGTTTCCCATTCTTGATGTGCACAGAAAGGCAGACGTGCCCTGTAGGCTACTTAGAATATTAGATTGGTACCATGATTGTTTATTTTATATTTTCTGAGTTTGAAGTGTACTTGACACCCTGGAGAATGGATGCAATTATTAGAATTTCTGTGTGCCTTAACAAATCCTGGATTTTCATTTTATGACTAAGTAGTGTTGGATTGATCCTATCAAATATTGCCTATTAGCAGGTTGCATATCGTCAAATTTCCATAAGCTTCGTATCTTTTTATTGGAACATGTGACCGTATGATAACAGAGAAAAGATAAGAGAACTGCTTGTTTCCCAGACTTGCAGGAGTTCAGGATACACAAGTACACACCCCTTATTTAGGGGCACACACTTGCAACCTGTCCTCAGTTACACTGGCAGCACTGAGATGAAATAGCAAACTATGGTTTATTGTTGTGTGAATGGGGTTCAGGCTAGTGTAGTTCCTCCTCCAGCACAGCCACAAGGAGGAGATTCAATGTAGTTTTTGACTGCAGTTTAGCATTATGCTCATTGCCAGACAAACTGTGTTTATTTTTTCTTATTGTTTACTGAAACAAGCCGAACTTGGGTTATGAGGCTGCTTTGTTTCAATAAACCATCATTCAGATTAATCACAGTTTAGGGCATGGTCCTAGTGTTCAATGGTGGTTAATTGAAAATGGGAGTGAATGTTTCAGATATCTGTGCAGCTGTTCCAGTCCTCATACACACAAAGAGAAACCCTAGTTTATTGTTACCTAACTTCTCATATTGGTTGTGCTGTACCTGCAAGTGCCTTAGAAATAGAGAAACAGACAAACATAGAAAGCCACCACTGTGACATATTCCAAATGGGAAGAGGAATCAATACTATCATGTAGCCTAAGAGGACCCTAAGAAAACAGCAAAACTTCTGAGAGGGCCCAGACTCTGAAGTTCTCTCTGAAGACTGCAGTATTTGTGATTAGTACTAGTTCTAATAAAAAGAAAGTAATTATTTTTTTAAATGACCTTTCAGTTGATGAAGTCTGTCTGTCTAAAAATCCTCTTACATTCCAGGCACTTTCGATACGGTTCTTGAGACACGTGGTGGTTTTCATTGTCTTCTTTCTAATGTATCACTGTTGAAATCCACATTGTGTTGTAACCATTCCTTTCATTGCTTCCTTTGCCATTTTCCCCCTTCCCTCGTAATTGTTTCAGTAGTACATGCTGATATGCTCATTTATCACTGAGACCATTATTAATGAATGTCGTGCTTCTTCATTATGTTGCCATGGTAGCTTGGTGTGGGGGAATTACCTGTTTCCAGGTGGCAATCTTTATTTGCCATACTGGTGGCTGAGCGTTTCTCTAGCACATGTGCATGCACACATAGGTATCTATACGTGATGTTGGTAATGCATCTCTTTCCTCTATACTCTACCTGCCTAATCACTGTTTAAGGTTAGCATAGCCAGCTGTTCTATGCCACAGATTCAGAGAGGTGCATTGTATACTGTCATAATCATTTCTACCTTTTCCCAGCATCTTTATTCTATTCTGTGCTTTTATCTATTTGTGTCACCTTGTAACTTGCTTTGTGGTGGTGACAAAGCACATTCTTTCTACATAACTCTCCCTCTGATTCCTGTATTAAACACTATTATGGTATTTCTTTGCATGCAAAATCTAGAGTTATGGGAAATACTGGATGCTTTGCTCATCAATCGATTTTAAGTAGAGCAGAAAATAGTTTCTTTAAAAATCGATTTTAAGTAGAGCAGAAAATAGTTGCTTGTTTTAAAACCAAGAACATTTGCACAAAGTGAAGAAATACTAAAAAAACATTTGTGTAGCACTTTTGAGTGTTCAAAGGACTCACAGATTAGCACTGTAAGTCTTACAGAAACTTCATCAAATAGATAGGCCATTATACGTATTCCCCTTATTTTGGCAGAAAGGAGCTAAGAGTATATAGAACGACCTAGTAGGTCTCAGCTGAAGAGAGATTGGAACCAGGGACTTCTAACTCCAACCCCCCTTTTTTGGCTCAGTTTCATTAGCTTACATGAAGATCTTGGGTTTTTATAATAAATACAGGAAGGGGGTTGGCACATATCAATGTTTTACAGCAAATCCTGTTCTTTATGCTGCACTGCCTGGCTCCCAGTTGCGGTATCTTCAGAATTAACAGTTTTACTTGTGTAGTGCACACAGATTTATACACTGAAGCTCCAATAACTGAGCTTCATGACACATTCTCCATTATCTTTACATTTGGCCTTTTAAAGGTAGGTCAGTATTACCAGCTTACATATTGCAAGTGGAGAATTGAAGGCCAGTTGCTTGTCCAAGGAGAGAACCAGATGATGTGGAGAGCACATGGCAAGAGCAGCAGGCTGTGTGTTCACCCCAGCCAGTGTGTTGCAAAAGAAGCCATCTGATGTGATGACATCAAAACAAGAGTTTTCCTGCCTCTGTTCCATTCAATAGCTGCCACTTAACAGGAGTGGAGAAATTATCAAGTGTTCTTTTCCTAGACAGAGCCTACTATGAGAGAGGAGAGGAGGAGATGAAAAGCTGCTGCTCTTGCTCTAAGAATACAGTGGTTCCTCGCAAGACGAAAAGAATCCGTTCTGTGATTCTCTTCGTCTAGCGGTTTTTTCGTCTTGCGAAGCAAACCCATTGAAGGATTAGCGCTTTTAGCGGCTTTTAGCGGCTTATCTGCTGATCTGATCAGTTGATAAGCGGCTTAGCGGCTTAGAAAAAGGGGGGGGGGAGGAAAAAAAAACCAGCAGGAACTCGCAAGACATTGTCGTCTTGCAAAGCAAGCCCATAGGAAATTCATTTTGCGAAGCACCTCCAAAACGGAAAACTCTTTCGTCTAGCGAGTTTTCCGTCTTGTGAGGCATTCGTCTTGTGGGGCACCACTGTATCAGAAAAGTCTGCTGGATCAGGCCAGTGACCCATCTAACCCAGCATCCTGTTCTCATGGTGGTCAGGCAGATGTGAAGCCCAAAGCAGCCCTGAGCATAACAGCACTCCTCCACTTCACAGCTTCCAGCAACTGGGATGCAGCAGCAACTCCAAGGAAAAATCTGTACTTGCTGCCTTGTGGGACACCTTCGGGAGAAGAAAAGGCTAAGGAGTGGAGTCCCTAAGGCAGTTGGATGGTGTCTTGTATATCTTCTTCCGCAAGTCTTGCTGCCAAGCTGGTGCCAAGCGTCTTGTTCTGCTTTCCTTTGGACCACATCAGCGATGACAAGAGGGGCATCTTGACGTCTGGGCAGCCCAGGACCTCCATACACGCTGCCCAGACTTGCGCCCTGGGAGATCACTTCAGCGCTGCAAACGCAGCAAAAACAATGCGGGAGACAGCAGTTAAAAGTTACCTGTGTCTGTAGCCACAGCAGGCACTGTGATTCTCCAGCGGTTTGCTTCAGCCTTGGAGGCACACTCCGTTGTCTCTCAAGATAGACGGATGCCAATAACAAACTTCTTTGAACATAACCATCAGGATTAGTAGTCACTGATAGCCTTATCCTCCATGAAATTGTCAGATCCTTGTTTAAAGCAGCCATCGCTACTTATTGTGTGAGTGAATCCCATAGTTTTGCTATGCGCTGTATGAAGAAAAATTTCTTTTATCTATCCTGAATCATCAAACGTTCAGCTTCTTTGGATGTCTGCAAGTTCTAGTGTTAGGAGAAAGTTTTCCTCCACCCACTTTCTCCATGCCAGGGATAGTTTTATACACTTTTATCATGTTGTCTCTTACTCGCTTTTTTGCTAAACTAAGGAGCAGTTCTGCCCCAAGGCTGCCCAGTGAGTTTGTGTCAGAACTGAGATTTTAACTGGGGATTGTTCAGCGTATAACTTCAAACATAACCACGCCATGTGCTCCCTGTGAGTTGCCTAAGGCTAGCCATTGTAGGGGGGAGTATAGGAACTAAAATGACATTTGGTCTGATCTAGCAAGGAACCCCTTACCCAACATCTCGTTTTCCCTTGATAATGCCACTTGGAAAACAGATGTAGCTGTTCCATGTTGCCTTGCAGACGCGGAGAATTTTGCATTTGAAATTGCCCCCAATACTCTACATTCTACAGCTGCTCTAAATCCCAATTATTATATGATATGATTATGAAGATGGATGGTGAACATTTGTTATGGTTTCAATATTTTCAAATTAGTTAATGTCGGAATACAAGTAGTAAGACTTTTTGCAGATTCAGCAAGATTTTTGACAACATTTGAATAATTGGTTATAAGATGAGCACTAAGTGTGATATATAGGGTACTCCTTGAATTAAATGACAATATTTTATTTCTAAATGGAAGAGATGGGGGAAATTTCATTCCAGAGATGTAATTTGTTTGACGCTAGGAGAAAACTTGTTTAAAAATGCAAATATCTCCTTAATAACAATTTTGTTAATAACAATTAATAACCGTAGTTAACTAACAATTGTTAACCACTAGTAATAACTTAATTTTTCTGCACTTAATTTCCTTCTGGCCACTGTTTACAATCCGCTCCCCCAAGTATATTATTTTATATATAACAGGATAAAACTTCATTCATCTGGTTAAAGTTGCCTCTAGTCCATGGAAACTTAGGTTATCATGAATTGGTTGGTCTTTTAAAGGTGCCACTAATTCTCTTTTGTACTCAATAACCATGTACAGTGGTACCTCGGGTTAAGTACTTAATTCGTTCCGGAGGTCTGTTCCTAACCTGAAACTGTTCTTAACCTGAGGCACCACTTTAGCTAATGGGGCCTCCTGCTGCCGCTGCGCCGCTGGAGCACGATTTCTGTTCTCAACCTGAAGCAAAGTTCTTAACCTGAAGCACTATTTCTGGGTTAGCGGAGTCTGCAAGCTGAAGCGTATGTAACCTGAGGCACCACTGTACCTTGTAAGAAGGCCTTGTACATCACATCTTGCTTGTAACATAGATATTGGGGCACTCTCAAGCTGGCGAGAGGGAGAAACCCACAAAGAGACCTGCCTGAGGTGGCATGAGAAGGTGTCAGTTTCCTAAGGGATGTGCCACGTCAGCTAATACCTTGGACTGGTGCTAAGGCTACATTGCTTGGTGAACACGGACCTTTCATTACTTGATGTTGAGCTCACTGACATTTAGTTGAATTACAAGAGCAGGCAGTGATGGTGAATGTCAACATTTAAGCTAAAACCATAGTTCTTGGGCTTCGAAAGGCCTAGCGCTTGCATCTAAAGGGTAGTGGGCCGATTCCAAGATGGATATTTTAGCCTTGCTATGATTCATCTTGCGCTGCTCTAGGGTCATAATTAGTCCAATATTTCTCTTAACACTGACAGTCAAATTACCTAGAAGACACTTCTCAGGAGGAAACTCAAATATTTTCAACCTACCTCTGGCAAGTGATTTTTCATCTTGACAACACATGTTTTCAACGTCTTCTTTTTCATAGAATGACAAACAGAAATCCTTTCAGTGTGACAGAACTCATGAGAGGATAGGTGCCATTAATGTTCAGCATTGCGGGGAGAAAAAGGGGAGTGTAATATAATGCTGGTTAAGGGACCAAGTTGTGGGAGTAGATGCTTTCCCTCCCTCCCTTTCTTGCACAAATTCCACCTGATCCTCTTGGAATCATGTCTGTCCTATCTTAGCCCTGCTAAACACAATTATCTGTAGGCATTTGAAACTTAGCATTTCTGAACAACGCGGTTAAGAACCAGAGGCCTGAAACTAACACAGGGGTTATGTTCCGGGGATTGCGCCTAAAGCCAAAATAGTGTATACTGTGTTACCTCTGGTTATGAACTTACCGTATATACTCGAGTATAAGCTGACTTTTCCAGCACATTTTTTATGCTGAAAAAGCCCCCCTCGGCTTATACTCGAGTGAGGCGGGCGACGGTGGCAGAGGGACAAGCGGCCCGAAAGGAGCCCTTTCTTGCCACTGGTTCCACCGCCCGCCCGCCTCTCGCAAGGGCAGGCACAGGAGCCATGGGGAGGCGCTGTGCTGCTTGCCTCTCCCAGCCGTGGCTCCCATGCCTGCTTTTGTGAGCGGCAGAGGCAGCAGTGGCGGGGCGAGCGGCCCGATAGGAGCCCTCTCAGGCTGCTTGTTCTTCCTCTGCTGCTACCGCCACCACCAGGTTTGTGGCGTGGTGATCCGGCTTATACTCGAGTCAATACATTTTCCCAGTTTTTTGTGCTAAAACTAGGTGCCTCAGCTTATATTCGGGTTGGCTTATACTCGAGTATATATGGTAATTCATTCCAGAGGTCCGTTCTTAACCTGAGGTACCACTTTAGCTAATGGGGCCTGCTGCCATGCTGCCGCCACCCGATTTCTGTTCTCATCCTGGGTCACAGCTCTTAACTTGAGGTACTACTTCTGGGTTAGTGGAGTCTGTGACCCAAAGTGTGTGTAACCCGAGGTACCACTGTAGTTAAAACACATGGGGTTCAATGATGGGTGGGATTGCCAAGGTCATTTGCCCTGGAATCCTCCTCCCTTTCTATTTTAAAAGAAATAGTTTTCCACATACATAAAGCTGAATGAGCACAAATTAAATGTGTATAAGTTGTATAAGCTTACTGTATTGCGTGGACAGCAAGGTGTAGAAAGTGTGATGCCTGTTTAGCCAACTATTAGGGAAGGACTCCTTTCCCTCTGGGTAAACTGTTGGAGCAGGGACATCCAAATCCCAAGAGACTGTGATCTACTCCGGGGGGGGGGGCGGGGGGACGACTGGCAGTGATCTACCCATTGGGGGGGGGCAGGCCAAAGTTATTCAGCTTTTTTAGGGGAGCAGGTCAAAGTTGTTGTCTTTTTTTTAGGGGGGCTTCCCAAAGCTGTTGACCTTTTTTAAACAGTAAATGTGCAGAATTAATTTAAATCACTCACCAAAAGTGCAGCCACTCACAGACGAACGCAGCGCTACAGCAGACGACAAAGGAACACACACTAAACGTGACGCAGGAAAGGACTGAGGGGTGGAGACATGATTCTAAACAATGCGAGCAATATGGATCCGGGGATCAACCTGTTGGTCGCGGTCAACCGGTTGGCCACCCCTGTGTTAGAGGATGGGTGCCCATTGTTGGCAGTGCCAGAGGGCGCCGTGGCTGGAGCCAAAAGTGGAGAAAACCTCTCCCATCTCCCTCCCTCTCTCTTCCCTGCTTCTCTCCCCTCCCTTCCTGCCAAAGGTCTAAACAAATTGTTTGCAGAGGGCTTTTGAAACTAGGCCCTGTGGATAGAACCAGATCATTCTGTGCCAGTGTAGGAATTATATTAAGTGGGAAAGCAGTGCTCACATCTTAAAAAAATAAGGAAATAATAAATAAAGATGGGGAAAGAGTGACCTTGCATCCAAATTCCAAAGCACATGAGTCGTTGTTGAGACTGAGGAACATCTGTGCTCCTCCTCTTCTCCCAAATTCCCTTTGGAGGCCACGGCTTCCTTCCTATCTCTTGTCCTTGCTGTGGTCCGCCAAGAGCATTCTCTTCACTGCACATCCTCTCAATTTCCTGAGGACTGTCTGGAGGAAGTCTAAGCCTGGAAGATATTTGAACTGTGCATCTGTTGTGGAATGTATATTCCTAGTACAAACATTGAAGGGCAGTATGGTTTTTTTAAATCCCACCAAGCAATGTGTAAAGGAGTATGCCTTGCATCTCTCTGTTTTCCCCGCTGCACCTATAATATGGGAATCTTCCTGTTCTACCTTACATGGTTGTTGTAAGGATTATTGAGCTATATATGTCAAAGCACATGGAAGATTAAAAATTTAAGTGCCAAGTATTTTTAATCAGCATTGCAGTAATACTGTAATCTCATGTTATGCTAGTAATATATCCCGACACTCTCACATTAATATTGTTCTAGTTTGCTTGATTTCCAATTCCACCTTCTCCCTCTAAGCAACAGTTGAGTTTGATAGCTATTTCAGTTCCCTAATTCATGCTGCAGGTTGCTTTCTTAACCACTCTGGTTGCTTTCCTAAGCTGATTGTTCATAATAATGTGGACAGATTCTGGTGAGAATGTCCACCAGAGTTGCTACACATATTGCCGCAGGAATAGATGTGCTGTACACCTGCATTGTCAGTTGCAGCTTGTACATGTTTGAAGCACACTGGTTTGGAGCCATAAGGTACCTGTTCCATTATAATCTGCAAAGCGGTCCTTAGAGGCATCTCGCAGTGCTCTTCACAGACTTGTTTTGGGTTATTTGCAGTAAGTCCATAAAGTAAGTCCATTAAGAAGACCCGAGAGGAGCCTTCTTCATTAGACAGCTATTTGGAGTTATGAAGTGTTCACAGGGTCATTGCTTGTGAAAACCATCTGCTGAGCTGCACAGGTTCTATAACTGTTCTTACATGTGTGTGTTTTCTCCTCTTCCTCTTGCTCCTCAGATGAGTATAGGATCAAACCTGTGGAAGAAGTCAAATACATGAAAAATGGAGGAGAAGATGACCAGAAAATAGCTGCCAGAAACCAGGAAAACTTGGTAAGGGTTGAACATTATTACTTATTAAAAGGGTTTGACACAGGCTCTAGCTCTGTAATGAAATATAGAGTATGTAGAACACTTAGTGTACTGAAGGGGAGAGCTTTCTTGAAAATGCCACAACTATTTATAGCTCAGAGGAAAGCTGCAAAATGCTACCTTCCTCTGCTTGTCTTTATGAAATATCTTGCCCTTTAATTCGGTGAAGTGCAGAATGGGCATTTGTATTCAGCCGCTTTGCAAGTGTTATACTGTTTGGCTCGTGATGAATGTGTTTGTGTGCAAAGGAGCTGTTACCAACACAGGAATTTACTGCCTTTTGAGAAGGAAACCACCTACTTTTAAGAAGATGTCTGTCATTATTTACTCTCTGCATTCCCACCCTGAATTTTAAAGAGTGCCAACTCAGACACTTAAAAGATATATAATGTGCTTACAGCCAGAGAACTTGCAAGGATCAGTGTTTAGTAATTTGCTGCAGATAAGAGTTAATTTCTTGTTTCCAGCTTTGCATTATGTGTTATCCACTTGTTTTATCCTCAGTGGCATACCTCTGGGGCTGGGGTGTATGCTACAGTTCTGTAGAAGTAGAGAAAGAGTGCATAATTCAGCTTCCTGAGCATCACTGCATTCACATTTATACGTTTGTTTATTTTAACATCACTAGTCCTTATAGCCACTAAGAGGTGTGTGTGTGTGACATTTTCTGAAATCTCAGAAGCCAGAGAGGTGGTTGAAACAGATTTCCCATAGTTGGGAGTGGAAATTCAAGTGCCCACTGTAGTTTCTTGCCCCTTACTCAGTGGCTCAGTGAAAAACAGAATAAATTATGCAGCATTAGGGAAGACATGCCAGTTTGCATGAGTCATACAAGCCACAGAGTTCATGTTTCATTGGTACAGAATTTGGGTTGCCTAGGCACAGAACCTTTTAAAAAAAGGCATGAAGTGCAAACACCTTTACATGTGTATTCAGCATGGTTTCCTTCTGTTTTTCCCAGGTGATGTTTCTTGGGACATAGCTTTGCTATAAATTTATACTGGTTTTATGCCAGTCTGTCCTTGCAACCCCCAAAGAACCCTGGGAATTATAGTTTAGTGAGTATGCTAGGAATTCTTGGTTAGAGGTCCCACAAAATAACTGCAGTTCTCCATGATCCTCTGGTTTAAACTGTTAAACCAGTTGAAAGCTGTAGACATCTTATACATTTGAAACACATTATCTTATATTGAAAAACACATCTTATACTTTTGAAACACTAAGGAAAAAATAAGGAAAAAATAAATAAAAAGGAGCTGAGTGTCTGGGAAGGAATTTAAGGAGAATATTTATATGTTGAGAAGGAGGAAGTAAAATAAAGATGAAATATAAGAAGTTGGAAGGAAAGAGGACAACTACAACAAACCCCCCCCCCCCGCTTTTGGGGGGGTGGATAGTGTGTTTTAAGTAATATATTGATGTACTTTTAAAATGGTAGTAATAGAAATTTTGAAGTCTTAGGAAAAGGGGGGGAGGGGTTGTTGATTTTTTTTAAAAAAAGAGTGTTAAAATATATGAAAGGGGAAATGTATGTATTATAAAATAGAAGATGGAGATGATAATAGTAATATAAAAATAATAATATTTTTTTAAAAACTTTTTAAAAAACAATAAAAAACAATAAAATTTTAAAAATCCTCTACTTTTTTAAAAATATCCATATATATAGAGCCCTCCTTTCCTTCGGTGGCGGCTTCTCCTTTCCCCCTCCAGGCTCCGGATGGTCGGGCATCTCTCTCTTCCGCAACAGCAGTGGCGGGGGCCGTGAGATCGGGGCTCTCCCCCCCCCCCCGAAGGTCCTTCTCTGCTTCTCCTCTCCCTCGGTGGCAGCGAGGTCGGGGCTCCTTCCTTCCTCCTTTGGATAACCAGCGTGCCGCAAGGCGGGTTGTCCCAGGCCTCCAGGCCTCGGAACTCCGCTTGGCCTTTGGCCGGATGCCCTTGGCTTCGGCCTGGGGGCATTGCGGGGGGGGGGGTATGGTGGCTCCCTGGTTGATACACTGGGCGGCGGCAGCAGTCCCGGAGGCTCAGAAGCTGGTCAGGCAGCACAAGCAACGCTGGCCGCCCTCAGGAGTCCCACGCGCCGTGCCGTGCGCCATGTTGCCTCGCTAGAAGTCTCATAGTGCCCCAAATCTGGAACAGCCCCCCTGTTTGGTGTGTGTGTGTGTGTGTGTGTGTGTGTGTGTGTGTGTGTGAAGCCTTGTCCCACTGCTGCTCACTTTTAGACAGAAAGAAATGATTTCATTTCATCTGCTTTTTTTAGGATACTGATTTTAAGAAAGCCTTTCCTACTGCTCCTAAATTATGGCTGTTGAGGGTTTGGGTTGTTGCTGCCTCATTGTTCTGATGCCATGTATAAGCCACTTTTATTTGATTTTAGTAAGGCAGGGCAAAACTTCCAGTGATAGATATATATATAAATATATATATATAAGACATATATATAATAGATATATATATAAAAGACAAACAAACATGCATGTATGAGATTGGTGTAAATAAAATAATACTCCAGTTATAAAGATCCATCAATCTTCACTTCTGAAATAACTCGTTGTTTTGGCTTGACATCCATGTATTTAGTTTACGAAAAGGCCACCATAACATCCTATTTAACATTCAAAATACTAGTGGCTTAATTGGAGCATTAATGGCACTTCTGTGTAAAGTGTTTTCTCTGAGAAAGGCAAGATGAGGTGGATGTATAGTCCTGTCATTTGGCATTTGCCTTTCCCACGGAAGCCATATTGGTGGGTGGTGTGCTGTTTGTATTACCATATGGATTCTAATACCTCAAAACTGTGTATATATTCCAGGCTTTTGTTTTTCCAGTAATTGTGCTTCGTTCAGGATAGGGGTTATGCATTTGATTTAGTGTCTCACGCGCAAACCAGCACAAACGGTTAGAGGAGGATGTGTCTCAACTCTGAACCAACAACTCCCATCATCTCTTGCATTGGTCATGCTGGTTTTGGCTGTTGGGATTTATGGAGGGTCACACGTTTCCACAATCCTACTCTAAACAGTTAGGATCACAAAAGTGTGCACTTGTTAGTGAGATGTCAGCTTGATTCAGGCATTTGGTTTCTAAGGTATTTGCTTTAAGTGGTTAATGTTGTTTCCTGCGATTTTTGGATTCTTCCAAGCATCTCAGGACTGCTGAGGGGAAAGAGCCCTCTCATGGGCAGGAATGTGTGCGGGATTGAACGTGGCACTTCAAGGTGGATTGATGGTATCAAGAAGGATGTTCTCCTGGCCCTCTCTTTGGTGTTGCTTTTGCTTGCCATAGGGAATGGTGCAATGGAGCAATAACCCAAAGAAGCTTCTGTTTTTAGCAATTTAATCCCCTTTTTCTGATAAGCTATCAGTGAATGGGAAACATATAGAAGAGAAATGTTCTAGTGAAGGGAAAGTAGGAGCAAAGAGGGCAAGGTAGTGAAGAGTGACTAGAGCTCCTAATTCTCCCCAATTTAAGCATCTTTGTTTAAAAGAATAAAATGTGTGATGGGCATCTGTTTATGAGTTGAGGCGTCTGTTGCTTTTGACATTCCCTGACGTCCATATGCCTATATTTCTCATAGTTTGGTTTTTTTTCTGTGATGTTTGATTGTCACAAACTGAGAGTGTTACTAATTATACTTTTCCGTTCAGTAGCAGAAGGAATCGCTCAGGGCTCAGTACTGGGCTTGGGGGTAAGAGAGAGGTTTCCTTTACACCAGCTGCTGTACCTCTTGCTAGACAACATCCTGGCACCCTTTCCGAGCTGCATGCATCCAGGACTGGGCAGAACGGCAGGTGGATCTTAAGGGCATTGCAGAATGTCCTGTGCAGCTGCCTAGCCTACAGCTAAGTGCTTGTGCATGGAACTCCGTCTCTCTTAAGGCTCGATGGGTTCAGAGCTAGCCAGTTCTTCACATGGCTGCACATGGGCAATGCTGCAATTTCTAGTGCTGGGCCAAGCCTTCACAAAGCATGTTCTTGACCATTCATTTGAGGGGATGTGGGGACAAAGTGAAGAATGCACTGAAAAGGGCAGGCACAGTTTATCAGGGAAAAGCTTTATTTTGAAGGATCTGATGGGGAAGGGCTACATTTACCTTGGACCAAGGTGTGGGTTGGTGTGGGGGAGTCCTTCTTCAACTTCAAAGCCTTTTGGAAAGCTCCACCATAGAGCGCTTTACAACTGGCCTGCAGCTGGGCAGCTCTTCTCCTTCCTGGGATGACCATGCAACCACACCATGTCGCTTTTCCTTTTGTGTACTGAGTGGGCTTGCGTGGTGATGGTGGCGGCTGAGGGCAGTTAGGCAATAGGAAGGTGAAGCCATTAACAGTGAAAAGGGCTGATCCGTGGTGCTCTGATGTCCAGTGTCTGTGGGCAATGGCTGCTGGCCTGAGGCACCAATTTTGTGGTGTTTTCAAGGGAGGGAAGGGTCATGAGCCATGCAGATGAGAGACAACTGCATGCCTTTCTGGAGAGACTCCCCTGACTTCTTTGGAGAAGTGAAAATGAGGGGGAGGGAAGACAAAAAGAATTGAGTTCAGGGACATGGCCTTGCATGTATGAAGGACGGGCCTCTGAGAGGCATGAAGGACTTGATATCTGGTTTGTAAGTTTCATTGCAATGTTGTTCCCTTTCAGTCCATTGGGATTTTCGACTTGATAATGTTGTGCTGCTTTGCAGCTGTACCACTTCCTATTTTCTTCACTTTGGATAAAACTTAGGGTTGTTTCCAGTTTGTGCTTGGCCCAACACATGGCCCTTCTGTTCTTGCTATAGTTCTTGTTTCTTTTTCTTTTGATGTATTTTGATTAAAGATTTTCTTAGTTTACAAAAGTATGTGCAATCTCTCTCTCTCTCTCTCTCTCTCTCTCTCTCTCTCTCTCTCTCTCTCTCTTTTTCTCCAAGTAACATTTTTTTCAGATCAGTTTCATTTGTTGAGACATTAGGAAGAAGAAGGGGAAAGGGTGGGGGAAGATGGGTGGGGGTGGGGTCGGGCGGCAATGTTTCTATTATACTTAATATATGTGGGGTTTTGTGTCAGCGTCGCTTGTGCAGGTTCTGTGTATAGTTCTTGTTTCTGAGAAGGTAAAATGTGACATTTCTTACCTGATCAGGTGAAGCCCCACTTACCTTTCTTGCTTGTGAAGCTGTAGAGTCTTGTGCTTTGGTCAGTCTTGATGGTCAGATCTGTGCATTCTCTCGATTGTGCTGTATTTGCCTCTCAGCGTCAAATATGCTTGATTCTCCCCTTGCCAGCTTAGCGTATTCTCCAAGTGGGATGGGGGCTTGCCTTGCCTGGGGGTTGGGCTACAACAGGGACTCCTTCTCAAGCACTCTTCCCCATGCCCTGTTTGTAAACCAGAGAAAATTTCTGCAGCATGTTGCAGTGATGCAGTGTTATTTTCCATCTGCAACCTCGGGAGTTGAACTTAGCTCCCACCAGCTGCAACTGCATCATAGAATCATAGAATCATAGAATCATAGAGTTGGAAGAGACCACAAGGGCCATCGAGTCCAACCCCCTGCCAAGCAGGAAACACCATCAGAGCACTCCTGACATATGGTTGTCAAGCCTCTGCTTAAAGACCTCCAAAGAAGGAGACTCCACCACACTCCTTGGCAGCATATTCCACTGTCGAACAGCTCTTACTGTCAGGAAGTTCTTCCTAATGTTTAGGTGGAATCTTCTTTCTTGTAGTTTGGATCCATTGCTCCGTGTCCGCTTCTCTGGAGCAGCAGAAAACAACCTTTCTCCCTCCTCTATGTGACATCCTTTTATATATTTGAACATGGCTATCATATCACCCCTTAACCTCCTCTTCTCCAGGCTAAACATGCCCAGCTCCCTTAGCCGTTCCTCATAAGGCATCGTTTCCAGGCCTTTGACCATTTTGGTTGCCCTCCTCTGGACACGTTCCAGTTTGTCATTGTCCTTCTTGTACTGTGGTGCCCAGAACTGGACACAGTACTCCAGGTGAGGTCTGACCAGAGCAGAATACAGTGGCACTATTACTTCCCTTGATCTAGATGCTATACTCCTATTGATGCAGCCCAGAATTGCATTGGCTTTTTTAGCTGCCGCGTCACACTGTTGGCTCATGTCAAGTTTGTGGTCAACCAAGACTCCTAGATCCTTTCCCCATGTACTGCTCTCAAGCCAGGTGTCACCCATCTTGTATTTGTGCCTCTCATTTTTTTTGCCCAAGTGCAATACTTTACATTTCTCCCTGTTAAAATTCATCTTGTTTGTTTTTGCCCAGTTCTCTAATCTGTCAAGGTCGTTTTGAAGTGTGATCCTGTCCTCTGGGGTGTTAGCCACCCCTCCCAGTTTGGTGTCATCTGCAAATTTGATCACGATGCCCTTGAGTCCATCATCCAAGTCGTTGATAAAGATGTTGAATAAGACCGGGCCCAAGACAGAACCCTGTGGCACCCCACTAGTCACTCTTCTCCAGGATGAAGAGGAACCATTGATGAGCACTCTTTGGGTTCGGTCAGTCAGCCAGTTACAAATCCACTGAGTGGTAGCATAGTCAAGACCACATTTTACCAGTTTCTTTACAAGAATATCATGGGGCACCTTGTCAAATGCCTTGCTGAAATCAAGGTAGGCTACATCCACTGCGTTCCCTTCATCTACCAGGCTTGTAATTCTGTCAAAAAATGAGATCAGGTTAGTCTGACATGACTTATTTTTCAGAAATCCATGCTGACTATTGGTGATCACAGCATTCCTTTCTAGGTGCGCACAGACTGTTTGCTTAATGATCTGCTCCAGAATCTTCCCTGGTATTGATGTCAGACTGACTGGGCGGTAATTATTTGGGTCCTCTCTTTTCCCCTTTTTGAAAATAGGGACAACATTTGCCCTCCTCCAGTCTGCCGGGACTTCGCCTGTTCTCCAGGAATTCTCAAAGATGACTGCCAGTGGTTCTGAGATCACATCTGCCAGTTCTTTTAATACTCTTGGATGCAGTTCATCTGGCCCTGGAGACTTGAATACATCTAAACTGGCCAAGTATTCTTGTACTATCTCCTTAGTTATTCTGGGCTGTGTTTCCTTTGCTGAATCATTTGCTCCAAATTCTTCAGGTCGGGCATTGTTTTCCTTATCGGAGAAGACTGAGGCAAAGAAGGCATTGAGGAGTTCAGCCCTTTCTGTGTCCCCTGTTTGCATTTCACCATCTTCTCCTCTGAGTGACCCCACTGTTTCTTTGCTCTTCCTTTTGCTACGAACATACCCATAGAAGCCTTTTTTGTTGCTTTTAACCTCTCTAGCAAGCCTGAGTTCATTCTGTGCTTTAGCTTTTCTGACTTTGTGTCTACACGTGCTGGCTATTTGTTTGAATTCCTCTTTGGTGGTTTCCCCCCTTTTCCATTTTTTGTACACATCCTTTTTTAATCTTAACTCAGTTAAAAGTTCTTTAGATAGCCACCCTGGCTTCTTTAGGCACCTTCCATGTTTCCCTCTCATTGGTATTGCCTGACGTTGTGCTTTTAGTATCTCCCTCTTAACAAACTCCCAGCCATCATGAACTCCCTTTCCTTTTAGTATTACTGTCCATGGGATCTCACCCAGCACTTCCCTAAGTTTTATGAAGTCGGCTTTCTTAAAGTCAAGAAATTGAGTCCTAGTATGCTTGGCTGCTCCTTTCCGCTGTATAGTAAACTTCAGAAGAGCATGATCACTCGCGCCTAATGATCCTTCCACTTCTACCCCACTAACCAGGTCATCAACATTGGTTAGGACCAGATCTAAAATGGCTGTTCCTCTTGTTGCTTCTCCCACTTTCTGGACAATGAAGTTGTCTGCAAGGCCAGTGAGGAATCTGTTTGACCTTATGCTCTTGGCTGAGTTTGACATCCAACAAATATCCGGGTAATTGAAGTCCCCCATTACTACTATCTCCCTTCCTTTTGCATGCTTGGCCATCTGTTCCAGGAAGGCATCATCTATGTCCTCCGTTTGGCTTGGGGATCTATAGTAAACTCCCACAATGAGGTCCCTGTTATTCTTCTCTCCCTTAATTTTGACCCAAATGCTCTCACTTTGGCTTTGATGTTCTAAATCTTGGATCTCTTCACAGGTATACACATCCCTGACATATAACGCCACTCCTCCTCCTTTCTTGTCTGGTCTGTTTCTCTGAAATAGATTGTATCCCCCCATTATTACATTCCAATCGTGGGACTTATCCCACCAGGTTTCAGTGATGCCTATTATGTCATATTTAGTTTGCTGTACCAAGAGCTCAAGCTCATCTTGTTTATTTCCCATGCTTTGCGCATTAGTGTACAGACATTGAAGTCCATTAATCATTCCCCCGTGTCTCTTATTTAAGGATTTTTTCCTCCCACCACTAGGTCTGCGTGCTGTTTGCTCCATTTGGTCTATGACATTTGGATGATCATCTTCATCAATTGATAGGCTCCTACCTTCAGGAGCACTGTCTCCCTCCCCCACATTAGTCAGTTCAAAGCCCTCCTGATGAGGTTTCTGAGATTTTTGGCAAAAACATTTCTCCCAACTGTTGTGAGGTGCAGCCCATCGCTTGCCAGAAGTCCATCTTCAAGAAACTGCAGTCCGTGATCTAAGAATCCAAACCGTTCCTGTTTACACCATCTGCGAAGCCAGCTGTTCACTTCCACTATTTTCCCCTCTCTCCCTGGGCCACGTCGTTCAACTGGGAGGAGAGATGAGATGACAATTTGTGCATTTAGTTGCTTCAATTTCCTGCCGAGAGCCTTGTAGTCTCTTTTGATCTTCTGGAGGCTATTGCTTGCAGTGTCATTGGTTCCCACATGAACCAAGAGGAAGGGGTATTTGTCAGTGGGTTTTATGATTCCTTGCAGTTGTTCAGTTACATCTTGGATCTTAGCCCCGGGGAGACAGCACACTTCCCGAGACATCTTGTCAGGCCCACAGATCACTGCTTCTGTTCCCCTCAGTAGGGAATCCCCTATCACCACTACACGCCTCCTCTTAGGTTTGGTCGGGGTTCTTCCATGAGCTGTCCGTTCCAAGGTCGCCTGCACATTCCCTGAGGACTGACTTTCGGACCAGCCGAAAAGGCCACGGACACAAAATGCTCAGCTGGTGGAATTTTGCTCAGCATTTGTGTGCTAGTCCCCTTTCCTAAGGAGGATGCAACCCAACTGTAGTACTTCTGTCCAATACTATTTTTAGTGCATCCGATGGCATAAGATGCCACAGGGTTCCTTTGGTCTGGCTCACACTGCATAATTTCTCAGTAAGATTGCTCAGGTGGGTACAGGACAGTGTGAAGTGGACTGTACTCAAAGTGAGCCAAGAGTTTCCTCCATGATTGCAGTTGTGCTCTCTCCTCCTCTTTCTGTGGTCCATCTGCTGAACTGTAAAGCACTGAACTATTGGAATACTCCAAAGTTCAACTGCCAGAGAGGAGATTGAGTTGGAAGAAGAGAACAGAAGAGGAGAAGGTTTGAAGGCATTTCTTCTCTGCCTTGTCAGAATGTGGCGTATTGGACTTGAGGGCTTACTCTTGTAACCTCTTTCTCTTACATCAGGTGTTCTGGCAGGTTTTTTAAAACCTCAAGTGAGGAAACCTCTTATTCTTCACTCTATAGTCCTTTGTCCCTCCCACCACAGAATTAGCCCCCAAACCATTAGCATTAGCCACTTCAGTTTGTTGATCACCTACTGCAAAGGTACATGTCTTACCTGGAACTTTTTCAAAGTTAGGAAAGATACTGAAGTGAAATCACGATGGCCTGTCCCCAGTGGTCCCATTCCCTGCTCTGTTCAGAAAGGACTTCAAGGCATCTTCAGGATGATGTGAGGGGTATTCATACTTCAGGTGGGATAGATGAACATGAACAAATGTTTTGTTACTCTCTAAATAACAAATCTATTTATTAACCCCTTTAATTTGATCCGAACAATGTACAGTATGTGGTTCCCTCACTGCAAGAAGCGAAGTTACAGGGAACCAGGCAGAGAGGCTTCTCGGTGGTGGCGCCTGCCCTCCCATCAGATATCAAGGAAATAAACAACTATCTGACTTTTAGAAGACGTCTGAAGGCAGCCCTGTTTAGGGAAGTTTTTAAAGTCTGGTGTTTTATTCTGTTTTTAATATTTTGTTGGAAGCTGCCCAGAGTGGCTGGGGAAACCCGGCCAGATGGGCGGGGTGTAAATTATTATTATTATTGTTATTATTATTATTATTATTAGGTCAAGTATCTTATCAGTTCTGATTAAAAACCTTATGTAATGTCAATTAATATTTAAATAGTTATTTCAAAACCCCATAGAAAATAGAGTGCTGCTATAGAGTTCCCCAAAAATTTGCAGCATTTCCATAATGGCCGGTCATTATTGTTTCACTCTTCCTAGGAAACAGCAGTGAGGTCATGGCTGTGATGTCACTGGACTGTGAGACTGTGGTCAGTGGACAGTAAGCGAAAGTGCCGCAGGAGGGATTGGGTGTGGTTTTTGCAGTCAGTGCTTTTCGCCTAAGGAACTCAAGGAGCATGGCCCTCCCCATTTTATCCTGGCAGCCCCTCGTGTGTTAAGGCTAGCCTGAGATATGGTGGCTGGCTCAAGGCCGCCCAGGAAGCCTCATGGCTCAGTGGGGATCTCCTCACTCTTAGTCCAACCCTCTGACTGTGTTGATGGCCACAATTGGGTCCAACAGATGGATCTCATAGTAGAAATTCCTCATGAGAATTTTTTTAGTAAAATGTTTGGTAATTGTATTAAAAAAAAACCCCAACACATTAGGGAATTTGCTATTTTTATTCTAGTCTTGCAAACACATCCACATAAGTTATTAGCTCACATTGGCACACATCTAGTCCACCTACCTACACAAACCGTTATAGGTCATTTACAGCTCATCGGCATCCTGAAAAATAAATTATCCATTTTACTAAACTGTCCCTACTTTGTTTATCTGGAAGCAGCTCTTACTTACCTAAGGGAGTGTAAAGTTACTAGCCTGCTTTATTCTGAATTGCATATTTCAGCGACAGAGACAATACTATGTGATCCTGGATGCATTGTATATAATTTTTGTGTATTTGATATTCACTATGGGGTCTAATGTGATTTTAAAAAAATACTGCTATGCAATAAAGATGGATTTTGCCTTGGGGATTGTTATCCCAGAATAATATTGTTGCATGCCACCCTAATCTACGAGTGCTGCAAGATTCTAAGTCTCCTTTTGGAAATGAGGCACAGTGGAGACTGTGGTGTCTTTAGGTTATACGGTTTATTAACACACATACACAACCTGAGCCTATGATGGAGGGGTTCAGCTCATTAACACCCCAAAAGGGTCTTGTTTCTTCCATAGCTGCAGCCTTGGATTTAAGCAGAAATCAAACATTGTGTTCTGCCTCTCTGGCTTTCTAGCCTCTAGGTCACATTACACACACTTTCAACATGAGGGAAGCGGCCCACCCATTTGCTGTCTCACACAGAGCACCCCCTCCTTTGCTTTCTAATGGCTCATCACCTTTTCTTTGTTCTCTTAATGGCTCATCACTCAGGCGATTGACTCAACATCGGCAGCTAGCCTGTCTTACATTTTAACATTATAGGATTATAGGTGCCTGGAACCCACAAACTCATAACCATGTACTGTAAACTGACACTGACCCCCCCCCCCTCTTTCTCAAGCAATGTATTTTGCTTCTTTCCCCCTCCCCACTTTGGTAGAAGTGTTTGCAGAAGCCAGGAATGGGGGAAGAGAGATTATATGGTGAATAAAATACTGTGTTTATAACTAGAGTTGATTTTTTCCCCAGGATGCTGACAGATACCTTTTGATATACTATGGATCAAAAAGTTCATTGAATTAGCAAATTTCTTTTTCTGTTACTTGTTGCTGAAGGGCACATATTTTCTATGCAAAGTGTAGCCTCTTGGACTCGACAGTATTTTTTGTCACAACTTGTTGAATTGAATTGGCCTCTTTTCCCCTTCTGAGTTGTAGAAGTTGTTTGCCTCAATGATTTACATGAATCAGGGGTTCCCCAAGTGAAATGTGAAGAAAGGGTCTTTAACGATCGGTCATGTCAAGAGCTGGCGTTATGTAAACAGAGTCCCCAGTCTTTGAATTTCATGCTGATATAAGCAAGCTATATTTCCAAGTGTTATAAACATATTTTACCACCTCCATATATCACAGCACCTTTCCCAAACAGGCCTAGTAATGGAAAAAGTCTCTCTGTGCTGCGAAATTGCGGGTGGCAATCCCTAACAGAGAACCATTTGTGCTGCAAAGCAATAGTAGGAATTCAGCAGGGTGAATTTTGTATAGATTCCTTATACAAGCAGGTTTATTTCAAGGTAAATATTTTAACATGTTCACCTTGTTTAAAGCAAAATCAATGAAGAGTAATTTCTATTCCTTTACACTTACAAAGCAAACATTAACCCTGTCCAGCTAGCTGATGAGATTTCTAATGTTTAATCAGGACTTGCAAATCAGATTGATAGTAGAGAAGATAATGGGCTTTTATTACCCTGACAGAACCAATTTCTGTGTGCCCTCTCTGGGTCCTCAAATTTAGTCACAGATGAGAATGTTCAGTGGTGATAAAAGACTTTTAACATCATCACTCCTTTTCGGATGTTCCCAAAATGGGAGAGAAGGGGATGAATAAGCCACTCTTTCTCTTTTTCTCTCTTCTTTCTCATTCTCTCTCTGTGTGTCTCTCTCTCTCTCTCTCTCTCTCTCTCTGTGTGTGTGTGTGTGTGTGTGTGAGAGAGAGAGAGAGAGAGAGAGAGAGAGAGAGAGAGAGAGAGAGAGAGATAGATGCTGCAAGGGCCATTGCTCAGTGGAAGAGCATCTGCCTTGCATGCAAAAGATCCCAGCTTCAATCCCTGGCATCTCCAGGTCGGACCCCGTCTGAAACCCTGCAGAGCTGCTGCTAGTCTAAGCTGGATGGACCTGTGTCTGACTCACTATAAAGCAGCTTCCTCTGCCCACATGCTGAGGAGTGATTAGTTCCTGGCTTCCTCATCCTCTGTATCAGTGTTAGAAATTAGCCAGGCGTGTTTTGCTACTGGTGCAGGTCCAGTTGTGACCACGTGGAGATCTGTGGATGCCAGGTTGGCCACCAACATCTCCATCTGGCTGCCCCACCCAACAGCTTTATTCTGCAGGTTATCAGAAGAACTTATTTATTGCATCTGTATCCCACTTTTTCCTCCGAGGAGTACGTGGTTCACCCCTGCTCAGTTAATCCCTATAACAACCCTGTCGTGTAAGTTAAGAGGCTGTGATTGGCCCAAGGTCACCCAGTGAGCTTCATGGTGGAGTGGGGATTTGAACGCTGGTCTCCCAGATCCTAGTTTGACACTCTGACCACTACACCAGACTGGCTTCCTAACTTACTTGAGGCAGCTACAGTCATACCTCAGGTTAAAGTCACTTCAGGTTGAGCGTTTTCAGGTTACGCTCCGTGGCCACTGTATATATACCACTGTATATATTGAGTAGGTAAATAAATATGTAAGGATAAAGCAAAATTTCACTTAGAGAAGGATCTGAAATATTTTTCCTTGTAGCCTGAATTTGTTGTATTCTGGATTGTTTTATTTGATGTTTTAATGTTTTGTAAACCACTTTGTGATTTCCCCCCTTAAAATATAAAGTGGTACAGAAGTGAAATGAATAATAATGATAATGATAAACCTCACTGGGGGGGGGGGGATGGTGCCTAGATATTCCATCATGGTGACCACGAGCATAGGTTTAAAGTGCAATTTGGGGATTAGCATATATATCTGAGTTTCTAACACTGCCTTGCATCATCTTACCATCAAAACATCAAAGTCTAGCTCAGAAAACCACTTTCAATGCAGACATGTCTTAAGCCATATTTTAAGAGGTCATGGCTGGACTGCTGGTTCCTGCATCTCCTTCCCCAACCCCTTGTTTCTCAGGAGAAAATTCCCTTCCTTAACCACAATAAAGCATGGAGTCAGAGCCAATATTTATTTTCTTTATTCATAGCATTTTGCTCTGCAGCTAAGCTGAAAAAGCTCCCAGAGGAGCTTGCATATGATTAGTAAAAACAAGGCCGCTTCTGCCCCATATGCTTACAGCCTAAAAGTTATAATCTGAAAGGGAAAAGGGATGGAAAGGAAGACCGTGACCTCACCAGCCTCTCAGTAGAGAATATCTTCAGTGTGGCCCCGTTGCACGCATACTGACCCCCTCCTTGGAAGCATCAGGGGAGCAGTGAAGACGATTTAGAGAATATGATACAGGAATCAGAATTAGGCTGAATGTATGCACCGGTATATGGGTGGTTGGCTGAATCCTGAGAATGAACCCTTGTTCATGCTACCTAGCCTTGTTAACAAGACTTGTGGTTGGGGTGCCTGGGAAACCTTTTGTATCTCTCATAGTTTTCATCAAGCTGTAAATATAAAGACTAGTGAAATTCCAGCTTGGGAGTTCAGGGCTATGATACTGAAGTGTAAACATTATGAAGAGGAGAATAATACACTGATCTTACATCTTTTCACAGAGAAAGATTTGCAAGTCTAGTGACTGTCCATATGGTTCTTTGTACTTCCTTGCAGCAGGAAAAAATATTTAATAATATCTGTTTATTTAATAATATCTGTTTAATATCTGCAAGGAGATCAAACCTCTCCATTCTGAAGGAAATCAGCCCTGAGCGCTCACTGGAAGGACAGATCGTGAAGCTGAGGCTCCAATACTTTGGCCACCTCATGAGAAGAGAAGACTCCCTGGAAAAGACCCTGATGTTGGGAAAGATGGAGGGCACAAGGAGAAGGGGACGACAGAGAATGAGATGGTTGGATGGTGTTCTTGAAGCTATAAACATGAGTTTGACCAAACTGCGGGAGGCAGTGGAAGACAGGAGGGCCTGGCGTTCTCTGGTCCAGGGGGTACCGAAGAGTCGGACACGACTAAACGACTAAACAACAAACAATATCTGTTTTCTATGGCATTAAAGAAAGCCAGCCGCAATTGAGAACTTCATAATGATGGTGATAAAAGTGTAGAAAAAATGTGTTAATTCATTATCAGAATCCTTAGGGTTAGGGTGACTTGCTGTCTTAGTTGCATACTACAGATTTTCTTCTTGTCCTGAAAAACTGGCATCTTAAATGGGGCTAATGCAGGCCTACGTTGCAGGGTGGTTATCAGTTCCTTGTACAGGGCAGGAAGACACATGCAGACAGGCAACTTTGTTAGGAAATGTTTGGAATAGTGCTAGAGATGAAGTAATAATTTGATATATGTAGGCAGAAGTATTCCTCCTGGCTTGATTGCCTTGATGTTTCCCAATACAGAATGCTTATTAGTAAACCACACACCTGCCTCCCCGGATGCCAAGATCTTCAGATTAAGCCTTGCTCTGGGTGCTGCCACAGTCAGGCAAGACAAGTGGGGACAAGGAGCAAGGATCTCTGGATTGTGGCACCCTTTGGGGGGGGGGGCGGGAATCCCTGCCTACAGAAGTTTTGTTCGGCAGACTTTCTTTTTAAAAAAATAGAATGGAATTCCTATTGTCTGGTGGCTGCTGATAATTTTGGAGTTTACCTATCACTGTTAGGCTTTTTATTGTCCATTGTTTTATACATGATTTATTGCACCTATGTTTTATTGTGCTAAGCCACCCTGAGAGTCTATGTTTGGGCCAGCTGATAAGTTTTGGTATGTAGGGCGTGGGGGCTGGAATATGGCAGAGGCTGAGACTGAGCTGCAAATTGGATGGTTTAGATTTCTGTCTGAGGTACCAACTTTAGGCAGAGCTCCCTCCTCAATCTCAGCCCCCACCCATCTGCAAAATGAGGATATGACTAACCTACCTTGCCATGATCACTGTCAGGATTGCAACAAGTTTAGGAGTGTATGTATTTGTATAGAGCAGAACACATAGAATCATAGAGGTGGAAGAGACCCTGGGTCATCTAGTCTAACCTCCTGCAATGCAGGAATTGGAACACACTGCCCCCCAACCCATTTGAAACCATACTGGGCCCTGCTTAACTTTCAGCTAGCAGTTTTATTGGGATTTTGTTGGAACTAATTTTTAGGTGAGTTTAGAACAAATATACTAACTTTGGCCTTGTTTAATCATGTCTTGCATAAGCCATCTACTTAATCCATATCTGGATAGGCATGGTGGAAGTCACTAGCGTTATTGACAGAATGTGCACATCAGCTTTGTGTCACTTTTCCCTTACTACCCACCTAAACAGTGCTATTTTTCTAGAAAAAGGTGCCGGAACTCACCATGAATCCCTCCCTTGTTTTCTTACAATGGGAATGGCGCCCACCTAAGAGGTGCCGGAGCTGAGTTCTGGTGAGTTCTGGCTGAAAAAAAGCCCTGCCCCTAAAATATAATTAATAAAAGGTGTCCATTCTAACATAATGATGTTGCATGTTGTCTTTCTTTAGCTGCGCATTAAAGGAGGAAAATGTGACGTGCACATTGCACGGTATTGCAGGTTTTGGTTTCAACCCTATCATGATTTCTCTTGATTATTTTCTTAAGTGGTCCGGTTAAAATTAGAACTCTTGTGTAGCTGTGAGTTCTTTTGTGAAGGCCAGGCAATTAAAAGGTGTGTGTGTGTGTGTGTGTGTGTGTGTGTGTGTGTGAACAGTGATGCCAATGTATGGATCTTCAGTTCTTTTAGTTTGCCATCTACACACACAAACACAGGGTGTATACTTTTTTTCTACGTTAGAGAAATGCTTAAAAATAAACAGCAAATATTGATTTGAGGCAAGTCGGCACTATCATACTATATGATGATGTTGCAGCCATAAACTTGCAGATAATCAATTGGGTGAATCCAAAATAAAGTTGATGAGCCGTGTGAAAGTAGAGTGCTATTGGGTGGCAAGCTGACAATGGGGTGGGGGAAATCATTGCACCATTTTTTTAATGTATATTTCAAATTCTCTGCCATTAAATGGAATGCAAAGCAGCCTGCAGAAAGTACCAGACAGCCCCAACAAACAAATCCATTAAGCATATCTCAGTAAAAACAATGGCAAATACACAATAAAACAGCTGTGAACCAGCCATTTGTTTATTAAAGCAAAGAAGCCTTTTAAAATTGAACAAAGCCTGCAGTAAAGGTTTTATGAAAACAGTTTTTTTAAATTAAAACAGTCAATGGAAGGGGCTGCTGTGACACCAATTTGTGTGGGTGCCAATCTGCCCCACATTTCTGCGGTCCTCACTTTTGTAAAATAGACCTTCATTTTCCCTGCTGATCTAAAGGTCTGGAGATAGAAGAGTCACATGACCATTGCATGCCCCCTATTAAATCTTGGCAAATATCAAATATTGAAATAAAATGTCACAGGGTGTCCAGTATCAGATATTGAATGAACAGCTGGCGATTGAATAGACATCACAATTCGTTATTTTTGGGACAGATTTCCGCCCCCTTCTATTGTTATGTCTTCCCTCCTATATAGTATATGTGGTTTTTTTATTATTTTCATTGCCTTATTTTTCTAGATTAGTAAACAGCTTCTTATTTTCTTGGAATCATAAGTCTTGAGGCATAACACTTTTCCTCTTCAACAAGACTTCTTTCTTTATTGAAATTTGATGGGCTTTTTGGCAAGCCTTTGTTTAGCTAAGGATTAGATGATAATCATTTGTTTTTGTAATAACAAAAAAAAGTTTGTTTATTTTTTAAAAATGCCAAATCCATCTTACCTGGAACTGTGAAATAAAGCTTGGTTTTTCTTTTCCTCTTTTGTTCTAAAGTTAAACTAGGAAATCAAAAGTCTGCCAACATTCCCTAAGCAGCTTAACATTCCTCACTTGAGATCAGCAGTGCAAGAGAAGGATTTTGGTAGCAATTCCTGCCCTGCCTCTGAGACTGGCAGATATTCCTGTGTTGGATGTAACATTTGCATAGAACTTTGTGCCTCTAGAACCAAAAAAATCAATGTATCACAAAATTCCTTTTCTCTCTCGTCCCCATCCCGGCCCCCCCAAAATGTGTAGGTCATCTCTGTATAGGAATTCGTAAAGACCTTGGAAATTTAGAACTTGTAAATGTCATTGTTGGTTCAGTGAAACTTATATGAGATAGGCAATTTTATCCCTTTTTTGAACACTTCTAGGGGAAACATATGTGTAACTTGAGGCTTGGTTCCACCATTAATTGGTCCTGTGGAGTTCTCTCTACTTTCTCCACATTGCATTGACATAGCTACTAATAATGCATTGTGTGGGTAAACATGGCAGCCAACATCCTGGCACCTGCCTTGATCAACATGAAGTTTAGAGCAATTCTCTTCCCCAAAAGGGCAGGAGTTGTGTGCCTTAAAAAAAATAAATCCAAGGCAGGGCACCACTGAGCAGGTGCAGATTTTTCTAACATCACAACAGTGCTCTCTTTTGGTTCTGCTCAAGGGTTGGAAACTCTTCCCCTTCTGCATAAAGTCATCCTAAGAAGTAATTTGTGCTGATCTTCATGAATGGGAAACACAGTGAAGATTGATAGTACCTCCAAGGATCAAACTTTCAAGTTCTGGTTAACAGAAGATTGCCTTAGCCAGTGAGAAGCCATATTCCCAGGTTTATAGTGAGAAACAAGAGATGTGTGGCTTGTTGTCCATGAAGGAAAGAGACTTCTCGCAGTGAGCCCCATGTGTGTGGTTTTCCTTGGGCCCAGTGTATCTGTAAGTAAGGGGGCACCTAGAATAAAGAAGAAAAATATTCTTTGAGAAGGAGAACGCCATGGGAGAGTTAAAAATAGATGTTACCTCAGATTGCTGTGTAGCTATAAACACAGTATGACAAATCTAGTCCTGCCAGTTCATCTAGGACAGGGATAGCCAACCCTTTTATACCTACCGCCCACTAAGGCATCTTTCTTGATGGTAAAATTTCCTTACTGCCCCCCAGTGCTTGATGGAAGGAGGATTCAGCTTTGCCATAGAACCCCACACCACCCACCTAGAATCCTGAAACGCCCACTAGTGGGCAGTAGGGACCAGGTGGACAACCCCTGATCAAGGAAATAGTGAGGAGAAGGTTATACTTGCTAAGAATGGCTATTCATGATCATCATTTAGATTGAATCATTCAGTCTTCCTGGGATGTATTTTAGCACCATGAGACTTGCTTGCTGTACTTCCCTGTTGAGTCTCTTTCCTGCAGTTGTTTTAGGCTGCCTACAGACAAGAGGTGTTTCTGTGGCTCTCTCCTATTGATACAATAGAAGCACCTTCTATTCACTTCACTCCTGCCCTAGTCTCTGATCAAGTCAGTTTCATTAGTTTCTGAAATGGTGGGAAAGCAGGAACTTGTATCCTGACATAGGCTGGTTAGGTGGATCCTGGCCTCAATTTTTAGTCTTCAAAGTTAGTCTCAATCCTAGCCTTATATAAGTTTCCAAATCAGTGTACGAGGAAAAACAAAACATGGTTAAAGCATCATATCAAAGTCATAACAGCTAAGAAGCAAAACAACATTTAAGAGCAAGAAGAGCAATAAAAAGTTGAATAAACAGTGAGTAGTAAACCCTGTATAGAAGTTCTCACCCAATTAAAATTAAAATCACATGTTCATAAAAAAGCTAAGGCAAACAGGTTTTGACCTAGCTCCTGAAAGTGAAGGGCTTCCTCCATTCTGGACTGAGCAGATTTTAGTTTATCAGTCTTGTTCCCTTCCCACATCAGACGATCAGAGGGAACTGTTCCTCGTAGGCAGAGGCTAAAGGGCAACACCAGAGAAGACACTTAGAAGCATAAAATTGTTGGAAGGGACCTGGTCCAACCCCCTGCAGTGCCCAGATCTCAGCTGACTGGGGGTGGTGACTTGAGCAGAAGTTGCTTGTGAGCCTGTTTAGTCAGTTTCCCCACTGACTTGCAATGAATTATGAGACTGCAATTAGCAAAAAAGAGCAAACGGGTTCTTTCCACCATCACAGCAAGTCTTAGCCCTCTCTCCTTCCAATTTCCAACACTTTTCAAGCTCCCAGTTCTAGTCTTCATTGGCGATAAAAGGAAAATATAATCTGTGGTGTTCCATAGAAAAATTGTCTATAAGCCCTCTAAAAAACAGCTTGTCCCAAGACCTCTACCTGTATTTAAATGCTTACAAGGCAGCACAAAGCAGCTGCTGTGTCACTATCCCATCACAAACCACGATACTATGCCAAAATCCATGTGTATGTATTAGGGCAGGTGTCTGCATAAATACAGTCATGCAGTCCTAAATAGTTGTGCTCCTTTTGTGTACCCTGGCATTATATGGCATGAGAGGATCTCATCCACCCCACCCTGCCTTTTGCCTTTCAAATATGTAAAAATATTTGGAATTACAGAAATGTTTTTTGTGCCTGGCCTTTAATTGCAACTAGAATGAGTGGCTGCAGTTTGCAACAACAGTAGCAAGAAATTGTGAAAGATTTTGGTTGGATTTCTTCCTTTCGCAGCCTTAATGTACCGTATTTTTCGCACCATAGGACGCACTTTTCCCGTCTTAAAAACTAAGGGGAAAAGTCTGTGCGTCCTATAGAGCGAATGCAGGGAGGAGGCAGGCAGGAAAAGCCCTCAAGAGCCCCACACAAGCTTCGCGCGGCTCTTGCGGGCTTTTCCCCAAGAGGGAGAAGGGACTGACGCCGCCAGTCAGTCCCTTCTCCCTCCTCTAGAAAAGCCTTGCACAACCTCTCCAGCCGGGGGGAGGCTTCGCAAGGCTAAAGAGGAAGCCAGGGCAGCGAGCGCGATGCATCCCGTTCGCTGCCCTGGCTTCCTCTTTAGACTTGCGCGCCTCTCCAGCGGGGGTGGTGGGGGTGGGAGGCTTCGCAAGGCTAAAGGGGAAGCCAGGGCAGCGAGCGCGATCCATCCCGTTCGCTGCCTGGCTTCCCCTTTAGACTTGCGCGCCTCTCCGGGGGTGGGGGGTGGGTGGGAGGAAGCCAGGCAGCGAACGGGATGGATCGCGCTCGCTGCCTGGCTTCCCCTTTAGACTTGCGCGCCTCTCCGGGGGTGGGGGGGGGTGGGAGGCTTCGCATGTCTAAAGGGGAAGCCAGGGCAGCGAGCGCGATCCATCCCGTTCGCTGCCTGGCTTCCCCTTTAGACTTGCGCGCCTCTCCGGGGGTGGGGGGTGGGTGGGAGGAAGCCAGGCAGCGAACGGGATGGATCGCGCTCGCTGCCTGGCTTCCCCTTTAGACTTGCGCGCCTCTCCGGGGGTGGGGGGGGTGGGAGGCTTCGCATGTCTAAAGGGGAAGCCAGGGCAGCGAGCGCGATCCATCCCGTTCGCTGCCTGGCTTCCCCTTTAGACTTGCGCGCCTCTCCGGGGGTGGGGGGGGTGGGAGGAAGCCAGGCAGCGAACGGGATGGATCGCGCTCGCTGCCTGGCTTCCCCTTTAGACTTGCGCGCCTCTCCGGGGGTGGGGGGGGGTGGGAGGCTTCGCATGTCTAAAGGGGAAGCCAGGGCAGCGAGCGCGATCCATCCCGTTCGCTGCCTGGCTTCCCCTTTGGACTTGCGCGCCTCTCCGGGGGTGGGGGGTGGTGGGAGGAAGCCAGGGCAGCGAGCGCGATCCATCCCGTTCACTGCCCTGGCTTCCTCTTTAGCCTTGCGTGCCTCTCCAGCCGCAAGAGATCTACCAGAGGTAGATCTTAACCCTTGCCTCACCTGGGAGCTTCTCTGGGCAGGAATTCCCTCAGCTTAAGTGAGGTGGGGGAAGTGTGGCAAGTAGGGGGGTACCTACCTAGACACTGAAGCCACATGTCTCTCAGATGAAAATTGGGAGTGGGCATTGTGTGAAGTGCTCTGATGGTGTTTCCTGCTTGGCAGGGGGTTGGACTCGATGGCCCTTGTGGTCTATTCCAATTCTATGATTCTATGATTCTAAGTGGCTGTGGATCTCCTGCTGCAGAACTGTAGGACTGTATAGAGTTGGGAGGGCCACCTGAGGGTCATCTAGCCCAGCCCCCTCACAATGTAGGAATCACAGCTAAAGAACGCCAGGCAGATGGTCCCCCAACCGCTGCTTAAAAGCCTCCAGTGGTGGAGACCCCAAACACCTTCCGAGGTCATAGAATTGCAAGGTTGGAAGGGAACCCCAGGAGTCATCTAGTCCAGCCCCGGTGGACAGCGGGCGCAATCCATCCCGTTGCACAAGACTAAAGATGCTGTGCAAGGCTAAAGAGGAAGCCAGGGCAGTGGGTGCCTGCCCTGGACTGCCTTGTCTTCTTCTTTAGCCGCGCTGGAGAGGTTTAGCTCCTGGCTGGAGAGGTTGCGCGGCTATGGATCCCGTGCGCTGTCTTGGCTTCTTTGCTCTTTGGGGCTGGTGGGGGAACCCGGGCTTCCCCCGCAGCCCCAAGAAGCTCTGGGAGAAGCAGACAGGCTGCGCACAGCCTGTCCGTTGCTCTTTGTGGCTGGGGGGAGGGATAATATTTTTTTCCTTGATTTCCCCCTCTAAAAACTAGGTGCGTCCTGTGGTCCGGTGCGTCCAATAGAGCGAAAAATACGGTACTGCTTTCCTCTGAATCATTAATTATGGTTTATTAGAAATATATAATACATCTTGCTCCTGAATTCTTGTCAGGATAGCTAAAATGCATCTAAGCAATTCACAGCTGTCATTTTTGCAGGTGGGAAGCTGAGGCAAAGTGAAAGTGGCATGTCCAAACTCACCCAGTGAGTTTCTGGATGAACTAACATTTGAACAAGAGAGTCACTTTGACTCTGATATGCACAGAAGTGCTCTTTGCTCTGATAGATAAAGGTAAAGGACCCCTGGACGGTAAAGTCCAGTCAAAGACCGCTATGGGGTTGTGGTGCTCATCTCACTTTCAGGCCGAGGGAGACAGCGTTTGTCCACAGACAGCTTTTCAGGTCATGTGACCAACCATTGCTCTGACTCTCTCCAGCTTGCTGCTTTACCTCAAGGTCACACCGCTGCCAGACTCTGCTCCTAACCAACCTGGAGCTGGGAGAGGGGCCCTGTCCATTTTACATCTCACGCAGAGCCCTTTCCTTTGTTGTCTTAATGGCCTATCACCCAGGCTATCACCTCATCAGGAAGCTAGCCAGGCTTATAGGTTAACACTTGCTGGAGCCAGAGGTTAGAAGGGTCTCATACACAGCCACCACCACCCCCCAAAAAAACCCCTCATAACACATGTGTCTAAACATTTTGTGTGGTTTTTCCCCCCATAGTTTTTTTCATACTTGTATATTTCTAAGCACTGACTTAACATGTTAATTAACCAGAAAATAAAATGAGAATACAATTTCTCCCCCTACCCCAATATGACTCTTCCATCCACCCAACATTTGGGGTGCCTGGAGGATGATTGCTACAGTCTCTAGATCAGACCTGATTTCTCCATCCTAGCCATACTTAGAAGACCCAGAGCGCCCTGCAGGCATATGTGCACCTTCTCACATGCAAATCCCCTGCTCCCTTTCATTTTCAAAGCGGACCACATCTGCACTGATGCTTTCAGTAACAATCATTGGCCCTAAACCACAGTTTGCAGCTGCCATTAGCAGCAGGCTTGCAAAGTGTGGTTTGGAGCTTACCTTGGTTAGCAGGGCCAGTGTGGACATAATGCTAAATATGGTTTACTCCATAAAGGAAAGGAAAGGAGGCTGTTGAATGTGATGGGGTGAAATGTCTTAACCTCTGAGTTATTCTTGATTTCCTTAACTTTCTTTTCTCTTGGAGAATGGTTTTGATTCGTTTTTCTTAAAGTGCATAGTCTTGGACATGGTTTCGGAAAATAAGAATGCATCCACGCACAGTACTATGTGAAATGTTTAAGTTTGGCTCATAGCTAAAGCCCGTGGCAGCTGCTGAGATCTGAACCCAGATTGCCCCAGTCCAGCATTCTCTCCACTCCTCCACATGTGCAATCTGGATACTTTCTTGATCCTGGTATTCCCACTCCAAACTGCTTTATGCCATAAAAAAGTTTCAATTCCGTATTTTTAGAGTTCTTCTTGCTTCAGCAATGTGGAAGGCATTCCCCCTTTCCCATAGCCTTGGCTGCTAACAGTGCTTCATGGTATGCAACCAGTACAGGCAGTCACTTTCCACAGAGGAAAAAGTTTCTCCCTGGAAGACAGGAACATGAACGGGCAAGAGCTGGATGGTCCAAACGGTGGGCCTTTGCTGGTCTTGAGTGTGCCTGATTTAATCTGGTTCTTCACATCTGACACAAATCCCATCCTTGTGCTCCTCTTGGAAGGGAAAACTGCGCAGGGAGGCGAGCGGGAGAATTGGATCCAGAAGAGACTTGGAGTTTCTGATATTTAGTTATAAGCCTCAGGGTAGCTTTAACTCTTCAGATAATCCCCTAATCTTTTTGGATTCATTCACATGTTGATCCATGTGTAAATTGGATTCCCCTCCAATAGAGACAGCCCTTTATTTTTTGTAAGGTACTTTCTGTTTTCTGCTTTAGTTCCATTTGTCATTCTGCAGCAAAATGTTTATTTTGTTGTGTGTGTGTTTGCATTTGGAGTCTGTCTTGCAAAAAAGCAGCATTATGCCATAGAAGATTAAAGGGGGGGGGGTGTTCCAATGAAGATTACTGAGACAGGTGTGCACCCACTCACCCCCCTATAAAACACTCCTTCCCTTTCAAGGTTCCTGGTGTCTGTCCCACTTTGAAAAATCTTGGCCTTGGTATGCCAAAAATAATAAAATAGCTTTCTTCAATATCACTAGGTCACCAGGCATGACCACAACAAGAACTTGGGCATGCTGGTGGGGATGGTTACTTTTGACCTTGGAATCTGTCAGATCTCCTGTGCACTAAGATAGAAAATAGTTTTTGCACATCCCAGATCTTGACCTTCAATCTAGTATAAAGAAATATAAGCACCATTTGGCAAATGCTGTTTTAGGCCAATAACATGTTTATACCCATAGTCATTGCCTCAGTTCTCTCCTCCCCACACCTTGCACTCTCATGAGTGGGACCAAGAGAAGAACAGGAGGTATCGGGGTGCCCAGTAGGGGCAGGACCAGCCTTCAGTGGCACAAGGCGTCCAAGTCCCTTCTGGGGTGCAGTCAGAGAGAGGACAGAAGCATTTCCTGGCTACTGAGCCAGATGTGGGTGCCAGGGGCCCTGCGCTATACTCTTGTGCCTATTGCCATGCCGGGAATTTAGCTAGCACAAACAACTTGTTGTCTGAGGAAAGGACTGTGTGACAGGAGCTGCTCTCCCCCTTGGCCTGGAGACTCATCAGTTGTGCTCCTGAATCTGATGCGGGGAGACTGCCATTTATCAAGGGCAAGGCAGCCAGAACTGCCGCTGATATTGGCTGCCACTTCAAGTAACTTTAAAAACTTGAGTTTGAGCTGGCTCTCCCCTCCTCCCTCCCATTCTTTGTTTCCTCGCATGTCATGTACGCCTCCGCCTGGCAAGTCCTGCTGCCAGGCGGGTGCCAGATGTGCGTTGCTCTACTTTCCTTTGGACCAAAGCTGGGGGGGGGTCGTTGTCTGGACTGCCCCAGACCTCCATACGCACTGCCCAGGCTTGCGCCCTGGGGAGGTCACTTCAGCGCTGCAAACGCAGCAAAAACAACGCGGGAGGCAGCACTTATGAGTTACTGGTTTCTGCAGCCACAGCAGGCGCTGTGATTCTCTAGCGCTTTGACTTCACTCCCAGAGATGCACTCCATTATCTTTCAAGATGGCAGCACATTTCTTTTTAAATTGTAGGCCTGGAGGCAGGGGTTTTCTTAGTAAGAAAGATTTGTAAAGGGTAGGCATAAACAGTGTGACTAAATAAATTAATGCAATAAAGGTGGGAAAGAAGCCAGATTATCTTTAAACCAAGTTATATTCTGTAACGCTCAGGGACGCGGGTGGCGCTGTGGGTAAAACCACAGTGCCTAGGACTTGCCGATCGTATGGTCGGCGGTTTGAATCCCCGCGGCGGGGTGCGCTCCCGTCGTTCGGTCCCAGCTCCTGCCCACCTAGCAGTTCGAAAGCACCCTTAAAGTGCAAGTAGATAAATAGGTACCGCTTTATAGTGGGAAGGTAAACGGCGTTTCCGTGTGCTGCACTGGTGCCGGCTCGCCAGATGCAGCTTGTCATGCTGGCCACGTGACCCGGAAGTGTCTTCGGACGGCCCCGGCTCCTGGCCTCTAGAGTGAGATGAGCGCACAGCCCCAGAGTCTGTCAAGACTGGCCCGTACGGGCAGGGGTACCTTTACCTTTACCTTATATTCTGTAACTGCAGTGGCAACTCCTTTGGATAATGGGTATACAGAATAGAATTTAGATAAATTGAGTTAAAAGCTTTAATCTAAAATAGAATTGTTCTTGAATGGCCGGTCTGGTGCTTGACAAAAAATTGATTGATTTTCTTGCATCCATTTAGCTGCTAGCAGAGAGATTTGAGAGATCAAAACCCTCATAAGGAAGCAACTATTAAAACCGTTGCATCCTCCATATTGAACAATCCCTATGAAGAAAACACTTTAGAACCGTGAGCACATTGTTCAGGCAGTTCCCAATAGCAAGAAAGCACATCCCATTATCTGCTTCAGATCTTCCCACAATCACTTTTGCCATTTTGTCGCTGTCATTGTTTTTACACATTTGATGTTTATGCCCTTGGGCAATTAAGGACCCAAGCTTCCCAGAGCATGATGGGATGCATGCTGATACATAAAATACTGCCAGCTTCTTCTGACTCCTCACCGCCCCTTTCGCGGCTGTTTATGATTTTCCTGAGCAAAAAATGTCTTGGCAGCTTTGCTTTGCTTTTATATTCTGCTTGGCTATTCAAAGAGATGTTTCCAAAATTGCGTGGTGCATTTTCTGATTCATGCAGTTTCTGCCTTCTTCCTGGGCACTGTCTGAGTTGAAAGTCATATTCAGCCAGGTTATATGAGGAGATTGATCAGGATCCAAAGAGCCAAAACAGGAGGGTTCATATTGCAAGATGGAGCCAGTAAACATGCTGGCAGTCTGAGTGATAATTTCTTGTGTACTGATCAAAGATGGGAAAGGATCTGCTATGCATTAAGTGCTACTATAAGTAGATTAGCCCATTTTTTAAAAAAAAGATTCTAACATCAGTGTCTGAAGACTGAATTTCCTTCAGGCGTGTGTGTTAGGGGAAGAAATAAGAGTTCTTTAAATTGGCCTTTAAAGGGGGAAGAGATCAGAGTTTTTAAAATTGAAATTCAACAACTTTCTGACTAATTTACTGTGGTGAATCAATATTTCTGAACATGCTGTTTGTCAAGGTTTAGTGTACCATCATTGAACTGTACATCTAGGGCAAGTTTTCCGATGTCTGCCCATGTCCATATGGGCAGCAGCAAGTAAGAGGCAGCACAAGGTCCTTATGGGCAAATTCCCAGAATCAAAACTCTGTAATACTGAGAGGTGAGCCAATAACAACGGCCATTTTTTAAAAGAGATGAACAACATTGCACCCATCCCCACTGCCCTTGGCAAGTCATTTTTGTCCTGTATGGGGCCAGAAGGGAAAGTATAAGATATTTTAAATTGATATTTGTGATGTTTGGTAATTTGTTGTAGGAGGGCAACATCCAAGTCTTCAGTCTGTCTTGGAGGTTTTGTTCAAACAGGTTACTAGATTTTTGTGTGAGGCTGATTTTTGTTTTACGAGGCATTCAAAAGTAATCTAAGTATTATATTTGCCAGTTTGGTCTGGAAGACGGGGTGTGGGGTGGAGAGAAGAGATCAAATCTAGCATGAAAGGCAAACACAGTAATTATTTTCAAATGTGCAAAGAATGAAAAGTCGAAGTGATTCATTAGAAATAAGATGTTAAGTTTTGAGTTCATCAGCTTCCTTCTAAGGGTTTTGCAGAAATAACATTTACTCCAAGAATCAGTCTAGCATTTATAGACCTGCGGGTGATGCAGTCTTCCATCTTTGCCCATCCAAATGTGTATATAATTTGCCAGATAAATCATTTGAGTGTGTTGACATTCATAGACCATATAGAGTCTGGTATATTGATGTGATAAATGTTTGCTCATATTTTCCTTTCTACTTTTTCTGGTTCTCAACTTAAAACATTTGCGCTAATGAATCCATCATGTTCCCATAGCACATACATAAAATAGAAACTGAATTCCTGGATCGGAGCAAGGTTCATCTAGTTTAGTCTTTTCTTTCTTTCCAATAGCAGCTAAGCAGATAGCTCTTAAAGGAAGCTCACAGTCAGGGCACCTTGGTAGCAGCAGCAGCTCCCCTGTTGACTTTCACTCTCCTCTAGTCACCAGAGATGCTCTGGTTCTGAACATGGGGCTTCCATTTAGCTATCATGCTTGACAGTTTAGGTTAAATCTATTCCCCATGAATTTGTAAAATCTTTTATTTTTTAAAGAAAAAAAGGAACTTCTTGTTGCATCTTATTGTGAATTCCGCTTACTGTTCACAGAGTGGTTAGATGCAAAGAAATGGTGGGAGGAATGAGCTGGGAAACAGCCACGGGAAGAAGGCTCAGAGCCCCGGAAGTAGTGATGGGATGACAATGACTGGTCACAGGGAGAAGAGGGAGAAGAATGGGAAGAGGAGGTGTTGGAAGCTGAAGGGGCAACAGCTTAGTGAGCTGGGAGAGTCTGTGGCAGAAAGAAGTCCAGAATCAGAAGCTGAAGCGGGAGAGGCGGGTGAGGGAGGCCAAGAGGTGGAGAGGAGTCCGGCTGGTGAAGAGTCATTGGGTGTCCCCCTTCTGCTCCCTGCCTGTCTCCCAGAGCCAGAGGAGGCATGAAAAGGGCAGAGGAGAGATTGGCTGTGCAGAGATGCAGTCTCTGATTGCTTGGGGGAGAGGAGGGGACTTAGGCAGCTGTGAAGAGGGGAGGACCTTCAGTCTCAGTAGCCGCCTCTACCAGGGATGTTAGGCCTGACACTCCAACACGTCTGTGCAGATCGTGTTTTTGCTAATAGAGAGTTAACTCCAATTTGCACGGGGAGGCGTGGCTTCAGCGGCTGGCTCCTCCTCCTCCTGTTGCAGAGGGGAAGGAGGGGGGAACAGTCCCCAGCCAATGGCAGCAGCAGAGGGAGGAAGAGGAGGCCGGTCGTGATGTGGCCAGTGGTTTCTGCTGCAGCATAAGGGAAAGGGAAGTAGCTGGAGGGAATGCCCAGGGCAGTGACTCCATATGCAGAGGGTGGGCCCTGTAGGTGGGAAGCTCTCAAATACAGTAAAAGAGAAATAGGTGCTGCCCATTTTAATTGGGCTTGGGGGGGGGGGTTGTTCAAAGAGCCGTGGGGAGTGGGGCTCAGATGTGAAGTGCTTCATTTTCTCCAAATTGCGTGAGAGCTGGGAAGAGGAGGGAGCTTTGTATACTTGGCCACCATCTGATCAGTGCAGCTGGTGCCTGGTAAAACCAAAGAAAACAAGATTTGGAATGGATAGCATGAAATGTGAATATGCATATGATTGTAGTTCAGATATTCATAGGTGTGCTATAACTCCTAATACTAGAGAGCTAAGGCTGTTGAGAGTTAGTAGCCCAACTGCTGCAGAAGTTCCAGTTCTCCCTGTTTTGCAAAGGCTCTCCCTGTCGCCACCCCAGGCCATTCTCTCTATTTTGCCTTTTACAGAGGCTGAGGGTGCAAATACATTATTGTATTTTAATATTTTGTTGGAAGCCGCCCAGAGTGGTTGGGGAAACCCAGCCAGATGGGCAGGGTATAAATAAATTATTATTATTATTATTATTATTATTATTATTATTATTATTATTAAAATGATCATAGGGCAGATGACTGGAACAGTTTGTGGGCAGAAAAGCCTTTAAGAAAGAGACCTGTGAAAGAGAAAATTCTTTTATTTATAGATTGCCTTTAACACCTTTACAATATAGTTACATAGACAAAACAATGTGCTGCAGAGGATGCAGGCGGCAGTTGGTACAATGTTCCACATGTGGTGGTCAAGAGAACTTGTGCAACCATTCTGGGAAAGAGCATTTATGGAAATAAGCAGTATTACATATCAGCATGTACAATGTAATCCAAATCTGGGTTTGTTAACAATATTTCATAGAATCATAGAATCATAGAGTTGGAAGAGACCACAAGGGCCATCGAGTCCAACCCCCTGCCAAGCAGGAAACACCATCAGAGCACTCCTGACATATGGTTGTCAAGCCTCTGCTTAAAGACCTCCAAAGTAGGAGACTCCACCACACTCCTTGGCAGCATATTCCACTGTCGAACAGCTCTTACTGTCAGGAAGTTCTTCCTAATGTTTAGGTGGAATCTTCTTTCTTGTAGTTTGGATCCATTGCTCCGTGTCCGCTTCTCTGGAGCAGCAGAAAACAACCTTTCTCCCTCCTCTATGTGACATCCTTTTATATATTTGAACATGGCTATCATATCACCCCTTAACCTCCTCTTCTCCAGGCTAAACATGCCCAGCTCCCTTAGCCGTTCCTCATAAGGCATCGTTTCCAGGCCTTTGACCATTTTGGTTGCCCTCCTCTGGACACGTTCCAGTTTGTCATTGTCCTTCTTGTACTGTGGTGCCCAGAACTGGACACAGTACTCCAGGTGAGGTCTGACCAGAGCAGAATACAGTGGCACTATTACTTCCCTTGATCTAGATGCTATACTCCTATTGATGCAGCCCAGAATTGCATTGGCTTTTTTAGCTGCCGCGTCACACTGTTGGCTCATGTCAAGTTTGTGGTCAACCAAGACTCCTAGATCCTTTCCCCATGTACTGCTCTCAAGCCAGGTGTCACCCATCTTGTATTTGTGCCTCTCATTTTTTTTGCCCAAGTGCAATACTTTACATTTCTCCCTGTTAAAATTCATCTTGTTTGTTTTTGCCCAGTTCTCTAATCTGTCAAGGTCGTTTTGAAGTGTGATCCTGTCCTCCGGGGTGTTAGCCACCCCTCCCAGTTTGGTGTCATCTGCAAATTTGATCAGGATGCCCTTGAGTCCATCATCCAAGTCGTTGATAAAGATGTTGAATAAGACCGGGCCCAAGACAGAACCCTGTGGCACCCCACTAGTCACTCTTCTCCAGGATGAAGAGGAACCATTGATGAGCACCCTTTGGGTTCGGTCAGTCAGCCAGTTAGAAATCCACTGAGTGGTAGCATAGTCAAGACCACATTTTACCAGCTTCTTTAAAGAAGATGTGCTCCAATACAGCAGAAGGAGCTTCCCACTTTTCTCCTGGTGCCCCCACAGAACTGAACACATCACACGTTGGCAACAGAAGGTATAGTGGGGGTTGCCATACGCCTGGAAATTGCTGAAATGTCCAGGGAAATCCAGACATATGTCGGAAGTGTAAATTTTAGCTCAAAAACTTTATTTATTTATTTTGTAAAATCTCAAGTAAGGTCCAGATTTTCACTTTTTGAAATATGGCAACCCTAATGTTTAGACAATTGCCTTATCTATATTTATTTATTTCATTTATTAAATTTGTATCCTGCCCTCTATCAATCTCAGGGGGGTTCACAGCATAAAAATGCAAAATAAAATCACAAAATGCATACTAAAAACAAGAACGAAACAACCCTTCAAAAGATGCCTGCTTTGATCTGTACAAGTGATACTCAAGATCCATTGTGATATTAAATATTCTTCTGTTGTTCTTTGTTTGTTTGTTTTAAGTACATTGTTTTGGAAAGTTTTTCAGTGCCCCAACTGCAGAAGCCTGTGCAGATCAGGCTGTTGCTCATTAAGTGAATGCAATACAGTGGTACCTCAGGTTAAGTACTTAATTCGTTCTGGAGGTCCGTTCTTAACCTGAAGCACCACTTTAGCTAATGGGGCCTCCTCCTGCTGCTGCGCCGCCAGAGCACAATTTCTGTTCTCATCCTGAAGCAAAGTTCTTAACCCGAGGTATTATTTTTGGGTTAGCGGAGTCTGTAACCTGAAGCGTCTGTAACCTGAGGTACCACTGTATGTGGCAGGCAGGAGAGCCTTCTGCACTGTAATGAACTTTGGTGTGACAATAAGTGTTACCAATTTATAGGTGCCTTTTTCATCTGTGAAATACTTAGAGGGGCGCTAAAGAAGCCGCAGAGCTGTCGGTGAAGCGCTTCCTTGAGATTTGCTGAGGTGGCAGCTTGCCATATGAAAGCTGTAAATAACAAACAAGGTATTAAATGTAAACTGCAATTCTGAAAGTGAAGGGAAGGCTTTATGGGACAACCTGTTAATTGGAAAATGCACCAGGTTAATTTGAGGGGCCTCGCCTGGTAGGCCAAGGGCAGGACTCTTGCCTCAGCATTTTACATATTGCCTGCTGCGAAGTCGAGGACAATTGGTTGAACCTGCCTTTTCCTGTGTGTATTTCTGGTGTGGCTAGAAGTTTAAAGCTGCAGTCTTAAGTATGTTCAAATGTCACTCTCAGGAAATCAACCTAGGACCTCCTGCCAGGAGCAAAACCACAATATGAACTCCTAACAGGGGTGTGTTGCAACTCTTCCTACAGCCCCCCCCCCATCTCCATTAGGTCATGCTTTGGGAGGGTTTGGGGCAGATGCATGAAGGTAGCATGTTCGCATCTAGAGGTACCATTGTACTTGTAGACTCGCAGCTTACATGGGGGTTACATTCTGGGGATCATGCCTAAAGCCAAAATTGTGTATTGTCAAAACACAATGGGTTCAATGGCGGGTGGCATAAAGCTGAGTTAAATGTGCGTAAGTTGTGGAGCCTGGTGTATATGTCCTCCTTAAGCTCATCCTTGCAATGGTTGTAGACAGTGTTGAAATAGGAAATGCATCTCCATCTCTGCTTTGTGACCCCAGAAATTGCCCCAGTTGCCAGATTGTGCTATTCCAGAAAGTTGGCCACCAACCTATTAACAGCTCTGGACTGCCGTCAGTGCCAGCCATAGCTGATGAACAATTATAACGTAAAACTTTCTGCAACTAAGAGGCTGGATTCATTACTGTTTTGGAATTCATTGGAGAGACCACTGGGAGAAAATGTGCTAATGAAGTGTAAAGTGTTGTGAAACACACATTGTGCACTCCCTGCTCTGGGAAATTCCCTGTGGGACCCCGCTATCTCTTGACTTCCCCCCACTGAAGATAAAATGATTCTTCAAGGACACAAATGATTTGGCCTCTCCTCATCATCTGTTATTCTCCCAAAGGATCTGATAAATATTAAGTAGCTTTAAAGATTAATTTGGAAGATGGGGTTTGAGTAATGCTTTGCAATCTGCAAATAACAACAGATATTCCCATTCTTCTTCTTAAAATAGGGATTTTCTGACTTCTTGACTCAGAAGTGCTTCTATTTTTGTTATGTTTTCCCTTTCAGGCATTTTGATATTTTAGGTTCATAAAAGACGCACAAGGCCTCAGTCTCACAAACATTACCAATCTGTTTCCTGTTTTTGAAATCTGAAAGCGGTTCTTTGTTTTGCTTGTAATGGAAACCCTGGTCTAGCAAAAGTGGAAAGGGGAGTTGTTTGTTTCTCCAGTATACAGAATGCAACCATAAACCATATTTTAAAGTGCTTTTTGTGTTTTGCAGGGCTGAGATGCTCCAGGCAATAGCTGAGCAACATCTAGTAAAATGAACGGGCGAGCCTCCATTATTGCCTGAAGTGCCTCAATTACGAGGTATTGTGTTTTTTTTTATAAAAAAAAGCACCTCACGCCAGTGGCAGATCATGAAATGTATTTTCTAGGAGCCCAGGGCAAAATGTGCATCAATAATGGAGCAGTGCCAGAATCTATTGACTCATGTCACGGTTGTGTTTGTACAGGCGTCTACATGACGCTGTCCAAACTGTAAAATAATCATTACTTATCACAATTGTGTTGAAAGGGTGCTTGGACTCCTTGTTGCTGTGCCATGCTTTTCCAGTGGCTTTGTCTGTGTTGATCGAAGGACATGTGAATATTTTAATTGTGGCCCTGGGTATGTGCGCATGTATCTATGCGCCTGCCAATTTGGGAGACTGTGCAGTTCCGGCATTAGATTGTAGTGAATAACATGATAACCTGAATTTATTCTCCCACCACCCAATGCCTCTAAATACCACTTTGTTGTAAGTTTACAGCATAATCGATGGTCTCCAGCTGTTTTGTGCTGCTGGTGATTGTAGGAAATGAAGGATGTGGCCCGCATAACATGAATATGTTTCTGGCAGGCTGACAACTTAATTACTAGAACAAAATAATTGCCTGCGTAAACACTAAGAGAAGGAAGTGTGAATGGAATCTAATAAGACCAGAAATCTATATTTAGATCATCCTGTTGTCACTAGTTTTTATGTAATGCGAAAGCTGCAAAGAAAATGACTTAGGGTCTGTTAGGAGTTTGTCTGATAACATTTTTTTTCGTTTGTGATTGAGGGGTCAGAGATTGGCCAAAGAGCAGGTGCTTTGTGTTTAGGCTCTTATCTCCGGCATTTCCAGTAAAAAGAATTTGGGGAAGCAGGTCTAGGAAAGATCTGTGCTTGAGAGTTAGGGAGAACTGCTGCCACTCAATGGAGAACAGCACTCTGCAAGATGAGCTAATGATCTGAGCTGCTATAAGACAAATTTATATGTTCTTTACATTGATCAGTGCTGGTTAATGTGAGGGGAGCTAATTTTCTACACGAAACAGTGGCTGTATTTTCAGAGTCAACAAAATTCCCTGGTGTAATGTGTGAAGGGTACCATCACAACAATACTGTTGTAGCTGTTGGAATATTTATAAGTTACACTTAAGGGGCAGGTGGGGCTTGTCAACCTGGAAAGGGAGCCCATCTAGGAGATGGAACACTCTGATCCTAAACCTCTCCTACTTTGGGGGATATCTCTGGGAGAAGAAAAGGCTAAGGAGTAAACCCTACACAAATCCAGAGTGGAGTCCCTAAGACAGTTGGATGGCACCTTGTACGCCTCCTTCCGGCAACTCCTGCAGCTCAGCTGGTGCCAGTGAGAGGGAAGCCCTTTCGACTGGGCAACCCATGACCTTCATACACACTGCCCAGGCTTGCAGCCCAGGGAGGTCACTTTGATGCTGCTAACACAGCGCTTTCACTTCACCCCCAGAAGCATGCTCCATTGCCTCTCAGGACAGACAGATGTCAACAACAACACTTGATAGACCATCACTCTTCTGGCAAGACAGTTGCAGTCACAATAGGTCTAATGCTATAGCTGCCATCCAAGATTGTCAGTATGGTTCCATCATCTCCATCCAGCATAGCCAGGGATCAGGAATTACGGGCATTGCAGAGTCACACAAAAGCTGGGACACGAGAAAGGGCTCTGTAGGAAATAGCTGTGCTTTCTTGGGAGCGAGAGCCTTGAATACCATACAGAGAATCCTAGGATTCCTTTGCAGGTCAAGGAATTCCTACAATTAACACAAAACCTCTCCATGCATAATACCAAATGTTAGAGTCTTGCTCTCAGGTCGCTCACTGCATGCATTTGGAAGACATAGCAATTGGCAGCTTTCCCAGATGCCTTCAAGCAGCAGATAAACCTCATGTAGGACCATTGAATGTGGTGATCTATAGTGAAGTTTCCTGCATAAAGACCTTTCTTGTGGGAAATCAGTGATGAGAGCAAGGTTTGGTTTATACTATAGCAAAGATACTTATGTCTGGGCTGGCCCATTATGTGTGAGCTGATAGCAAAGAAGGAACGGAAGACAGCATCTCATGGCCTGAAATCCTCCAAAGTAACTCTAGGGAGAGAATTATTTTAAATGGAGTTCCTAAGCTTCTTTGAAATTGGTTTGTAGTGAAAACAGTGACAGGCACTTCATTATTGTGAGGCTAGTGATTTCTACCCTACTAATGGCACCTAGTTGCGCAGTTGCTGCTGCCTGTTAATACCCTGAAATTCCTGTAGAGTAAAGCTTACCCTAGTGCAGTGAAAAGATAATTAACCCATGTAGCAAATATAATCACTTTGGCTTTGATGTCGGATTGAGCCTATACACTAATAATCTTCAAATAACTGAGGCGCATGTGTGGTAAAGTGATCAGAAATGATCGTAGGAACTATTTATTTCATCAAACAGGCAAATGGAATATCCAAATATTAAGCTCAGAATTCTATCTTCTCTGGAACAGCATGTATCAGAACTTAACTAAGTCTCTTTAAGCTGCACTGTAACATGTTTAAAGCGAAAAATCATCCGTGTGGGAGGTGGTGGTAGTTGCTATGAAGGATCTTGAGTCATTCACTGGAGCTGATTGGCAGTGCATTCAGGGCAAGTGAAAGAAAGTACTTCACGCAATGCATACTTAGCTATGGAATTCACTGCCAAGATAGGGTGGTGGTTTCAAAATCCACTGAAGAATTAAACAAATTCAAGATGTATCAGTTAGCCTGCGGTGGGATGAAGCAAAAAATATGCACTTCTCTTCATGAACATTTTCAGCAATGTCAAAAGGAACCGGCAGTTTTTCAAGAATTGTTTTGAAAGTGCTTTGCAGGAAGCATTGCCGTCACTCCCAAATGACTTCATTTACCCATCATGATGTATGAAAGACAACTAAATCCGATTGGATGCGTGGTGTTGTGTCGTCAGCTCGTTCACTATGTGATCACTGTGTTGGGATCACCATGGTGGCAGCTAGAAAGCACAGGTGGTGCTTTCGTTGATCTTTGTGCTTAACAATGTCACATGGAAAATCTAATTTGTACATGTAGCTCTATGATACCTTCTTTTTTACTCTATGATCCCCGATTTGTCTACAACTGCTGAAGTCAGAGGGGGAAAGGACTTAAATTCAAGGGGGTAGGTAATTAGCAAATTAAGATGGCGCAGAAGGAGCAGCAGAGAGGGAAAATGATGACAGACGGATTTTTATTTTTAAAAAGGAAAATGTGCTCATGAGGATTTTTAGGGAAATATATCTATCCAGAATCTTTACTTTCAACCTGAATACAGTGGTCCCTCAGGTTACATACGCTTCAGGTTACAGACTCCGCTAACCCAGAAATAGTGCTTCAGGATGAGAACAGAAATGATGCTCCGGTGGTGCTTCAGGTTAAGAACAGTTTCAGGTTAAGAACGGACCTCTGGAACGAATTAAGTACTTAACGTGAGGTACCACTGTATTGCAATATGAGAACATTTAGTGCAGTTCTAAGGAAAGGCTATTAGAGGTAATATATCTCTAATTGTCTGATGCTTGTCTAATTGTCTGATGCTGGAAAGAAGCAGGGACCCATAACTTTTATGTATTCATAGAATCATAGAATCATAGAGTTGGAAGAGACCACAAGGGCCATCGAGTCCAACCCCCTGCCAAGCAGGAAACACCATCAGAGCACTCCTGACATATGGTTGTCAAGCCTCTGCTTAAAGACCTCCAAAGAAGGAGACTCCACCACACTCCTTGGCAGCAAATTCCACTGTCAAACAGCTCTTACTGTCAGGAAGTTCTTCCTAATGTTTAGGTGGAATCTTCTTTCTTGTAGTTTGGATCCAGTGCTCCGTGTCCGCTTCTCTGGAGCAGCAGAAAACAACCTTTCTCCCTCCTCTATGTGACATCCTTTTATATATTTGAACATGGCTATCATATCACCCCTTAACCTCCTCTTCTCCAGGCTAAACATGCCCAGCTCCCTTAGCCGTTCCTCATAAGGCATCGTTTCCAGGCCTTTGACCCATTTTGGTTGCCCTCCTCTGGACACGTTCCAGTTTGTCAGTGTCCTTCTTGAACTGTGGTGCCCAGAACTGGACACAGTACTCTAGGTGAGGTCTGAACAGAGCAGAATACAGTGGCACTATTACTTGATCTAGATGCTGTACTCCTATTGATGAGGCCCAGAATTGCATTGGCTTTTTTAGCTGCCGCGTCACACTGTTGGCTCATGTCAAGTTTGTGGTCAACCAAGACTCCTAGATCCTTTTCCCATGTACTGTTCTCAAGCCAGGTGTCACCCATCTTGTATTTGTGCCTCTCATTTTTTTTGCCCAAGTGCAATACTTTACATTTCTCCCTGTTAAAATTCATCTTGTTTGTTTTGGCCCTGTTCTCTAATCTGTCAAGGTCGTTTTGAAGTGTGATCCTGTCCTCTGGGGCGTTAGCCACCCCTCCCAGTTTGGTGTCATCTGCAAATTTGATCAGGATGCCCTTGAGTCCATCATCCAAGTCGTTGATAAAGATGTTGAATAAGACCGGGCCCAAGACAGAACCCTGTGGCACCCCACTAGTCACTCTTCGCATTGTTTGTGATGTTTTAGTGGCATCTGACTGGTAACTGTTGGAAGCAGAATTCTGGACTAGATGAACATTGTTCCAAATCTACAAGGAAACACGTGTTCTTAAGAGGCCAGAATTCATCTCTAGGGAACTTTTCTAGAACTTTTCTCCTCCCTAAAAAGTCAGCAAAGCTGCTGCTGCTGTTTTCATTGTTCTGAGAATAAAAGTTACATTGAGAACATACTATCTTCCGTGTACTGTGTTACCTTTTATGGCTGTGCCTGCAACCCTTGCCATGTTCGCTAGGAATTTGGTGCCCTAGAATGCACTGCATCTTGTTTCTGAGTAAACCTGGTTAGGATTGGAATACTAATGGCTGCAATCACACATACCGTATTTTTTGCACCATAACACTCACTTTTTTCCTCCTAGAAAGTAAGGGGAAATGTCTGTGCGTGTTATGGAGGCAATGCCTATGGGTGGCATGCCTACGGATTTTCCTCCTCTAAAAACTACGTGTGTGTTATGGTCGGGTGCGTGTTATAGAGCGAAAAATACGGTAACACTAAAATATACCACTACGTGTTTGAATAGCAGTGAGTCTCAGACTCAGGCACTCCTCCCACTTCATCCACTGTGACCACAAGGAGGAGATCGGGTACTTTCTTTTCTAAACGGTGGTTAGTTATCCTAGTTTGTTTCCCTAAATCAGAGATTGATAAACTCAAGCCGGGGCGGGGGGCAAATATAGCCTCCAGACCTCTATAGCCAGCCCTTGGAATTTGATTCCAGTCCTTAACTCCCTCTGCTCTGCACCCCACTCAGGTGCCTTTGCCTGGCTGGAATGCGTCCTTCAGCAGTGATGATGCCTCTTGCTTTCCTGGGTGGATATGTCTCTTGATCTGCTTAGGAATTGGTGTGGCTGCAATCTAGCCTGATATAGTAAGGTCAAAGTTGCATCCTTTGTTCCACTCATTACCTGTCTCGTCCCCCCAGAACAGTGGCTCTCCAAGGGTCTGGTGTGCCAGGAAGATTCAAAGAAACAGTTGAAATTACAGTACAGTACGTGTTTGTGTGTGTGTGGATATGCAACCAGAAAAAGTATGCATGCCTCTCTTCAACAGCATTGGCTATCCTTCTACAGTTCCCCACAACATATTGTTGTGAACAGGGATTTTCAATATGGAAGATCAGAAAAGGGAAGGCTTCGTTGAGATTATGAGATTATCTGGCAAAAGCAAGTTCACACCTTTCACTGAGTTTGTATACATGCTTAAGGTGCATACGTAAGAGGCCCATTTATAATTATATTTTGGGAATCATTTACGTTCTTCTTGAACTGTGTTGTTTTGTGTTTTCTGGATGTGCTATGATCATATTATAAGGTAGTTGTGTTCTGTGCTATAAATCAAGCTCTGCTGTATCAAGAGTAGTTCCCAGGACTGATTTATGATGTGTAAAGCCAGCAAAATATGAAGCATGATGGTATCTAGAGTGCCTGTTTTAACCGCTGGTTATATTTTGATTTTATTTGTTTACTTTTTTTTGAATTCTAGCTTTGTATTGACCATTTTAATGTCTGTTGTATGTAAACCACGTAGAGGTTCTTTTACAATTAAGTGGCACACAAATTCTGTTAAATAAAGTGAGCTTGAGAGCAGAAATTCAAAAGGCATCATATCACAGTTAAACAGAAATGACTTTATTGTAGAGAAGGTCAGAGATCACACAGCATATACCAAAAGAAGTTGTAGCAAATCTCCCTAGAATACATAAAAATATAAAAATGCAACATTACGTGGGCAAATGCATTTCAGCGTTGCCTGGTAAGTGCAGGATTTTGGGCAGGTCCCCCAAACAATGAGATTGTTCAGAGAGTCTTTTGTTTTCTAGCCTTTTCAAAATAGAATCTGCTGGATTCCAGGCAACCCCCACCCATTTTTACCTGAGTATCAAGAATAGACCTCCAACTTGGTGGAATTTAATTTGCCTGGAGGCTTGAATCCCACCTTTCCTCCGAGGGGAACTGTCCCTCCTGGCCAAAGGTGCCCCCTCCCCTGACAGTGCAAGCCAGTGGGTAGCCAGCAAGTCCTCAGAAAGGCAACAACAACCATTTATTTCTTGAGCTGCTGCCCATCTGACCGGGTTACCCCAGCCACTCTGGGCAGCTTCCAATGAAAGGAAATGGTTGTGAAGACCTCGCTGCAGGAAAGGAGAACACAGGAATGATGTCATTTGCCAGAGTTCCAGTGGAATCTGTGTAGCAACCGGGGTTTTATTTTCAGCTGGAACTCAATTCTAGCACCTCTCAGGTGGGTGCCATTGCTGTTATAAGAGAACAAGGCACCTCTTTTTTATTATAGAAAAATAGCACTGGTAGCAACCATCAGTACATAGATGCTGACAAGAGCTCACAAGGATTTTTTTTTTTTTGTAAATAAATGCTATTGGTTTTACAATTTCAACTTCAACAAAGTATTTTCCATCAAGTAGAATTAAAGAGACAAAATATCCAACATAAAAAATAAAAAGTGAAATAAAAGTAAAGAGAAGCAAAGAAAAAGAAAGAAGAAAAAGAAAGGAAAAGAAAGAAAATATCTTTTCAGAAGTTCTCTTTAACCTCCAGACTTTCCTCCATTTCCTTTCCTGGTTCATTTAATATATACCTTTTCTGCATAATTTACTTAAACCTCTTTTTTCTTATCCTTATTGTTTTATCCCAATTGCATGCCATCACATTTTACTGTTTTAATTCAAATTTCCTTCCATAAAGTTTTTAGAGACCCATATCACGTCTGTTCTTGCACTACTTTCATATACCGTATTTTTCGCTCTATAGGGCGCACTTTTTCCCTTCTAAAAAGTAAGGGGAAATGTGTGTGCATCCTATGGAGTGAATGCAGGCTGCGCAGCTAAGCCCAAAGCCAGGAACAGGGAGAAGGAGCGCTGCGCAGCGCTCCGTCTCGCTGTTCTAGCTTGGGGTTAGCTGCGCAAAGCCTCCGCAGGGCAGCAGGGTGAAGGCACCCCGCTGCCCTGCGGAGGCTTCAAAGGATGTCCCCGAAGCCAGAACAGCGAGAGGCTATCCCACAAGCCAGATCCCTCTTGCTGTTCTGGCTTCTGGGGTTCAATTTTTTTTTTCTTGTTTCCTCCCCCCCCAAACTAGGTGCGTCTTATCATCCGGTGCATCCTATAGAGCGAAAAATACGGCATGTGAGAAAAATGTATATTCCCTATCCAAAATATGTTTTGATCTCCAAGCATCAATTAAATTTAATTTTCCACCAAATTGAAAAATGTTATTGGGAGTCTCCCTTTCTTTGTATCTGTTTTCCTAATTGTTCTGTCCATTCCTAAGGATACAACCCCATTCAAATCCCCCATTAATATCATTTTTTGGTCTGCATATTCTAAAAGGTCTGTCTCTTTTTATAAAATTCTGCTTTCTTTTCATTAGGGGCATAGATCCCAGTTATTAACACTTTTTCACTTTCCGAGATGATCTGTACTGCTCTCACTCTTCCTTGTTTGTCTTTAAATAATTGTTTGGGCTCAAGCTTTGAGTTAATATACAGCAAAACTCCTCTTTTCTTCTTTTTATCCACAGTTATAAATTCCATTCCAATCTTTTTATTAATCAGGACTCTCGTGTTTTTTTTGCCACGTGTGTCTCCTGCAAACAAATTATATCTGCTTTTTGTTTTAAAATTACATGTTCAATAAATTGCCAGCCCATGGGACAGATGTGGCCCTTGGGATTTCCCCACCTGGCCCCATGTCTCATTCCTCCCCCTTCCTTTGCATGGATATTAGTCTTGAAAATAGCCCCCCCCCCCGGGAGTCAAGGGAAGGCTGTTTTTCTAATCTAATTGTGGCTGGGGGAGCACTTTCAAGGGTGTCACAGCTGGGTAGGGAAGCATTAACTTTTTCCTCCCCAATTGCAAAATCTGTGAAGATCATCCCTGCATCTCCCTACCTCAGATAGGCTTCGTAAAAGGTAAACTGGGAAGTAAGTCAAAGTCTCTGAAGTTATGTTTATCAAACGTAAAAGTCAGGCCAGCAAAGGTCACAGTTGTCACTGAAGTCCAGCATCAGTGAAAAGAGTTGAATAAATTCAACAATTTGTCTTTTTATTTTTATTTTTGGAATGTAAGCATTATGCTCTCCCTCTCCCCACCCCCACCCCCCACCCCAATTTGTATGATAGAGCTATCAAGAGTGAGATTACATTGTCATGGTTTTTAATCTGTTTTGTTTTATCGCTAAGCATTTTAATTTTAACCATTGCAGAAATCTCTTATACCACAAGACTTGAAATCTTGAAAGTCAGCAGCCCTGGGAATAGCTCTTGGTTGCGTTTTCCAAATCACTAATAACATTTTAAGCAGAGTATAAATACCATTTTGGACCAGAAGCCAGATAGAACAAGGGTAGCCTTGTGGGTTTTGTGGACTCCAATTCCATCAGCCCTAACCACAATGGCCAGTGATGGGAGTTGTAGTCCTTATGTCTGGAGAGCACCACTGTGGCTACTGCTGAGAGAGCATTTGTAATTAATCTGCCCTTAATTTGTTGATACTTAAGAATAATACTTTCTGGGGGTGAGAAATCTGGGATTTCTGTGAATAGACATTTTAAATAAAGCGTGACCTGCCAAGTTAAAAATGAGTGGCCCAAGTCTGAATTGGGCTCAGTTTTATTTGTGCTGTTAAATTCCTTCTGCCTATTAATCTTGCTGAGCAACAGATGGCAAATAAATGAGAAGGTTGGCTGTTTCCCCACTAGACAACAAATTTAAGTTACTAGATAAATTTAGATGCTCTTAGCTACTAATGTGTTTTCTTTCAGTCTGCCCACGGCAAGCCTCTAGATAGGAACATCAGAAACATAGGAACTGCCTTGTACTGCCGTGATAGACACACTGGGCAGAACCATGGCTTAGCGGGAATGTGTGTGCCTCTTGGCTCCTCTTCGTTCATTCTGGCCGTTTGCAAGGGAGATCTGGATTAAAACATAGGGGGAAGCTTCGAGTAACTCATTGACCTCTTTCGGTTTAACCCCACAGGGTTGTTGTGAAGATAAAATGAGAGAGTGCCTTGTAAGCCATCTCAAATTCCTTGGTGCAGTGTTTCCATTATAGAATCATGAGAATCTCTTCTTGCATGTAAATCCCCCCTCCTTGCTGGGTCTAATCATGGTTAATTGGTCCATCTGCAGTGGTGTTAATTCTGTAACCCAGGATCTGAAACAAGGAGTAAACCATGGTTTCAAATCCTGTCTTAAACGGAAACCACAGTTGGCTCTTAACCGTGGCTCCAGTTACTTGCTGTTACAGCCAGCGAAGGAGATTCACAATCCAGAAAGTAGCATGCTGACTCTCAATTGTGTAACCATACAATCAAATGCAAATTTACATCAAATTTTCTATTACCATTATAGGGCTGGGTGATATATCAATATATTATCCAAAATTGGTTTGAAGTCCATATTGTGATAATCATTTTCATAATTTTTTACCTGGCAATATCTCACGAATCCTGGTGTGTGTGTGTGTGTGTGTGTGCGCGCGCGCGCGCACGCAAAAATCATATTGTGGGGAAAAACATGAAGCCAGCCAATGCCTCTGCATAGCTCCATCCTTATTTTAGATATTGTGATATATCAGTATATCACAATGTTTAGCTGGTGATATATCACAATGTTGAAAACCATTTATAGTCCAGCCTGTAGCAGGAACCCCCCACCCCAATCATTCAGTTTGTACAAACTTCACACACTCACACTCACACTCACACACTACATATGCCACACTTCTGTTATAAATTCATAGAAAAATCAACCATACATCGGATTTGCACTGTTCCATTTTTGTTTTACTCCATATGACAAGGACTATCAAAGGGGGGTGGCTTGGTTCTTGTCAGCCATAATCCCTTCACCATCCCAGCACATCCACAGGAGCCCTGCCCAGTTGCTATGCCAACCCTGATGGTCCTAGACAGAAGACCATCGAGATCACAAAGAACTTGCATATGGGAGTGGATTCAGCATGGACTGAAACAAAGGACAATGATCAGATCTTCCCTCTGGGGGCAGGAAACTGCCAACTCCCCTTTGTCTCCTGGAAGTGACTCAGGGGGAGGGGGAAAGGAGGAACCAGCCAGGTGACAAGATACTCAGGTTACCTCCACAACTCCTCCCTCAACTCCTCCTTTCTGTAATGTATGCATGATGTTTCTGGGGGTGGGCTTGACCTAGAGGATGGGAATTTCAAAAGTTTTTATAAGGTCTTGCACACCATCTTTCTGGGTCTTTCCTCTCTCTTGCAAGTGAGGGGAACACCCTGTTGCAACAGTTCAATAAAGGCCAAGCCTACAGGCTGCTGTTTTGCTCCAAGTTATCCTGGTTGGTGTCTTTGTTTTTGTCCAAGGGAGCCCTCGGATTTTTCCGGTAACAAGCCATAGAATCATAGAATCATAGAGTTGGAAGAGACCACAAGGGCCATCGAGTCCAACCCCCTGCCAAGCAGGAAACACCATGAGAGCACTCCTGACATATGGTTGTCAAGCCTCTGCTTAAAGACCTCCAAAGAAGGAGACTCCACCACACTCCTTGGCAGCAAATTCCACTGTCAAACAGCTCTTGCTGTCAGCCCTAACCATGTATTTTTTCTAGCATTTGTAAGCCAGCTTGAGAACGGTGGGAAGTTAATTTCAAATCATTGTTATAGTAAGTTTTTTAAAAAACACATGATCAGTCTGTGACAATAGTACCATATGCCTACATGTGTCTGGATGCTGACTTTGTTCCTCTGGCTTTCCCCATTCCCCATGTAGCTTCTTCCCCCTAGTTCTGATCTCAGTAGCACACTCTTCTCACCTCCCTTCTCCCTCCCTTCAGTCTGACAGCAGTCTCTGTTTTCCATGCATGCAGGCAAATAATATCTCTTGAAATAGCTATGACAAGGCAAGATTAAAAGTTATCCCATGGGATCGAGGGAACTCAGCAGATGGGCCGTGCTCTTTATTCTGAGGCTCTATATTGTACTACCAAAGAATGGGTGGAAAGGTCTGGCAAGACTGATAGCTTTGAGCAAAAGCCAGGCCATAGAACATTGCTTATCTGAATCTTAGTCTCTTATTTTCAGCCTGTAATTTTGCATCCCTAGAAGGTGTCAGGCACCAGCAAGAATCTTATAGTGATAGCTGTTGTTGCAAAATCATCCATTAGCTGCACGGAGCTTCTAAATTCACAAATTCAAAAGCTCTTCTTCTTTTTAAGTGAAAAGCACTAAGCTCTTAAGTGGTCTGAACAGATGAGAGGATGGCCTAGTTATCGTTGAGGTGGCAAATCTATGTCGGGACTTTAGCAAGCAGGCTGCAGATAAGGGCTGGCAAAAGCTGAATGTCCACCCATGCAAAAACAGTTCCTAGCACTTTAGAAAATAAAATATCAGAAAGAAGCTTTCCGGTTTCTCCCAGATGCTGCTGTTTTTCTGTGTTGGGGTACAGTGATACCTCGGGTTGCATATGCTTCAGGTTACAGACTCCGCTAACCCAGAAATATTACCTCAGGTTAATAACTTTGTTTCAGGATGAGAACAGAAATCGTGCTCCGGCGGCGCAGCGGCAGCAGGAGGCCCCATTAGCTAAAGTGGTGCTTCAGGTTAAGAACAGTTTCAGGTTAAGAACGGACCTCTGGAACGAATTAAGTACTTAACCTGAGGTACCACTGTATTCGTTTTCATGAAGAAGCATCCCATCATTCAAGCACCCACATTGCCAGCTGCAGAGTTAAAACTGAGAAACAGATCTGTTGCCTCAGTGAGAACTGGGCCGGCCTGAGGAGGGTCCCAGCTTCATTCTAGAGCAGGTGTGGGGGGGAGCCTTTGGCCCTCTGGATGTTGCTGAACCCCAACTCTCATCCCCCCTGGCCAATGGCTGGGCTTGCTTGGGACTAATGGGAGTTGTAGTTCAGAAACCTGTGGAGAGCCAGAGGTTCCCCACCCCTGTCATGGGGTTTGGCCTTTTTGCCACTGCTTCCATGGAAGGTCATTGAGATGCTCCTAAGGCTGGAGAAGACAGTGAGCGAGTCATAAACTGCACCGGGAATACACGGAGGTTCCTGTTTCCTAGAGAAAATCCTGAGGGTTTAATTACCTCATTTGGAGTGTTTTCACTGTGGTATTTGGCTTTTCAGGGTAACCCAAAATGAGTATATGACTGTATCCTAGTGAATCCTATCTTCTCTGTGTTCTAAGAAATGGCCTGTAACACTTACAGCCATGTTTTCTCACTACCCTAGCCACCTTGTTGCTTTTTCTCATCAGCTCCTTGGCTCATCCTCCAAATTCGCTCCATAGACTCTATAGGCTGATTTTATGCCTAAAGTTGCTTTTCCATTGCGACACCCCAAACTTTTCATAGCTCTGAGTCCCTCCCCCACCCATCTCTCTCTCTCTCTCTCTCTCTCTCTCTCTCTCTCTCTCTCTCTCTCTCTGCTTCCATTATCCACCCACCCGCCTTGTGAGTTCTAGAATATATTCCCTGTGTGTCCATATGTGATCATGTAAGAAAATGAGATTGGCATCTGCTGCAAGACCGGGGGATATAACACTTTTAGGCCCTGTGGAGGAGAGAGAACAAGCTTAACGTAACACGTAGAACAGGGTGTTCAAACAATATTTTCGAACAGGGTGTTGATCTGTGAGCTGGTTTCTCATAGCTCAGCATTGTAACATTTGGCCTCTCCGCCTGTATTTTTTGCACCGCTGTGTTTATTATATGTGGCCTCTTTTATCATTCAGTTGCAATCTGATGGCAAATAACTGTTGCTTATTTTTAACCCTAACAGGTTGGTCTGTCTCTCTTCTTTCTCTCTTTCAGGAAAAAAGTGCCACTTCACATGTAAGGCTTAAGCCTAACAAAGAGCTTCCAGGATTAGTACACCAACCTAGAGCAAAGTAAGTCTTACGTTGAGCGTTTCTTCCACTGATGAATTAAAGTGAAATTTCTATTAAACGTTTTACCCAAGGGAGATATTTCTGTCCCCACTTTCCTTTTCCCTCCCCAGAAGAGCCTCATGGCTTATCTGATTCCATCTGTCTATTTGACGTGCTGAAACATTGTCTTCCTATTTTATTTCATTCTGGATTGGCTGCTTAATATTTTAAATAGTTGGCTTGTTACTTTATATTATTTATTATTATTATTATTATTATTATTATTATTATTATTATTATTATTATTATTATTATTATATCTGGGAAAGCTAACATGGTGCCCTCCAGATAGATGTCCTTTGGACTTCAATTTCCATCAGCCTTGCTTACTGGGGTGGATGGGAATTGGAGCCCATCAACTTCTGGAGGGAACCACATTGACTACTCCAGCTTTGTACTGTGATCAAGGTGTTGCCATTTTAACTATTTTTTAAAAAATAAAAAGCAGGACACTGTATTTTGAGAGAGGGGAGAAAACAGCAAATCCAAGCTGGTAGCCTTTGTTTAAGCAGACTTGACGACCTTGGATTGTGCGAACTAGCTACTGCACTGGAGTGCTGAGCAGATGGGAAACAAAGCAGAGAATCAGCTCTCAGTTCTGGTTTGTCAATGGCTCAGGCTGTAGTTTGGATTTTGAACTGTGGTTAGTTCAAGCCACACAATATCTAAATCTGAGCTGTAGCATTGGGTCCTGAAATCTGGCTTAAAATATAGTTTCAGGCCCCAGAATCAGAATATCTTGTACAGAGGTTGAAAATCTGCGTTGGTACATCCATAGAACTAGAGGAAAGTTGGATGTCTCCCTAGGGGCTGCCACAGCCAGCCTCTGTACCTAGCAGTAGGTGGCATGGTATCTGCACAAAGACAAGGGAATGCCCATGAGAATTTGGGTAGTCTTGCTTTTCCGCTTTCAGATATAAACACTGCCAATTAAAAACAGCTTTGTTGCTGAACTCCTGTGACTTGTACCTGAAGCTCTTTGCAGTGGTTTCATACTTGAACACCGAGTTCTCTTCGGGTGCCGTGAGAAATCAAGTTGGGTTGCTGGAATAAGCAAACGGATCTTCTGGCTTTTGGTGAGCAGAACTAGGATGGGAAGCGTGACACACCTTGAGCATCTCATCCCAGCTGTGCTTCTTTGTCTATGTACTTTCTCACTTATGCTACCTACCTTTTGCTTTCTGCCAACTTGCATGGAGGAGAAGGTTCTTTCTTCTGAGCAGAGTAATGGCAGTGGGGAGAATGCCAAAAGAAATGGAGCCAAAGCAGAGCCAGCGAGAAACAAGAGGGAGATATTTGTATGCTTGAAGGAAACCTGAGGTTAGCAGAAGTAAATGAATACTTTAAAAACACCCTAATGAAACACCCCTTCCACCAACCCCAGTACCAAAAAGATCCCCAGCCAGATGAGGACTGAGCATGTTCTATAGCTATAGCATTTTGAGTGTCAGATAGAAAATAAAAACTGAAACCAGGGGAGGGCAGATGGAACAGAAGGGCAGGCCTGGCAGAAGGGCAGGCTGGCATGTCTAGGTGAGCCTTCCTCAACCTGGTGCCTGCCAGATGGCTTGAATTATGCTGCCTGGGGCTGATGGATATGGACGTCCAAAGCATTTGTGGGGTGCTAGGTTGGGAAATGCTAGCGCAGATACATGGCAACATTGCTGTTTTCACAGTCCACCTGTTCAGATTGTTGTAAAAATGAAATTTCTTACATAATGGGCTGCAGTAGCAGTGCTTGTGGGATATTTAGTGTTACAAGCAAATCATTTAACTTTTTCCAACATACATCCCTTGTTAGTAATTACAAGTGCCATCCCCGTAATCATTCTAAAAATAAAACCTTTGTTTTGTGAACAAACAAAACTTAACTGTGTTGGCACCTAGAGAGTTACAGAAGCAAGGCTTGGATTTCAAATGATCTACTATTGTTATTTTGGATGGCATTGTAGAGTAAACAGGCTGTGTCTGTCATGCTCTGCATGTCAAGCAGGTCATCAGCTGCCCTGACATTTCCTTGTCACCTTTTATAAATGACATAGCAGAACTATGTCTCTGCACATGACTTGATCCTGAGAGGGAGACGTTGGGGTATATGTGGCTTCATGGCTGGGGTTTGCTCACCCCGGCATTCTGCTCTTTGCTAAAAAGGGCTTACTTTTTAAAAGGGGTAAGCTGCATGAGGACTAGTTGAAAGTACTGCTGAATTTTTCTGCATCGGTCCGTCTTGGACAGAGGCTAACTACAGCAAATGATGAAAGTGTGGCTGTTACCACGGAGAGAGCTTTCTGGTTCAAGGCATGAATAATCTCATTCATTCATACTAACCATTCTCCCTTCTTGAGTAGGTAAGTGGTTGGATTTTGGAAGAGAGAGCCTAAGAATATACAACTTCAGTTACTCACATTCAACTGATGTTACTGTTTTGCCCCCCACCCTTTCCCTTACTGCCCCTTTTATCTCATTGAAGCAAGGGTCTGCCTTTGCTTTGTTACAACTTAAGCAGAGTATACACTGTCAAATGAGCTTGTTAACCTGATTCACTTCCAAGAGTGAATCCAAGATTTGCAGAAGCGCCAAAAGAAGTAATAAGGGGATAAAGCTCCCTCCTGAATAAAATAAACTTATAAAGTTGCGGCATATGCCAGCCCTGGTAACACAAATGTGTGCTTGTTTAATAAATGAAAAATTTAGAGGGATGGTGATGTTATGTCTAAATGATGGTTTGGAGGGGGGAGTGTGATCCCGTAAATTGATCCTGTGCCATTTAACGTTTTCCTACACCCTCAACCTAAATCTTTCTGTGAATTTCATAACTGGAACTGGGCCACCTCTTCTACTGAAGGTGCACAAAAGGCTCCCAGCTCATCCCCTGAGCAGCCCCTACCCCGTGTCCTCTGGCTTTGTGAGAGCATCTGACCTTACTCTGTGTGTTCATCTTTTATTCTCCCTTGGGGCAGGGTCTGTCGGCTTCTGTCCTGTACCACACAAATGCACTGGCAGCACTTTGCTGGCAACTAATAATAGTATTTTTCCAATCCTGCACACTGCTGTGAAACATGGTCCCGCTGACCTGGGCCTCATGGTTCTGCGAGGTTAATGGAAGTAAATTATCTGACCTTCTGCCTGGAGAGAAGTGATTTTGGGGGGTGGGGAGAGAGAGAGAACCTGGCCTGGGAAATGTCAATGTGTACTAGAGATTTTCAGTGAGTTTAGTGTTAAAGAGTGACTGTGCTACATCTGAATTTTACAGAAAGACCTTTCAGGGGAAAGCTATAAATCATGACTGATTGGTTCTATGGGCAGCCCTGCAAAACCCTCGCTTTCAACGTTGGTGCTTGTAATGCTCACATTATTTGGTGAGAGGGCTCAATGGAATCAACAAGCTCCCGCCCCCCAGCTCAACCAAAGTTTATCCACACCATGCCTTCAGTAGCCTTTGCAAAAATAAATAAGGAGGCCAGGCACCGTCTGTCTCCCCTGTGATTCAAGTCCTCAGTAGTGATCTGTCTTCTGAATTTGCTCCCTCTCATCCAAGGCAGTGATATACGCAGGGCTCTTTTACGTCGTACTCAGATCTGCCAGGCTGCAGCTCTCGGTGTGTGCTTTAATGACCCTTGTGCAACAGGGACAGTTGGCTAGAAGCCACGGGTAGCCTTATTGACATGACTGACCTTACTTCCACTGTCCGTCATTATGCCCCTGTAGGCCAGTTTGGGGGACTCAAAATCTGGGTCCTGCATGCAAGCTTCCCATAGGCGCCCCTGTGAGACTCAGATGCTAAACTAGATAGGCATTTGGTTGGATCCAGGATGCTGTTTTCCTGGTACCCATCTTTAGTGAATCACGTTTTCCCTGCCATTCCGCATGCTGCAGCTGGCACCGTTGAATTTGAAGAATTACAGGATTGCTGTTTTTCTAATGTACTTTTAACTGAAAGGACAGACACCATGTTTGCTTTCAAATCCGCACAGGACAGTTAACCTCAAGGTAGATAAATACAACGTACAGCCTGCCTTCAGCAATGTGTATGAATGGATGGGGACGTCACAGGCAGTAATGCGAGAATGCAGCTGCTTTAAAGAACACAGAAGTCCTTATTTCCATCTAGAATATGTTGGTGAGTGTGAGTGACAGGGGTGGCACAGTTCAGTATACAACAGGAGAGAGTGCCATTTTACAGTGTATATTTGCATCCTGCCTGTGCCTCAGGGTGGATTTGCCTTTAATCTTCTCAGCTGGAGTAAATCGGCAGTGGGCATCTGATGCTCTCATAGGCAAGTCCAAAGGCAGAAGTGGAAGCAGGAGAGTGGGATGAGGGAGGCCCAGAGGCAGAGATGAGCCAGGCTGGTGAAGAAGCAAGGGTGTCTCCCCTTCCTGCTGTGACAGGAGAGGCATGAAGCGGGAGGAGTAAAGGTAGGCATGCTGTCATAGTCTCAGATTGCTTGGGAGAGGAGAAGAGGAGACTTAGGCAGCTGTGGGAAGGAGGGGCAAGACCAGGGCCGGATTTAGGTTTGATGAGGCACTAAGCTTCTGAAGGTAATGGGGCCCTTTGTATGTGATAATTTAGGGAATAGCAGGCTAGCAGGCGGGGCCCATGACTTACATCATAGGAGTCTACACAACACAAAACACTATTGCTGTATGTAGGTTTTATTTTATTTGTTTTTTATCTTATATTTTGGAAATGTACATCCAGGTTTTTTCTTCTTTTAAATTTTTTGGGGACCCCCAAGAGAGTGGGGCCCTAAACTATAGCTTGTTTAGCTTATACATAAATCTGGCACTGGGCAAGACTTACCAAAGAAAAGTTGTGGTGCTCACTAGGCCAGAGTGAGCAAATCCAGTTTCTTCTAATAAAGAGTAAAATTCACTTATTCCATGTGATTTTATTGCTGGCTGACTTCTGACAGAGGCCCACACACAGTGTGCCCTGTGGACAGGAAGGGCCGAGGTGGTAACAGGTAAAAAATTGACACAACAATGTTCTGGAATTGAAAATGGCCACAACTTTATTGATTACAGATAAGAGTAGGCTTCGGCTTATGCCCCTGGGTGTGTATCCTGAATCAGCCTCCTGCCTGAAGGCTGACGTTTAGATAGGATCATGCCTGGGTTACAGGCCACCCCAAGATGCAGGTCAACTAAAATGGCCCCCAAGGCCACCATTGGAAGTTCTATGGTCCTTCCGCTCCCCTCTTGACTTCTGGACAGAATCTTACACCCAGACCCCTTTACGAGGGTCCCCTGAGATACTGCACCTGCTAGAGGAAGAGGGTAATGCACCAATTCATCCTCTACCAGGAAATAGACTAAGGATTCAACCTAATGCCTTATTTCTCACATTGGTCAGCCAGCGGAACGGAAATGGCAGTGGATTGGGGCCAGTGCTTTCCTCTCTAGTTTGAATGTGGCAGCCTTAAGAGTGACACAGTACTGTACACAGTGTCTGTGTACAGCAGATTGGGTCCATTTATTGATCTCACTGGGCCTCTCAAATATTTTATTTTGAAAATTGATATCCTCAGTGGTGTTTAACTACGGCAAGTAGAGTAATACCCACTGAAATGAATAGACTTAACATAGTTGTGTTCATTAATTTCAGTGGGTCTACTTCAAGGAAATCTATGTTCCAGCATACAAGACGACTTTTTATCGCTGGAAAATCACCCCAAAAGTCGGGGTCGTCTTATATGTTGGGTATACGCGTTGGGAAGGAGGAGCCTGTGAGCAGAGGTGCCCCTTCGGCCGTCACTCCTCCTCCCTCCCCACAGAAGGGGACGTGGAAAGTCCTTCTGAGCGTGGCGCCCGCCCGCCTGCCCGCCAAATGCCCGCTCTGCCCCTGGCGACGCTCAAACTCTATAACTCTAAAACTCTAAAATTGAACAGCAAAAGTTGGGGGTCACCTTATACGCCCAGTCACCTAATACGCTGGAATCTACGGTACTTGAATCCTACCCCCTGCTTTCCCCCTCCACCAAAGGAGTTGCTCAAGGTGACTCACAGACAGAAATGCAAACAGCAGTCATTCAACAATTAGAGCACAAGTTATCAGACCAAAGGCAGCAGCAAAAACTAAGCACAAAGAACAGCACTTGTGTTCAATTCCTTAAGCAGCAGGAGAATCAAAATTTTTATTTAAAAAGGAGTGCTCTCAATTGCTGACTGAATACAAACAAAAAGGGAAATGAATCTGTTCTTTTTGTGTGTTTCAGCATGCACATCTCTGAAAGCCAACAAGAATTCTTCAGAATGCTGGATGAGAAAATTGAAAAGGTAAGCATAACTTAGAATATGTTTCTGCATGGCAATTATGGAATTTGACCTAGACACAAGAATCTATTAGGGGACTTAATCTAGGGCGGTTTCTCATGTTGATGATGTTTCCATTCTAAATAATTGCAGTTACATCCATTCAGGTTGTCATGATGTCAGTCTTCAAATATTTATTGCAAAAGTGACAACAAACTTGTGAATACTAAACCAACCTTTTGTTGGATGGCCATTATTTTGAATGGGATGTGAAATCTCATGCATGTTACCACCTTGTACGTGGGAACAGACAAGGGCTAAGGTGAGTATTTAGCAGTGAAGCAGCTCAAGGGGGGAGGATTTACTGTGGAGGAAGGGAGCATTCTGTTCTAGTCAGAGCAGCCTTTGATGTCCCTGCATTGGATGCCTCCTGGTCTCAAATGCCAGGTCAGGACACTGGCCAGCTTATCACCAGTGAGATCAGTTATTCAAGTTCATGGGTAGGCAAACTAAGGCTCGGGGGCCGGATCCGGCCCAATCGCCTTCTAGATCTGGCCCATGGACAGTTCAGGAATTAACATGCTTTTACATGAGTAGAATGTGTCCTTTTATTTAAAATGCATCTTTGGGTTATTTGTGGGGCATAGGAATTCATTCATCCCCCCCCCCTCCAAAATATAGTCTGGCCCTCCACAAGGTCTGAGGGACAGTGGATCAGCCCCCTGCTGAAAAAGTTTGCTGACCCCTGTCCTAGTTGCTCAGGGCAGCAATCAGCTCTGACCTAGATAGTAGTTAAGGGAATATCATCTGACTTGACATGGCATATTTGTGTAAGGAGGCTTCTCAGTCACTCTTGATTCTCCTTGTCCATACAGTGGTGCCCCGCAAGACGAATGCCTCGCAAGACGGAAAACTCGCTAGACGAAAGAGTTTTCCATTTTGGAGGTGCTTCGCAAAACGAATCTCCTATGGGCTTGCTTCGCAAGACGACAATGTCTTGCGAGTTCCTGCGGGGTTTTTCCCCTCTCCCCCCCTTTTTCTAAGCCGCTTATCAGCTGATCCGATAAGCCGCTAATAGCGCTAATCCTCTAATCCATCAATGGGCTTGCTTCGCAAGACGAAAAAACCGCTAGACAAAGAGAATCACAGAACGGATTCTTTTCGTCTTGCGAGGCACCACTGTAGTTTTTAAAAAATCACATTGTGGTTTTAAAAAAATGTTCTGAGCACATCCCATGTTCATCCTAGGTGAGAAGTATTGTTATTATCCCAAATAACAAAATCACTTCTACCCTTTAGTGGAGCACAGTAATAATGTCAAATAAGTCATTCTGTGATATCAAAAAATGCAAGAGAGTGGTTGTCAGGGGGGCTAAATTAAGCATTATGAAAGAAAGAGTATTGTGTACGTACCCTTTCATCCAAGTGTTTCATCTCAGTGACTGTACCGATCTAGAGAATGAGCCCAGCCTACTAACCAGGGGCTCCTTCCAGGCCTGCCCACTCCCTTCTCCTCCCTTGGCATGGGATCAGAAGCTTCATCTTCCATTTTAGGTTAACTACAGTTTAGTGTGTCATCTCAACCCTGAATTGTGGTTGATCTTAATGATAGGTAGTGAAAACAAGCTACCGTGTTTTTTGCCCCATAGGATGCACCTCGTTTTTTTGGGGGGGAAATAAAGGGGGGAAATTATATTTTTTTTTCCAGGTGCGGGGCTGGGGTGGGGGAAGCCCGAGCTTCCCCCGACCCCAGCCCCCAGAACAGGCTGCTATCCGCTAGCCGTGGGAGAGCCGCGCGACTTCGCGCGGCTCTCCCACGGCTAGCGGAGCGCTGCGCGAAGCCCGAAGCTTGGGGCATTCTGAGCTCAGCGCACCCCAAGCTTCTGGGTGCCGGCAAGGTCTCCATTAGCCGTGGGAGAGCCGCGCAACGTTGCGCGGCTCTCCCATGGCTAGCGGAGCGCTGCGCGAAGCCCAAAGCTTGGGGCGTGCTGAGCTCAGCACGCCCAAAGCTTCTGGGTGCCAGCAAGGTCTCCGCTAGACGTGGGAGAGCTGCGTCTCCCACAGCTAGCGGATAGCTTCCTGAAGCCTGGAGAGCGAGATGGGTCAGTGCGCACCGACCCCCCTCACTCTCCAGGCTTCAGCGAAAGCCTGCATTCGCCCCATAGGACGCACACACATTTCCCCTTCATTTTTGGAGGGGGAAAAGTGTGTCCTATAGGGCGAAAAATACGGTAACATCATAAACCATGATTTGAAGTTGGCTTGTTCCCATTAACCTTAGTTAAGATTGACCACAGTTTGTCTGGGTTCAGATGACACAGAGAGCTGTAGCTCGTGTAAAAGAGACGCAGGAGCTTCCACACACCTCCTCATGACACACGGCAGGAAGAGCAGGACGGGTGCAAACCTGGGGGAAGATTAGGCTCATTCTCTTAATGCTTAACTACGGTTTGGTTAGAATTACATTTAAACCAACCCAGTGTCTGCCTGCCTTGGTTTGGAAAGCCTTTTAATGCAGTGCATTAAAACTGGCTGTTTTTCTGCTTTGGTTCTTGAATAACAACCAGCATTTGAGAAAAAATTCCTAATGGATAAGTACTTTTTGCACCGATAATTCATGAAGGACTCTACTTTTATGTTCACCTTTGATATCTAGTCACAGATTTCAGTGGGCGTTTCAGATCATTCAGACAGCTGATATTTCAGGTGCCTGTACTGAAAATAATCACAGTAGCTAAATAAAACATCTGAGCACACTTGTTTTTATTTCATAGAATCATAGAATCATAGAGTTGGAAGAGACCACAAGGGCCATCAAGTCCAACCCCCTGCCAAGCAGGAAACACCATCAGAGCACTCCTGACATATGGTTGTCAAGCCTCTGTTTAAAGACCTCCAAAGGAGGAGACTCCACCACACTCCTTGGCAGCAAATTCCACTGTCAAACAGCTCTTACTGTCAGGAAGTTCTTCCCAATGTTTAGGTGGAATCTTCTTTCTTGGAGTTTGGATCCATTGCTCCGTGTCCGCTTCTCTGGAGCAGCAGAAAACAACCTTTCTCCCTCCTCTATGTGACATCCTTTTATATATTGGAACATGGCTATCATATCACCCCTTAACCTCCTCTTCTCCAGGCTAAACATGCCCAGCTCCCTTAGCCGTTCCTCATAAGGCATCGTTTCCAGGCCTTTGACCATTTTGGTTGCCCTCCTCTGGACACGTTCCAGTTTGTCATTGTCCTTCTTGTACTGTGGTGCCCAGAACTGGACACAGTACTCCAGGTGAGGTCTGACCAGAGCAGAATACAGTGGCACTATTACTTCCCTTGATCTAGATGCTATACTCCTATTGATGAGGCCCAGAATTGCATTGGCTTTTTTAGCTGCCGCGTCACACTGTTGGCTCATGTCAAGTTTGTGGTCAACCAAGACTCCTAGATCCTTTTCACATGTACTGCTCTCAAGCCAGGTGTCCCCCATCTTGTATTTGTGCCTCTCATTTTTTTTTGCCCAAGTGCAATACTTTACATTTCTCCCTGTTAAAATTCATCTTGTTTGTTTTTGCCCAGTTTTCTAATCTGTCAAGGTCGTTTTGAAGTGTGATCCTGTCCTCTGGGGTGTTAGCCACCCCTCCCAGTTTGGTGTCATCTGCAAATTTGATCAGGATGCCCTTGAGTCCATCATCCAAGTCGTTGATAAAGATGTTGAATAAGACCGGGCCCAAGACAGAACCCTGTGGCACCCCACTAGTCACTCTTCTCCAGGATGAAGAGGAACCATTGATGAGCACCCTTTGGGTTCGGTCAGTCAGCCAGTTACAAATCCACTGAGTGGTAGCATAGTCAAGACCGCATTTTACCAGCTTCTTTACAAGAATATCATGGGGCACCTTGTCAAATGCCTTACTGAAATCAAGGTAGGCTATATCCACTGAGTTCCCTTCATCTACCAGGCTTGTAATTCTGTCAAAAAACGAGATCAGGTTAGTCTGACATGACTTATTTTTCAGAAATCCATGCTGACTATTGGTGATCACAGCATTCCTTTCTAGGTGCTCACAGACTGTTTTCTTAATGATCTGCTCCAGAATCTTCCCTGGTATTGATGTCAGACTGACTGGGCGGTAATTATTTGGGTCCTCTCTTTTCCCCTTTTTGAAAATAGGGACAACATTTGCCCTCCTCCAGTCTGCCGGGACTTCGCCTGTTCTCCAGGAATTCTCAAAGATGACTGCCAGTGGTTCTGAGATCACATCTGCCAGTTCTTTTAATACTCTTGGATGCAGTTCATCATTCATATCTCTGCAGTGGTGCAAAGTTGATTACAGTACATTTAAGTATTTTGTCATGGTAATAAAGCTCCAGGCAATGATTGGCTATTTTACTGTCACAGAAATGTGGAGTAAGCAGTAGTGTCTCCCGCTGCCATTGGCTGAGCTGCTCAGATACAAGGAGGACATACCTAATTCCTACCATTGGCCTTGCTGGCAGTGGCTGAATCAGGTCAGTCCACTGCAGAAAACAAACCAAAGCACACCATAACCACATGGGGGGAGAGGAAGTGTGCCCTTAGCTTTCAACCTTGCCAACTAAAATTTGCCCTTGCAAATTGAAGTTGCCCTCTACCAAACAAATAAGAAGGAAGTGTGCTTTGAAACTTTTATGTGATATGGTTATGTGGCAGAGATTTTTGCCCATAACTCTCCACAGTGTAAGTGTAAAGGTAAAGGGACCCCTGACCATTAAGTCCAGTCGTGACCAACTCTGGGGTTGCGGTGCTCATCTCGCTTTATTGGCCAAGGGAGCCAGCGTACAGCTCATGTGGCGAACAAGAGCAGCACACGGAAACGCCTTTTACCTTCCCGCCAGAGCGGTACCTATTTATCTACCGTATTTTTCGCCCCATAGGGCGCACATAGTTTTTTTTGGGGGGGGAATAAAGAAAAAAAAATATTTCCCACCCAGGCGTGGGGCTGGGGTGGGGGAGCTTCCCCCGACCCCAGCCCCCAGAACAGGCTGCTCAGCGCGCCCCGGGCTTCAGGCAGCAGGCTGCTATCCGCAAGCCTAGGGAGTCCTGCGGGAACTCCCACGGGGTCCCCTGGCTTGCGGATATCATCCTGAAGCCTGGAGAGCGAGAGGGCTCTCCAGGCTTCAGTGAAATCCTGCATTCGCCCCATAGGACGCACACATATTTTCCCTTCATTTTTGGAGGGGAAAAGTGCATCCTATAGGGCGAAAAATAAATACGGTACCTGCACTTTGACGTTCTTTCGAACTGCTAGGTTGGCAGGAGGGACCGAGCAATGGGAGCTCACCCCGTCGCGGGGATTTGAACCGCCGACTTTCTGATCGGCAAGTCCTCTGTGGTTTAACCCACAGCGCCACCCGCGTCCCACAGTGTACCTGTATGGAATAACAATATTTCCGTGACAAAATATGTGACATGTTCGTTGACAAAGTAAATATAAGGGCTCTCTGTTTCCTTATTAGAAAAGGAATCTTTTGTTCTCTCTTGGCTGCATATAACCTTTTTGGTGGTTGTGCACACATTTCCTCCCCAAAGTCAGAAATAGTTTAGCAAGGTTAACATTTCCATTTTATCTGCCATAAGCTTGGGATACCCATTTCTATATTTAAAGCCAGTGATTGGCAGATGATAATTTGCAGGTAGGACTGGAAACACCACAAAGCACTGCAGCCAACTCAGCCAGCCATTCCCAAAGGATACCATGGAAGATAGTATCAAAGATCACTCAGATATCAAGAAGAGTTAAGAGGGTCATTCTGTCTCTCTCTGACTCCTGGTTGAAATTATCAACTCCCAATTTAGCTTCTCAAACAATCAGCCTTTCCTGTGCCACCATTGGCTATTGCCAGATGCCACTTGCACTCCCATTTCCCTCTCCTCCTCCTCTTTGTGGGACACTGGAAGTTGGACCCAATATCCTGCTACAGTTATTGGAGTCCTGGGCTTCACATGCAAGTGTAATCCTGCTGTTAATATATAGTCCAGAATAAGCAACAGGGCTGCACAAATGAGAAGCCAAGCTAATGGAGGAGGTAGATATTTAGGGAAAGTTTAATAAGCTTAAAGATTTATTTTAAATAGGACTTACCAAAGCGTAGCCAAAATCACAAGGGAAGCTTCGCAGCACAGCAGAGAATGGAGAATTTATGATAGAATCAATTAGGCCTGAAGAATGAGTCCCAGGCGTCAATTAGAGGGGATTGGGTCAGTAGGACAAGTAATTAGCTTGACCTTAGAAATCAAGACATGAATATTATCTTCAGAAGCCATGAGTATGAGTTGCAACAAAACAGTGAGAATCAAATACTGATGATTCTTAGGAGATTCACTACAGGCGACACTTCTCTCAAACAAATTAATTAGCCTCAGAAGCAACGTTGCTGAATTGAGGCAGCGCCTGAAACTTGCTCTTTGATATTGGACAACCGAGGCAGCCCTGACCACAAGGTCAGATTTTTGCTGTCACTCAAGGTGGCAAGATTGGAGAGAGGCTTAACAAAATAGGGTACAGCCCACAGGGAAGTTTTCCATGCAAGCCCTGTTGAAATTCATTGGAGCCTAGCGCTTGTTCATTTCAACGAGGCTAGCATAGGAAATCCCCAGGATGGGCTGTGTCTCACATTAAACTATGGGTGTGCCGTGTGGATTTTCTGCCTCTGGCACCAAAATGTCTTGGGCCACTTCTATAAAAGAACCTTTCAGAAAAGATTTAAGTTGAACAGTGGAAATGGAGCAATACCAACTTACAGACAAATTCTAAATTCCTGACTGACAGCTAATTTTCAGGTGAATTGAAGGGGTAATGCATGGATTAAGGCTGCGTTACTGTTTTGACCCAGTGGACCAAATCCTTATTGGTTCCTACCCCTACTTGCCAAATTTGAAAGGTAGATGGGACAGCCCACCTGTCAATCACCTCCAGCCATCAGATGATTGGCAAGTAGCTTGTCCCACCCACTTGTCACAGTCCTTTTCACAGTGCTTAGGAACTGCCAAGCATAGGGCTGACAGAGCTGCTTTCTGAATTGATTGCTTGCGTACCGGTAATTGAGTTCCCCACATAACTGGATAAAGTGATTTTTTGTAATGTGGGGGGGGGGGAGAGAGAGAGGGTGCCCTAACAACACTGACGACATGATGGGAAAGATTTGGGGCCCATTTGGCTCCACAGTTGCTAATCTCTAAGAGTGTGACTATTAGATGTGATAGCAGCGTGATTCAATTTGGATTGTAGAGGTTTTTTGTAAAGCACGGAGTACTGGAGTTTGATCTTGAGCATCAGGGGAGAGTGAGATCTTTACTTCACCAGTGCTTTCCCCCAGAGTCATTGCTGTGCCCCTGTATGTGTTCCCTGCCTGCACCACAGTCACATAGTTCTAATAGGTAGGTAGGAGGTCAGAGAACTTGCACAGGAGCAAATTGGGGGCAGCAGAGGGAGGAGATACTGTGACTGGAAGAAGAGTACAGCTCTCTTCTCCTTCTTGCCCAAGCTGTGCTGCACATCTCACGCCACCCTCTGGGCTGCTCTCTTGCCCAGTTTGGCGCTAAGTAAAATGGTAGGTTGTGGCAATATCTGGTATGCCGTGCACTTGTTAAACTTCAGTTCTCTATATTTTTTACAGTCACCAATACTTTATTTTGGCAGAATGAAAAATGTTTCCCCTCTCCCCAGAGTTTCACAACAAAATACAGGAATTGATTCAGACATTGAACCTGTTTCTGGTAGCTGTAAGTCATACTGACGACCAGCTGGACATGTCTGCACTCATGAGCTCTGTGAATCCAGCATTTGGATATATTTTTATTTTCATGCCAATGCAAGGGAGCAGCCCTTTGATGAACAAAAGTCTGACCAGCACAGCCCCATCTCAGACTCCCCATTTCCTTTGTGGCAGCTGCCTTGGAGCTGGTGGCTGTAAGTCTGGAGGAAAGAAAAGAGCAGTTGCCATTAGTGCTGCCCTGCTCTGGCTCAGCCCTGACAACAGCCAGACTCTCCCAGCCTTCTGGGAGGAAGCAGAAGGCCCCAGCTTAAAGGCTGCTTCTTTTGAATGCAGAGGGCTTCCTTTCAGACTTGGCTGCAGGGAAATCCAGGAGAGACCATGAAAGTGCACTGAATTTAGCTCTTTCCAAAGGGTAGTGAGACATCACTTTAAAATTGAGGATCAAAACAAGGACATCTATTACGGGAGGTGTGTGTGTACATCTTGTAGGCTGGATTGCCATTCATAATGTACTTAATAAATTATTTTTTCCTACATACACACACATCTGACACCATAAGCCATTTCATGGCAGTGCCACAGTAAACCACTTTATTTGTGAAATCATGAATGGGGTGTGTTATTGGGATGTACAATGGAGCTTTTTTGCGCAATATACAAGTGGTTCTGTGATACGTGGTTTTTACTGCCAGGGCAGGCTCTTACGCTACAAAAGTTATTGGTTAAAATGGGAGTGCTGTGGACGCATCCATTCATTTATTTGCAAAAAGTAAATGCCATGTACATGTGTGCATGCAAACGCGCAGGCCTTTTTTGTTCCATCCTTTCTGAGAAGGCAGTTTTTGAAAAATGGGAGTTCCTGTAGCAGTGAGCCGTTTCTTTATTGCTTTGGGGTGCTAGTCATGAAAAGGCCTCTGTGCCTTGCCAGCTTTCTTAGCAACAGCTAAAGGAGAGGCTGTTTGGCACAGTTTCTTTCACCACAGCAGCGGCAGCCCACCCAACCTCTTCCTTTGCTTGCTTTGTATGCCAGCTAGAGAAGCAGCTTCGCATAGTTAAATGCAGGAGCAAGAGGAGAGGCTGTGTTGCCTTCACACAGACTGCTCTCCCCAACCCCACACTGTGGAAGATTTAGGTTAGAGGAATTCTGAGATCCTGCGATGCCAGCCTGTTGTTTTAAAACAAGAAAGCAACTAATAAACGGATATGGGGGGGGGGGACGGGGGACGCAGTATCCCAATAAGAACATGAGACTGATTGTACTTTTTAAAACTGTTGGAACTGGGAGGAGCCTGCTGTTTTTCAATTCAAATTGATCCTGGGGTCTGTGCTTCTTCTGTTGAGGAGAAAACATGCCACAATTGTGCAACAAAGTGCATGCATAGTTTCTTTCTGTGAGAGGGGATTTTTCTGAACTTGCAAAATACAGTATTTAGAATTAGGAACAGTTAATAGGGTTGCCATACATCCGGAATTTCCTGGACATATCCAGAATATTGCAGTCGGAAGCGGTGTCTAGGTGAAAATTGCTAAAATGTCCGGGAAAATCCGGATGTATGGCAACCCATGTTGGCAGTGTCGTTTTTGGCAATTTACCTTAAAAATAGCTCAACAACTTTCCTGTCTGGATTTTTACTGCTTGAAATTTGGCAATCCCATTTTTAAGGACTACAGAGTTGGAAATTTTTGTATTAGAAATTATCTGCATGCTTTCTTCTTTGGGTAAATTTTAAAAATGCATGTGTATTTTCAGAATGGGTAGGAGAATGTGGACTGTTTGGCCTCAGAGTAGCTTACCAGGTTCTTCCCAGAAACCCTGCGAAGCAGTTTAGGCTGAGGGATACTGACTCGCCCAAGGTCATCCCAAGAGCTTCATGGATGAGTAGGGCTTTGAACTTGGGTGTCTCTCATCACAGTCCAGCACTCCGGCCACATCGCCACACTGGCTGCTCCATGTCATTCATGACGAAGTTAGCAATTATTAGAGCGGGAGGCAGCAAGCAGGAAAATAACTTTATTGAAAGTTGGACTTTGTTGTAATGGAATGGCAAATTAGAAGACACTTCTGATGCATGTGCTCACAAAATATTTTTTAAGATATAGATGGGGAAGATGCGCAAATAGTACTCTAAAAAGTGCTTGTCTGATACTGCCTGAAATGTATGTCATTCCTTTGTATTATTCATATGCTGCTTAGGATCAGTGCTATTTTTCTAGAAAAAGAGGTGCCAGAACTCACCATGAACCCCTCCCTCGTTCTCTTATGATGGCAATGGGGCCCACCTGGGAGCTGCCAGAACTGGGTTCCAGCTGAAAGAAAGCCCTGCTTAGGATTACTTAGGAAAAACATCATGACTTGCTTGAGGTTGCCCAGCTCAAATCTTATTTGCAATTCAGTCTTATGTAACTGACTTAATGTGGGCATCACTTTCATGGACTAGGCCAGAGCTAAACTACAGTTGATGACTTGTCTTTCACTGGTTTACAATGTTCCTATCCTGAAATGATTTGCATTAAATGCTTTGGCTCCATCTGGAAGCTTTTGGTTCCATCCTGGTTTCTGCAGGGTTTGGGTGCATGACAGAGTTCCCCTGGGGAGCTTGCTTGCACACTTCACCAAGCAGGGTTGAACTCTCTGTGCATCAGTTGATGCGTGAGAAGGTGAAAAGTCTTGCTTGCTGCAGGGTATGAGGCATCCATCCCATCCCATAGGACACCAGATGTGGGGCTGGTGGGTGTGCTTTGGTGGAAGGACCTTGCAGATCAAATGGAGAAGCTGGTGGGCCAGATTTGGCCTACAGACCAGAAAATCCCCACCCCTGAGCTAGACCTTCTCATCCATAACCTCCTCTCACTTCAAGCCCCCTCATCCACAGCCAACTTCTCTTTTACAGCCTCCTCTACTGGCGTTTCAAACATGTAATGCAAAGGGAGGTTTTACTCCCTTCCCTCAAGATGTTGGAAATCATTATTGATAAACCCACATGCATAAATCTTCTTGAGTTACCCTCCTTACCCTTTCTGGTGATTTGGGTTAAGTGTGATAGTGTTGCCCGTTTTGTGACGTGAAAGTAAGAAAAATGAATCCATATTGCAGCTTGGAAAACTTCAAAGTGAAACTGATCAGTATGAAGCTTGCATGCTATATTCAAAGGAGCTGTTTTCAAATGTGACATGATACTGGCTTCTTAATTTGATTAATACTTTTAGCCATGATCCCCTTTCTCCTCTTTACATGGTAGTCGCTTTCAGAGATTGACTATGCTGAAGAACTACATGTCACACTTCAGGAAGACGTGGGCTGTATCCCTCATTTCTTAACCAGTGTGTATGTTCTTGTTCTCGCCTCTCCCTTTTTTCAAGTGCTGCTGCTGCTGCCTACGCAAAGTAATCAGAAAGCTTGACAAGATGCTTAAAAAATAGAGCAAGTGCTTCAGCTAAATTCCAAACCGAGGAATAATAATTGCCAGAGGCGCAAAAGTCCCCTGGTGCCAGGGTTGCTGAAGAAGATGGGAAGCAGGTTTCTCCTCCTCTCATAGGTTCTGCCATCTATGGGACCTGTCTGTTGCCTCTTCCTACTTCCTAGAGGAAGTGGCTCAGGGAAGTAGTAATTATTACATTTCTAAGGAAGGCTCTTCTGGACCCCCAGGATTGTGCAAATCTTAGCTGGTTGCAAACACACACCCCTTCAGGAGTTGAACTAGTGATTCATGTGCAACTCTGGGTATTCTTGGATGACACCCATTATCTAGATCTGTTTCATTCTGGGTTCAAGCCTGGGTTGGCACTAAGGTGGTCTTGGTGGTCCTGTTTGATGCTCACAGAACAATAGGAGGGCAGTACATTTGCTATTTTATGATTGCTCCCTTGTGACATCCAGTAATGCCTAGGGTAACACTCTGCCCTAACCACATATGACAAAGAGGTTTCCTACTGAAAACACTATAGGACCAAACACAGAAGGATTCAGTGTAGCTGCCAAAGAGCTGGAATCAACGTAGCTAGTTCTGTTTTTCCTGTGTTAAATGTGTATATACTTCTCTCTCTCTCTCTGTTTTTCCCTTTGAAGGGTCGTGATTACTGTTCAGAAGAGGAGGATATCACATAGTGCCATTTCTGCTGATCAAAACGGGAATACTACTGTGTAAATAGATTACGGTCAAGATCCTTTTTGGAAGTCTTCTCAAGTGAACAGCACTACATAACAAAAGATCATTTCCACATTGTATGCTCCATTCAGTTGCAGTGTTTCTTAATGACCATACAATGAACGTTACGAAAGGAACGAAGAACTCCCTTGGCTGATGCTGGCTGAAACATGTTGCAGATTTTTCACTTATCTGTGTCCAGGAACACAGCAAATATTTCAGCATAAAATCTTAAGTGACACTGTAGATTTCACTTGGGCTGTTGGCCTATTTTCTATTGGCTGAACTAGTATTATACAACACCTACCATAACGGAGCAGCTGAACCTTCAAGTTCACTCTGTTTGTCAACCCCCCCTCTCCCCCCCCCCCGGGTTGCAGAGTTCTTATTAATATGGACAATTTAGAGCTTTGGAGGTGGGATGCTTTGCCATGACCGTCCTCGTTTCTCTGCTAGGAAGAAGTTACCAATTTAAAAGCATGTTGTCACACAAATACTGGATATGGTGATGCAGGAGCAGAAATCTGTATTTTAAAAAAAGTTTCTTTAAGTATTTCAATCGAGGAATAAGCTTGCAGTATTGGCTTTGCTGACCACAGATGGAAGTTGTGACCACAATCAGTTTGAATCCCTCTTTTTTTTCTAAGAAAATAAACATTTTACTGTTTTTAGGTATTCTCGTCTTATACCCATTTATGCAGTCCAGTGTGTTTAAAGAATAATTGGGTAAACAGGGTGGGAGCAAAGCACCCCTTTGGAATTATCCTGTGAGAGGATGTTATTTTAAAGCACCTGTGTGCCAATTTGGGATGTCTGTAGAGTTTATTTTTCCACATTATAAAAATATGATACTCTCTCTTCTCAAAGGCAGATGTAATATTTTTAACAAATATTGTCATGAGTAAAAATAAGCCTAAGGTTTAAAAAACAAAAATACTTTTGCATTTATTCTTTAAAGAAGTTCAGCATTTTTCTTCTATGTCTTTGAGGGGGTATGCTTCTTGCAGCAATAGACGCTGGGGGTTATATCCCTCCTTTGCCCTATCAGGGTTTCAAGATGGCCGTCCGCCAAGAAAAGTGTACAAATTGAAAAAGCACATTTTAGATTCGTCTGTGGAAATTGTAATACAGTTGAAGTGAAGATTTTACCCTGGATCAAGATAGATATTGCACATAGGATTTTACCCGCCCCCAAGTCCAACTAGTTGAATTGCGTCCTTGCTTAGCTAGTATCAGTATAATGGACCATGAGCACCATCCAGCCTCTCTAGCTGGGATGTCTTTTGTCTCCATCTTGATGAGATATGTCACAGTGACTAGGTATGGAGATCCCATCCCTCTGGTTGCCCTCGGATGAACTGCTATGACTGGCTTGATGTCACAGAGGGGCCTTGGGCATTTGATTCTGAAGTAGGTGCCCAGCCTTTATAAAACGGAAGCCACTTTTTCCACCCTGGTGCTCTCTAGATGTTTTGGACCAGAACCCCCCTCAGCCCCAGCCAGAAGGTGGAGCTAAGCATGGCAACATGGTCTACATACCGTGGGCTTTTGTGTGGTGGTAACTGGGTGCAAATCAGTTGAGTGGCTCCAGATTTTTCACAGGAAAGGGCAACAACAGTTTCTGCTTAAGATAAGAGATAACTGTGTTCTTAAGCATAAATGTTTACAATGAGATTGATTTACCAATTGCCCTTTTGTGAACTGTCTTAATTTTTTCCATATTCACCGTCAGCTCATTGGTCTAACTTTTAAATGTTCTCGCTGGTGTCCTCTGTCTCAGCATTCCTTCCTGCTCTCCTGATTCCACTGTTTCTAGTCATCTTCTTCCAAGGCATATTCTTCCGGTTCATTTCCATGCCTCTCCTTTTCCTGTTGCTTCTTTCTAGAAGAATCCTGTCCCCTTTGATACTCACATTATTGCTTCACCTCTATACAACATTTTAAACTGCTTAAAATTTACCTTTTCTCTTTTTCTGATTTCCCCCTTTCCTTGGTACCTTGTTTTTAATTTCCCTTACCCATTCCTCTCTTTACTTTCCCCTGTCTATCATGTCTACCTCAGATTGTAAACCTACAGGTATAATTTCCCCCCTGAGACTCTGTGACATAGGCATTGGTTACAATTTATAAGGGGTGGTGTGGATCCAAAACCCTTTTTCCCTTCTGTTTTAGCATTTCCAGAAAAAGGGTGTCAGAATATGGGACTAGGTAAAGGGTAGATTTGTGCTAGACGGTGTCTTCAGCCCCTGCTATCTGCAATGGTGCCCAATGGAGGAGACCATACCTTGTTCAGAGCCAAATACTTTGGGGGACTTGATCATGATGTGAAGTAATTCCCTGCAATAAGAAGCCAGTATGCATATAGAGGGAAGCAAAATTTACCCTTGGAAGTCACATTCTAGCTGCAGAAATGTTGAATGCCATAACCAACTTGTTCAGACTTCTTTCAGCTCCTATTTTCTCCAGTTTTTGTGGGGAGGGGGGGTGCCCTAAAGAGGAAAGATGTGTGAAATAAATTCACATGGAATATACTATACATTACTGAATATTTGTATAGTCTCATATCAGTACTACTTTCTCCAAGTTTACTGGAAGTTGCTTTTCCGGGTTCCCTCTGTCTTGTTTGATCAAAGTCTAATTTATCCTGATTTTTCTCTAGAATTAAAAGAGAGGCTTCTGTTCTCCTATCTGGTGTTGATTTTATTTCACAAGTGATGCCATTTTTTAAAAAATGAATCAGCTTTCCATTAGAAGGGGTATTTTTTTTTCCCTTTGAAAAAATAATGTGTGACAGATTCTGCATTCCAGGGAATCTTAAGCCTGGTGAGTCAAACCCCCTTAACCCGAAGAACTGTAGGATTCCACGTGTGAGTATAGTATTTATCTGCATCATTTAAGAGTTGAGTAACATACATCAGAGTAAGTGGTGACACATACCAAAGAGTTGCAGTGTGTTCCCCAACCTGAAAGAGGGTTCTTGCAGTGCTATTCAAGGTTCGCAAAAGGAGACATTCTCCTTCCCCATTTTTTCTTTCTCGTCCTCCTGAAAGTTCCCCTCCAAGGCCCACGTCTGGTGCTCTCTGCCAGCCCTCATCATGATCACTTATTGCAATATAGCACCACATGCCAGCAGTGGGTGTAGCTGGAGGAAAAAGTGGACTGAGCAACCCATGTAAATGTTAACTGGGGACACTCACTCCCACCCCTCTCTCCATCCTGCATCCAGATAAAGAAGCATTATCCAGGTTCAGGGAAGCATTCTAGCCAGATGAAAAGCACTTGGGGAACAGAAGAGGGCCAGGCCTGGGCAGAGTCCTGAGTGCCAGAGACAGAGGCACATCAACAGCTGCTGCTGAATGCAGAAACATGTGTTCCATTGACTTCCATGCAGCCAAGTTGCATTTTTCAGTGTTCAAAAAAACCAAAGCAAAAATCATTTTTCATATTGAAAAATCCAGCGTCCACCATTTGCTCTTTCTGGACAGACATGCTGCTTCTCATTACAGCAGCACTAAATTTCTCCTTCTTTGGGCAATTCTCACTTCTGCCCTAAGGGAGGAAAAAATTCGAGAACCCTGTTGCATCAAGCCAGTGACCCAGCTTCCTGTTCTCACAGCGACCAACCAGATGGCAGTGGGAAGCCTGCGAGAAGGACCTGGGCACAAGAGCAGCCTCCCCCCAGCCCCGGTGAATCTTAGCAACTGGTCTTGAGAGTCTGCCCTAGGACCATGGAGGTTGAACATGGCCATTGCTCATTGCTAGGAACCAGGAGGTTCCACCTCTGGACAATAGACTGAGCTACTTTATCATTCTTATGTCTATAGACTCAATGGCCACATTTCAGTCCTGGACAGTCATAGGAATTTAGGTGATAATATTTCATCCCGTAAGTAGATAAAAACTACAACCTTATTTTTCAGGATGGGGCTGTTTCACTTCCAAACTGGTAAGCTGTTTTTTAATAGGAGGAGTGAGTATACTGCTGAGACTAGAGACATATTTTTTAAAAAAGACTTGAAGGTGTTTTGAAAAGAGGCTTTATTTATTTATATTAATTGGTTTATCTCCCACCTTTCAACAGTGTGGTTTACAATTCTTTTTAAAATTATAGTAAAATTGAAACATGGTGTACATAGGTGTGGGATTATTTTATTTAAAAAGTGGACTTTTTATTTAAAACAAAGTCTTTATAGCAGATGTAAGCAATTAATAAAAAAAAAGAACCCCTACATGTGTGACAATGTGGTCATACCAATCTTTTACCTTCTGTCTCCTCTGGTCAAACACAAAAAACATACAAAACTTATTTACCACAAGGTGGGCTGAGTGTATACACACTGTCAGCAATGACCTCACTTTCAAATTGCTTTCAGCTCGGTGGAAATGTCTCCAGCTGTTATTTTTCTCTGGAGTTAAACAGGCAAGAAATATAAAGAAGCTTGAGTGGTGGTTGGGTATACTGAAATAGCATGGGGAATTTTTCTATTATAGTTCTCCTTAACCGTGCCAGTAAGGAATAGAATTTCCTAAATTTTGTGGACATTATAATCCAGCTTGCATGTTTGTATCTTTACTTGCAAGCACATGGAGAAATATCTGAGCGTAGAAATATCGAGAAAGCGACAGTAGGGGAAGGGAGAGACTAGAATGACAAGAGAGCAACGGACAACAAAGACAGAAGGAGAAGAACGGATTGGGAGCGGACTTGAGAAGCAGCGATTGGGAGCGGAGGGGTTTGAAGGGAGAAAAGAAGCGCCGATATTTGGACTAGTCTCTAGACTAATAATAATAGTAGTAGTAGTAATAATAAAAATAATAATAATAATTTATTTATATCCCGCCCGTCTGACTGAGTTTCCCCAGCCACTCTGGGCGGCTCCTAATCAAGTGTTAAAAACAGTACAGCATTAAATATTAAAAACTTCCCTGAACAGGGCTGCCTTCAGATGTCTTTTAAAGATAGGATAGCTGCTTATTTCTTTCACATCTGGTGGGAGGGTGTTCCACAGGGTGGGCGCCACTACCGAGAAGGCCCTCTGTCTGGTTCCCTGTAACCTTACTTCTCGCAATGAGGGAACCACCAGAAGGCCCTCGGCGCTGGATCTCAGTGTCCAGGCTGAACGATGGGGGTGGAGACGCTCCTTCAGGTATACCGGACCGAGGCGATTTAGGGAAATATACTGGGAGCCAATGCAGATCTCTCAGGACTGGTGTTATGTGGTCCCGGCGGCCACTCCCTAGTCACCAGTCTAGCTGCCGCATTCTGGATTAATTGCAGTTTCCAGGTCACCTTCAAAAGTAGCCCCACGTAGAGCACGTTGCAGTAGTCCAAGCGGGAGATAACTAGAGCATGCACCACTCTGACGAGACAGTCCACGGGCAGGTAGGGTCTTAGCCTGCATACCAGGTGGAGCTGGTAGACAGCTGCCCTGGACACAGAATTAACCTGCGTCTCCATGGACAGCTGTGAGTCCAAAATGACTCCCAGGCTGCACACCTGGTCCTTCAGGGGCACAGTTACCCCATTCAGGACCAGGGAATCCCCCACACCCACCCGCCCCCTGTCCCCCAAAAACAGTACTTCTGTCTTGTCAGGATTCAACCTCAATCTGTTAGCTGCCATCCATCCTCCAACAGCCTCCAGGCACTCACACAGGACCTTCACCACCTTCACTGGTTCTGATTTAAAGGAGAGGTAGAGCTGGGTGTCATCTGCATACTGATGAACACTCAGTCCAAACCCCCTGATGATCTCTCCCAGCTGCTTCATATAGATATTAAAAAGCATGGGGGAGAGGACAACCCTGAGGACAGAACAAGTGAGAGCCCAGGGGTCTGAACACTCATCCCCCACCACCACTTTCTGGACACGGCCCAGGAGGAAGGAGCGGAACCACTGTATGACAGTGCCCCCAGCTCCCAGCCCCTCTAGACGGTCCAGAAGGATGTTATGGTCGATGGTGTCAAAGGCCGCTGAGAGATCCAGCAGAACTAGGAAACAGCTCTCACCTTTGTCCCTAGCCCGCCGGAGATCATCATCCAGTGCGACCAAGGCAGTTTCAGTCCCATGGTGAGGCCTGAATCCCGATTGGAAGGGATCCAAATGGTCCGCATCCTCCAGGCCTGCTTGGAGTTGTTCGACAATCACCCGCTCAATCACCTTGCCCAAGAATGGTAGATTTTAAACTGGGCGATAGTTGGCCAAATTGGCCGGGTCTAAAGATGTTTTTTTAAGAAGCGGTTTAATGACCGCCTCTTTCAGCGGGTCTGGGAAGGCTCCCTCACAGAGGGAAGCATTCACCACCCCACGAAGCCCATTGCCCAGCCCTTCCCGGCTCGCTTTTATCAGCCAGGATAGGCAAGGATCAAGGAGACAGGTGGTCGGTTTCACTTGTCCAAGCAGCCTGTCCACATCCTCGGAGGTAACAGATTGGAATTGATCCCATGTAACAGGACCAGACAGAACTCTAGCACTCTCCCGCCCTGGCCCTGCTCCCACGGTGGAGTCTACCTCCTTCTGAATCTGAGTGACTTTGTCTGCAAAAAACTTTGCAAAAGCATTGCAGGAGATCTTGGGGTCCCTACCAGGCCCCGGTGGTGCAGATGGTTCTGATAGATTGCGAACCGCCTGAAAAAGTCTCCTGCTGCTGTTTTCTGCAGATGCAATGGAGGCAGTGAAGACCCTCTTCGCCGTCACCATTGCCACTTGGTAGGCTCGACGTTGAGCTCTAGCCCGTGTCCGGTCTGATTCAGAATGAGTTTTCCGCCACCGGCTCTCTATCTGTCTCAACGATTGTTTCATCGCCCTCAGCTCCGGGGGAAACCATGGGGCTGTCCGGGCTCCATGCAATCGGAGAGGGCGCTTTGGAGCCAGACAGTCAATAGCCCTGGTTAACTCAGTATTCCAGCGGGCCACCAGGGAATCAGCTGAAAGGCCATCAACATGGGATAAAACATCCCCTACCACTCTCTGGAAGCCAATTGGATCCATTAAGTAGCGATCCATTAAGTAACGATGATTCTGTTAAGGTGCTACACTCAATATGACAGCAAATTTGGAAAACTCAGCAGTGGCCAGAGGATTGGAGAAGACCAGTCTACATCCCAATCCCAAAGAAGGGCAGTGCCAAAGAATGCTCCAACTACCGCACAATTGCACTCATTTCACACGCTACCAAGGTTATGCTTAAAATTCTACAAGGCAGGCTTAAGCAGTATGTGGACCGAGAACTCCCAGAAGTGCAAGCTGGATTTCGAAGGGGCAGAGGAACCAGAGACCAAATTGCAAACATGCGATGGATTATGGAGAAAGAGAGTTCCAGAAAGACATCTACTTCTGCTTCATTGACTATGCAAAAGCCTTTGACTGTGTCGACCACAGCAAACTATGGCAAGTTCTTAAAGAAATGGGAGTGCCTGATCACCTCATCTGTCTCCTGAAAAATCTCTATGTGGGACAAGAAGCTACAGTTAGAACTGGATATGGAAGAACTGATTGGTTCAAAATTGGGAAAGGAGTACGACAAGGCTGTATATTGTCTCCCTGCTTATTTAACTTATTTGCAGAATTCATCATGCGAAAGGCTGGGCTGGATGAATCCCAAGCCGGAACTAAGATTGCCGGAAGAAATATCAACAACCTCAGATATGCAGATGATACAACCTTGATGGCAGAAAGTGAGGAGGAATTAAAGAACGTGAGGAGGAATTAAAGGAATTAATGAGGGTGAAAGAGGAGAGCGCAAAATATGGTCTGAAGCTCAACATCAAAAAAATGAAGATCATGGCCACTGGGCCCATCACCTCCTGGCAAATAGAAGGGGAAGAAATGGAGGCAGTGAGAGATTTTACTTTCTTGGGCTCCATGATCACTGCAGATGGTGACAGCAGCCACGAAATTAAGACTCCTGCTCCTTGGGAGAATGGCGATGGCAAACCTAGACAGCATCTTAAAAAGCAGAGACCTCATCTTGCCAACAAAGGTCCGTATAGTTAAAGCCATGGTTTTCCCAGTAGTGATGTATGGAAGTGAGAGCTGGACCATAAAGAAGGCTGATCGCCGAAGAATTGATGCTCTTGAATTATGGTGCTAGAGGAGACTCTTGAGAGTCCCATGGACTGCAAGAAGATCAAACCTATCCATTCTTAAGGAAATCAGCCCTGAGTGCTCACTGGAAGGACAGATCATGAAGATGAGGCTCCAGTAATTTGGCCACCTCATGAGAAGAGAAGACTCCCTGGAAAAGACCCTGATGCTGGGAAAGATGAAGGGCACAAGGAGAAGGGGACGACAGAGGATGAGATGGTTGGACAGTGTTCTTGAAGCTACAAACATGAGTCTGACCAAACTGCAGGAGGCAGTGGAAGACAGGAGTGCCTGGCGTGCTGTGGTCCATGGAGTCACGAAGAGTCAGACACGACTAAACGACTAAACAACAACAACAACCACTCTCTGGAAGCCAATTGGATCCATTAAGTAGCGGGGGCGGGCCATCCGAATCAGTCCCACCTCCCTGCAGAGGGGAAGGGTCGCGGAGAAGTCCAGTTGCACCAGGAAGTGATCTGCCCATGGCACTTCTTTTGTTTCGCTTTTAGTTAGTGTCAGATCACCAACAACCATAGAGATAAACACCAAATCTAAGGCATGTCCACGGCTATGGGTTGGGCCAAACTTATTCAGGGACAGCTCCATGGAGGCCATGCTTTCCACAAAGTCTCGGGCGGCCCCTTGTAAGGTCGTGTCGGCATGGATGTTAAAATCCCCTAGGACGACCAAGCTAGGTGTCTCCAGGAGAACATCCGCCATGACCTGAAGCAGCTCGGGCAGGGAATCCTTGGTGCAGCAGGGAGGTCGGTACACCAAAAGGAATCCTGTACTGCCCCTATTGCCCAACTTCCAGGACATGCACTCAGAGAACTTGGTCTTCCCAATAGGACGCCTGGTGCAAACTAATGACTTCCTAAAAATCACTGCAACCCCCCTTCCCCGCCCACAAGGCCTGGGTTGCTGTGCGTAAGAGAAACCTGGTGGGCAAGCAGCGGCAAGGACAGGCCCATCTGCTTCATCCAACCAGGTCTCTGTCACACATGCCAGGTCAAATCCTCCATCCACAATCACGTCATGGATGGCAGTGGTTTTATTCGTCATTGACTTGGCATTGCACAGCAACACTTTCAGGTCATGTGGGTTTCCCTTGCTGATTCCAGTATCCTTCCGGTCAGGACCAGACCTGGAGGCTGGGATAGTCCTCAAACAACAACTAAACCTGCCTCCTCGGTAATGACATGGTCTGGTCTTAGCGTAACTCCTCCTCCTACCCGTGATCACTGAGATCAGGTGTCCCAATACATCCCCCTCTGTGGAACCTGCCCCCAGTGGCGTAGCGTGGGTTGTCAGCACCCGGGGCAAGGCAAGTAATTTGCGCCCCCTAACCCGTGGATTTTAGCACTCGAGTCTCTTCCACTAGATTTCTCCCAGGCCTCTGGTTAAGTGGGAGGGTTACTGTTTTGGTTTGATACTATGTTATGTATTTTTGTGTTCTTATATTGTAAGCTGCCCCTGTGATCCTCAGAGGAAGGGCAGCATAAAAATTAAATAAATTTTAAAATTGAGACAAACACTACAGAGCAATTTCATAGTAACACAGCAAGAATTTCATGACATAGTGTATGTTATAGTAAAACAGTAACATAGTCTTCTTCACAGATACTTTGTGTCTTAAGACAGGAGTGGTAGTACAGTACAGTGGTACTTCGGGATGCGAACGGGATCCATTCTGGAGCCCCGTTCGCATCCTGAACAGAACGTAAGATGCGACAGTGCATCTGCGCGTGTCGCGTTTTGCCGCTTCCATGCATGCACGTGACGTCATTTTGATCGTCTGTGCATGCGTAAACGGCAAAACCCAGAAGTAACACGCTCCATTACTTCCAGGTCACCACAGAGCGCAACCCGAAAATACTTATCCTGAAGCGTATTTATCCCGAGGTACGACTGTACGAACCTAATCCGTTCCGGAAGTTCGTTGTTAAACCAAAGCATTCTTAAACCAAGGCGTGCTTTCCCATAGCAGCGGGGGACTCAATTTACAAATGGAACACGCTCAAGAAGAAGAGGAGTTTGGATTTAATATCCCGCTTTATCACTACCCGAAGGAGTCTCAAGCGGCTAACAATCTCCTTTTCCCTTCCTCCCCTACAACAAACACTCTGTGAGGTGAGTGAGGCTGAGAGACTTCAGAGAAGTGTGACTGGCCCAAGGTCACCCAGCAGCTGCATGTGGAGGAGCGGGGAAGTGAACCCGGTTCCCCAGATTACGAATCTACCGCTCTTAACCACTTCACCACACTGGCTCAACAGGAAGCGAAACATGTTCTGCTTCCAAGGCAAAGTTCACAAACCAAAACACCTACTTCTGGGTTTGCAGTGTTCTTAATCCAAGTTGCTCATAAACTAAGCTGTTCTAAGCTGTTGTAGCATAGCAGCTAGGAGACTAGGTTATGGATCTGTTCAAATCTCCCTAGGTGAACTCTCTCCCCGCCACCAACCTCCAGCTTTACTTACCTTTGCTGGGCTGTGTGCAAGCCACACATTAAAAGGGCATGACTTCCCCCAAAGTATCCTCAGAGCTGCAGTTTTCTAAGGATGTTATGAATTACCAGGATACTTTAAGGAAGTCAGGTGCTTTTACTATCCCTTCAGGATTGGCATGAGATTAGTGGTTGGGGCCGAAATTGCGTGCGACCAACCTCACAACCTTGCATGCACACACACTGGCAAATATCCCTCCTCAACTGATCCAGGCAGACCAGCTGTAATCTGCTTATTAGCCCCACTGCACACACCAAAAGAGGAATCAGATGAAGGAAAGAAAGCTATTTGTATCCCAATCTAGGCATTTCATATCATTTTTATTTGTTGCCCTCGTTGCCAAAATGAACGAGGTCTTGGGCTGCAGAACAATGTGCTAATTAGTCTTCCAAGGTTGCTTAAAGATAACAACTAAACAATGTGAATGAATGCAGGAAAGCACTATACAAAGTTCAGTACAGTGGTACCTCGGGTTACAGACGCTTCAGGTTACATACACTTCAGGTTACAGACTCCGCTAACCCAGAAATAGTACCTCAGGTTGAGAACTTTGCTTCAGGATGAGAACAGAAATCGTGCAGCAGCAGCACAGCAGCAGCGGGACGCCCCATTAGCTAAAGTGGTGCTTCAGGTTAAGAATGGACCTCCAGAACGAATTAAGTATGTAACCAGAGGTACCACTGTATTATTATTATGCATTGAAATTTCAAGTCACAGGGAGGCCACCTGTGGCAAAACTTTGATTGGTAATACATTTGGGACAGACCTAAGAAAATGTTTCTTCACATAGGGTGTAATCAAGGAACCACATGTACACCACCCTGTGTTCCATTATGGAAGAAAGGTGCTTAATACAGTGGTACCTCTGGTTGCGAACGGGATCCATTCTGGAGCCCCGTTCGCAACATGAGCAGAACGCATACCACATTTGCACGTCTGTGTGTGCCGCGATTCGCTGCTTCTGTGCATGACGTCATTTTGAGTGTCTGCGCATGCGTGAGCAGCAAAACCTGAAAGTAACCCTTTCCAGTACTTCCGGGTCTCCGCAGGACGCAACCTGAAAAGATGTAACCTGAACCGATCGTAACAAGAGGTATGACTATAGAATAAAAAATACATATGTGGTTATGATGACCACAGGCTAAGATGTCTTTAAAAGCTGATTAGGGCTAAATGGGATCCTCAAGATTTCATGCCACTAAATAGTTACGAGGGGAGGCTGGCAACAGCCAGGGAGCGTGATCACCTTCATAGACCTGCCTGTAGGCCTATTAGATGCACCTGTCTGCAGGAAAGCTGGCCTAGATAGGCCTTTCGTCTGATCCAACAGGTTTCTTCTTACCTCCTTAATTTCTACTGAAATTCTCCAAGTCACTGTCTTTCAACCTAATGTGCCTCAGAAGGTTGTTTTGCGGATAAAATGGGGAATGGAGAACCCTGTACACCAGCTTTGAGTTCCTTGGGAGGAAAAAGTTGGAGGGGAAAGAAAGAGAGAGAGAGAGAGAGAGAGAGAGAGAGAGAGAGAGAAAGAAAGAAAGAGAAAGAACATTTTACCAGTGGCGCAGTGACAAAATTCATTCTACATCTACTTCCTTTGAAACCGTTGCTCCGTGTATTATGAAATATAATACACAGAAGAAAGAGATTGCTGTATAAATACGATTTAATAAAGAGAAAATAACCCCCTTTTTTAAAATATATTTTTTAAAAGGTGGGGGGGGGATGGAGAGAAACCTACAGCTGTTTAGAATAGGACCTATAATTCAGAAAAGGAAATCTTTTTACAGTTATCATGACTGCAGCTAAAGAGGAAGTGCAACCCAAATACAGAATTACTACTATGATTTATCATTATCATTATTTATACCCCGCCCATCTGGCTAGGTTTCCCCAGCCAGGGCCAAGGAAAGTATGTTTGTGGGAAGGGGCTAGGCAAGATTTGAATGCAAAAAAAGATATTCCCAAACAACAAGATGAGATTGTCGTCATTCGAGGGGGGGTGGGGCAGGGGGTTGAGATTCCTGTGTCCTTAAACACACCAGAAAATCAACAGGTACAAATTTCACCTGGGGCAGGTGGGTGGGAGGGGCCGGAATAGGGTGCAAAACACTTCCAGCAGTTGGATTCCTGCCCTGTTCGGAAACTCCCACCCAACCTTGTAAGCAAGCGGATGGCCAGCCAGGGAAAGTACGTGGAGAGGCTGCAAAGTGGAGCAGAAGCAGGAGCAGAAAGGAAGAAAAATTTGCCGAGCAAGGCGGAAAGAGACGAAAAGGGGCGACGACCGAGAACGCGGCGGGTCACGTGTGTGGAGCATTGCGCAAGCAAGGGAGCCACAGCGTCGCGCAAGAGCGGCCCTCCTCAGCCCGGACACTACCTCCCCGCCCGCCCGCCCGCCCGCCCGCCCGCGAACGCGCGCCCCTACCCTTCAGCTGGCCGACAACGGCCCAGGCAAAGGCCCGGTTCTGTCACGGGCGGAGTGGCCCACCCCGGCGTTCAATCACAGCAGCGGCACGAGCCCCGCCCACAAAAGTCGCTCGAAGCTCCCCGATCCCTCCCCATCACGTGCCGCAACTTACCCAATAGGAACGAGATTTCCGCTTTGGAACGCTCTTCATTCAAGCCCCGCCCCTCTCATGGCAACTGCTTCTGCTCCGGGTTGGTGGTGGGCGGAGCTTGAGGGGGCTGGGCTTTGCGCCCGGCTCTGAGAGAGAGTGAGCCAGGTAGGGGCAGAGAGCTGCGAGTGATAGTGCGCCCCCCAGATGTTGCGCCCGGTGCGGCCGGCCCCCCTGCACCCCCCACACTACGCCACTGGGCAGCCTGCCCCAGCCATTCTATTAGCTGAGGCCCACTCCCAGGCAGCCCTGACCCTTCCCCTTAAAAAGCAAAATACAAACTATATAATAACTTAACAGAATAATAAAGGGGGTTGAAGAAGATAGAAGATGGCGAGAAGAATTTAAGGTAGACTAAAAACTGACTCTTTGGACTTTTATGGTGCGTTGACTTTGTATATTTTGTACTGCATGGTATGCTCTCAGGTTACAAATTTGGGGAGGAAAGTAATAGGAGAGGAGTACTCTGCAGTCTCCCCTTCATGGATCACTGCCTTGCCGTGGCGAAGGGGCTTGAAGAACTCAGAGAAGCTATGAACTACGTCAAGCAGGGCACACAAGATGAACAGGTCATAGTGGAGAGTTTGGACCAAACGTGATCCACCTGGAGGAGGAACCGGCAAACCACTCCAGTATCCTTGCCAAGAAAACAACATGGACAAATACAACAGGCATATAAAAGTTATGACGCTGGAAGATGAGCCCCTCAGGTCGGAAGGCGTCCAACATGCTACTGGGGAAGAGCGGAGGGCAAGTACAAGTAGATCCAGAGCTGATGAAGCGGCTGGGCCAAAGCCGAAAGGACGCTCAGTTGCGGATATGCCTGGAAGCGAAAGGAAAGTCCAATGCTGTAAAGAAAAATATTGCATAGGAACCTGGAATGTAAGAACCATGAACCTGGGTAAGTTGGAGGTGGTCAAAAATGAGATGACAAGAATCAATATTGACATCCTGGGCATCAGTGAACTAAAATGGACGGGAATGGGTGAATTCAGTTCGGATGACCATCACATCTACTACTGTGGGCAAGAAACCTGTAAAAGAAATGGAGTGGCCCTCATAGTCAACAAAAGAGTGGCGAAAGCTGTACTGGGATGCAATCTCAAAAATGATAGAATGATCTCGATACGAATCCAAGGCAGACCTTTTAACATCACAGTAATCCAAGTGTATGCACCAACCACTGGTGCTGAAGAAACTGAAATTGACCAATTCTATGAAGACTTACAACACCTTATAGAAGTGACACCAAAGAAGGATGTTCTTCTCATTATAGGGGATTGGAATGCTAAAGTAGGGAGGCAAGAGATAAAAGGAACAACTGGCAAGTTTGGCCTTGGAAATCAAAACGAAGCAGGGCAAAGGCTAATAGAGTTCTGTCAAGAGAACAAGCTGGTCATCACAAACACGCTTTTCCAACAACACAAGAGACGACTCTACACATGGACATCACCAGATGGGCAGCATCGAAATCAGATTGATTATATTCTCTGCAGCCAAAGATGGAGAAGCTCTATACAGTCAGCAAAAACAAGACCTGGAGCTGACTGTGGCTCAGATCATCAGCTTCTTATAGCAAAATTCAAGCTTAAACTGAAGAAAGTAGGAAAAACCACTGGGCCGGTAAGATACAATCTAAGTCAAATCCCTTATGAATACACAGTGGAAGTGAGGAACAGGTTTAAGGATTTAGATTTGGTAGACAGAGTGCCTGAAGAACTATGGATGGAGGCTCGTAACATTGTACAGGAGGCAGCAACGAAAACCATCCCAATGAAAAGGAAATGCAAGAAAGCAAAGTGGCTGTCCAACGAGGCCTTACAAATAGCGGAGGAGAGAAGGCAAGCAAAATGCGAGGGAGATAGTGAAAGATACAGGAAATTGAATGCAGATTTCCAAAGAATAGCAAGGAGAGACAAGAAGGCCTTCTTAAACGAGCAATGCAAAGAAATAGAGGAAAACAACAGAATGGGAAGAACCAGAGATCTGTTCAAGAAAATTGGAGATATGAAAAGAACATTTCGTACAAAGATTACCATAATAAAGGACAAAAGTGGTAAGGACCTAACAGAAGCAGAAGACATCAAGAAGAGGTGGCAAGAATACACAGAGGAATTATACCAGGAAGATATGGATGTCTCGTACACCCCAGGTAGTGTGGCTGCTGACCTTGAGCCAGACATCCTGGAAAGTGAAGTCAAATGGGCCTTAGAAAGCACTGCAAATAACAAGGCCAGTGGAAGTGATGGTATTCCAGCTGAACTATTTAAAATTTTAAAAGATGATGCTGTTAAGGTGCTACACTCAATATGCCAGCAAATTTGGAAAACTCAGCAGTGGCCAGAAGATTGGAGAAGATCAGTCTACATCCCAATCCCAAAGAAGGGCAGTGCCAAAGAATGCTCCAACTACCGCACAATTGCACTCATTTCACACGCTAGCAAGGTTATGCTTAAAATTCTACAAGGAAGGCTCAAGCAGTATGTGGATCGAGAACTCCCAGAAGTGCAAGCTGGATTTAGAAGAGGCAGAGGAACCAGAGACCAAATTGCAAACATGCGCTGGATTATGGAGAAAGCTAGAGAGTTCCAGAAAGACATCTACTTCTGCTTCATTGACTATGCAAAAGCCTTTGACTGTGTCGACCACAGCAAACTATGGCAAGTTCTTAAAGAATTGGGAGTGCCTGATCACCTCATCTGTCTCCTGAGAAATCTCTATGTGGGACAAGAAGCTACAGTTAGAACTGGATATGGAACAACTGATTGGTTCAAAATTGGGAAAGGAGTACGACAAGGCTGTATTTTGTCTCCCTGCTTATTTAATTTATATGCAGAATACATAATGCGAAAGGCTGGGCTGGATGCATCCCAAGCTGGAATTAAGATTGCTGGAAGAAATATCAACAACCTCAGATATGCAGATGACACAACCTTGATGGCAGAAAGTGAGGAGGAATTAAAGAACCTTTTAATGAGGGTGAAAGAGGAGAGCGCAAAATATGGTCTGAAGCTCAACATCAAAAAAACGAAGATCATGGCCACTGGTCCCATCACCTCCTGGCAAATAGAAGGGGAAGAAATGGAGGTAGTGAGAGATTTTACTTTCTTGGGCTCCATGATCACTGCAGATGGTGACAGCAGCCACGAAATTAAAAGACGCCTGCTTCTTGGGAGAAGGGCAATGACAGGCCTAGACAGCATCTTGAGAAGTAGAGATGTCACCTTGCCAACAAAGGTCCGTATAGTTAAAGCCATGGTTTTCCCAGTAGTGATGTATGGAAGTGAGAGCTGGACCATAAAGAAGGCTGATCGCCGAAGAATTGATGCTTTTGAATTATGGTGCTGGAGAAGACTCTTGAGAGTCCCATGGACTGCAAGAAGATCAAACGCATCCATTCTTAAGGAAATCAGCCCTGAGTGCTCACTGGAAGGACAGATCATGAAGCTGAGGCTCCAGTACTTTGGCCACCTCATGAGAAGAGAAGACTCCCTGGAGAAGACACTGATGATGGGAAAGATGGAGGGCACAAGGAGAAGGGGGCGACAGAGGACAAGATGGTTGGATAGTGTTTTCGAGGTTACCAGCATGGGTTTGACCAAACTGCGGGAGGTAGTGGAGGACAGGGGTGCCTGGCGTGTTCTGGTCCATGGGGTCACGAAGAGTCGGACACGACTAAACGACTAAACAACAACAACAACTCTGCAGTCTCTGAGATACGGAAGTGGATGGTAGATGATTCAGCAGAGTATACATCCCAGAATCCCACAGTAACTGGGGAAGCTGAACAGGAAATAGGAGGAGGTGCCTAAAAGGGGGGAAGGGAGGGAGGGAGAAGAGCGAAGTCTTAAAAGACCTGGGAGGTTTGAGAGAGATTGAGAAAGTTTGAGAAAAGGGTGCACCTGTCACAGTTGAAAGTAATTGAAAGCAACACACAACTAGAGATGACTACTAAGAAGCAGTAACGCTTATAACATCATCAGTGGCAGGAGCAAATTTAGGAAGAAGGCAATCAGTAGTGGAGGAAGATCTAGGAATACACATCAGAGATGCGATACTGGGCCTGAAAAAAGATATGAATGAAAATACTAAAATGATAGGGACCAAACTAGATGAGATGGAGAAAACAATAGATCAAAACTCTAGCTTACCGTATTTTTCGCTCCATAGGACGCACTTTTTCCCCTCCAAAAATGAAGGGAAAATGTGTGTGCGTCCTATGGAGCGAATGCAGGATCCTTGGCTTCGCCGCGAGGCGCCTGACCTGGAAGCCGGAGGAGGAACAGAAGGGACTCCTTCTGTTCCTTCTCCAGCTTCACTGAAGGGCGCCACGCCTTCTCCCTCTCTGCGCAGCACCTCTCCTGTGAAGGAGAGGCGCTGCGCAGAGAGAGAGAGAGAAGGCGCAGCGCCCCTTGAGCAACGAGCCTATCAAGCGAAGCCCGAGGAGGAACAGAAGGGTCTCCTTCTGTTCCTCCTCCCACTTCGCAGTGACGCGCCTTTCCAGCGAAGCCGGAGGAGGAACAGAAGGGTCTCCTTCTATTCCTCCTCCAGCTTCGCTGAAGGGTGCTGTGCCTTCTCCCTCTCTGCACAGCACCTTTCCTGTGAAGGAGGGGCGCTGCACAGAGAGGGAGAAGGCGCAGAGCCCCTTGAGCGGCGCGCCTGCCATGCGAAGCCGGAGGAGGAACAGAAGGGACTCCTTCTGTTCCTCCTCCCGCTTCGCAGCGACGCGCCTGTCCAGCGAAGCCCGAGGAGGAACAGAAGGGTCTCCTTCTGTTCCTTCTCCAGCTTCGCTGAAGGGCGCTGTGCCTTCTCCCTCTCTGCGCAGCGCCTCTCCTTCACAGGAGAGGCGCTGCGCAGAGAGAGAGAGAGAGAGAGAAGGCACAGCGCCCCTTCGGCGACGCGCCTGTCATGCGAAGCCGGAGGAGGAACAGAAGGGTCTCCTTCTGTTCCTTCTCCCGCTTCGCAGTGACGCGCCTTTCCAGCGAAGCCCGAGGAGGAACAGAAGGGTCTCCTTCTGTTCCTTCTCCAGCTTCGCTGAAGGGCGCTGTGCCTTCTCCCTCTCTGCGCAGCGCCTCTCCTGTGAAGGAGAGGCGCTGAGCAGAGAGAGAGAGAGAGAGAGAGAAGGCACACCGCCCCTTCAGCGACGCGCCTGTCATGCGAAGCCGGAGGAGGAACAGAAGGGTCTCCTTCTGTTCCTTCTCCAGCTTCGCTGATGGGCGCTGCACCTTCTCCCTCTCTGCGCAGCACCTCTCCTGTGAAGGAGAGGCGCTGAGCAGAGAGAGAGAGAGAGAAGGCGCAGCGCCCTTCAGCCGCGCACCTGTCATGCGAAGCCGGAGGGGACACAGAAGGGTCTCCTGTTCCTTCTCCTGCTTCGCAGCGACGCGCCTTTCCAGCGAAGCCGGAGGAGGAATAGAAGGGTCTCCTTCTGTTCCTTCTCCAGCTTCGCTGAAGGGCGCTGCGCCTTCTCCCTCTCTGCGCAGAGAGAGAAGGCGCAGCGCCCCTTCAGCGACGCGCCTGTCCTGGCTTCTGCTTTAGCCCTGCGCAGCCTCTTCGGGCAGGGGGAACCTTCATCCCGCTGCCCTGAAGAGGCTTGGCGCGGTTATCCCAGAAGCCAGAACAGCCACAAGGTATCCCAGAAGCCAGATCCCTCTTGCTGTTCTGGCTTCTGGGGTTCAGAATAAGTTTTTCTTGTTTTCCGCTTCCCAAAACTAGGTGCGCCCTATGGACCGGTGCGCCCTATGGAGTGAAAAATACGGTAATTGTTGCACTAACCGGACAAATTAAGAAACTGACATTCAAGAACCAGGAACTTGAGAAAGCAGTACAGAATCTCTCAAAAAAAATCATTGAAGCTTGAGGAAGGGGTTAAAAAACCACAAAATCATTGTAAGGAATTAAGGAAGCAAGAAAAAATTAAGGAAGAAAGTGGGGAACAAAGAGAGATACAGGAAGCAATTCTAGATTCGGTAGCAATCCTGGAATTCCAGCAAAGACAGATGACCTTACGTTTTAGAGGGATACCGGTGGAGCAGAATGAGAACATAACAGAGAAATTGATAAGGGAATTGACAAAGTGATTAGAGCTTGAGGAAGAAGATATAATTTGTGTGGTTGATAAAAAATTTAAGGCAAAGGCAAACAAATGGCCAGGTGATTGTTTAGTGTGTTTTAACTCTTAGCTCTCAGGGATAGAATATTACAAACAAACTTTTAAAAAAGACTCATTATTGAGGAGAAAAATATAATTATCTTGAGAGGTCCCAAGTAAAGAAAAAACAAAATTATAAATTTCTGATAGGTAAAGGTAAAGGTAAAGGTACCCCTGACAGTTAAGTGCAGTCGCAAACGACTTTGGGTTGTGGCGCTCATCTCACTCTACAGGCCAAGGGAGCCAGCGTTTGTCTGCTTTCGCAGACAGTTTTTCTGGGTCACGTGGCCAACATGACTAAGCCGCTTCTGGCGAAACCAGAGCAGCACATGGAAATGCTGTTTACCTTCCTGCTGGAGAGGTACCTGTTTATCTACTTGCACTGCGTGCTTTCACACTGTTAGGTTGGCAGGAGCTGGGACCAAACAATGGGAGCTTGCCCTGTCGTGGGGCCTCGAACCGCGACCTTCCAATCAGCAAAAACAAGTGGCACAGTGATTTAAACCACAGTGCCTACATTTATGATAGACCCACTCAAAAAGAAAAAACATCCCATATAGGTGGGAGTTCTCAGAGGGAATCACTTTCACATGTAAAGAGAAAAGATGGAGATTCAAGTCAGTGGAAAAAGCAGAAATATTTGTGAGAAGTTACAGAAAGAATTTAGGAATAAAAGGGCAGTTGACTGGGGAGGAGGGAGATGAGGAACTGGAGGAAACTAGAGAGAATAACCAGGAAGAAGAAGAGAACAACAACCAGGAAGAAGACCAAGAGTAACACCTTTAGGGCAACACACTATGTTTTCTTTATTTTCTTTGTCTTTACTTTTTATCGTAGTATTTAAGTTGAAAGAAAGAATGGACTTAGGAATAACAACATGGAATGTGAATGGTTTGAAGAATAAATTAAAAAGTAATAGAGTGGGACATATTTTAATGAAACACAAATTGGACATAATATGCCTCCAAGGGACACATGTATCCAGGAAACATAGGAGGGTGTTGACTAATAAGAAGTTAGGAACAGAATTCATCTCCTCAGACAAGTGTAAGAAAAGAGGGGTGGTTATTTATGTAAAACCTAGATTAGAACCAAAGATGCTTTTTAAAGATGAAGAGGGAAGGATTGTAATAATTCAAGTAATGGAACAAGGAGAGAAATTGGTGGTGATAGGAATATACACACCAAACGATAATAAAGCAGAATTCTACCAAAAAAAAAAAAAAATGGAGGAAAAAATGCTAGAGTATATGGAGGAAAAAATAATCCTTTTAGGAGATTTTAATGGAGTTTTCTCCTTAGAAAATGATAGAACACAAAGAAGTGTACCGTATTTTTCGCCCTATAAGACGCACTTTTCCCCCTCCAAAAATGAAGGGGAAATGTGGGTGCGTCTTATGGGGTGAATGCAGGCTTTCGCTGAAGCCTGGAGAGCAAGAGCGGTAGGTGCGCACCGACCCCTCTCGCTCTCCAGGCTTCGCGGACCTCTCCCCAAGCAGCGGGAATGCTCCCGCTGCTTGGGGAGAGTTGCCGGCATCCCGAAGCCTGCGCGCGCTGATCCCAGCGCCTGCAGGCTTAGCGGATCTCTCCGCAAGCAGCGGGAACGTTCCCGCTGCTTGGGGAGAGTTGCAGGCATCCCGAAGCCTGCCCGCGCTGATCCCAGCGCCTGCAGGCTTCGCGGATCTCTCCACAAGCAGCGGGAACGTTCCCGCTGCTTGGGGAGAGTTGCAGGCATCCCGAAGCCTGCCCGCGCTGATCCCAGCGCCTGCAGGCTTCGCGGATCTCTCCGCAAGTAGCGGGAACGTTCCCGCTGCTTGGGGAGAGTTGCAGGCATCCCGAAGCCTGCCCGCGCTGATCCCAGCGCCTGCAGGCTTCGCGGATCTCTCCGCAAGCAGCGGGAACGGTCCCGCTGCTTGGGGAGAGTTGCAGGCATCCCGAAGCCTGCCCGCGCTGATCCCAGCACGTGCAGGCTTCGCGGATCTCTCCGCAAGCAGCGGGAACCACCGCTGGGCTCCCACGGCTTGCAGAGAGCTGCCTGTTTGCGGGCCGGGGTCGGGGGGAGCTCGGGCTGCCCCAGCCCCGCGCCTGGGGGGGAAATAATTTTTTTCCTTTATTTCCCCCCCAAAAAACTAGGTGCGTCTTATGGGCCGGAGCGTCTTATGGGGCGCAAAATACGGTAGATAATAAAACAGGGAAATTACCACAATCACTCTTCCATTTAATAGAAACCTTCAAGTTGGATGCTTGGAGAAGTAAACATCCAAGGGAGGTCACTTATTTTTCGGAGCCAAATCAGTCAGCCAGTAGCCTAGAATGGACTTTGGATCACAAAAGATTTAACATTAAGAGTAGTAAAAATAGAAATCCAACCAAAGTTGCTATCAGATCATATCCCAGTGTTTTTATCTCTGAAGGAAAAAGAAAGAGGACATCGTAGATGGAGGCTAAATGAAGCATTATTTAACAATGAAGAAATAATAATAAAAGCTAAGAAATCTTTAAAAGAATACTTTGAATTTAATCTGAATAAGGGAACTGACATCAAGATAATATGGAAGGCAGGAAAAGCGGTAATGAGAAGTTTCTTCATGCAGTAGAACGGGATCCAGAGAAAACGGAAAGAAAAAGAAACAATGGAAATATTAGGTAAAGCTAAAGGGACCCCTGACCATTAGGTCCAGTCATGGCCAACTCTGGGGTTGCGGCGCTCATCTCGCTTTATTGGCCGAGGGAGCCGGCGTACAGCTTCCGGATCATGGGGCCAGCAGGACTAAGCCACTTCTGGTGAACCAGAGCAGCGCACAGAAACGCCGTTTACCTTCCCGCCAGAGCGGTACTGTGGCGTTTGCCTCCTAGGATTTGTCAAGGAAAGGGTTAAAATGGGGGTGATGTGATTGGCCAGTGAGAATGCAAGGGGGGAATAGACGTTAGAGGGGAGGTTTTGAAAAAGACAGTTGAGGTTTGGGAGTTGAGGCTTGGGTGTTGGAGAAGGAAGAGGGTGGAATAGGCAGTGGGTTGGTTGAGTTGTATTGTGAGAAAGTGAGAGGAATTGTTAGGGAGTTAGATAGATAGTTGGGAATAATTCAGTTTGAAGTTGTTAGGAACTAAGGTTAGGAAACTGACAAGAGAAAAATAAACCGAAACCATATGCTTATTCCTGCACTTAAAAATAAACTTAATTATTTGTTTATGTTAACTGTCTGGACTCTGTGTGTCCCCGTGAGAAGCGGGGTGGTGGCAGCGAAGAAAGCAACCGCAGTGGTGGCACGGGGTCAATAGACCGTGAAATGTCCGGGGGCCCTGTGTGATCGCCACAGGTACCTATTTATCTACTTGAACTTTGGCATGCTTTCGAACTGCTAGGTTGGCAGGAGCAGGGACCGAGCAACGGGAGCTCACCCCATCGCGGGGATTTGAACCGCCGACCTTCTGATCGGCACGCCCTTGGCTCTGTCGTTTAACCCACAGCGCCACCCACGTCCCTAATGGAAATATTAGAGGAGATTAAACAGAATGAAAAAGAATTAGCAAAGAATCCAAAAAATGAGAAGCTAAATCAAAATATTAAAATGCTGCAAGTACAACTATCAATGATTTTGAATCAAGAAATAGAATCAAAGATAAAAATGTTAAAACAAAAAAACTTTGAATTGGCAAATAAACCTGGAAAGCTGTTGGCTTGGCAATTAAGGAAGAAAGAAAGCGAAAAGCTGCTAAACAGATTGATTGTGGATAGTAAAACAATTGAGGACCCAAAAAAGAGAAGTAATAGTTTCTTAGACTATTGTAGAGAAGTCCAAGAAAAACAAGAAAGAATAGATGAGTTTTTGAACCAGAATAAATTATGGAAGATTACAAATGAAGAGACAACCCAATTGAATGCCCCAATTAGTATGATGGAAATTCAACAAGCCATCAAAAGGATGAAAGTAGGAAAGACTCCAGGGCCAGATGGATTACCGGCCAAATACTATTAAAAAATTAGAAGATCTACTGTCACTACCATATAAAGAGTAGTGAGCAACATCTTAAATACAGGGAAACTACCAGCATCATTTGTTCCCCTAAGGGAACAGATCCAACATCAGTTAAGAATTACCGACCTATATCTCTCCTTAATAAGGATTACAAAATATTCGCAGACATACTAGCAAATAGATTGAAATGCATATTAAAAGATTATATCCATGAGGATCAAGCAGGATTTTCCCCAGGGCACCACATGAAAAATAATATAAGATATGTGATAGATACTCTAGAGCAGGCATGTCCAAAGTCCAGCCTGATGCCTGGCTTAAAATGCCCCCCCCACCCAATTTTGAAAAATTGCTGTGTTGCGGCCCCCGGGCGCCTGCCTGCTGCTCTGCTTGAAGGAAGGTTAGAGGGAGGCGGGCCGGGCTGTGATTGGTGCATCTCTGGTGGCGGCTCTGCATGATTGGTCGTGGGATTCGCAGCCAGAACAACAAGAGGGATCGCTGTGCAGCAAAAGCAGCAATCCCTTTTGCTGTTCTGGCTTCTGGGATAGCTGCACAGCCTGCATTCACCCCATAAGACGCACACATGTTCCCCCTTACTTTTTAGGAGGGAAAAAGTGAGTCTTATAGAGCAAAAAATACGGTATTTTGGATTATCACTTTCATTGGCATTAAAATACTGCCACACTGTGGCTGCAGCTGGGAATAAGGAATATGAATATAGCAGGGCTTGTGTGCTGCAAGTCTATGACTAATTGGATGTAATTATAAGATGTTTACAGTGTGTATGAATAGAAACATTTATAAATTGTAATTGAGTTGCTTTTGCAATACCCATTTAGACTGCACAAGGGTAGGGAAGCAGACACAAATTACATTTTTGTGTTCAATAGTGTATTTCCTATGAGACCCAGTCTAAAAATCATACCAGAGCTCAGATTAGATTGCCTGTGGGTGCAGTGCGGGGACACACACTGTATTGACTCCACATCTTGTGTCGTGTGATAAGGTTTCGTGTTTTTAAAACACCTTTTTGACATGGAAAAGGTAACAAATGTGTTAATAGTCAATTATGTACGTACCCTTTAAAAAAAATTTGAAGAAATGGTGAGACTTGAGTACCAAGAAAAGAACTAAGTATTTTTCTTTCTTTTTTGCAAATAATTTTTATTAATTTTCTAATACAAATTTATATAAGTTTTAACATCCAATTTTCACCAACTTTTTCTTTTGAACTTCCATCAGCATGTCTCACAACTCTCCGTAGTATCACCTTTTCTCACATTTCACAATTTAATATTGCACTATAACATTCCTTACCCTATCATATTATTTATACACTATTTCTACCATTACTTCTCACAAACTTTCTTGAAAGCTTACAAACGTTAACTGTTCATCACAAATATGTTTAATATATTCTGTAAATTTATTCCAGTCCTCAGTGAATCTCTGATCTCGTCTAGCCCGAATCCTCCCTGTTAATTTGTCCATTTCTGCGTATTCCATCAGTTTCATTCTCCATTCTTCAATCGTAGGCAATTCTTCTTGCTTTCACTTCTGGGCCATCAGAATTCTAGCTGCTGTTACTGCATAAAAAAATATTTTCTCATCCTTCTTTTTAATCCTAACATTCCTAGTAAAAATGCTTCTGGCTTCTTAGCAAAATGTATATTTCAACATTTTCTTTAACTCATTATAAATCATTTCCCAGAAGGGTTTTACTTTTTTACATTCCCACCACATATGATAAAATGTTCCTTCTTTTTCCTTACATTTCCAACATTTATTACTCATTTTATACATCTTACCAAGTTTTACCGGTGTTACGTACCATCTATATATCATTTTCATAACATTTTCTTTTATTGTAGTACATGCAGTAAACTTCATTCCTTCCTTCCTCAACTTTATCCAATCATCAAATTGAATATTATGTCCAAAATCTTTGGCCCAGTGTATCATAGCTGATTTAACCTCTTCATCCTTTGTATACCACTCTAATAATAGTTTGTACATTTTGGATAAAATTTTAACCTCATTATTCAATATTTCTTGTAGAAACCTAGATTCCTTTTCAGAAAAACCTCTTTCCAATAGCTCTTTTTTAAACATTTCATTCAACTGAAAATAATGCAACCAATCATTCACACATACTTTCACTTCTTCATATGGTTTCAACTTCCATTTATTTCCTTCTTTACTTATTAAATTTCCATATGTTATCCATTTCCCTGTCATATTGATATTTTTAACACTCATTACTTCCAGTGGCGATACCCAGTATGGAGTTTTGGGCTCCAGTAGGTTTTTGTACCTACTCCATACCTCAATACCTCATCCCCTGATGATGTGGTTTTCAAAACCTTTATGTACTCTTTTTTTATCATGCCATAAATATGCGTGTCACCCGAATCTATTATCATAACCTTCTAAATCCAACAATTCTGTATGTTCTAACTTCATCCATTCTTTCAACCAACAAATACATGATGCCTCATAGTATAATCTTAAATCTGGCAGAGCGAAGCCTCCTCTATCTCTTGCATCTATTAATATCTTAAATTTAATTCTCGGCTTCTTCCCCTGCCAAATGTATCTTGATATTATTCTTTGCCATTCTTTATATATTGCCACTCCCTTAATTATTGGAATTGTTTGGAATAGAAACAACATTTTCGGTAACACGCTCATCTTCATCGTTGCAATTCTTCCCCAAAATGATAATTTCATTCTCCCACACACCTCCAGATCTCTCTTAATCTTATTCCATATTGGTACATAATTATTCTGAAATAGATCAATACTCCTGGGGGTTAATATAATTCCTAAATATTTCACTTTCTTAACCACCTCGATCTCTGTCTGTTGTTGTATTTTTTCAGTTGTGTCATAATCAATATTCTTTACAATTATCTTAGTTTTTTTCTTATTTAACTTAAAACCAGCCACCTGTCCAAATTGTTCTATCTCATCCAGCACCTCTTTAACACTTTTTATGGGATCTTCTATCGTTATGGGACATGGGTGGCATTGTGGGTAAAAGCCTCAGCGCCTAGGACTTGCCGATCGAAAGGTCGGCGGTTCGAATCCCTGCGGCGGGGTGCGCTCCTGTCGTTCGGTCCCAGCACCTGCCAACCTAGCAGTTTGAAAGCACCCCCGGGTGCAAGTAGATAAATAGGGACTGCTTACCAGCGGGACGGTAAACGGTGTTCTGTGTGCTGCGCTGGCTCGCCAGATGCAGCTTGTCACGCTGGCCACGTGACCCAGAAATGTCTGCGGACAGCGCTGGCTCCCAGCTTCTAGAGTGAGATGAGCGCACAACCCAAGAGTCTGGCAAGACTGGCCCATATGGGCAGGGGTACCTTTACCTTTACCTATCGTTATAACCAAGTCATCGGCAAATGCTTTTACTTTATATTCATTACATCCAACTGTCACACCTTTTATACCTTCGTTATTTCTTACTGATCTTAGGAAGACTTCTAGGAAGAACTAAGTATTTTTCATTGTGTGGGTAGGTGATGAATTCAGGAATGTATGAAGATGCCCAACACAAATCCACATCTTTGGTCCATCTAGCCTGATATTGGTGGTGGTGGTGGCAGCCAACAACTCTCCAAGGCACCTGGAGCCTTCTGCTTGGGTACCACACAGCTATGGACCCTTCTTGACGGGTTGGCATTACGTTGCTTTGCAACTATTTACACCAATTACCACAGAACCAATATTGCTGCTCCATCATCCCTCAGCTGCCTCCTGAGGATGGGGTCCTGGCCTTTAAGCCAGCCAATCCTGGGCAGAACTGCAGGGTGTTAAGAACAGCAGTGTGCACAGGTTGGAACTTTCTAGATCTCTGACAGGAATGGAAGGCATTCCTTCCATTCAACAGACAGAATTCTGGCTATTTGCTAAGCAAAGAGGAAACTGTCTTTCCATAAACTGCTTTCCTAGCCACTGTGGAGAAGACATGGAGACAGAGAACCTTGTTGGTTAATTCCATGGCTACTTCTTTTTCAGAGTTTTTAATTCCATCTTCTTTCATGTGCATGTTTGAGGCCTTTTCACTAGTGTGGGTGGCCATGCCACTGTTACCTATCCCTTTATACATACCCTGTTAGATACTCCTAGCAGAACCCAGAGCAACATGGAGACCCCTGAAGGAGGATGAGAGTTCTCTGGGACAACACAAGGTGCAGCTCTGCTGCAAAGCCTTATTGCATGCAGAAGTTCCTGGGTGCAATTCTTGGCACAGCCAGACGGGGCCAGCAAAGACCAAAGGGTGCAGACATTGACAGAGCAGCCGTCGGAGTTGATATAGGACTGCTTCCTATGTTCCTCCAAACTCCAGCCGCCTTCCTAGCACCCAGCTCAGCTTGCTCCTGCCATTTCGCCCGTTTCCCGCAGTTTTATCTTACGTGGAACCATTCTGAAAATGCATTTTTTGTGTTTTAAAAAACATTTAATTTTCCATAAGGCTCACCATCGTCATCTAGTGTCACATTGTATATTGCACTTAAAACGTTTTATTTGCAGCTGCACAGCTGAGTCCTTAGTCCTCATAGAATCATAGAGTTGGAAGAGACCACAAGGGCCATCGAGTCCAACCCCCTGCCAAGCAGGAAACACCATCAGAGCACTCCTGACATATGGTTGTCAAGCCTCTGCTTAAAGACCTCCAAAGTAGGAGACTCCACCACACTCCTTGGCAGCAAATTCCACTGTCGAACAGCTCTTACTGTCAGGAAGTTCTTCCTAATGTTTAGGTGGAATCTTCTTTCTTGGAGTTTGGATCCATTGCTCCGTGTCCGCTTCTCTGGAGCAGCAGAAAACAACCTTTCTCCCTCCTCTATGTGACATCCTTTTATATATTTGAACATGGCTATCATATCACCCCTTAACCTCCTCTTCTCCAGGCTAAACATGCCCAGCTCCCTTAGCCGTTCCTCATAAGGCATCGTTTCCAGGCCTTTGACCATTTTGGTTGCCCTCCTCTGGACACGTTCCAGTTTGTCAGTGTCCTTCTTGAATTGTGGTGCCCAGAACTGGACACAGTACTCTAGGTGAGGTCTGACCAGAGCAGAATACAGTGGCACTATTACTTCCCTTGATCTAGATGCTATACTCCTATTGATGCAGCCCAGAATTGCATTGGCTTTTTTAGCTGCCGCGTCACACTGTTGGCTCATGTCAAGTTTGTGGTCAACCAAGACTCCTAGATCCTTTTCACATGTACTGTTCTCAAGCCAGGTGTCCCCCATCTTGTATTTGTGCCTCTCATTTCCCCCCCCCCCAAGTGCAATACTTTACATTTCTCCCTGTTAAAATTCATCTTGTTTGTTTTTGCCCAGTTCTCTAATTTGTCAAGGTCGTTTTGAAGTGTGATCCTGTCCTCTGGGGTGTTAGCCACCCCTCCCAGTTTGGTGTCATCTGCAAATTTGATCAGGATGCCCTTGAGTCCATCATCCAAGTCGTTGATAAAGATGTTGAATAAGACCGGGCCCAAGACAGAACCCTGTGGCACCCCACTAGTCACTCTTCTCCAGGATGAAGAGGAACCATTGATGAGCACCCTTTGGGTTCGGTCAGTCAGCCAGTTACAAATCCACTGAGTGGTAGCATAGTCAAGACCGCATTTTACCAGCTTCTTTACAAGAATATCAAGGGGCACCTTGTCAAATGCCTTGCTGAAATCAAGGTAGGCTACGTCCACTGCGTTCCCTTCATCTACCAGGCTTGTAATTCTGTCAAAAAACAAGATCAGGTTAGTCTGACATGACTTATTTTTCAGAAATCCATGCTGACTATTGGTAATCACAGCATTCCTTTCTAGGTGCTCACAGACTGTTTGCTTAATGATCTGCTCCAGAATCTTCCCTGGTATTGATGTCAGACTGACTGGGCGGTAATTATTTGGGTCCTCTCTTTTCCCCTTTTTGAAAATAGGGACAACATTTGCCCTCCTCCAGTCTGCCGGGACTTCGCCTGTTCTCCAGGAATTCTCAAAGATGACTGCCAGTGGTTCTGAGATCACATCTGCCAGTTCTTTTAATACTCTTGGATGCAGTTCATCTGGCCCTGGAGACTTGAATACATCTAAACTAGCCAAGTATTCTTGTACTATCTCCTTAGTTATTCTGGGCTGTGTTTCCTTTGCTGAATCATTTGCTCCAAATTCTTCAGGTCGGGCATTGTTTTCTTTATAGGGGAAGACTGAGGCAAAGACGGCATTGAGGAGTTCAGCCCTTTCTGTGTCCCCTGTTTGCATCTCACCATCTTCTCCTCTGAGTGACCCCACTGTTTCTTTGTTCTTCCTTTTGCTACGAACATACCCATAAAAGCCTTTTTTGTTGCTTTTAACCTCTCTAGCCAGCCTGAGTTCATTCTGTGCTTTAGCTTTTCTGACTTTGTGTCTACATGTGCTGGCTATTTGTTTGAATTCCTCTTTGGTGGTTTCCCCCCTTTTCCATTTTTTGTACACATCCTTTTTTAATCTTAACTCAGTTAAAAGTTCTTTAGATAGCCACCCTGGCTTCTTTAGGCACCTTCCATGTTTCCGTCTCATTGGTATTGCCTGACGTTGTGCTTTTACTATCTCCCTCTTAACAAACTCCCAGCCATCATGAACTCCCTGTCCTTTTAGTATTACTGTCCATGGGATCTCACCCAGCACTTCCCTAAGTTTTATGAAGTCAGCTTTCTTAAAGTCAAGAAATTGAGTCCTAGTATGCTTGGCTGCTCCTTTCCGCTGTATAGTAAACTTCAGAAGAGCATGATCACTCGCGCCTAATGATCCTTCCACTTCTACCCCACTAACCAGGTCATCAACATTGGTTAGGACCAGATCTAAAATGGCTGTTCCTCTTGTTGCTTCTCCCACTTTCTGGACAATGAAGTTGTCTGCAAGGCCAGTGAGGAATCTGTTTGACCTTATGCTCTTGGCTGAGTTTGACATCCAACAAATATTGTTCAACAATTGTTCAACAATGTCCTTGCAACTCTTCCAAGGACATGATGTTTGGTTTTTAAAATATTGTCCCACCTTTGGGGATTAGTAAAGAGTAGGATTGTGGGGGTCAGTTCCCAGCTTGTTCCCATTCAGTGGCAGGTTTTCCCAGGGAAAAGCAAATCCTCTCAGAGCCATGCCTGGAAAGCACGGGCCAAGCAAACCAGCGTGTCCGTGAGCCCAGTGGCTTCTAGCTGCATTGAAGAACCTTCTCCAGCAGACTGGACTTCCTTGCAGCCAGGTGGAAGCAGCACCTCTTCAGACATGGGGCTGGCCTGCTCCACATGTGTTTGTGTCTGTGTGTTTTAATAACTACAAATGTTTTTCTAAAGCGGGAGATATTATTTGCAGCTGACCAGGTAGATCTTATTGTTCTAGAAACCACCCCCACCCCCTGCATCTCCGTGGGCAGAGTACCTGCCTTGAATGCAGAAGGTCCTGAGTTCAATTCCCACTCCTTCCTGAAACCCTGCAGAATGGCTGCCTGTCATGTAGCCCAGCCTTTCTCTAACTTGGGTCTCCAGATGATGTTGGGACTGTGGGAGTGTGTGTGTGTGTGTGTGTGTGTGTGTGTGTGTGTACACACACACACACACACACACACACAATCTGTTTTATTTGATTTTCAAAAATATAAGCAAAGCATAAAACAGTACAAAATCCAGATATCAAGATTACTCTGAATCTCCTGACTTCCCTCCTTCCATGGGCCCTTTTGGTTCTATTTTCAACTGCATATCAGTACTTCTCCAATTTTTCAGCTTCCTAAGTTATCTATGGCGTGCTCTGGTCCAGGGGGTCACAAAGAGTCGGACACGACTAAACGACTAAACAACAACAACATTGTCTATATTTTCTGTTACAAGTGTATGGCGGTGGGGGCAGATGTTATAGGCGAAGGGGATCGAGATACGGATATGCTCGTACCCCTTCCAATCTGCGCCCTATCCCGAGAGACGAGGGTAGGGTGAGCAAGGATTACTCACCTCCTTCACTGGTGTTGTGCAATGCCAGGTCTATAGGCAACAAAACCGCTACCCTGCGAGATTTCTTTACCTCGCAGGGGGTCGACCTGGCTTGTGTGACGGAGACCTGGGTGTGCGAAGGGGTAACTGTTACCTTACGAGAGATGGCGCCCCCGGGTTTCTCCGTCCTCCACCAGTCACGGACTGTGGGCCGGGGGGAGGGGTGGCAGTATTAATCCGGGAAGATTGTTCTTTCAGGGCTCTACCATCGCCATCGATCCCCGGCATTGAATGTGTTGGCCTAGTGTGGGGCTCCGAGGAGAGCTTGGCTGTCTGGCTGGTGTACCGGCCACCTAGCGCACCAGCAGCCACCCTGTCAGGCCTGCTGGAGGCAGTGGCCGGCTGGGCCTTGGAGTTCCCTAACCTATTGGTATTGGGAGACTTCAACTTCCACGCTGATGCCACTCCCTCCTCACAGGCTCTGGACCTGGTGTCTTCCATGGCGACACTAGGGCTCTCCCAGTTTGTTTCGGGCCCCACACATCAAGCAGGCCACACGCTGGATTTGATCTTTGGCGCCGGTATAGATGTGATCATGTCTCCTTCGATGAAGGTGCCATGGTCTGATCACTACGCTCTGAAAGCCAGGATTGACTTTCCACCCCCACCCTGCTTAGGTGGCGAGCCGATTTGGGCTCGCCCGCAGAGGCTGATGGACCCTGATAGATTCCGTCAAGCCTTGCGGGACCTTGCTCCCCTTGGCGACTCATTGACTGAGCTTGTTGAGGGCTGGAATACCCAGCTCCTGGCAGCCATCGATGAGATCGCACCTAAGCGCCCTCTGCGACCCCGCAGAAACCGGGCTCCCTGGTTTACCGAGGAGCTTCGGAAAATGAAGCGGGACCTCAGACGGCTAGAGCGAGTATGGCGGGGTGCCCGTGACGGAGCCTCAAGAACATCTTATAGGGTTTTTATGAAAACCTATGAGATGGCAGTGAAGGCCGCTAAGAAGTCTTACTTCTCGGCCTCCATTGCATCCGCTAGCTCTCGCTCGGCGCAATTATTTAGTATAATTCGGTCTTTAATGTCCTTTGAAAGACAGCCAAATTTAAATAACAATCTGACACACAGCTGTGAGGCATTTGCGAGCTTTTTTGCAGAGAAGGTCCTGTTGCTCCGCCATGACCTCCCTGCCAATTTGGATACAATAAAGGAACTGGAGGCCCCTCGACTGTCCTCGGGTCCAGTATTGGACCACTTTGACCGGATATCTCCAGCCGATGTGGACAGATTCCTCCAAGCTGGGAAGCCCACCACCTGTCCTCTTAACCCGTGCCCGTCATGGCTGATTAGAGCGTGTCCAGACGAGGTGCGGGCCCCCCTGGGGGATATCATCAATTTGTCCCTTGGCACCGGGATATTCCCAGGGGAACTGAAGGAGGCGGTGGTGCGCCCGCTCTTAAAGAAAACATCATTAGATCCCTCAGATCTATCCAATTACCGCCCGGTCTCGAATCTTCCATTCCTGGGTAAGATGATTGAGAGAGCGGTTGCTGAACAGCTTGGTAGGTTTCTGGATGAAACATCTGCTTTGGATCCATTCCAGTCCGGCTTCCGCGCTAGTCATGGGACCGAGACGGCTCTGGCCGCCCTAACAGATGATCTCCGCAGGCAGCTGGATCGAGGCGGGTCGGGGCTGCTGATTCTTCTAGATCTGTCAGCAGCCTTTGACATGGTCGATCATGAACTCCTGGACCACCGCCTTGCCGACGTGGGGATCCAGGGCACAGTCCTTCAATGGCTGCGCTCGTTTCTCTCTGGTCGGGGACAGAGGGTGGCGCTTGGGGAGGAATTGTCATCGCGCCACTCCTTGGTGTGTGGAGTGCCTCAGGGTGCGATTCTCTCCCCGATGCTTTTTAACATCTTTATGCGCCCCCTCGCCCAGCTTGTCCGGAGTTTTGGGCTGGGTTGCCATCAGTATGCCAATGACACCCAACTCTATCTGTTGATGGATGGCCATCCTGACTCGGCCCCAGACACACTGACCAGATGTCTGGAAGCTGTGGCTGGATGGTTACGTGGGAGCCGGTTGAAGTTAAATCCTTTGAAGACAGAGGTCCTCTGGCTGGGACGGGATGATATGGGATCGAGGGGGCAACTCCCATCTCTTGCGGGGTGCAATTAGTGCCAGCACCGTCCGTTAAGAGTTTGGGTGTAATCTTCGATACCTCCCTCTCTATGGAGGCGCAGATTACAGCTATAACAAAGGCGGCATTTTTTCATCTCCGCCAAGCTAAGCAGTTGGCCCCTTATCTCTCTCGCCCTGACCTAGCCACTGTGATCCATGCGACGGTCACCTCCAGACTGGATTGTTGTAACTCGCTCTACGTGGGGCTGCCCTTGAGACTGACCCAGAAACTCCAGCTGGTACTATACCAGCTGCACTGGCTCCCGGTGGAGTACAGGATCAGGTTTAAGGTGCTGGTTTTAACCTTTAAAGCCCTATACGGCCTAGGACCCTCGTACCTACGGGACCGCCTCTCCTGGTATGCCCCACAGAGAAACCTACGGTCTGCAAATAATAACATCCTCAAGGTCCCAGGCCTCAGAGAGGTTAGGCTGGCCTCAACTAGAGCCAGGGCCTTCTCGGCTGCGGCTCCAATCTGGTGGAATGCTCTGTCACAAGAGACTAGGGCCCTGCGGGACCTGACATCTTTCCGCAGGGCCTGCAAGACAGAGTTGTTCCGCCAGGCCTTTGGTCAGGGCGCAGCCTGACTCCCTCCTCTGGCAACCTGCACAGAATTTTGCTTAATTGGTTGCCATCAATTTGATTTAATTAATTTTTATAATGAAATATTTTTAGATTGTGTGACTATTTGACTGTTTGATTATTTGATTGTTGTTAGCCGCCCTGAGCCCGGCTTCGGCTGGGGAGGGCGGGATATAAAAAATTATTATTATTATTATTATTATTATTATTATTATTATTATTATTATTTAAAATCCTGCTAATGTTTTGACCTGTTTACAGTGATTTTGTATATACATTATAAACACTTCTCATTCTTTTTAAAATTTCTTGTCTTCTTGATTCCCAGATAATTTTGCCATTTTGGCATAGTCCATCAGCTTGATTTGCCATTCTTCTCTGGACGGGACTGTCTCTTCCTTCCATCTCTGGGCTAGTAACATCCAGGTGGCTGTTGTAGCATACATGAACAATTTCCTCTGGTCCTTTGGGATTTGGTACCTATAATTCCTAATAAAAAGGCTTCTGGTTTTTTTAACAAGAGTTATTTTGAACATTTTTTTCATTTCATTATATATCATTTTCCATAATTTTTTAGTTATATTACAGGTCCACCACATACGATAAAAGGTACCTTCTTTTTCTTTACATTTCCAGCATATATTGGGTACTTGTTCTGTACATTTTTGCTAGTTTTACTGGGGTCAAATACCACTGGTACATCATTTTCATATAATTTCCTTTCAATAAAGAACATGCCGTAAATTTCAGAACTATTTTCCATAGCCTCTCCCAGTCTGTCATTTGTATATTATGTCCCACATCTTTCGCTCATTGTATCATCACAGATTTGACCTATTCATCTTTTGTTTCCCATTCCAGGAGCAAATTATATATTTTTGACAATTTAATATTATCTCCTAAAATCTCTCTTTGAAATCTTGATAACTCATAATTAAAACCTTTCTTTTTATCATTTTTTTTTTAAAAATCGTTTAATTGATGGTATTGTAGCCAAACTGTTACCACCCCTTCAAAATCTTTTAATTTTACCTGGTTTTCTACCTCAGTTAACAACTCTCAATATGTTGGCCAATTGGTCCTCATATTCACTTCCTTGAAAGATATTGTTTCTAACAGGGAAAGCTACCATGGTGTTTTTTGTTCTAATAAGTCTTTATACTTCTCCCATACTTTAAAAATTGATTTTCTTATTATATTATTCTGAAAGCCTTTGTGTAAAAAGGTAAAGGTAAAGGTACCCCTGCCCGTACGGGCCAGTCGTGTCCGACTCTAGGGTTGTGCGCCCATCTCACTTAAGAGGCCGGGGGCCAGCGCTGTCCGGAGACACTTCCGGGTCACGTGGCCAGTGTGACGAAGCTGCTCTGGCGATCCAGAACAAGTGCAGCACACGGAAACGCCGTTTACCTTCCCGCTCTAAAGCGGTACCTATTTATCCACTTGCACTTAAGAGTGCTTTCGAACTGCTAGGTGGGCAGGAGCTGGGACCAAGCAACGGGAGCGCACCCCGCCGCGGGGATTCGAACCGCCGACCATACGATCGGCAAGTCCTAGGCGCTGAGGTTTTACCCACAGTGCCACCCGCGTCCCTAAGCCTTTGTGTACTTTCACCTTAAAGGTAAATGTAAAGGGGTCCAACCGTGACCGACTCTGGGGTTGCGGTGCTCATCTTGCTTTATTGGCTGAGGGAGCTGGCGTACAGCTTCCGGGTCATGTGGCCAGCATGACTAAACTGCTTCTGGTGAACCAGAGCAGCGCACGGAAACGCCGTTTACCTTCCCGCCGGAGCGGTACCTATTTATCTACTTGCACTTTGATGTGCTTTTCAGCTGCTAGGTTGGCAGGAGCAGGGATCGAACAACAGGAGCTCACCCCGTTGCGGGGGTTCGAACTGCCGACCTTCTGATCGGCAAGCCCTAGGCTCTGTGATTTAACCCACAGCGCCACCTGCATCCCTAACTTTCACCTTATCATACCATAAATATGCATGCCATTCAAATCTATTATCATGTCCTTCTAAGTCTAACACATCTCCATTTTTCAATATTATCCATTCCTGAATCCAGCAGATGCAAGATTCCTCATAATATAATCTCAAATCCGGCAGGATGAAACCTCCTTTCTGTTTAGTATCTGATCACTGGTCAACAACAAATTTGTTGTCTGCATTTTTTCAGTTGATATAGGACGAATCTGATGCGCTGAATCCAAAAATCACATTGGTTTTGCTCAATTAGGTCAAGTTTTTGAGCTATGGCCACATGTCGCATTTTTACGTTTTTGTTCACATCTACGCTTGTGTGGAGCATTTTAGGAGAAGTTGGTGGGGGTAAAATGCCATGTCGAATAATTGTTTTGATTGGAAATGATTATTTTAATGACAAGAAGTATTCAGGTCTGATAGTTCTGGGGGATTATGTCGAAAAGGAATCAGTTTGAAGTCATAAAACCTCGAAATCTTCCATAAATTGGTGCGGCAAAGCATAAAGTTATTTTGGTATTAAACTTGGTGACTAGGATAAAGCTTGGGTGCCACACATGGTGTGCAAGGCATGCACCGAGACTCTACGTGGGTGGACCAATGGCAAGAGGAGTCTGAACTTTGGAATTCCCATGGTTTGGAGGGAGCCGACAAACCATGTCATTGACTGCTACTTCTGCGCTGTTGATGTGTGTGATGGCCTGGGAATCCGATTCAGAGGCTGAACCAGAGGTATCCCAGCCTGCACAGGAGTCCCCGCCTCCAGGGCCAGCTGAATTGGGGCAGGGCCTTGATTCTGAAGCGCCTGCATCTGTGCCGGATCCTCAGGAGCAGGCACCAGGTGAATCCACTCTGGCTCCGGAGGCGATTGAGGACGGATTGCCTACAGGTGCGCCTCTCACAGCCCTGTCAGGGGAAAGTGAGTCTCCCCCTGGGTCCAGTAACCCACCGGCCTCTCCTGAGCTGCAGAGGCTCAGGGCAGAGAGGCGGAGAGAACTGGTTTCTCCCAGGAGGAGTGCTCGCCTTAAGGCCAGGAGAGCCGGGTCACCTGGGGGCCGGGACCGCCCCTGGCCTCAGATAAGATAAAGGCCAGTCAGCCAGGTCCCAGGTTGCGGGAGCAACGTCGTTGAAGAGCTGTTTTGGCCAGCATCCAGTCCTGTTCCCCCAGAGTTCCTGTCCTTGCCCGGCTCCTTGCTGTGGACCCCGCTTTGCCCGTGGAGGACTGTCTGCTAACCCTCGACTCAGGTCCTGGACCTCGCCCCATGGTAACCTCCCCGCCTGGATCAGCACAATGTGACTGGGATCAACAGAAAGAACCGGAGCAGCCTCAAGTATCCTGATCTTCAATCAGCACGTCGTCCTGTAGCTCATTGTGATGAAATTCCAGTGCCTATTGTAATGAGTATGGGTTGCTCGTGCGTAAGTTGCCGCCTCTCCTGGCTATGTTGCCTTGTTGGACTTTTCTGTCTGGACAGCCCTTCACTTCGTGGCTGCCTCAGTCGCTAGCAGAATCCGTCAGTGGGCGTTTCTTAAACCTTTTCCAACATAAAAGTTGTTTGACGCCCAGTCTCCTCCTACTCTCTCTGCGCGGAAGTCTTCTGCGCAGTGTGGGCGTCGGTAGTGGAGGACCCGTGCTCTCCCCGCTGGTGTCCGGTGAAGAGTCCTGGAGCCCTCTCGCCGATTCCCCCATCTGCCCCCCCTTTATCCCTGGTGTAGCGCTGATTTATTTCCCCATCTGCTGAGCTGCCTCTCTCCCTGCTGGGCCCTTCTCCAGCATCATTTGAGAGCCTTCCCTCCGCCTCTAGCTCCGATGTCAGTTCCCTGACATCCACCTCCCCCCCCAAGGCCCCCTCCACCCCCGGCCCAACCTGTTGACCCAACTTCGTCCCTTTATTTGGCCGACGATGCGGGGAACCCCTGGAAGGAGCTGTCGCCATCCTCTGAGGATTCAAAACCCGCTTCCCACCCGCTCTGATCCCTTCCCCGCGGGGTGGGCCTCCCAGTCTGATTCTTCTTCCTCCGAAGCCTCTCCTCCCTCCTCCTCGGAGGCAGAAAAACCCACAAAATCCTCTTCATCGTCTGTGGTTCCAAATTCCTCCTCCCAGAATCTCGCTAGTGGTTTGGGTTTGTCCGGGAACAGGCGGTGGAATTCCTCCACCAGATACCCGTCAGTGATTGCCTCCGCGGGAACCCACGTGTTTTCCGACCCGGGTTCTCCCTCCCAAGCCACCAAGTACTCCACCTGGCGTCCTCGCCACCTTGAATCAAGTATTTCCGTGGTCAAGTTGTGGTGCTCCCTCTCTTCTACCTGCGGGTGTGTGTTAACTTCTCCCTCTCGCCCCGGGAATCCCCTTCCTTCCCTGTACAGAGAGAGTAGGGACCTATGGAACACCGGGTGTATCTTCATGCTGTCTGGCAATTTGAGCTTGAATGCCACGGGGTTCACCTGCTGTGTCACCTCAAACGGTCCCAGCCGCCTGGGCTGCAACTTCTTGCACCCCCCCTTAAAAGGCAACCCTTGGGTTGACAACCACACCCGATCTCCCACCCGTATGGTCTCCCCTTCCCTACGGCGCTTGTCTGCCTGCCTCTTGTAAAATTCCTTTGCCCGCTCCAAGTTCATCTTAAGTTGCTGGTGTAGGGCTTCCATTTCTTCCACAAACTGCTCTGCCGCCGGTACGCTCCAACCTTCCTCCCCACTCCCCGGGAAGGCCCTGGGGTGACACCCATAATTGGCCATAAACGGGCTCATTCCCGTGGACACATGTTCAGCGTTATTGTATGCAAATTCAGCCAGTGCTAGTTTCTCTACCCAATCGTTCTGCCTCTCGCTGACATAGCAGCGTAGGTATTGCTGGAGTATACTGTTCGCTCTTTCTGCTTGCCCGTTGGTTTCCGGGTGTCTCGCCATTGAGAAGCCCACTTCGACCTGCAGGAAGCCCATGAGCTTCCTCCAGAAATGGGAAGTAAATTGTTTCCCGCGGTCGGAGATAACCCTCGAAGGAGCCCCATGCAACCTGAAGATGTGATCTACAAACAACCTGGCTGTTTCCTCTGCCGTGACCGCATGTGAGCAAGCTATAAAATGGCACATTTTTGTTAGTAGATCGACCACAACCATGACCGCTGTCTTCCCCCGGGACTTGGGCAAATCGGTCATAAAATCAATGGACACCACCTCCCAAGGTTTCCCCGGCGTGGGTAAGGGTTCCAGTAATCCTGCGGGGGCAGCCTGCTCCCCCTTTGCCCTTTGGCAGCGGTCGCAACCCCGTACATATTCCCGTACATCCTCCCTCACCCTGGGCCACCAGAACTGCCTGGTGACGAGCATCATGGTTTTATGCTGTCCAAAGTGTCCAGCTGTGGGGTTGTCATGGAGTTGTTTGAGTACCTTTCCCTGTAGGGTCTCCCCCGGTACATACAGTGCCCCCTTATAGTGCAGTACCCCTTCCTTCTCCTCAAACCCTCCTTGGGTTTCTCTTCCGTCTTGGAGTTCCCGGATTTTAGTTTGTGCGAACACGTCATTTCTAGTAAGTCCGGCCAGTTCTCGTTTCCCCACCAAGGTTCCCCCACACACCCATCGGTCCTCGGGGATCACGTGTCGTATCTCCAGCGGCCCCTCTCCTTCCCAGTACTCCGGCTTCCGGGAGAGAGCATCTGCTCTCACGTTTTCCTCTCCTGGCACGTATCGGATTTCGAAGGAAAACTTGGGGAACTCCTGTGCCCATCGAATCTGTCTCTGGTTGAGCACTCGTGCGGTCCTCCAGTATTCCAAGTTCTTGTGATCTGTACAAACCTGGATCTTGTGCTGCGCCCCTATTAGTAGGTGTCGCCATCGACGAAGCACCGCATAGATCACAAGCAGTTCGCGGTCATACACAGTATAGTTTTGCTCCGACTTGTTCAGCTTTCTTGAAAAAAAGGCACACGGTCTCCATTCCTGCTTGCTCCTCCCTGGCTGCAAAAGAACCACCCCAATGGCTCTGTCGGACGCGTCGGTCTCTAGCCTCATGGGTTTCTCCAGATCCACGTGCAGGAGCTGCTCTTCCGATGCGAACGCCTTCTTCAGGTTTTCAAAGGATTGCTGGGCCTCCTCTGTCCAGACGAACTTCCTTTTGCTACTGAGACAATCTTTGATGGGTGCTGTCAAGTGGGCGAAGTTCTTGATGAACTTCCTGTAGAAGTTGCTGAACCCTAGGAACCTCTGCACGTCCTTCCGGGTTTTGGGAGCCTTCCACTCCAGCACTGCCTGCACTTTGCTTGGGTCCATCGCTAAGCCTTTGTCTGACAACTTGTACCCCAGAAACTCGACTTCTCTGGCATGAAATTGACATTTTTCCAGCTTGACCCACAACTGGTGATTCTGCAGTCGTTTTAGCACTTCCCTGACATCTCTGACATATTGCTCCTCATTGTCCGAATAGATTAAGACATCGTCCAAGAAGGCTATGCAGTTCTTGTACAGCAGGGACCCCAACATGTGGTGCATGAAAGCTTGAAAACAGGCGGAGCCCGACTGTAATCCAAAAGGCATAATTAGGTACTCAAAGGCCCCCAGGGGTGTGAACATTGTGGTCTTCCATTCGTCCCCCTCCCTCATCCTAATCAAGTTGTATGCTCCCCTGAGATCAAGCTTGGTAAAAATTTTCCCCTGCCTCACCCGTGTTAAAATGTCGTCAATCCTGGGCATTGGGAAGGTCACTGGTTCCGACACCAAATTGACGGCCCTATAGTCCACAACGAGCCTGGGTTGATTAGTGTCCTTTTTTGTCCACAAAGAACACCGGACTGCCCCCTACCGCTTTGATTCTCTTATGAAGCCCCTTTTCAGGTTCTTGTCAATAAATTCCCACAACTCCTTCATCTCCCTGTCCGACATGGCATACAGTTTACCCACCGGTAGCTGCGCCCCAGGGAGCAAGTTGATTTGGCAGTCAAAGGGCCTATGGGGGGGTAGTCTATCTGCCTCCTTCTCACTGAAGACCTCCTGCAGGTCAGCATATTGTGGTGGCACCTCCCCTTTCGGCTCCACAGCTATCCCAGCCACCCTGGCCACTGTCATTCTTGGGGGTTTCTCCCCCTAGACAGTGTTGCAAGCAGTAAGCGGACCCAAAGGTGACCGTTCTCTGATGCCATGCCACCACTGGATCATGTTGTGCTAGACAGCTCATCCCTAATATTATTGGGGGCCCTGCCAGTGAGGCTACGTGAAAGGCGATAGTCTCTGTGTGCCTGGAAACCCTCATTCTCATTGGTGGGGTCTGGTGCGTCACTTCCCCTCCCAGAAGCTCCCTGCCATCAATGGTGGTTACTTGCAAGGGGAAATCCAGGGGCAGCAGGTGGAGCTGGTGCTCTAGTGCAAAGTCCTTGCTGAAGAAATTGCAGGAACTGCCTGAATCCAACAGCCCTTTCACCTTGACTGGGTGCCCATTTGGGAGTTCTAGCACCACTTCTATGGCTATAGCCGCCCTGGGGGGGGGGGTCTGGTTGGGGCACTTCTATTGGCTGCTGGCTTGGCTGCTGTGCCCGCTGAGTGGCAGCCAAGTGTTGGCGTTTCCCTGCTCCCGCCCCTTGACCACCTCCTCCTCAGCCCCTGCAGCTCCCACCATCCCTTGCCAGGCCTTTGTTTGCGGGCAGACCCTGGAAAAATGTCCTGGCTGCTGGCAGAGAAAACACTTCTTGGTGGTTTTCCCATCCTTTCCCTCCCTCTTGCGACCTTCACTGGAGTTTGAAACCTCCCGCGCGCGCGCCCCATCTATTTCCATTGGCTCCGCCGGCGGGGAAGGCTGCCTTGGTATTTCAGGAATGCGGTAGTCATGGTAACGTTGCTCTCTCCCTTCCCGCTTCTCCTGGGCCCGCGCTTCCTGCCTTACACCAATCGCACTGAAAAGGATATATCAAGAACTCTGGCCAAAAGTTTCAATATAAGGAATAATTCCTACTCAAGAGTTGAAATGAAAAACGTGTATATTCTGCTAAGAATAACAGTTTGAAGCTAGTAGTAAATTTAAACACAACGTGTAAGTACAATAGTTTTAAAGTAATGGTAAGTTTGGATACAACGTTTAAGTACAGAAATAATGTAGTTTCAAATATACAGTGATATAGTACAAAGGTACATGAAATACCAGTGCACAACAATTGTTTTATACAAGTCTCAATAGTAGTCAAAAAGAGTCCACATTATATAAAATCAGAAAGGGTTACTTCCGTGTTTCGCCACTCGCGCATGCGTAGAAGCGCTAAATCGTGTCAACATGATTCATGGTGTCAACATGACTGTGATGTGTTACAAGTCATTAACTCCAAGCCTCATAGCCATGCCTCAGAAAACACAAACCACCCCAGCTTTTCAGAGCTGGCTATCGTGGCTTTAATCTTTGTGCATTGCTACACCGTATAAAGCACTGACTTTTATATATCTATTTTCACTGCCAAATGTTGCAGGGGGCCATTTTCCGCAGTTTGGCGCTGCTTTAGAGTTAATTGGATGACGTCAGGTTTTCGGTTAGAGCGCCAAAGGCTCATTTTGTGGGGCGCTGTGAAACGTGCGGTTTTCACTGCTAAACACTGCACAGGCCATTTTGCCAGCGCTCGACGCAGGAATCCCTTTCCCATAATATCTTATACATTTTAGACAGCACTTTTACGTTATGCAACAGGTATCTCTCCAGTTGTGATATTTGGCAAAATCTTGATCCTGAGAGTTAGGGTTCCGAGGGCTTGTTTTGTGGGGTGCAGGAAAACATAGTGTTTTCACTGCCAAATGTTGCATGGGGCCTTGTTACAGCATATGGCTCTGCTTTGGAGTTAGTCGGACAACCCCTGATTTTTGGCGAAATCTTGAAACTACTGTTTAGTGTGCTGATGGCTCATTTTTTGGGGGGGGGGAGGAGCTGTGAAACGTATTTTTACAGGGGCTCTTCCTGGAGTTTGGCACCTCTTTGGAGTTAATCGGATAATGTCATATTTTTGGCGAAATCTTTACGCTGCAGGTAAGGGTGTTGAGGGCTCATATTGTGGGGCACCATGAAACGTAGTTTTTTCACTGCCAAATGTCACATGGGGCCTTCTCCAAGCATTTGGTGAAACATAGTGTTTCTCGACAAACGTTGCAGAGGCTTTCCCCCGCAGCTTAGCACCCTTTGTAATGATTCGGCTGACCTTGGATTTTTGGCGATATCTTAACCCAGCAGGTTAGGGCGCTGAGGGCTCATTTTGTGGGGTGCTGGGAAATGTAGTGTTTTCTTTTTTCCCCCCCAAGAAATTGTTGTTTTTTCACAAAAATTTAAACACACAGACAAATAGACAAACAAACATAAATCATAACCTTATTAAGACTAATCTAATTAACATTGTTAAGTGACTTCCTCGTATCCCCCTGGTTGGATTTCAGTGCATATCATTTTAACGGTTTTCCAAATCAATATTCTTATAAAATTAACTTAATCACTTAACATCTTTCTTACTTCCCAGTTCAGTATTAAACATATTAATTCATCACATATTACATATTTAAATCCTAAGCCTATCCGCTATATGCAAGCTTTTTCCAATTAATTTAACTTAACATATTTAACTAAATAGTCATTAAATTTCACCCATTCTTCCTGATACTCCTCCTCCTTCTGGTCAGGGACTCTTCCAGTCCGGTCGGCTAGCTCCGAAAAATCCATCATCTTCATCTGCCATTCCTCCACTGTAGGGACTTCTTGCGTTTTCCAATTCTTAGCTAACAAAATTCTTGCTGCAGTTGTGGCATACAAAAATTGATATTTTATTCTTGGTTTCTTCCCTTGTCAGATGAATCTGGAAATATATTTTTGCCATTCTTTGAAGCATCCAGCACGGCTTGTCTCTTGATTGAAATAAAAAAAGCATTCTTGGCCATACATTCATCTTAATCACTGACATTCTCCCCATGGGGTTAGAGAGGGCCGTGTTCTGAGGAGAAGGCTTGGCCTGGGCCGACTCCTCACCTGCTCTCTCTCTGGCCAGGGGCGCAGAGGGGCCTTCTGGGGGGAGAAGGGGGGCAGGTGGCGCTGGCCGCGTCTGCCCCGACACCTGTGTACAACCTGACGGTGTCGAGAATCCAGCTCGACATCAGTAAGAAAATCAGTCAGAAATCAGTCTCACACCAAGATGACTTGAAGAAAAAGCTTTGGCTTCAGCCGCAATGTTTATTGTGTGCAGTAAGAAATAAATCATCCTCTCTCCTCCAGCACTGCGCTTGCTCTGCCTGGTACTCAAAGGTACCAAATCAAAGGAATGTAACCTTGCTTTTGCCCACAGACAAAGAGAGTGTTATGCTACGTGAGCCAATCATTAGTCTAGCATGAGGTGTTCACGTGCTCATCATGCTCTTAGCAATATCTCGTGCTGTAAAATCACTCTGCAATAATAAGAACTCTGCTCATGCTCTTATGTACAAGCAATCATTTTCCCACATGCCCTCTTTTCTTGTTTATATTATAAGAGGAAATCTTAATCAGAATCGCATTCCCATTACCTAAGCGTTTATATTTTGCAACAGAAATTCCCCTTGTAACCCCTATGGTGGGCCTTGGTCGAAACCACCATGCAGTACATTGGGAAATCAAAAAAAAGCAAGCATTGAATACAACAGCACACCATAATAAAACCAACAATACATGCAATTACAATCAATAACATTTTTCTTAACCATAATCGATTAAGTAACCAAAAAAATAACCAATCCCATGGATCAAAACCTTCAGGTGGATTCAAAGGATTATGGGTTATCATTTGTTCCATATAATCAATAATAGCAGAAATATTGGTTGATTGATCAGTTATATACATACAATAATGAGAATGAATTAAGGCACAAATTCCACCTTTAGAGGCAAAGATTACATTTAAAGCATAAAAAGTTTATAAAGCAACTTCTCTCATTTCTGACTTTTTTTTGTTTTTTTGTTTTGTTTTTGTTAATTATTTTTAAAACAAAGATGATAGAATTAAAAACAAAGCTTCGGTCCAATTTGCCACAGAATAACCATAAATCAGATTGAAGCAAACATGTAGATTTACTGCTCTTTCTCATCCAGTCCAACCAAACATAAAAATCTCTACACGCAGCCTGTTGTTCATAAGTCATGTAAGTTGTGACATTATTAACTGAGACTTTTGGCCTATCACTCATAGTGGTAATAAAAAAAATAAGAAGATCCATTAACATACTCATAGGTCCAATTACAATATGGATAATGACCTAAAATTTTTTTGCTATTATGATTAAAACGAAAACAATAAGGCACTATTTTTACAAGCGATAAAAAAAAAAAACACAGGGAATAAACTTATGCGATTATCCTTCATATTATTGCTAATCTTATATGAAGCATTTACTGGAATGCTAGAATACCACCACCAAAAAAGGCTCAAAGCTTTTTAAAGTTTTTTTTTTAAAATCATTTTTCTCAGCAGCTAAAAAGCACTAGCCAAGCATATTTCGCTTCAAGCATATTCCGCTTGCTGTAACTAAAAAGATTGCAACAAGGTCGAGAACAGAGCCCATTGTCTTCTCAGGCCCTGTTAAAGAACCATATTACAACTTGCTTTCTGTCCGGGAACCATGCCAAAGCACAAAAATGAAACAACTGGAACACACTGAAACCTCACCCCCTCCCTTGCCAAGAGTCCACAATAGTTCCAAGACAGCCCTCTGTACATGCTCAGGGGAACACATCATAAGGCAGGACTCCTGAGGGAGGAGGAAAAAAAATATGGGGGGTAAAATCCAAGTGATGCCAATAAGGATGAGAATGGTAAATTAGTCCAAAGGCTGTTTCCGAGCAACCTGCGTGGTATTTCGTGGCTCGATTATTGGCATGTAAAAACCATAATCCAGAAGAAGTCACACAACCATTTCTGCAGATACAGGAGCCCATTTGCTGTAAATAAGTCTGATGTATTGCTCCTTGTACTGCTGAGTCAAAAATCCAAGCCCAATGAAACGTGGTGACACAGAGGCAGTGTCCACAGTGAGATGTACCTTAGAAAATGGAGCCAAAGAAGGCGTGTGGGTGACATCCATTTGCCAAATTGCCAGGGGATGCAGGCCTCTAGGGTTGACTGCATCAAAAGAAATGACTGTGATCTTGTCTGCTGGATCCTTATGTCCTTTAAGGGCAGAAAATAGTGGAGACAAAGTGGAGGTGGGCAGGTCCAAATAACTCTTTATCCAATTCAGCTGTCCAAGAATTTGTTGTAAATCCACCAATTTAAGATGATCAGGGAACTGTAGTTGAGGCGTGACTGGAATGGCAGCAGATGCTGTCAGCTTGTGTCCCAGGTACGTAATGGGTAAAGTCCGCTGGATTTTTTCTTTAGCCACTGTCAAGCCAACAGGTTTTATCCTTTGCAGGATTTTGGGACACGGCGGAAGACAAGGCCGTGGCTAAAAGATGAGCTTTGTGCATCTCAGTGCCCACTGACTGGCAGGCTGTAAGGATATCAGCAATGGCTATATTTGATGTTGTCATCAAAGGGCACAGTGCTTGCTTATGGTTCTCATTTACATTAGTGAACGCAAGCTGGCGTACAGTCAGGTCTTGTGCTGCCAGGTCCTGAACTTGCCGCTTGAAGGTATTATACAAGCGATCAACAAATTGTCCATAGGGCTCTGCAGGGCCCTGTCTGACGCTTCCCAATAGGCCACCGTGCTCATTCCTGTCATCAGGGACAGAGGCCAGAGCCTCTTGAGCGGCAGCGGTGGTGGCTGCCCAATACATAGGATCAAGGGCCAACTGTTGGGCAATAGGAAGAAAATTGCCTCCTCCCGTCAGCCCATCGAGGACATCGGTTTGGGTAAGCATGACGGGGGCTGGGAGTGCAGGAGCAATCACAGGAAAGAGATTTGGAGTATCAGAATCAAAAGGCAGCAACGGAGCAGCAGTACAAAGAGTCTCTTCTTGGAGAGGAGTGGAAATGGGGGGTGCTGAATGCGAAGAATGCAGGGGAGGGAGGACAGGAGCCTTTGGTAGGGCATATACAGCAGAAGAAGGCAATGCTGGATATAGCAATGGAAAGTCGGCAGGCAAAGAAACAGATGCAGCAGCCAAAAGAAGATTGGCTGGAGTCAAACTGGACATTGCTGTGTAAACTTCAGTCCAGGCATGTAAAACTCTGACATCAATCTGAGGATGGTTTTGGAAAAATTGTCCTATCTTTTCCCAGTCTTTTAAACTATAATTCCCATGCTGAGGAAACCAGGGACAGTGAATATCCAATGCTTCTATAAGAGACACGATATCAGCATCTGAGACAAGAAGGCTGTTGCTGGCCAAAAGAGATTTAAGGTCTTCAAAAAACTTTTTCTGTGGTGGAGAGAGAGACTGCCCCATAATGGCAAAAATAAGGGAGGGGTTGGGAGCACTCACCAGGGATCCACTAGGTGGATGAACGACGCGTCTGCAGCCCTTGCCGGGCGAGATAAGTGCTGATAAGTCCTTAACGTAGTCCAGAATCACATACACGGGGTACCAAGGGAGCACTCACCAGGGATCCACTAGGTGGATGAAAGACGTGTGGTGAGCGCTGAACGATGAGAAACAACGTGGAGTCCAAAGGTAGTCACACGGGGCACCAAATGTCGAGAATCCAGCTCGACATCAGTAAGAAAATCAGTCAGAAATCAGTCTCACACCAAGATGACTTGAAGAAAAAGCTTTGGCTTCAGCCGCAATGTTTATTGTGTGCAGTAAGAAATAAATCATCCTCTCTCCTCCAGCACTGCGCTTGCTCTGCCTGGTACTCAAAGGTACCAAATCAAAGGAATGTAACCTTGCTTTTGCCCACAGACAAAGAGAGTGTTATGCTACGTGAGCCAATCATTAGTCTAGCATGAGGTGTTCACGTGCTCATCATGCTCTTAGCAATATCTCGTGCTGTAAAATCACTCTGCAATAATAAGAACTCTGCTCATGCTCTTATGTACAAGCAATCATTTTCCCACATGACGGGGCGCAGAGGTGTCCGCAGTCTCACCTGGCGGGGGGGGGCAGCTCTTGGCTCCGCCTTCTCCCTCCACAGCCCCCCCCCCGCAGTTCCGCCCAGAACTCATGGGCCAGAAAGCTCCGATTCAGTGCATCCCATTTTGCAAGGGAGCAGCCCCCCTGCTAAAGTTAAGCAGATCTGAATCTGACCCTCGTCCCAGGGGAGACACCCCCCCCCCACATCACCTTGAGATGCATTGTGGAAGAAATGCAGGATATAAATCGGTTCACTAAATAAAATGGGTACATGTGCACAGCATGAGGAATCACTTGGCCAGCAGAGAGGGTGCAATCTGGGAGGGGAACAGATGTCCCAAATACAACATGGTACTTGTTCATCCTTTGTATGCCACTCTAACAATGGGAAATGTAGTGTTTTCACCACCAACCAAATGTTGCAGGGGCATTCTCTGGGTGTTTGGTGCTGCTTTGGAGTGAATCAGATGACATTGGACCTTTTGGAGAAATTGTGACCCTGTGGGTTAGGGCCTGAAGCCTCATTTGGGGGGGGGGCGCCATAAAACGTGGGGTTTTCACTGCCATGGATCACAAAACGGCTGCTGTTTTGTGCAAAGCTGGTAGATTGAGAAACTTGTATTTTATTTTTATTTTTAAAAAGATAAACTAAAGGTGTGTGCTTACAGGTAAACAGATACCAGTGTGCATGCCCATTCAGGCAAGAATCAAGAAAATACAGGTGGTCCCTCTTAACTGACATTCTTAACTGAACAGAACTGAAGGGAGGGGCTGGTTCTGGAGCAAAGCTGTTTAGATTGGGTTTGGGTGGATGCAAAGAGGATGCCTCCAACTTCTTGGGCTTTGCTTCTCAACTTATTCTGCCTTCTGGGACCCCCCAGCCCAAGACCAACCACCTCTTGGATAGGGGAGCATGCAGATATTTTGGGATGTGAGTGTGGGGCAGGATGACCGCGTATGAAAGCTCATTTGATCACAAGTGCCGGCCCCCCTTTTCTCTGCCATGGAGGCCCTGAACTGGCCAGCTCCTTGTTCAGCGCCTCCAAGGGAGAGAAAAGGGAACCTCAGTTACTCTTTGCCTTCTGAGGACAATGTCTCACTCCCAGAGCCCCAAGACTTATGGCTGCTGCTCTAACAGCCTCAGGATACCCAAGGGATCATGAGCAAAGCACACAAGCCCTGCCCGCCGGATATGAAGCACTCTCCTGAGAGAATTGGGGTTTTTTAATTGGCTGAACAGAGTTTCAGCCCTTGGGGAATTTGATTTCTTAAGCATACACCTTCCCCTTCCTTGTGTCCCTGGTGAGAAAAGCCAATCCTGCTCTCTTCCTTTGGTAATTTAATCAGAGGAAAGAACTCTTTCCATGGTCTAATAGATTTGCTGAATCATGAATTCTGTACATGCACAGAGGCTATACCTCTTGAAACCCCAAAGATGGGCAAGATGGGGCATTGCTCTCCACCTGGCTCCACCGGATATTGCTGATGGCCAATGAAAGCCCAAGCAGGGATTCCTAGTGGGGAGTGTTGCTGTGGTATATTGGAGGAGCAGGGCCAGGGGGCTAACTTGGACACCTGAGAACACAAAAAAGCAGCAGCAAAACAACGACATGTTTCCTTTTAAATGGACCTTCCTGCTGAGTGTAAAGCACAGATCCTCATTTTTAAAGGGAAAAGGGAGAGAAGGCTTCTCCCAAAGTGTTAGAAGGCCACAAATAATGTAACAATAGAACAAAACAAATGTGCCATTTCATGTGATACAGAATCCTATGTGCAAATCTGTTAGATTGAGAAATGTGTATTAAATAAGGGGGGGGGGAATTAAAAGTGTGTGCTTGCAGGTAAACAGATTGGAGATTTCCTGCAAGATCTTGTGAGATCTCATTGAAGTCTTGCAAGATGTCTAGGAGAGCAAAATATGTATTGAGATTTGGGAGAGATCTTGCATGCTCTTTCAGGGACCAAAGCCATCACTGCTGCAGCACCAAAGGCAGGTGGCTAAGGGGTGGTGAGTGTCCCACGGGGCGAAATGGGATGTACCCCCCCTCAAGCTCAGGATTCCAGAACTAACAACTGTCAGTTGGGAGGGCCGGAAGGCAAGGACCCACAGCCCAGGTGGGGCTCGCTAGCTTGGGGAGGAGGTGTGTGATTCCTCAGCTGGAGTAGATGCAGGACAGTTGAGGCTCACATGCCTCATCACCGCAGAAGCTATAACTGGAAAGCTGTCCTGGCCAGGCCTGTGTCCTTTGGCTCCAGTTGGGAGTGAAACGGATGACCTCTGATTTTTGGCGAAATATTTTTTTTAAAAAAAAATTTATGATTTTCAAGTTTATACATTTCAATAATTTTGCAGTCATTTTAACATTTCAAAACTTGACTTCCTTCCCCCTCTTTCTGCAGTTCCTTAAATTGAATCTTCATATCTTATGCATATCCAAATTACCTTAATTTCTTCATTTATGCATCTGCTTTAAATATATAATCTTATTAAACTGCAGGTTATTCCAATAATCCTGCCAATGTTCTTATCTGTTTACAGTTTGTAACTATTAATTAAACCATTTCCATTCTTTAATAAAAAGTTTGTTCTCTTGCTCCTAGAAACGGTCAGCATGCGACAGAGGCCACATCCTGGGAACGGCTTTGACTGGCCACCTAAACCAGGTGAGGGCAGCCAAGGAGTCTCAAATGCTCAGGAACTTCCCCCGTGTGCAAAGACAGGCTCCAGCAGATTGAGCGGACAAGACCAAGCGTGGGCCCAGTGGTCAAGAAGGTGGTTTCTGCAATGCTGTGGAGGGAAGTGAGGGGCAGATGGGGCTCATCCACCTAGAAAGAAAGCCCATCGAGGAGAAGGAAAACTCTGATCCTAATTTGCCTTGTGGGATATCTTTGGGAGCTGAAAAGGCTAAGGAGTAAACCCTACACAAATCTGGAGTGGAGTCCCTCAGGCGGTTGGATGGCGCCGTTTACAACCCCTTCTGACAACTCCTGCAGCCCAACTGGTGCCTAACTCTGCTTTCCTTGGAGACACATCTGCAAGGCCAAGAGAGGGAGTCTTGTCATCTGGGAAGCCCAGGACCTCCAGACACACTGCCCACACTTGCTCCCTGGAGAGGTCACTTTGGGACTGCTGACACCCTTGCTTGACTTTGGACCTCACCCCCGGAGGCACCTCCATTGCTTCTCAAGACAGACAAATGCCAACATTAAAAAGCTATTTGAAAGAATTTTATTTCATTCACAAAAGACAATCTGGCATGTGATTAGGACAGTGGTTTTCAGACAATGGGTGACACGTTTATTGATCCAGTTTGGAAGTCTCTGTCTTGTCTTCGCTCATGCACAGTTCCATCTAGGAGCAACAACAATGGAAGGAGCCAAACTGTCGGCTCCTGCAGCGAGACTCAGGATTTCCACTCATGCTCACAAACGTAGGAAAAGGCACCGCCTAGGATAAAAGGATGATCACAGAGTAGCATGTTTGTAAAGGAACTTGATTAGAATAATAATAATGATTTTTATTTTATTTTTCTATTTGGGCTTGTGGGGAAGGGGGGGACTGGGTCTTGGTGGGGAAGGAGATCTGTGCTGGAGCTGCTGGCCTCACTGCTGTCGCTGCCCGGAAGAGAAAAGATTTTTAATCTTTCCATTTATTATTATGTTGACAACCCGTCTTTCCTTCAAGGATCTTAAGGTGGCTTACGCTATTCTCCCTTTCTTTAATTATATTTACTTCCTCATTCCATTTCTCTTCCAATATCTCTTCCTCCTCCTCCTCCTCGCAGACCAGAGGGTGGATTTTAGGGGCACGACAGCAGGAGGCCAGCATCTCGCACAGCCTGCCACACTGGCCATTCTCTCTTTCAACAGCCTTTGAGAACAACTGAGTAGGCATCTAGAGTGTCAACTGAACAGGCATGTGGATCAGCTAGTCACTGGGCACAGTCTATTCTTTTGGAGGGGGCTTTCCCCAGTTTCCATTTATAAGAAGTTTGAAAGGTTGCCTCTTTATAAAGTCTGTTTCCTTGTGACGAGAGACCACACTGGAGACTCATAGTGTTTTTGAAATATATAAAGGTAAAGGGACCCCTGACCATTAGGTCCAATCGTGGCCGACTCTGGGGTTGCGGCGCTCATCTCGCTTTATTGGCAGACCGGTCATGTACAGCTTCCGGGTCATGTGGCCAGCATGACTAAGCTGCTTCTGAACCAGAGCAGCGCACGGAAACGCCCTTTACCTTCCCGCCGGAGCAGTACCTATTTATCTACTTGCACTTTGACGTGCTTTCGAACTGCTAGGTTGGCAGGAGCAGGGACTGAGCAACAGGAGTTCACTCCGTCGTGGGGATTTGAACCGCCGACCTTCTGATAGGCAAGTCCTAGGCTCTGTGGTTTAACCCACAGTGCCACCCGCATCCCTATTATTAATTTATTTAGATACTTGGGTTTTGGGCGAAGGGAGAACTGGGTCTTGGAGCGGGGTAGAGCTGTACTGGAGCTGCTGCCCTCACTGCTATCGCTGCCTGGAAGAGAAATGAAGAGAAAAAATTCTTAATTGATGACCCATCTTTCCTGCAAGGATCTCCAGGTGGCTTGCGTTATTCTCCCTTCCTCTCTTCCTCATCCCATCCCTGAACTCTTCTTGAATCAGGGAGCTGCCTCCCCCCATCCCAGTGATCCAGATTCTCTCTGGCCTCCCTGTTCCTCAAGAACAAAGATCACCATCTCTCACCATCTATATTGGCATCGGTGGCATCCATCCCCTGGTCGCTTGGTCTTACATAAATTGTTTTCACCTTCACTAAAGATTCCTTCTGATCTTCATAACCATCACTTCATTCTCCCATTTCTCTTCCAATATCTCTTCCTCCTCCTCGCAGACCAGGGGATGGATCTTTGGCACGTGACAGCAGGAGACCAGCAGCCCACACAGCCAATCTTTATAAACTAATCTAACCATGACTTGGTTCCCTACGTTTCTGAATCTTGAGGGATAGTAAAAGAAACAGAATACAGAAGGAATTAGGAATCCTACTTATACTTCATATGAAGAAAGTCTCTTCATTACACCAGAAAACGTATTTCCTTTCTCACAAACTACCTCCTCAAACTAAATATGCTCATCTTTAGTTTTATAGTCCCTCTCCTCTTTTGTCCAGTTCTGCCCCTCCTTTCGCCACTTTTCTTGATTCTCCAATTAGTCCAGCCGTTTCTCCCAGACCACGCTACGCCATCTTTGCCATCTTTATAGGTTCGTGTTTAATATAAGTTCAATATTAAAAGTGTTGCCTTCTCTTTTACCTTTGTTTTCCAGTAACTTCCACTCTTTTACCACAAACAGCACTGACAATCCAAGTCTTTTAACTCAGTCTCTTTCGCTGGGCTCACGCCACTTCAAAGTAAAAAACAAGTTAAGTCCTTGAATTCCGCTTCTTTTAATGGGCTGCTGCTGCTGCTGCAGAGTGAAATTTGAATCTGTCTTCCTTTTCTTACTGGTACTTGTTAGAGAAATCTTCGCTTATGGTTAAGTATAATGATTTCCAATATATTTAAGATAAAATCTCCCATTCTTTACTCTTTATGTGCTAGTCTTTTGGGTCTGTTTCTGAGCAGTTCACTTTGTATAAATAAGTCTCACAGACCCTCTTCTCCTCAAGCTCTCCTTGTTAGCTTAGTCCAGTAATTAAGGGGATGGAGAAAGTGAGAGATTTTGCTGCCGTTCTTACCGTTGGGGACTTGGAAGCTTGCTGCTGAGGATTGCTCATGTCCTTACGTCTAGGTACTCTTTGTTGACTCACCTCCTGGTTAGGACGTGGGCTTTGAAGGGTTCCTTTTTTGATGCTGCCGGACAATGTCAGCCCTGGGCCACGCCCAGAGCTTTTGGGGGGTCGTGTAGCCTCTGCGATGCCCCCAAAGTTCCCTCTAACAGCTGCTAGGCGCGGAGAACCCGCGAAGCACATCCACAACGGAGGGTGGAAAAACCGGTTTGGGAGGGGGATTTGGTCTGCGATCGGCTTTTTCTGTAGGGACACGGGTGGCCACAGAGCCTAGGGCTTGCTGATCAGAAGGTCAGCAGTTCGAATCCCCGCGATGGGGTGAACTCCCGCTGCTCGGTCCCAGCTCCTGCCAACCTAGCAGTTCGAAAGCACAAAGTGGAAGTAGATAAATACCGTATTTTTCGCTCTATAGGACGCACGTTTTCCCCTCCAAAAATTAAGGGGAAATGATCAAAGCAGCAGAAATAAGAGGTGATTGGATCCCTTTCTGAGCTCAAAGCATGGGTACCCCCAACAAAAATTTAAAATTCGGTTTTGTAATTTGGAACTAATGTGATTTGATTGGTTTGCTAATAAAAATTATTTTATTAAAAAACAAAAAAACAAAAATTAAGGGGAAATGTGTGTGCGTCCTATGGAGTGAATGCAGGCTGCGCAGCTAAGCCCAAAGCCAGAACAGGGAGAAGGAGTGCTGCACAGCGCTCCGTCTCACTGTTCTAGCTTGGGGATGGCTGCGCAAAGCCTCCGCAGGGCAGCGGGGTGAAGGCACCCTGCTGCCCTGCGGAGGCTTCAAAGGCCGCCCCCGAAGCCAGAACAGCGAGGCGGAGCACTGCGCAGAGCTCCGTCTCACTGTTCTAGCTTGGGGATGGCTGCGCAAAGCCTCCGCAGGGCAGCGGGGTGCCTTCACCCCTCTGCTCTGCGGAGGCTTCAAAGGCTGCACTCCGTTGGCTTCAGGCAGCTATCCGCAAGCTTTCGGAGCCTAGCAGGAGTTCCTGCTGCGCTCCGAAGGCTTCCGGATAGCCGCCTGAAGCCTGGAGAGCGAGAGGGGTCAGTGCACACCGATCCCTCTTGCTCTCCAGGCTCCGCTTCGCTGGAGAGGCGCTGCACAGTTTTCCCTCTCTGTGCAGCGCTCCTTCAGCGAAGCAGGAGGAGAAATGGAAGGGGCTCCGTTTCTACTGCCGCTTCGCTGAAGGGTCACTGAGCAGAGGGGGGAGAATTCCCCCCCCTGTTCTCCCCCTCCTATGGTCTGGTGCGTCTTATGGTCCGGTGCGTCCTATAAAGCGAAAATACGGTAGGTGCCGTTCTGGCGGGAAGGTAGCCAGCCTTTCCGTGCGCTGCTCTGGTTTCGCCAGAAGCGGCTTAGTCATCCTGGCCCCATGATCCGGAAGCTGTACGCCGGCTCCCTCAGCCTATAGAGCGAGATGAGCGCGCAACCCTGGAGTCGTCCGCGACTGGACCTAACGGTCAGGGGTACCTGTACCTTTACCTAGGCTTTTTCCAGATCTGCCTTACTGCCCTGTGTTTCTAAATCTTGAGGGAGAGCAAAAGAAGCAGAATGCAGCAAGAATTAGACATCCTACTTACACTCAAGAAGAAGAAATCCTCATTTTGCCAGAAAACATCATTACTTCTCACAAACCACCTCCTTTCTCCTGAACTATCCTCAGATAGTTGCTCTTCCCAAAGTCCTCAGCCAAGTCACTCAGCAGGGGGACGTGTCACAATGGAGGCCCTGACCCCGTTGCTTTAGCAACCTTGCTTAACAATGTGAATTGTTCCCCTTAACATTATTTTTTCAAATATATCTTCCAGTGGGTTTTTATTTTATTTATTTCGGAAAGATCTAGAGCTACCTTCATCCAGCACGGTGCATTTCTGGACAGGACAGGAAACCCCTTGCAAACACACACTTTTCAACATGGCGGTGTCACCAAGGAAAAACACTCCTGGCCTAGACTATGGCTGCTGTTTCTCAATTAATAGTAAAAAATGACCCTTCTCAACATCCTGCAATAATCTGTCCAGTATTAGGATGGACAGGAGCAGGACTTCACCCTTAGACCTCCTCATCCCCCTGTTTGTTTCTGTTTCTGCCCAGTGTCGTCTGCCAATCAACAGCTTTCCTTAGCTTGCAAGGAAGTGAAATGTTATGAGTTTCTTGGTGCCAGACTCCCCTTTGCCACGAGTTTCTGGGTGCCAGGCGCTGAACCCCTGGACACTGAACATCTGGGGAATTGATCTAAGCCATGTTTAAATGTACCCCAAGCTCTACATTTGATTGTTGGTTATTAAAAACTGATTGAAACCATTTTATTTCATTCACAAAAGAAATTTTGACATGTGATTATGATGACAGTTTATATAATAAAGGTGACACGTTTATTGATCCTTTTTGTAAGTTATTATTTGTCTAATGTATTTTTATATATATTAATCAGTAAGGGGGTGGGGTGGGAAGCAGTGTTGCATATGAAACTGGTGGATGGCTGTCATTAATCCAGATCCATTTCATAGAATCATAGAAACTTATAGCTAGAAGGGACACCAAGGGTCATCTAGTCCAACCCCCTGGGATGCAGGAATCTCAGCAAAAGCATCCATGGCAGACGGCCACCCAGCCTCTGCTTAGTAACCTCCAAGGAAGGAGAGTCCACCACCTCTCGTGGGAATCTGTTCCAGCGCCAAACAGCCCTTACTGTCAGAAAGTTTTTATGAATGTTTAGTTGGAATCTCCTTTCTTATAACTTGAATCCTTGGGTTCGAGGCCTACCGTCTAGAGCAGGAGAAGACAAGCTTGTTCCCTCTTCCATGTGACAGCCCTTCAGATATTTGAAGATGGCTGTCAGATCTCCTCTCAGTTTCCTCTTTTCCAGGCCAAACCTACCCAGCTCCTTCAAGGGTTTCTCTTCAATCTTAGTTTCCAGACCCTTGGTTGTCTTGGTTGCCCTCCTCTGCACACATCCCAGCTTGTCAACACCCTTCTTAAATGATGGTGCCCAGAACTGGACACAGGACTCCAGGTGTGGCCTGACCAAGGTAGGAGAGAGTAGGACTTGGACTTCGTTTCATCAGGACCCTGGACTTCCATAGATGCAACCGAGAACAGCGTGACCATTTTCTGCTGCTGCAAGATGCAACCTAGAACAGCGTGACCATTTTCTGCTGCTGCACATTCCTTGTGGCTGAGGCTCAGGGTAACGCCCCCGGGACCTTTCAGTTCATGGTGTCCATGGAGGCGCAGGTCAATTCTGTGTCCAGGGCAGCTGTTGACCAGCTTCATCTAGTACGCAGGCTGAGACCCTACCTGCCCACAGACTGTCTCACCAGAGTGGTGCATGCTCTAGTTATCTCTTGCTTGGACTACTGCAATGCGCTCTATGTGGGGCTACCTTTGAAGGTGACCCACAAACTACAAATAATCCAGAATGCGGCAGCTAGACTGGTGACTGGGAGTGGCCCCCGAGACCTACATTGGCTCCCAGTATGTTTCCGGGCACAATTCCAAGTGTTGGTGCTGATCTTTAAAGCCCTAAACGGCCTCAACCCAGTATACCTGAAGGAGCATCTCCACCCCCATTGTTCTGCCCGGGCACTGAGGTCCAGCACTGAGGGCCTTTTGGCGGTTCCCTCCCTGCGAGAAGCCAAGTTACAGGGTAGTGGTGCCTGCCCTGTGGAACCCCCTCCCACCAGATGTCAAAGAGATCAACAGCTACCTGACATTTAGAAGACATCTGAAGGCAGCCCTGTTCTGGGAAGCTTTTAATGTTTGACAGACTATTTTATTTTAATATTTTGTTGGAAGCCGCCCAGAGTGGCTGGGTATAAATCATAAATTATTATTATTATTATATTATGATGATGACTGTGAGGTGTTACAAGTCATTAACTTCAAGCCACACTGCCATGCCTTTGAAGACACAAACCATCCCAGCTTTTCAGAGCCGGCTATCATGGCTTCTTTAATCTTTGTTTATTGCTCCACCATGTGGCTGAATCATATAAAGCACTGACTTTTACATATCTCTTGACCTCTAATTGCAAGAAGATCTTGTTAACTTGGAGTATAATCTTTATAAATTGGAGTTGTGGAGCAGGTCCTTGAGAGTGGGGGGGGGGCCTCCCACTATTCCTCCTCAGTCCAGCCCCTGACAACCATGTGGGTTACGGCGTCGAGGGCTCATTTTGTGGGGCGATGTGAAACGTAGTGTTTTCATCCCCAAACCTTGCAAGGGGCATTCTCTGGGTGTTTGGCGCCGCTTTGGAGTGAATCAGACAACGTCTGACTTTTGGAGAAATTGGGTTCCCGTGAGTTAGGGCGCCAAAGGCTCATTTTTTGTGGTGCCATGAAATTTGGGGTTTTCACTGCCAAACATTTCAGGGGGTCTTTATTTTTATTTTTTTTAAAAAAATAATTTTTATTAACAGGCCAATCAGATCACATTAATTCCAAATCACATTAGTTCCAAATTATACAGCCAAATTTTTAAAATTTTGTTGGGGGTACCCATAATTTGAGCTCCGAAAGGGATCCAAACATCACTCTTGCTGCTGCTTTAATTACACAGTTCTGTCCAGATAGTCTCTTTGTTATTTTCCTCGTCTTCTTGTTGTTATCATATATTCCTTTCTTTGTGATCTCTGATAATCTTCACAAGCGGGTTGAAAACAAACATATCCTGTGTGGATTTTACACTCTCCAAGAGCCATATCACATAAAGGACAGACGCCATTTCCACACCTCCGTAGAGAACATTCCCACAGTCTGTCCGTTGATTTCCACAGGCCTGCCAATCTGTATCTCAGGGGACCCTGCCAGGTCAAATTCACATTCCGATAACCATACATTCACATTCCAATGACCATGGTCCTCCTCCCCCTCGTCCTCCTGTGGGCAGGCCTGTCTTAACGAATCTCCATTTGTAACTGCGTCACAAAGCTTTCTTTCCATTCCCGACGTTCCCACCAGTCCTCTCTTTGATTAGTAATTCATTTCCACACAGTTCTTAATCTCCTGCTTGTGATTAGTAATTTGCAACGATTCTTTCTCTCTGCATAAGACAAAAAAAGAAAAGTTTTTTCCTCCCCCTCCTTTCCGTTTCGCTCCGACATACCAATCTTTTAATGATGAGTCTTCTCTTGATTTATTGTCCAGCCCGTCGCTCCGCGTCACAGAGATCCCATTAATTAGCCGTCTTTACTCCCGATCTTCACTTGAAGTATGTGCATTTGCTTCTTATCCAATTATTTATTTTGACCTGATGCAACCCAGTGCGCGATCAGAGACAGCGTCCGGGAGAACCGACCCCACCCGAGGGCTTCGTGCCTAGTGCCCTCACCCCCTTCTTTCGAATCCGGGGGTGAATTATGGACACAGCAGGCAAGGCAGTGCCCCCCCATTCCCTTGGGGGGCAAGGGAGGCTGCATACTCCCATATCAGCCTCTTAATTACCTCGTGTGGGTCGGAGAGATGTTATTGTCGGCCATCTTCCAATGCGCCCCCTGGTGGCCTCCCCATTTCAGGGGGCCTTTAGCAGGTGTTTGCCGTTGCTTTGTTGTGAATCCTAAGACATCGGGTTTTCAGTGAAATCGTGGCCACCATAGCTTTCCTGACAGATGATTTGGCCTGTCACCCTTGTGTGGAAGTAAAGGATGAGATTCCCCTACTACTCCGCCTGGGGTCTCCAATGTGGTGCACCCAGCCTCCACTGACACTATTCCTATGTTGGGAAATTTGGGGATGGTTTGTGGGGATGTTATGTACTGAGTTGAATAGGATCCAAAATGCAACAGTCTGATTGGTCCTAGAAGAATAGGATCCAACATGCAGCAGTCTGATTGGTTCTAGAACAATGCAGTAGTCTGATTGCTCCGCAGGAGCCACCCAATCCAGCTCCAGGTGCAAGTGAATCCACAACCTGATTGGCCTACAGGAGAATCCCAGAATTAGCCAATCACGTGCAGCCCATTGTGTAAATAATGTATATAAAGCAGATATTGTGGGGGAACTTTCATTCCTCGCTACTATGAGCTGAATATAGAGCATGAAATCCACTCTCGACTCCGAGTATATTTCAGGGGAAGAGCTGTTTGGGATCTTTCCTGCTTGTGAATTATTGGTGTCTGTGTGTGTGTGTGTGTGTGTGTGTGTGTGTTTGTAACACATGCCTAAAGCTTTCAATCTGGGATGGGCATGGAAGTTCTGAGGTGGGCCACCAGGGGGCACTGCAGGCCACGCTCCAGCTGCTGCTGCTCCAGGTGCCAGTAAGTCTCCCATTTTCAACCTCTTCCTCCTCCATTGCACTGGATAAATGTACCTTTACAGAGCAAAATATCCTTTCGAATTCTACACCCAGCACATGGAACCTGACAAAGGGGCAATACGAGTGGACTCCCTGTGCCCTTACCACAGCAAAAAGACTGATACTGGTGAGTTGGAAAAATAAAAATGCGTCTCCCTTCTATGATTGGACTGAAGACTTCTACAAACTCACCACATATGAACAACCTGCAGATAAACGCAGACTTGCCATGGACAAATTCAATGATACAGTGGTACCTCGGCTTAACATACACTTCAGGTTACAGACTCTGCTTGTAGCCTTTTTAGCCTCGGGTGAGAAGAGCTTTGCGCCCGGGATGGGGAAATGGGAGTCAACAGACACTCAAGGAATAGTTCCAGAGAAAAAGCTTTATTCTGCCATCCGGGGTGGCAGAAGGAGCAAGTGTGATAGATTCACAAAACAAGCACGAGTTCACAGCCATTTGCGCAGAGTATATATTCCCCTTCCAGTTCCCTCCCCTTTCTCCTCCTCCTCAAGAGTCCTGCCCCATGACGAGTTTCCTGAGCATGAACAGAAAGCTCCTGTCTTGGGACTCTTTTGGACTCTTGGCGCCCTTCCCAGGAAGGGGATGAGAAGCCTTGCTTTCAGCATGTCCAAGATAGGTTTCTTTTCTCTTGCTCTATTGGCACAGTTCTCGGAAAGTGGCAAGTTGAATGTACCTTTTGGCAAGGTCAGCTAGCCTGAGAAGCGACCTTTGTTACAGCAGAGCGAATGTTTCTGATGCTTAGCTAATGCCTTTTAGCTGCTGAGAAAATGATTTTGAAAAGCTTTGAGCCTGCTTTGAGGGGGGGGGTGACTTCGGGCCTAGGTGGGGTCACCTGTCCTCACCTCCTTCATGTTAACCCAGAAATATTACCTCGGGTTAAGAACGTTGTTCAGGATGAGAACAGAATCGTGCTCCGGCGGCGTGGCAGCAGCGGGAGGCCCTATTTGCTCAAGTGGGGCTTCAGGTTAAGAACAGACCTCCAGAACGAATTCAGTTCTTAACCTGAGGTACCACTGTATATGGAATCCATTCTTTCAAATACTGTTCTTCTTTGGTGATCATTTGTAGCCGAGTAATACTGTCTTCTGCAAACACGGTCTTAACAGTGAGTCTGTAAGTGACTGTGGAGGCCAATTCTGGATCCACACGTCCTTCCACAGTGCGGACATTGGTTTCTGGGTGGGAGTTGATCACTGTGAGGGTTTGCCAAGCGTGCCTTTCTCTTAGCACATGTCCTCCTTTTGTCCTGAGTTCGAGCATCTTCAAAGCACATGACACCTTTGGTAAAAGCTGTTCTCCAATTGGGGCACTGGCAAACCAGTGTTTCCCAGTTGTCGGTGTTTATACTACATTTTTAAAGATTTGCCTTGAGAGAGTCTTTAAACCTCTTTTGTTGACCACTAGCATTACGCTTTCCATTTTAAAGTTTGGAATAGAGTGCGGTAGTTTCTTTGGAAGACGATAATCAGGCATCTGAACATGACCAGTCCAATGAAGTTGATGTTGAAGAATCATTGCTTCGACACGGGTGATCTTTGCTTCTTCCAGTACAGTCATTCCTCATGTTACGTTTGCTTCATGTTTCCTTATTTCAGGTTGGGTCCCGCGACGACCCGGAAGTACCGGAAAGGGTTACTTCCGTGTTTCGCCACTCGCGCATGCGTAGAAGCGCTAAATCGTGTCAACATGATTCATGGTGTCAACATGACTGTGATGTGTTACAAGTCATTAACTCCAAGCCTCATAGCCATGCCTCAGAAAACACAAACCACCCCAGCTTTTCAGAGCTGGCTATCGTGGCTTTAATCTTTGTGCATTGGCTACACCGTATAAAGCACTGACTTTTATATATCTATTTTCACTGCCAAATGTTGCAGGGGGCCATTTTCCGCAGTTTGGCGCTGCTTTAGAGTTAATTGGATGACGTCAGGTTTTCGGTTAGAGCGCCAAAGGCTCATTTTGTGGGGCGCTGTGAAACGTGCGGTTTTCACTGCTAAACACTGCACGGGCCATTTTGCCAGCGCTCGACGCAGGAATCCCTTTCCCATAATATCTTATACATTTTAGACAGCACTTTTACGTTATGCAACAGGTATCTCTCCAGTTGTGATATTTGGCAAAATCTTGAGCCTGAGAGTTAGGGTTCTGAGGGCTTGTTTTGTGGGGTGCAGGAAAACATAGTGTTTTCACTGCCAAATGTTGCATGGGGCCTTGTTACAGCATATGGCTCTGCTTTGGAGTTAGTCGGACAACCCCCGATTTTGGGCGAAATCTTGAAACTACTGTTTAGTGTGCTGATGGCTCATTTTTTTGGGGGGGAGGAGCTGTGAAACGTATTTTTACAGGGGCTCTTCCTGGAGTTTGGCACCTCTTTGGAGTTAATCGGATAATGTCATATTTTTGGCGAAATCTTTACGCTGCAGGTAAGGGTGTTGAGGGCTCATATTGTGGGGCACCATGAAACGTAGTTTTTTCACTGCCAAATGTCACATGGGGCCTTCTCCAAGCATTTGGTGAAACATAGTGTTTTCTCGACAAACGTTGCAGAGGCTTTCCCCCGCAGCTTAGCACCCTTTGTAATGATTCGGCTGACCTTGGATTTTTGGCGATATCTTAACCCAGCAGGTTAGGGCGCTGAGGGCTCATTTTGTGGGGTGCTGGGAAATGTAGTGTTTTCTTTTTTCCCCCCCAAGAAATTGTTGTTTTTTCACAAAAATTTAAACACACAGACAAATAGACAAACAAACATAAATCATAACCTTATTAAGACTAATCTAATTAACATTGTTAAGTGACTTCCTCGTATCCCCCTGGTTGGATTTCAGTGCATATCATTTTAACGGTTTTCCAAATCAATATTCTTATAAAATTAACTTAATCACTTAACATCTTTCTTACTTCCCAGTTCAGTATTAAACATATTAATTCATCACATATTACATATTTAAATCCTAAGCCTATCCGCTATATGCAAGCTTTTTCCAATTAATTTAACTTAACATATTTAACTAAATAGTCATTAAATTTCGCCCATTCTTCCTGATACTCCTCCTCCTTCTGGTCAGGGACTCTTCCAGTCCGGTCGGCTAGCTCCGAAAAATCCATCATCTTCATCTGCCATTCCTCCACTGTAGGGACTTCTTGCGTTTTCCAATTCTTAGCTAACAAAATTCTTGCTGCAGTTGTGGCATACAAAAATTGATATTTTATTCTTGGTTTCTTCCCTTGTCAGATGAATCTGGAAATATATTTTTGCCATTCTTTGAAGCATCCAGCACGGCTTGTCTCTTGATTGAAATAAAAAAAGCATTCTTGGCCATACATTCATCTTAATCACTGACATTCTCCCCATGGGGTTAGAGAGGGCCGTGTTCTGAGGAGAAGGCTTGGCCTGGGCCGACTCCTCACCTGCTCTCTCTCTGGCCAGGGGCGCAGAGGGGCCTTCTGGGGGGAGAAGGGGGGCAGGTGGCGCTGGCCGCGTCTGCCCCGACACCTGTGTACAACCTGACGGGGCGCAGAGGTGACCGCAGTCTCACCTGGCGGGGGGGGGCAGCTCTTGGCTCCGCCTTCTCCCTCCACAGCCCCCCCCGCAGTCCCGCCCACTTCCAAAAGGGCCTTTTTCCTCTGCCCCCCCGTCCTCCTGTCTCCGCCCCCCCCGGCGCCGGGCCCGCCTCCTCCTCCTCCTCCTCCTCCTCCTCCCTTCCGGGCGGGCGCGCTATGGCGGCGGCGGCGGGGCTGTGGCGGGCCGAGGCTCCGCTGGGCCGGGGCTCGTCGGCCGCCGTGTACCGGGCGCGCTGCCTGGGAGACCCTGGCGCCCCGCCGGCCGCCCTCAAGGCGTTCCTGCCGCCCGCCCGCGGGGAGGAGGCGGAGGAGGCGGAGGGGGGCGGCGGCTACGGCTTCCGCAAGGAGCGCGCGGCGCTGGAGGAGCTGCGCGGCCACCGCAGCATCGGTGAGAGAGCGCGGGGGGGGGGCAGCGGGTTCCGGGACTTGTGCAGAGAGCAGGAGCGGAGGCGAAAAGGGGCTTCCCTGGCTTCCTTGGCGGACGCTCCCCGTCTGGGCTGGCCGGGGGTGGACCAAATGACCCCTGGGATTCCCCCCCCCCCGCAGCCCGGCGCGCTCTCCGGCCCCTTTCCGGGCACATCCTCCCCCGGGAGCAACCTGGTCTCCGGCATCGCCGCCCGCCATGGGCTGGGACCAAACTCCAGAGCCCCTATGGGGAGAAGCAGGGAGCCGCAGGGCGGTTGTTTAGTGATTCAGCCGTCCCACCCTGGGGAAGCAGCCAGGGGGGCTTAATCCAGTGCCTGGTGATGGTATTAGTGATTGATCCTTTGCCCTGCCCATCTCCAGGACCAGAAGTGGCAAAGCCACTCATGGGCGAGAAAGCTCCGATTCAGTGCATCCCTTTTTGCAAGGGAGCAGCCCCCCCTGCTAAAGTTAAGCAGATCTGAATCTGACCCTCGTCCTAGGGGAGACCCACCCCCCCCCACATCAACTTGAGATGCATTGTGGAAGAAATGCAGGATATAAATTGGTTCACTAAATAAAATGGGTACATGTGCACAGCATGAGGAATCACTTGGCCAGCAGAGAGGGTGCAATCTGGGAGGGGAACAGATGTCCCAAATACAACATGGTACTGAGGGTGATGTCTGTAAGCATTCCCCAACCTGTTGCCCTTCATCATCCCTGACCATTGGCCTGTGAGAGTTGCAGTCCAAGCCAAGAGGTCAAGAGGCTGGGGAAGGCTGGCGCAAGTCTTGTTGAGTGTGTTCATTTTGTCTGAAGCCTGAGTGGGAAACAGACAAGCTCAGTGCCTTAGAGCATGGTGTGCTAAGACGCCAAGGTGGCAGGTTCAATCCCCGTCTGGGACAGCTGCATATTCCTGCCTTGCAGGGGGTTGGACTAGATGACCCTCAGGCTCCCTTCCAGCACTGCGAGTCTGTGATTCTAAGACTCTTTTGTGTAACACACCTTGTTGCTTTGCTGAAGAGTGATACTTAAAACTTCCCAACAAATAATAAATGTGAGACTTACCACTGCATCTCAAGGCAACAGTGCTTTCATCTGATTTGGCTTCTCACAGCTGCTGCCAGAGGTCAGCTGCAGATTACCATCACTTTACGGTAACTGCTTCTTAACCTCTTGCAATGAGCATGCAACCCTATGGCTGTCTTTGTTGAGAGACATAGATGCTTACTACCAGGCCAGCCCCAGCCCCTCTTGCCCCCACACCGCCAGACATACTGATGGGAACTATGTGACGGATGGTTGGCTCTGCGCATAACAGCATAAATCTACACCAAATGGTCAAGTGTAGCCCCCGTACAGCACAGAGCATGGCTGGTGGTAACTTACAATGGGGCTTGGAGCAGAAGGAAACTGACTTGTTTCTGGGAACTGGTCCTGAGGAACAACCAGTGTTTCCCTCTAAAAATTCCAAAGGCAAGAAGAATCACAGCTAGGCAATCCATGAAGTGCATTCAGGCATCCACTGGAAATGCTGCAGCTTGGCATATCATGCTTTGGCCAACAACCGCAATGAGTGAACCAAGTCTTGTTGCTGTGCTACAGGGGGAAAGATCCGGAAAATTGGGCCGCTGACAGGAGTTCAGCCAGACGGATTTCCTTCTCAAATGATGCCATATTGGACCCATGCAGAGTATCCAAGGTGTTTGAATTCATTTCTGTACCCATATTGCCAACCATGTTGGCAGTGACTTCCATTGCAGTAGAACTCTGCATGGATCCAGACTAGAATTTTATTTGGTGCTACCTAAAGACTGTTTCGTTGTTGACCTTATTTGTGCTGCATCCATTTTTCTTTGATGGCCACAGAGTTGGGGTAAGGATTCTCTTGAAGGTTAGAAGGTTCATCCCCCAAAAGAAACAAGCGGCACTTGCCTAGCTCTGGATTAAAATTATACCCAGGCCCAGATGCTCTAGGAAAAGTGCTGGAAACAACTGAATCTTGTATGTTCCAAATGTGACTTTTTGTGGGAATCACTGCCATAGCGCAGAACAGTGGTGCCCCACCAAGTAACCCCTGCTGATCCTTTTGGGGTGTTTTTCTACCTGCAGTGACTCTGTATGGTGTGTTCACCGACTACCCTTCTGCCCAAGGCCCGTCGTGCTGCCTCTTGTTGGAGTTGCTGGACATCAGCGTGTCAGATCTGCTGGCACACTCCAGTCAGCATGGCTGCTCCATGTGGCTCACCCAGCACTGTGCGCGAGACGTCCTGGAAGGCCTTGCCTTCCTCCACCACAGAGGCTATGTGCATGCAGACCTGAAGCCGCGCAACATCCTGTGGAGTGCGGAGAAGGAGGGCTTCAAGCTCATTGACTTTGGACTCAGCTTCAAGGAGGGAATTCAGGTTGGTCAAGCGTCATTGGAACCTTTTAGGCAAAAAGGTAATCAGAGAGGTGAGATGACTGCAGAAAATGCTGAATGGCTTTGGGGCCCTTGCGCTGTGCACACTCGCCCCGCTTTTGCCTTTTCTAAAGGAGGTGACACACTTTCAGAAACCGGCAAAAAATGCCAGACAAAAGGCGTGTGTGCACTGTAGCAAAAGAAAACACTTTCAGCTGTAAAGATATCTTTGTCTATGACCAGGAAATGGTTCCAAATTCTCTTTGGTTAAAACTTCACCCTGTGTATGTGCCCGTGGGGGTGTGTGGAGGGGGGTACATGCAGTGCTTTTATTAAAATGTATCCTGAAATCTTTACGGAAGGGATTGCTACTATTCTGCTCTGTGAGCATTGTTGCAGAATTGCTTGAGTACTTTGTACACATTGAAAAGAATGCTCTAGGCTGCTTATTGCTCGAAGGCACTGCTTCCCAAACTTTGGTCTCCAGTTGCTTATGGACTATAATTCTCATCATCCCTGACTACTGGTCTTGCTAGCTAGCGATGATGGGAGTTCTAGTCCAAAAACAGCTGGAGATCCAAGTTTGGGAAACACTGCTCTAAGCGGTGTGGCCCTGAGGTTTCCTGTTTCACACAGAATCATAGAATGGTAGAGTTGGAAGGGACCCTGAGGGTCATCCAGTCCATCCCTTGCAGTTCCTACGCATGTGTAGGAAGACACGGGTTTGCCGCGCATGAGGTGAATTCCTTTCTCCCAAGCAGTCTCAGATGCACATGGGACTTGTCCACACTTCTGATTGTCCCATGCTTTCTAGGCAGGGGTCTGAGCCTGTTGCTTTCCCCCACAAAAATCTGCTCTTGGCGCTACATCAGAACAAACAGCAGTCCACGGAAAACCTAATGGCTGTTTGTTCTGGTTCAGCATTTGTGAGTTTTCCCGGGGGAAAGCATCAGGGCAAATGGAAGACTGAGCCCTCGGGGCCGCAAGGGGGGGGGGGGGCAAGCTCTTGCTGCTTTCAGAAATCTGCAGGAGGAGTGCAGGAGGAGTGCTCCAGAGGTTTGGATGAGCCCCCAGTTAGCGTGGGTAGAACAAATTGCTCCACCCCCTGAGTGTGTGAACAGTGCCTACCAATTCCTCTGGTAGTGGAAGAGCAAAACTTCTGTAGTGCTCGGATATTTCCGCCTGGAAATGGCACAAATCAACATTTAAACATACACTGAGGTGGTTTTCCAGTGAGTTTCTTTTCAGAACCCCTTGAAACATTTTAAACTTAAATCACAAAACAGATTTCCTATGCAGCTGCTGAATTTTTGCTTGTGAATTTTTATATTTTGCTTCTATAAAAAAGTTTCTTGACCAATTCTTGGACTAGCAAAAGCTAAGCATTTCCTTGTGGTCTCCTTTGGCTCTGCATGAAGCAGCCTAAGGGGCGATTTCTCTGGACCACCATAAAACAAACTAGTATAAGGTTTCAAATCCACTGCAGTGCTTTGTTATGATTTTAGACTTCTAAGCAAACTCTTTGTTCTCCCCAGGATGTGAAGTACATTCAGACGGACGGCTACCGCGCTCCTGAGGCTGAGCTGCAGAACTGCCTCTCCAAGGCGGGAGTGCAAGGCGGGGCGGAATGCACTTCTGCTATCGATCTCTGGAGTCTTGGAATAGTATTACTGGAAATGTTTTCAGGAATGAAGCTAAAACATACTGTCCAGTCTCAGGAATGGAGGGTGAGGAGCTTTGCAGTAATTTTGCAGAGATATCAGTTAGCTTTTGAGATTTGCAGGCTTGGTGGATCAGAGGAATGCTTAATAACTTCAGTAAGGCTTCTGACAAAGTCCCCCAGGATATTCTTGCAAGGAAGCTGGTAAAACGTGAGTTGAACGAGGTAACTGTCAGGTGGATTTGTAGCTGGTTGAGCCAACCCAAAGAGTACACATTAGTGGTTCCTTGTCATCCTGGAAATAAGGGATAAGCAGAGTGCTGCAGAGTTCTGTCCTGGGCCCATTGTTGTTCAACACCTTTATAAATGAGTTGGATGAAAGAATGGAAGGCGTGTGTCAAATTTGAAAAGGACACCAAACTGAAAGGGGTGCAGAAGACAGAATCAGAATTCAAAATGACCATAACAGATTGGAAAACTGGACCTAAACTAACAGAATGATTTTCAAAAGGGACAAATGGTTCTGCACTTAGGCAGGAAGAACCAGATGCACAAATATAGGATGGGGGACACCTGCCTTACTAGCAGTACGTGTGAAAGGAATCTAGGGGTCCTCTATAAAAATAATTTATTATTTATACCTCACCCATCTGGCTGGTTTCCCCAGCCCCTCTTAGTAAACCATAAGCTTAACATGAGTCAACAGTGTGATGCAGCAGCAAAGAAAGCTAACACTATTCTAGGCTGCATCAACAGAAGTCGAGTGCCCAGATCAAGGGAAATAATAGTACCACTCAATTCTGCCTTGATCAGATCACACCTCATCTTTGATGGCAATTTCTCTTTGGGAGTTTTGAAACTCCTCTTTGAGAAAGACAGCACCTTACAAGGCTTGAATTTGCCTTGCTGGATAGATAAAATACTGAATGTTGCAGCTTTCCTGATGGGAGCCAATACCTTAACAGTCTGTGAAATAAGCAATCATTTGCTGGGGGAGGAGCGGAGGTGACATGAGCTGACATCAGCGCATGTCATAGGAATGTAATAAGCTGCCAGCTGAGGCCACAGATCCTTCAGATTCAATATTCTCGTCACGGACAGGCAGCTGCTTTCTGGGATTTAAGGCAGCCAGAGCTGGAACGCGGCATGCAGAGCGGGAGCCGCACCTCCGAGTCATGAGCTATTCCTGTAATGTAGGGTTTATATAATTGCATTGCTATAAAGCTACAGTTTGCACAACCCTTCGTCCCTTCCATGGGTACCTTTGCAGTCTCCCAACACGGCGACTGCAGCTTCTCACAGTCCTCAGCTAGGTGTGTTGTACCTTCTTTCAGGGGAGAGATAGGATATCCCTACCCACTAGCACAATCATAGGTCTGGAGCAGCCTCCGGCCTCCATCCCCACAGCGCAGATCCCAGCGCATCTCTCCCAGAGAGCCGGAGTGAAGAATGGGAGCCATCTCAAAGGCACCTGGGTGGTATTAGCAAGCGATGTGAGCTTTAGTGGAAGAAAGGAAGAAAAGTCCAACCCTCTAAAGTCAGCAGATGAAACATACTTCTACACTCTCCCAACTTGGAGCAGCCCAGGGCATGTGGTGTTGGTGGCCGAGTACAAGCACAACTGGGGGCTCCAATCCCTGGTGCAGATGGCTGAAGAGAAGGGAGGAGCATCAACTCATCTTAGGAATGGGTAGAGTTGCCTGGCTTGCTTTGTGTCAATACTGAACCCACCATGGAATAGGTGTTATGGAGCAATTACTGCGGCAGGCTTAATGGGGGGGGGGGCTTACAGCAGTAGCTGGCTCTGCTACAACCTCAGGGAACTCTGTTCAGATTGTTCAGAGTAAATACAAGGTGGGTTGGGGGTTTTTTTTCCTTCTAAGAGATTTTCTTCCCACCTCTTCTTCCTAGGCAAATAGTTCTGCCATTATTGAGCACATTTTCGCCAGCAAAAGTGTAGTGAATTCTGCCATCCCTGCCTATCACCTCAGAGACCTCCTCAAAAGGTATGCTGCCTGTTAGCTTCTGCAATGTTTTCTTCCTCTGGGGTTTTGCCCTGCCGCTCTAGCTCAGCCTCTGGATTTAGTCAAACAAAGGGGGAGTTCCATTGTTATCTACAAAGGCTTTTGAACAAGAGGGACTTTCTGCCTCTGGTGACTTTCCCTTAACCTCAGCAATGCTTCACATAATAAATAGGATTGTTAGGTCCCAGCCCCAGCTTTCCCTCTCTTGGGCTTCCTTAATATGGCAGATACAAAACCAGCATTTGCCTCCCATAAGGGCCCTTAAGTGTTTCATCACTTAATGCAGGGGTGTCAAACTCAAATTCATCGGGGGCCGCACCAGCAGTTTGGTCACCCTCAAAGGGCCGGTTGTATCTGTAGGACTATGTGTCCACTCTTTATTATCACTTTCCCATCCCTCCTGAAATTGCCTTCCCTCTGCATCAGCTCCGCCTCCGCCACTTCCACTGGCCGCTCTTCTTGCGCTTGTCCTTGTACATCTTGTCTCTTGCACATCCAGGGCTTGCGCTGCTTGGCCACTTGCGTGGTGGTCTTGCTGCAGCCTTTGTAGGTGCAGCTCTTGCAGCCGCCGCCTCCTCCTCCTCCCCCAACTGGGTGCTGCCCTCCTCCTCCTCGTCCAGATCCTCCAGGCCTCCGCCGGGGCTGGCGGCACTGTCGCCTCCGTCGCCGTCCGCGTCGCCCCCCGCCGCCGGGCCCAGCTCGTTGAAGACCATGAGGCCCGAGGGCGCCTCCGAGGCCCCCCGCGATGGTGGCTGTGGCTGCCGCACCACCTGGGGCTGCAGCAAGGCGCCCACTGCCTCCCCGCCCCCGCCGCAGGGCTGCATCACCAGCAGCGTGAGCGGCTGCGGCGGGGATGGGAAAGGCGACGATGAGGAGAAAGTGGCCGAGCTGCCGCTCGTGTTCCTGGAAGGCTCCGTCCCTCCGGCAGGCCTCGCAGCCAGGGCCTCCCGCAGGGCCCCTCGGCTGCCACAGCAACGGCAAACGGGCGCCATGGGCCAGGCACTGACAGGTTGCCGGCTATTACGCATGCGCGGGGAAGGAGGCGCACATGCGACCTCCGCCTCCTTTCCCCGGAAGCTCACTTAAGCGCGCAAGCGCAGAGGCGGCGCCGGCGGGGCTTTCCCCCCAATCCTTCCCCGCCTGCGCCTGCGCATTGCACGCCCGACGTCGCACATGTTCAAAAAAGGCCGCTAGGGTAAGCGATCTCCTTTATGATATTGGAGTTAGCGGGAGGATTCGTCGCGTGCATGCGCCGTCGCGTTGGCAGCCTGTTCGATGGGCGGGTGGGAAGCGACTGGGCTTCTAATAGCGGGCTGGGGCTACACGGCTACACAGGCCACATGACGAGGTCTGGCGGGCCGGATTCGGCCCGCGGGCCTTGTGTTTGACACCCGTGACTTAATGGATGCTAAAATCACTACGGCTTATGTGAATGGAAAATGGTTGTTAAAAGGCAGCGGCTGGGCAAAGTCTTGCTTGGGATGTGGGAGAGATAGTAGATAGTAACCAGGCTAAGGTATGCCAAAATACCATATGATTTATTTTGTATCAGATCATCCCTCATTTTTTGTCATTCACCTACTGTTTACTTAACTCTTTTCAGTTGCTGTGGAGAGCAGTAAATAATTGCTAGCTCAGGCAATGTGTATTTGCAACTTTCCCCTTTCAGTCAAGTCTTTTAAATAAGTAAGATGAAGGTTTAAAAAAAGTAACCGGGGGTCAAAGCCCCACACAAATCAGGAAATTGTGCAATAGATTCATGAAACAGTCATCCTTGTGTAAATAGGACTAGTTAGAAGGTTTCACCAGTAGATTGATTAATGAGACCAAATTGTGTTTGGTGGAGCTGTGAATTTGCAGTCTGCTTGTTTGGTTTTTTGAGACTATTTTGGTAATAATATTTATGGGAAATAAAATACTAAAGATGAGCTTTCTTTCCAGCAACATGTAGTAAGTTACCTAATTTGCAGGTGGGGGAGAGCATGATTATTCATTCTCCTTGGCATAACTCAGTCTGGAGAATCTACGTCCTGGGGAGAACCAGTGGCATGGCATTATGAAAGGAAAGTGAAAGTGAAAGGAAAGTGAACTGGGGAGAACCAGTGGCATGGCCATTCATCTTTAAAAGAGAAAGGCAGGAGAAATGTATATGTTGCTTTGTGTTCCAGTAGCACACTTCCACAGAATGGCACTCAAGGGAACCTGCAGTGCAGCCAAAATAAAATTACTAGCAAATGACCACTGAAATACATAATAAAGTTTATAAAATCAGCATCACCATAAAGCCATAGAATTGGAACAATGAAAGCTGTGGTGTCATGCTTTCTCCAGAACCTGGTGGGCTTTTTCTATTCTTCTAGAAATCAGCTTGGATGCAGCTTGAATGGTCTCCCTGTGGGGAGCATCTCTGGAACTTGCTTGTACAACAAAGACTCCTTTTTGCTTTCCAGCATGCTTCGCGAGGACCCACAGGAAAGAGCCACTGCAGCAAAGGCCTTGTGCAGCCCCTTCTTCAGCATTCCTTTTGGTAGGGTGTATAACGTATTTCATTTCTCTGGCCACAAATAACGCTTGCCTTACTGGCCCTGACTCTGTTCATTTCATTTTGAGATTTTCTATCCATTCTCTGCATCAAGTTTAAGCTGGTTAACATCTTAAAAACAACATTTGTCCTTAAGAGGGTCTGGACTCTCTGGGCATCTTGTGGACTCCCGTGTGCCTTTTTAAATGTCTGAATCGGGCTAAGCCCCATTTCACGGATGTCTGAACCCAACATTACAAGGAGAGTTTTTTTAATCATTTTTATTTATTAGATTTATATGCTGCCCTTCAGGATCTCAGGGTAAAAATACAAGGTAAAGAGGCATTGTATGTGATAAGGCAAGGTAAAGAAGATAAACTTTTTAACTCTCTTTGAGAATAGGATTGAGTAGGTTGTAGCAACTTGCATCCAACCATTTCTAATTTCTCTTTGATATAATGATCACCTTACATTGCTTTAACAGCCCCCCATGTTGAAGATCTGGTGATGCTTCCAACTCCAGTGCTAAGACTGCTAAATATTTTGAGCGATACCTCTCTCCAAAATGAAGAAGAATTTGAAGGTTGGTACATCTTGATGTAGCTCCTTATCCTTCAGCACGCTACAGGATGGATTGAGATGCACTGGAAGTGGGAAAGGCAACTATTTCCCAGAGCTGCCCTGGGCAGAGAGAGGAAGAAAATTATCCTGCTTCAAGCTAGGTGTGATTCAAATTTAGGCAGAGCCAGTAACCTCCAAGCAAAAATGTTTAAAGAATTATTGCATAACAAAAGTAAATATGCATGCAATATTTTGAATAAAATGGTCTCTAGAAGAGCAGCGCTTGCAGGTTGATGTTACAGATTCCCACCCCACCTTGGTATTATTATTATTATTATTATTATTATTATTATTATTATTATTTATTTACTTATACCCTGCCTGTCTGACATGGTTGCCCCAGCCACTCTGGGTGGCTTCCAACATAATAACAACACAGAAAAACATTCCACGTTAAAAACTTCCTGATACTTCTCTGTTTGACATCTGATGGGAAGGCGTTCCACAGGGCGGGTACTACTACCGAGAAGGCCCTCTGCCTGGTTTCCTGCAGTTGCACGGAAGAGAGGGAGGCCTGTGTGTACTGACATCCTCCCCACCTGCAGATTCTCCCCTCTGTAGCTCTGGCGCCTGAGGAAGCGGGTGAAGGATGAATTACCTTGAAGGGGGCTTGTAAGGGAGAGTCAGTAGATGCGGGAAGGCTAAGCGCCTTCCTACTCCCACCCAAAGCACTGTTGTGCTTGGAAAAATTGTGGCTCCTTTTGTGTCAGTTGCAGAAAATACGGAGTACAAGAGACGAACTGAAAGAGAGATAACTATCGTTGGTTCCCATAACCCCTCTGTGTTGTCTACATTTGGGGGGGGGGGGATGATCCGCTCTACATATTACTGACTTCTGTTACAGAAAGAGCGGAGAAGCTCTGCGTGTGGGACAGTCTTGGAGTTCCAGTTTGACCTGCGAGGTCCTTTCCCCCACCCAACCAGCTGATGTCACTGGCCTGACTATGTGATCCTGTTCCCGGCAGTGCACACGATCATGCAGCCAAGGCAGCAGGATTTAATCCCTGTGTATCAGCAGAGCAGGGACTGAAGCCCTGTGCAAAAGCAGGCCGTGCAATAGCTTGCACCTGCAGGCTGCTTCAGAGAGGCTTTTGCAAAGGCTTTCAAACGGTTCCTGTGATCTTGATATTGGAAGCTTAAAGGGGAAGCATGGGGAGATTTGGAAGCGCTTTCTCCTTTTGCTCCCTTTTTAAAACCTTCAAGGTTGGGGACTTAAAAGCCAGCGCAGGGAGACTTGCAAAATGCAAGGGATTTTGACAGGCAGGTGGCCCCATGCGCATGTCAGTCATGTGGCGTCATAATTTGGCCCTGATAAGGACCTGGTGCACAGAGTCCAGAAGGTTCCCCACCCCTCCCCTAAACCATTTTGAAGACTGAACCAACTGCTGTTTGTGGGGTTTTTTTAAAAGTCTCCACATCTATTCATTTTCAGTAGAATAAGGGAAGGGGACGTGTGGTGCTTGTGGCAGCGTCTAGGCCCCACACAGTGACTCTGTTTGTTTTGTTTAACTTCTAAGACCACCATTATGTTCCGGTCACTTGAGCAACTGAGCAAAAATGCATAGGAGGGAGCTGCTCATCTGAGTTTCATCCTGAAGTGGCAAACCTGAGAATGCTCAAAAGCAAACCTAGGCACAATTCTTGGCCTTGAAAAAGTGTATTCCTTGGTGTCTCAGTGTTCCCTAGCTCTAAAATGGGACCAGGATGTTGATCAGGAATGCTGACACAGCATGCTGCCCCTCCCTTAAAAATTGCCACTGAACCCAGAACTAACTGTGATTGACCCAGTGACTAACTTGGAGCTTCTCTCTGTGGCGCCATGGACCTCGCTTGGGAAATAAGAGTATTTTTCAATAATAATTTTTATTAGTTTTCAGTTTCAACAGTCCAATAATAGCCTCATTCTAACAATGCCAAATTATAATACAATTAATAATACCAGTCTTTGACATGCCAAATTATACAATTTGGGTTCCCCCTGCCTCCTGCATACTAGAATTGATGGTGTGATGATTTAGAATCATAGAATCATAGAATCATAGAGTTGGAAGAGACCACAAGAGCCATCGAGTCCAACCCCCTGCCAAGCAGGAAACCCCATCAGAGCACTCCTGACATATGGTTGTCAAGCCTCTGCTTAAAGACCTCCAAAGGAGGAGACTCCACCACACTCCTTGGCAGCAAATTCCACTGTTGAACAGCTCTTACTGTCAGGAAGTTCTTCCTAATGTTTAGGTGGAATCTTCTTTCTTGGAGTTTGGATCCATTGCTCCGTGTCCGCTTCTCTGGAGCAGCAGAAAACAACCTTTCTCCCTCCTCTATGTGACATCCTTTTATATATTTGAACATGGCTATCATATCACCCCTTAACCTCCTCTTCTCCAGGCTAAACATGCCCAGCTCCCTTAGCCGTTCCTCATAAGGCATCGTTTCCAGGCCTTTGACCATTTTGGTTGCCCTCCTCTGGACACATTCCAGTTTGTCATTGTCCTTCTTGTACTGTGGTGCCCAGAACTGGACACAGTACTCCAGGTGAGGTCTGACCAGAGCAGAATACAGTGGCACTATTACTTCCCTTGATCTAGATGCTATACTCCTATTGATGCAGCCCAGAATTGCATTGGCTTTTTTAGCTGCTGCGTCACACTGTTGGCTCATGTCAAGTTTGTGGTCAACCAAGACTCCTAGATCCTTTTCACATGTACTGTTCTCAAGCCAGGTGTCAGCCATCTTGTATTTGTGCCTCTCATTTTTTTTGCCCAAGTGCAATACTTTACATTTCTCCCTGTTAAAATTCATCTTGTTTGTTTTTGCCCAGTTCTCTAATCTGTCAAGGTCGTTTTGAAGTGTGATCCTGTCCTCTGGGGTGTTAGCCACCCCTCCCAGTTTGGTGTCATCTGCAAATTTGATCAGGATGCCCTTGAGTCCATCATCCAAGTCGTTGATAAAGATGTTGAATAAGACCGGGCCCAAGACAGAACCCTGTGGCACCCCACTAGTCACTCTTCTCCAGGATGAAGAGGAACCATTGATGAGAACCCTTTGGGTTCGGTCAGTCAGCCAGTTACAAATCCACTGAGTGGTAGCATAGTCAAGACCGCATTTTACCAGCTTCTTTACAAGAATATCATGGGGCACCTTGTCAAATGCCTTGCTGAAATCAAGGTAGGCTACATTCACTGCGTTCCCTTCATCTACCAGGCTTGTAATTCTGTCAAAAAACAAGATAAGGTTAGTCTGACATGACTTATTTTTCAGAAATCCATGCTGACTATTGGTGATCACAGCATTCCTTTCTAGGTGCTCACAGACTGTTTGCTTAATGATCTGCTCCAGAATCTTCCCTGGTATTGATGTCAGACTGACTGGGCGATAATTATTTGGGTCCTCTCTTTTCCCCTTTTTGAAAATAGGGACAACATTTGCCCTCCTCCAGTCTGCCGGGACTTCGCCTGTTCTCCAGGAATTCTCAAAGATGACTGCCAGTGGTTCTGAGATCACATCTGCCAGTTCTTTTAATACTCTTGGATGCAGTTCATCTGGCCCTGGAGACTTGAATACATCTAAACTAGCCAAGTATTCTTGTACTATCTCCTTAGTTATTCTGGGCTGTGTTTCCTTTGCTGAATCATTTGCTCCAAATTCTTCAGGTCGGGCATTGTTTTCTTTATCAGAGAAGACTGAGGCAAAGAAGGCATTGAGGAGTTCAGCCCTTTCTGTGTCCCCTGTTTGCATTTCACCATCTTCTCCTCTGAGTGACCCCACTGTTTCTTTGTTCTTCCTTTTGCTACGAACATACCCATAAAAGCCTTTTTTGTTGCTTTTAACCTCTCTAGCAAGCCTGAGTTCATTCTGTGCTTTAGCTTTTCTGACTTTGTGTCTACACGTGCTGGCTATTTGTTTGAATTCCTCTTTTGTGGTTTCCCCCCTTTTCCATTTTTTGTACACATCCTTTTTTAATCTTAACTCAGTTAAAAGTTCTTTAGATAGCCACCCTGGCTTCTTTAAGCACCTTCCATGTTTCCGTCTCATTGGTATTGCCTGACGTTGTGCTTTTACTATCTCCCTCTTAACAAACTCCCAGCCATCATGAACTCCCTTTCCTTTTAGTATTACTGTCCATGGGATCTCACCCAGCACTTCCCTAAGTTTTAGGAAGTCGGCTTTCTTAAAGTCAAGAAATTGAGTCTTAGTATGCTTGGCTGCTTCTTTCCACTGTATAGTAAACTTCAGAAGAGCATGATCACTCGCGCCTAATGATCCTTCCACTTCTACCCCACTAACCAGGTCATCAACATTGGTTAGGACCAGATCTAAAATGGCTGTTCCTCTTGTTGCTTCTCCCACTTTCTGGACAATGAAGTTGTCTGCAAGGCCAGTGAGGAATCTGTTTGACCTTATGCTCTTGGCTGAGTTTGACATCCAACAAATATCCGGGTAATTGAAGTCCCCCATTACTACTATCTCCCTTCCTTTTGCATGCTTGGCCATCTGTTCCAGGAAGGCATCATCTATGTCCTCCGTTTGGCTTGGAGATCTATAGTAAACTCCCACAATGAGGTCTCTGTTATTCTTCTCTCCCTTAATTTTGACCCAAATGCTCTCACTTTGGCTTTGAGGTTCTAAATCTTGGATCTCTTCACAGGTATACATATCCCTGACATATCCCTGACATATAACGCCACTCCTCCTCCTTTCTTGTCTGGTCTGTTTCTCTGAAATAGATTGTATCCCCCCATTATTACATTCCAATCGTGGGACTTATCCCACCAGGTTTCAGTGATGCCTATTATGTCATATTTAGTTTGCTGTACCAAGAGCTCAAGCTCATCTTGTTTATTTCCCATGCTTTGCGCATTAGTGTACAGACATTGAAGTCCATTAATCATTCCCCCGTGTCTCTTATTTAAGGATTTTTTCCTCCCACCACTAGGTCTGCGTGCTGTTTGCCAATTTGGTCTATGACATTTGGATGATCATCTTCATCAATTGATAGACTCCTACCTTCAGGAGCACTGTCTCCCTCCCCCACATTAGTCAGTTTAAAGCCCTCCTGATGAGGTTTCTGAGATTTTTGGCAAAAACATTTCTCCCAACCGTTGTGAGGTGCATCCCATCGCTTGCCAGAAGTCCATCTTCAAGAAACTGCAGTCCGTGATCTAAGAATCCAAACCGTTCCTGTTTACACCATTTGCGAAGCCAGCTGTTCACTTCCACTATTTTTCCCTCTCTCCCTGGGCCACGTCGTTCAACTGGGAGGACAGATGAGATGACAATTTGTGCATTTAGTTGCTTCAATTTCCTGCCGAGAGCCTCGTAGTCTCTTTTGATCTTCTGGAGGCTATTGCTTGCAGTGTCATTGGTTCCCACATGAACCAAGAGGAAGGGGTATTCGTCAGTGGGTTTTATGATTCCTTGCAGTCGTTCAGTTACATCTTGGATCTTAGCCCCGGGGAGACAGCACACTTCCCGAGACATCTTGTCAGGCCCACAGATCACTGCTTCTGTTCCCCTCAGTAGGGAATCCCCTATCACCACTACACGCCTCCTCTTAGGTTTGGTCGGGGTTCTTCCGTGAGCTGTCCGTTCCAAGGTCGCCTGCACATTCCCTGAGGACTGACTTTGCTGCTCGTCTTCATATACCTGATCGACTGTAATGAGGGAGAGATCCTCAAATGGAGTCTGCTCTTCGTCTTCCATGCTAGGGGAGAGGACCTCAAAGTGATTGTGTATTTCTAAACAATCAGAGCGAACCCTGGGCCTCCTACTTCTTTGAGTCACGTTTCTCCATATATCTGGCACCTGTGTTGGTGAACTAGCCTTCTCAGGGGTGTCCCCTGTCTCCTCCTTGGTGGAGACGGTGTGCTCTGTTGCTTCCAAGAAGAGCTCCAGCTCTCTAATTCTTTGGAGCGTAGCTACACGTTCCTCCAGTTGCTGGACCTTGTCCTTTAAGAGGGCAATCAACATGCAATTGCTGCAGGTAAAGCTGCCTGCAACCTTTGGCAAGATGGCAAACATTGCGCAGGAACTGCAGGCGACTGCAGCTGTTCCCTCCCCCTCCATCCTGAGAACGTGTCGTTGGGGGTGGCTACAGCGGTCCTCCATCATAAAAAGCGTGAAGACAGGACAAATAACTCCCCCCACAAGAAAAAAACCTAGGTCTCCCCCAACAAACGTTTGAGACTAGCTCCCCTTAATCTAAAAGATGGATCAAACTGCACGTGCCGCTGCCCTGCTAGGTCTGATAAGCTCCTCCCACAGCTAATCCCCTGCCTCAACAGAAACCCTGCCCCCTCTGACCTTTGCACAGGGAGAACAGCTAATCAGCCACAAAGAAACACACACAAGCAAACCTTTTTTGCTCCTTCTTCAACTGCTGCCCTGCTAGGTCTTCATTCCATTCTATTTTGTTTCTTCATTCCAAAATTTTATAAATTTCAGTTACACTCCAGTCAAAATACCAATCCTTTATATCGCAACTGCAGTTTTAACAATTTCCATTCGTATTGACACATTAAATGATTTCTACACCTACAGGTGAAGCATCCTTCCTGTGTGTGGCAATTATTCTGTCCATAGTGCTTCTTCTGGTCCTTGTAATATATTAGGTCAATCTTTTGTCAATTGTTGCTGTTCTCCAGCATGCCTTGGGTGGCGCTAATGTCCCATTGTTGTTTCAGAAGTTCTCCATTGTTCTGTCCTGGTTCATTGTTTTGCAGCTACAAAAGTCACACTTTCCCAATAAATTTCTCTAAGCCTGGGAAGGAGAGCAAGCTGTCAAACTTCAAATAACTCAGTAATGAACCTTTTCAACCCTTGGCAAGCTTGCAGCTTTCTCTCATCCCTCCGTCCAGTGGAAGATAAGCGATTACGCTTCCAATTAAATTAAATTCCAATCCCCTTTAGTACAACTTTGACCGGGGACTTCCGGGTTAGCGCCATCGGCAATGGCGGAATTCTTCTGACTGAGAGGAACCCGCTCCGTGAGAATCGGGTCTTGCCGCCGCAGCAAAGGCGGGGACCCCTTAAAAATCCCAGGCGGAGGAAGCCTGGGAACGTGGGATTCGGCGGGCACCAAGAGCGCCTCCCCTACTCGCGGGGAAACCCATTTTGGGGCTCCGGAGCGAAGTGGGGTGAGTGGCACGGTGCTTCGAACTGATTGCTACTTTAATGGAGTGAAGCCGCACAGCTGTTGCTGGAGAGCGCTGACTTTTTCCTGTGGACAATTGGATTTAAAAGTAACTACCCGTGAGTAAAGTGAAGAATTGGAGTTTAAAAATTGAATTAATTTGGCACTGAAGCGGGAAGGTCTAAACAGGAAGTCCGCCTTCCGCTTTTGTAAATAGATTGAAGCAGACATTGCAAGCTAAAGTCTGGAAAGTCGTTTGTAAAGGACTAAATTTTCATCAGCTAAAAACACCAAACCCCCCTTGGAAGCAGGAGAAGAGGGGGGAAATCTTAGATTGTTTAAACCTGCAGGAGAGAGAGTAAAGAAAGATAAATTTCCACCGTCTTGAACCTGGGAACGGGGTGTCAGAGACAGACGCTTTGGGGAAGTTCATTGACTGTGAATAAAACGTTTTTTGACAGATAGTTAAAAAAGAGAAACATATTGATTCCAATGTTTCCTTCTGCATATAAAAAGGAATAAAATATCTGGAAAACGAAAGTAATTTTGTTGCTGGAGCTGCTTTCAAAAAGACGGATACAAACAGAAATTGTTTCCTCTAGAGGGAGCTTGTGATACTGTTGCTGGAGTCCATCTGGGGAATTTTACAGCTGCAGAGATTAAAGATCGTGGGAACCAGACTTTGACCTTGAGCAAGAATATGTCTAGAAAAAGTTTTAGTGCTTGCTCTTTGTAAGACAAGTGCTTTACTGGAACAGCTACATGAAAAGATGGATTTGATGACTGTTGCAGTTAGCAATTTTGGACAAACGATGAATACCTACATAGAAACTACTCAGGAACCATCTCAGGAATTTGCTTTGACAGGGCAAATTGTGCAGAAGACAAAGGAGGAGGTTGTTGCTGAACCTCAAGTAATAGAAATGGAGAGAGCTGCAGCCTTGCAGGAAAATAAGTTGTTGTTTCTGACGACTGAACCTGGAGAAAGTCAGACTGGGAGAGATGGAGTACTGTTTGGTTTGGAGATGGGAAGCTGGATGGATCCCCCTATGCAGGGATGTTCTGACTTTTGGGATCTGGTTGTGGGCCAGGGGGAGCTTGGAGTTGTGGGGGCCCTTAATTTTGGAGGGACTTTGAAACATGCCTTCAAATATCTTTTGGATTTCAGTGCTGACTGTGGAGAGTGGGCTGACCTGTCGAGAAGGGATAAAGACATTGTCAAGTTGGAGTCTCCCCAAGATCTACCCCTCAGTGAGGAAGGAAGGAAATTAAGAATAAGATCAGCAGAAGATAAAGTAAAGTGCAGGTATAAACATGAAGAAGACCTGCAGAAGGGACATGGAAAAGACTTAAGAGCCTCGGATAGAAGGTCACCAGGTTAATGGACTAGATGGAAGGGATAGAAAGGACTGACAAAACCTGAGACCAGGAAGAAGAGACGATGGATGAAGATTGGAAGAAAGTTTAAAAATTCATTTAGAGAATTATTGTAAAATTAACGAGTGTTAGAAAAATGCTGGAATGAAACTATTTGGCTTTAGTAGAAATACTATAAGGAATTATGTATAAATAACTTTTAAGTTTTAAGCTCTAGGGCTTTTTATGGTAAGATAAGGTTAAAATAAATTAAGGTAATTTAATGATAGAATATAGTGAACGATGGAAAGGATTTGCTGAGATAATTAATAATTAGAATACAAAAAAGGGAGGTGTGAGGAGGTCGATGAAACAAGTTAACGAAAGATAAAGATTTGGGAATACTGGATTTGTTTTTAAATTTTTTGTTTTTCCTTTTTTGTTGTTGGTGGTGGTTTTGATGTATTGTGTGTTTTGTATTTTTCTTTTTTTCTTTTTATTGACTTGTATTGCTTAATTCCTTGTTTTTCTGATATTATATATATATATATATATATATATATATATATATATATATATATATTCTTTTCCTTCTTTTTTTCCTTCTTCTTCTCCTTCTCTCTTTTTTTATTCTCTGTAATTTTAAACTTTCAATAAATATCATTTTAAAAAAAGCATTATTCAGTACAGTCTAAGGATAATAGGGAGTTGGGAAGAATCCGCTCTGAGTTTCCATCATAAACCTTTTGCAAAATAGAACTCTCCCTTTTCCCAATTTTTCGTTTTTGTTTTACACACACAATTCCATTTGATGTAGCGTTTACGACAGATGTCCAGGCACTCAGGCTTACCCCACTAGTGCCATAAGCCCTTCTCCTCCATGCTGCATGGAAGAGCAGGTTGTACTTGCTTAGAATATGGACTCGGGCAGTTTAATTATATTCTGGCTGACTCACATAGATAGTTCAATCGATCAATCTTTATTACGGTCCAGATACCCAACAAATCGTTACAAAGCAATGCACAATTCAGACAGCCTACCTCCAGGTTAAACAAGCATTTTGCTCAGACTTAAAGATAGGGATCATTGGTTCTTGCAACCACCGATAAAAACTTTGCCACTGCTAATGTTCTAGCATTTGTCCGGTCTTCCAATAGGAACCTGGCATAATGAGCCTCTGATTTTCCTGGGAAAGGTACCAGCGAGGGTAATATCAGTTCAGCCCTGCCTTGCTCATATTTCGCACAGTGCAGCAAAATATGTTTTATAGAATCGATGTCTTGGGCACATGAGCAAAGTCTGTCTTGGTAGGGAGCTCCTCTCCACCTGCCATCCAACACTGCAGAAGGAAAGACGTTTAGTTTGGCTTTGGTGAATAACCTTCGATAATTTGGTACTATCAGGTTTTTAATGTAAGGCGTTAACTTAAAGACATGCCCATATTGTACTCCTACTGCCAGCAGACTACAGACTACGTGTGATCGAGATCGCAAGTCACTATGTGCATTATCCCATAATCTTTGCTTTAGCATCTTTACACTACAGTGGTGCCCTGCAAGACGAATGCCTCGCAAGACGGAAAACTCGCTAGACGAAAGAGTTTTCCGTTTTGGAGGTGCTTCACAAAACGAATTTCCTATGGGCTTGCTTTGCAAGACGACAATGTCTTGCGAGTTCCTGCTGGTTTTTTCCCCTCCCCCCCCCCTCCGCCTTCTGAAGGGAGGTTTGCCAGTGGTGCTTCCAAGATCCTGTATGATGAGCCCTAGATAACTGAAGTATTTAATCTGTTCAAGGTTATGGCCATCCAGCACCCATTTAAACCGGAAGAAGCTTCTTTTGAATACTAAAATTTTAGATTTTTCATAATTAATGGATAAACCATTTCCAGAACAGTAATAAGAAAACTTCCTCAGCAGATATTTCAAACCTGGTCTGGAACGTGAGATGATGGCTGTGTCATCCGCATATAACAACAAGGGGGTCCTTCTCATTTCTATTTTTGGAAGGTGTCCATCTGGGTCCATTAAGCCCTCTTCTAGTGTGGGGGCCAAAATGCATCCCTGTCTCAAACCCCCCCCCCCAATGTCATCTCAATACTGTTTGATAACTGTCCCTGCCGACCACATCGGACCTGCAGTTTGGTTCCATTGTACAGGGCTTTTATAAGAAAGAGGAATCATTTGTCCTGCAAAATCAGATTTAATTTGGACCATAGCTGGGATCTGGGGATGGAATCAAATGCTGATTTCAGATCTATGAAGGCCACAAAGAGCTTACCCTGTAGAGGCCTGGTATACTTCTCGGCTAGGAAGGACAGCATTAGACAGTGGTCTGATGTTGAATGGTTCTCACGAAAGGCTGCCTGGGCTTCAGATAGTATATTATGCTCATTTAGAAAAGTTGTCAGTTTGTTACTGAGAAATTGGGCATACAGCTTCCCAATTATTGAAAGCAGGCTAATTGGCCTATAATTGGAGGGTACGTTTGGGTGGCCTCTCTTAAAGATTGGGACTACTATAGCATGTTTCTGGCTATATGGTACTTTGCCCAAGTTATTTACTACCGTAAAAAGTGCTGCCAGAAGTGGAGCCCACCAGTACTGGTTTGATGTGATCAATTCCGGGGATAAAGACTTTCCCTGGAGTCTTTCTGCTCTTCAGATTCCCAATTAATGTATAGACTTCCTCCACAGTGACAGTTCTGCCCTGTCATCATCCTGGAAGCTGGAAGGGAGGTTTGGATTTTCCATAAATATATTTCTGAAGTGGTTCTCCCAAACCTGAGCTGGAATGGCACAGCTGGGGGCTGAAGAGCTATTTTTCATTGAGTCGGAGACCAGTTGCCAAAAGAGTTTAGTTTCATTGTTTAGTGAGGCATTCAATAGCAGGGACCAGGAATTTTGTTCGGATTGCCTTTTTTTTTTTAGGTCAAAAGTGCTTTATACTCTTTTTAAATTTTGAAATAAGATGGAGGTAAGTAATTTAGTCCAGCATTTCTATAGGCCAAATAAGTGTTCCTTAAGGCTTCCTTCTTTGTACGGCACTCTTGGTCAAACCAACAGCGCCCTTTAGCAGTGCGGGGCTTGCCGGCTGAGTTTATGTAGACAGAGACCACATCCTTCGTAAGCCGTCAGGGAGGAATCTATTGATAAATTGTTTAATTGATCTTAATTGCAGTTTCTGAATTCAATCTATTCTCAACTGCAATTGCTATCTCAGGTGTCCATTTTTTTCTGCACAATGCTGGATCATTTGCTTTATCTATTTCCTCGTGTTCTATGTCAAGCCTGGACATAACTTGTTGACCCCTATATGTTATGAAACATGCAATTTGTGGCAAAAAAATATGTTATTGATTATGTTTGTTTGTTTGTTTATTGCCCTTCCTTCAAGCAGCTTAGGTAAGTGGCTTAGTCTTGCAAGAACCTTGTGCAGCAGTTGCTCTGGAGGCAAGCAGGCATTCTGCAAACAGGATTCCTGGGTCCTTCTGTGCCAGTCTATCCAATATGCTACGCTGGGTCTTTGCTATTTATTTTCAGTTGTCTTCTCAATTCCACAGATATCGTGGATGACATAAGAGAAGAATGTTGCAAATATGGACGGGTCATGTCCCTGTTTGTTCCGAAGGAAAATCCAGGCAAAGGCCATGTAAGTACTTGGGCAGTCAAGATTTGTGTGTATGTTTCATCTTTGAGGTTTTGGTCTAAGGCTGCACTGACCTCTCCTTTTACAATGACAGCTGAGTGAGGCACATCCTGAGGCTTCCTGATACGACTCCTGTCTTCTATCTTGCATAGAGAGAGTGATTCTTTTATAAATGGAAGCAGATTTAAAAATAATAATAATCAGATTTTGTGTGTGTGTTTGCATTTGTCTCTCTGGGAATCTTGGAATACTTTACTGCTTGTATATATCTCTAAAATAAAATTGTATACTATTGCATTTCAGACTTGGAGACAGGATTTTAATAGCGTTATCTATTAATGCAGTATGCCTCTGAAATGCCACACTATTAAGACTATAAAACAGTAGAAATGCACCTCCATTTAAGTTTTTCAATATTACCTTCTGTACTTTATCCAGAGATTCTGGTAACATCTTCTAGTGTTATATTTTGTCTTTTAAAAATCACACTACTGTAGTGTACCACACTTACATTTTGCAGAACTAAATCATTTTACAATCTTTCCTTATCAAATAAATGTATACCATTTTAATGTATTTTTCTCCTTAGTATTTAACAAAGGTAATCTACCAGTTTCTGGGAGGTGTCTTGCCTGTCCTGGAAAGCAAGAGGGCAAGGGGCAAAGGAGACTGACATTCCTCCTGCTTCTTTTCAGGTCTTTGTTGAGTATGCAAATGCTGCGGATTCAAAAGCTGCCCAACGATCCCTGACCGGGAAGAGTTTTGACGGCAAGTTTGTTGTGGCGACATTTTACCCACTGAGTGCCTATAAGCGAGGGTATCTTTACCAAACCATGCTTTAGTCTGCGGCAGTGGTCAGGAGAGACGCACGTATCCAAAGCTGCCTTGCTTTGCCAAAGTATTTTCCAGAGGCGAACTCCATCTGTACTCCTCCTTTCTCATTCTGTGGTTGGCAAGAGAAAGGCCCAGGTGTTTCTGTTTTGTTGCAATGAAATCAGCCTCCTTCTTGCCTTTGATTTACTCTACAGTAACCAAAATGCTGTGAAATGGATGTTGGAGATTGAAGGTGAAGAAGAATTCAGTGGGAAAGAAATAGAGGCTCAAGGCAGTGTTGGGAGTTATGGCACCGAACTTAGAGATGCCAAGCATTGAATGGTGGCATGGAGGGTTGCTGGTGTCTGAAAGAGTCCGTGAAGCAACTCCGGAGTTCCTTGTGCCACAAGCAGAGAAGCAGCAGAATGTGCCATGGAGGACATGCATCTGGATGAGGCTTTTAATCTGCCTTCAAACAATTTTATGGGAAGAACAGATAACATTGTCAGCCCATTGTACTCCTCCCATGTTTCCCCAGCACTTCCTCCTCCTTCTCTTCTTACCTCAGAAAGTCTGTTAAGGAGGGGAAAGTGGAACAAGAGTGGAGGGGGCAATGGGTGCCATTTTGAGGCATTCCTCCTTTCTCTATTGTTTCCAGTTTCAGAGACTTTCCAAGTCCCTTCCCTTGATCTGAGGGCTCTCCACCTTAATTAATTGCTTCTTGGAAAGAGGTTTCCCCAACCCACACCCTTCAGTTGACTATTTAATCAATAAGTTACACTGGAAACAGTAGCACTTGCTTTAAAGTAGAAATGTTTCTAGCTATAGTCCTGTAAGGCTGCCGCCTTCTAGCTGTCTGCTGCAAGCGCTGCTCTTCTTTTCACAATTTTACTATGGCCAAATAGCGAAGGTAACAAGCAGGAGAAATCAAGCTGGCAAGCTCTCTAGCCTTGTTGTGAAACTGGCTGTTTGATAAAGATCAAATTGTGAAACTGGTTAGTCTGCAGAGGGGGCATTTTCAAGCAAAGTCCACAGGACTTGCAGCCCAATCTGTAGCTGTGTTTATTCAGAAGAAAGCTTAGCTGCAAACCTCTTGCCCTGTGCTACAGGAACTCTTTAAAAGCAACTACTTTTTCAAAAACTTTGCAATTGTGCTATTTAGAAAATGGTAGAAAAAACCCACAGAAAGTGATGTGCTAAAATGGCACAGAGATGCAAGCACCTCAGAATGTTAGGAGAAGGGTTGGTGGCCACTGGTGAGGACAGGGAAAAGCAAAGGAACAACACAGCCCACCCTAGGGATGGAACATAACAAGATGTACACACCCAAAAGAGCACAAAACCTGACACATCTAGTGGGTGGCCAGTTCCAGTGTCACTTGTATCTTATAATGGAAGAACCACAATGGGAGCACCCAAAGCACAAAATGCCAGCCAGCTTCCAAAGCCTTCACACCCTGGGACTGAACATGTTAGGCTGTATCTGCAGAGACTTGAAGGAACATCCTCAGCCACAGAACAGGATGGCTGCCCTAAAAATAGAGGATCTGAGGCAAGGTAGGGTCACCCAGATGATTTGGCTATATAGAAGTTGAAGCTAGACAATAGACAGGAAGGTTGCACTTGTCGCATCTAGCCATTCCTTTGTAATACAACGAAGCCTTTCTCCCAGGAAGAAGGCGAGAACCAGTGAAGGCACCTTTTGGCTCCCTATGTGTAAGCCCAAATAGAAAAGTAGACATTATCTCTAAAAGGCTGCATTAGAAAGAGCCTCGTTTTCAAGTAAATCCTGGTTTGTGTGCACTCCAGTGGATATTTCAGGTCCTGATCAAGTGCAGCTCCTGTGATAGGGCTCGTTGAGCTATGAGCCTTCTCTCTATCGAGTAAGAGACTTGTGGGGAGGTGGTTTTCTTTGTTTTACAGTCTCTGAGAAATTGCCTGTTTGTGTCTTCCCAGCATCATCTGCTAATAGTTAGGCAGGTGCCTACAGAAAGGATTTAATTCTGCTCGCATAATGATATTATGGGGTGTTGTCCAACCAGATTCTTCCTGGGAGGCTTTCTGTAGAGTTACTTTCCTGAGCCAGTTTTAAACATGTTTTTAAGAGAAGAGTCTTTGTTCTTCTAGAAATGCCTGAAATTTGACTACTGGTCCTGCCCTCTCGAGGCTTCCCAGTTACCTGCATCTTATGCATGCTTCCCCTCAGCTTTCACTGCTGCTACCGAGAATGGAAGGCACCCCAGTTTGTGGCAGCAGTTTGCCTTGCTCTTAATCCACCTTGACCCTGGCAGCCTCTCTTCCCTGCATGAGGATCCTTCACTTCTTGGTTTCTCAAAAGTTATGCAGCATTTCTGACAGAGTTGACTTGGGCAATGGTAGGAAAACAAGAAAGAGACGTTTTAAACGTCTCACCCACTCCTTTTAGAAAATACTTGAATTTTTTTGTAATGTCTTCAGAAGCTAGCATTTTAGAAGGGGGTGGGGGTGTATGCATAAATAATTAGGATTCTCTCGTGGCAAATTTATTCCTGGGTTTTGCCTCCTTGCCTTTCTGAGCTATGGATTATTTAAGACGGGATATTGTCTGCACTGACAATTATACTGATGTTGTTGAGTTTGTTTCTCCTACGTAGCGTATCTGATATAGATTTTGGGAGAGTGACATTCCTGATTCTGGATGGGGAAGCGAACTGCATCTACAGCCTCCAAGTACCTCAAGTCTTCTATGAAGAGTTTGTGCAGTCTTGTCCTCTCACCTCCATAATTCACCTGGGTTTCAGTGGTCCTGCCCCTTTCAGTCTTCATGACTTGGTTAAGTAGAATGAATGTCCAAAATGTCTACTGTCACCCCCCCCCCCCATGCTTTACTGCCTGAGCTTGGGCTTGGCAGGGAAATGTTGCTGAGCTGCTCCTCTCTTAGCTGAGGGGGCATTTATTTTGAGCACATTTTAAGCCAGAACTGCACGAGAACTTGAAGGTCATGGGGCTTGTGGGCAAGGACAGGGGCTCTGTCCAAAGTCCCGTTCGTAGCTTTGCACACATCTGACCTGGAGTCCATTTTTGGTTCTGGCCTGCCTCCATCTCTCTGCCCCAAGAAAGACAATAGCACTGCCTGTCTGGCTGGACTTGACTGTTCAAGAGCGTTGACATGATTCCTTTGCAAACTGTTCTGTAAACATACGTCTTCTACTCAGATTATTTAAGGAGATCATGTGCTCTATGCACCATTGCTCAGCAGCTCAAAAGATGAATGTACAATTTTAATTGAAAAATAAAGTAGATTTGTTCTGATGTTAACAAGCTACCTTTTATTACGGGCTGATTTGTGAGAGGGAAATTGGACTTCCAAACTGCATTGGAGATGAGTGGTAGAGGGAACCCAGACCCTAATCTGTGCCCCACAGTTTTTCAGAAATGATCCTAGCATGTATGTTGTGCTTTTAAGTATTCAAATCACTTCACATATGTGAACATGCAGCGGAAACCAGAGTCTTGCTGTCCAGCATCTGTTGGTGACAGAACCTGTGAGTTCATTCCCCCGACTTGGATGCTCTGGATAAAGCTTCATTGGGGGCAAAACTATAGTGCTGTTAAATTTGTCACTTGCAGTTTCTGGTTTTTCCCCTCATTTCTTTAGCATTAAATAGCAACCACTTGGATATCTGATCAGAATTGTGAGACATGGGCATTAGCTCTTCCTTGTGTTCCCACATCCACTGTGGGAAACACAGAAGGGAAGAGCTGCTCTTTCATGTTTTGTTTGGCCTTTGAGCTTCCCCACTGATCTCCATCAGGGAATCACACACCTGCTAAAAATAAAGATTGATTCAAGTGATGTATTCAGCACTGCATGTAGGTGACTAGATCAACCAGCACAGTGAAGTTCCATCAAACTGGGGGGTGGAATGTATTTTTTTGGGGGGGGATGCCTTTAACTGGCAATGGAGCTTCCAGAAAAGTTTAGAATTTGCACCTAAGAATGGCTTTTTCTAAAGAATTCAGCCCCCTCCCCATATTGCTTTCTGGAAACAGTGTGAATATTGTCTTGACCGGGGTGGGGTGCACTGCTCACACAGCCTCTGATGTTCAGATTTCAAGCTACAGGCAGCCTGGGTGGGTAAGACCTGGTACCCCTTTCAGCTTCTATCGCACTCTTGGCAGCCCTGGGACTGACTGACACCCACTGGTTTCAGTGGGTCTGCTAGAATATTTTAACGGGAGTTATGGTGTCTGGTCTGGCATTGGTTTCAAGGTTGTTCTTTTAATCATAAAATATACAAAATCAAATCAAATACTCCAGAGTTTTCAGTAAAATTGCAAGCCACTATTTCATAAGTTAAACATATACATTTTCTAGTTCCATGAATATCTCAGCAAGTCCCTCCCTGCTGCTAGGCAAATATCAGATTACACACTTAAGATGTTGGGATAAAGGAGCAACAACCTGCAATCTCTGCCGCCTTGGAGCTGAGTGTGCGCAAGAGGCCAGCATAAGCTAGATTCTCCCTCTTCTATCCCCCGCCCCCCGAGCGATGTAGCCTCCTGTGTGATTAGGACTTCTGGACAAACTTGCCACATTTGAGTGATGGTCTGGCTGGCCCTTATAAGTGTATTGCCCAGTGGTGGGTTTGGGAGGTTTGCCCCTAAAGGACTATCATGACTATCTTTGCTTTGTATGCTTATGAAACAATACTGAATCTAGTTATTTGGAGCAGGATCTACAACCAGAGAAAGATGCTTTCTCACCAGCTGAAGGTAGACTTTGCATTTAGACGGTTGATTCTTCTCCAACCATTAGGTAATAGTGTACCATTTGGGTTTCACTGACTTTATTTACCTAGGACGCTCTAGACCATTCTATAGATGATCACTAGATGGAAATCTAATGCGGCAGAGCCAAAGCTGGTGGGTCGGTAGTCGCTTGCTGTCCAGGCCTGAAGCTAATTTCAGAAGTTAAGGAAGTCCTTCGTGGCTCTCTCTTTCAACAAACTCTCAGGCTAGCACTCTCTCTCTTTGCCTTTTGCTTCTGATTCCAAACTTGCTTTCTGACAGAGTTGCTGCAGCTAAAAAACAAACAAACTCGTTCTTTACAAAAGGACAGATTTTTCCAAGCACATTCCAGAGGATGCTCCGGTTGGCCTCCTCCATCAGATGAGCAAAACAGGGTGCTGCCTCTCAATGTCATGAGCCGGGGGCACAAACTCCCCCCCCCCCAGCCTGGAACTTCCTCTTCATGCCCTGCAGCTGAGATGCTTCTAAAGTGAGCAAGTTCTGCGGGTTCCTCCTCTGTGGTCACGAGGCTGCTCACTATTGTCAAAAAGCAAGGCAGCCATGTTGCTCCCTTGGGAGCAGGGAGATCCACAAGAGAGCCAGGTGGTATGTCAGGAAATAATGAGCAAGGTGTTGAGTTCTTCAGAGTTCCTGAACTTAAGAATTTAGAAACGAGTTTACTATTTTGTGACATTTTTGTTGGTTTTCATAAAGCTATTGCCTTTCTGTGGTGTTTCAGGTGATGGTTCTCCTACCTTGCCCGAAATAATATGTTAAGATTTAAATATTGATCAATGTTTATTTGTCCATTTTTATGGCACAGCCAAAGAACAATACAATAATGGAGTTTTGGAAAATATGGTACTGTGTACCATGGATCTGTGGGGAAGCCATTTGTGGGTCCTCGCTATGACAGTAAAGACTGAGTAGGTGTCAGATTGAAACCCATCATATAGACTTGCTGAAATATATATATATATATATTATATATATATATATATATATATATATATATATATATATATATATATATATATTTGCTTTCGTAGATTTTCACGGGTACAGGAATGTAGGTTTTGGTGTCTTCGGGTGTCTTCCCGTGTAAGAGTTGGGGTGTCTATATATATATATATATATATATATATATAAAATTTACCAATTTGCCAAAACTTTAAAAAGATAAAACCGCAGGGAAAGATCTTCTGCCAAGTTCAAGATGAGTTGGGGGAGGGAGACTGGAAGCATTCAAAGGATTATCCTGGTCATCATGAGGATGAGACCAAAAGGATCTGACCTAAGAGGAGTGTAGGAAACAGAGGAGGGAAGGCGGTGGGCGCCCCAGAGAAAAGAACTGCTGGGAGCAGAAGGCCCAAGGAAGGCTTGCATACCAGGGGAGAGAAACCAAAGAGGGATGAGGTGGGAGAGAACAGAAAAGCAATGGCGGGGGGGGGGGGGTGTTTGGAGGCGGAACAAAACAGCCTTCAAAGTCAGGTGAGTGTGGCTCTGCCCTTTGTAGTTGTTTATGAGCCCCTCTTGTAGCCCTGCCAAGATTCTGAAGCCCCCAAATATCCCAAGCCACACTCCATTTTCTCCTGTCACCCACAAGGACACATTTCCAATGACAGACCCTCCAAGTGCCACTGTTTTCCAGGAACTGTCCCGGATTTACAGAAGCCCTCCTGGTTTCTGATTTGATCCTGGAACATCCTGCTTTTCCTTAGGACATCCCTATTTTCATTGGAGAAATGTTGGAGGGTATGGAGTTATGAGAACCCCCAAGCCGTCTGAAGGCAGCTCTGTATAGGGAAGTTTTTTAATGTTTCATGTTTATGAAAAAGATTATTATTATTATTATTATTATTATTATTATTATTATTATTATTATTACTACTACTACTACTACTACTACTACCACCACCACCACCACCACCACTGCTACTACTACTATCATTATTGAATAGGACATCCCTATTTTCATCTGAAAAATGTTGTAGGGTATGCAATGCCTGAGAAACCTCAGTCCATCTTTTCTTCTTAGCCAGTCATAAAATCCGCTGGCAGTAGATCCCAGCCCTGTCTGTCAAGGAGAGGAGGAAACACTAAAGTTTTGTTTTGTTTTTTTAAAAAACCAACCACCAAGGAACTTTCTCTGGAGGGCAGGCGGAAAGATCCTTTGGGGCTTCTTCCCTGCTGCTTCCTCTCTGGCCACAGCAGTGTGCGCCACCAAGTGGCTCTGTGCTCCTTTGCGCCTGCTGCTGCGAGCATGGCTCCCTTGCAAGAGCATAGGAGGGAAAGGGCTTGCTGCTGTGGTGACCTCTGGGAGTGCAGAGCAGAGAGCAGGAAGAGGCTCCATGCAAGAGCTGCAGGGAAAGGATGCAAGCAAACGAGAGGGAGAGGGAAGGAAGGAAGGAAGGAAGGAAGGAAGGAAGGAAGGAAAGTGAGCTGACCCTGGTGTGAGGGAGTGGAGCTCAAAGAGAGACAGAGAAACCTGGAGGGTGGCACGGGGGGTGGGGGGGTACATTTTGTTTAACTCTTCAGGGGGCAGCAGAAGAGAGGACCCCCCCACGGAGAGGCTGCTCCCCAGGTCCCCTTGTGGTGCTCTTGGTGCTCCTGCCAGGGGGACCTTTCTCTTCAAAACAGCTTCCTGGGCATCTCCGCTGCTAATCTTGCGTGTTAAATTTAAGGGGTGAGATTTTGATAGCTGTTTTTGTTCTGTTCAGTTTTGGTGTGGGGGCCTTAAGCTTTATTTCACCAGAAGTTTTTTGTTTAATTCTAAGCCTCCCAGAGAACTCTGCATTGTGGGCAGCAGACACATATATAACATAAAATTGTGTGTGTGTTTTGGATGGAGATCGTAGGGAAGAGAGAGGTGCAAGGGGCTTTCCCCCTTCCCCTCTTTTTTTGCTATTTCTTCCATTTCCTGCCTGACTGATGCGATGGCTCTGTGACAAGAAATATTGGGGGGTTGCGGAGGGGAAACGAGTGGCCTGAGAGTTAATTGGACACGATAGATATGGGTGATGAATGTGGGGTAAATTGATTTGGAGTGATTTCTCAACTAATTTGGAGAAATAATAGTAGAGGGATTTAATTCAAGGTGATTTGGAGGGAATTAATTAGCCGCCAGCTTAAATGGGCATTCTGTTGTAGTTCAAAGAAGTGGTTTTGTGCCCTGAGAATCAGACCCCACCTTTTGCCTCAAATGCAGATTCTTTGGCAAGTTGCTCATCTTTTAATCTCACCATTTTGCTTTTTGTGAAATGGATGTCAAATTGCAGTAGTAAATTTTGAAATGGCTGCACCCTAAGGCCACCATTTTGTGGCTGTCCACACTCCCATGGCAGCCATTCTGGGATGGTGTCCACAAAACCTCCTCAGATTTCCAAATATGCCGGTGAGGCCCCTGACAGAACACCTCCTGAGGGGCGGCCACTGGAGAACAAACAGCTAAAGAGGGACAACTATTTTCTGTGGTGGACTGAATCCAAGTCTCATTACGTCCATAGCTTCCTCTTGGACTCTCCTTTTAAATTTTTTAATCTCCTCCCTTGACTCAACACGGCAGCTTTAAGGTATACTAGAGCTTTTCAGAGGATTCTGCACACCAGTTTCTTTTTAATGTTGGACCTGTGTCTATTTAGACTCTTGCATAAAAGCTTACTAGTTTGCCCTATATAAAACTCTATGCAGTTGGAATTGGTACGTCAACTTTTTGCACCCTAAAGTGCAATTGGGAATCATTTTAATCCTAACAATAGGAGAAATAATGGCATTTTATCTAGGTAAATCCTGTTTAAGCTGCATTCCCAGATTATTTTTGTGTGTTCCACAAATGAGAAAACAGGCAAGCTAGTCAACTGCATTCTCCCTACTTAAAGGCAGCTTAAAAGACAGCTACTCTGTGCTCACTTACGTGGGACATAAGTCCCTTTGAACTCCATGTGACTTACTTCAGAGCTGACGCAGATAGGATTGCAATTTGCAAATATTTTGCAGCTCAACTTGCATGTTGTGCCCACTAAATTTGTACCTCAAATGGTGAAAAGAAACAACAGAGTACTGTTGGTGTTGCACTGCTACAGTTCCAATAATGGGAGGAGACAGTCCTAAAAATGACAGCCATCCCCTTCTGCCGTGTGTGCTGCATTTCAGAGTGAGCTAGTCAGAATCAGTAGGAAAAGAGGACTATAAAAAGCACAGTAAAAAAAAAAATTTCAGCAGTGGGTTTTATTGCATTTTGTAGGTACTGTTAATCGCTGGCTTCCTTCAAAAGTTTTGTACAAACTGGCAATAAACTGTATACATGATTTTAGTTCTTGAACCAACAGAATGAGATCCAGAAGTGACGTGGTGAAGATGCTCTCGTCAGAGAGGCTCTCTCATTGGCTGGTTGTCTTTCAGGCTGGGTTGTCATGTGACTGCCTGTCTGTGCCTGCTGTACAGGTGAGTGCATGTTCTGCACAGCAAGTGTAGACAGGCAGACACATGGCAACTCTGGCCGGCCAGCCCATTGCTCCCGCAGGGATGCTCTGCTCTGGGCTTAGCAGCCTGGCTTCACGGCAGAAGGAGGGGGAAGGCACGAACTTTACACATTGGGGAGCTCTCAAAGAAAGAAGACGTTTACTTTATTTAGAAAACTTGCGCTGTTCTTTACATTATTGTTTTTTTCTTGACATGCACAAGACGGAGATTGCAGCAAGACATGCGCCCAGAACAAATCTTAATTCATTTCAAAAAGTCTGCATTCATGGTGGGTGGGTGGATGTAAAAATATGTGCAAAGAAAGCATTACTGGGTTTTAAAATTAAGGATATATTTACCCAATATGTGTTTGGGTTTTCAAAATATGCATAAAACATTGTCCTGTTGGTGGAAGTTGCCAGTTCCAAAATGGTCCAGCTGCCGGCTGTTGGCCTAAAAGCTCACAGTGTGTAAGAACTTTTATACACAATTCACATTTGATTTGCCACATGAATTATATTGCACCCAATTTTTTTTAAAAAAGCAATGTTATAAACGCCAGTATAAAGTCAGTTCTCAAAAGTGTGATTTGTGCATCAAAAATGCAGAAACAGAACACGTGTCGGATCCTTATGAACTTGATACTTCAGAATAGCAATTTGTCCTCCTGCCCCCCAGCAGTGTTACATGGAAACAGAATACATCACCATATTCATAGAATCACAGAATCTTAGAGTTGGAAGAGACTCCAGGGGTCACCCAGTCAAACTTCCTGCAGTGCAGGAATCTCAATTTAAGCAGCCATGACAGATGACCATCCAACCTCTCTTTAAAAACCTCCAAGGAAGGAGAGTTTAATTAGTATTTCATTTTGGTGGCTGGGGGGGGGGGGAGAGAATCTTATTATGATATGCATATAATATTTTTTTTTAGAAAACTCCATTAAAAGTTCATGATATACTTTGCTCTTTTAATTTGGTGTGAAGTATGTTGTGGTTTGCCAAAATTCAATCTTCAAAGAACAGTAAGTGTGCAATAAAGGAATATTGACAACTAACAATAAAGCACTGGCTGAACTGAAAGCTTGAAGGCTGCGGGGGCTGTTACAAGATGTGTCACGCTATTTAAATGCTTTCTAGTCATATGTTTTACATTCACTCTATAACTGTGTCTCTCACATGCTGCTGCTATAGGTTAGTAATATTCAAGACATGTATTTTAAAATGTTGAAGACTCTACTTTCAGCACATTATTAGAATTCCATTGTCCCGATTGCATTGATTTTGAAAAAGATACAACTAATAGCCAAAACATACTCAGATACAGCATTCACAGCTAGTTCTCCCCAAGCTTTAAGATTTTATAGAAAATGCAGAGTTGTGTTGAAATGTTGTTTCTTAATTTTTGCAAATGCAAATTTACCTTCTGCAAATGCTGCTTTGTTTTTTGGGGAGGTGCTGTTAGATGCTATGTAAAAATACTTCTCTTATCTCCTTCGTTTGGTCTAAACCGCTTTGAGCCCCCCCCCCTCAAAATAAAGTGGTATAGAAATGAAGATGGATGATGATGATAGACGACTATTTCACCCATTTCCTGTTTGACCCCATCCCTTGCCAGCCTTTTGGTACTGAGTTTTTATTTTAGTTTTGTGAAAGTAAAAGCAAACATAGAAATATGGGGATGTGCAAGTATGAGAAACTATTTTAGATACTGCAGGTAATGTAAAGTTTTATTGCACCTATACTCCTGCATAAACCTGATTGGTCAATTTTTATTTCTTTTATCATTGTTAAAAATGCTTGGCTAATGGAGTTTAATTTTGTTTACAGAATTTCCTCAGGACAAGGATCCTTGGGTGGTCTGCAGACATTTCTTTGTTAGAGAGGAAGAGATTCTCGAAATGCAAGGGTTGCCTAACATGGGGGTGGAAAGAAGCAGAAATGTAGGGAGTAAATCTTGTCATCAGCTGCACTGTCTCAATTGGAAATCATTCTGTAGATAACTGAAATCATCCTTCACCTCGGCTGTATTTTCTGCCTCACTAAAGGAAATGGTGGCTGACTTAAACTTTTTCTTTCTAATCTCAAACTGCAACTACTTAATTTGGAGAGCTTTTTCCTTGGGTTTTGCTCTATGTGGTAAAATGGAAAAACAGAGCATGCTGCAAGCACAGCATAAAAAAAATGGGATTGCTTAATACTATAAGGATTTTAAAGAGTTTCATATGCTGGCTCTGCAACACTGCTATCTTCCTCATTCACCACAACATGTAGTGACCATGTAGCAATGAACTACGGGACCTAATTCTGCTTTGCATTTTCCACTAAACAAACTTTCTCATTTCAGCCTCATTCTTGAATAAGCTTTATAAATTAAGAATAACATGTTGAACTGCATCTTCAAACCCTTGGTGTTATCACCAAATTCCTACAAATCTCAAATCAAGAGACACACAAAAACATTATTGGATCTTTGTGTTTGTTGACTTCCTACAAATCAGTGTTCCCCAAGGACAGTTTTTAAGATCCTTGCCTAGCCATGTAGATTTTTTCTTTCTCTGGCCTTTGCTGGTTCTCCCTCTCTTTGTCTGCACTTTTGCCGTCTGGCAAATGAAAATGAGAGATACACGTGAGAGGAAATGCAGACAATTTCTACCCACGGCTAGTTCCTAGACAGCAGAATGTGAATTCCAGGGGGATTTCACTCCAGTTGTTGTAGTTGTACAGTAAGAAGACATTTAGAACTAGAATATTTCCTTTTTTGTCTTGATTCTTATTAATAAAATACGGGAAACAAATTAATATTTTTTAAACGTACTGACCCCAAATCTGTATTGCTACTTGCATGATAGCCAGCCTGTTCACCCATGCTTTGAAAATATTTTTGGTCCCCCCCCACCTGAATTGACCCCTCCTTATATGCCACAAAAGTTTGCCACTGTGCTGTCTAGTTATAAAATCAAGTGAAAGATCAAAGCAATAATTTAAAAATTGTTAACATTTTACGTTTCTCTTTTCATGACATTCGGCTCCTTTGAATTTGCAACTGCAACTTTGTGCTTGCTATTTGTTAAAACAACAGCAACAAATGACAGGCTTTAACATGATAAAAGTCTGGTACAAACATAGATACGATGGCTTGAAACAAGTCTAAGACTGCAGTTCTGTTAACCTGAGAGTAAGTCCATAAAAGCAGAGTAACTATGTGTAGAATGAGGCAGCAGCAGAGGGGATGACTGACACCTAGCCCTATGTCCCCGGCACGAGGATTGCAAGACCTACGGACACTTGGAGCATTTTGGGGACCAGAGAGAGGGTCATGTGAGACCACTTACTATGTGCATGTATCCATTTAATACATCCACTTTTTAATTTAAAAATAAGAGTTGGTCTATGCCCACTTGGGAACCTGGCATGTGGTGGGGGAGGGGGTTGTTTTTCTACCCTAAATTTGTTGCATTGCTCTCCTGGCAAAAAAAATGCCCACCCTTTCTCCAAGCACAAAGGTTGCTCTTTGCCCCAGGAGGGAAGCTCTCCTTGGCACGATGGCAGCTTCTCTCCTGAGAGGGGTATCAGCTTCTTGGTTTTTTGGGGGGGTGGGGGTGGCGGGTATTTTTTTTTTACCAGGATGGCAGCACAGAGTGAAATAATTGGTGCCCCCACACCATCCTGATTCCCTCCCCTCCTGTGTCTGCCATTTGTAAAGTAAAAATAAGACATTTTAAAGATATATGCACATTTAATATACTGTCTAGTTTAGCCCACAATGAAACTTGTAGTGAATTCTTTGAGACTACAAGAGGGGTGGGGTGAGGAGAGGGGGTGCAGGAATGTAAATTATAATAATGTGCATATATAATTTTGTTTGCAATTATAACACAAGTATCTGTGCTTGCAGTGTATTTAACTTAAAATCTTCATTCAAAGCTTGAGAATATTCTTTTTTAACCAATACCAAGCTTAAAGCTTAAAGAAATGTCCTTTGAAGTGAAGAGGGTATCGAATTACAGCACAGATTTCCATCCACCCCCCCACCCCACCCCCCACCGTTCCTTCCATGAAGACTTTCATTCAGTACCAAGTTCTACCCCTTCCCCACCACCGTAACAGGATAGTTGAAAATGCACCAAAGGAAACATTTCCATCTTTTTACAAATTCCACTTTTATCAGTGGGATTCATGGTCCAGGAACTTAGTCTGTAGGCTCCGTGGCCTCGAAGTCTTAATGAATCCTGGGCTTCCATCAGCAAGGCATAGACGTTTAGAGGAACAAAAGTTATCTTCAGAATAAAACTTCCTGCACCTGGTGAAAACTTATGGCATGATACCTGTGCCACAAGATCTTTATTGATTTTGATGAAGAGGCCTGCCTTGGCTACCTGTTGCAAATCATCTGTGATTGCACCTAGTTTTGATTGCTCTTTTTTGTGATAATGAATTGCACAGGTCCACTATTTTAACAGATGTCTTTAAAGATGTTTCTGATTTGGCATTCTGATCCTAAACACATTAACTTGAATGCAAGTGATTCCTTATTCCACGTGGAGAGGCCGCTGGGTGGCCCATGCAGGGGTGGGAGCAAATCCCAGGGAGAAATGGGCTGCAAGGGGAAAGGCAGAGCACTGTGTGGGGAGATGGGGAGAAACAACTGGCTGCTGTGCCTCAAAATGCACAGGGAATGGAAGACAGTTCAGGCAAGCAGTTAGCTCTGACCTCCGCAATGTGTGGGTCTTTGCTTCAGCACTAGGGCATGATCTGTGTTGCTGCCTCTCGCAGCTCCTACACACAAAATACTCAGACACTCCAGCACTTTTGTGTAGATGAGCGTCGCTTGACTGGGGGAAGGGGGCTATTAGGTGGGAATAGGCTCCATTGATTTCGGAGGAATATTTGTCCACATATTGTGTACAGGATCAGGAAAGAAGTGTATCGGGCTCTTTGTAAACAAGTATTTTTCAGATTTGGGATTAAGATAATCAATAATTTTCATTTGTATAAATAGAAATAATATTCTTAAACTGAATTTAAAATCTGAAATGTATAAATATTAAATAATACCAGTAGTGCTGAAGACACCTACTCAATTTTTTTCCACACTTCTACAATTTAATTATTATTAGTATTCTGCAGGTAATGCATAAATAGTATTAGTAATTTTTTTAAAAAAATATGGCATTTTAAAATTGCCGTACTTTTGCCAGTGGCAATGGCAGCATTTCATTCTCCTATGCCCCCTATGGGTCCAAGCTATACCTTTTGTTTTTCTTGCTTGTGTACTAGCTCACCAGGAGAGGTCCAGTTTTCTTGCCTGACACAGCAGGGTAAGGAGTGTCCCCTATTTCCAGATTGTAGGTCAGACGCTCTTCTGAAGTGGCCTTACCGGAATGTCTTCCGTGCATTACTCAGAGAAGTCCTCTTCCCGTGTGCCTGGACAGTGTCCCTATTTCCTAGCATGCAAAACCTGTGAAGAAAAAGACTCTAGGTCAGTTCTGAAAGGAGCCGTCCTGCTCTTCTGTGCGCGATGTTCTCGGGAGTCCAGGCCGCTGCGTTCCCTTGCCCAGTCTAACCAATGTGCAGACTACTGTACAACAGCATTGTCCTGAACAGGTAGTCTGAACACTGGGGCGACGGAGCAGGATAGGGTGAGATTAACAATAATCCTCCTTTAGTCTGTGGGGGGGAAATCCCCTTCCCGCATCAGGCTCTGTTCTCCTCTTTGCTTCAAGCCCTGCAACACTCCTTGAAATGCGCTGAAGTGCTGCGATTTCTAGCCTTGACGTGGCACATTTGCAGTAGACTCTGGATCTGGCAATGAATTTAGGGCCAGGAGAAGGGGGAGGGCCGGGTCTGAGCATCCATATATGGGATGATGTCACCCTAGGGAGGTTTGGGTATGCACTGTGCCGATGGTGAGACCGCTGGAATTGCCTGCTCTCAGACATGGGTCTGTGTATAAAATGGTACCAGATGTTTTAGTGTAATGTTAAGCAGTCATTTCATCTTGAGGCCAGGTTTTTTTCTTCAACTGGGCAGGAAATGGGCCCCACTATGGAAAAGCTGTAAAAACTCGAGAAGTACAGTTTTGCTGCAGCAAGTTCAGTTCAGAGTGAATTAAAATAAATCTAAAAAACAAAACAAAACTCACTTTCATGAACTGGTCATTAAGGGAAATAATAATCTAAACTTTCTGATTCTTTCAGCTGAGCTTCCTTTTATTTTACTTGTTGGTCTTTTGGACTCAGAAAAGGGCCTGGTTTTCTCTCTCTCTCTTGGAACAGTCGAGTCACAAACAGGCTGCTTTGGACTAGCGCAGTAATTACAGCCACTTCCTGAAAGTGAAGCCCCCATGAAAAGTCTGCAGAAATGTTCTTTGTCAGAGAGTCTACATAAGTAATTAGTTCCACATGTGCTCTTCATATTTTCCTCCAGCTATTTGGGCTGACTTGAGACATTGCTGGAGCTCAAGCCTAGCTCTAAGCTTTTCACTCCAAGCATTTGCCCTGCAACAATTCATGGTGCCAAAATTAATTTTCTTGGTGCTATCAGTGCCATCAGCCTGGGTATCAGTTTTTTACCAGCCGCCCTTCAGAACCCATTTTGTTTTTATTGGTGCTTCTTGGAGTTGTCCTTTTCATCCCCCCCCTCCCCCGTGAACTTCCCCTTGCTTTCTCTTTCCTGTTCTTCTCTGCCCTTGTGGGCACCAGGCAATTCTCCTTGCTCATGGGAAGAGGCTGGAGGGCCCGGTGTGTGTGTGTGTGTGTGTTGGTTCTTGTACTGCTTTGGGACAGCAATTGTCTTTAAATGCAATTACTAACTTATTTTATTCATACATACCTTTAAGTCATTCTGTTTATATCCTGCCCTTCTTCCTGAAAGTTTTGAACAAACTTAAAAACAAACAAATCACACCCAGACTCCAAACTGATTTTAGGTGAATCCCACGTTCTGCAAAATACAACACCAACATAACCCCCCCCCCAAAAAAAAACCCCACCTCTTTAACAAACAAGTGGACTGCATCTGATAAGATTTCACAGGCATTTGGTTAGAACATTTAAATAATGTCAAGAAATTACAAACATTTAGTGGGCTGCCTGTTTAGCAACAGGAACACAAAAAAGAAAATAGGGCAGGGAGGAGACCAATTACAAAAATAATGTAAAAATTAAAAAAAGTCACAGCGATAAAACGATCTCAAAATAAATAACAATGCCTTTATTAATAATAATAATAATTTTAATTTATATCCTGCCCTCCCCAGCCGAAGCTGGGCTCAGGGCGGCTAACAACAATAAAATAATCAAACAATCAAATAATCCAACATGCTAAAAATATTTCATTATAAAAATTAATTAAAATCAAATTGATGGCAACCATTAAGCAAAATTCTGTGCAGGTTGCCAGAGGAGGGAGTCAGGCTGCGCCCTGACCAAAGGCCTGGTGGAACAACTCTGTCTTGCAGGCCCTGTGGAAAGATGTCAGGTCCCGCAGGGCCCTAGTCTCTTGTGACAGAGCATTCCACCAGATTGGAGCCGCAGCCGAGAAGGCCCTGGCTCTAGTTGAGGCCAGCCTAACCTCTCTGAGGCCTGGGACCTTGAGGATGTTATTATTTGCAGACCATAGGTTTCTCTGTGGGGCATACCAGGAGAGGCGGTCCCGTAGGTACGAGGGTCCTAGGCCGTATAGGGCTTTAAAGGTTAAAACCAGCACCTTAAACCTGATCCTGTACTCCACCGGGAGCCAGTGCAGCTGGTATAGTACTGGATGAATGTGATCTCACAGCGAAGACCCCATAAGGAGTCTCGCCGCGGCATTCTGCACCCGCTGGAGTTTCTGGGTCAGTCTCAAGGGCAGCCCCACATAGAGCGAGTTACAATAATCCAGTCTGGAGGTGACCGTCGCGTGGATCACAGTGGCTAGGTCAGGGCGAGAGAGATAAGGGGCCAACTGCTTAGCTTGGCGGAGATGAAAAAATGCCGCCTTTGTTATAGCTGTAATCTGCGCCACCATAGAGAGGGAGGTATCGAAGATTACACCCAAACTCTTAACGGACGGTGCTGGCACTAATTGCACCCCCGCAAGAGATGGGAGTTGCCCCCCCCCAATCCCATATCGTCCTGTCCCAGCCAGAGGAACTCTGTCTTCGAAGGATTTAACTTCAACCAGCTCCCAAGTAACCATCCAGCCACAGCTTCCAAACACCTGGTCAGTGTGTCTGGGTGATGTAAAACACAACAATAATTAATCAGTGTTGCAATCAGTATCGCAAATAAACATTATTGATGCTATAATTACATTCATAACAGCTAAAAATGATAATACATAATTATAAACTTACATTATTAGCTGCATAATTAATTAAAAGACCTTTGCATCATAAATATAGTTGATAGACAGACGGCAAAAAAATCAGTTTGAATTTTCATCCTGAACCATCCAGTGACAAAGGTAGGTATTCCGTTTTGAGGTTAACAAAATTATCACTGAGTCACCATATCTGTCAATGTGTGCATCAATAAAAGCAACTACGGAATGACAGCAACATTTTTTAAAAAAGAAAAGAGGGTAACTATAACCATATAACAAATCAACATGCTCAGCAAAAATGTCAACCCAGAGTTTAGCAAGAGAGGAAGTACTCTTCCCTGGTCCTTGTATAGAGGCCCCCGTGCACTCTGGGTAAAACGGAGAGTTTTCTCCCCATGTGGCGTTTGGACTGGTCATTCAAGAGTCAACCTTCTCTGTTTTGCTTTTAGCACACCGGAGGTTCTAAGCCGGCTTGGAAGATGCCTTGCCATGGATCATGTCCTTGTTTGCCTCACTATGTGATCCACACAGAATACCGGGAGGTCAGAGTGACACTCATAATTCAATTGGTACTTGGTTAAGGGTTGCCATATGTCTGGAATTTCCCAGATATAGCTGGTATTTGCCCCTGGTAAACCGCGTCCGGGTGCAAAATTGCTGAATGTCTGGGATTGCCGAATAAAGCTCAACAACTTTGGTGTTCTGAAATATGGCAACCCTAACTTAGTTTGGAGCTGCCTGAGTACAGGCAGAAGTTCAGTTTGGTTCTGATTTTAATGATAATGTACAATAGGCAAACTGAAACACAGCTATTCTTCCAAATTCACACTTTTCTGAATTTTGTGATTCAGTCCCCTAACCCCAAAAGGTGGATAATAATGCATATGTTAGTGAAAATAAGATACAAAATGTATTATGGGGGGGGTGATTGCAAAAATGTGTGTATTAGGCAAAATTACATGCACATTTTTGTATATTAGGGGAAATGCATAATAAAATGCTGATGAATTTTCACGATGACGTATACACAGAAACACACACAAACACAATTAAGCATTAGTAGAATTAAAATGTATACATACAAAAGATCACACAGAGATCATTACCATAAAAGCATCACAGCACCAACCCTAATGGAGTAGAAAGTTCCAAAGGGTTGATTGTGGCAAGAGGTTTATTCTGTAGGTTCATCCTCTCTGTACTAAATACAGTCATAAACATTGGAAGAATAAAATTACAAGATAATAAAATCATCATCATCATCATCATAGAAAGCTTTTTAAAAATGGGGTAAATATACATTACAAGGTTGAATACAAGGCTCACATTTGCCCAAACATACCAAATCTTCATGATTGTTGCCAAATAATGTCATCTTTAGAGAATGTGCCAGCATTCTCCAAGGTGTCCAAGGTGACCTGCCTACAGTAATGCCAACCTCCATTGCAACCTGCTTCCAGTATGTTCCTCACACCTTATGACCCCCGCCAGCGGCAGGGGAAGCCAAATATGAGCTAGTCCAACTGGGGTTAAAAACCAACAGTGGCATTGGGGAGAGTTCTTTTAAGGTGGTCCACCACGGGTTTTTTAAATGATTTTTTAAATGATTTTTTAAATGTCAAACTAATGCAAAAATGTGGAGAACTGAACATAAGACTGGGGGAAATGAGAATCCAAGAGGAACCACAATGGTCAGATCCATCCATCCCTCCACTAGTTTAGGCTGGAAAATCCTGGGGCCCATTGCCTGCCATATTGCTGGCATCACAGAGGAGGGTTGCCTGACTAACTCATCAAAACAAAACCTTGAATGTGTCCGTCCAGGTAGAATGTGATAAAGTCAATTAATATGGCGTTACTTAACATGTTGCAATTTCCCAATACCATCAAGTTCACTTAATCTGAACAGCTCATGTCCAGAGTACCTTCATTTAGAAACAGTTTTTCCCTCCTCTTCCAGAAAGTTGCTGTTTATGAAGCCAACAAAAAGCAAAGAAGCGTTGGGATGGAGTGGGGTAACAATAACTCATGGAAAGCCAACTCTGTACCTCGAGAAGATGCTGGACTACAACTCGCATAATCCCTAACCATTGCCCCTGCTGCCCACAGTGAGGCTGATGGGAGCTGCAGCTCAACAACATGGGAAGGCCCAGTGGCGGAGCTTCATGCTCTGGCACTGGGGGGTGGAGAGCAGGCGGGGGCGGGGCTGGCACGCATCCCAGGGGCATGGCACGCCACCTGCAGGGGCGTGGTGCCCAGCACGGGCGGGGGGGCAGCCGCGATGACCCCCCCACCAGGATCACGCTGTCGGGGGCAGTGCACTCCCCCTGCACTCCTCTTCCTCCGCCAGTGGGAAGGCTCAATGTTGGCTTTCCATCTGCAAAGATAGACTTACCTCTGTCAAAGCCTGATTCCGCTCCAGTTGCTCGGCCTTTCCAGGGGGGAATTCATACCAAGAGTGGATCTACACACAGGAAAAAACACGCTACAAATAAGTCAGAAATTAAATCATTATAACAAAAGAAAACCTTAGTTTGCCACCTTATGAAGCTAGGAGGGGGACTGAATGAAGACTCGTCTCGGAACTGCAAGCCTAAGCTTTGGAGCCGCTGAGTCACAGTGACCTTAAGGGGGTTATTATCCCCAGCCCAGGAGAAAGCAGGGGAGGCAAACTCATATCCAGCACTGAGCCCCTCAACAATTTGGCTGCTGTGTGGGGTTTTGCTTTGTTTTGTTAAAGAAATTGTAATTTCTAAGCAGTAGCTGATGCTGTTGGCTCCCCTTGTCATGCTGGTGTAAGTGGAGTAAGCAGAGAGGTGTCCACCTCTCTGTCAGACCAGCAGGATGATGGGGAGCTGACTTCCCGCTCCCCCTGCTCATCTGACAAGGGTCTGCCTGCTTGCCTGTGCATCCCACTTCTGCTGAATGTGTCCCATGCCTGTCCGTCTGTGCATGTGTGCCATAGGCGTGGTATTTCTGTGGGCATCTGCAAGCGCATGTTGGCCATGAGGTCTTGGAGGTGCAGCCAATCATCAACTTAGCCCTTGGGCTGAAAAGGGTTAGCCACCCCTGCTATTAGGATACTGTGCTTCCCCTACCCCACATGGCCTGTGCTCATCCAGAAGCCATGGTTTCTTCAACAAACCACAACCCATGTTTGTTTTGCTTTCCGACTGGTCTTGCCTTTGTAGCTTAGCAAATGTCTGGGGTGGGGTGGACAAAGAAACCATGGTTCAGCAAGACTGTTGGTTTTGGAAACAATGTCAAATCATAGTTAGAACAAACCATGGTTTGTAAGCCAGCAACCAACCATGTCTTCCCATTGTGGTTTGTTGGGAGATAACAATGCATGGTAAATCTCCTGGGCTGGGTTTGCACATTCAGACCATAGTTAAGCTTAACAAACCATGGCTTGGCATTAGGTGCAAACCAGGCCATTCCCTTCTGAACTCTCCACTGCCCTTGTGTTCTTCTTTAGCATTTGGGTGAATCACCGTTCCCATTCTTCTCGCTGCCTCTGCCATGAGCACCCACTCTGTGTGAGAAGTACCTGCATGCATGTCTTTGCCATGCCAGAGGAGTTTTGGGAGCATCACCTCCCTGGCTGGGTCCAGCTTAGCTGTTGCTAAGAAAGCAGATGCCTTTCACAGAAGGTTGTTCTTGGCAGTGCCTCCAAGTGTGTGAAAGGTTTTTCCAATTAAATACTGACAACCTACACACTGCTTTCATTATATCAGCTGCCTTCCATATATTTTATTCTGCAAGCTTTCCCATAATGGCAAGGCAGCATTTCATTCTGTGTGGCTCATGAGTTTGGTCCAATAACAGTAACCTCCATGTGCACATTTATACTTCCCTAGTTGAATGCATTCTTCAAGGTGCACACAAAAGGAGACTGAAGTCAGTGCTACAAAAAATAGCAAGTAGCCTGGCACAGAGCTTATTCTGCAGACTCAAACTGGGGCAAGTCCAACCCTCTGCACTACAGGAATCTTTTGCCCAGGACCCTGAGATTAAGAGTCTAATGCTTTACCAACTGAGCTAATCATGTTTTATTTACCACTGCCGCACCTCTTCTTCTTCATCACCTTCGTCTTCTTTGCTAGATGACCCTCGGGGTCCCTTCCAACTCTACAATTCCATGTTTCTATGTTTAATGGAGGACCTTGTGGGAGTTAAACCAGCTCAAAACTTTGTTGCATTTCCAGGGCGGGGGCTGCCCCACCTGTGGCTCTCTGCTCAGTCTTTGTCTTCCTTGATCTCTCTGCTGCTCAGTTCCCTTTATGCCCTATGCCATGGGTAGGCAAACTAAGGCCTAGGGGCCGGATCTGGCCCAGTCGCCTTCTCAGTCCAGCCCGCCAAGAGTCCGGGAATAAGCGTGTTTTTACATGAGTGGAATGTGTGCTTTTATTTAAAATGTATCTCTGGGTTATTTGTGGGGCATTTCCCCCTTCAAAATATAGTCTGGCCCCCCACAAGGTCTGAGGGCAGCGGACCGGTCCCCTGCTGAAAAGGTTTGCTGACCCCCTGCCCTATGGCTTTGTGAGTCTGTCCTCTGCTGCTGCTGCTGCCGAGTGTCTCGAGAGGGGGACACTCCATCTTGCCACCTCTGCTTTCCGTCCCTGAGGGTCTCCTCCAAGCTCTGTCCTAGGACTCTTTCCTCTGCTCCTGGGTTGCCTCATCACCTCCTTTAGCTTTCAGTACCTTCTGCGTGCTGGTGGCACCCAGCTCTCCCTCTGAAGCCCAGTCCTTTCACTCTCATGCCCCCCCCCTCAGATATCCCTGCCTTGATGCTTCAACTTGGTCTCGTGTTCCATATGTCCAAGATGAATTTCACCTGACATCTCTTCTGCACTCTCAAGCCACCCAAGGAACAACTGCTAAGGAAAGGGAGATCAAAGGCCAAGCCCTGGGTGGGAGGATGGAGACTCCATAGGATGCCAGCCTATTAGCACAGGGTGGGATGAGGACGAGGCTATTTTGTAGATTATTCTTTGAGGATTCTTGCGCAGTCTTACTGCCCTGTATCTTGAGGGATTGCCCAGCTCTTGCAAGATTTGCTGGAGCAAATCGGAAGCAGTACTATACAGTGGTACCTCGGGTTAAGAACTTAATTTGTTCCGGAGGTCCGTTCTTAACCTGAAACTGTTCTTAACCTGAAGCACTACTTTAGCTAATGGGACCTCCCGCTGCCACAGCGCTGCTGCAGCACGATTTCTGTTCTCATCATGAAGCAAAGTTCTTAACCCAAGGTACTATTTCTGGGTTAGCGGAGTCTGTAACCTGAAGTGTCTGTAACCTGAAGCATATATAACCTGAAGCATCTGTAACCTGAAGCGTCTGTAACCTGAGGTACCACTGTAACAGAAGCAGCAAGTGACATATCGTCCCTGGAACAGGATTCTCTTATCTTGCTGCAGACTCCCAATGCGGACACACCTGCAGCAGTGTTTCAAACCTCTTGCCAAGCTCACCAGCAGCTGGGGAGGCACTGGGCCAGCCTGCAGAAGTGGCTGGAGCTGATTCAGTGGAGCAGAGTGAGGCCGACTGCCCACCTCCCCTGGCATTCAGCTGATCTCTAGGCCTGGGCTCGGATTCCTGGTTGCCCCTGGTTGCGCGGAGGCAGCTGTGCTTAGTCTGTCCTCCTAAGGCCCTAAGCATGTGACCCACCAGCAATGTAGCATGAAGAAGAGTTTGGATTTGATATCCCGCCTTTCACTCCCTTTAAGGAGTCTCAAAGCGGCTAACATTCTCCTTTCCCTTCCTCCCCCACAACAAACACTCTGTGAGGTGAGTGGGGCTGAGAGACTTAAAGGAAGTGTGACTGGCCCAAGGTCACCCAGCAGCTGCATGTGGAGGAACGGAGACGCGAACCCGGTTCCCCAGATTACGTGACTACCGCTCTTAACCACTACACCACACGGGCCCGCAAGGTCCTCTAGTCCAACCCCCTGCAGTGCAGAAACGTCTTCCTTGGATCCACACACCTTGGGCCATGCCTTTGCTGTGGATTGGGCAGGGAGACGGCTTCCCACATCCTGTGTGAATCAACCTTTAAGCAGCGTTTGCAGCTCAGCTTGAAAAAGTCAACCTGTTGCTAATCTCATCCTCAAGTATTGAGCTTGGGGGAAAGTTTTGTGTAACTTGGAAGTTCACTCCCAACCCTTAGCAGTCCCAGTAAGGGGAGCGCCTTTCTTGTTCTGAATATGTCATGTCGAATCACAATAAACCTCTTCCGATGTATTAGCATGCGGGGCTGGGGGTGGGGGGTGGGGAGTGGACAGGTTAGTGGTGATTCAGCAACATGTGACCTCTTGTCAACACATTTTCTTTTCTTTTCTATCCAACAAGGCTGGGATTTGTAATTCCCAGATGCATTTTTTGAAAACTTCATAAAGACAGAGGGGAATTTGTACAAGAAAGATGATCATGAATGGCTACAGAGCAATTTCTTCCACCATTTCATGTATAGTACAATTAGTAGTTGCTGAAAGAATATGGATTATTAAAATAAGCTGGGAAGTTTAAGGGCCTAGAAGCCCCCAAAAAGATTCAAAATAACCTTCACTCATTTAAAATATTTAATAATGTCATCATTAATTTTTATTTATAGGCCACCTTAAAAGTAAAACCCTCTCAAAAACAGCTTACAAGATAAAAACTTTTCCATGGTGATGTTCAAAGTAGCTTATAATATTTAAAATAAAGCATGAAAACAAAATTAGGCAAAACCATTTTAATTACAAATACTAAAAGCAGCAGCAGAAAACATAGGTGAGCAAAAATGAAATAAACACCCAAGAGCATGAAATAGTTTTCATGTGGCACCTAGGCTACAGCTATATGGGTGCTAAGCCAAGATCTCCGAAGAGGCTGTTCCAAAGGTGCAGCCCCACCGACAGAAAGAGTCTTGTCTCTGGCTGCCACCCACCCAAGGCGCAGAGCAAAGTGAGGACCCAAGTTGGGGAGCAGGAGACCTCTGGCCTGTGGGCTGAATCTGGTGCAGCACAAGTCCCAGTTTGGATTGTGAAGCTGTTTCCCCCAAAGAATGCCCCCCTGCCCCACACCTGGAGCAGCTGGGCTGCTGCCTTCCCTGCGGGGAACTCGGTCATGCAGCTGAGCCCTGCAGAAAGCAGGGCTGGAGTCGCTGCCCATCGCCAGCCGGCCTTGAGCGTAGTCCTGCCAGTTCAGCTGTGTAGCCAAGTTCCCCATGGGGAACTGCAGACAGCCGCTTTGCCAGTCCTGTGCTTGACAGTTTGAGCAGCAGGGGCTGTCAAGGTCCCTTGAGCTGTGGTTTCCAAGGGTCCCACAACCAGCTTGCTGTGGGACCCTTGGGAAGGGCTGGGCAACTGACATGGGCAAGCCACATGTCAATCATCCCATTGCCTGCCAGGCCCCCAATTCCCCCCACCCCCAATCTAAGTGAAGGTGCAGCTTTGCATTGGCCAAGGAGTGCCCTGCAGTTCCCCAGGGCCCAGATCATGCCAGGCAGGGCCCTCCAGATGCTGCCAGAGGACAGCTCCCACCACCTCTGTCCCTCGGCCTGGAGCTAAGGGGACTTGAAGGCCGCAGGTTATCTGCTCCTGGTTTAAGGGCTTAAGTCAAATGCAGCCCTTAGGAGGGGGGGGGGCGGGGGGGGACAAAAAGGAGAAGAAACCAGCATAGTCCATTCCACTCAGTGACAATGTGCCTGGTAGGAACTGCTCCCATATTCTGAACCAGCTAAAGTTCCCAACACTCTTCAGCAAGGGCAGCCTTCCTTCCTTCCTTCCTTCTGTAAGGCTGTTATACAAAGATAGGTGATAAAAGTGTGTAAATGGACACATGAACATGGGTTATTTTTGGAACAATGTTTGAAATAGTGTGATTTTGTTGAAAAAAATCATTATCTATACCAATAAGTGTTCATAAATAAATTCCCATAAGTTCATGCAAGAAGTAAATTACCATTTGGTTCCATGCTTATTATTACTGCCCAGGGATACCTGGGGCATTATATTTGCATGCACTGTATGCTACAAACTGGCATGTAGAAGTTCCATGAATTCTGAACTGGTGCCAAGAGTTCTGCTGTTGCCATGAAGGTTTGACAAGATTTAGTTCCTCTTGGAGATGGTATTTCCTGCCAGGCAGTAATGAATATTTTTAAGTTAGAGAAATTCTTTGTAAACTTCAATAAGTCGATCAGAAAAGATTTTGCTTTCAGGATTTGGTTTTCCCCAAAGCCTAAGTATTTGAAATAGTTTGAACATACATTTGCATTTATTTGCACAATCTGTTTTTAGTTTTGATATTTCTCTTAACAAGCACACAGGAATTCCACCAGAAGGGAAAGGCCCATGCTTCCTTCTCTTCCTTAGCACTGAAAGGACTTTGGGCAGCTCTAGAGCAAACTGGAAGGTTGCAGCAAGTAATGAAGAAGCATCAGGAAGCCTGTAAGGTCTGCAGCTGGGCGACCAGCTCCTCTTTCCCTCTCGAGAGCCTGCAAAAGGAGATGACAATACTGGGACTCTTCATCTAGTCAGAGAAGACTGCAACACAACAAAACCAAGGAGGAGAGCATTGAGAATAGGGACTGGCTGAGCTTTTTAGACCAACCCCTGATCTGCCTAAAGTTCCCAAGATACTTTGGGAGAAATCCAGCAAGCCTGCAACTGATGCACATTTAACTTGTGCACATTCAGCCTTATGCGCTTGGCTAGATAGATAGATAGATAGATAGATAGATAGATAGATAGCAGGTGGATGTCCAGAAAAAAGATTTTGGCAATCCTACCCACCATTGAACTCAGTGTGTTTTGACTATAGGCCATTTTGGCTTTAGCAAGTGGCCAGCTTACTGTGTTGTTGTTTAGTCGTTTAGTCGTGTCCGACTCTTTGTGACCCCCTGGACCAGAGCACGCCAGGCCCTCCTGTCTTCCACTGCCTCCCGCAGTTTGGTCAGATTCATTGCTGGCAGCTTCGAGAACACTGTCCAGCCATCTCATCCTCTGTCGTCCCCTTCTCCTTGTGCCCTCCATCTTTCCCAGCATCAGGGTCTTTTCCAGGGAGTCTTCTCTTCTCATGAGGTGGCCAAAGTATTGGAGCCTCAGCTTCACGATCTGTCCTTCCAGTGAGCACTCAGAGCTGATTTCCTGAAGAATGGATACGTTTGATCTTCTTGCAGTCCATGGGACTCTCAAGAGTCTCCTCCAGCACCATAATTCAAAAGCATCAATTCTTCAGTGATCAGCCTTCTTATTGTCCAGCTCTCACTTCCATACATCACTACTGGGAACACCATAGCTTTAACTATACGGACCTTTGTTGGCAAGGTGATGTCTCTGCTTTTTAAGATGCTGTCTAGGTTTGCCATCGCCTTTCTCCCAAGGAGCGTCGTCTTTTAATTTCGTGACTGCTGTCACCATCTGCAGTGATCATGGAGCCCGAGAAAGTAAAATCTCTCACTGCCTCCATTTCTTCCCCTTCTATTTGCCAGGAGGTGATGGGCCCAGTGGCCACGACCTTCTTTTTTTGATGTTGAGCTTCAGACCACATTTTGCGCTCTCCTCTTTCACCCTTATTAAAAGGTTCTTTAATTCCTCCTCACTTTCTGCCATCAAGGTTGTGTCATCTGCATATCTGAGGTTGTTGATATTTCTTCCGGCAATCTTAATTCCGTCTTGGGATTCATCCAGCCCAGCCTTTCACATGATGAATTCTGCATATAAATTAAATAAGCAGGGAGGCAATATACAGCCTTGCCTTACTCCTTTCCCAATTTTGAACCAATCAGTTCTTCCATATCCAGTTCTAACTGTAGCTTCTTGTCCCACATAGAGATTTCTCAGGAGACAGATGAGGTGATCAGGCACTCCCATTTCTTTAAGAACTTGCCATAGTTTGCTGTGGTCGACACAGTCAAAGGCTTCTGCATAGTCAATGAAGCAGAAGTAGATGTCTTTCTGGAACTCTCTAGCTTTCTCCATAATCCATCGCATGTTTGCAATTTGGTCTCTGGTTCCTCTGCCCCTTCGAAATCCAGCTTGCACTTCTGGGAGTTCTTGGTCCACATACTGCTTGAGCCTTCCTTGTAGAATTTTAAGCATAACCTTGCTAGCGTGTGAAATGAGTGCAATTGTGCGGTAGTTGGAGCATTCTTTGGCACTGCCCTTTTTGGGATTGGAATGTAGACTGATCTTCTCCAATCCTCCGGCCACTGCTGAGTTTTCCAAATTTGCTGGCATATTGAGTGTAGCACCTTAACAGCATCATCGTTTAAAATTTTAAATAGTTCAGCTGGAATATCATCACTTCCACTGGCCTTGTTATTTGCAGTGCTTTTCTAAGGCCCATTTGACTTCACTCTCCAGGATGTCTGGCTCAAGGTCAGCAACCACACTACCTGGGGTGTACGAGACATCCATATCTTTCTGGTATAATTCCTCTGTGTATTCTTGCCACCTCTTCTTGATGTCTTCTGCTTCTGTTAGGTCCTTTCCACTCTTGCCTTTTATTGTGGTAATCTTTGTGTGAAATGTTCCTTTCATAGCTCCAATTTCTTGAACAGATCTCTGGTTCTTCCCATTCTGTTGTTTTCCTCTATTTCTTCGCATTGCTCGTTTAAGAAGACCTTCTTGTCTCTCCTTGCTATTTTTTGGAAATCTGCATTCAATTTCCTGTATCTTTGACTATCACCCTTGCATTTTGCTTGCCTTCTCTCCCCCGCTATTTGTAAGGCCTTGTTGGACAGCCACTTTGCTTTCTTGCATTTCCTTTTCATTGGGATGGTTTTAGTTGCTGCCTCCTGTATAATGTTATGAACCTCCATCCATAGTTCTTCAGGCACTCTGTCCACCAAATCTAAATCCTTAAACCTGTTCCTCACTTCCACTGTGTATTCATAAGGGATTTGACTTAGATTGTATCTTACCAGCCCAGTGGTTTTTCCTACTTCCTTCAGTTTAAGCTTGAATTTTGCTATAAGAAGATCTGGGCCACAGTCAGCTCCAGGTCTTGTTTTTGCTGACTGTATAGAGCTTCTCCATCTTTGGCTGCAGAGAATATAATCAATCTGATTTCGATGCTGCCCATCTGGTGATGTCCATGTGTAGAGTCGTCTCTTGTGTTGTTGGAAAAGAGTATTTGTGATGACCAGCTTGTTCTCTTGGCAGAACTCTATTAGCCTTTGCCCTGCTTCATTTTGAATTCCAAGGCCAAACTTGCCAGTTGTTCCTTTTATCTCTTGATTCCCTACTTTAGCATTCCAATCCCCTATAATGAGAAGAACACCCTTCTTTGGTGTCACTTCTATAAGGTGTTGTAAGTCTTCATAGAATTGGTCAATTTCAGTTTCTTGAGCACCAGTGGTTGGTGCATAAACTTGGATTACTGTGATGTTAAAAGGTCTGCCTTGGAATCGTATCGAGATCATTCTATCATTTTTGAGGTTGCATCCCAGTACTGCTCTCGCCACTCTTTTGTTGACTATGAGGGCCACTCCATTTCTTTTATGGGATTCTTGCCCACAGTAATAGATATGATGGTCATCTGAATTGAATTCGCCCATTCCCATCCATTTTAGTTTACTGATGCCCAGGATGTCAATATTTATTCTTGCCATCTCATTTTTTACCACATCCAACTTACCAAGGTTCATGGTTCTTACATTCCAGGTTCCTATGCAATATTTTTCTTTAAAGCATTGGACTTTCCTTTCGCTTCCAGGCATATCTGCAACTGAGCGTCCTTTCGGCTTTGGCCCAGCCGCTTTATCAGCTCTGAATCTACTTGTACTTGTCCTCTGCTCTTCCCCAGTAGCATGTTGGACGCCTTCCGACCTGAGGGGCTCATCTTCCAGCGTCATAACTTTTATATGCCTGTTGTCTTTGTCCATGGAGTTTTCTTGGCAGGGATACTGGAGTGGCTTGCCGGTTCCTCCTCCAGGGGATCACGTTTGGTCAAAACTCTCCACTATGACCTGTCCATCTTGGGTGTCCCTGCACGGCATAGCTCATAGCTTCTCTGAGTTATTCAAGCCCCTTCGCCGCGGCAAGGCAGTGATCCATGAAGGGGCAGCTTACTGTAGTGTGCTTTAAATGTACCTTGAATATGTTTTAAGGGAATAGTGTGGGTCTGCCGTTTCTGCAGCTACACAACTGGCTGGAATACACCGTTCCTGCTGCCTCTAGTTGCATGAAATATTCACAATGCACTCAAATTAGCCACCTGCTGGAGAGTTTATATAGCAACAGATTCATGTTTGTGCATTTTTGTGGGACATTCAAAGGGTTCTGGAAGAATGTTGCAGAATTGTCACAGGATAGGTGGTACAAAAAATGGGATGCCACAACTATGGAATGCATAACTCAGTGTAGAATCATTGAGCTGTAGGGACCCCCAGGGTCATCTAGTCCAACCCCTGTAATCACAGCTAAAGTATCCATGACCGATGGCCATCCAAACTCTGCTTAAAAGCCTCCATCTGCCAATTTGATGAGCCTCCCCTCAGTTCATTCATCCAAGTCATTTAAAAAGACGTTGAAGAGCAACGGGCCCAGGACAGAACCCTGCAGCACCCCTCTTGTCACTTTCCCCAGGATGATGAGGAACCAAGGTAGTCACCTCAAAGTAGTAAGATGCAAGCCAAACTAGATTATTTTTTGGCTGCTTGGTTTGATTTATTGATTTTTACAGACTATCTACATTAAGAGCCAGTGTGGTGTAGTGGTTAAGAGCGGTAGACTCGTAATCTGGGGAACCGGGTTCGCGTCTCCGCTCCTCCACATGCAGCTGCTGGGTGACCTTGGGCCAGTCACACTTCTTTGAAGTCTCTCAGCCTCACTCACCTCACAGGGTGTTTGTTGTGGGGGAGGAAGGGAAAGGAGAATGTGAGCCACTTTGAGACTCCTTCGGGTAGTGATAAAGTGGGATATCAAATCCAAACTCTTCTTCTCTTCTCTAATTTGGCAAAAGCTTTAATAATGGTAGTGTTTACCTGTAAGATAAAGTAAAACAAAACATTTGAGACTCAATAATGATAACTAAGGCAGGACCGTTTCAGAATATTTTGTTGTCCTGTTTATTTGTTAAGGTTTGTATTTCCTAAATTCAGAAAACACACAGAGAGACAGGACCCTGAACGAAGGAGGTTCATGAGGCAGCAGCTGGCCACTTTTCAGACAGGTGCAGCTTTAAGTCAAAGCATCTCCATAATCTTTGCCCAATTCCCCTGCTCTTATGGCTACAAGGAGGGTATGGAAGAATCCAGAATCCTTTCTGGGCTTTGACCCTGATTCACACAGGGATCCCACTGGTAGGGGAACCCAGGTACTGGAACTGGTAATTAGTCATTTCATTGGAATTCTTGGAGTAGAGCAGGGATCGCAAAACAATTTCAGTTCTCAGTATACCATTGGGGAATTTCCCACACCAGCTTTCTGGCAATATTTCCAATCCTGACATTGCCCTGATGCTTTGGAAATAGAGTTGCGCATGCAGCCACATAGCTTTTATGCTCCCAGTTTTGCACAGCTTTATGTCTCGCAACTGGTGAGCTACAGCAGAATAATTGTTCAGTAGAATTGGGTCTGTAGTTGCGAGACATAAACTTTGCAGCCCTTTGTCTGACGCTGGGGCAATCTTGGGAGACTGACTTTGGCTTCTGAGGGCAGCCACACAGTTCTTAACTGGAAGGTGCCAGTCTCATGACACATTGAGGCTCGGTCTGCGGTGCACTCTGTCACAGACTGGCTGAGCAAGTGATTCACCCACCCTCGCCCCCTTTTTATTTTCTTCTCTATCTTTTGACTTGTCTCCTATTGTCTCCTTGTTTGGGATTGCAGGGGTTCAGGGATTGGCTACTCAGGGAGTTGACTGGGCAGAGGGGGAAATGTTTTAACTATTTCAGGAAAATTCAATAGATGTTAATAAAAAATAAGCATTTTTCCAAGGCATTCTCTTGATAAAACTCTGAAAATTAAACCTTGCCCTTACTCATGATTTGTGTTAAGAGATTTTTAGTGGCTTGCTATGAAATATTGCATAAATAAGGAAAACACTTGCAGACCCTGCCCCATCCATTTTGCTATGCAACATCTGTTTTTCATTCTGCTTTTCCTGTATTATATTGTGAGCTGCTGCAAAGGAGGAAGACAAATTATTTATGGAGATTGAACATAAGAATACAGTGGATTTTAATTATTCCAGCAAACGTATTCATGATAATGACTCTCAAAATTGTATTCCAGAGAAAGATTCATTCTTTCAGACCCTCAAGTGCCTGTGCTGAACACTGGGCTCCTCTGGGCTCCTCTGGGCTCTCCTGGGCTCAAGCCAGCAGGATGGAAGCCGAGCGGAGGAACACTCTGCATTCCTCAGTCTGTTCTGAGGCTGGTTTGGAAACAGTGGGAGGGGAAAGGGATGGAGATATGGCTGTGCTCAAGAGTGCAGTTTGAGCCGTGCGTCTGGGGACCTGGACAACTATCCAAGCCACTTCCCCGAATGCCCCTGACAGCCACCTTCCCCGGCCGGCCATTTTCGGCCAGGGCATCAGAGGAGCTGGTAACATTGGAGAGGAAGACCCTGAGAGAGGGTTTTGCTCTTGCCTTGCAGCCCCGTCTCTGACAGCAGAAGCGGCAAGGGAAGAGCCATGCCAGGGGGCCCTCCCAGGGGCACACCACCCACAAAAAACCCTGTAATCACTTATCTGGCTGAAATCATCACTGACCTCGTCGGGACTCACTTCATGTCAGGGACTGTATTGCAAACTGAAGGTAAAATGGCATGAAATAATCCTCACATCCCTTTAGTCAAGAGCAAGAGAATAAATAATGCAATTGGTTTTTTAATAATAATAATAATAATAATAATAATAATAATAATAATGATGATGATGATGATTTCCAGCAGAAATACAGCACACTTGCCTTCTCAGTTTTTTCTATTGCATTTTTATAGAAAAGTGGTATAGACATTTTAAATAATTATTAAAAATAATATTTTAAATGCATAAAACCACTGAGTTTGATCTCTTTTAAAGCACATTTAGTGATAGAAATTTCATTCTTATCAGGGGTAAGATTAAAGAGGAACCGCACCCGCACCTGCTCAAGGAGAGCAACAAAGGACCCTCTTTTTGTGTGTGCCCCCCCTCTCCAGCCATTGCTTACTAAGGGAGGGTGAACAGAGGGCCTCGCGTATCTCTTTCTACTTCTCTTCCCAAAGCACCAGCCTATAGGTTATTCCCACCCATCAAGCTTACCTGTGTACTGGAAGCACTGGAGGAATTTGATTTAGCAGATAAAAACGCCCCCAAAATGAGAAGAATCCAGCTGGGCCCTAGTCTTCAGGCTGTTCTATTCCTCTGCTGGTTTATCTAGTTGATAGGGGCCACTGCAGATCAGTGATGGAGGGGAGAGGAGAGAGGTGATCTGGCAGGTTGCGTTTGTATTTGGGAAGATCCAGTGGGGAAAGTGACTTCTATCTTAGGGATGTTTTCAGTGCTCCCAGTTGGGCATAAGAATGTACAGTCATACCTTGGATCCCGAATGCCCTGGAACGCAGATGTTTTGGCTCCCGAACGGCAGAAACCTGGGAGTGGTTGTTCTGGTCTGTGAACGTTCTTTTGGAACCTGAACGTTCGATGGGGCTTCCGCGACTTCTGATTGGCTGCAGGAGCTTCCTACAAGCAGAACCTGTTATGTGGATGCACATTTACAAACTTAAATTTGTTTGATACAGTGGTACCTTGGTTCTCGGATGGCTTCGCTCCCAAACAAATCGGCTCCTGAACACTGCAAACCTGGAAGTGAGTGTTCTGGTTTGCGAACGTTGTTTGGAAGCCGAACGTCCGACATGGCTTCCGCGGCTTCCGATTGAATACAGGAAGCTCCTGCAGCCAATCGGAAGCCATGCATTGGTTTTTGAATGGTTCCAGGAGTTGAAAGGACTTCCGAAATGGATTAAGTTCGACAACCAAGGTACCACTGTACATGTGCCATTTTCAAAAGTTCTAGCTCACTCTCAACATCTGTAGCTCTTATGCTACAACAAGCAATGAAAACCACGATGGAGTGACCCAACAGGGACTTGTTCACTTCTCAGTACCAGATAAGCTATGCAAAGCCCCCTCTGTGGTCTGAAATGGTTTAGTCCAGACATACAGTAGGTTGTCCACTCAGGGGAGCCAATTTCACAGCACTTCAGGAAGGCCACGAGCAGCCTTTGGCAAGTCTTCAAGAGAAGCAAATTCCTTCACTGAGAAACAATGTCAAGCATGGTTGACCCACCTCAGACCCACCTCAGTTGTCGTAAATGCATTTATTTATTTTAATGTACACAGACATGTGCACATCCAGCTAGTCAGCAAGAGGTTTAAAGAGATCTCCAAGTCTTCTCCTATCGAGAATGGCTGCCAGATTCCGACTCTCTGAGCTTTTTTGGAGGCAGCTCAGATGAATGCTGCTTCCTGTGATCAAATGCTGCTTCTGCAAATGTAAGAAGATTTGGACGTGCTAGAAGTGCAATGATAATATAAGGAAAGGACTTGTGGTGCCTTCTGTGGTCAGATGAGAAGCCTGGGAATGCTCCTGGACCTGGATGTCCTTTTGAGGACCAGGTAGGGGCAGTGACCAAGAATGGAAACCAAACTAACCCAGCAGAATAGAAACCAGAAATGCTGACATGGTTCTCAGTGAAAATCATTTTCTTGGTAAACAGAAACTTAGTCCTACTGCTTTGATTGCATGAGGGTTGAAGAAACTCAGGGCAGGGGGAATTGGGAGAGAAGGTTTGCTGTATATGTAAGGGCTTTTTGAAATTGCGAGAGAGGAGGGAGGAGAAGTGCTGGGGCCAGGCACCTTTGGCTTGTTCTGGTGGCCTAGTTGAGCAGGCAGTGGGCAGCTGGTCTGGCCATGGATGAGTGTTTGGGAAATGCAGTGGGAAGAAGAAGTGCAGGGAATCAACTGGTGTGTTGATGTATTTGTTTTGCTGCCTGCTGGCCACATCAAGCATCCCCTTGAAAAGCAAGCTCAGGGGCTCTTGAATTTGCATTGCTGCCTGCCAGCCATGTGAAGCAGCAGGCAGCTGCTTGAAGGACATCTTGAATATGCTTATGTGGTGGCAGGCCTTTTTGGAAGGGAAGAAACAGCTGCTTGAGGTGCGCCTCAGTCGAATGTGTGTTCCTGTGGAAAAGAAGGAGGTGCTTTCCTGTTCTTGCTCCCTGGCCTACAGCAGGTACTGTTGCCCCACAGCAGGGTCCAGGGACTGATCCCAAGTTGTTGAGGTGCAGGCTTAAACCCTCATTATTTATGTTAAGTTGTGGGTGAACATATCAGACGACACAGCAATTCTTCAAACAGCTCTTGTTTATTCACAGGCCAGGACAGAACTGAACTGAAGGGTTCAGTCAGCCTGCTTATATAGAGCTCCAGTACAATGTAAATGTAACAATTTTCTAAAACTATCCAATCACTGAACGTCACTTTTGATCCCTTATTTGCATAACTATCTACAGTATCCCCCTGCTGGCTCAGGGTGAGAACTTCATAGAATCATAGAGTTGGAAGAGACCACAAGGGCCATCGAGTCCAACCCCCTGCCAAGCAGGAAACACCATCAGAGCGCTCCTGACATATGGTTGTCAAGCCTCTGCTTAAAGACCTCCAAAGCAGGAGACTCCACCACACTCCTTGGCAGCAAATTCCACTGTCAAACAGCTCTTACTGTCAGGAAGTTCTTCCTAATGTTTAGGTGGAATCTTCTTTCTTGTAGTTTGGATCCATTGCTCCGTGTCCGCTTCTCTGGAGCAGCAGAAAACAACCTTTCTCCCTCCTCTATGTGACATCCTTTTATAGATTTGAACATGGCTATCATATCACCCCTTAACCTCCTCTTCTCCAGGCTAAACATGCCCAGCTCCCTTAGCCGTTCCTCATAAGGCATCGTTTCCAGGCCTTTGACCATTTTGGTTGCCCTCCTCTGGACACGTTCCAGTTTGTCATTGTCCTTCTTGTACTGTGGTGCCCAGAACTGGACACAGTACTCCAGGTGAGGTCTGACCAGAGCAGAATACAGTGGCACTATTACTTCCCTTGATCTAGATGCTATACTCCTATTGATGAGGCCCAGAATTGCATTGGCTTTTTTAGCTGGCGCGTCACACTGTTGGCTCATGTCAAGTTTGTGGTCAACCAAGACTCCTAGATCCTTTTCACATGTACTGCTCTCAAGCCAGGTGTCTCCCATCTTGTATTTGTGCCTCTCATTTTTTTTGCCCAAGTGCAATACTTTACATTTCTCCCTGTTAAAATTCATCTTGTTTGTTTTTGCTTCAGTACATAACAATTTACATCCTCATTACTGTTGCTAATGATACCATGGGGGTGGAATGTCATTATTTGTACCATTTCATATACTGGCCTCTTTTCTTTTCCAGCTCTTTTGGAGGTGACAGTCATTCTATGTTGGACCATGATTTCTTTCAGTGGTGTAACCAGGGCTTGTTTCACAAACTGTTGTAGTCTCTGTGTGTACTAAGAAGGGTGTGAGCAGAGACACATTGTACAATATTTGAGCTTCTGTGGCAGCTGCTGCTGCTTCTTCTTCTTCTTCTTCTTCTTCTTCTTCTTCTTCTTCTTCTTCTTCTTCTTCTTCTTCCCAAGTTCCCTTGCAAATATAGTTAGCCTATTTCAGGAGATGCCTCTTACTTGAAGCTTGACTATAGCACTGCTGTGCATTAGCTCTGTTAAAAGTCCTGGTCCTAAGGATTGTATCTCACTCTGCGTAGGATTCTAAATGTCATGACATGTGGTTTTAAGCAAGACAGCATGGATGCATGTACAAGAAAAATGCAGAGGTGTGTTAGAGAAGTGTGTACTTTGCATGTGAATTATTATTACATACAGGTAGGTAGTTGTATTACCTTTAGTTTTCCTTTTAAATAAAAGCCCTGCCTCCAAAAACCATACTTTAAAAATACAATTTGCACAGCAGTTTGCAGTGCAAGCCTAACCATGTCTGTTCAGACATACGCTCTATTGAATTCACATTCAGAGCTTACTTCCAGATAAGTGTGATTACAATTGCAGCCTAAATCTCTGAGAATCCAAGGAGTTTCCACTGTGCACATTTCTCCTCTTCCATAGGTGTGCTTAGTTTTCATGTGGATCATTTTTACTTCTTGCTCTAAGTGTGAAGCAAGCAAGGAAGCAATCTTGGATTGTTGAATGGGGGGAGGTCTGCCTTCTGTGGGGGCCTCAAAAGCGGGAAGTGGCCTCTGTTTTCCTAAGACATTTTGTTTTCTTCAGCAATACTCTTTCCAGATTGTCCTATAAATGGCTTAAGAATGGCTGTCATAGATAATCACAAGGCAGTGGATAATATATGTCTGTATTCTACTGCTACAGTGTTAGAAATTATTTCTAGAGTGCCAAAGAATGTGGGCTGCCTGTACTTGCTTGCACTTCTGTTTGCTTCTGTTTTTTTCAGCTGAACAAGATTTAGCATCTTACATGCTTTGTACAATTCTCCTGTGAGCACTCTTGCTCTGTTTATTATAGATTGCATTAGTCTCAGTGACAATAGCTGTGCTTATTCTTTCTAACGTCAAAAGAGAAGCATATTTGCAAACTATCTGATAACTTCTACAATGTTCTTTTTGGTGCTGCGCTGAGGCAGAGATTTGTTCCAGGGCTGCAAATGCACACAATTAATTTCACAAACATATGAACATGTGGAACAAATGAAAACAACTAGAGGAATATGTAAAGGGGAAAACGGGACCAGATCCAAATATGCATGTGTAAAACATCACCCCAAGGCTCCTCCTCTGTATCATTTTTTAAAGAAATCATTTTCTGTGCAAAAAATAAACTAGGCTGAACTGGCAGAGAATAGGCAGGAATTTTCTTTGTCTTGTCAACCTTTTCCTTGGTTCTCAGTTTGGGAACTGCTGGAATAGACTACCTGTCCCATGATCTGTTTTCCATGAGCCCTTGCTTGTTGTCTGTGTTGTTCATGAGCCTTATGCTCCACTCAGTTAGTCTTGGACCGTGTATTCTGATAGCAGAAGTCTGGTGCTGGATTTGGATGCTTTGCACAAGAAGTGAGCAGTCAGTTAACTGAGCCTGTCCATTAAGCAGGCTAAGGTGACCCGCCTCATTGAAGGGCAGCAAATGGTCAGTTATTGAAATTATTATTGCATGTTTAACACCATGGGTAAAACAATATGGATTCCTTGCTTCAAGCAAAATGCATTGGGCTGTTGCTGTGAGCTAGTGTGTTACATTGTTATGCTGTGGGATCCTGGTAATTTTCCTTGAGGTAACACGTTGCATACAAACTGCACACCCCAAGCAGTCCAACTGCAATATTTGTCCATTAGGAGTGCCCCAAGTTCTTTCTAGATAGTGCTTGTGGCATCACAGATGACAAGCAGTGGCACTCACCAGTGCCATTCCTTCCGTTTTCAGAACATTTTATTTTTAAAATGGTACCTTTATTACTACCACTAGACAGCCCTCCTGAAACACACTAACTCCAGCAGATTAAGCATAGAAGGTGACCAGGTGAAGTGGCAGGACTCTTCCCTTCCGACAAGGTCAGGGCATCCTGGAGTAACACAGGACCAAGGCAGGCTCACAGCTCACGGCCAGAGAAGTTCGGAGGGAGATCTGGTTCTGCTCCTTCAGTGTCAGAGCAACGGGTCTCGCAGCCACATCCAGTCCATGTGCTTAGTGTATACGTGGCAAAAGTGCTTGGCATGGCACACAAAGGGGACTGACTATTGGGATGTACACCGCTGTGCGTGTGTCTGAGACAGGGAATCAAACATGGTAGTACTATGGAATAATGGGACTTCGCAATGTATTTTTGTGCGTTTCTGAATAACACAGTTTGAGACTGTTGGTTTAATAGAAATAGCTGTGAAAACGGTAAGGACATAGGAAGCGGAGCTTCAAGGATTGAATAAGATTCCGAAAGCCATGCCAAGGATTTGAGTTTGCAAGTAGTTATTTGGAAAAAGAAAAGACAAAGAGACTCTGCAAGTCATATATCTGGTGGTGGTGCTGGGGAATTGAGAATGTGAATGAGATATAAAAGGAAAATGAAGGCCTTGCAAGGACATTTGAAGAAAGAGGCTCCCTGAGCGCCAGGCCTTGAACTGATTAAACATTTCAAACTGGGATTTATTGCGTGCTTGAGAAGGAGACTTGAAATGATGTGATCCATGGACGTATTTGATCCTTGCTTTTCATTTAATTGATCTACATAATAATAGATTGTTGATTAACTGAAAAAAATGAATGTGAATGCTAGAAGGATAAAAATAACGACAGTTAACCAGAAAATGGTAGACTGCAACCCTGTACACTCTTCCCTGGAGTAAGCTCATGAATTCAGGAGGATTTTTTCAGAGTAAATGTGCACAGGAATACATTTTCATGTGTAACAAATGAGATGGAAACTCAAAGGACCAAAAAGGGAGGTTTAGAAAGTGTGGAAGCAAAAGTATTTTCCTCCTTCCTCAAGCTCCTGCAGGTGGAGCTACAGCAATGATTTCAGCCTTGGTCCTGCCATTTAGCCAGAGGGAGGGAGCTGCCTCAGGCGGCTGCTTTTATGTGTCATGAAAGGGTAGAAAATTGTAATTTCTTTTGGTGGTGCTGTTGTGCTCTTAATGGCAGAGAGGAAAGGTGCCTGTGGGATTTTCTGCCTCGGCTGTCACGGTAACTTTTGGCCGCTCTTGCGTGCTGTGCATCCTGGCTTGAGGAAGGGAGCACAGTTTGCTGCCCTGCTTCAGACAGGAAAATGTTGTTATGGGTTTGCAGGGGGCAAGGGTCCCCTGAAATTCCTGGGTTCCAGGTTCTCCCCGCAATTTCTGAAATTGCAGGGTTACAGGACTGTCATGAGGGGGGGGGGGGCAGAGGAAGATGCCCCTTTTACATGCAGGGCTGGCTGGGAGAGGCTGCACCCAGAGACCGGGAAGCAGCGGCGTAGCGTGGGTTGTCAGCACCCGGGGCAAGGCAAGTAATTTGCGCCCCCTAACCCCTAACCTGCCGCGTCAGGTGATCTGAGGCGAGTTTCCGCTGGCGCTGCTGCCCAAACGACGCCGCTTGCCCGGAGGAGGAGGAGGGCAGAGAGGCGAGGAAAATGCAACATGGCCCAGCCACTACAGCAGCAGCAGCGGCAGCGGGGCTGTGAGGAGGGGCTGCCTGGCGCGCCCTCCTGACGCGCGGGGACCGCGGCGAGCGCTGAGAGCCGCTGCCAGCTCGTCGGTTCTGCGACACATGGGGCTCTGCTACAGCCTGCGCCCGAGGCTCTTCGGCGACTCCAGAGGCGGCGAGCCCCCCCCAGATGTTGCGCCCGGTGCAGCCGACCCCCCTTGCACCCCCCACGCTACTCCACTGCCGGGAAGCATGGCTGGATTCTGTTCTCGACCCAAGCTTGCTGAAGCTATGAGCAGCAAGAGGCAGCCTGCCCATCAAAGCCAGGAGGAAAGATGTGTGACTAAATCCTATTTCTTAGAGGCACTGCCATCTCCACTGGGCCTCACGCCAAAGGAGCACAAGCCCCTGGAATCTTGCTTCATCTTGGCATTGGGGCAGCGTGTAACAATACCTTGAGCTGCTCCTGGTTGACCTGCCCACAAGCCAGTTTCAGGCCCCATCTATCGTCCTGCGTTCTCCTTTAAGAGCTCTTGGACAGCAGTCAGTTCCAGTGTGACAGACATTGCTGCAAAAAGTATTATGAATTGGATTACTGTGGCAGTGGTCAAAAGCAGCTCAGAAGTATAAGCCCTTTTTCAGATGTGCAGGAGAAACTGCTGTGATCAACCTCTTTTTAATTCTTCTTTTTAATTGTAGGACTGTCTGAAGGCTCTTTTCCTCCTTGGACCACCAGAATGACTCGCTGCCTCACGCAAGGTGTCTACACAAGTCAGGAACACACAATAATCTCATCTCCATAAGGTGCTCTGATCATTTACAGAGGGGTGCATTCAAAATATGCGTGCATCATGAGGATTTGGGGTTTTATGCACAAATGTTATTCAGTAGTAACGGCTAGGACTGGGCCAAATGTGAAGGGAAGAACATGTTTTTCATGAACATATCTGACTCCTAGGAAATGTATTTGAAAAAGGGTGAAAGTATTGGTAGTGCAGCAGATCGTCCAGGCTTATGTCGCCTTTTCCATCGCCGCTGCTCAGGCAGCGCCATAGCAGAGCCTCTTTAGAGTCCTGGGGAGATGCTTAGAATCATAGAATCCAAGAGTTGGAAGAGACCACAAGGGCCATCGAGTCCAACCCCTTGCCAAGCAGGAAACACCATCAGAGCACTCCTGACATATGGTTGTCAAGCCTCTGCTTAAAGACCTCCAAAGGAGGAGACTCCACCACACTCCTTGGCAGCAAATTCCACTGTCAAACTGCTCTTACTGTCAGGAAGTTCTTCCTAATGTTTAGGTGGAAACTTCTTTCTTGTAGTTTGGATCCATTGCTCCGTGTCCGCTTCTCTGGAGCAGCAGAAAACAACCTTTCTCCCTCCTCTATGTGACATCCTTTTACATATTTGAACATGGCTATCATATCACCCCTTAACCTCCTCTTCTCCAGGCTAAACATGCCCAGCTCCCTTAGCCGTTCCTCATAAGGCATCGTTTCCAGGCCTTTGGTTGCCCTCCTCTGGACACGTTCCAGTTTGTCAGTGTCCTTCTTGAACTGTGATGCCCAGAACTGGACACAGTACTCCAGGTGGGGTCTGACCAGAGCAGAATACAGTGGCACTATTACTTCCCTTGATCTAGATGCTATACTCCTATTGATGCAGCCCAGAATTGCATTGGCTTTTTTAGCTGCCGCGTCACACTGTTGGCTCATGTCAAGTTTGTGGTCAACCAAGACTCCTAGATCCTTTTCACATGTACTGCTCTCAAGCCAGGTGTCACCCATCTTGTATTTGTGCCTCTCATTTTTTTTGCCCAAGTGAAATACTTTACATTTCTCCCTGTTAAAATTCATCTTGTTTGTTTTGGCCCAGTTCTCTAATCTGTCAAGGTCGTTTTGAAGTGTGATCCTGTCCTCTGGGGTGTTAGCCACCCCTCCCAGTTTGGTGTCATCTGCAAATTTGATCAGGATGCCCTTGAGTCCATCATCCAAGTCGTTGATAAAGATGTTGAATAAGACCGGGCCCAAGACAGAACCCTGTGGCACCCCACTAGTCACTCTTCTCCAGGATGAAGAGGAACCATTGATGAGCACCCTTTGGGTTCGGTCAGTCAGCCAGTTACAAATCCACTGAGTGGTAGCATAGTCAAGACCACATTTTTCCAGCTTCTTTACAAGAATATCATGGGGCACCTTGTCAAATGCCTTGCTGAAATCAAGGTAGGCTATATCCACTGCGTTCCCTTCATCTACCAGGCTTGTAATTCTGTCAAAAAACGAGATCAGGTTAGTCTGACATGACTTATTTTTCAGAAATCCATGCTGACTATTGGTGATCACAGCATTCCTTTCTAGGTGCTCACAGACTGTTTGCTTAATGATCTGCTCCAGAATCTTCCCTGGTATTGATGTCAGACTGACTGGGCGGTAATTATTTGGGTCCTCTCTTTTCCCCTTTTTGAAAATAGGGACAACAGTCTGCCGGGACTTCGCCTATTCTCCAGGAATTCTCAAAGATGACTGCCAGTGGTTCTGAGATCACATCTGCCAGTTCTTTTAATATTCTTGGATGCAGTTCATCTGGCCCTAGAGACTTGAATACATCTAAACTAGCCAAGTATTCTTGTACTATCTCCTTAGTTATTCTGGGCTGTTTCCTTTGCTGAATCATTTGCTGCAAATTCTTCAGGTCGGGCATTGTTTTCTTTATTGGAGAAGACTGAGGCAAAGAAGGCATTGAGGAGTTCAGCCCTTTCTGTGTCCCCTGTTTGCATTTCACCATCTTCTCCTCTGAGTGACCCCACTGTTTCTTTGTTCTTCCTTTTGCTACGAACATACCCATAAAGCCTTTTTTGTTGCTGTTAACCTCTCTAGCAAGCCTGAATTCATTCTGTGCTTTAGCTTTTCTGACTTTGTGTCTACACGTGCTGGCTATTTGTTTGAATTCCTCTTTGGTGGTTTCCCCCCTTTTCCATTTTTTGTACACATCCTTTTTTAATCTTAACTCAGTTAAAAGTTCTTTAGATAGCCACCCTGGCTTCTTTAGGCACCTTCCATGTTTCCGTCTCATTGGTATTGCCTGACGTTGTGCTTTTACTATCTCCCTCTTAACAAACTCCCAGCCACCATGAACTCCCTTTCCTTTTAGTATTACTGTCCATGGGATCTCACCCAGCACTTCCCTAAGTTTTATGAAGTCAGCTTTCTTAAAGTCAAGAAATTGAGTCCTAGTATGCTTGGCTGCTCCTTTCCGCTGTATAGTAAACTTCAGGAGAGCATGATCACTCGCGCCTAATGATCCTTCCACTTCTACCCCACTAACCAGGTCATCAACATTGGTTAGGACCAGATCTAAAATGGCTGTTCCTCTTGTTGCTTCTCCCACTTTCTGGACAATGAAGTTGTCTGCAAGGCCAGTGAGGAATCTGTTTGACCTTATGCTCTTGGCTGAGTTTGACATCCAACAAATATCCGGGTAATTGAAGTCCCCCATTACTACTATCTCCCTTCCTTTTGCATGCTTGGCCATCTGTTCCAGGAAGGCATCATCTATGTCCTCCGTTTGGCTTGGGGATCTATAGTAAACTCCCACAATGAGGTCCCTGTTATTCTTCTCTCCCTTAATTTTGACCCAAATGCTCTCACTTTGGCTTTGAGGTTCTAAATCTTGGATCTCTTCACAGGTATACACATCCCTGACATATAATGCCACTCCTCCTCCTTTCTTGTCTGGTCTGTTTCTCTGAAATAGATTGTATCCCCCCATTATTACATTCCAATCGTGGGACTTATCCCACCAGATTTCAGTGATGCCTATTATGTCATATTTAGCTTGCTGTACCAAGAGCTCAAGCTCATCTTGTTTATTTCCCATGCTTTGCGCATTAGTGTACAGACATTGAAGTCCATTAATCATTCCCCCGTGTCTCTTATTTAAGGATTTTTTCCTCCCACCACTAGGTCTGCGTGCTGTTTGCTCCATTTGGTCTATGACATTTGGATGATCATCTTCGTCAATTGATAGACTCCTACCTTCAGGAGCACTGTCTCCCTCCCCCACATTAGTCAGTTTAAAGCCCTCCTGATGAGGTTTCTGAGATTTTTGGCAAAAACATTTCTCCCAACCATTGTGAGGTGCAGCCCATCGCTTGCCAGAAGTCCATCTTCAAGAAACTGCAGTCCGTGATCTAAGAATCCAAACCGTTCCTGTTTACACCATTTGCGAAGCCAGCTGTTCACTTCCACTATTTTTCCTCTCTCCCTGGGCCACGTCGTTCAACTGGGAGGACAGATGAGATGACAATTTGTGCATTTAGTTGCTTCAATTTCCTGCCCAGAGCCTCGTAGTCTCTTTTGATCTCCTGGAGGCTATTGCTTGCAGTGTCATTGGTTCCCACATGAACCAAGAGGAAGGGGTATTTGTCAGTGGGTTTTATGATTCCTTGCAGTCGTTCAGTTACATCTTGGATCTTAGCCCCGGGGAGACAGCACACTTCCCGAGACATCTTGTCAGGCCCACAGATCACTGCTTCTGTTCCCCTCAGTAGGGAATCCCCTATCTTAGGTTTGGTCGGGGTTCTTCCGTGAGCTGTCCGTTCCAAGGTCGCCTGCACATTCCCTGGGGACTGACTTTGCTGCTCGTCTTCATATACCTGATCGACTGTAATGAGGGAGAGATCCTCAAATGGAGTCTGCTCTTCATCTTCCATGCTAGGGGAGAGGACCTCAAAGCGATTGTATATTTCTAAACAATCAGAACGAACCCTGGGCCTCCTACTTCTTTGAGTCACGTTTCTCCATATATCTGGCACCTGTGTTGGTGAACTAGCCTCCTTCTCAGGGGAGTCCCCTGTCTCCTCTTTGGTGGAGACGGTGTGCTCTGTTGCTTCCAAGAAGAGCTCCAGCTCTCTAATTATTTGGAGCGTAGCTACACGTTCCTCCAGTTGCTGGACTTTGTCTTTTAAGAGGGCAATCAACATGCAATTGCTGCAGGTAAAGCTGCCTGCAACCTTTGGCAAGATGGCAAACATTGCGCAGGAACCGCAGACGACTGCATCTGTTCCCTCCCCCTCCATCTTGAGAACGTGTCGTTGGGGGTGGCTTCAGTGGTCCTCCATCTTAAAAAGCGTGAAGACAGGACAAATACCCCCCCCCCAAAAAAACCCTCGGTCTCCCCCAACAAACGTTTGAGACTAGCTCCCCTAAATCTAAAAGATGGATCAAACTGCACGTGCCGCTGCCCTGCTAGCTCTGATAAGCTCCTCCCACAGCTAATCCCCTGCCTCAACAGAAACCCTGCCCCCTCTGACCTTTGCACAGGGAGAACAGCTAATCAGCCACAAAGAAACACACACACACACAAGAAAACCCTTTTTGCTCCTTCTTCAACTGCTGCCCTGCTACCTCTGATAAGCTCCTCCCACAGCTAATCACCTTCCTCAACAGAAACCCTGCCCCCTCTGACCTTTGCACAGGGAGAACAGCTAATCAGCCGCAAAGAAACACACAAGAAAACCCTTTTTGCTCCTTCTTCAACTGCTGCCCTGCAAGCTCTTTAGCCTTCCGCCACATTTCTTTTCTAAAATGGGTGTGCTGCTTCTTAAGGTACTGTAGTGTTGTCATAAAGCTAATCAGATTTGGCTATGCGGTGATATCATTGAGAGAAAACAAAGCCAAACAAGAGATGCCCTCATTCATGCTGGCATACAGCCCGGCGGGGTGCAGCCTTTTCCCCCAATTGAAGGCCACATTCCCTTGTGGACATAATTCTGAGTACTGTGCATGGCCAGGGACTACAACAGGCTGAGCCACGAATGTGAATTTTACCTTTGTGTACTAGGCTTGTTTCTGCCCCCCCCCCCCTGTGCTCCGTCTGGGGAAGGGAGAGACCTTGTCCGCGTTCAAGGGCACGTTCCAGGTGGGGAAGGGGTGTTTGCACCAGTAGAGCAGGTGAGACGGGTGCAGCCCAGGGAGAGAGGCTGGCTGAGATGGAGCTGTACCTCCGCACTCGTCCCATAGGAGCCTGGAGGGCTGTGATTGGGCGCCAGGCCTGACACTTCCCACACCAGCCATGGACTATGAGGCAAGGGCGCTATTCCTAGGAACAGCCTGAAAAGAAAAAGAGAGAAGTCAGTGTGCAAATGGGGAAAACTTGGTTGCACCAAAGAGGTTCATTAAGCGCAGCCCTAGTAATGAGGATTGCAATTAGAAATTGTTGCTTTACAACAAATAGGATGAAATAAAATCATCATACACAGAGATTAATTTCCCATGAAATCATGAGAGCTGCCAAGGAGTGTGGTGGAGTCTCCTTCTCTGGAGGTCTTTAAGCAGAGGCTTGACAACCATATGTCAGGAGTGCTCTGATGGTGTTTCCTGCTTGGCAGGGGGTTGGACTCGATGGCCCTTGGGGTCTCTTCCAACTCTAGGATTCTATGATTCTATGAGAGCTGAAATTAAAATGTAGCAAAAGAGGATTGAATGGTGATAATTGGATACCAAGTGCCGGTCAGGGGCCTGCGGCTATTTTATGGTTAAGCTGGGAAATGGGGTGCTTTGAATATACACACATTCACATATATATACTGCTGCTGTGAAACGCACCACACCAATTTTGGCATGCTTGACAAATTTCTTTTTTTTTTTTATTAAAAAAAAAGATATTTATTGCAGTTTTTAAACAACAAACAAACCACCAAACATATAAAGTACCATCACCATACAACAAACAGAAAGAGTCAAAGCAAAGTTATAAGATAAACAAAGAATGAAAAAAAAATACAAATAAAATAGAGTTATTCATAGATCATATTTTCATAATCTTTAGACTTCCTCACATCACCCTTCCCTGCATTCTCAGTCATGTAGTTATAGGCAGCAATTTGTTACCTTATTTCCGTTCTTATTTTGTAAATCTCAAATATTATGTTCCAACTTTTAAATGATTTTATCATAAATTAAACTACTCAGCTTGAACATAATATTACTTCGAATTTCATCATTTTCTTAAACATCACTTATTTTCAAATATCATACAACAAAGTTACTGATGCCGTGTTATTTTCAATCGTGCATTCTTAGCATTCATACAGCTTATAGTGTTTTTGTAAGTAGTCTTTGAATTTTTTCCAGTCCTCTTCCACCGTCTCTTCTCCCAGGTCTCGAATTCTGCCAGTCATTTCAGCCAGCTCCATGTAGTCTATCAGTTGCGTCTGCCATTCTTCCAGAGTGGGCAAATCCTGTGTCTTCCAATACTTTGCGATGAGTATTCTTGCTGCTGTTGTTGCATACATAAAAAAAGTTCTATCCTTCTTTAACACCCCTTGACCAACAATGCCCTAAAGGAAGGCCTCTGGTTTCTTAGGGAAGGTATATTTAAATACCTTTTTTAGTTCATTATATATCATTTCCCAGAAAGCCTTAACCCTTGGGCACGTCCACCAGAGGTGGAAGAATGTTCCTTCAGTTCCTTTACATTTCCAACATTTATTATCGGGCAGGTGGTATATTTTTGCAAGCTTGACTGGGGTCATGTACCACCTATATATCATTTTCATAATGTTTTCTTTCAAGGCATTGCATGTCGTGAACCTCACTCCGGTGGTCCATAACTTTTCCCAGCATGCTTGACAAATTTCATGTAACAGCAGCAGAAATACATGGCAGCTACTATGTGATATACTTCTCAGTGTGAAATAATCAATGACAGCAATGATAGTGAATTTCTACACACCTAATTACATGGGGGTGCAGTTAAAGGAAGTTAGATTGCTAAATTCTTCTGTTTTTCATGTTATTGTCTTCAGCTGTCTAATGAACCATTACAATAACTTTAAAAAACCAGGAATTGATCATACTGGAGCTTGTTCAACAGCAGTAAAACACATTCCTTTTGTTTTACAAAAAAAGTGACTGAGTGATTAATAATTGGGGCCCTTTAGTCCCCCACCATCATTCAAGGCAGGAGGCTTAACCCTCCTTGCCAATATTTTCTTAGATAGGAAATTTAAGATATTGGGCAACAGCTAACTCCCATGGTGCTGAGAGCTGATTCTTTCCCTGAAAATTGGGGTTTAATCACATCTTATCAACTGAGTGTTACCTCTGAGCTTTGCTAACATCTTTATAAACATTGATAAGGCAGAAGTTGCAATGCTCAACCACCTGAGCTCATGAGGGATAGCAGAGTAAGCAAATTAAATATTGCAGCCAAATGTAAGTGTAATTAAATGCAGCCTACCTTCTTGGGAGGGACAATTGCTTGCTGTGTGCTTGGTAGGTCCACACTTGTCAGTGATGGTACTTTCCTGAACAGATTGCAAAACTTCCACAGAGACAAGCCCTAGGAGGAATGGGGGACGCCAGCTGTCCTGATGTCCACTGAAAGTCTAATTCTGCCAAGACTGGAAGTGACCAATATTGCCTCACCTTGAAAACACCTTCATCGCATGGAAGGGTGAGGGGGAATGAGAGGATCTGGTGTCAGGGATTCATCCTGACCAGCAGGGAAGAGTCCTCACCCCCACCCCCTCTATCCATTCTGCCTCACCCCACCAACCCCCAGGGTGTTGTGGGGTCTGGAAACCAAGTACTGTGCAGAGCAGCTGAAAGAGCTGGGATGAGGATGGAGGAGGAGCTGCCTGGAGAGCCATCCTTGGGTGTACTTAATGCGGGACTTTGATTTATTGTGTTTGCCCTCAAGCAAATGTGTTGTAAAAAGTGGGATGATACAAATACATATATCACACTATTCTGCTCCCAAAGGAGCTGATTGAGACGCCAACTCCTGCCAGAGAGCTCTCCCATCCATCTCCTTCTGCCGTGTCTTGGGGTCCTCCACATTTTGAGAAAATATAGTGGAAGTGGACGGCGAAACATCAAATGTACATGACAGTGTTTAGGCACTAGGTTGAAAAAAGCCCAGCGGAAGTTCTTCTGTTGGGGTACCTGAGGAAGCGTTTGCGGCCTGACTCCTAGAACTCACCAACTTCCCGTTTATCAAGCTCCACACTTGTAAGAGTCCTCTTTTGGAGATTGCTCATGAGTTCCCTCCGCTTCCAATGTGTGTTTCAGTTCTCCCCCTCTTCAGCCCACACCCTTCTTCTGCAGTCCAGCTGGAACACAGAGCGGATGCAGAAGCCAAGGCAAATGTTGGCCCCACCCTCCACCATCTAATTGAATGCACCTTCAAAGCCAGCAGGCTGATCTAATTCAACTTAGTGCCTGCAAGGTTGGCAATTCTTATTTAAAACTTCAGTGCTGGGTTTTTATAACTCTTCATTTATATTAGCTTTGATGTACAGTAAAAAAACAAAACCCTACCATAGTAAGTTTCATTGCATTGTAGTTAAAGTTTTCTGTGAAGTATCCTTCCTTTTAGACCATTATAATATCCAATCCCAAAACATTGTATTTATTTCTAATATCACTCAGACTAAATATGAGCAAATGCTCTGTCATGATTTCAATTTTTTTTAAAAAGCTGATGTGTTAAAGGATGATCTGTTTGGAGAATGTTTTCTGCATTGCAGTTTATAGATGTCGGATAGTCAAACAAACTACTGCAAAACTAATACTTGGTTGAACTAATGCAAAAATGTTTCATGAAACACTTTGGGATGGGTGACAAGCATTTTTTTTTAAAGCACCAATAAGTCCCTCTGATGTTTTCTGGTGCAGGGGCAAAACACTGAGTGAAGCACAATCTGTTCACATCCCAAAGCGGCGTTTTTGCTTGCCATCTTAATTCGAAATAGTAGCTGGCACCCCAATGTCTACAAATGACAAGCTGTGGGCTTATTTACATGAACTGTTAATTGTTTAGCCTTGTGTTGCAGTGATATTATATGTATTCTTTATTGCAATATTGTATTGAGATTTTGAACTTGGGAAGATGGAGCAAGGCTTGTTTTCGGCTCCATAGGGTAGGACTTGAACCAGTGGCTTCAAGTTACAAGAAAGGAGATTCCAACTAAAATCAGGAAGAACTTTCTGACAGTAAGGGCTGTTCAGCAGTGGAAGAGTTTCCCTGGAGAGGTGGTGGACTCTCCTTCCTTGGAGGTTTCTAAGCAGAGGTTAAATGGCCCTCCGTCATGGATGCTTTTGCTATAATCTCTGCATTGCAGGGGTTTGACTAGATGACCCTTGGGGTCCCTTCCAACTCTAGAATTCTGTAATTCTATGAACTGCTTAACTACATATTAAATGCAAGGGTGTATTTTTTAAAAAAGGAAAGGTTTGAAAGAACATAATGTAGATCACAGAAGCATATGTATATCATTTTGCCTTCCCATTTTTCTCTGTTGAGACTCGGGGTGTGGTTTGAGCAGAGAAACAGCAGGTAGAGAGTTAATGTCTCCTTCCCCAAGCTATTTTTTTCCAAGGCACTGGGGCTCTGTTACACATATTTGCATGTAACAAGCAGCTAGTTCCTGGCTTATTTATTGACCTGAACTTTTGGGCTACAGCTAGCTTTTATCAGGCATATTATGTATATATTTTAAGATGAAATTGCTGTCAAATTTAACTTGTGGCCAGTTAGACAAGATCAATCCTCTTATTAGTCATGTTATTTCCAAGGGCTTCCCTTAAGAAAAAGGATAAATTCTTTCCTCATGAGTCACTAACCAAGTGGTTGTTTTTATATAAACTTTCCTTTAGTTGGTTAGAATTGGAACAGGGCCATCTTATCTCCCACTCTTTCTGAAACTGCTTTTTCCTTCGTTTTTTAAACGTTTCTGCAGCACTCTGTTTGGGTTTGGTGGCGTGTTTTCCTTCTGACACCTATTTTTTATTGTTTTTTTCCACGTACTTTCAGAAGCCACACAGGGAGAACATAATTTCTCATTGCTGGAATGAGAAAAGTCCTATGATTGCATAGGATCCTACTAAAGACCCGTTTCTCTAGCTGGGGCAGCTTCTTCAGCTGTTTCCGGAATGGCCATATCTCGACAGCATGGCTGTTTCACAGAACAGGGGCAGCCACACAAAAAGCCCTGCTCTGGGCTAGGCTTCCGAGGTCGCTGGGCTCTTCCACAGGCTGTGGCCCCTCCTGGGCGTACAGGTGCTGCTTGTGACCCCAGAGCATGAGTGAAGCATGCGCGTTCCCCTTGGCCAAATAGCCCTGCTTGGAGAGAGGGATGGCAAATCTGTCCAGTTCCATTTCTCCCTTCATAGAGTTGGAAGGGACCACCCTGCTGCAGGGAAGGAATCCTGCCCAAAGCCATCCCTCACTGGACTCGAACCAACATTCTGGTCCACAACAAGGCGCACTGACCGATGGTGCCACAGGGTCCCTGCCTTATGTTCAGTTCTCCACATTGCCACATCTGTTTGGGGTCCTGTCATGCTGCCCTCGCAGCCCAGGGAGTGAGAACAGAGGCACAAAATATGGGCAGGCAGCAGCCAGGCTCCCAAGTTACCCTGCTTCTGCTCACAGGGGGTGCCACTCACCTGGGGAGGGCCTCCCCTCGCCATCTGCCAAGAAGGACAGCTGCTTGTGGACCAGAACCTGTGTTTATGGGCTGCACTTTGCAGCTGCTGCGCCTTCAAGTATTCCTGCCCATGCCTTAGTTGGGAGGAATTACCTTGCTGATGTGGAATGAAATTTTGGAGGAAGTCTGTCCCCAGACCAACAATTGCTTGAAGGAGTTTTGTCTTGCTAAAGTTCTGACAAAGCTATATTACAAAAAAAACCACCCCCAAAACAGTTGTTGTCTTCATCCCTCATACTACCACTATTTTTTTTTTAAGCAATGTGATTAAAGGTAAAGGGACCCCTGACTATTAGGTCCAGTCGTGAACGACTCTGGGGTTGCGGCGCTCATCTCGCTTTATTGGCCGCGGGAGCCGGAATACAGCTTCCGGGTCATGTGGCCAGCATGACTAAGCCGCTTCTGGCGAACCAGAGCAGCGCACGGAAACGCCTTTTACCTTCTTGCTGGAGTGGTAGCTATTTATCTACTTGCACTTTGACGTGCTTTCAAACTGCTAGGTTGGCAGGAGCAGGGACCGAGCAACGGGAGCTCACCCTGTGGCAAGGATTCGAACCGCCAACCTTCTGATCGGCAAGCCCTAGGCTCTGTGGTTTAACCCACAGCGCCACCCACGTCCCAGCAAGGTGATTACAAATTGCACAAATTATTACAAATTTTATGGCTGTTTAATACATTTTATGTCACCACTATGGGCCTCGTTTTGGAAAAAAATGGAAAGAAAATGTGACGTTATTTTTAATTAATAAATATAAAGGACAAATAATAACAAGGAAATAAACTACTGAAGCTGCCCAGCAAGGAAAAGGAACTGATCAATTGGGAAATAACTGAGAGACTATTTATTAGTAATGTCGCTGCCATGCTCAACAGGGATGAGAACCAAGGGTGACAGCTAGAGGGAGAAAGCTGCCAGTTCAAAGACATGGTGTCCCGTCCCCCCAGCCTCAAGAGCCCTTTGCCCGTCCACATTGGATATGCTGGCATACAACTGAATTTCTGTATTTTAAAGACACTATGCCATGTGTAAAGAAGACAACACATTAAACACTGCAATGCAGAGGACTGGCAGCAAAGTCACTCGGATTCTCTGCTATTAATGAATGAACAAAGGGTGGCAGTTTCACACAAACGGCCAACTCGTGTGGAAACGTTACAAATGTTCTGGTCTTTGCTTCTGAAGTAAAACTCCAGCAGACCCATCAGGGAACTAGTCTCAGGAAAACTTCCGAGTTTCCTTCTGGTTGCTAGATGTGCCTGGAAAAGTTTTCCGTGCCCTCCAAGTAATTTTTCAGAGGGTTTCTAGGTCTCAAGAGAGGTGAAGTCCTGTGCAGAGAGCTGCTCTCTCTTCTCCCTGATAAATGGCTGGAGGCTCCTGAGGATGTGAATTGGGGAGGGGGCTGTCTCTTGCCAAAACAGGCACATTCCACTCCAGCTTTATTTCCATTTCATTCAGCCAGTCACTTTGAAGGATATTGGAGCTCCCCCTGCTGCTGTTACTTCAGTGCACTGGAAGTTGAAGGAACGGTTACTACAAAAGTGGGACCTTCTCTCTCTCTCTCTCTCTCTCTCTCTCTCTCTCTCTCTCTCTCTCTCTCTCTCTCACACACACACACACACACACACGCACACACACACTTCCACCCTCCAGAGCTGCTCATATATCCACTGTACAGCTACCTGTTCTTAACAGTAATCCTAAAAATAACCTCATCTAGTTCATGGTCCATCCGAATTCTTGGATGGTGGATTGCAGAGCAGCCCCAATGTGAATTGTTCTGCAGGAACATTATTGGGCTTTTTTTTAAAAAAAACATAATCTTTGCAATCTTTTTTAAGGAAAAAAGCAATTAAGAAGTGATTAAAACCCTTCAGCTCACCCATTCAGGAACTGGTAATGTTGTTCAAGATTTATACTAAATTCTTCCACTTGGAGCAACATACCCAATAATGAAATTATACAAGAAACACAGCTAAGAAAATAGGAATATTCTTTATAAATTCTTTTTTGAACAGATGAGCCTAGCAGACCCTAGCTGTCCCCAAGCCTATCACGTAAGGTTAGACATAAAATTCCTGTGAAAATCATGGATAAACTATCAGATCCAAATGGGCATTATATACATTTTTGAAAGAGAATTTAAATCAAGAAATAACGTTGGAATGTGACTTTGCCTCCAATTGTGGTTATGTTTCTTTCTTTCTTTTTGAAAAAAACATTATCTAAAACAGAACATTGGGTGGCAGGAGAAATAAGGAACATGGTGATAACGCCACAGGCTGTTCTCTGACATGTATGATCTTCCCTGTCCTCCCCACAGAATTTGAACCCAAATATATTCATATCCCTTAGTTTGGACGCCTTGAGGAGGGGTTTACATAGGAATCTAAAAGTGCATACCATGGGATCTAACTTTCCCACTCTAGGTGATTATGATTCCCTTAATATGAGATGAGTGCAAAAGGGGGTGGGTCCTGTGTACAGGATTGGGGGGGGGATTATAATCCTTGAGGGATGCTGCTAAGCACTAATGGGACTCCTGTGGGGGCAGACCTCAGATGCTGAGCTTCTTCCATCAGGGTCTCTAGAGTAAATCAGGTGTGCCTTGGATGGTTCAGATTGGCCGGGAACTCAACAGAGCAGAAGGCCTTTGCAGTTCCTGTAGGTTTTGTGCTGCTGTGTCTAAGCTCTGACCAGGGAGACCACAACTCAGAAGAAAGGGCTTGCGGCTACATCGCACTGGTCTCATGGCATGCATGCACACTTCTTGCTGTTTTATTTACTCACAGGTAAACAAACTCAGTAGAAAGACATCTCTTTTCAAAAGGAAGTGGATACTTTTGGTATTTTCCTCCCACATCTGGGCAAAAAAATTATGCTTGATAGGAGACAAAACTTCTTTGCTCTCTTAGAAATGTTAAGTTTTCACACCAAAGGAATAGAGAAAGTTGGTTTATTATATGACATGGAAGAGACATGCATTATATATAAATGCTGCTTCAGACAGCAAAATTGCAATGTAAGCAGGCAGCAAATCCTGCAATACACACACCTTGATCTAAAGAGAGATGAAATGGAGAGTTGGGGAGGAAGAGTATATCTGTCCTGAAGCACGTGCATGTTGGTTCCTTGGGTGCTGAAAGAAGGTCCTTGTGGGAGCTAGGAGATCCACTGGCTACACATTTTAGGGTTCCTTTCTACCCTTTTCCTTCATGGAGAAGGGAGGAGGCTTTGAGGTGAGCAACTCCCAGAGTTCCCAAGGTATTTCCCCCAGAGTTCATGCCCATTTATCACCTCACCATCTTGCAAATGAAGAGCTTGGAAGACTCTCCTTCTAGCTGGCTGTGACTGAGCTGGTTCCCTTTTGTCTCTGCCTTCAAATTACCCTGGCATTATTTTGATGGTCTCCATTCAGGGGATGAACAGACTGTACCTGGTAACGAAATCAGCATGTGCTGGCCTTTATGCAGGGTGTGAGGAAGTCAGAATAGACCTGAATGCCTTTCAGGACACAAGGCTGGGATCAGACTGGTAGCAGGGTCACTCTTGTCCTTTTAGGCTATGTCAACCTTTGATACTTCTGCCATGATCGGCAGTAATAAATGATAGAATGAAGTTCAGATTGACCCACACCTATTCACAAGGCCCCAGTATCTCAGCGGAGATGCAGTTTTATTTTTGTTTTGGCATCAGCAGCTGCCTTTCTTAGGGCCTCGCCTGCTTTACATGAGGAACTTGGAGAGGTCTTCCTTGATTTCAGCTTCATCCCAAGGCCCGTGGATGTTGTCTTTGAAGAGCTGCAGCTTGATGAGGCAGTAAGGACACAGGCAGGAGATGGAGACGAGAAGAAGGGCAAAGAGAACCATGCCAATGCTGGAGATGGTCAGCAGGCCCACCAAGGCAGACAGAGCAAAGAGCAAAGTGGCGACAACATAGCAGCGGGGAGTCCGGGCTTTGAGCTTCTTTTGCAGCATGGGCCACAGGGCAAAGATCTGGATAGCGAATGTCACCATGACGAAGGCGTGCAAGGAGCGAGGCAACCGCGAGGCCAAGCAGACCGAGGCAAAGATGGCCATGTTAAGGGACAGAGTGCTGGACACAATGGCAGCATTGGCGCCGTAGTCATAGAAGATCAGATGTCCCAGGAGCATGAGAGAAGACATGGCATAAATTGTGTCTGTGCTGATGGACTCAGTCAGTGTTTTCAACACTGGGGAGAAGCCGTAGGTGAAGGCCACAAACACCACCGTGTTTTTCAGATCTGCCCAACGCGTCTGGCCGCTCTGGTTTCTCCCCATTCCTGAGTCCAATACGTCAAAAAGGATGTAACCTACCAAGGAAGTCACCAAGCCAGCGCCAAATAACCACTGGGGAGCCAGCAGCCCCACATCCATGTACCGCCAGATGACGACAAAGACGCAGACGCTGCACAGCTGCTGTATGACCACTCCGGACTCAAACACCACCGCCCAGTACTGGTACTTGCGGGCATGGATGTTCTTGCGTAGCTTCTCTAGGAAACTCTGGTCCACATAGTTATCAGGAAAGGGCTGCCTTTTATACAACACTTTCTGCCAGCGCTGCCGTGTGTTTGGTCCCAGCTGAGCAGGCAGCATGATTCCGGCCAAGTCCCTGTCTCACGGCTCTTCCTTACAACATCAATGGATGATGGAACTCATGCCCAGACTTGTCCCTGGTTTTCTAGGTCACTGCTGGCACCTAGAAAGAAAACAAGTCCATCAAGCCAAGATCTGCAGGTCAAAAGCACAGCAGTCAGTTCCCATGGCCACAGAAACCACCAAGAGAAGCTGTGCTACAACACTTGGGGACCCCATCATCCGACTGCTTCGGAAACAGGGCCCACTATCTTGGCTCCTCCTAGGCAGTCACATTGCTTGGCTTCTCCTTCCTCCGGCCCTTCATGATCACCAGTAACCAGAAGTCAACAAAATCTGTTGGCTTTACTTGGGAGCAAACACGCCAAGGATTTGGTATTTAGGCTCCATGTGTTCTTTCATATATAGCACCCCAAAATCTCTGGCCTCCTCTTGTGCAAGCTGGGCACACACGTGAAAGTTGTTCAGGGGAAACCGAAACATGTGTGTGCGTTTAGCTCCCAGCATGAAAATACCTTTATGGTGCCATTTCCGTTCACTTCCGCCTTTTGATCCAGTGCCAGCGTCCCTCCGCCAGCTGCCTGGAACTGACTTGCAGGGCTGGAGATCCCTCCGTTCCCCAAGCCAAGGATCCCCGGGATTCCCACGGGCCGCCGCTCCCTCGGGGCTCCAGCCGGCCAGGCCGCGGTGGCTCCCAGATCGGCGTGCAACGCAGCTGGCAGCCCAAGCCGGCGAGAGCGCGGGCTGGCAGGCGCGCGCCCGGGGCGGGGAGAAGGGACGCCCGGGTGCCTGGCGGGGGAGGCCGAGAAGGAGGGCAGTGGCGGCTCCCTGCCTCCCTTCCTCGTGCGCCAAGAAGGCTCCTCTTCCCTCCCGGGCCGAGCAGCACATCCGGACGTGCAGGCGCCCCCGGGAAGGAGAGGCGAGGCTTCTCCCTGGCAGGCGCTGGTCCAGGGGAGCTGGGGAACTCCCTCCCACAGGACAGCCGGGCTGAAGGAAGGGGTTCCCACCGACGCATCTGGCCGGCCCCAGTGAGAAGTTGGTACGTTTACTGGCTGGTTTAGGTTCAAATCCAGGAAACCCGTTTCTTAACTAAGAATGGCTAAAATATTGTGGAACTTTAAAATAATAATTGCCCCCCCCCCAAAGATTTTAAGGGACATAAGGAAACTCACTGAACACACACTAGGGAGTGAGCCCCCTGGAATGCAGTGATAGAAGTAAATATAGGATCACACCGCGTGTCCCGGGGTTTATATTTGTTGTAAATAGGTTTATTGACCCAGGGATAGTGCCCATTCATCCCACTTGGCTCAGGTGTAAAGACAGATAGTACCTGCCTAACCCTAGGAGGAATTCCTGCCATAAATTCAGACATCTGCAAACTCAAGTTTTAAGTGGTTGGCATTTTGGGGTAAAATATTGGGGGGGGGGTAAAGCCTTGTGCATGTACTAAATGGACAGTTTGACTCAATTTGACACATTTGCATTATTGCATGCTCAGAGGAAAAAAAGTCCTTTCACCTGTGCATAGGTTTCTGGGTCAAGCATGACCACCGGACATAGGGCAGGGTTCTGTCCTATGAAATACGCCTCTGTTGGCTACCAATTGTATTATGTTATGGGTCAAATATGCTGCCATCATCTGATTCAGTAGCTTTACCTGCTAGCTAGAGCAAACGGACTTTGGCATCGTTGTCACCAGGTGCCCTGTGTGCCTGTAAGCTGTCACCCTCCAGCAGGGCACCTTTTGGCAATAATTTTTTTTTGTCAGTGCTGATGTTTTCAGTGGAAGTTAAATCAAATTCAAACCAGCCCTTATCCTCAGTAACCTCAGATTACAGGAACTCCCGTAGGAGAAATGGTTCTGATCAATGCATTCAGATCCACTGAGAAGAGCAGGGGAACACAGAGTGTTCTTGGTGTGCACATCCGTCCGGGAAAGTGCTAAGAAGTGTCAGCTTTTCCTTCCAAGTATCTTGTGAGGGTGATGAGTGGGCCTCCTAAAAATGGTTGTGGGAGGAATAGGGCTCCCAGAACACACAGGCAGTGGGAGTGGGCAAATTGATGAAAAAGGTTCCATATGATGTCACTGAACCCGATTTTCTCAACAGACAGAAGCATCAGATATAATCAGGCTTGTACTAAATATATTTACTAAATATATTTACTCATAATTAAGCTCTCCCAAAGTTCAGTGTGGTTCATGTTCTAGTAAGCATATGTAAGATTGCAGCGTCAGCAGCACAAGTATACGTGCAAAGGTCATTTTGGTGATAGTAAATGAAGCCCACGTCAGCAGCACAAGTATACGTGCAAAGGTCATTTTGGTGATAGTAAATGAAGCCCACTTGAATGACGCTTAGGTAACTCCTGTTCTTGCTGGATAAGGTCCACTACCTGCACCTCACATGATGTTTGTTTCATTTTTCAGGTGTAGCTGGGGACAGCGTGGCAATAGTGGTGTCTGATTTCAAAACTAGAGATTCCTAGCTGGAGGCCCTATGGGACATTTGGGATTTTAGGTTGCTCCGCCTCCCATCTTGCAATAGCTTCTGATGCCTTTCCAGATTTCTCTCCCAGGGCCATAAAAATGTTTCATATAGCAAATCGGAAGTCAGTCACTGTGTTAGCAGCACTGAATGCTCTCTTCCTGAGTGAGAAGACATATATATACACTCAAGATCCATGCAGCTTAATTCCCAAAGTCTGCCAACTGGCAAATTTCCATTGTGAGAATTTGTGATAGGAGATGAAGTGAATTTCTTCATACACAGAGCTAGATTATGGAAAACAAAAGAAAATAGGGACAAGTCAACAGAAGACGATAGAAGGGAATGGGTAATGAATTCACACAATTTGAAATGCAAAATTTCAAAATTAAAGCTTTTAGTTCCAAAATTTAAATTATTTATTCTGGAAGCCATTTTTGGTTAATTTTCATAGAACCATGGGATCAGGTTTTGAAAGTACAAATAACAAAAACATCAAAACAGTGAGGGTGTTTATGTACTAAGTGTTTATGCAATAACTGCATTTTGTTCACTTGTTATGTGACATCATGATCAAATTTGTTCTCCTGTTTCCCCCATCTACAGTTCTTCAATCTTTTTTCATAATGCAACCCTCTTTTTAGAGAAAGAATGAAACATTGGTGAAATCTTCCTTCTAAGTAGCCTTAGAAGGAACTCTTTTATTTTGTTTTGTTTTTTAAAGATCTGTGACTCTGAACATGAAAGACCTGCTGGGGCTTTGAGGGCACTTGGGACCCATGAGGAAGGAAACTAGCAATCTTATAGTGTGATTAAATGATTTTTTTAAAAAATAAAAATGTTAAGATTTACTTTTAAAAAACATGGAGTGCCTGTCCATTTGGCACCTTAATATTGGGTTGATCTTTTTAGCCTACTTTTTTTTAAAATGGTAAAACGATTATGCAACTAAAAATGCTTTAGTTCAAGTTGTTACAATTGATTTTTAAAATGATTAAAATATGGAGGGTCTCCTTCATGATTATGTAGTTGTTACATGTGGTTGGGTTGTGGATTTTTTTTGAAATTAAACGGTGTTTAATTTCAAACGGAGGGCAAATGTTGTCCCTATTTTCAAAAAGGGGAAAAGAGAGGACCCAAATAATTACCGCCCAGTCAGTCTGACATCAATACCAGGGAAGATTCTGGAGCAGATCATTAAGAAAACAGTCTGTGAGCACCTAGAAAGGAATGCTGTGATCACCAATAGTCAGCATGGATTTCTGAAAAATAAGTCATGTCAGACTAACCTTATCTTGTTTTTTGACAGAATTACAAGCCTGGTAGATGAAGGGAACGCAGTGAATGTAGCCTACCTTGATTTCAGTAAGGCATTTGACAAGGTGCCCCATGATATTCTTGTAAAGAAGCTGGTAAAATGCGGTCTTGACTATGCTACCACTCAGTGGATTTGTAACTGGCTGACTGACCGAACCCAAAGGGTTCTCATCAATGGTTCCTCTTCATCCTGGAGAAGAGTGACTAGTGGGGTGCCACAGGGTTCTGTCTTGGGCCCGGTCTTATTCAACATCTTTATCAACGACTTGGATGATGGACTCAAGGGCATCCTGATCAAATTTGCAGATGACACCAAACTGGGAGGGGTGGCTAACACCCCAGAGGACAGGATCACACTTCAAAACGACCTTGACAGATTAGAGAACTGGGCAAAAACAAACAAGATGAATTTTAACAGGGAGAAATGTAAAGTATTGCACTTGGGGGAAAAAAATGAGAGGCACAAATACAAGATGGGTGACACCTGGCTTGAGAGCAGTACATGTGAAAAGGATCTAGGAGTCTTGGCTGACCACAAACTTGACATGAGCCAACAGTGTGACGCGGCAGCTAAAAAAGTCAATGCAATTCTGGGCTGCATCAATAGGAGTATAGCATCTAGATCAAGGGAAGTAATAGTGCCACTGTATTCTGCTCTGGTCAGACCTCACCTGGAGTACTGTGTCCAGTTCTGGGCACCACAGTTCAAGAAGGACACTGACAAACTGGAACGTGTCCAGAGGAGGGCAACCAAAATGGTCAAAGGCCTGGAAACGATGCCTTATGAGGAACGGCTAAGGGAGCTGGGCATGTTTAGCCTGGAGAAGAGGAGGTTAAGGGGTGATATGATAGCCATGTTCAAATATATAAAAGGATGTCACATAGAGGAGGGAGAAAGGTTGTTTTCTGGTGCTCCAGAGAAGCGGACACGGAGCAATGGATCCAAACTCCAAGAAAGAAGATTCCACCTAAACATTAGGAAGAACTTCCTGACAGTAAGAGCTGTTTGACAGTGGAATTTGCTGCCAAGGAGTGTGGTGGAGTCTCCTGCTTTGGAGGTCTTTAAGCAGAGGCTTGACAACCATATGTCAGGAGTGCTCTGATGGTGTTTCCTGCTTGGCAGGGGGTTGGACTCGATGGCCCTTGTGGTCTCTTCCAACTCTATCATTCTATGATTCTATGGTGTATAGATTTTATGAAATAGAATGAATGAGTGAGTGAGTGAGTATGGCCTTTGCGTTCATTTCTGTGAAAAGGTATAGAGCAGTGCTGTCCATCATCCCGACGCGGTGAGCTCAGGTGTGCTGGCCAAGGACCAGCCTAGGGCAGCCCTTGCAATGTCACAACCGCAGGTAAAGGCTGGAGCCCAGTCCCAAGCATCATGGAAGGTAAAGGTAAAGGGGCCCCTGACCATTAGGTCCAGTCGTAGACGACTTTGGGGTTGCGGCGCTCATCTCGCTTTACTGGCCGAGGGAGCCGGCGTACAGCTTCCGGGTCATGTGGCCAGCAGGACTAAGCCGCTTCTAGTGAACCAGAGCAGCGCACAGAAACGCCGTTTACCTTCCCACCAGAGCGGTACCTGTTTATCTAATTGCACTTCGTGCTTTCGAACTGCCAGGTTGGCAGGAGCAGGGACCGAACAACGGGAGCTCACCCTGTCGCGGGGATTCGAACGGCCGTCCTTCTGCTCGGCAGGTTCTAGCCTCTGTGGTTTAACCCACAACGCCACATAGTGCAAGAGGAAGCCGCAAATTGGGCGCTCAGTGCGCCTCTAAAACCTGATCTTGAGGCTCTGCGTCACATCGCCGCCGGGGGCCTCGAAGACTATAAAAAGCCCCCGCGCGGCCTTTGCTGCAAGCTGCCGTAGAGAATGCCTGATCGACGAAAGCGATTTAAGGCTCTTGTCGGTTCGTGCTCACGGCGCGTAAGTTCTCTTAAGAAAAGCAGCGCCTTGGCTGCTACACCCCCATCCCCACCCCGCCTGCAACACCCGAGGCAGTTTCAGAGGGACCCGCGAGCGCTCCGGCGTTCCCGCAGGACGCCTATCCCTCCCCGCCATGGCTTTAGGGCGGGGGAGCGCGCGGCCCGTCCGCGGGCGGAGAGGGGAAAGGGAAAACTGTCCAATCAGCGGCCGCCTTGGAGAAAAGGTCGCTGTCGATTGGCTGGCGGCGGCCTCTCTGGGCCGTTGTCTTTCGAAACGGAGGGGAAGCGGCCTGGTGCGCAGGCGCGGCCCTGCCTCCCCTGGCGGTGACGCGTCACATTCCAGCTCAGCGCGTCGCGGATCCAGCGCGGGCGGCGGACGCGGCTGCCGCTCGGAGCCCTCGCCCGCCCCGCCGCCCGCCCTTCTCCGCCCCGGCCCTCGGGAGGATGCGCCGCCGCCCGCGGGCCCCACGAGGCGGACGGCGGAGACCATGAAGGAGCCTCCCCGCCGGCGGCTGCTCCTGGCTTCCTCCTGCTTCCTCCTGGGCTGCCTGGCCGGGTGAGTCCCAAGGCGCCCCCGCCCGGGCCAGGGCTCTCGGGCGCGATGGGGCTCCTCCGCCTGCGCGGGCTGTCAGCTGAGGTCAGGCCTAGGCAAGCCTGGCGCGGTCCGGGAGGCGGGCAGCCCGCGGGGACGGGCGGCGGAGTTCCGCTCGTGGGAGAGCAGGAGGAGAGTCCGGGAAAGAGGTCTGGCTGCTGCCCCGGGTCCCTGGGCCCCCTGAGCGGCTTTGGCGAGCTCAGCCAGGCGGGCCGGGCAGACAGGGATTTGCAAGGACAGAGCGGGATTCTTAGTGATGTTGTTTCCCTGCACTCCCGTGAGCTGCTGCGCCCCAGTTCTTCAGCCTGGCAGGCTTCCCTTGGGGGCTTTTTTCGCTTTTTGGCTGTTAATCTGTGTTTGGCATAATAACCCTGTAAATGTAGTGAACAACTAGCATGTAGGATTCTGCTTTCTGTCGAGGGACTACAGTCCTGCAATAGATTTTAACTAGTTACAGATGGGTAGCCGTGTTGGTCTGCCATAGTCAAAATAAAAAAATTCCTTCCTGTAGCACCTTAAAGACCAACTAAGTTAGTTCTTGGTATAAGCTTTCGTGTGCATGCACACTTCTTCAGATACACTGAAACAGAAGTTGCCGCCCGCCCTTCTCCGCCCCGGCCCTCGGGAGGATGCGCCGCCGCCCGCGGGCCCCACGAGGCGGACTAGATTTTAACTAGATTTTAACTAGTTAAACTACCATTCTAAACAAGAAAAGTCAGAGGGGGAAATGGGCCTTGTGTTTGATAAATGTACAAAACCAGCTGAAAAATAACGTGCTATTCTTTGTTATCAATGTGTTTTCTCCCTCGGGCATGTAAGAGTGTTTTGAAAGCAGAGCAAAGATGTAGCTAAAGCACCACACTGGCAATTTCTGATGGAAATAAGTGGAGCTTCAACATGAAGTCACAGATCTCCATCTTCAGGAGGAGAGTAGCAAGCCAGATATGCTACAAAAGCTGTTCTGTGACACTTAGGTACAGTGGTACCCCGCAAGATGAATGCCTCGCAAGACGGAAAACTCGCTAGACGAAAGAGTTTTCCGTTTTGGAGGTGCTTCGCAAAACGAATTTCCTATGGGCTTGCTTCGCAAGACAACAATGTCTTGCGAGTTCCTGCTGGTTTTTTTCCCTTTCCCCCCTTTTTCTAAGCCGCTAAGCCGCTTATCAGCTGATCCGATCAGCAGATAAGCCGCTAAAAGCGCTAATCTGTCACTGGGCTTGCTTGCAAGACGAAAAAACCGCTAGACGAAGAGAATCACAGAACGGATTCTTTTCGTCTTGTGAGGCACCACTGTACATACAACCATATGCACTAACAGTATGTTTGTAGGCTGGTGTATATTTATTTTATTGGCAAGGCTGATACAAGTATGTATTCTTATGATGCATTATGACTTGCGCCAATCTGAATCCCCCTTTGCTTCCAGATAATTTGCTCACATAAGCAGCTTATTCAGCAGATATTTGGGGGCTTAATCCTTTCATTATTTATGAATAACTGATTAATTAATTATATTTGTATACCACCCTTCATCCATGGATCTCAGGGCAGTTCACAACATAAAAATACACGTGCTCGCTTTGGCAGCATATATACTAAAATTGGAACGGCACAACATAAAAATACAGGATAAAAACACAAAATACATAATAAAAAGAACAACAAAAAGCCCATAAACCAATAATCCCCTCCCCCCACAAACATTTAAAAGGGCCTTGTTGAAGAGGAATGTTTTCGCCTGGAGGGTGAGACTTAATACCCATGGATTCAAGTGACAATAAAGGAGTTTGTGACTAAATATTGGGAAGAACTTTCTGACAGTAAGAGCTTCTTCGACAGTGGAACAGTCTCCCTTGGGAAGTGAAAACTTTCATTGGAGGTTTTCATGCAGAGGTTGGGTAGCCATGTGTCATGGATGCTTTAGTTGAGATTCCTGCATTGCAGGGGTTGGACTAGATGACCCTTGGGGTCCCTTCCAACTTGATTGAAGCATGTATTCTGGCAGCAATTCTTTAAGCTTGGAGTCTGGCAGGATTTATTTTTCACAAATCCATGCTAACTCCTACAAATCACTATATTATAAAGATATTTGCAGATAGACTCCTTTATAATATGTTGTAGTTTATTCCCTTATGTCAGAGTTAGACTATCCAGTATTTAGGTTTTTTGGGTCTTCCTCTTTCACCATTTTGAAGATTAGTACAACATTTACTTGCCTCATCCTCGCATGCAGGCCATTCTCCAGGAATGCTCATACTCTGACCCCTCACTTTTCAGGCTGTATTTGTGAGGGTGCATTCAATGCCCTTTTGGGGCAAAACAGGAGTTGAGTAGGTAACTTTTTTTTTTTGCGGGTCAGGGCATATTTCATCATCCTTGCCTCGCCCTCTCATGGCATCAGCTATGATGTAACTGCATCTGTCTGTGGTTTTGTTCTTTTAACAGATTACCCAGCTGGCATGTCTTTTGTAAAGAGAGTCCTTCCTCTGTCTCTTTGCATTTACCAAATGAGAACTGTCCCTTGGCAAACATGGACAAGAACACCCAGGAAAAGGTAACTGCCTGGAAGAAACTGAACAGCTTTATTGGGGACTTGCATGCAGAATATGACATGAAAAATGTCGTCCTTGCAGGATTATTTAAAGGCTGCTTTAAATTGAGAGGAAATGTTTAAATTTGAAGCAACAACTCAGAATGGCTTTCTTTTTCTATACATCATGGAACCTAAATTATTGAAACATAATGATTTTCTAAAACAAGCTTATCTGTGTCTTAAGGTTCCTTGGCCATCTCTCTTGAGTTACATCCAAAGCAGCTTCTGTGAAATGGCCCTCCCAAAAGCCTCTTCTGGTGGTGACAGCAGGATCTTTGCCACGTGTATCTGAGAAGATAAAATCAGACAATCCCCCAGGCTAGGCCTTTGGAGCATCTCTCAGAATGGATTTGATTTCACCCCAGTGGGTAGTTGGGAATTCTTCTTCTGCAGGTGCTGCTTTGGATGCAGCCCAGTGTAAACAGTGCAGCCATTGTTAAAGATTTACACAAGGGTGGCCTTGATTGTTTTTGTTGCAACAGGCCTTGTGGCCCCTTGAAGAATAACTATTTTAATTACATATATTATGTATGCTATCCAATGTCATGCGATTGGACTCTCCAGAGTGAATTTGGTAGGAACTGAATGGGGTAGAAGAGGAAGAGAAGTCCTCCTCATGCGGCAGGAATAACCCTGTAGGCCAGCTAACTCCATTAGATGTCACCCTATGACAGTTTTTCTCAAACTTGGGTCTCCAGCTGTTGCTGGACTACAATTCCCTGATGGGAGTTGTACTCCCAACAACAGCTGGGGACCCAAGTTTGAGAAACACTGCCTATTGCATGGGTAGGCAAACTAAGGCCTGGGAGACAGATCCGGCCCAATTGCCTTCTAAATCTGGCCCGCGGATGGTCCGGGAATCAGCGTATTTTCACATGAGTAGAATGTGCATCTCTGGGTTATTTGTGGGGCCTGCCTGGTGTTTTTACATGAGTGGAATATGTGTTTTTATTTAAAATGCATCTCTGGGTTATTTGTGGGGCATAGGAACTCGTTCATATTTTATTCCAAAATATAGTCCGACCCCCCACAAGGTCTGAGGAACAGTGGACCGGCCCCCTGCTGAAAAAGGTTGCTGACCCCTGGCCCATGGCATCAGTCTGCATCAACTTTGGCCATAATGTTTTTGGTTTTAAGATGCCAGAGGTCTCTTTGTGTTTGCTAAATGTCAGTCATTGAAAGGTCTTAAACAATTGAAGACACTCTCTAGATCACATTTTGGTGCATGCAAAATGGTGAAAGATTAGACTAAAAAATGTCTTTTAGGATTAAAAGTACCTCCTCAGAGCCGAAGTTTCCCAGGAAAGCTTGGCAGCTGCATCTATCTAAATACATTTCTGTATCTTTCCACTAGGAGGAGACCCATGGATCCATTGGAACATTGTCTTTGGAACACATTGACTCCAGTATAAACACCCATCCTGAAGAATGTTTAGTTGACTGCACAAAGCAAAAAGAGGCAAGTCTTTGGGGATATGCCTATTCTTTCAGCCATGATCCATGCCTCTGAGCTTTGGAGCGGTCATAGCAGCGCTTGAAACTCCCCTGGTGCTAGACATGTTCCGCTATAGGGAATGGTCCGTTGGCAAGCAGTTTCAGAAGTCTTGTTGTGCTGTGCTGTGTCTGATAAAACTTGAGATAAAATTTTCTGCCTGCTGCCTGAGTGATCTGCCACTGCTTGCCCCGCTGTGTGGGTCAGCTGGAAGGCACTGCAGTCGCAGGAGTTGAATGCCTCCCTGCATGACTCTAGATGCTTCCCCTCCTCCATGTGGCTGCGCCTGCCCTACCTGCTTTGCTTTAGCTGGGCTTCCTTGAAGGAACGGCTAAGGGAGCTGGGCATGTTTAGCCTGGAGAAGAGGAGGTTAAGGGGTGATATGATAGCCATGTTCAAATATATAAAAGGATGTCACATAGAGGAGGGAGAAAGGTTGTTTTCTGCTGCTCCAGAGAAGCGGACACGGAGCAATGGATCCAAACTCCAAGAAAGAAGATTCCACCTAAACATTAGGAAGAACTTCCTGACAGTAAGAGCTGTTTGACAGTGGAATTTGCTGCCAAGGAGTGTGGTGGAGTCTCCTGCTTTGGAGGTCTTTAAGCAGAGGCTTGACAACCATATGTCAGGAGTGCTCTGATGGTGTTTCCTGCTTGGCAGGGGGTTGGACTCGATGGCCCTTGTGGTCTCTTCCAACTCTATGATTCTATGATTCCTTCTCTCCTTCATCTGCTGCTGTGAGAGGGAGGGAGGGAGGACGGGTTTTGGGGGGAACTTTCCCCTAGGTAGCTATTGGGAAAGTGCCTCACATGTGTGGTCTAAACCACTGAGCCCCTTGGGCTTGCTGATCGGAAGGTCGGTGACTTGAATCCACATGATCCACATTGTTTCCTGCTTGGCAGGGGGTTGGACTCGATGGCCCTTGTGGTCTCTTCCAACTCTATGATTCTATGACTCTATGATGGGGTGAGCTCCTGTTGCTCTTTCCCAGCTCCTGCCAACCTAGCAATTTGGAAGCATACCAGTGCAAGTAGATAAATAAGTCCTGCTGTGGCAGGAAGGTAAACGGCGTTTTCGTGCACTCTGGCACTTGTCACAGTGTTCAGTTGCGGCAGAAGCTGTTTAGTAATGCTGGCCACATGACCTGGAAAAGCTGTCTGTGGTCAAATGCTGACTCCTTTGGCCTAAAAAGTGAGATGAGCACCTCAGCTCCATAGTCACCTTTGACTGGACTTAACCGTCCAGGGGTCCTTTACATTTTTTGATTTCTCCTTTGCATGGGGGGAGGGGAAGATCAACACAGAGAGTCCTTTCCACCACCAGGGATGAGGGGGGAGAGGCTGGAGGGAATGTTGTGGGGTTGGGGTGCTGAAGAGACTGGGGTGTGTGTGTCTCTGTGGCTCAGCTGTGTTTGTGCTTCTCTACAAGAGGGAGGAGACTGAGAAATAGCAAAGGAGAGAGGGAGCCATGGGGGGTGTGTGTGAAAGGTTTTTATTCTGGAGTAAATCTGCACCTCAGAGAGCCTGTCTGAGTGTCGGGTGTGAAGGAGCTGCCACTGTGGGAGGAGGGAAGGAGGCTGATATCATCATACAGTTTAAAGGTTGTGTTGTTTTGCTCCTATCGGTTGAAGGGTTTGAAGGATTTATTTAGCCTTTTATCTTCCTTTCGGGCACCACCTCTGTGGAAGCTACAGTGGTTACATACAGGTTACATACGCTTCAGGTTACAGACTCCGCTAACCCAGAAATAGTGCTTCAGGTTAAGAACTTTGCTTCAGGGTAAGAACAGAAATTGGGCTCCGGCGGCGCGGCAGCAGCAGGAGGCCCCCATTAGCTAAAGTGGTGTTTCAGGTTAAGTATGGACCTCCGGAATGAATTAAGTATTTAACCTGAGGTACCACTGTATACTGTTTTCACCCCGTTATTTACTTCATAAAATGGGTATATCAAATGAGTGCCCTCACAGAGGTTTAAAAAGGAATTAAACACTAAATACCAGCAAAGCCCTTTGACCAACTGGCCATTGAGGTCTCTGGCTGCTCAGCTCCAACCCTGGCATCTCTCTGCTGTGAGAGCCCTCAAGGGAAAGGCAGCATCAGCAACATTTGTGCAGTGGGTCTGTTCCACCATTGAACTAGGTAGAGCTGGTTTGGCTGCTAATCCTGTTTAGGGCAGTCGTTGTATAGAGGCTTTTCTCAAGGAGTGACTGGGGAACCCAGCCAGATGGGTGGGGTATAAATCATAACATGATTTTTATTCTTGTTGAGAGTACTAAGTGCAGTACGGTTGCTGAGCTGCAGGGCTGCCTTTGTTTAGCACCGGGCACAGGATGTTTGGGTGTGAACAGGTGCCTCCTTTGGACTGCCTGAGCTCTCTGGTTCCCTAAGCCACTTGCCCTGGCTCTCAGTAGTAGAACTTGCTCTTCTCCCTTACGTGTTCCTGCACAGGGACCTTGGAGAAGAAAGGTAGGTTGCTCTCCTGTAGCTTAAGTGGTCCTCCTTCCCCACAGTCCTTGTATCCTCTGAGCTGATTTTCTCTTTCTCTAGCTTTCTTCTTACGTGCTGCAGCAGTCTTATTAGCAACCGAGTGAATAGGCAGGGGCCACCCCCCTTCTGGAGGACTGGGGGTAATCCTCTTGCCAAAAAGCATTTTCTCACCCACCTCTAGAAGGTTCTGAACATTGCTCTATGCAGGTTTCAGAACCTGTGAGCAATGACAGTTGAAAGACCTATGGTCACAGGCAAGCGATACTGATGCTATTAAAAAAACAACCCTTACTGGCAATATGAAGAAGTCGCTTTTCTGTTACATGTAAATTGATGGCTAAAAAATGTCTTTAATCTGCTTGCAGTCCAAGTGTAAAATTAGTTAGGGAAAATGCAGATTTCTAGATGGGATGTAAAGATTTTATGAATGCTCATTTCCTTTGCACAATAGTTTCCTTGTGGACTGCGCGGCCAAGTCTACTGGCACTATGAGAATAAGAAGCACTTGAATTTTCCACAAGGAACCTGAAGTATTTGCTAGGCTAATGCAGTTGAGTGCTGCCCCCGTCCCAACAAATTGATCCCGATAGCAGCATTTCATATATGTAGTTTTAGTAAGATGAACCACTTGACTATCATGGTGAATTGTATTAAGGCTCAAAGGTTAGTTTTTACTTGTCCCAGCTTGCTTATGGTTGGCTTACCCTGTGGAATAGCAGCCTTGTAGGCTTCACTATTCTTTTTTGTGCTTTGAGTAGTTAAAATAAATTCTGCAAATTGGGCAGATGTTGGAACTGATTCTAAAGTGTATATTGACATTTTTGAACAGAACATGGAGATGGAGGAATTGAGGACACCTGAAGTTGAGGCACAGTCTTCAGTGGATTCCAATGAAGGTTCTTTTAGTGTAGCTGATATCCCTGATAGTACTTTCAGCATATCTACCTCGGAGATCTCACCAGTCTCTCAGCCCAAGTAAGCTATTCCATTTTTTTTGGCCATTTCTGCATAGTATTACATCAAGAGGCATTTCACCTCCTGGAGATACTTTCTGATCAAGCAGTTTATAATTTTTCTATTAAAAAAATTAACCTTTCATCTGTTCTAAACAGAAACTGAAAGAAGTGTGAACCTGTAAGATATTGTCAGGGACTGGATTGAGAAATGGTGGCAGCCCCCCCCAACCTTCCCATTGATTTAGAACAATGGTTTGCAGAGGGGCATAATGCTGAGGGGGAAAGCTGGGAGATACTGGGTGAGGAACAGCTAGAAGAAGAAATACCAGGAGAGAGACAGCTGGCAGATTCACTGTCTTTAGAAAGCATTCCTGACCCCCCCTTTGCCTAAGACTAGACGGGCTTTGAGATAGAACAGAAAGCACAGTGGCAACAAGCTCAGATTACCCGACGTAGGAGTGATGTAGATTAATGGGTACGGAGGGGGTGAACCTTTACTGGGAGTAATGCCATTCCTAGAGAGATATGCATTCCTTTGTCTCTCGCTGTGATTATTAAAGAAATAAATGGTAAGAATGCTCCTTTCATTTGATCTGCTTATTTACTGTCACCAGGGGAGGGATCCTATTCCTCGAAGCCTGACATAGGTAGCCAACACACTGCATTATGTATTATATATATGCACTTTAAGAAAACTACACGAGGTTATCAACTGTTGACTCTCTGACTTGATTCATTCATGGCAGCAACTGATACCACATTAAAGTTAGGAAACTGCATTTGTTTTAAGTTGAATTATATTGACAGGTGTAGTATTGCTCCATAGCTAAAGATTCACTATTGACATTTCTAATAATGCCAGTGAAATAATAATAATAATAATAATAATAATAATAATAATAATAATAATAATAATAATAATAATAATAATAATTAATAATTAATAATTTATTTATACCCCATCCAATCTGGGCGGCTTCCAACAGAACACTAAACTACAATAACCTATTAAACATTAAAAGCTTCCCTAAACAAATTCCCTACAATTGCACACTTTCTGCAAGAAATAATAGAATAAGTCATTTGAGTAGAAGAGTACTCTCCCTCTCAACAGACTAATTGAGGGTTGGATGCATTATTTATTAATATTATTATCCCTCCTTTCTCACAGACTGGGACTCAAGGCAGTATATACAAATATATGCAAAAATGTAAAAACGTATAAAAGATGTTCCCTCACTGCCTCGTTTCATATATTGGGCTATATGCAGTTCTTTGTCTTCTGTGGTTACCAGGCAACTGCTTTAATACAAGGGTGCGTTGATGTGTCATGGTATTAGAAATTCCAGCAAAAATATTAGTTATTTCACAGAAGTAAAAAGCATGTTTGTTTTCTTTTCCTTCAGTGCAATAGAAAACTCCAGTGCTGATATCCCTGTAGCTGAAGCAGAGCAGTCCGAGTCTGACTGTGACCTGGCTGGGGCACTTGAGGGTCAGCCTCAGGGTGACTCTTCGGCTCTTGATACTTCTCCAGAGGGGTGAGTATTAAAATAACTGCTGCCATAGGCTGTTCCATTGATTTTCATTCTTCTTCTTTTAATTTTCATGTCTATTCAAAGAGATGCAAGGTGACCAACCGGTGGTGGATTTACGTGTAAGCTAAGCAAGCTCTAGCTTAGGGCCCCACTCTCTTGGGGGCCCCCAAAAAATTAAAAGGGGGAAAAAACCCTGGATGTAATAGTAATTATCTCACTATTTGTATACTTCTTAATTGTATTTCAGTTCAACAATTACTTTGATAAAATACATATTTTGTTATGTGCAAATGGCTTTCGATACCTATTAGGTCCGTAAATTACCATATAGCATATATTCAACTCAAAAAAACAGCAACAATTTGTTGTTGACAAAGGACAGCTGGACATATAAAGGGCCCCATTACCTTCAGTAGCTTAGGGCCTCATCAAACGTAAATCCGGCCCTGTGACTAACAGATAGTAATAGATAAAAAATAAAAACAAACCTAGTCCTTAAAGACCAACCCCCTCCCAGTATATGCTCAAGTAAATAATCTAACACTATCCTTGACTAACAATGTATTTCTAGATAATCAAAGTCAGTAACTCAGAACAGCTTTTTATTGCCTGACCTTGCAGGTTTAATTTTCTTTTTCTGCTCCTTCAATAAGGTTAATGAGGGGCAGTATTACTGTACTTGAAATACTTCTGACCACATGTCACTTTACAGAAGAAGCTGAAAAAGAAGCAAAAGTTTTTACCCGCATCCTTGGCTAAGCAGGTTTCCTCTGGCTTGCATTGCCTGTCCGTGTTGGAGGACAGACTTTTTTCACAGTTGAGACCATACTTGGAATATTGCTGCTCTTCACTAAAACACTTATTTTATCAAGTTCAGTAGCAACTGACTGGTTCTCTGTGAGAATTCTGTGCTGTCTATATTCTATGTATTGATATGTAAAAATATTTTGAGTTAGGTGTTTCTGATGTTGCTGTATTTTCAGCCTTGTAGGTCAACATATAGAAAATATATCTTCACATGGAAAGGGAACGATAACTAAATCAGAATTCGAACCCAAAGTTCCTGCAACTGAGCAAAAGACCACTCCAAAATCTGCACTGAATGCTTCGGGTAACATAAGAGGGGAGGTAGGTGATAATAACCCCAAACCCCCTGTAGGGATACAAATGGTTCAAGTAAATGTTTATCTCTCACACTAAATATCAAAGAACATTTTGCTCCCTTTGTGGTTTGACATTTCTCAGCTTTATACTTTCTACAGTATTGGTTCTCAGTGCTTACTTTAAATGGGCAGGTACTTAACGTGCTGCTTCCGTTACAGCTTACTTTCGACTACTAGCAGATGATGCTCATATTTCAAATGTGGAAAATGCCAAGCACTACTATTGATTTTATGGGACGCAGGTGGCGCTGTGAGTTAAACCACAGAGCCTAGGACTTGCCGATCAGAAGGTCAGCAGTTCGAATCCCTTCGACGGGGTGAGCTCCCGTTGCTCAGTCCCTGCTCCTGCCAACATAGCAGTTTGAAAGCACGTCAAAGTGCAAGTAGATAAATAGGCAGCGCTTTGGCGGGAAGGTAAACGGCGTTTCCGTGTTCTTCTCTGGTTTGCCAGAAGCGGCTTGGTCATGCTGGCCACGTGACCCGGAAGCTGTATGCCAGCTCCCTCGGCCAATAAAGCGAAGTGAGCACTGCAACCCCAGAGTCGGTCACGACTGGACCTAATGGTCAGGGGTCCCTTTACCTTACTGTTGATTTTATTTTAACATTACTCTCCTGCTTTCATGTGAAAGCACATTCAAAATACAGTAACTACAGCAAAAACAGTGCCGAGACCAGCAGATAAAATGCACCACCCCAGACACTAAACTTGAAATGCTTGTTGGAATCAGCTGGTTTGTTCCATCTTCATCCCTGCCTTGGAACTGGAGGGCAGACTCCTTCCAGATTTGGTTGTTTACAGGAAGAGCCACAGTTGCATGGACAGGTTCTTGTGTGACTGTTCCGGTCAACAGACCCATCTGGAACTTGGCTCCACTGCTCTGCCTTGGACAGTCATCTAGCTGCAAAGTGGTGGCAAAACTGAAACTAACCACAAGATAGGATACCATACCATTTTTTAAAAAACGACCTAAATAAAACATTTGTAAAAGGTTGGTCCTTAACAACTGTAGTTTCCCAGCATTTTGGAACTTGAGTGAACATAGAAAACCATTGTCAAATCAACATATTTCTTCTCAGTTGAAGATGAACAATGCAGGCATTACAGAAATTCACTCTGAAACATTGAGGGTTCATGGCTTATCCTTTTTATGATTTTAAAGGAAAAACAGAAAAAGCAGAAAAGTCAATGGCATTGTGAAAAGAATAAAACTCCACTCCTTTCTTACTGTAAATATGTAGTAGCTTTCAGCAAACTGGTGCTTTCTAAATGTTTTAGATTACAGCTGCCATAAGCTCTGACCATCTCAGCTGGTTCTGATAGGATTTGCAATCCAGAACATCTAGAAGGCAACGGGCTGGGGAAGGCTATACTAGATTCTCTGTTTTGGTATCTACAACCTTGTAAGTGATTGAGTTATTCCCTCCATGATAGTCTGAGTACCTACTGAGTACCTTAAGGTCTCAAAAGTATAGTAGGACACACATTTCATTCCTTTCTCTAACCAGCACATTTTGCACATCACATTCCCCCCAAACGCAAGCTATGTTTTGCAAAATAACAATAAGAAAAATTGTAAAAGCACTGCTATGCAATAGAATGGTCAGTTTACCATGCAGCCTGCTGGGCATAACTTGCCTTTTAATGTTTGGTTCTTGAAGCCTTACACTGTTTTGATTGCTTGCCTTATTGCCTGTCTTGTTGTTTTTTGTTAATATCTGAAAACCTTGCAGAGAAAAGTAGGAGAAATTGACCCAACTTCTGTAATAAGCCCAAAGGATCCAGGAGATATTCCCACTTTTGATGAATGGAAAAAGCAGGTTATGGAAGTGGAAAAAGAAAAGAGTGAGTTCAGGGTTTTTTTTGGTGGGGGGGGGGAGGTTGTTGGGTTGTTCTTGAAAACTTTGAACAGACTTATCCCTTAAAAATCAAGTATTTAGCACTGACCCTTTTTTATTTAAAAAGAAACTCAAAACCCTTGCCAAAGGGGGAGAGACTCTGGTTTTATGGATAACTGTATTTTTTGTTTTGTTCACGAGTTTTGTTAACAAATGTCCTTTTGCGATGCAGCGCTTGTGTTTCTCTACTCAGTCTGTTTTAATCAGGGGGCCAAGACCACGTGGGGGCCATGGGCTGCAGTGTCCCAGCCTGCGCAGGGCCTCTTCACTGGCCTCCTCTAGCCTTTGGGCTGGACCAGTGCCAGCTCAATCCCCTTCTTGTGTGCTGAGTGAAGGTGGCTGGGAAGCAGCAGGAAAAGGAAAGCCTCTCTGCTTTGAGAGGAAGGAAATCAGAAAGCAAGATAAAAGATTGTGAAGCGGGGAAGAGAGGAGGAAAAAGTGAATGTTAAAGGACCAGGGAGGAAGGAAACTGGCATGTTGTGGGTGAGTGGAGGATTAAGGTGCAAGTGAAAGGAGAATGGGAGAAGAAATGCCAGGAGGTGGGTAAAATACTTTGAGAGGCATGGCGAGGGGAAATATATTTATAAAAAGTCCTTTCCACGTAGAGACTCTGGATCAGGACATTCTGCCTCCAATGGAGAGGCTGAGCCACAGTGTTTCCTGAGCCAGGTCCTGCACTTAGCTTGAGGAACACTGAGCTAAGGAACTTCTTCACCACCGTTTTGTGACTGGGTCAGGGGTGGCCAGTAATTTTCAGTCCATGGGAAGAAAGAGAGAGAACCCCTGATCTAGATAAACATACGGCTGTAGTGTCATCAGCTGTGCAGAGATCAGTTCCCCCCTGGAACTGTGGTCTTGCCTTCCGTGTCCTTGGTCTGCTGGCATAATAACCAGCTCACTAAGACATCATAAGTATCCCAGCCCTACAGAAGGGAGATGTAAGGGGTGCTCTGTTTTTACAACACAGCCGTTAGTCATAGCAGCTTCTGTTAGATAGATCTCCCATTAAGCAAGGGCGGAAATGATTGTCTAAATGCAACTGAGTAAGTATTTTGTACCGTAAAAGAACAAACCAAAGGGTGCCCAGTTTTTATTTTTGATATGACAGAGGTGTTCCCTAATTTGTTTTTTAAGGACCCTTGTTTCATTTTCCCACATTGCGATATCAGAAATAAGAATTTGGGCACCCACTTTAGTTATTTACTTTGTTGAATAAAACTAGGACATTCTGGCCTACAAAAATTGGCTTTCCATGTGGAAGGGCTGCAGAGCCAGCCTGTGGCTGAACTGGGTGGGGTGTGCAGGCCATGCTCAAGCCATGCTCCTGTGCTGCGTCTAGGCCACCTTGCTTCATGGAATGCTGCCTCTCCTCCTCTCCAAATCACTGACCCAAGCCCACCTTCTCTGTGCGGCCTTTGACACAATCCCCTAGTCCAGCATTAGTGCATGTAATCAAATCACGTATTCTTAGTTCTCTTTTGTACTTTGCTGTGAATTTTCTCATATGCACACCTGCTTGAGATTAAAACCCCACTTGACTCATCTCCCTAATCCTCTAGCTTCTACTTGGTGCAGTGTTCGAAATTAACCATGCACATTTTGCTGCTGGCAGGGCTCCAACTGCGACCATGTGGAGATTTCTGGGCGCTAGGTTGGCGATCACAGTTGGCAAACCTCTGTCTTAGCCCATAGTTAATACAGTGATACCTCGGGTTAAGTACGTAATTCATTCTGGAGGTCCGTTCTTAACCTGAAACTGTTCTTAACCTGAAGCACCACTTTAGCTAATGGGGCCTCCTGCTGCTGCTGCTGCTGCGCCACCAGAGCACAATTTCTGTTCTCAACCTGAAGCAAAGTTCTTAACCTGAAGCAATATTTCTGGGTTAGCGGAGTCTGTACCCTGAAGCGTATGTAACCCGAGGTACCACTGTAACCATTTCAGTTTCAACTGTGTGTGTTTCTTCTAGCCTACTGGGACAAGTGAATTGCTGTAAGAGCAAGCCACAGTCAAGCAGTGTAGCTGAAACCATAGAATTGTAGCATTGGAAGGGACCCCAAGGGTCATTTAGTCCAACCCACTGGTGAACAGACATTCTGTTGTGGCGACCACAACCTAGATTTCAGTGTGTTGTTTGGCACCTAGCTTACATACCTGAGTTCAGTGCTTTTTTCTGGGGGATGCAGGGGTACAGATACCCCTAAACATTTTGTAAACATTTGTACTTTTGTTAATTTACTGTATTTATTCCCTCCGATTTGAACTATAAAATGGTGATTTTCTTGAGTCAAAATGAGAGTACAGTGGTACCTCTGGATGCAAACGGCATCCATTCCAGAGCCCCGTTCGCATCCTGAAGTGAACGCAACCCATGTCTCTGCGTGTACAGGTTGTGATTCGCCACTTCTGTGCATGCGCGTGACGCCATTTTGAGCATACGCGTGAGCGGCAAAAGCCGGAAGTAACACGATCCGTTACTTCCGGGTCGCCGTGGAGCGCAACCCGAAAACGCTTAAGCCGAAGCTACTTCAGCCCAAGGTATGACTGTACCCCTAAACTTTTTTTTAGAAAAAAAGCACTGTTTGAGTTTCTAGCACCAACTTGGTGGGAACATTTTTACCTAGGGAAGCAATGAAAATGTTTATCCATATATTGTCTGAAGTTGTACTATCCATTCTGTCACGTCCTGATTCATATATAGACCAGGAGTTTATGTTCTTTAACTAAGGCAGTCGGTTTATTATTTGTGTGAGCCTATCTGCTTTGATTTAGAGGGATTCTGCTTCCCGTGTTAATGCATTTGGTTTTTTTAGTCAAATTTATAAGAGTAAGTATAACATAGAATTTTGCCTGGTTTTTTTGGGGGGGGGGTTTAAAAATATATGGAGTACACATCAAACCTAAACTTATTTACTGCTTCAACAACATAAAAGGAGTCACTTAAGGCATACTATTTGCCATATTTATGAAATTTACAGAGTACTTCTTTGTTTAGTCAGAAGTAAGAACCACTCTGTTTAATGGGAGCTTGCTTCCTGGTAACTGTATAGGATTAAAATGCCTTAATCTGTGGAATAGACAGGAATTACTTTTCCTTCTTTCCGTCTTCCTTCTTACTAGACAGTTTGAGTGATTAAAATATTTTTTGCGTCCCAAGAGATTCCTAATACTTACCGCTCTTTTTTCCTCCTAAAAGGGAACTGTGAGTGCGTCTTATGGAGCGAATGCAGGCGGGAGAAGCCGCTCTTGCTGGCTTTTCGGCGAGGTGGGAGAAGGAAAGGAACCTCTCTTCTTCTGGCTCCCTGGAAAGCCGGCAACAGCTGCTGACACTCTCCTCAGCTCTCTTTAAGCAAGAGCTGCGCAGCGTGCCTGCCTGCTCACTGGCTTTTCAACAGCATGAAGAGGGGGAACTCTGTTCCTTCAGTGTTTTTCCTTCCCTCCCCTTAAACCCCTCTCCCGCATTGTTAGCAGCCTCCTTCTCCACACACCCCATGTGTGCTCCTTGCCCCTTCAGTGATTTTCATTCCCTCCCCACTTAAAACGTGGTTACAAAGCACAGATCCACATGGATCCTCAGGATTTTGCATTGGGCTACCACATCTTAATGATTTTTTTTCCTGCATCTCCACTTGTGTAAGAAAAATGATTACTTTTACATTTGGGGAGAGAAGGGATGCACGGCTGCGCTGATCAGCCAAGAGACCAGTAGCTTTGGACTCCTCATCCTTAAACCTTTCTAGCTCAGCAGGTTATTAAATTAATCTGTTGGTTACTCCTCCCAATCCATTTCCCCATTGTGATGTATATTTTTAAATTGTAAGCCTGAGGGTAGGGGACTGTGTTGTTTACAATGGTATATAGTCTGCTCTGGAAGCAGGTTGTTTTGGCTAAAGAGCAGGGCAGATTATTTGTTAAATGCAAGTACAGTCATACCTCAAGATAAATATGCTTCAAGTTGAGCGCTTTCGGGTAGCACTCCACAGCGACCAAGAAGTAACGGAGCACATTACTTCCGGGTTTCGCCACTTGCGCATGCGCAGACGGTCAAAATGACGTCATGCGTGGAAGCGGCGGCACGCACAGACGTGCTTTCGCGTCTTACGTTTCGTTCAGGATGCGAATGGGGCTCTGGAACGGATGGCGTTCGCATCCCGAGGTACCAGTGTATTCTAAATCTGAGCAATTACAAATACTACTGTTAACTTCATGTAAGTATTAAATACTGCTGCCTTGCATATAAATCACTTTAGCTTAGAAGCTTGGAAGTAACGGCATAGTGATCTTTCTAATTCGTTGGTATGCTTCCTTTCGTATGCAGGTCAGTCAATGCACCCATCCTCCAATGGAGGTCAGCATCTCACAAAAAAGGTCCAGAAAAATAGGAATAATTATGCTTCAGTTGAGTGTGGTGCCAAAATACTGGCAGCTAACCCAGAAGCAAAGGTAAGTATACCACTTCAAAGGCCATGTCGGTGGACGTGGCAATACTATTGATGACTTTGTCAGTTAAATATAACAAATAAATTGGTTTCTTGTGACACTGTTTCAAAGCTGGAGCCTTCTTGGTTCAGTTCTCCCCAGAGAATACCCTGAGAGGATTCCCACTGCTGCTGGCTTGGATGGAAAACTCTTTCTGCCAGTCAGCTGGCCCCTTGAGAGGGAAAGAGCTGAGGAGACAACTGGCAGTGTTGGCACCAGCGAGAAGTGGCCATGCCAGCCCATGAAGGTGAAGTTCCAGACGTTTTGGACTACAATTCCCGCCAGCTGCAGGCAGTATGGCCAAGGTTTAGGGGGGCTGGGAGTTGTAGTCCAGAACATCTGGAGGGCTGCAGATTGGAGAAGGATGAGCTAGAACAACTCTATTCCATAAATTTATGCTAGAATAAACTTGTTTATCTTTAAGGTACCATAGCACTTCATCTCAAGAAAGAAAGAAAAGACGCCAGCATTTTATGGCAGCCTAGATGGCAAGGGGCTCTTCAAAAGTCCCACTCCAAATGGCCCCACCAATGAATTGGTATTGGGGAAGTAAAGTTCAGTGGGAGACTAAGGTTCTTATCATAGCATTGATGAGCTGAAGTTTCAGCTCTAATTTTTACATAACTTAAGCAGCACTCCTTAAGTGCTCTAGAATCTTGTCAGGCTAGGTAACGTATTATTATTATTATTATTATTATTATTATTATTATTATTATTATTATTATTAATGTATACCACCCTATACCCACAGGTCTCAGGGCGGTTCACAAGACAAAATCACAATATAAAACCACAAACAACATAATCAAAACAAAAACAACCTAGTACCTAGTACCCCCCAAACACATTTTAAAAGGGCATGGGATGTCATTTAGCCCAGCCTTAGAGATCTAGCGGTGAATCTGTGGATGAGATGTTTCTTAAACTTAGCTCTCCACAAATTAATGCCTGCACTGTTCATTGATCATCTTGGTCTTCCTATTGGAGCATAAATTGTCTTGTTCAAAATGTGCCTGAGTATTTCTGTTAACACTTCTTTAGGAAGCCAACCCTTGTTTCTCCAGGATTAGCAGAGGAACACAGTGTTACGAACATAAGAAGACGCCTTCTCTGTTGAATCAGGCCTTGGTCTCATCTGTCTTGCTGGCTGTGGCTCTCTAGGGTTTCAGACAAGTCTTTCCAGGCCTTACCTGGAGATACTGTATTTCAAATCTGGGACCTTCTGCACACAAAAGGTGGTCTCCTGCCGTTGAGCTATGTCCCTTCCAAATTGCTGTGTTGCAGTTAAATACTTTCAGACAACATGACCTGTCTTCAGGGTTGTTGTCCGTGTTTTAACTGAAAAGGGACACACAAATAATACTGTGAATTAAACCAAAGGCATGTTGAGATTTCTAAAAGTACCAGCAGTAAAAAAGAGGCCAGGATTCTTTTAAGTGTTATTAACACTTAATGAAGTGTTATTTTCCTTCTTTATAGAGTACATCAGCAATACTAATGGAGAATATGGATCTCTACATGCTGAATCCATGCAGTACTAAAATCTGGTAAGTAGTTATGCAGCTCAGTGAAATAAATATCTGTTATGCCACTGAATTGTCTACAGTTTCTGGCAGGCCTTGGTAGCCAAGCATTGTATGCTACTAGCCTCGTGTGAAATGTGATTGCATCAAGTTATTGCAACAATTCATAAAGCATTTTCAAAGAAGATACTGGTTTCATCAGAGGGAAGTTATACATAAGAAATAATTATTAAAGATATAAAATGGCTTTGACTTTTAAATATATTAATTGCACAGCTTCATGGTTTTTCTTTCTAGTTTTTTCTCCATATGCAAGTAAATAATTTTGTTAAGGTCCAAATATTTTCATATCAAACAAAATCATAACAAAATCCAAAATGTAGGGAAAACATGGAGTTTGGCCAGTGAAGTACCTATTTTTATTCCTAAGTTTTTCTGCATATAAAATCCTATCTTCAGAATGGTTCAAAAGGTTTTAATTTGACTAACTTCCAACTGCCTCTGACTGGAAATTGACCCCTCGCTAGGCTTGGGCTGTGAAGTACATTGAACGTTGGCTTAAGGAAGGCTTGTCTGCCCACTGTAATGCACCTTTGGTTTTCTAAAGATCAACTAAATTCTTACACAGAATTATTTACCATTTCCAACTTGGTTTTCAAATGTAAACTTCTAATAAACTGTGCTAGGAATTCATCAAAGAAATGGAAGGAAATCTGCAGCCCTGCTCTGCATAAAGTCTGTGCCTCACTCAGCACTTGCCTGAGCAGGAAGGGACTTTTAGGATTGTTGGTGCTCTCTATACGTGAAAATGCACACGAAGGGCCCTTTGAAGCATGTTTCCGTGGTGAATTCTACCTACTCAGTTCAGCTGGACTTTCTCCCCACCTGCCAGGTTTGTCGTTGAACTGTGTGAACCAATTCAAGTGAAGCAGCTGGACATTGCCAACCATGAGTTATTCTCATCTACTCCCAAGGATTTTCTGGTGTCTATCAGCGACAGGTATGTCTCGGGATATGAAGGTGAATGTAAGGTTTCTTTCTTTCACTGCAACAGCTGCTTAAGTTTCATTATTTGGGATGGGCACATCATTACCAGTCGTTGGGACACCTATTTGATTAGTCTGTCATGCCAGCCGGGCGGTGGGCAGGTGGGCAAATTGGTAAGCAGAATATGGTCTTGGTAGTCCACAGCTTTAAAATGGCCAGCGTTTAAAGCCAAAATGTACTGAGGTTACCACTGAAATCCTTTACTCATCATCTGCACTAGGTGGCTTAAGCGTTGTCCATCGTAACCTTGTACCTGCAATAGAGTATTTGTGATGCCCATTGCAGTAACAGTGCTTTTTGTGTATTATAAGGGAGGTTCTGAATTCGTTGGTTTCTGAGAGGTTACTGTGTGTGTAACATCTTTCTGGTGGGTGTTGTGTTCTAGGTATCCAACAAATAAGTGGGTCAAGCTAGGCACTTTCCATGCCAGAGATGAGAGAAATGTCCAGAGCTTCCCTTTGGATGAACAGATGTATGCCAAATATGTAAAGGCAAGTTTCTGCAGTTACTACAAGTTTCTCACTTGTTCCGTTGATTGTTGTCATGCCACTTCACATACCTACCAGAGTGTATGGCGATGTATACACTGCTTGATTGCAAAGACCCCTCAAAGTGCCTGGCCTTTGTTGTCCAGTCCAACCCTACAGTTCTGTGATTCCATGCCAGCAGTGCCATAGGAGGATCCAACCAAGTCTGTATGAATCACAAGTGTATGTGAATACTTCTCAGTACCTAATCTTAGACAACTGCAAGTTTGGACAGTCATGACAGATACCTACAGCTGGAGGACCTCCTTTAAGTCCTCTCTTGGCCGGTGCTGTTGGCAAAGAGAGAATGCTCCCTGCTGCTGCCTGTTCTCTCCACTTTCGCATTGGCAGCTTTTTTTGTTGTCTTCCAACTGCAGGTGAAAACAAGCAAGGAATACTGCTAGGGCACTTTGTATGTGCCCCGTCAGACGTTGTTGTACTCTTAACTACCATCAGCCCCAGCCAGCATGTTGTGCCCCACTCCCAAAGATGAGCTACAAGTTGGCCGCCCTTGTTTCAAGACAGAATATGCTCTTCACTAACTCTCATTATTGTGTTCAGTCCAAATCCATTTTTAAAAAGTAGAAATAAATAGAGAATGAAATAGAACTGCTGGGCAACTTAAATGCTGCCCCTCAAGGGGAAGGAAAACGGGTGTTTGTCCTTTTAAAAGTGAGTACAACCATAGGAGCCAACTCCTAGGGTCTAAGGGGGCTTTGCCCCCCCATAAAATATTTGACGGGGCTGGGTCACTTCAAAGTAGATTGGCATTGCCATTCAAATGGGGTGTGTGGCTGCGTCATTATGCAGGGCCCTCCAGTATTTTATTCAAGTTTGCACTCCTGACTACAACTGAACTGGCAAACACCTTTGCTTGTTTCAAGTGCAAGAGTTTAAGTTGGGGGAAAACAGCCCTAGAGATTATCTCCTGGATGCTTTAGGTCAGGCACCTCCAAGTTCAAGTAGGCTGTGATCTACTATCCAGTATCAAAAACTGGCCGTGATCTACCACGCTCTCCCATTGTCATTCTTCAACTTAAACATACAAGGTGCGTCTTTTAAAAGAGGCCCCGTGGAACATGTGTACTCTGTATCCACGGGGCCTCTTTTAAAGGACTCATCCTGTATTATATTTGGCTGCGGAAACCCAGCCAGATGGGCGGGGTATAAATAATAAATTACTATTATGATGCTAAAAGTAGTAACATATTATTACCCCCCCCCAGCCTCCCCCCAGGGTCCTTGGCGCACATGGGAGGCCTACATGCCCCAAAATGTCCGGTTCCTCCTTTACCAGACAGCAAGCTCTGTGGGGCGGGGGGCTTACTTTCAAGTAAATGCTGCTAGGCTGGAGCTGGAAAGGTCCACACAGAACTAGGAGGGGCGGGGGACCTGGTGTTTTCTTTCCATGGGAACCACCGGGAGAGGGGGGAGGGGCATCATCGTCTCTCCGCGCACCGCCCTTCCTGTGGCTCCCTCCGCAGTGCTGCAGCCCGTGTGCCGTCCCCCCCCCTGCTTGTGGCTTGCATGGGGCGGAGGTAGAGGCCTCACGCCTTTCCGGGACTGGCCAGCTGGCTGGGCATTGGGCAGAGCCAGCGGTCGGAGAGGGGTGCTTGAGGAAGTGGCCCCAGCACCTGCCAGAGCAAGCCTGGCTAAGTGGAGCCTTGACCGCCATGCCGCCTGTGGAGTCGCTCTGGCCGTGGCCGAGCGCGCACTGAGAGCGCCCGGCAGTCATGAGCGAGGGCGGAGGCGACGAGGCATGGTTGTGTAATCAACCAAAATCCATCCTGCGATCGACCGGTTGATAGTGATTGACAGGTTGGACATGTCTGCTGTAGGCCATCCGGTTGTCTGACTTTAGGGCAAATTGTTGTTTGCAGGATGCTTCCTTGCGATGGGCTGCGTGTGTGTTAAATGCACGTCTCCTCTGTTCCAGCGCCAGCTGTTCCAATGCAGTTTGAGACCCTGAGGAGTTGCCCTGTCCCCTCAGATCCTCATCACGGGGGATGTTTTGCAGCGTCCCCTGTGGAACCTCCGCTGACAGTCCCAGTTTCTGCCTAGTCACCAGTATTCAGCTCCTGCTGCCCCTCATCTGTGAAGTGGGGGTCATTTGCGTGGGACCACTGTATGCCAAAAGGGGCACCTGATGTTGTAGGGCAAAGAGTTGTGAAGGGGGAAAGTGTTTTGTGTGCTCAGTAAAGGCACTACATGGGGGAGAAAGAAGAATAGTTGCGCTTGGATGGAGGTGCAGAGAGCGGCTTCAGGACCTGTTGGGCTTTGTGGGAAGAATGTCAGCCGTCTGCTTCTCATGCACAGGGAACCCCATCTCAGGTCGCTGTCCTTTCAAAATCTTCAACTTCCTTTTTTTTTCTAAGAGAAAACGAAGAGGGTTACGAAAGGTGAATGGAAACGTGGAAGGGGGGAAAACATGGCTTAAAAAATAAGGTGAAAAAAAAAATACTGCGAAAGTAGCTACTGGTTTTCCAGGTACATACATCTGTGGGAATATTGTTCGCAACCAGAGATTTTGTACGTGAGAAGATGGACTGGAGCCCAAATTTATTAATAATAAGAATAATAATTCATTATTTGTACCTTGCCCATCTGGCTGGGTTGCCTCAGCCACTTTGGGCAGCTTCCAGCATATATAAAAACACAGTAAAACATTAAACCTTAAAAAGCTTCCCTGTAAAAAGCCTTCACACGTCTTCTAAAAGTTGTGTAATTCTTCCCCGCCCCCCTGCTTATTTCCATGCTTATTACATACAGGGGGGGGGGGGACAAAACCGAAAAGGGGTACAGCTTAAGAGGGGAGGGAAAAGGAAAGAAAATGAAATTTACACAATTTCATGTTACAATAAAAATAAAAATCTCATTATCATTTATACCCGACCTCCCATTTATTCCTTAATTCTTTTTACATAAATTTAATGCCATATCAAAATACTATTTTCATATTAATATTTTCACAATTTATAAATGTTTATATAAGCAATTAATGAAAACTGCTGGGATCACTCAAAAGCTGCTACAGATTTTAACAAGGTATAATTTTGTTTAAGATATGTTCTGAAGGCCTCCCATTTTGATACAAATTCAATTCTCGGTTTATTTTTTATTTTTTCAGATAGGCTACCTAAATCAGCATATTCAATCAATTTTTGTATCCACTCTTGTCTAGAAGGAATTGTGTCGCTCTTCCACCTTGTAGCTATAAGAACTCTCACTGCCACTGTTGCATACAAAAAAGGTCTTTGATTTTTTTAGGAATATCTGAATCAGTAATGCCCAACAGATATGCCTCTGGTTTCCTAATAAATGAGATTCTTAACATTTTTTCTAGTTCAAAGTGGATTTCCTCCCAATAATTCTTTATTTTGCTACAGTACCACCATATATGGTACAGTGAGCCTGTTTGGTCTCCACACCTCCAACAATTACTTTTGGCTCCTTGGTATATTTTGGCTAATTTCCATTGAGTTCAATACCACCGGTGTTGCATTTTTAACAAGTTTTCCTTTATGGCATATCACGTAGTAAATTTCCAACTATTCTTCCACAGGTTTTCTCATTGGGATATTGTTATAACATACCCAAAGTCTTGAGACCACTTTATCATGACTGATGTAACTTCCTCCTCCTCGACTTCCCAGTCGAGGAGGAGGCGATAAGCTTTAGAGAGGGTTTTACTTTTTGAATTTATTACATCAGATTCAAATCTCGAGGCTTCCTTGGCAAACCCTTTTTGTTTATCTACTTTAAATCTTTCGAATATTTGATAATATTGGAACCAATCTGTAATGACATCTCTTAATTCCTCAAAGCTCTTAAGTTTCAGTTGGTTCTCTTCTTCTTTCAAAAGTGTTTTATAGGTAGACCAATTTTCCAACATATTTTTTTTCTTCATCACTGTGGCCTCTACTGGAGAGGCCCACCACGGGATTTTGAACTCCAACTGATCTTTATATTTCTCCCAAACTTTAAGAAGTGATGTCCTTATGATATGATTTGAGAAATCTCTGTGTATTTTTGCCTTTCCATATATTAAATAAGCGTGCCAACCCCAACAATTATTATGTCCCTCCAAGTTCAGCATATCCATATCTTTCAAATTGCACCAATCCTTCATCCACATGAGGCAGGCTGCCTCATAATACAATTTCAAATCGGGCAGGGCGAAGCCACCTCTATCCTTTATATCTATTAAAATTTGATGTTTAATCCTGGGTCTCCTGCCCTCCCATATAAATTTAGATATTTCTTGTTGCCATTTTTTGAGGCCGCCAGAATTGGGATCATTTGAAATAAGAAAACCAGTCTAGGGTTTAAAAAGCTTCCCTATACATGTCTTCACATGTCTTCCAAAAGTTGTGTAATTCTTTATCTCCTTGACATCTGAAGGGAGGGTGTTCCACAGGGAGGGCGCCACTACCGAGAAGGCCCTCTGTCTGGTTCCCTGTAACTTGGCCTCTCGCAGTGAGGGAACCGCCAGAAGGCCCTCGGAGCTGGACCTCAGTGTCCGGGCAGAACGATGGGGGTGGAGATGCTCCTTCAGATATACTGGACCGAGGCCGTTTAGGGCTTTAAAGGTCAGCATCAACACTTTGAATTGTGCTCGGAAACATACCAGTGTTTCCAGTGAAGATCCTTCAGGACCAGTGCTATGTGATCTCGGCCACTCCTAGTCATCAAAACATCAGATAAGGAGAATTAAAATACAGATTATAGGAACATAAACAAAATCTTTGGATTTGCATGCAAACATAGGAGTTTAACAATTCCTGAACATGAACAGCCAGCCTTTTAGAAAGTAAATATAATACCCCAAGTAAAATAGTATGTGCTGTGTTCCTACCTTGGTTAGATTTTTAAAAAATATACACAAAGGTAGGAATGAAACATAAAACTGCGAAGCTTCTTCATTCATATTCATAATTTCTACCTTAATGGGACTGTACGTAACGTGATTTATGTTTGATTTTCTAAGCCAGATCTATGCAAACTATGTAGCAACACGTTAGTGTGTCGGCTGCAGTGCGTGAACGCTCCCCGTGCTCCTCCCGGGGCTGGAAAGGGGTTAGTTTAACTTCCGGCTTGCTAGTAAAACTGAATTAATGTGTCACGAAATAGTGCATTTCTAAAAAGGGTGTCGCTAAGATGACAAGCTTGGAAAGCTCTGTTCTAACCTATTATCTTAAAATAGAGAAGCCATTATATTTTGGCAGATCAGTAACTGATATTTGCAAGAGGCAACCTTAGGTTTTTTTTAGTTGTCTTCCAAAAACTACCTGTAGGTTTATTTCTTCTGCTGTAGTGCAGTTAGAAGAAATCCAAAAGTAACAGATTTAGGAAGTAGAAACTAATTTTATATTACACAGTTAACAAATGAAAACATCTGATAGCAGTGTTTTTTCCTTGGTATACAGTCGGTACTGTAATTTTTATGCATGTCAAAGTTTTGATCATATAACAAGAAGCTGCAATTTTACTCTGCATGTTATTGTAGACATTAATGTGCATCTTCCCTTCCCTTGCAAATGCATCCTTTGTAGCGATTATTTGGGGCGGGAGGCAAAGAGGGAAGGAAGGGTAACACACAGTGGTCATGTTCCGTAATTCCTTAAGTCGCTAATATTGTTGCCTGTGGCATGCATACAGTCTATTGACACTTCTTTCCCCCCTTTTCTCTTGCTTCAGATGTTCATCAAGTACTTAAAGGTTAGCAACCTCTTCGTAACGTTGGGTGCCTAGAACATGGGTGTATTCTGTTGCTCAGCACACTAACGCATGGCAAGAATTAGAGTCGGGCAAGATCTTTTCTGTTACCGCATGGCTAATATAAACATTCTTTTTCTATTTTGTTATGAAAACTGTTACTTGGTGCACCTGCAGGCCATTCATTATTAAATGCTTTTTTATTATTCTTTAGGTGGAGTTGGTATCACATTTTGGATCAGAACACTTTTGTCCTTTAAGCCTTATAAGGTAATAGTTGATGAAATTGAGCAGATGCTTCTAATCTCCTGTCACCGTGAAACATATTTTTCTGGTGCCCCCCCCACTCCACTCCCCAAATAACTAATAACCCCAGCCAGCCACTGAGTTTCAAAAACGCATTGGTGTTTGCAAAAGCCGTTTATATAGAAAGACTTGATAACACTCACTGTAGCAGATATCTTGAGAACTAATTGGCTTTATCTATAAAGTTGTGAAACATGTGAAGTCTTGAAACAGTAGGAGCTTTCATCTGCTATGCATCTCAGTTTTACACAGGATACCAGGTAGACAAACTCCCTCTGAGGAGATGAAAACTGCCTCCATTTCTATTTTAATTTAACACGTTTTTTTACAGGGTGTTTGGAACTAGCATGGTTGAAGAATATGAAGAAATAGCTGATTCACAGTACCAGTCTGAAAGGCAAGAGCTTTTTGATGAAGACTATGGTAAGGAAGCAGGCTGGTCACAATTTAAGATTAGCTTGAATTTTTTGTTAATCATTTCTAAATAATAAGCGAACCCAGAATGCTGGGCAGGCAAGGGGGCTAAAAGAAGCACTGAGGAAACTAAGTTGGGCAGGGAGGAAGCCTGGCAAAGACCAGCCAGGTGAAGGATTAGAAATGGTGAGGTGAGCTTTTTGTATATTGCAATTACCTGTGAGATCATTGTGATATTGATCTAAAACTATAGCTGTGAAAACTCGGGCTGAGGGGTTAATTGAAGCAAATTTTAAGCAGACCTTTGCAAACTATAAGGGCCAGAAAGTGCATTTCCTAAACCTGGTGAAATTTCAGTAAGAGAAGTGGCTGAATAAGACTGCAGTCCGAGAACGGGATTTAGTGCCTTACAAAAACCTTTAATTTCTTGCAAGATCAGCAGAAATGGAATTAATTATGCAGAATAAATGGTGCAAATTGCACAGATTCTGTCAGATTCACCTTCCCTAGGCTTACAATTCCTGATTTTTTTTTAGTATCCTTCCATAAGCCATGGGCTTTCCCTTCAAAGGTCTACACCTTTAAAAAGACCCATATCCAGGAACATTTTTCAAAGGGGCCCAAAGTCCAGCAAACAGTGGCAGAACAGCAAGATTGTAAATTGCTAGATTTGTTAAAGTGCTTCAGTTTTACTAAATATTAATAAAATTGTATCAAAATTAAAAAGAAGGCTCTTGTGCCTTGTAAGTCAGCCTCATCATGTTTGCATTCATTGTTCATAGCATTGTAAGGCAAGAGATTTAGTTTCAATTGGGCAGAATACTGATTGCATGTTTTTCCCTCTGCCCCCACAAGTAAGATGACTGGAGACATGAAAATTTGGCTAGGAGGCTGGAATATATTTTGACAGAACTATGCCTCCTTGTGTCTAGAACCTTGTTTCCATAAGTTTCATTAAAAAGGCAGTTTAGCCCAATGCAGATTTTCCCATCACCACAACTCTATGATGGCAAAAGCCATACCTAGGGGCGGTTTTTGAGTCTCAGCCGGAACTTGATGAGGTCAGGGTGAGACCCACAAGGCACTGGGGAAGGTGGGGGGTTGGCTTCATTTTACAAATTGCAGTGAGAGACATCCTCAGCTGGACATCTCTGGATGGGCTCCTGCGTCAGGCCATAAGAGCTGCTGCCGCCGCCGCCGCCATGGGTTGCAGTGGGCAGCAGCTTTCCCTTGTGTCTGTTTCTTTTTGCAGTGGCAGGCGGCTTTCCTTGGGGTGTCAGAGGGCAGGGGAGAGAGATCAGTCCCGCTGGGGCAGCGATGGGCTAAGAAGAGGCAAGGGCACAGCCTTCCTCCCCAAGGGCTCTCAAGGGGCAGAGAGCTTTCGACCTGGATTTGACATGAAGAAGTTAATATTTTGTCTTGGGAGTATTTTAATAGAAAGACGACATACAAAAATTTTAGCACCATCTATTCTAGTCACTTTATGAAGTGCTCTTGAGGTAAAAAGGTGTGCGATTTGCAAGTAAGTGTTTTCTTCTATTGTAAACAGATTATCCTTTGGACTACAATGCAGGAGAAGAGAAATCTTCAAAAAATCTTCTTGGCTCTGCCACAAGTGAGTAATTACAGGGATGTGTTTTTGAGGGGGAGCTAAGGTACTCTACACATTCTTAGAATCCATGTAGGAAAGAGTCCAGTAATTTAGCTTGAAATGCATAAAGGGCAGAGAGAGATATTTGCCAGGTGTATGGAAAAGTTGGAAACTTCTCTAACAGAAGCAGCATTGCTTGTAAAGATTTCCGTGATTTCCACTTGCACAGTATCTCGTTGTGTAGTGGCTAGTCTGGGGCTGGGGAGACCTGGGTCTACTTCCCCACTTGTTCCTTAGAGGTAATTGGATCACCTTAGGCTGAGAGCTGGACTTGTGTGACCATCTGTTTGGGCAGATGGAAGAATTCCTTCCTCTTCCTCCTCCCCTCAGATACTAACAATGGGGCAAGTGGCTAAGACCAATCAAGCAACTTGGTTCAGTTTTGGTTTGGGTTGACTCTCTGGAACTCAGTGCAGCAATAGTTTCCTGCTGTCTAACAAAGGCTGCATCTACACAGCTATTAAGAACACTCTGAAAATGCTTGGGAAAAACCGTTTTAAAGCTCACAGTGGAAAATTTCATTCTGATTTCAGCTCTAAAGCGCCATCTGGTGTCACAGTGTTAGAATGCATTTATAATGTTTTATTTTTACTAATACAGTGGTACCTCGGGTTAAGAATTTAATTCGTTCTGGAGGTCCATTCTTAACCTGAAACTGTTCTTAACCTAAGGTACTACTTTAGCTAATGGGGCCTCCCACTGCTGCTGTGCCGCCGGAGCACGATTTCTGTTCTCATCCTGAAGCAAAAATAGTACCTGAGGTACTATTTCTGGGTTAGCGGAGTCTGTACCCTGAAGCATCTCTAACTCGAGGTACCACTGAATAGCTGAGTCCAAAGATAACTACTTTCTCAGTTCTGAGAAACACAGGCAAACGGTTTGTTTGAAGAGTGATCTTGCTTGACATGGGCTGTTAAATGCAAATACATGGACTTCCCCCCGCACTTTTCTCTGCAGGGGGGGGGGTGCTGCTCAGCCACCTCTGGGGAGGGTGCACTTGGGTGAGCTGAGCCTTGGCCACACTTGGGACTCAGCACTACATTTGGGGTGCGCAGTTTTGCTATGTGTGCATAATGTGCTACCCAGAAACTGCACCAGCACACCAGACAGTGAAACACATGTGGGAAGGGGCAGCTTTGAAAAGACTGGTTTTCTGCAGGCTTTCTTGTGATTTTTAAAATTTGTCTATTTGATCCTTTTATTTTTTTAGATGCCATTTTGAATATGGTGAATATTGCTGCTAATATGCTTGGAGCAAAAACTGAAGAAGACTCAACTGACCAAGGTAAATTATTGCAACTTGTTAAAGTGAAGTGACCTTTTTAAATAGATGTGGGGTTGGTTTTTTCCGGCTCCAGCTGGATTTTGTTTCCAGTTCTCCATAGTGAAGACTTTCCCCCGGTTATCTAAGCCGCTGGTAGATGCACCAGTAGCTGTGCCAAGCAGTTCCGGCTCTGGGTGGCAGTAGCCTTCCCGAGATCCATGCAGCATGCAAACCACGTTCCTTCTGTGCTGTGTCCTCCTATGGCCAATTCACCATTTTATTGGTTGATCTACTTACCCACAACCTGAGTTTCCTCAGGGTGGGGTTGTTGTGTCGGTTTTTTGGGACACCCTCATGGAGCCTGGTCTGTGGCTGCTTAAACAGACTCCTCCCCAAAAATCTGAAATGTGTGCACAATCCTACGTCCCCTCATGAGATGGCATCTCTAAGACCCCTGTTAGTGCACTGCTGATGAGAACTTCTGCCATTAGTGGGCTACCAATCTGCCAGTTGCAGAGGAGCTTCTTATGCTTCAGTTTCGCAGGCAGACCCTTTCAGTACTACACAGTCCCATTTTGTTTGTAATTGTCATGGTTTGTTTTAGCACACCTGTGTCTAGGGTGCCGGAGTACCCTAACCTGGATGACATAAGGATAGCAGCAGCAGCAGCAACAACAATTTAATATTTATATACTGCCCATCTTGAGTGGGTTGCCTCAGCCACTCTGGGCGGCTTCCAACACATATAAAAACATAATAAGATGTCAGACATCAAAAACTTCCTGATACAGGCTGCCTTCAGATGTCTTCTAAAACCTCTGCCTGGTTCCCTGTAACCTCACTTCTCGCAGTGAGGGAACCGCCAGAAGACCCTCGGAGCTGGACCTCAGTGTCCGGGCTGATGCTAGAGAAATGCCTAACTACATCTGTATGGATGGAGACTTTTAAGGCAAGCAGCTTTTCTCAGTCCTCCCCATAGTTCTCCAGTTCTCTACATGGGATCTGAACACTGCTCTGAATGCTCTCTCAAAACTCCATTTCTCAGCTATGGCTCTGTATACTCTTAAGAGTTGCCTGCTGAAAACAGCCTTCTACATGGAAATGCAGTTTTCTCAGAGTTTGAGAAATGTTGTTCTTTCCATAGGTTTACGGCTGGGTCCATTTGTTCCAGGGCTAGCTGTCTAGTTCAGTATTGCCTGTTCAAACCAACAGTCGCTGTCTGAGTTTGCAGAGAAGAGTCTTTCAATCCCAGACCTGCCTGAAGATGTTGGGATTGAGCCCCTGACCATTAGATGATAAAAGCGTATGCTGCATCTCTGCATTATGACCTTGCTCACAGGGAGTGTTTGGCCTAGCAGCCAACGCCAATGTATGGGGCAGCAGAGACTAGACTTGAGGACTGTATAAACACACTAGTTTGGAAGTCTATTTCAAGGCCCTCCTTCCCTGTCCTTGTTCTTCTGTTCTTCTGCTATGGTTCTTATTCTAGTTAGGAATGAGGCCTTTCCTTTCAAGATTCTGGGCTTGGTTTTGGGAGGTAAAGGACGATGGCTGTCCCTTTGCATTAAACTTTCAACCAACATCCCTGCCTGGTTACAGAGGAGGATTTTTTTAAAAAAATCACAAGTCCATTTCACAGGCCATTAGTTTTTGTTTTTATTCTCTGTATTTAACAGTCTTATATGGAATGTGGTGTCTTATAAATCTGCATGTCTCTTTGATAGGAAATAAAAGTGTCTCTGAAAATACAACTGCCACTTCCTGGCCAGAACCTAAACTGCCGGAGCCCACTACCATTCCCTCCTTAGAGTAAGTGATTTGCTTATGTGTTGGACTTGAAGCTGCCCAGACCCAGAGTCTTTTTTTAGCAGATTGCAAATAATATAAATACTGTACAATCAAAAGTACCATTAAGATCAGAGCCCCCGTGCTCCCCCATCTCTGTCCTCACCCACGTCCATTACTCTTGGCTTGATCATCCTTCCCTGGCTTGTATTCCCAACACGACCTCAGCCCTTAGCCTTTCCTGGGCCCTGCAATCCAGCTCTGCCTTGGAATAGTTTAAATCTTCACCTAGTGCCTTGTATGGAGATGGAGCTCCATTCTCTCTCACTCTCGACCCATTTCCCAGAACAGGTGCAGTCAAATTTAAAATATATTTGGTCCAAAAATAACTTCCTGACCCTCAGTGATCCTGTAGTATACAAGACCTTGATATGAAACTCTGGCCAGATATGGAATTGCAGGGCAGATCTCTGAAGCCAGACTCTTTAGGGGTAGGTTAGGAGAATGGCAGTAACTTCGACTTGGCAGAGGTTTTAGGGATCTGCTAAACTGCATCTTGATGTGTACTTCTAAACTTCTGTTTATAGGCTTGTTACTTCAGAGATCCTACAAATGGATAAAGAGCTGCTAGTCTTAGATGCAACAAGAGAGAGCCCGATTGTTCAGTTAGTCCATGAATATGAAGAGGAAGCAATTCAGTCCACAGTGACCTTACTGCCCAGTGATGAGCAGGAAGAAGACATACCATGGTTTGAGTCTGAAACACAAATCTATTGCTACGAACTATTGACAGTCTGTTGCATTTCCAGTTTCTCAGAGTATCTGTACAAGTGGTGTTCAGTGGTAGCAACACTTCACCGTTACCGTAGCAAAAGTGACACCAGTTGGGAAAAATACTACTCGGCTGCTACTTGGCAGGCCCAGCTGGTTCCAACCAAATCGTTGCCAGTTTTGGTGCATGAACATCCTTCAGAGAAATTGGACACCTTAATTGCAGAGCCATCTGAAACTGTTGTCAGTGTCTTAAGTAGCATCTTGAATGGGGCTGTGATCAATCAGACGGAGGGCACTTTTGAACTGGAGCCCAGTCACCCACAAACTGTGTCTCAGTCCATTCTCTTGGATGCTACCACAGGAGCTGAGTCCCTGTCCACAGTTGAGGCATCCCCGGAACCTACAAAACTTGAAGCCGTATCTGAAACCCCAGAGGCCCCTTCACAAGAGGAAAGTCCTACTGAAGAAGATGGAGTTGTTGGGTCTGCTGCAGAGAATCCATCTGCAACCAGCATTGTAATTGAATTCAGTGACATGAACACAGATGAAAAAACCTCAACTGAAATTATTTCAAAACCGACAGAGACTATTCCACAGTCTGAATGTACAGTAGCTGCAGAAACCTATGAGGGCGAAGCAAAAATTAGTTCTTCAGATGCAGAAAAGCAAGTGGTGTCTCTTGTGGAAACATCATCTTTAGAAATAAAGGACGATGAGCAGACAGCTGAGGAAGCATTTCTTGCTATTCCTGTTTCTGGATTGCCACGGACAGCTACAGATTTTTATGCCGAATTGCAGAATTCCACAGACTTGGGTTATGGAAATGGGAATCTTGTTCATGGATCAAATCAAAAAGAGTCTGTGTTTATGAGGCTCAATAACCGCATTAAAGCCCTGGAAGTGAATATGTCTCTCAGCAGCCGCTACTTGGAAGAACTGAGTCAAAGGTAGGTCTAGCTTTCCATAGCCTTGTATTTTCACTTCTGAGACGTTTTAAAAGTTGAAGAAGAAAATCGGTGGGACTAAATTAACTGCTTGCACCCTGAGTATGAGCTGAGCAGCTCCAAAAGCTCTAAAAGGGGATCACTCGCATTCCTAGGGAGGTGTTCTCTAAGCTTCTTTTGAGGGGTGCTCCTGTTTCCTTACTAAGACAGTTGAGGAACTTTCTGTTAGCTAAAGTACGTTCAGTGGTTTAAGAGTGATACACATCAAGTGTTCTTAGGAAAGCATGAAGGCCAGGAAGTGCAGCTTAACTTCAGTGGGCAAGATTTCTTCTGCGTGTCCCAAACGTCAAATTTTGCTTCAAGGTGCAAAGGGCCCTTGTGCACATTTAGAAAAATGATTTAAAGTAGATGCTTACGAAAGTATTCTTTTCAAGGGGTATAGAGAAAACTGTATACAGTGGTACCTTGGGTTAAGTACTTAATTCATTCTGGAGTTCCGTTCTTAACCTGGAACTGTTCTTAACCTGAGGTACTATTTCTGGGTTAGCGGAGTCTGTAACCTGAAGCGTATGTAACCTGAAGCGTATGTAACCCAAGGTACCACTGAATATCATTGTAAGTGTCAGGGTGCAGCAGCAACATAAGCAACTACCGTACTTTTCCATCTATAAGACGCCCCCCCCCCAATGTATAAGACACCTCCTATTTGGGGGGACTGAAATTTCAGAACATGGGGGGAGACGGCAAAAAGTTGTTGAGCTTCTTTGGGGGGGGGATGCCAAAAATCGCTCACCCGCACACGTCGCAAAATCCGTCTCCCGTCTGTCACCTTGCTGGCAGAAGCTGCCAATCGCCGCCCAATTGCCACAGCGTTGGCCAATCAATACCACCCATTGACGCAACAACCAATAACACACACAATAACTGCTGACAGCCGCAGCAGCAACCAATCAGATGTCCACCCTATGCACTACCCATGTATAAGATGACTCCCACTTTTTAGCATGAATTTTAAGGGGAAAAACCTAGTCTTATACACAGAAAGGTACTAATTCAAAAGGTTAACCTTTCTGTTTTTCTGTTTAACTCACTTTGTAGATATCGCAAACAAATGGAAGAAATGCAGAAGGCTTTTAATAAAACTATAATAAAACTTCAGAATACTTCACACATAGCCGAACAGCAGGTATGTCTACTGGGTGCACCCTTGTTTCTCCTGTAATAGCGCAAAAAGGGGCCTAACGTAATATTTATTATTATTAAAATGTGCAGAGCAGACTCAGGTTTCACTTTATTTGCCTCTTAAGTACTCGTGGGTCTCATTTTTCCTGGAAATAGTCCATTAGTTGAAGGTCCGCATAGTGAATTGACTATTTCCATTGGTTCCTATGGGGAATTTTCTAAACCACGGAAGTTTGCCTCCAAAATGATGAAAAAGCCAAGGACAACCCTCTGGGGCTTTACTAAAGTACGGATCACTACAGCTTCTTTTAAAAAAAAAAAAAGCCGGGCAGCGCCCGCGGGTCTCAAACCGCTGGAAGCAATTAGGGGATCTAAGCAATGCTTTGGTTGATGGAACCGCTGGGCTGAGCTGGCTCATCACTACAGCTTCTCAACCAAACTGCTAAAGGCAAACGAGGAAGTGAAAAAACGTTCTCTTGTTTTGAATCTGCAGTGTGCATAGTACTATGTCCTTACTTTCGGATAAGTGAATTTTCACATAGCGAGCCTTCAGAAAGTTGTCCCTGTGTGTATGTGCAAGTTTTAAAAAGCTGACAGTTCATGTTTTTTGTAGATGGATTCCTGTTAGTACCCTTCTGTAATTTTAAATGGTGGCTGCGGAGTAAACAGCTTTATTTGGTTTTAGTTTGTAGCTAAGGCCATTTTTTCTGTATTTCCTGTAGTTGATGCTTTCCCCTTCCACTTAGTGGACTTCTTCTGAAGCAGAATATTCAGAACTGCTGCTTAGCTCATGAAGCCAAAGACACACTTTGGGTCAAACTACATTTTCTGTCTGCAGCCTGTAGCAGCATCTTGTGAACTGGAGTGACCTGAGTGCCATAACAACAGAGAAGCTTTAAAGAACCCCACAAAGGTGGGGAATAGAGCTGAGATCTTGAACATTGTTCTCAGTGCAGAATTTTCCTATGCACCAGACATTTGGTCTGCTAAGCAAAAAATTAAGGGCAATCTAAAGACTGTGAAGAAGGAACCCCTAGTTTATTTGTTCACATGTTCTAGGCATTTCTTATTCCCTCATCTTGTTCTTTAAGGCTTGGACTTGTGTCCTCATTAGTATTTTAAACAAGGGCTGCCTTATCTTGCATGGAAAGCTAGAATGAAAGGGAAAGAATGCCTCACTTCTCTTCTTTGCCCAGGACTTGAAGCAGACAGAGGCCATCCAACTGCTGCAGGCTCAGCTGACCAACATGACACAGCTGGTCTCCAATCTGTCGCTAACTGTGACTGAGCTCAAAAGACAGGTAAAAATCTGAATGTGGAACAATGTTTTGCAAATGGAATGCTAAACCCAGAACTCCAACTGTAGATTGCTGTGTAAATAGTTCTGTATTTGAGTAAAACAGATTGCTTACAGATAAATTTGAAGTAACTTCCCCGGGGCAAAAAGAGTTTTTAAGCTCTCCTCTCCCTGGGTGCTGGGATGCTCACAGGGACTCAGGTGGCCTCCTGAGAGCGTTCCAGGCCTCCTGGAGGTGGTGTGCTGGTTCCAGAAGCCCTGGGGTGGTCACTCAGGGGTTCAGATCTAAGCGTTTGGGGAAGGCTGGTTGCCTTGAGCACCAAGACCACAAGGCTGGACCTCTCGGAGACTGTTGTAAAAACAAAGTCATGCCCAAAGGCCTTAGAATATTGAGAGAGCCCAGTATATTTCCAGATAATGAGAAATTTGTGGAGGTGGTAGGCCTTTCTCAGCAGCTGCTCTATGGATCTCATACTTTTGTTGATAGAAATGTGCTAGCACTTCATCCAGGCCAGCACATCATGCCTGCTTCAGCCGCTCAGCTACATGCATGTATTTCACATTTAACCCTTTAAAACCTGTCCTTGTTTAGGTCTCTGATCGCCACAGCTATCTTGTGATTTCCTTGATCCTCTGTGCCATCCTGGGTTTGATGCTCTTTCTTCAGCGTTGCAAAAATAAATCAGAGTTAAATTATGACTACTTCTCAAAAGTTCCCAAAAGTAATCACTATCCTAGTCCGAAAAGGTAACGTGTTTCCACTTTACTTTTGACTTTTTAATTCTAAGGAAGAACATGGATATAAGAGTGTTATTTGACACTGTCAGTCTTCTTGGTGGTGTCTGCTGCCAGACAGCTTTGGAAACTTTTCCCCTAGGGAAGCCAGACTGGCTCCCTCCTTGTGGTCCTTCCATCAGCAGGTGAAGGACCACCTTGTTCCAACAGGCTGCTGGGAACTGGCTGCTTTTCAGGAAAGGGCTGGGGCCATGCTGCTTTATTGTAATTATTTTTATGGTTTTAATAGATTTTGTGTCGCTGTTCGTTTATATAGCTTTAATTCTATCAATGTTTGATTGTTTTTAATGTCCCCCCTACCTTTCTATTTTCTTTTGGTTTTCATAGACCACAAGGATACACACAATGTCTGCTTTCAATGCCCAGAGCCCTTTCTATAAGTCAGTTACATTTGGTGTGAGACCCTGTTGTCATAGACACTGTGAGGTTGAGGAGAAAGAAGGGGGGTAATGACCTTTCATTCCAATCATCTGTTTTCTCAGCATTTGTTACCATAAGCTGTGTCTGTCCTGCGAGGGTAGAAGGGTCCTCACACCATAGTTTTGAGACGGATGCAGTTGCCTCTTGGGCTTCTGCCACTTATTCTGTTTTCGCTCGTGTGATTTTATATACGGATGGGAGACTTGGGCTCCAGGACTTATGTGTGCACACTGGTTAAGGGTGACCTTGAAAAGAGAGTGGCGGAGAGGGTGCCTAATTCTTGCTTCCCTGTGTCCTGGAAGATCATCTCCTGCAGGGATGACCGGACATTCTCTCTGCAAGGGGCAGCCACCACGGCAGCCTTTCAGGACAATATTTCCTTGGAGGAAATTTGCAAGGTGGCTCCTTGGCCTCCCAGCATACTTTGCAAAATACGACAACGTTATCTTCTGCAGACACTGCAGATGGATACAGCAAAGGGTCTAAGTGCCTTGATTCTGGTAGGCCCATCCAGGAAAGGCACTGCTTTATATATCCCAAAGTTTCTGGAATTTTCTCCTGGAGCCACATGAGAAAAGGGGCCTTTCTTACTGCCAGTTCACATTCTTTGTACTTTGGTGGACCACAGTCCTCTTCGCAGGCCTTCGCCTCACTATTCGCCTGGGGTGGTAGTTGTGGACTGTCAGCTTGACTCCTGCCTGTCTCCTGCGAGCAGGAAGGCATGGAAGGTTTTCTTCATGTTTGGCACCAGTTGCACCTTTTAAAAAAATGTTTTTATTACCCAGAGGTTCCTGGAAGGCTGTCCTTAGTCTGGGGTGGCTCCTCCCTTCGGATGGGACAGGCAAAATTCCTGACCACCACCCCTCTAGGGAGACAGGCTTTGCCATGCAGGGGCAGCGGGCGGGATGCACTGGTTAGAATGACATTTGGATCTTTTGTTTTTTACACTTTTTTATGATTGTTATTTGGTTCATTTACCTCCAAGAGGATCCTCCTGATTGAACCCTCCCTCTGGGAGTCGGCCAATAAGAACTTATGGCAAGAAAATTTCCTTTCACAGATAATGCCTGTGAAAATGCCATCCGTGGTGTGATTTGCATATTATGTCCAGCGAAGATTATTTGGAAAGGCATGCTTGATAGATATTCCAGATTCAATGGCTAGCTTACCATAAAGCTACAAATATGTTGGTGGCTATTTAATCCACATCAGTTTCCCCCAGTACTGATGCTTCATGGAACCTGTGCTCTTGGTAGCTTTTAAGCTCTTTAAGCTCTTTCAACTTGAAGTTGAAAGGACAGAGTTCTGGGAATTCTCCGGGTTGGAAGTCTTGAAGTTGGGTTTAGGACAAGGAACTCCTAAGGAATGACAGAAAGAAATGAAATAATTATTTCCCATCTGGATCTGAAGTTGCTGTGTATTTTCATCCACAGATGTGTTTCTTCCTATGATGATATGAGTTTGAAAAGAAGAACTTCCTTCCCACTCACCAGGTCTCAGTCTTTTCAGCTGAATAGTAAGGAAGGTAGGAAGGTCACAGGTTCAACTACCTGTCTCTGGGTGTATTGTAAAATCTGTACAGTGTCAAATACAGAACAATATCTGTTTTGTAATGGAGAAAGATCTCATGTTGGTTTAATTTAGAAGCAACTTGGTAAAAGTATGGGCAGTTAAAGCCCTCCCTCCACTAGATTTCATTATTTATACCCGACCCATTTGACTGGGTTTCCTCAGCCACTCCGGGCAGTTTCCAACACATATAAAAGCATAATAAAACGTCAAACATTAAAAACCTCCTGATACAGGGCTGCCTTCAGATGTCTTCTCAAAGTTGTAAAGTTCTTTATCTCCTTGACATCTGAAGGGGGGCGGGGTGTTCCACCAGGAGGGCACCACCACCGAGAAGGCTCTGTCTATTGGTACATATATCCTCCCCCCACTGCTTTTGCAATTCCAAATTGCACAACCTAATGCTATGAGTTCTCTCTAATTCAAATGAGTTCTCTCATCCACCAAAGCTGATTTAAATTCAGATTGCCCAAGAAAAAGCAGGTAGCAGGAGTTTTCCCTCTGAGATGGAGGAAGACCCCTCTGCCAGGGCTGGGAAGGCCGGTTTTGACTTCTGTATCTGGAAAATAGGAGGAGCTTATTTTCTTGGTCTGTTGATTTCCTCTCAGAGCCCTTTGCTTGACCTTCAAAAATATTTTGACTCTATTCAACCTTGTATTAATAAAGGGAGAATAACAGTTAGAATCATAGAATAGAATCATAGAGTTGGAAGAAACCACAAGGGCCATCGAGTCCAACCCCCTGCCAAGCAGGAAACACCATCAGAGCACTCCTGACATATGGTTGTCAAGCCTCTGCTTAAAGACCTCCAAAGTAGGAGACTCCACCACACTCCTTGGCAGCAAATTCCACTGTCAAACAGCTCTTACTGTCAGGAAGTTCTTCCTAATGTTTAGGTGGAATCTTCTTTCTTGTAGTTTGGATCCATTGCTCCGTGTCCGCTTCTCTGGAGCAGCAGAAAACAACCTTTCTCCCTCCTCTATGTGACATCCTTTTATATATTTGAACATGGCTATCATATCACCCCTTAACCTCCTCTTCTCCAGGCTAAACATGCCCAGCTCCCTTAGCCGTTCCTCATAAGGCATCGTTTCCAGGCCTTTGACCATTTTGGTTGCCCTCCTCTGGACACATTCCAGTTTGTCAGTTCTGTGTGAAGCTGGTGGTGTGCTTATATAGTCTTATTTTTGTCCCTTATCTTTTAGTGGATCCAGAGGACTTGTACATTGTAGAACCACTGAAGTTTTCCCCAGAAAAAAAGGTACATTGTAGAAAGGCATTTGTTCTAAACTCACTGTGTGTGCGTGTGTGCATGTCTGCATTTAAAGTGAATCATGCTTTTTAAAGAAATGGCTAGAGTGTGCTTCCGCTGCTGCTACATTGCACATAAAAGAATTTGCAGAAAGTATTGGAAGTGGACCTGGAAAATCCTGCCTCTGAACTGAGGGCCTTTACTTACCAATTCTGTTTTTCTTTTTTTAGAAGAAACGTTGTAAATATAAAAGTGAAAAAATCGAAACTGTCAGGCCAGTAGCAGAACCAGTGCAGCAGGTAGCTAATGGCGAAATAAAAAGCAAGAAGCCCTTTACCAATCAGAGAGACTTCTCTAATATTGGCGATGTGTATCACTCTTCATACAAAGGTCCCCCGTCGGAAGGGAGCTCAGAAACCTCATCACAGTCTGAGGAGTCCTACTTCTGTGGCATTTCGGCGTGTGCAGGTTTGTGTAATGGACAAATCCAAAAGACAAAAACTGAGAAGAGGGCTCTCAAACGAAGGCGGTCTAAAGCCCCAGAGCAGGAGAAGCTCCTAAAAACATTAATACAGACTAAGACGGGATCCTTGCCAAGTCTGCACGATATCATCAAAGGAAACAAGGATTTAACCGTGGGAACACTCGGTGTCACAGCTGTTTCTGGGCACCTTTAAAACTAATTGAACTCTTCCTAATGGGAGCTTTTTGTACGACAAATCTTGTAGTATTTGGGTTGACAGGGAAGGGGGGGTTGGCTAATTGGGAAACATTTAGAAGGTACCTTGGTTCTTTTGCAAATAGATAGGACTGTGGCAGCAACCACCCTTAGTTAATAAGCCTCCGCTTTTTCAAGGCTGATTTTCTATGTGGATGACTTTGGGATGGGTGGAGATGGCAGGGTGGGGACTCATTTTATACAGTGTTTTTCACAATTGCTGACGGTGAGGTCTTGAAACTCATTTTGGGTGGAGCAGAGTTAAAGCATAAATGTTTCCCATATTGCTGTTCCCCTGTTTCTAGCACCTTCCCATATTTATGTGCCTTTTTGTCTATTTATAATACCACTGGAAGGGAGAACTATTTTATTTGTACCTTCAAATTTTATGGAAATACAACACTACAGTGCTAGGGAAGAAGATGCTGGCTTCCAGTGAGGTTAAGTAATGTGACTGGGATACTGTGGAAATGCCGCCGGGTGGACTTTCTCTTTGAGATCCACTTTGCAAACTCACTTGTGGCTGATACATCTTTGATGGTACAGTATCCCTGCTTGGATGTATTACTCAAAACATGTTTTGTAGCCCAACTGACTTGATTAACAGAGATAATTAACATTATGACCTTTAGTTGTCTTCCTGTGCTAATAAATTGGGAGGAAAGAACCATTTATGCCAGTTTTGGATAAAACTGCCAATCAGTAGAAATGCACCAGTGAGTTTGTCAAGCTTCACGTTCTATTTTCTGTTTCAAAAAGTGTGTTTATAAAGTTTGCTTTTTGTATTGAATGACCTTATGTTCTTTGTGTGTGTGCCAGTATGCGTTTGTACTTTCTCTTGTGAGGTTTTTGTTTTTTTTAAAAAATTGCATATCTGGAATGTGAGTACATGAGAGTGAATGTGATAGAAGGTCCATTTTGAGAGTTTAGAGGTTGTTGTAGAAGTTAACTTATTAAGCACTTTTAGTAGATCCTCCTTTGTTTTCTTTTCTTGAAAGAGCTAACGTCTTTTCCCAAATATCATTCGTAATGTGACTTATTTAAAGCCTGTTTTGAAAATTCCATGTTTGAGTACTTTTTTACAGTGATGAACTTAAGTATGCACAGCTAGCCAGTCAAAGAAGCGGACCTGGGTTTGGGTTTGTTTGTTTGTTTGTTTGTTTAATAACAAGGATTAAGAAGTGGGTCCAAACCAGAATGGCAATCATAACGGAGATACTGTTTGCGTGAAGAATACAAAATTGAGGCACTAGAACTTGTAATAAGTGACTACGGATTTGTAGTGCCAGTAGAAACTGTGAATTTCCAAATAAATCTGAACACTTGTCTTTAAAATACATTATGTATTTTTCTTTTCACAAATTATTCTGCAGTTGAGCTTCTTCATTGGGTAATCTTGGTTTCAGCCAGCAGTTTCTGCCATTCTGTTGATGAGACCTTGCGATGCCCTGTCTCCCCATCCAGGCACCACCAAGCAGCATTCTAAGAGCTTTGGGGTGGGGAGGGCTCTGATCAGGGTGGCTGACCTTTTGGGGCCAAGGGCTACATGGACCCTGTTCAGTCCTCCACAGCCACAACGGCAACTTGGCTCTGGGGGAAGGGAACTTGCTTGTGGTCAGTTTTATTTTATTTTTCTAAAGGATGAATTACACGCCACGTTTGTTTGTGTGTCAAACCTTTTGGCATCACAAGATAGATAGATAGATAGATAGATAGATAGATAGATAGATAAAGGTAAAGGTACCCCTGCCCGTATGGGCCAGTCTTGCCAGACTCTAGGGTTGTGCGCTCATCTCACTCTATAGGCCGGGAGCCAGCGCTGTCCGCAGACACTTCCGGGTCACGTGGCCAGCGTGACAAGCTGCATCTGGCAATCCAGCGCAGCACACGGAATGCCGTTTACCTTCCCGCTGGTAAGCGGTCCCTATTTATCTACTTGCACCCGAAGGTGCTTTCGAACTGCTAGGTTGGCAGGCGCTGGGACCGAACGACGGGAGCGCACCCCGCCGCGTGGATTCGAACCGCCGACCTTTCGATCAGCAAGTCCTAGGCATTGAGGCTTTAGCCCACAGCGCCACCCGCGTCCCAGAGATAGATAGATAGATAGATATAAACATACTTTTTTTAGACTGATGGAACAATTTAAAAACAAAATAAAGGAATGGCAAATGAGGGAGATAGTTAGGGCCCAAGGGCAAGAGGATCCCAGAGGGCTTGGAAAGAATAGGCAATCCATGCAGAACCATGGCTTACTAAGTCAGGAAGAAGCATCAGGGGCTCACACTTGTCCGGGCTCACCGTTTGCACCAGCTCTCCTCATATCATAGTTGCTTTAAATCAAAGTTTCCTACTGTGTCCAAACCAGGAAATTCTGGCTATGATACTGAATTCCATCCAAACCATTACATCAAACTAGGATCAAATTCTGGGCATGATCATTGCATCCATTTTAGCCTGAAGAAACAGCACACTAAGGAAGCCTTAGATGTAACTGACTTGAAACATAGAATCATAGAGTTGGAAGAGACCACAAGGGCCATCGAGTCCAACCCCCTGCCAAGCAGGAAACACCAGTGAGACTTGTCTCGCAATAAGGGAGTGAAGGTCAGTTAGTAGGGCAAGATCAGGTCCACAGGACTTTGGACAAGTCCTAGGAAAGGCAGGTGGTGGTCATACCTAATTATGCAAACCACTAAACCTGGAAGTAGTGAAAATGCTCTGCTTAGAATCACAGACACTACGAGCTGGCAGAAATTTTAAGATTAAAATTACTGGATTTAAGCCATGCATAATTTTTTTAGCTAGTAACATGTAGGAAAATAAACTTCAACAGCTGGTGAAGCTTCATATCCCAGGTTCCTTTTTAAACCTCTGCTTCTGATTCCCAAATCGGAGTCCTTTCCCTTGGAGGCACATTCATGCTGACCTGCATCTAAGTATCTGCCTTGTTTCTTCCAGGAATGGAATACAATATTGATTTGACTCCTAGAGTATCAGCAAGTTTTATCTACACATCCTCTGGATATTTTGTGACGGTCCAAATATATGAACCTTTTGAAGCCCTAATTTATGATCATCAAGGACTGGGGTGAACCAGTTTTTAACTTTGTCCTGGTGGAATCAGATGCTGCTGATGTTACCCTCTTTCCCTAGCTCCCAATTCTAACGCTGGAGATTTGTGAGAAATACCTTAGTGGTACTAAGAGTCGACCCCCAGTATCTGCAGTTAAAGAATTTCAGATAGCAGGACTGGAAGGTTGTCTGTGTCTTATCTAGGGGAGAGCCCCTGCCTGTCGAGGTGGACTCTCCACCTGAGGCCTGGCAATCTAGGGTAGTTTTCCTTTGTTGCTCTTAAGAGACTCCAACTGCAGGAGGCTTCTCTGCCAAGCTGCTCCAAATGACTGGGTTCTGCTTCACTGCTCAGTGTGATAGTCCAATGCTGTGTGTCTCATCGCAAGGGGATTAGAACCCAAAGCACTCCTTTATCAGCAGTTCTAAGTGCCGCCTCCATATAGAAAGTGGGGATGACTCATGTCCCTCCCACAGGGTCCAGTGGGAGGAAGGTTCACAAGCTTCAGTCTCACGGGGGAATTGTTTTCATAGGCTGCCAAGTTCTAGCTGTATCCCCAAAGGGCAAACCAAGGGTTAAGTCAGAGTCTCTCCTGCCCCAAGGTATATAATGGAGACCCAGTTGATGAAGGCCTCTGATCCATGGTTTTCCTTGTTCCCAAGAAAGATAGAGGTGCAAAGCACATTTAAATCTCTGGCACCTAAAGAATTCTAAACAAATTTGAGCTCTTTTAAGTACCTTGTGTGCTGGGCTCTTTATCTGAGAAAAGGTTATCACCAAAGTGTGTGATTGTAATAGCCCAGCGCAGAGAGCAAATCTCTGCCTGTAGCTACTAACTAATCCGAAGTTTGTGGAGAAGGCTTGTCTGGATGTAGAGGTAACACTGAATATACTTCCATGGCGGGGGCGGGGAGGGGCGGCGGTGATATTTTGTTTAAGGCTGCTATTGCTGCTGAGAAAAGTTCCACATTTGGTTTCACACCATATTCTTTCTTCTTGACACAGGCTGTTAGCTATCAGCAGGGTCAAATCTAACAACTTGATCACACAGAAGACTTGATCCCCACTTTGGGATGGTCTTGGGCATTGGGGTGCAGCCTTCGATAGAGTCTAAGATCTCTCATGAACTTTTACTTCCGCTTTTGCTTGCCGCGGCAATGGGAACCATCCAGCCCTGGCGAATATCTGGCGTTTTCTCCCCTTATGGCTTTGATCTTTGGGCTTCCACTAAAAGGGGGCTGCATTTTAAGATGCATTTTAAGCTCTATTCTAACATATTTTAATCAACTGGGATTTTTTTGTTTTTAAAAAATGTTTTGACTGTATTTATATTCAGTGTTAGCCACCCTGAGCCCGGTCTTGGCCATGGAGGGCGGGGTATAAATAAAAATTTATTATTTTTTATTACTGCTTGGCCTGCTGTTGGGCAAAGCTGGCAAAACAGTGTCCAAGTGTCCAACCGGCCTGGGTGTCTGTACGGGTTTGGAGGCAGCAGACACTGGAGCATCTTCTGGGCTTGACTGACAGCCCAAAGCCTGCGCCCCAAGGGGGAAAAGCAGCAGCCATGGCACCCAGAGGGTTACTAGCCCTGTGAACTGGTCTCTGTGCCCTTCTGCCTGGAGGGAGAGGGGAGACACTGATAAACAGGAAGACAGACAGGTGTGCCGCAGAGGATTGTGGGGACAGGAAGGGGCGAGGAACAGTCAGCTTGCAGGGGAGGAAAAGGAGAGACCAGAGTATGTGCCAACCAAAATGTTGGCAGAAGGCTTCTACTAGCTCGTTTTCATTAAAGCTTTAAAGACACAGTATATCTGATGTGTGTGATAGTTCTATATGAAAATTCTAGTAGTAAATGAAAGGTACTTGAAGGCAGAATGCTATGGAATAACTTTAGATGAATGGTCAAATTGTTCCACTTCTCATGGAACTCCTGAAGCACACAGACCCAGCCACAAAGTGCCGTAGGCAGAAGAAACTCAGTCTTTCCAGATGGCAATCAGCCTTGCTCAGCTTGGTGTGTTTGGCATGTCACTGGTGGGCGTAACTTGCCTTTGTGGAAGGCATATGCCTCACTCATTGGGTTTGAGACAGACCATGTTTTCGAGAGAGGTGGTTTGAAAGGGATTGCCGCTCATCCCACAGTTGCCTCTGCAAAAATAACATTTGCATGCTCTGCTATCATCCTTGATCAGAGATGGCAGATAATCGTGGTTGCCTTTCTCTGTCCGCTTCCATCGACAAGTGCATGCCTGACTCTAGTCCTAGTCAATATGTAGAGTGAGAAGGGGGGAAAAATTATTTTTATATACCCTACAAACCTTGTAATGATCCTGCACTCGCTGCACCATTCTGGCTGGATGGATAAAGGATGGTAATCCATGCACCAGATTTTGATGGGGATCTCTGCTTGTATAGCACCATGATTATGCTGTCATAAACTCAGCATTGGGGCATCTTCTCTAACTCAAGGACCAAAAACAGCAAACTGCACTGGCAGAGTGTTAGGCGTCAGCAGGGCATCACTGAGCCACTATACATTCCCTCGGAGCTCACTCCAGCAATGGCGTAACATTGTTTGATTATATTTTTAAAAGAAGCCCATGGAGAGCCAAAGCAACACGGCCTCCCATCTATTTCTGCTTTGCCTGCACAGCCACAAGGGAGGACAGAGTCCGGCATAAGCCACTGTTAGAGCAGGGAACAGGCCCAGGCCACCTTGTCCCCCCCTGATCTCTGAGCCTGCAAAGATGTTCTGCTAATGCAGAAGTGGGGAACTTTATTCAGCATTCCTTTCTGAGAAACCTTCCAAGACCACACATCAGTGGTGGTTGGGGCCAACAGCTCCTTTCAGTTCTTCTTATTCATTCATTCATTCATTTATTACATTTGTATACCACCCAATACCTGCAGGTCTCAGGGTGGTTTACGAAGGTCCACTGCATTACTGCCTTATAGAAACATATCATTTGGCTGTCAGCACTCTTCTCCAGCCCAAGGCCTGGCCCAGCCCAGCCTCAAAGCAGCCCATGGGTTCCTGCTATTCACAGAGCCCTGGCAGGAAACCTATAGCAAGAGAGACTCTCCAGCAGCATGTAAACCACAGGCAGGAAACATGCATGTGGTGACACGAGTCTCCTCCGTAGAGAAGGTAGAGCCTGCAAGTGGGGGAGGGACTTGGTGGTGGGAAACCAAGTCAAAATAGCCAACATCTTCTCAGAGCTCTGAATGCCTATCCTGCCATCCTACCAGCTCCTATTTTAAGAATTGCCCTTTTGCTGATGCTGTTCAATAAAAGTTTGGGCAGCCCCCGCCGTCCTCCTTGGTCCTCATCTTGTGTTCAAGGTGGCAACCACCCCCAGGAAGAGGGTCTTAGGGCTCCTTCCATAGAGTTTGGGCTCCCATGCATCTCAGCTATTGCCCTTCCACCTGAGTTCCAGCATGGGCAGAATAGCTGGATGCTCACATCTCACGAGCTTTCCTGGTTGCTCATGGCATACTAAGCTATGCAGCAAGAAGAGTAGCAAATTAAGTCCTGCTGGCACAATAAGCAACAGGCACAAGAGATTTTATTTTGTAGCTACTTTTTAATTTATGGGTTGCTTTTTTGCTAAAAGACTTCAAGTGGCTAACAAGCACTGGATTATTGGGGGGGGTGCAGGTAGCCTCCTTGCAGAGGGCTCAGCTGAGTCCTCCTGAGGCATCTAGAGTCAGGCCCGGAGCTCGTGGGGCACTTAGTCCACTCCCCAGTCCTCCTGGCTCTGGCACCACCCTGTGTGTGTGTGCTGCTGGGACAGGGTGTCCTTTGAGCCAGGAGACCACATCCAGGGTTCAAAGCTAGGACCTGTAGCTGCATGAATCTGTGCTGTGCTGCCAGACTAGAGCTCAGATTACCACCCCGCTTGGTCCTGAGAGGTGGCTGGCAGCCTGTGCTCTGGATGATTTCTGATGCCCTGCTTTTCCTGCCCACTCCTCTTGTTGCTGTATAGTGAGAGACCTGCTCTATGGAATGTGGCCTGGTCCTGCCTGCTCCCTTCCGTGCCTCCGATGTGATGGTTGCTGGCCAGCCTTTGCTCACTCAAGCACCTCTCTCCAGTTTGCTATCTCAGCATGCTGACTTATTTTTCCATCTCCGCCAAGCTAAGCAGTTGGCTCCTTATCTCTCTCGCCCTGACCTAGCCACTGTGATCCACGCGACGGTCATCTCCAGACTGGATTATTGTAACTCGCTCTATGTGGGGCTGCCCTTGAGACTGACCCAGAAACTCCAGCGGGTGCAGAATGCCGCGGCGAGACTCCTTACGGGGTCTTCGCTGTGAGATCACATTCATCCGGTATATACCAGCTGCACTGTCTCCCAGTGGAGTACAGGATCAGGTTTAAGGTGCTGGTTTTAACCTTTAAAGCCCTATACGGCCTAGGACCCTCGTACCTACGGGACCGCCTCTCCTGGTATGCCCCACAGAGAAACTTACGGTCTTTAAATAAAAACATCTTGAAGGTCCCAGGCCACAGAGAAGTTAGGCTGGCTTCAACTAGAGCCAGGGCTTACTCGGCTGTGGCTCCGATCTGGTGGAACGCTCTGTCACAAGAGACCAGGGCCCTGCGGGACTTGACATCCTTCCGCAGGGCCTGCAAGACAGAGCTGTTCCACCAGGCCTTTGGCCAGGGCACAGCCTGACTCCCTCCCTCGGCAATCTTCGCGGAGCTCTGGCCCAATGGTTGCCAGTGGCCTGAATTAATTAATTTTATGATGAATGATTTTAGAGTGTTGTTTATGCTATACTTTTATACTGTTTTATTGTTGTTAGCCGCCCTGAGCCCGGCTTTGGCTGGGGAGGGCGGGATATAAATAAAATTTATTATTATTATTATTATTATTATTATTATTATTATTATTATTATTATTATTATTATTATTATTATTGTTTTTCTGACATCTTTGTTGCTAGGAGTGCAGAGGATCCCAACAAGAGTGTGCTGGCGTTACACTAAGATAAGCAGCTGTCAATGTCTGCAGCAGCAAATGATATCTCTGCCCATGTATTGGGCACTTCAGCAAAAATTTCAAAAGCATTTAGGCTCTCACTAGAGCAAATAAGAAAACAGCTGGATAGGACAAAAGTTGTTGCCTCTCCCATGAATCATCATGCAATACAAAAGTCAGGGGGGTGTTCCCTTATCAACTTCTGGGAGACATCAAAGAGACGAGAAAGGCCTAGATGTGGTTTGGTTTGTAATAAGAGTGAGTAGAAGCAAACAAATTGCAAGAGGAAGCTCATTTCATATTTGCACTTTGGAGGTCAGAAGTAAATAAAGAGGAGGAGAACCCAGAAGGAGCAAAGAGGAAGGGAAGGATTGCAGTCTGGGCTTCCAAAATAAATAAATCAGGCTGTCAGGAAAGCAGCCAGTACTAGGCTAGGAGGAAAATGCAGGCAGCAGAAGTCTGAAGAAACATTCAAGTTTTAAGGTGGGAAACCGAAAACAAAGGTCTACCAAGTAAGAGACAGAATTTGAACAAAAAATGAATAGGAAGCAAAACTGTATTTTGCTTTTTGCTCAAAAGGTCCAGGTTTACAGTGTCTTTGAATGCATATCATGTTTGGGTACCTTTTGCATGAGAACTGCTTCTGCTCCCTGCTCTGCTCTGTGCAGGCAGCGTCAGGTATCTTGCATCTAAGCAGTGGGTGGAAGCTCTCTGAGGTTTTCTGGTGTCAGCCCAAGAGGCTTTCCAGCGGTGGGCGCAGGTGACGTCTGGGGACACAGCACAGGAAGAGAGCCCTTCTCTGACACAGCATCTGAGCAAGTGAGGAGGACTCCAGAGACATGGCTCTCCCGGCCTTGCAGCAGAGCCAGCACTGCATTTATCCCCAGGTCTTCTGGACAAGCAGCAGTGGAGTTTCCAGCTCTGAGTGTGCCCCTTCAGGACTGCGTCCCATCAGGTTTGCGCCCCACCAGGACATTCGCCCTGCTCTGCCTGTGCCAGAGACCAAAAGGAAAAAGCAGAAGAAAAAAGATGGCACACGCCTGTGTTTCCTGGTGGTTTCTCTGCTGACCCTTCTGGCCCTCACTGGGGTTGGGCTTGCAATGTTTCAGATCTTCCATCTGCAGCAGGAACTAGATGCTCTGAGAGAGGTAAATGGAGGCACAGAAATACCAGAGGAGACCTGCGAGTGGCACACACCACTTGGGGGAAGGGCACCCAGGGTTGGCAGCTCCTGAAGATGGGGCCCTCCACGGAAAGGGGCACAGGGTGATTTTTATTCCCAAGTGTGAACGTCTGCCTTTTACCTCCACAGCTTTCCTGCTCCGGGCAGGTGCCTCAATCTCCTCAGATGCTCAAAGGTGAGAAGTCCTTGTCCAGGGATGGCTGGGGGGGGGCAGAGGGGGGAGAGCAGAGCCAAATGGGTGGTTGTGCCTGGGCTGCCCTGTCTGCATTTGCAGTTTCTTTCATCTGGAATCACAATTGCCTATTTCTAGAGCTTATTGTTCTTGCCACTGACTTAAAGAAACTTGGGCCACTTTGGATATCTTGGCTCATTACCTGAACAGTGAAATGTTGAATGAAATGGCTGCATTGAAGTCCCAGTCCATGCTAGTTGCAGATGGACTTCTCTCTTTCTGTTATTTCTGTATCCTCAGAGCTTTTGCTGCTTTGGGGATTTCTGGACAGGTCTGTTTTATCTGCATCAGGCAGATGATACCGAGAGTGATTATAGCACACTTGAGAGCCATTTCTCTTACTGTCTGGCATATAATATTTTGATACAGAACTGTTTGTTGCTGTTCACAAGCTTTTAAACAGAAATGTATTGATTTCAAAATGGTTTCATCAGAAAAATATGTGGTCTGCTGGTGGTGCTGGGGGCCATCGGCCTGTGTTTGAAGTCCAGGTCTTGTGTGGGAGGGGGAGAGCATTCAGCTCTAGGGAGATGGGGACTTCTTCTTCCAACCAGCTAAGGCCTGCAGGTGGGTGCATTTAAAGGCACTGCAAGAAAGCCCTCGGGGATCCACAGTGGATTTGGAGATGTGCCATTGTCCCAAACCAATCTGAAAACCAGAGAGCTGAGACGTTTGAGAAAAACATTGGGCATGATCAATGGAAAATGTTGCTTCTGTGCTGACGCTGCCTGTAAGGATCTCAGGGTATTTGCTGGGAAACAAATTAGTCCTGGGTTGGGGGAGCAGCCAGAAGGTAGAATAAGATATTTGAAAAGCAGTCTGAGCTGTCTCATGGGAGGGGACTCAGGAATAAGTTCAGCCATAGGTGGCTGTGTGGGAAACAGCATCCAGTCCATAAACTGGTCTGCTGAGGGAAATGAAATGTTAAGGCGCTCATACCTCACCTGAAGGGCTGCCCCCCCTAAAGCACAATTGCCTCTGAAAGAGGCAAGTTTAGCACTTGCGATCCCATTGATTTCAGTGCCAAAGGCCTGGGGGGTAAAGCCTACTATGGCACACAGTGGCATAATTCTCATTGAAATGGATGTGACCAAAATGTGCTTAACTTTGGCTGGATCACACCTCTCAATTTCTTCAGAGCTGACCTCATTGCTTCCGCTTTCCATTTCTTCTCTCTGTTGGAAAGGTATAATGCGTTACTTGCCTTATTCTCTATTGCAATGTAGGATTTCTGAATGGAACAGCGGAAAAGGAAGTCAAGAGGAGAGCACACTTGACAGGTGGGCAGCAAAACGCATAGCAAATAATCCTGCAAACAGCGAGGGCAAAAAAGAGCTGTAGCTGAGGAAACTAATGAACTGGCTGAATTGTACTTGGGAAACTGGTTTTCATAACCAAATCAGATACTTTGCTGTCTCTCAAAACTAATGGGAACAGGTCAAGGAAAGTGCCTGACTTAACCCTCTCTGCCCCCTCTCCCCCTGAATTTTTCTCCCATCTTGGACTGGGCAAAATGTCTGGAAAAGGGACTACAGGGGGAGAAGTGGAAGACTGGGAGATGCTTCAGCATTTCTCTTTGCACCAAATCACACATTTCTCTCCCACTGCTTTTGAGATGTTTGGAAGAGATAAGATTCTCTGGCTCTGGGCTGATGTCCTCATCCAGATGAGAGCACTCGGCCCTCAAGCTACATATCCTGTACTCTTATGAGCTGCACAGAAGGACAAGTTTTACCAAGCATGACGTTGGTCATTCTTTAACTGGGGTGGGTAGTTGCAATCTTCCATTTGCTGCTCTCTTGCTGCCGTCGCCTGTTTGTAGCATTGGAAGAGAGCCGGCCCAGCCATGAGGCAGGTGGCAGAAGCACAAGAGGCAACACCCTGCCTGCCCCATCGCTTCCGGTGTGTGGCGTTGCCTTGAGCAGAGAGGATGAGCAGCAATGGTTCAGTGCTCTTCAGATTAGACATAAAGGTCATTTTGCTGTGTTCAAAAATATTAGGAAACCTTGCAATATAGTGGGGTCTGAGAAACTGCTTGTTGTCTTATTTTCACCATGACATTCCATGTTTCTAGGCAAAGCAAACCAGCGATCGCTCCCACTGGAATGGGAGAGTACCTATGGACATGCCTTCATTTCTGGTGTTCAGTATGAAAACAGGGGTTTGGTGATTGATGAAGCTGGCCTCTACTTTGTGTACTCCAAAGTGTTCTTCCGGGGTGGGGCCTGCACCTCCCAACCTCTTGATCATGTGGTTTTCAAAAGAAACCCATCTTATCCTGATATCCAGGTGCTGATGGAGGACCGAAAGATGAGCTATTGTGTGGCCAGGCACATGTGGGGCAGAAGCAGCTATTTGGGTGCTTTGTTCAACCTTTCCAGGCAGGACAGCCTGTATGTGAGTGTCTCAGAAGTCACACTGGTGAATCCTGAGGAGTCAAAAACCTTCTTTGGCTTATATATGCTTTAGGGGTGGGTGGAAGATTAGCATTCATCATACAGGCTATGTGAAAATTCTGAGCAACATGAAAATGATCTGGGACAGCTGATGGACTGCAAACGTTGCTTCTCTAGAAAGCCCATCAGACTCCATGACTTCACTTTTTACACTGAGAAGTTCAAAAAAGGCCTGAAGTGGATCTCCACAGATTTAAACTGAGGGTCGACTTTTCCTGCTGGATTCCTTCAGAGACAAACAGCCTTGAACCACACATGACTTGCCAAAGAGTGCCGGGAAATCCTCCATTTGGGGAAAAGCAGGGATTTTGCGGCATAAAAACTTGTCCCTATTGACCAAATGTAACAGCCAAATTTGGATCCACATTTGAAGAGATGTTCTTTGGTTGTGTGGCAGCTGAGGTGTGAAGGGAGCAGAAATGTGTGACCGCCTAGCTGCTAGTGTGGTTCCATCCAGCGTTTATGTCCTGTGCTGCAGCTTCCCAGTGAAGGCCTATTGGGTTGCTGTCATTAATCAGTCACACTTTTAAAACTCCCCCAGTGCCAGAAATGTAAGCTACTCTTTTTCAGCCTACCTCTTTGGCTCTAGAGGTAGCCAACTCTCAACGAAAAAACAAAACCCACTTTCCCACTTCTCTCTGTGCTTGGAAGCAGGCGAAGAGGCAGCTCCTTGAGCCCCACAAAGCACTGTGGGTCACTGGCACCATCCTCAGCACCCCTGATTCCCAGCACCGCCTGAGCAGTTCCGACAGTCTTGTGAATGTGATGTAAGATGAAGCACTTTCAGATGAGCGTGGTCATGAAACTTCAAATGAAACTAATTGCTATGCATTTTCCTCAACTCTGGGAAAATTTAGAATGATTTTTGTTTGGAGAGAAATTAAAGAAGTTAAAATATTCTGGCAGGTGAATACTCTCAATGTTTTGGGATCTCTTCAGTCTGGAGGGGGGCATTATTCACAACCCAGAAAGTAACATGGAGATGAATATGTGGGGAACTTGGGGTAGTTTGAGACTATCACTGTTTTTGGCTGGGATTCAGTCACATACTGGCAAATTCAGGTTGCACAGCTATAGTTGATTAGGAGCTCTTGCACAACAACCCTGCTTCCTCAAAATATTTTAAATTATGGCGCACATTAAGCAGAGTGACAAGCAAATGTAGTGGAATGTGTGGAATAACAATTGTTTTGATGCAATGTCATCTAGCCTCCCCACAAACAAATTGGACTGAATGCTCATTTAATAGCCAACTGTGTCTATTCTGAGCTGGGAAAGGGAGCGGAGGGCTGTGTCTCTGCAAGGCCTGGCTCATGAATGGAAAACTGTGGACACCACCCAGGCGAGGGCCGAGGGCTTCACTGTGCAGGAACTAGCCTTTTGCTTGCTTCTGGGAATTGCATTTCTTTGAACAACAGCAGAGAGATGCCAGTTTCTGACCTCAGTCTGCAAGAATCGGCTCACTCTTGGTTTAGTTTCTCAGTAAGCTTCGTTTCTCAGGAAATGGGGACTTTGGTCAGGAGACCTTTCCTTCTGTTGCAGAATTTTCCGTCTGCTAAAAAGTGCACAACAATGCTGTACATACAGTGGTACCTTGGGTTACAGACGCTTCAGGTTACATACGCTACAGGTTACAGACTCCGCTAACTCAGAAATATTACCTCGGGTTAAGAACTTTGCTTCAGGATGAGAACAGAAATCATGCAGCAGCGGCACGGCGGCAGCGGGAGGCCCCATTAGCTAAAGTGGTGCTTTGGGTTAAGAACAGTTTTGGGTTAAGAACGGACCTCCGAAACGAATTAAGTTCTTAACCCGAGGTACCACTGTATTTGCATCTCATCGTCTGGTCTAGGTGGATTGGAAGCATTAATAAGAAAGAAATGCCCACTTGAAAGCCCTGGCTGGGACTTACTTATTCTAGAGCTGGTTTCAAGGAAATCTGATGGTTGGACTATAGCCTTGGACCTGGAGACTAAATGTTTCTCTTCTAAATTTGGCTTTCTTGCCCATTTATTAAAAGCAGCTCTTCTTGGAATATGTAAGCATTTTAGCCAGATTCTTCCTTGTAGACTTTGGTGCTGTGTGAGGTAAACTTTAATTATGAATCGGTCACAACAGGACAACCCTTAAGCAGGCTGTGAAATTATTGAGAGAGAAATTAACTCTCTGACTGAGCACGGCCAGCTCACTTTCTGATGCCAAGTCGGCTGTTTCAAACACCTAAGCCCAAATTTGTTAAAGTACAAACCATTACAAGTAGTATCTTTTGATGTGGCAAAAGACATGATGTAACCTGAGTGTCAATGAGGATCTGACTTGAAAGGGCTAATTTTAGTCAAAAGAGTAGTTCCGAATGCTGAGAGAGAGAGAGAGAGAGAGAGAGAGAGAGAGAGAGAGAGAACACACCACCACCACCACCACTTTGCAGCCCCTTCAAGCATCTGGGGAAGCAAAGCTGACGGCAGACTGAGCTGCACCATTTCAGTCTGCCGTGTGGGCTTCACATTTTTAACACACGACTACAAACGACTACCTCCCTCCAAGGGAAAGAGAAAGGCTGACCTCTGTGCCTGATGTGCTAGACGTTTCTTCTGCACTAGGAAAGAGTTGCTGGGGGGGGGGGGAGCCTGCAACTTTCCCCTGTGGCCTGAAGCGGCACCACATCACCTCATTCTGTTAGCCATGTCAACTAGCCCTTGAACATTTCACCTGTGGCTGCAGTCTGGGGTGAATAAAAAGAAAAATATCTGAGTGGAGCCAGATGCCAGGGGTTGCAGGTGCTTTCCCAAGGTTTGGTTTCCCTGAAATAAGGGACAGCGGAGACTGTGGTGTCTTTAGGATATACAATTTATTTATACATATCCACAAGCTGGGCCTATGATGGAGGGGCTCACAGCATTAACACCCCAGAAGGCTGTGCTTTTCCCATAGCCACAGCCCTGGATTCAGGCAGAAATCAAGCCTGTCTCTCCCTCTTAGGCTTCAGTCTGCAGCCTGCTTCTAGCTCTCGCACACAACTCTGGCGTTTTGTCCTTCTAACTACAAGCTAGTTGGGGGGCAGGGCACCTATTTGATCTCTGGCACAGAGCCACTTCCTTTGTTAGCTTAATGATATATAGTTAGAGGGTCAATACCAAGAAGCTGGCCTGGCTATTCCAGCAATTGAATCCTTGCTGGATCCAGGGATTAGAAGGGACTCCGGCACACCCCAAACTCACAACAATATCTTTATAGCGTATGGGATGCTTTTCCAGGAAGCACATCTGCCTCCCCAAAAAGAAAACAAGGCATTGCCACAGCATCCCTTGCCTATCATTTCAGAGAGTTGGGTCTGGAGCCCTTTATTAGAGGATGGGAGATCACATTTAGCTAGCGCACTGGTCTCTTATACAAACGCAGGCAGCCGACAAGACTTTGAGGAGCCACCTTGTGACTGACTCTACAGCTCTAGACTGACAAGGAGGAAGATCTGAGATGAGATGCAACCAAGGCAAGGATTCCCACCCTCTCATGTCCAAGTCCCACCCTAATGTTGCAAGCAGGCGGGAAGCCATCTGCCCCATGTTTTGTGCAGGAACTCTTTGCCCCAGAAAAGAAAGGGTTAAGCACACCCACCCACACACACCCACCCACACCCACACACACCCACACACCCACACCCACCCACACACACACACACACACACACCCCGCTGCAGTTTGCACTTCCGGAAACTGCCTCACACCCTAAGTAGGCAAGTCTAAGCCAGAGGGAGCTTTGTGGCCTGCATGACACACTTCACACCTCTCGATAGGAAACTCTGCCACATCAAATAGATCCTGTTACGCTCCTCTGTGGGGGAAAGAGCCCCTGCTTTCATACTTGCGGGCAAAAGAAGTCAGAAACAGAGTTACATCCTTCATGTGCTATTTATCAAGCCCCTTGCACCTCTCTTTTGGCACCAGAGAATGAATTTCCCAGTTGCTGGAAGATTCTGCAAACCGACCCCCAAAGTGGGGAGACTGTGGCTCACCCCACGGAGGAGCCTCGAAGGGCAGAGCCTCTCCAGAGCAGGAGGGCCGCACCCTGCACTCATCTCACAAGCTGCCCAGGAAGTGGCATTTGTGATACTATCCTACACGTCAGTTAAAAACGAGAGCGTACTGCTATGGCTCTTATAGCAGGATGTCTGTAAAGTAACCCAATAAATTATTGCTATCCATGCCGCAACAGAGCCCTGATCACTGCAATACAAGAAGGTCGGGTAATGAAAGGAAATGTCAAGGGGTTTCGTAAGATGTGCACTCTTGTTCAAGATGGCTGCCAGGACGGTGGTCCTGTGTGGGGGGCTACAGTCCAGGGATTATGTCTCCTCTGTTCTGCCCATGTCACGACTCAGGTCCCCTCCCCTATCTCACTGTATAATAACTTTATTTCGTTGGAGCCCAGTAAAAGCAATTGCCTTTTTTAAAAAAAGCGAATTCCCGTGCCCTTCCGCATGCAGAACAGGCTGAACTGGAGGGTTCCCTTGGGGCGGGGGTGCCTTAGAGAGAGGCGATGCTGAGCTCTTTGCAGCAAGCTCTGCCGGGGTGGTGCGCATCCTGCCTGCTCCTCCTCCATGTCCCCTGGAGAGGCTGCTCTTTCCTAAGCGGGATTTGAAGTTGAACAGGCTTGCTGTCAAACAGGATGGTTCCTTCAGACAAAGGAAAATGGAGGTTTCCTGCCGTATTCTGGCAGGTGTTTGGGGATATTGATGTCAGTAGTTGCTGCCATGGTGTGGGCCCGTTCTTGTTTGCCTTTTCGCTTCAGCACTGCTCTGCTGCCAGTCCCTGCAGCTTAACGCTCAGCTTGATCCACTCAGGCTCCTGCGTTTTGAATGGGGGACCCCTCCCCACTTTGTCCACAACACCCTCCTGCTCACTGCCTGCCAGCATCTGCTTCAGATTTACATCAACAGCAAACCCAACCTGAATTGCCAGGTTTCAGCAGACATGGCTCTTGCTAAGTTGTCCCAGGCCCAGCTGCTCCCAGCTCCAGCCGGCTCTGCTCCATGGAAGCGAGTCGTGCTTCAGCCGCTGCACAGCATAAAATGAAAAGTCAGGACGCAAGCCGGGAAGTGGGCTGCCATGGGCTGGTCGGTTTGCTCTGGGCTTCCAGGTAGGGACTTAATACAGCAAACGGGTCACTGGGATTTTGAAAGCCACATTGGAAACAGCTTTGCATACTTACTGGATTTTCCCCAGAAAGGGAAAACCTGGATTACATGGAAATGAGGGGTAAAGCCTGGTATTTTGATTCCAAGAGGCAGGGGTGCCATCTAGGGGGGCCAGGGGGCTGAGGACCCCCAAATTTTCAAGGAGGGTCCAGGCCCCCTCAATATTCCGCAGCTGCAATGGGCGGAACACGTCGCGTGTGCCAAGACGTCACCTGGACCCTGCAGAAACAAGAAGCCTGATCCTTGTTTTTACACGTTAAGCCATGCTTCACTCAAACACAGAGACAGCCTCTGCAATTCTCTCTCTCTCTCTCTCTCTCTCTCTCTCTCTCTCTCTCTCTCTCTCTCTCTCTCTCTCTCTCTTTCTTTCTTTCCTTTCTTTCAAGCTCCATTTTTCTCTTATTGGAAGTAAACCCTCGCTGGCGCAAGGAAGGGGCAGCTGTGGTTCTCCGGAGGTTTCTGGACTCTCCTCAGCCGCAGCAAAAGTTTTCCAGTGATGGAAAATCTGTAAACTCTGAAGCGCCACAAGTTCCCCATCCCTGAGCTGGAGAATGGGGAGTGAAGAGGATGCCTGTCTTGGCCTCTTGACAATGGTGTGTGTGTGTGTGTGTGTGTGTGTGAGAGAGAGAGAGAGAGAGAGAGAGAGAGAGAATTTACCCCCTCCCTGCTTTCCTACTTGAGAAATGCATGAGGGGTTGCAGCAACACAGCCGGCCTGTGCCCTGGCCTCCCGCCCCATGTGGTCTTTCATGGGCATTTAAAAAGGTGCCTTACATTCAGCTGAGAAAAGTCACAGGCACCCAGACAAACAGGTTTCTAAAAGGCTTGGAAGACGGAGCAAGCTTGTTTTCTCCTGCTTCAGAGGGCAGGACTCGAGGCAATGGCTTCAAAGTACGAGAAAGGAGATTCCGACTAAACATTTGGAAACACTTACTGACAGTAAGAGCTGTTCAGCAGTGGAACGGTTTCCCTTGGGAGGTTGTGGACTCTCCTTCACTGGAAGTTTTTAAGCAGAGGTTGGGTGACCATCTGCCATGGATGCTTATTTGAGATTCCCGCATTGCAGGGGGTTGGACTAGATGACCCTTGGGGGTCCCTTCCAACTCTATGATTCTAAGATTCTATGGCAAGAGGTTCTACAAGAGAGAGACAATCTGTTATCAAGATGGTGGTATAAGCGGCCATTATGTTGATCAGAATGTAGGTAGGTTCATGTGCATGGTTGAATCACTCTCTTAATTGGGCTCCTGTGACTTGGTCCTTTTCTTACTTCTAAGAGAGAGAGAGAGAGAAACTGCCTCTGTTTGTTTGCCTAATACAGAGTCCAACCGTTGTTCCCTCTGGCTCAGTACTGCCTTCCCTGAGTGGCTCTCTGGGGTTTCATAAAGGACTCCCCCCCCCCCCCGCCTAGTTGGAGATGTCAAGGATTGTACCTGGGAGCTTCTGCCTGCAGCTACACCTCTTTCCCCCAAAGACGGAGGCCTCAATTCTGCCATGCCTTGGCGAGGCTCCATCCTGCTAGACTGACTTGCCATCCTGGTGCTCTATGCAGGGAACTTGCAGCAAGAGCACCTTCTCTCTTGCTTTTTCTAGTTCCTTCCTTGGCAAAAGGGTTGCATGACGGAGTTTGAATGAGTCTTCCCACCACAGACCTGATTCCAGGCTAACTTGAAATTCTTCTCTGTGCCCTAGAAACCTCACAGCCTACTGCCAGGAAAAAGTCCCAGGAGTTCCAGTGTGCAGCCACTGGATGGCAGCAGTGACACATTTTTGACACTGGGCAAACATGGCACATTTTTTCACCCTGGGAAAATTTCACACAAATTTCAATAGGAAAGGGACTGTTAACTAACCTTTCAAAGAAAATGACCCACAGTTTGTTTTTTTTTGCAGTCAGCAGTGCGCAAAGGCCACAAATGCATGTGAAAGATCCTTTCCCAGCTCCTTCCCTCCCTGTTTGTGCGTCTCTAGGCGGGGTCTGCAAAACAAGACCTGGCCTTTTCTTAGAGCCGGAATGGGGGAAACTGTGGCTCTCAAGTCTTCTCATCCCTCACCACTGACTAGGCTTTCTGAGGCTGATGGGAGTTGGAGTCCAACAACATCTGGAGTCCATGGGCCCCCACCTCTCCTGGAGAGTCTGCTTTCTCTCTGTCTCTTTCTCTCTGTGTGAAATGTCTCCAGCCACCTAATGTGCCTTTCTCCACAATCATAAAGATAATTAGCGGTTTATCATAGTAAGAGTGCCACAAAAGAAGGTACTTGGTTTTGAACAATTGGCCACCAAATCTTGGCTCAAAGATATCTCTGCATCTGCAGGAGCCACCCATTTTCTTTGCATCTAGAAGAAATCCAGTGCTGCTCTCAATGAAGCACAGCAGGGAAAATGCTGCCCAAATGAACCAGGTTAGCATTTCTGAGCAGATGGAACTTACTATTCTGCTTTTAAAATTGGGGTGTGTGTTTTGTTGTTCTTGGGTTTTGTATGTCTTTTGGTGTGTTTTTTCTTGTATCTTTATGCTGTGGACCACCCTGAGAGAGACACATTTAATAAATAATTAATTATTTTAATTCAAATCATTATGAGACAGGAGTGTTTCCTGCTAGGGATGCAGGTACCCCACTATATTATGATACAATGAAGCAGCTTTGGAAAACTTCTGAGAAGGCCAGGCAGTAAGGCTGCGGGTCATTTGGAAACAGGCAGGTGTTGTCATGGCTATCGCTGGCATACATCTCTGCAAAAACAAAAAGATGGTGTCCCTTGTGTTGTGACTTTCAGTAATCCAGAAATCTCAGGAGAGTGCCTCTGAGCGACAGAATGGGGAGAGGAATGCTGTTCCCTGATAGGCACCTTTTGCAGTCGGGGGCATTGCTGCTGACGAAGCATCTTTGTGAATGTGAGCCAGTAGGACCTTATGCAAGTTGCAGAGGCTCCAAGGAAACCTGCCCCATCCTCCCCCCCCCTTGATGACAGATGTGCATCCTGATGTCAGTGCTGAAGATGGAGCAACACCCCCCAGCATCTCAGCTGCAGTGAGGCTTCCTGGACCTGGACAAGAGCAGCACTTCGTATTGCCACAGCACACCAACATGCATATGGGGGCTATCAGGTTCTACCTTCCTGTTATGATGCTTGGATGTGGTGGTGGGATGGGTGAGGAACTTGAATCCCAGCCAGATGGAGGCATGTTGGGTACATGCTTCCCACATCCAACAGTTTGGCCAACTGCCCACCCCCAAAGGAGCAGGTTTGCATGGGGGGGGGGGCTTCCAGATCCAGCTTTGTCTCTGGTGGAATGACATTACAGCTACAAGTCCTCAAGGGAGTTGTGAATAAGCCCTTCAAGGACCACCTCCAAATGCTGATTGACTTTTGCTCAGAAAATATGTCCTCTCACCAAGCCAAAAAATTAAGAAGCTACTGGACCTGCTGTAAGTTGTTTTCAATGGAAAGAGAAAGAATATAATCTGAATCTGTTGCCAGTGACTTCAGAAAATGCTGCCTTCCCATTGCAATGGGTGGTAATGAAGATGACATATTGTGGTAAGATCAGGAAGAAGAGAACAACAATGAAAGTGACAAAGATGAAGAACGCCGTGATGACTAAACTGGCTAAAGCATCTTTCTTTGAACTGAAAGAAATGGAGGGGGAGCAGTGATTATTAAAATGAATAAAACATCTCTTTGGGAGTTGAAAAACTCTCACAAGTGTGTTTGTGTGTTCCTGTAATTCTTTTCAGTATATGCCTATATATTTTTTCCTTTCAAAGAAATCTCATTTTAGCAGAGTGGCCTGTATTTGGGGGCTGTCTGTATTCAGGTCAATATGGCGCTTACTCAGAAGTAAATCCCATTATGTTCAATGTTGTTTACTCTTGGTAAATGTGTTTACAACTGCAGCTTCCCAGCTTCTCTGTAGGTTTTATTATAAACATCCTTGTTTAGGAGTTTGCTGAATCCCATATTTTCATTTTTTCAGATTAAGGATTGATTTATTTTCATTTTCACCCAGGAGCCAGTTGATGACAGTGAAGTAAGGGTGTACAGATGTGGCAACAGCTGGCATGAGATGGGAGGCCAAACCAAGCACTCCAAAGTCCTTTGGGGTGGAAGGAAAATTTGACTCCGTGCTCTCGGTTCCATGTGAAAGTATCTAAGCTTAGAAGCAAAGAGCCCTGAGATACTTCAGCGGTGTCTCAACGGACGACAGCCTCTGTAAACAAGGCATTGTTTGCATCAGAGCCTTTGCATCAGAGAGGTTTTATCTGATATTTCCCCCAACTATAGCTGTATTTTAAGAAGGGCTTCTGCAGCTTGTCACTCCTGACAAGGGAAGCAACTTGCTGTGATGTGGGTTTGTGGTGTCATGGGACCTTTTCAAATGTTAAGTCTGTTTATGACAAAAGCCAGAAAGCCCAGGGTCACTGCTGCTTTTTGCTAAATAAATAAATAAATAAAAAATGTTCTACAATCTGCTTAAAGTGTATTATTGTGTAGGATAATGTCATTATTTAGGATGTAACCAGATCATGAGAAGTTCTGGCTCCATAGAAGACAGCTTCAAATATCCAAAGTTCTTCACATCAATCACCAACGCTTATTGTTGTCTTCTGGAACTTCTATAGATGTGGTGCCCACTGCCTTAGAGAGGGGATTAGCCACGCTCATGGTGCAGAGGACTGTCAAGGGTGCTCTTAGCCATAACAGCTAATGGAAATGCCAACTCAGGCACAGAATAACTCTGATTATCTGAACTACAGTGGTACCTCAGGTTAAGTCCTTAATTCGTTCTGGAGGTCCGTTTTTAACCTGAAACTGTTCTTAACCTGAAGCACCACTTTAGCTAATGGGGCCTCCCGCTACTGCCGTGCCACCGAAGCATGATTTCTGTTCTCATCCTGAAGCAAAGTGCTTAACCTGAAGCACTATTTCTGGGTTAGCAGAGTCTGTAACCTGAAGCGTATGTAACCTAAAGCATATGTAACCCGAGGTACCACTGTACTATTTCTGGAGACAGACAAAAGAGAACGGTTGCCTCACATGTTGCTTGTTGGGCTGCGCGCTGGGAGAAATCGGACGCTGGACTGCATGGCGCCTTGGTCTGTTCCAGGGGCACTTCTTACATCTTTATGGTCTTAGCTCTGCCTTCAGGTACATGCAGATGTATTCAGTTGGGTGTCTGCATGTCCAAACATGTACAACTCTCTCCTTGAGATTCGAAACTCTGCTTTTCTTGTGGTGAGGTGCTGATTTGCATGCAGTTGAACACCCAGACACCATGCAGAGGTCATTTGAGATATTCTGGAGGGGATCTCCACAATAATTTCAATGAACATGGAGGATGTGGGAGTGTGGGATTTTGTGTGGTGGTATCAGGTCTTCAAAACAATATACACAGGGCCTCCAGACACTCTGGTTTCTAACTTAGAAAGACTGGAAGGCAGCAATGGAACTCTGTGTAAAACTGTTGAAATTCCGGTGACATTTGGGAGTTTGTTAAGAGGGAGATAGTAAAAGCACAACGTCAGGCAATACCAATGAGACGGAAACATGGAAGGGGCCTAAAGAAGCCAGGGTGGCTATCTAAAGAACTTTTAACTGAATTAAGATTAAAAAAGGATGTGTACAAAAAATGGAAAAGGGGGGAAACCACCAAAGAGGAATTCAAACAAATAGCCAGCACATGTAGACACAAAGTCAGAAAAGCTAAAGCACAGAATGAACTCAGGCTTGCTAGAGAGGTTAAAAGCAACAAAAAAGGCTTTTATGGGTATGTTCGTAGCAAAAGGAAGAACAAAGAAACAGTGGGGTCACTCAGAGGAGAAGATGGTGAAATGCAAACAGGGGACACAGAAAGGGCTGAACTCCTCAATGCCTTCTTTGCCTCAGTCTTCTCCAATAAAGAAAACAATGCCCGACCTGAAGAATTTGGAGCAAATGATTCTGCAAAGGAAACACAGCCCAGAATAACTAAGGAGACAGTACAAGAATATTTGGCTAGTTTAGATGTATTCAAGTCTCCAGGGCCAGATGAACTGCATCCAAGAGTATTAAAAGAACTGGCAGATGTGATCTCAGAACCACTGGCAGTCATCTTTGAGAAATCCTGGAGAACAGGCGAAGTCCCGGCAGACTGGAGGAGGGCAAATGTTGTCCCTATTTTCAAAAAGGGGAAAAGAGAGGACCCAAATAATTACCGCCCAGTCAGTCTGACATCAATACCAGGGAAGATTCTGGAGCAGATCATTAAGCAAACAGTCTGTGAGCACCTAGAAAGGAATGCTGTGATCACCAATAGTCAGCATGGATTTCTGAAAAATAAGTCATGTCAGACTAACCTGATCTCATTTTTTGACAGAATTACAAGCCTGGTAGATGAAGGGAACTCAGTGGATATAGCCTACCTTGATTTCAGTAAGGCATTTGACAAGGTGCCCCATGATATTCTTGTAAAGAAGCTGGTAAAATGCGGTCTTGACTCTGCTACCACTCAGTGGATTTGTAACTGGCTGACTGACCGAACCCAAAGGGTTCTCATCAATGGTTCCTCTTCATCCTGGAGAAGAGTGACTAGTGGGGTGCCACAGGGTTCTGTCTTGGGCCCGGTCTTATTTAACATCTTTATCAACGACTTGGATGATGGACTCAAGGGCATCCTGATCAAATTTGCAGATGACACCAAACTGGGAGGGGTGGCTAACACCCCAGAGGACAGGATCACACTTCAAAACGACCTTGACAGATTAGAGAACTGGGCAAAAACAAACAAGATGAATTTTAACAGGGAGAAATGTAAAGTATTGCACTTGGGCAAAAAAAATGAGAGGCACAAATACAAGATGGGTGACACCTGGCTTGAGAGCAGTACATGTGAAAAGGATCTAGGAGTCTTGGTTGACCACAAACTTGACATGAGCCAACAGTGTGACGCTGCAGCTAAAAAAGCCAATGCAATTCTGGGCTGCATCAATAGGAGTATAGCATCTAGATCAAGGGAAGTAATAGTGCCACTGTATTCTGCTCTGGTCAGACCACACCTGGAGTACTGTGTCCAGTTCTGGGCACCACAATTCAAGAAGGACACTGACAAACTGGAACGTGTCCAGAGGAGGGCAACCAAAATGGTCAAAGGCCTGGAAACGATGCCTTATGAGGAACGGCTAAGGGAGCTGGGCATGTTTAGCCTGGAGAAGAGGAGGTTAAGGGGTGATATGATAGCCATGTTCAAATATATAAAAGGATGTCACATAGAGGAGGGAGAAAGGTTGTTTTCTGCTGCTCCAGAGAAGCGGACACGGAGCAATGGATCCAAACTACAAGAAAGAAGATTCCACCTAAACATTAGGAAGAACTTCCTGACAGTAAGAGCTGTTCGACAGTGGAATTTGCTGCCAAGGAGTGTGGTGGAGTCTCCTACTTTGGAGGTCTTTAAGCAGAGGCTTGACAACCATATGTCAGGAGTGCTCTGATGGTGTTTCCTGCTTGGCAGGGGGTTGGACTCGATGGCCCTTGTGGTCTCTTCCAACTCTATGATTCTATGATTCTATGATTCTATGATTTGCTATGGAACTATTGAAATTAACAGTTGATCCTCAAACAATTATTTTTATTTTCCAGGAAGATATGGAGCCTATGCTGAGATCACTTCTTGCACCACCTTGGCATGACAACTGAGAGCAAAATGCTGTGTTTTTGAGGACTACTTGCAATTTGCTCCCCTAGCTGAACAAACTGCTCTGACATTGCGAACTTTTTCACACTGGGGGGGGGGCAGCTTTTCAGATGCAAGACGGATGAGCTGGCCCTTTTCAACATTATTGCTGCCAGGGCCAGCGCCAGGCTTTGGTGGCCCCCTCCCCCCTCCTGGCCCATTCCTTCAAACTAAGTTGACTGACATAGCAACCCCACCACTGGCAAAGAAAAATATAAACCTTTGAATTTCAATAATTACCTTTTAAAAGAGATCTGTGAACAGTACAAAACTGAGCAGTGTAACTTAGTCTCATGCCACAGTCTCAGTCACAACAAACCAAGTCCAAACCCAAGTTGCCTGCATTTGCCATGCTGGTTACCTGCAAAGTTCTTCTACCTGCAAAGTGCCTAACAGCTAACCTGTCCTGCTCCATTGAACTTATTCCCAACATGGAACAATTGGATCTGAACTGCCACCACTTGATGCAGGAGTGGACAGACAGCAGGTTTGAAGAATTTACTGTTTTTCACTGGAACTCACCAACCAGCTAGAACCCCAGAATCCACCAACCAAAGCAAAATGAGACACACTTATAATTGCCCCCATGTATCTAACAAAATGGGCTTGAGCCTATGAAAATTTATGCAGTAATAAATTGCTTAGTTTTTAAAGTGCCACGTGACTGACTCTTTGCTGTTTTTACTTAGAGTTAAGGAATGCTAAACCCAGGGATATTTGTTCTGAGTACCAGGAATGAATGGAGCTTGTAGGGTTGTTATTTTTTTACACAAAAGATCACTTCTTTTTGCAACCATTTCTAAGGCTGTTTACTCACCCCATTCAAGAGTACCAAGAACAACACATATCCCCTAAAGCAAAGGCTGAAGTTCAAATGATGCAAACTTTTTAATTTGAAAAACAATAATTAAAATCTTCTGACTATTATTGGAACTGAATTGATCTGTGCTGTAGACCTGTGCCTGTCTCTGCTGTCTCTGCTGACTGTTGCTGCTTGAATCCCTTTGCCCTGGCTTGTGGGCCTCGGGCGCTTCCTCAGCCGGCAGGTATTTTGCACCGTCAGCTGGGGCTGTGAATAAAAGGAACTCAGCTCCCACACTCCGGGCGCATTGGCTGCCCGTGCCACAAAATCCACCAGCATGCAATGGCACAGCAGGGCACTGACCCTGGGCAAAAGTGCTGGGGGGCTGCCACGCACGGGAGCCCAACTGCTTCCATCTGAAAGTATTGCCCCTGCACACCTGCCCTGCCTGATACATATGTTCTCTCGTCTAGGGATGGATGAATCCATCCACCCTGGTGTTTGCTGGTTTTCTAAACTCAGATTTGATCCTTCACATTCCCACATCCATTTGTGACTTTAAAAATAATAAAGTCCTCATGAAAGTTCATCAGCATCTTAGTGTGACTCTTTCCCAATATGCACATTTCTTTCTAGAGATTTTATGTCATTTTACCAAATATATACACACATTTTCTGAAATATACAGTGGTACCTCAGGTTAAGTACTTAATTCGTTCCGGAGGTCCGTTCTTAACCTGAAACTGTTCTTAACCTGAAGCACCACTTTAGCTGATGGAGCCTCCTGCTGCTGCTGCACCGCCGGAGCACGATTTCTGTTCTTATCCTGAAGCAAAGTTCTTAACCCGAGGTATTATTTTTGGGTTAGCGGAGTCTGTAACCTGAAGCATCTGTAACCTGAAGCGTATGTAACCTGAGGTCACTGTACATCTTATTTGGTCAAAAGAGTACATCACAAAATTCAGAGAAACGTACATTTTGACAGATAGCTGTTGGCGTAAGTGTGAATTAGGTAGGTCCCCATGAAAATGTGAACATTATTGTCTTTCTCAAACAGGAATTACTGTGATGTAATGACAACTATATAATGACATTGTTACATGAGATTATACAATATAATTGAGTTCCAGTGAGTTCCGGCTGAAAAAAATGCCCTGGATATAATTATGAGCTAATTTTGAGGGAAATCACCAAAAACGACACTGCCAACATGGGTTGCCATATGACCGGATTTTCCTGGATGTTTCATCAAATTCCGCCTGGACACGGTTCTGATGGCCAATTGCCAGCTATGTCCGGGAAATTCCAGACACATGGCAAACCTAGCATAACAGCAGTGGGGGGGGGGCGACTCTTCCCTCTTAGTGTGTCTTAATGAATAGTTCAGAGGACAAATATCTCAGATGACAAAAATGGTTTCGAAAACAGAAATATGGATCATCTTCTCTGATCTTCATGCTTATTACCTGGCTCCACATAGCCCCTTCTTTTTAGTTTTCAACAGAAGTGAGTTTGAACTCCGTCTTTCTCATGGTCCTTCAGTGAACTGCATACAGCTTTGCTTAGTTTAAAAGGAATCACAACTGGTAGCACTCTGAGAGCCAAGGTTTTCATTGGTGAGGAATTCATATGCCACTGATGCCATTACAGAAAGGATTTTTTGGGTCAAAGTGTGAGATGATGAAGACAATGTGATGTTTTCAGAACCACCTTCACAGAACACTGCCAAAGAAATACAAATTGCGATTAGGACACACTGGACCCTCTAAGCTGAGTGTCCATGTTCTAGAGAATTCCTGAGCTCTCCGGTTTGGCCGTTTCAAACCGCTGCTGCATCAAACAGAAGCCTTTGCTGGCTAGAATTTAAGTGAGTAATAACTAGAACACTGATGAGTTTCTAAAATAATCAGTGAGGGCCCTTACAGAAACCACACGGCAGACCTTGATCTGATATCACAGGCATTAGGAGAATGGAATTCCCCCCTCTTTTCTTGCTGCCTGAACATACAAAAATTTCACAAATGAAATTAAGTGGGAGAGAAGTCTAGATTACCATCAGCATCATGATCAAAGTCATTATGGGTCATAATTACAGTAGAAGTACAAGGTGGAATCTAAAGAACCACATTATTTGTTCCATGTTCCCGAAGAAGCCTTCGCCTCTTGAACATCAGCCCTCCCATGGACGTAGCCGGGGGGGGGGTACAGGGGAGGCAGTGGCTGCCCCCATCAAGTAAATAAATAAATGATCAAATGCATCACAGATAGCTGGGTTCTGCCCTGCCCCCAACCTAAATCCCATGGCAAATGGCTTTTGATTTTGAAACTGATTGAACTTCCCCAAGCCTAAGAGCAGGAGATGAGCCTGTGGGTGAGATGAGCAGCCCCTCGAGTCCAGCATCGTGTACTGGCAGTGGCCAGACAGAGGACTGAGAAGCCTGCAAGCCGGACCAGAGCGCAAGAGGGTATTTGGAAGCTTCCTGCCTCCGACAGTGGAGCTAAGAGCAGAACCATGGGGGTTAGTAGATGCTGACAGCCATCTTTCGAAGCCATTCCAGCTGAAGGCCTTCATCATGTGGGAGCTGAATGCTTTTGTCTGCTCTGTCTCTTCCAACATTCAGCTTTTGTGGATGCTCAGGATGTCTACTGCAATAAGAAACTCCATCCACTTTCTCTGCACCGTGCATGATTTTACCACAAACTTCGATCATGTTGCCTCTTATTATTTGCTTTTTCTCTAAACAAAAGATCCCCAAATGCTGTAAGCTTTCGTCATGGGGAAGTTGCTCCACCCTCTGGTCACTTGGATTGGTTAGGATATAGTTCCGTTCCACCTTAAAAGGGAGCAGGCCATTGCGTGTCACATGCCTGATTACTTCCAGCACTCGCTGGGAACTTCCGTTGTATGTTGCTTTTGCTACACTGCTGTTTGCTGGAGACAAAGGAAAGCAGACATGTTTTCCTTTGTTCCTGAACTATGCTGAATAAAATGTTGTACATTATGCTTGCACATCTCTCTGTCCACCTAATTTGCTGTGTGTTGATTTACACACTCTGCTGACAGAGCGTGCACGGGTCTCTAAACGTAGCTGAGGCTCGTGTCACTGTTTGATGCTATTCCAAGTGAGACTGGCTGCCGGCTGGTGGCTGGAGCCAGCTGGGGGGCTGCTGGGGGGCTGCCTGATGCCTGCCTGATGCCCCGTCTTCCCGGCAGGATCCCAACAGGATTGCCCTTTTCTGAAACTCTTCCAGCTCTGTTTTCTCCTTTCTGAGGTTGGGCCACCAGAGTTTCCCCCGTGTGTCCACATCATAGATTTGTATAATGGCATTAGGAGATGGGCAGTTCTATTTTCAATTCCTTTCCTAAAGATCCCTAGCACAGAATTTGCCCTTTTAACAGCTGCTACTCACTGGATTGACTTCTTCTTCAAGCTATCAGCTAGGAACTGAAGGTCTCATTCCTGGTCAGTCATTGCCACTTCATATCCTATGAACACAGTGGTACCTCGGGTTAAGTACTTAATTCGTTTGGAGGTCTGTACTTAGCCTGAAACTGTTCTTAACCTGAAGCACCACTTTAACTAATGGAGCCTCCTGCTGCTGCTGCGCCACCGGAGCACAATTTCTCTTCTTATCCTGAAGCAAAGTTCTTAACCTGAAGCAATATTTCTGGGTTAGCGGAGTCTGTAACCTGAAGCGTATGTAACCTGAAGCGTATGTAACCCGAGGTACCACTGTATATGAAATTAAGATTTTTTTGCCCCATTGTGCATCACTTTGCACATTTTAAACTGCATTTGCAATTTAACTTCCCATTCAGTAAGTTTGGAGAGGTCTTTTGGAGCTCTTTGCAATCCCTTTTTGGTTTAAACACCCTGAACAATTTAGTATCAGCAGCAAACCTGGCCCCCTCAAAGCCCACCCCAGCTCTAGATCATTAATGAGCAAGTTCAAAAGCACAGGTCCCCAGACTGACCCTCGGGGGACTCCCCATCTCTCCCTTTGGAGAACTGTCCACTTATTCCCACCCTCTGCTTCCTGCTTCTTAACCAGTTCCTGATCCACAAGAGGACCTCACCTCTTATTCCAGGACTGCTTCTGCTTCAGCAAGGAGGGCTCTTCTCTATGCTTGGCTAGTTTGCATTTGCATAGGAGTGTGTTTGCTGCTTGGGTTGGGGGTTCACTATCTGGTTCTGCAAATTCTCACCTTAACGTTAACCTTTAAGAACCGCCTTGCTAGCTCTCGCCCACAGGACTATGTGAGCATGAGAACAGCTGTGAAGGATCAGACCATTGGCCTGTCAAATGCAGTGCTCCAACAAGCCCCTAGGGGGAGCCCACAAGCAGAACCCGAGTGCCAGAGCCCCTCTCCTCCCCTTGCCTAACCAGGTTGCTGGGGCGCCTGCAGTTCGCTCCACGACTCCCTTGGCTGGCTCCCCGTCAGGGCACCCCCGGCCAGGGTCCCGCCACACATCAGCTTTGTGCATGTTTAGTATTTTATCTCTTCATGTTTGACAGTAAAAAATATTCAGCATTTTAATTTATTTAGACCAGAGATGAAAGTTAAAAGGAAAATGGTTTGTGTTTACCTCCTTGTAGTTGGGACACTGAATTAATAAATATGGAAGGCTCCTTACCGCAAATACAATGTTTTCTCAGAAGAGGCTAAAATGAAAATAGAAGCACAGCTTCCAACAAAAATAAAATGCAATAAAAAACTTGTAAGGTACCCACAACATTTATTATTTTTATTTTATTTTATTTTATTTTATTGAATTTATATACCGCTCTGTACCCACAGGTCTCAGGGCAATAATAAACAAACATCCAAACAGACATATACTGGGCTAATAGCTTGAACTTCGGCATGCATGAACCATTTGATAAGGTGCCAAATTTCATACTGAGCCAATAAATATTGTCACAGGTACAGAAAGTTTAAAATTCTGAAGATGACATTTTAAGTTATTTACCCTGGATCGTCCTGCCTTCCAAAGCGGTGCTGGTGTGGCAGAGGATGGCTCACAGGGCGGGCGGAGGAGCAGCTTCTCCGTGGAAGCTCAGGCAGCCTGAGTGGCGAGACGTGCCTTCTCCCAGCTGCACAACTGCAGTGGGGCTCTCTAGTGTTTTGACAGAGAGACAGCAAAATTAAAACATGTGCAGAGCAAGACAGGCAGCAAAGAAGGTGAACTCACAGGATGATTTCTCTCAAAATACAATGAGGCACAAATGCTTCATGAGGCAATACAGAGCGAGGACAATGTCTACTGGTCCCAGATACCTTTTCCCATTCCCATATGGATTTGGGCCAAATGTGGGTGCAGGTAGATTAAGTTCTAGGCCAACACAATTTGTGTTGTGACATTGCTGATCCAACTGCATGACCCATACGCCAGCAGCACAGATATATTCTGGGACACTTTCATTGCTCTAATCGGGACCTGAAAGGCATTCCCTGCTCTCCTTAAGCAGCTCTTGGTGTGCATGCTGAAGTCGCTGATTCTGGAAGAGTGCCATAACCTGCTAGCCTGCACCAAGGAGCCCGGCTGATGAGCCTCAGTGCAATGTTTCGCATGCCGCTGCCTATGGGACTACAGAGAGCATACATGGATTTCCTCCTTAGCCGCTCCCTGCATTGTCTGTTGTGCTGAGGTGGGGGCAGGGGGGGACTGAGGTGTTGTACATCGCTCTGGGGTTTTGTTATAGTATCAGGGTTTGAGAACATCAGTTGAAACTGAAGGATTTTGAGGAAACAAGGGACTTATTAACTGATTGGTTACAATTTCATCAATTAAATGACATTTTTTAAAGAGGGGTTTCAGCCATGAAATCTCAAGGTTTGAAAAAAATTGTTAGAAAATAACGTAAAATTACTCTCGGAAATGTATAGATTGGTTTTGGAGTGGCATACAAAGGATGAACAGGTTAAATCTGTAATGATACACTGGGCAAGGGATTTGGAACATAATATTCAACTTTCATCTTGGGAAAGGTTTTGGAAAACTGATTTGAAATTTTTGGCATGCTGTACATTGAAAGAAAACTATATGAAAATTATGGACCGTTGGTATCTGACTCCTAGCAAGTTAGGAAAAATGTATAAGACAGGTACAAATATCTGCTGGAAATGTAAATATAAAAAGGCAACTTTTATCACATGTGGTGGTCTTGCAAGGTAATAAAAGAATTCTGGGAAATGATATATAATGAATTGGAAAAAAATTGACTGGAAAGCTCAGGAACCAAGAAGACCAAACTTCAATAAGGAATGGAAAAAAATTATAACTGTAAGCAGTTGAAAACGTTAGCAGGATTGCAATAACACTTGTAATGTAATGAGAACTGTGGAGACAATGGAATAATAAAAAACATGGGTTAAAGATATAGATGCAGTAGAAAAGGTTTAACAACAGAACCTATGGAGGGGAAGGTGGGAAGTCCAAAGATTTTGGACTCTATTTCATTTGTGTGGCTCAGAAATCATTTCTTCCCGTTTCACCCACTGACTAATATGGCTCAGTCTCAAAATACCAAGGAGTTTCAATCATTCTGAAAATCCATACTTTCTCCTTTCTAGATTATGATGGAGATTATTTGCTGCATCTGCAATGAGATAATAAATGCCACCAGAGATGGTAATCGTTTCTCCTCAAATGGGTATGGAACCTTTCTGAGGACCAGATGGCTTGGGTGGAAAGCTGCTAAAGGCAGCATTCTAGGTGTAGGTGGGGCCACATGGATACACATTGTTTGGAAAGAAGAAAAGGTAGTGAAAGGGGGAAAGAAACAAGGAAGGAAGGAAGGAAGGAAGGGAGGGAGGGAGGGAGGGAGGGAGGGAGGGAGGGAAAGATTTACCTGGACTGGAGTGGGAGGCAGTAGAGAGAACAGAAAGTGTCTAGCCTCAGAAAGAGGGTCACCTGAGTCAGATGGAAACTCCTGTCAGTGTGGCTTTTGCTCTTCTCTTGGTTTAATATTGGAGGGAAATGAGTGATGCTGAGTTGCATCTAAGCTCACTTGGTTGGAAATCTTCTAGTGAAAATTGCAGCTAGTATTTGGTGTGAACCTCTTAGTCACTGAGCCTTCGTCATACCAATGCAAAGAACAGGAAATGTCTACTACATATTTTGTAAAATGGTTTGCCCCTTTTATTTCCTTTCTATGCTTTCAGATGCCTCTCAAAATATCACCACCAAACTCAGCACAAAAGTGGGGGTGGCAATTTCTGTTTATGTTTGGATGCCACTCCTATTTTGAATCAAGATGGCAGACCAAAACGTCACTTTGGCGTGACTTTACCAATTATTTGGCATAGGTTTGGCCGCCTCTTGAGATATCATTGCAAACTTGGCACAAGGGTTTCTGAGGTGGGGGTAGATGTTTGGTTGCTGAACACCATTTTGATTCAAGATGGTGGACCAAAACATGATTTTGGCATAATTTTGCCCATTTTTGGCATGGGTTGTTTCCTCTTGAAGTATACTGGCCAAACTCCGCATGAGGTTTCCTGGGGGAGGGGGGGGGGCTGCAGTCTTGGTTGATGTCTGGATGCCAAGTGCCATTTTAAATCAATGTGGAGGACCACTACATGACTTTGGAGTGACTTCACCCAATTTTGGGTATGATGGGTCAACTATCCATTTAAAAATCACATATTTTTTTGTTTCAAAAATTCCCAGGCAGCATCAAGCTAGTACTAAATATTATTAAAGTTTCACTGTGAAGAGGTGGAGGAGGAAAAAATGCATGTTAAGTTGGGGGTGAGATCTAGATCTAGAACTGCCTACAACATTTAATGTGTGGTAATATTTTTATTGAACATCTGGTAATATTTTTTCTTTAAGTGCAAATGCAGAAGAAAATTGTATTAGGCTATCTAGCTATCTAATACCAGAGAGCTCTTCCCCCAGCAGCATTGTGTTGTTTCTTTTTCTTTTTTAATAATATTTATTGCTTTTACAACAATTTAAATACTACAAAAACACACACAGAAAACCAATACATTACAATACAAAGACACTACCTTACACTAAAACATTAAACTAACAAGACAAAACAAAAACAATTTAAAAGCACATCAACAAAGAAAAGGAAAAAAAATTTCAATGTCTTATCTTTCTTTCACATATTTCCACGACCTCCTCACACCTCCCTTTTTGTATTCCACTTCTATTAATTATTTCAGCAATTCCTTTCCATCTTCCCCTGTTTCCTATCCTATATTTAGGATTGAACCAACAGTGTGACGTGGCAGCTAAAAAAGCCAATGCAATTCTGGGCTGCATCAATAGGAGTATAGCATCTAGATCAAGGGAAGTAATAGTGCCACTGTATTCTGCTCTGGTCAGACCTCACCTGGAGTACTGTGTCCAGTTCTGGGCACCACAATTCAAGAAGGACACTGACAAACTGGAACGTGTCCAGAGGAGGGCAACCAAAATGGTCAAAGGCCTGGAAACGATGCCTTATGAGGAACGGCTAAGGGAGCTGGGCATGTTTAGCCTGGAGAAGAGGAGGTTAAGGGGTGATATGATAGCCATGTTCAAAGATATAAAAGGATGTCACATAGAGGAGGGAGAAAGGTTGTTTTCTGCTGCTCCAGAGAAGCGGACACGGAGCAATGGAGCCAAACTACAAGAAGGAAGATTCCACCTAAACATTAGGAAGAACTTCCTGACAGTAAGAGCTGTTTGACAGTGGAATTTGCTGCCAAGGAGTGTGGTGGAGTCTCCTACTTTGGAGGTCTTTAAGCAGAGGCTTGACAACCATATGTCAGGAGTGCTCTGATGGTGTTTCCTGCTTGGCAGGGGGTTGGACTCGATGGCCCTTGTGGTCTCTTCCAACTCTATGATTCTATGATTCTAATTATCTTAACACATTTCAACCTTATTTTTCTTTTAATACTCTATTAATCTATTTGTACTTAATTCCTTATAACATTTCTACTAAAGCCATATCGCTTCATTCCAACATTCTTCTAGCATTCCTTAATTTTACAATATTTCTGTAAATAGTCTTTAAACTTTTTCTAGTCTTCTTCCACCGACTCTTCTCCCTGGTCTCGGATTCTGCCAGTCATTTCCGCCAATTCCATGTAGTCCATCAACTTCATCTGCCATTCTTCCCTTGTGGGTAAATCTTGTGTCTTCCAATACTTCGCGATGAGTATTCTTGCTGCTGTTGTTGCATACATAAAAAAAGTTCTATCCTTCTTTAGCACCAATTGGCCGACCATGCCCAGGAGAAAGGCCTCTGGTTTCTTAAGGAAGGTATATTTAAATACCTTTTTCATTTCATTATAAATCATCTCCCAGAATGTCTTAATCCTTGGGCACGTCCACCAAAGGTGAAAGAATGTACCTTCAGTCTCATTACATTTCCAACATTTATTATCGGGCAAATGGTAAATTTTTTTCAAGCTTAACTCTTGTCCTGTATCACCTATAAATCATTTTCATTAAATTTTCTCTTAGGGCATTACATGCCGTAAATTTCATACCTGTGGTCCATAACCGTTCCCAGTCAGCCATCATTATGTTATGTCCAACATCTTGTGCCCATTTAATCATAGCTGATTTCACCGTTTCATCCTGAGTGTTCCATTTCAACAGCAAGTTGTACATTCTTGACAAATTCTTGGTTTTTGGATCTAACAATTCTGTTTCCAATTTTGATTTTTCCACCTGGAAACCAACTTTTTTGTCCAATTTGTATGCCTCCATTATTTGATAATAATGGAGCCAATCTTGCACTTTGTTTTTCAATTTTTCAAAGCTCTGCAATTTTATTCTCTCTCCATCTTGCACCAGAATTTCCCAATATTTCGGCCATTTGGCCTCCATATTGAGTTTTTTTCTGTGCCTTCGCTTCCATTGGTGACAACCATCTTGGGGTTTTCTTGTCTAACAAATCCTTATATCTTATCCAAACATTAAACAATGCTTTTCTAACAATATGATTTTTAAACGCTTTATGTACTTTTACCTTATCGTACCACAAATATGCATGCCAACCAAATACATTGTTAAAACCTTCTAAATCCAACACTTCAGTGTTTTCAAGAAGCAGCCATTCTCTCAGCCAGCAAAAAGCAGCTGATTCATAGTAAAGTTTAAGGTCTGGCAGGGCAAATCCACCTCTTTCTTTAGCATCCGTTAATATCTTAAATTTTATTCGAGGCTTCTTGCCCTGCCAAACAAATCTAGAAATATCCTTCTGCCACTTCTTGAAACAATCCATCTTATCCAAAATTTGCAATGTTTGGAACAAAAATAACATCCTTGGCAGCACATTCATTTTTATCACAGCAATTCGGCCTAACAATGATAACTTCAAATTTGTCCATACTTCTAAATCCTTTTTCACTTCAGTCCAACATTTTTCATAATTATCCTTAAATAAATTCACATTTTTAGCAGTCATGTTAACCCCTAAGTATTTCACTTTTTTAACCAATGTTAGTCCTGTCTCCTCCTGAAACTTCTCTCTCTCATTCATAGTTAAATTTTTCTCTAAAACCTTGGTTTTCATCTTATTCAACTTGAAACCTGCAACCTGTCCAAATTCTTGAATCAGTTCCAATTCCCTTTTAGTACTAGGTTCTGGCTCCTGGCAGGGGGTTGGACTCGATGGCCCTTGTGGTCTCTTCCAACTCGATGATTCTATGATTCTAATACTAAATCATCAGCAAATGCTTTCAGTTTGTACTGTTTAGCTCCCACTTGTATACCTTTAACCTCTTGGTCCTTTCTAATCATGTTTAACAAAACCTCAAGGACCGATATAAAAAGCAATGGAGAAATTGGGCAACCTTTTTCAATCTTAAACTCTTCTGTCATCACATTGTTCACAATTAATTTTGCCTTTTGTTCTGAATAAATTGCACCTATACCATTTTCAAAACCTTGTCCAACCCCCATCCCCTGTAGGTTCTTCTTCATAAAACTCCAAGAAATATTGTCAAAGGCTTTCTCTGCATCCACAAATATCAAGACTGTCTTAGTATTAATATTCACTTGTAGTTTTTCTAGAATATTAATTATATTCCTTGTATTGTCAGACAAATGTCTGCCCGGGAGAAAGCCCGCTTGGTCTGTATGAATTTCTTCTGCTAACACCTTTTTTAATCTTTTAGCCAAAATATCTGCAAAAATTTTGTAATCCACATTAAGCAGCGATATAGGGCAGTAGTTCTTGAGCTGTGTCTTTTCAGTCTCTGTTTTAGGTATAAGTGTAATGTAAGCTTCCTTCCACGACTCTGGTGCCTGTCTTCCTTCCAATATTTCATTGCAGACTTCCTTCAATGGTTGTATTAACCATTCTTTCAAAGATCTGTAATATCTTGAAGTCAAACCATCTGGTCCTGGAGATTTGCCTAATTGCATGTTTTAGATGGCCCCTTCCACCTCCTGATCCGTTATCTTATAATTCAACATTAGCTGTTTTTCCTGAGAGATTTTACGTAGTCCATTCATTTTTAAAAATCGATCAATATCCATTTCTTTTTGCTTCTCCTGTGTATAAAGTTGTTTGAAGTATCTCTGAAAACACTTCCTGATCTCCACTGGGTTCTGTATATTCTTTCCTTCCACTTCCAAGTTCGTAATAGTATTGAGTTTTTGTCTTTTTTTCATCTGCCAGGCCAACAATTTTCCACACTTATTTGCTGATTCAAATGTCTTTTGCCTCATCTGTTTGATTTTCCATTCTATTTCCTGATTCATCAGCTTCATATATTGTGTTTGGTATAACTTTATCTCTTTCAGGATCTCCTGTGACTTTGGTTTTGCTCTCAGTTTTTTCTCTCCTTCCTTTATTTTCCCCAGGATTTTATCCTTTTTTCATTCTGAATTCTCTTCTTAATTGCATTCTGTTGTATTAGGAATCCTCTCATAACCGCTTTGCTTGCGTCCCAAATTACTCTTTTTTCCACTGTAGTATTCATATTTATCTCAAAATAATCTCTTAGAGTTTTTTGGGCCTTCTTAGTCACCTCTTCATTCCTGAATAGAGTATCATTCATCCTCCATCTAAAGGAGCCAATTGACGTCAATTTCATTTCCATCTTCACAGCATTATGGTCAGAACAAGTTTTAGGGCAAATCTCCGTTTTGCAGATATTCGGAACCAGTCCCCTGGTTACCCAGATTTGGTCAATCCTTGTCCAAGTCATTTTAGCCTCAGAGAAAAAAGTTCCCTCTCTTCCCAGAGGGTTCTTCATTCTCCAAATGTCAACTAAGTCCATACTTTCAGTCATGTCAAAAAAGGTTTTTGGTAGTCTACCATCTTTGGTGACTACCTGTCTCTGTGCCTTGTCCATATTTGTGGACACCACTCCATTCATATCTCCCATCAAGATCATATTGTAGTCCATATAGTCCATCAGAGTCTCATGTAGCTTCTTAAAGAACTCCGATTTTCCTTCATTTGGTGCATAAATACCTGTTTTTTTCTTAATAGAGGTGTCATTGCAGACTATCTGAATGAAGCTCACTCCACACTCTGGGAGCCCCTGCGTTCAATACCCCTTCAACAACAAGGATCTGTGACCCTCCAGAGGATGTTGGACTTAAATTCCCATCACCCCCAGCAAACATGGTCATGGATAATGGGACTTGGAGTCCAACACCATCCTGAGAGCCACAGGTTCCTTGCCTTAACCTTGTTTTACATATAAATATTTGATCATTTGCATCTGTAAATTGTTAGCTGTTCAAGTTGTGTCCAATACATTTTTACAGATTTGGGAGTCTTGCTAAAGCTTTGGCAGGATGCCAGATTACTCTCTATCTAGACTCAAACATTAACAAAAAGAAAAAGAAAAAAGATGGCATGTGATGCAGTTGAAATTACAGCTTCATTCCCTGGGAACAAAGGAAAAGAAAGAGCAAAAGAGTGGAAGTAGCAATGCTGTGCAGGATATAATGGAGAACAGGAAGAATGAAGAAACAACATGGACAAGATAAACATCAAACACAGGAAATATATGGGATACAAAACTCCCCTTGCGGAAATAAAATTTATTAAATGTGCTGTAGCTACTGATAAGGGATTAAGATCAAGACTGAATGTAATTGGATTCATTAAGACTTTGGAAGCAGGATGAAATAAAATCAACTCACCTTGAAACCTAGCACACGGGAGGCCACACAAAATGTATAATTGGCTCAAATATATAAAATTGAGATATATTTGAATTTGAATTGTAATTTGAGATTGATAAAATGTGGTTTATATTGGATTTTAGTAATTGAAGATGGGGGGGAGATGGAGAGACAACAGAAAAACTTGCTCATGAAAGACTAGATTTGGTTAAGATATACTTCAAAACTGCCTCTAAATCAATGTGAAATTATCATTGTTATGAGTTTATATTCCACAAAATATTAGAAATCACTGGGGAGCATCCAATGCCTTCCGTTCATCAGCTGAAGAACTTCTGCTTGTGCAACAGGACTTCATCCCCTCTCCTCCCCCGTGTGCCCCACACCCACCCCAAATCTGCTCTGGAGGGTTAAGCCCCCCCCCCAGAACACATTTAGGAGGCACAAGGAGGCATCCCTTGGGCAAACAGAAATCCTTGTGCTGATGAGACGCTTACTTAGCACTACACTGAAAACAAGCCCTGATCAGAACCCTCTTTCATTGAGTGACAAGATAAACCCTCTGTCTGTCTGTCTGTCTCTCTGTCTGTTGTCTACTGTTATTTCCCAAAGTCCATAAAGCTGAAGAAAGGAAGACAAAGCCTAATAACATTTTCTGAAATATTTAGTTGCTTTTTGGCAAAACAAACATACCGGTACTCTTCAACTGATGTGAAACATTTGATCAGTATTTTGTAATGTACTGATTTTTCGTCCATCTGTCTTCTTTGATATCTGGAATTTTGAACTAAATTTATTAATGGCATTTGTGCTTTGATTTTTGATTTTTTAAAAAAGAATAGAAAGGATTTTTGAATGACTAATATACATTTTTACTCTTATATTGGGGAATTATAATTGTCATCTGTTTTGCAAAGACGATGTTACAATTACTGAAATAATTGTGCAAAGCACTTTGTAGACATTAAAGTGCCATGTGCGTTTAACTAAGGGCTTATCTACACATATCTTTACAGACATGGTCTGCAATTTAAAGCCCCCCCTTCTCCTCCAGAGCATTCCTGCTCTTTAAAGCTCAATCAGAGAAAATGTCAATGTGCAGAAAACTGAATGGACATTTCCTCTGATTCAGCTTTAAAGAACAGGTTTTCATGGGGGGAGTTCATGGGGGGTGGGAATGCTCAGACACAGTGTTAAGTTGTGGGTGAACATATCAGACGACACAGCGATTCTTCAAACAGCTCTTGTTTATTCACAGGCCAGAACAGAACTGAACTCAAGGGTTCAGCCAGCCTGCTTATACAGAGCTCCAGTACAACGTAATTGTAACAACTTTCTGTAACTATCCAATCACTGAACGTCACTTTCGATCCCTTATTAGCATATGTGGACCTGAACTGTCTACAGTATCCCCCTGCAGGCCCAGGGTGAGAACTTCAGTACATAACACACAGAGCATTTAAGCACATGGTTCAAGGAATAGCAAAAGGATATTACAAGATTTATCTGGAAAGGGAAGAAACTGAAAATAAAATATAAACTTCTTACTGATGTCAAAGATAGATGAGGTTTCTCTTTACCAGATTTAAAATTATACTTTGAAGCAGTAGGCATTTTCTGGATTCGGGATTGGATTAAATTAGAGACTACAGACCTGTTAGACTTGGAAGGGCATGATAACATATTTGGTTGGCATGTGTATTTATGGTATCAGAAGGCAAAAGTCCACAAAGGATTTCATAACCATATAATAAGAAATGTGGTTTTTAAGGTATGGGAGAGATATAAAGATTTAATACAACAAAAAACACCAGGATGGATATCCCCAGTAGAAGCAGTATCTTTAAAAAAGGTAAATATGAGGACTAAATGGCCAACATGTAGAGAGCTGTTAACAGAAGTGGATAACCAATTACAGTTAAAAGAATTTGAGGAAATTAGAGAGAAGATAACAGATTGATTACAGTATTTTCAAATAAATGAAAAATTTAAATATGAAAATAAGAAAGGATTTAGCCACACAATATCAAGATTTCAAAGAGAAATTGTAGAAGATAATACAAAATTACTGTAAAAAATGTATAAATTCCTGTTGGAATGGGAAACCAAAGGGGAAGGTGTTAAGTGTGTAATGATAAAATGGGCAAAGGATGTGGGACATGAGTGACTGGGAAAGGCTTTGGAGGACGGATTTGAAATTTACTGCATGTTTCACACTTAAAAAGAACCATATGAAAATGATGTACCGATGGTACCTAACTCCAGTAAAACTTGCTAAAATGTACAGAACAAGTTCTAATAAGTGCTGGAAATGTAGAGAAAAGGAGGGTACGTGTTAGGATATTTCCGTTCCACCTTAAGAAGGGAGCAGGTTGTTGTGTCACAGCCTGCATATTTCCTGTTCACAGGATGTTTCTGTTTTTGTATATAGCTTTTGTTTCCTCTCTCTGCGCCTGGACATCGAAGCAGGCAGTCATGTTTTTTTCTTTGTTCTGACCAACGCTGAATAAAGTTGTAAATAATGCTCTCCTGAGTGCATCTTTCGTTGTGCGAACTCTGCAAAGGGCGTGCACAGTCCTTGGAATGTGGAAAGATGTTTCTGAGGCTTGTGTCGCTAATTGACTGATACTGCGTTTCTACGGGAGGTTGATGGATCGTCCGGAGACGGCATGGGGGCATGATGGCCTTTGTCTCCCTGGCAGTATCCCAACAGTACGTTCTATCATATGTGGTGGGAATGTAAGGTTATTAAAAGCTTCTGGGAAATGTTCTATAATGAGTTGAAGAAAATGTTTAAAATAACTTTTGTTAAAAACCCAGAAACGTTCTTACTAGGATTGATAGTGTTATGTACTGAAGTTCTCACCCTGGGCCAGCAGGGATACTGTAGATAGTTTTCACTCAGGTCCGCATATGCAAATAAGGAATTGAAAGTGATGTTCAGTGATTGGATAGTTACAGAAAGTTGTTACTGTTGCCATGTAGTTGAGCTCTATATAAGCAGGTTGGCTGAACCCTTCAGCCCTGTTCTGTTCTGGCCTGTGAATAAACAAGAGCTGTCAGAATTGCTGTGTCGTCTGATATGATCACCCACAACTTAACACTGGTGACGAAGATGGGATTGATGGACAACAGAACACAGCCAGACGCGGCCACCCTCTGAGCTGAGCTGAATCACTGAACAGAACCAATTCAGAGCTGACCATTCTGGCTAGAGCACGGTGTTCCATCCATCGCCCTCCATGTCGGCATCAGAACCATGGCTTCACTCGTGCCTCTACTGCCTTTTGCCCCAGCCTCTGAATCATGGGACGCCTACCTCGCTGGTTCGACTGCTACCTCCAAGCAAACAAGCTGACGGAAAGGTCAAAGGACCGTAAGCAGGGCCTATTCCTCAGCCTCTATGGGCCCAAGGTGTTGAGACAGCCCATGTTTTGGTTGCACCACTAGCAGTCCAGGCAGCGCTGTGGGACGTGGCTCAAGAGAAGCTCTGCAACCACTACACGCCGAAGCCGTCCAAGATTGCTGCCCGCCATGTGTACTACCACCGGAACCAGGCAGAGGGGGAGTCAATTAACAACTACACCGCCGCCCTCCGACAGGCCGCAATGCACTGCGAGATCTGAGATTTAGACAATGCCCTGATGGATTGAATCATCTGCAGGGTCCGGGACATCTGTCTGCAATGGCATCTTCTCGCCAAGCCAGACCTCATGCTGCAGAAACCCACTGAGGAGACCACGGCCTTGGAAGCTGCTGAACGCTCCGCCCAGGAGATCCACAAGACCAGCTTAGGCACAGGGTTGGGGATTTGGACACTACCACAGTGCCCCCAACCATGCTCGTGGCTCCGGAACAGATGCTTACAGATGGTGAGGCTCCACCTACTTGCAAACTGTGGGCATGGAGCTGAACCAAGCCGCTTCAGAGGGTCTGCCGGACTCCCCACAGACTCAGACCACTGCCGTGCCTGACATTCCGCCAACTCCACTTGCGCAGGTTCCACCCACAGCAGCGGATCCAGGGGACTTGGTTTCAATGCAACCTAGGGTCGCACTACAGCCTCAGCAAGAATCGGGCAGACCCCTGGACCTGGGTACCAGCCCTCGGCTGTCTGGCAGAGTTTCCAAGTGCCCAACTTATTTAAAGGACTATGTCGTTGGACATGTAACACTGTCGGTCTAATGGAAGCATGTGAAATGTAACCGATATGCTTTTGTGCCTAATTGAACCATTACATGTAGTGCTGTATATAAGGAAACCATCACGATTGGTACTAACGCCTTATCTCGGTGGGGAGGGGTGTTATGTACTGAAGTTCTCACCCTGGGCCAGCAGGGGGATACTCTAGATAGCTTTCACTCAGGTCCGTATAGGCAAATAAGGAATTGAAAGTGACGTTCAGTGATTGGATAGTTACAGAAAGTTGTTACTGTTGCTTTGTAGTTGAGCTCTATATAAGCAGGCTGGCTGAACCCTTCAGCCCTGTTCTGTTCTGTTCTGCGAATAAACAAGAGCTGTCTGAAGAATTGCTGGGTCGTCTGATATGTTCACCCACAACTTAACAGATAGGAACTGAACTTCTTAAAGAACAGAAGAAAATATTTATGTATGCTACAACAGCCGCAAAATTTTGTTAGCCCAAGGATAGAAGGAAGAAAAGACACCAACGAAAGAAGAATGGCAAATCAAGCTAATGGACTATGCAGAAGTGGCAAGATTAATGGCAAAGCTCAGAGACTATGAGAACGAGAAGCTAAAAAAAGAGTGGGAATCGTTTATTGTTTATGTGCAAATAATACTGTAAACAAGTTGATACATTGGCAGGATTTTAAGTAAATGCTTGCAACTAGTAGAAAATTAGATAAAATTAAGGGAAATAATAATTGGAAAAGTGTAAGTATGGAAATGCAGAAGAATTGGGTTAATATAAGGAACCAGAAGTGGGTATGAGGGGAAGTCCAGAGATTTAAAAAATCTCAAAGAGAAGGTACTTGTATAAATTTAGATTTGGTAGAAATGTGAGTTAATTACTGCTTTTATTTGTGAAAATGTAACTGTCCAAAAGTAATAAAAAATTATTTACAAAAAAAGCACATATCTCTGCCTGAAAAGAGTCAGGCAAAAGGCAAGTGTGAAGAAGCCCAATGACATTCAAGTCAGTGTTTTTTATCCTAAAAAGATAGGCAGATATATATACGAATAATTAAATGAAGGGAATACCTCTAAGGATATGCTCAGTTCAGGAATTTGTGAGGCTAGTTATGATAGTGATCACAAGTTCATTCACAAGTTCTTTCAAACAAAAATCCCCTTCTGGTTCCCTCCCCACAATGTTATCTCTCAGCAAATTTGGGGGTGGGGGTGGAGGCTTTTTAGTTGTTGTGACTGTTAGACAATTGGGAGTCAGAGATTCTTGCAAATTTACTGCACATTACCCAGAAATCTACCAGTACATCTAGGTTCACCTTCCGTCCATCTTTGGTTTAGGCAGGATATTCAATTAAATGGTGCAAATGTGTCTTGGATGAGTCAAGGAATTGCAGTTTCTGCTTCCTTTGTGCAAGAAGATCTAGTCTGCCTGTTGGCTGGAGTGAAGCAAAGCCAAAGCATATGGTCTTGGAAAATGTAAGGCAAAGACTGGGCAACCAGCCGACCTCCAGGAACATGGGCAAACGCCTTGGTGTAGTGCTAAGAAATCCAGAATCCCCCTCAGGAATTAATTCTGCAAGTTCTTTCAACTTAGTAAAAGCTGACACAGGTTGATGCCTTTGTTAAATTTTTAAAATCCCCCAGTATGTTCTATTGCTGTCAATATGTGTGAGTCCTTCATTAATGTCCAAGTGCAACTTTATTCCATTTTTCAGGAAATATGGCCTTCCCATGTTTATAAATGCAAGCATAGCATTGGGCCCTTGGAAAACACTGTGAACTTGAGAGTCGGCCATCAGGTAAACAGAAAAGCGATGTTCAGTCGAGGCCTCCTCCGTAAGGGCCACATAAGCATAGACAAAATACATTCCACTTTCCAAGATTTCCAGTGAGGAGGGACTTGCGGTCAGTGCAGAGCCAGGGCAAATGGGTTTCCATTCCCAATGGATGGTCTTGTCAGAAGGGACTGGAGCTTGCAAGCATAAACCAGAGGAGAAGAACACCAAAAACAAAGTACAAAAAATGGTTATTGTTGTTGTACTATTATGTGCAGCAAAATGGTATCCGACAGTCTCACTTCCTAGGCCTCCTTTCCAGTGTTCTAACCAGTCATCTCTGTCTCCTAGATACTTCCACATTTCTTTTCCAACTAGCTTTCTGCATTCTGTGGCTACTGAGGAAGCTCAGCCTTCATTGAGCTAATTTTTTGGGGGGAGGCAGGGCCCGCTAGCTGTTTTAGGTTTTTTTTACTTCTGCAAACCATGTGACGATTGCCCAACACGCTGATGCATGTGTAAGGAGTTCCTGCACATGAGGGGAGGGATCCTGGGCTAATTGGATGTGGAGAAGTTCAGTACCAATACTTCGGTATGCGTGTAGAGCCCCATCACACAAGGGCGGAGGTGCCTGGCTAACATGCACAGCTGGGGGGGGGGGTAGGACATGCAGCAACAGCCCTGCAACTCCCTCATGTTCATTCAATATGAGAGAGACTTTGAGTCAACCTCACACTCAGATCCTGTGTGTGTGCAGAATTAGTCCTTATGCCTTGCTTTTGCATAGGCAGCACCAGTGAAGGGGGCAGAGGAAACTTCAAGAAATAATCAGCTTTCCTCAATACCATTATGAAACTGAATGGATGGATGAATAGTAATCACAATAGTAGAATTGTCCTTCATCATTTTAACTACCCTGAGACATATTTGATGAAAAGAAGTATAGAAGTGTCTTAAATAAATAAAAGATGGTAATTAAAAAATAATCAAGCAGATCTGAGTACTTACAAGATCCATGAATCCAGCAAGTCTTGGGTGACTGTGGAGAAAAGAAAAGTTGGGAATTCACTATGTAATTACTCAAGTATTCCTTTCATACGGGGGCACCCAGGTCCAATCTCTATTTGGCCACGAAGTCACAGTCTCTCAGCCTAACCTACCTCACATGTTGCTGTGAGGCCAAAATGCTACTTGACTTCCGGGGGGGGGGGGGGGAGAGAGAAAATCTGCAAACACAGCATTCAAACTGTTTCTCGCTCTCAGATAAAAGCAGCTCTTAGTTAACGAAAGCATAATTCATCTTTTGTAAACAGTGCTTAGTATTAGTGGCAAATGGAGATGGGCAAACAGGCTTAGACTCACCTGAAGAGGAATCAGGCTTGTTCCAATGCCCCAAAACCCTTGCACGTTTTACATATCTGAGACAATGATTGAAAATTCTATCTGCTGCCCTTTATCCCATCTCCAAGAAGAGAATCATAGAATCATGGAATCCTAGAGTTGGAAGAGACCACAAGGGCCATCGAGTCCAACCCCCTGCCAAGCAGGAAACACCATCAGAGCACTCCTGACATATGGTTGTCAAGCCTCTGCTTAAAGACCTCCAAAGTAGGAGACTCCACCACACTCCTTGGCAGCAAATTCCACTGTCGAACAGCTCTTACTGTCAGGAAGTTCTTCCTAATGTTTAGGTGGAATCTTCTTTCTTGTAGTTTGGATCCATTGCTCCATGTCCGTTTCTCTGGAGCAGCAGAAAACAACCTTTCTCCCTCCTCTATGTGACATCCTTTTATATATTTGAACATGGCTATCATATCACCCCTTAACCTCCTCTTCTCCAGGCTAAACATGCCCAGCTTAGCCGTTCCTCATAAGGCATCGTTTCCAGGCCTTTGACCATTTTGGTTGCCCTCCTCTGGACACGTTCCAGTTTGTCAGTGTCCTTCTTGAACTGTGGTGCCCAGAACTGGACACAGTACTCCAGGTGAGGTCTGACCAGAGCAGAATCCAGTGGCACTATTACTTCCCTTGATCTAGATGCTATACTCCTATTGATGCAGCCCAGAATTGCATTGGCTTTTTTAGCTGCCGCGTCACACTGTTGGCTCATGTCAAGTTTGTGGTCAACCAAGACTCCTAGATCCTTTTCACATGTACTGCTCTCAAGCCAGGTGTCCCCCATCTTGTATTTGTGCCTCTCATTTTTTTTGCCCAAGTGCAATACTTTACATTTCTCCCTGTTAAAATTCATCTTGTTTGTTTTTGCCCAGTTCTCTAATCTGTCAAGGTCGTTTTGAAGTGTGATCCTGTCCTCTGGGGTGTTAGCCACCCCTCCCAGTTTGGTGTCATCTGCAAATTTGATCAGGATGCCCTTGAGTCCATCATCCAAGTCATTGATAAAGATGTTGAATAAGACCGGGCCCAAGACAGAACCCTGTGGCACCCCACTAGTCACTCTTCTCCAGGATGAAGAGGAACCATTGATGAGCACTCTTTGGGTTCGGTCAGTCATCCAGTTACAAATCCACTGAGTGGTAGCATAGTCAAGACCACATTTTACCAGTTTCTTTACAAGAATATCATGGGGCACCTTGTCAAATGCCTTGCTGAAATCAAGGTAGGCTACATCCACTGCGTTCCCTTCATCTACCAGGCTTGTAATTCTGTCAAAAAACGAGATCAGGTTAGTCTGACATGACTTATTTTTCAGAAATCCATGCTGACTATTGGTGATCACAGCATTCCTTTCTAGGTGCGCACAGACTGTTTGCTTAATGATCTGCTCCAGAATCTTCCCTGGTATTGATGTCAGACTGACTGGGCGGTAATTATTTGGGTCCTCTCTTTCCCCCTTTTTGAAAATAGGGACAACATTTGCCCTCCTCCAGTCTGCTGGGACTTCGCCTGTTCTCCAGGAATTCTCAAAGATGACTGCCAGTGGTTCTGAGATCACATCTGCCAGTTCTTTTAATACTCTTGGATGCAGTTCATCTGGCCCTGGAGACTTGAATACATCTAAACTGGCCAAGTATTCTTGTACTATCTCCTTAGTTATTCTGGGCTGTGTTTCCTTTGCTGAATCATTTGCTCCAAATTCTTCAGGTCGGGCATTGTTTTCCTTATCGGAGAAGACTGAGGCAAAGAAGGCATTGAGGAATTCAGCCCTTTCTGTGTCCCCTGTTTGCATTTCACCATCTTCTCCTCTGAGTGACCCCACTGTTTCTTTGCTCTTCCTTTTGCTACGAACATACCCATAGAAGCCTTTTTTGTTGCTTTTAACCTCTCTAGCAAGCCTGAGTTCATTCTGTGCTTTAGCTTTTCTGACTTTGTGTCTACACGTGCTGGCTATTTGTTTGAATTCCTCTTTGGTGGTTTCCCCCCTTTTCCATTTTTTGTACACATCCTTTTTTAATCTTAAATCAGTTAAAAGTTCTTTAGGTAGCCACCCTGGCTTCTTTAGGCACCTTCCATGTTTCCCTCTCATTGGTATTGCCTGACGTTTTGCTTTTAGTATCTCCCTCTTAACAAACTCCCAGCCATCATGAACTCCCTTTCCTTTTAGTATTACTGTCCATGGGATCTCACCCAGCACTTCCCTAAGTTTTATGAAGTCGGCTTTCTTAAAGTCAAGAAATTGAGTCCTAGTATGCTTGGCTGCTCCTTTCCGCTGTATAGTAAACTTCAGAAGAGCATGATCACTCGCGCCTAATGATCCTTCCACTTCTACCCCACTAACCAGGTCATCAACATTGGTTAGGACCAGATCTAAAATGGCTGTTCCTCTTGTTGCTTCTCCCACTTTCTGGACAATGAAGTTGTCTGCAAGGCCAGTGAGGAATCTGTTTGACCTTATGCTCTTGGCTGAGTTTGACATCCAACAAATATCCGGGTAATTGAAGTCCCCCATTACTACTATCTCCCTTCCTTTTGCATGCTTGGCCATCTGTTCCAGGAAGGCATCATCTATGTCCTCCGTTTGGCTTGGGGATCTATAGTAAACTCCCACAATGAGGTCCCTGTTATTCTTCTCTCCCTTAATTTTGACCCAAATGCTCTCACTTTGGCTTTGATGTTCTAAATCTTGGATCTCTTCACAGGTATACACATCCCTGACATATAACGCCACTCCTCCTCCTTTCTTGTCTGGTCTGTTTCTCTGAAATAGATTGTATCCCCCCATTATTACATTCCAATCGTGGGACTTATCCCACCAGGTTTCAGTGATGCCTATTATGTCATATTTAGTTTGCTGTACCAAGAGCTCAAGCTCATCTTGTTTATTTCCCATGCTTTGCGCATTAGTGTACAGACATTGAAGTCCATTAATCATTCCCCCGTGTCTCTTATTTAAGGATTTTTTCCTCCCACCACTACGTCTGCGTGCTGTTTGCTCCATTTGGTCTATGACATTTGGATGATCATCTTCATCAATTGATAGGCTCCTACCTTCAGGAGCACTGTCTCCCTCCCCCACATTAGTCAGTTTAAAGCCCTCCTGATGAGGTTTCTGAGATTTTTGGCAAAAACATTTCTCCCAACTGTTGTGAGGTGCAGCCCATCGCTTGCCAGAAGTCCATCTTCAAGAAACTGCAGTCCGTGATCTAAGAATCCAAACCGTTCCTGTTTACACCATTATTTTCCCCTCTCTCCCTGGGCCACGTCGTTCAACTGGGAGGAGAGATGAGATGACAATTTGTGCATTTAGTTGCTTCAATTTCCTGCCGAGAGCCTCGTAGTCTCTTTTGATCTTCTGGAGGCTATTGCTTGCAGTGTCATTGGTTCCCACATGAACCAAGAGGAAGGGGTATTTGTCAGTGGGTTTTATGATTCCTTGCAGTCGTTCAGTTACATCTTGGATCTTAGCCCCGGGGAGACAGCACACTTCCCGAGACATCTTGTCAGGCCCACAAATCACTGCTTCTGTTCCCCTCAGTAGGGAATCCCCTATCACCACTACACGCCTCCTCTTAGGTTTGGTCGGGGTTCTTCCATGAGCTGTCCGTTCCAAGGTCGCCTGCACATTCCCTGAGGACTGACTTTGCTGCTCGTCTTCATTTACCTGATCGACAGAAATGAGGGAGAGATCCTCAAATGGAGTCTGCTCTTCGTCTTCCATGCTAGGGGAGAGGACCTCAAAGCGATTGTGTAATTCTAAACAATCAGAACGAACCCTGGGCCTCCTACTTCTTTGAGTCACGTTTCTCCATATATCCGGCTCCTGTGTTGGTGAACTAGCCTCCTTCTCTGGGGAGTCCCCTGTCTCCTCCTTGATGGAGACGGTGTGGTCTGTTGCTTCCAAGAAGAGCTCCAGCTCTCTAATTCTTTGGAGCGTAGCTACCCTTTCCTCCAGTTTCTGGACTTTGTCTTTTAAGAGGGCAATCAACATGCAATTGCTGCAGGTAAAGCTGCCTGCAACCTTTGGCAAGATGGCAAACATTGCGCAGGAACTGCAGGCGACAGCAGCTGTTCCCTCCCCCTCCATCTTGAGAATGTGTCGTTGGGGGTGGCTACAGCGGTCCTCCATCATAAAAAGTGTGCAGACAGGACAAATAACTCCCCCCCCAAAAAACCTAGGTCTCCCCCAACAAACGTTTGAGACTAGCTCCCCTAAATCTAAAAGATGGATCAAACTGCGCACGCCGCTAGGCGCGCGCCGCTGCCCTGCTAGCTCTGATAAGCTCCTCCCACAGCTAATCACCTTCCTCAACAGAAACCCTGCCCCCTCTGACCTTTGCACAGGGAAAACAGCTAATCAGCCACAAAGAAACACAAGCACACAAGAGAAAACCCTTTTTGCTCCTTCTTCAACTGCTTTCCTGCTAGCTCTGATCTCGGGTTCCAGGGCAGAGTATCGGGGGCAAGCAGAAACTCATCTGATGGTGGGAGAAGCCCAGCAGGCCTCTCCTCCTCAGATGTTTGTGAAGATGCTGCCAGCATGAATATCACTGAGAGCCAGCACTCATGAGTTGTAGCAGCACAACAACTCCAGTGGGAAAAGGAGCTGCCAGCAGACCATGTTCCATCTTGGGAGCAGCATTTCACTGTAATCAGGGGAAGCCCCAGCAGGCCTCCCCCTCCCCAAAAGAGCTGCTGCTGCCACCTGCTACCCTCCCCCCTCCCTTGGCCACCAAGCTGAATTGTGTCCCCTTCGGGATGGGGGTACCCAGCCACAGAGGGAAGGAAGGATGAGCGAGCTTGTCCATAAGCTGCCTTGAGTCCCTGTCAGGGAAAAAGGAGGGGTATAAATTCAAATATAATAATAATACTATAAATTATTATAGTAGGGGTGTATGCTCCCAATGAGAAAAAAGCAGCTTTTTTCAAGAACTTAGAAACAAAGCTGTTGGATTACCTGGAAGATAAAGTATTACTCCTCGGAGACTTTAATGGGGTAATAAACCCACAACTAGACAAATCTGGAGGGAATAAAGGACAGGGGAAATTACAGTCTAGCTTTGTGAATATGACTGAAAGCTTTGACTTAAAAGACTCTTGGAGATATAAGCATGGGCTAGAGAGATAATATACGTATTTTTCCAAACCAAATAAATCGGCTAGCAGGATAGACTCCATATGGGTTTCCATAGATATGCTTAAAAGGATTGAGGAGTCACAGATTATACCAAAAACAATCTCAGACCATAACCCGGTCTTATTAAGAATAAAATCAGATTGGAGAACAGGAACAAGGAGATGGAAATTGAATGAATCTTTATTGAAAGAGGAAAAAATAGTAGAGGGTACTAAAAATACATTGAAGGAATATTTTGAATTAAATAATAAACAAGTGTGTGACGTTAGAACAATATGGGACACTGGCAAGGCAGTTATTAGGGGATACTTTATAAAACAAAATGCCTTACAAAGAAAAGAAAGCGATAAGGAGAAAATGGGATTGTTAGAAGAAATAAAGGAAAAGGAAAAAGAGCTGAATAAACAGCTAAACAACGAAAAAATTAAAAAAAGAAATCAAATTATTACAGGCAGAATACAAGTCGAAAATAGAACAAGAAATTGAATGCAATCTGAAAATGTTTAAACAGAACAATTTTGAATTTGCACATGAACAACTCAAAAAAGGAAAAAGGAAAAAGGAAAAACAAATCAACAGAATAAAAATAGGTGATTCCAAAAGAATATTACAAAAATTTCTTAAATATTATGAAGATTTGTATTTTAAAAATGTAGACATAGGGGAAGAAGTAGAATATTATGTAACCCAACAGAAAATCTCAGAGGTTAAAAAAGAGAAAGTCCAAATGTTTAATGCTCTGATATCAACATTAGAAATCAGGAATGCAATCAAGAAGGCTAAAACAGGGAAAACACCAGGCCCAGATGGTCTCCCAGTGGAATTCTATAAAAAAATGGAAGAGATTTTAATACCACTAACCGAAATAATGAATAACACCCTTAATTAAGGGAAAATCCCCAACTCATGGAAAGAAGCCTATGTAACACTAATACCTAAACAGGGAGGTGACCCAGAGTTAATATCCAGTCACAGGCCAATATCACTATTAAACTGTGATTATAAACTCTTTGCCAATATATTGGTAAGCAGGCTTAAAGAAGCTCTCAGAGGAATCATTCACCCAAACCAGACGGGGTTTCTCCCAGGAAGGCAAATTTCAGGAAATAATAATAATAATAATAATAAATTTTATTTATATCCCGCCCTCCCCAGCCGAAGCCGGGCTCAGGGCGGCTAACAACAATAAAACAGTACAAAAGTACAACATAAACAACATTCTAAAATCATTCATTATAAAAATTAATTAATTCAAGCCACTGGCAACCATTGGGCCAGAGCTCTGCGAAGATTGCCGAGGGAGGGAGTCAGGCTGTGCCCTGGCCAAAGGCCTGGTGGAACAGCTCTGTCTTGCAGGCCCTGCGGAAAGATGTCAAGTCCCGCAAGGCCCTGGTCTCTTGTGACAGAGCGTTCCACCAGATCGGAGCCACAGCCGAAAAAGCCCTGGCTCTAGTTGAGGCCAGCCTAACCTCTCTGAGGCCTGGGACCTTCAAGATGTTTTTATTTGAAGACCGTAGGTTTCTCTGTGGGGCATACCAGGAGAGGCGGTCCCGTAGGTACGAGGGTCCTAGGCCATATAGGGCTTTAAAGGTTAAAACCAGCACCTTAAACCTGATCCTGTACTCCACCGGGAGCCAGTGCAGCTGGTATAGCACCGGGTGAATGTGATCTCGCAGCGAAGACCTCGTAAGGAGTCTCGCTGCAGCATTCTGCACCCGCTGGAGTTTCTGGGTCAGTCTCAAGGGCAGCCCCACGTAGAGCGAGTTACAATAATCCAGTCTGGAGGTGACCGTCGCGTGGATCACAGTGGCTAGGTCAGGGCGAGAGAGGTAAGGAGCCAACTGCTTAGCTTGGCGGAGATGGAAAAATGCCGCCTTTGTTATAGCTGCAATCTGCGCCTCCATGGAAAGGGAGGTGTCGAAGATTACACCCAAACTCTTAACGGACGGTGCTGGCACTAATTGCGCCCCCGCAAGAGATGGGAGTTGCCCCCCCAATCCCATATCGCCCCGTCCCAGCCACAGGACCTCTGTCTTCGAAGGATTTAGCTTCAACCGGCTCCCACGTAACCATCCAGCCACAGCTTCCAAACATCTGGTCAGTGTGTCTGGGGCCGAGTCAGGATGGCCATCCATCAACAGATAGAGTTGGGTGTCATCGGCATACTGATGACAACCCAGCCCAAAACTCCGAACAAGCTGGGCGAGGGGGCGCATAAAGATGTTGAAAAGCATCGGGGAGAGTATCGCACCCTGAGGTACTCCACACACCAAGGAGTGGCGCGATGACAATTCCCCCCCAAGCGCCACCCTCTGTCCCCGACCAGAGAGAAACGAGCGCAGCCATTGAAGGACTGTGCCCTGGATCCCCACGTCGGCAAGGCGGTGGTCCAGAAGTTCGTGATCGACCATGTCGAAAGCTGCTGATAGATCTAGAAGAATCAGCAGCCCCGACCCGCCTCGATCCAGCTGTCTACGAAGGTCATCTGTTAGGGCGACCAGAGCCGTCTCGGTCCCATGACCAGCGCGGAAGCCGGACTGGAATGGATCCAGAGCCGATGTTTCATCCAGAAACCCACCAAGCTGTTCAGCAACCGCTCTCTCAATCACCTTACCCAGGAACGGAAGATTCGAAACCGGGCGGTAATTGGATAGATCTAAAGGATCTAATGATGTTTTCTTTAAGAGCGGGCGCACCACTGCCTCCTTCAGTTCCCCTGGGAATGTCCCCGTGCCAAGGGACAAATTGATGATATCCCCCAGGAGGGCCCGCACCTCGTCTGGACACGCTCTAATCAGCCAAGACGGGCACGGGTCGAGAGGACAGGTGGTGGGCTTTCCAGCTCGGAGGAGTCTGTCCACATCGGCTGGGGATATCTGGTCGAAGTGGTCCAATACTGGACCCGAGGACAGTCGAGGGGCCTCCAGTTCCTTTATTGTATCCAAATTGGCAGGGAGGTCATGGCGGAGCGACAAGACCTTCTCCGCAAAAAAGCTCGCAAATGCCTCACAGCCGTGTGTCAATTTGTTATTTAAATTTGGCTGTCCCTCAAGGGACGTTAAAGACCTGATTATACTAAATAATTGCGCTGGGCGAGAGCTAGCGGATGCAATGGAGGCCGAGAAGTATGACTTCTTAGCAGCCTTCACCGCCATCTCGTAGGTTTTCATAAAAGCCCTATAAGATGTTCTTGAGGCTCCGTCACGGGCACCCCGCCATACTCGCTCTAGCCGTCTGAGGTCCCGCTTCATTTTCCGGAGCTCCTCGGTAAACCAGGGAGCCCGGTTTCTGCGGGGTCGCAGAGGGCGCTTAGGTGCGATCTCATTGATGGCTGCCAGGAGCTGGGCATTCCAGCCCTCAACAAGCTCAGTCAATGAGTCGCCAGGGGGAGCAAGGTCCCGCAAGGCTTGGCGGAATCTCTCAGGGTCCATCAGCCTCTGCGGGCGAGCCCAAATTGGCTCGCCACCTAAGCAGGGTGGGGGTGGAAAGTCAATCCTGGCTTTCAGAGCGTAGTGATCAGACCATGGCACCTTAATCGAAGGAGACATGATCACATCTATACCGACGCCAAAGATCAAATCCAGCGTGTGGCCTGCTTGATGTGTGGGGCCCGGAACAAACTGGGAGAGCCCTAGTGTCGCCATGGAAGACACCAGGTCCAGAGCCTGTGAGGAGGGAGTGGCATCAGCATGGATGTTGAAGTCCCCCAATACCAATAGGTTAGGGAACTCCAAGGCCCAGCCGGCCACCGCCTACAATAGGCCTGACAGGGTGGCTGCTGGTGCGCTAGGTGGCCGGTACACCAGCCAGACAGCCAAGCTCTCCTCGGAGCCCCACACTAGGCCAACACATTCGATGCCGGGGATCGATGGCGATGGTAGAGCCCTGAAAGGACAATCTTCCCGGATTAATAATGCCACCCCTCCCCCCCGGCCCACAGTCCGCGACTGGTGGAGGACAGAGAAACCCGGGGGCGCCATCTCTCGTAAGGTAACTGTTGCCCCTTCGCGCACCCAGGTCTCCGTCACACAAGCCAGGTCGACCCCCTGCGAGATAAAGAAATCTCGCAGGGTGGCGGTTTTATTGCCTATAGACCTGGCATTGCACAGCACCAGTGACGGAGGTGAGTAATCCTTGCTCACCCTACCCTCGTCCCTCGGGATGGGGCGCAGATTGGAAAGGGTACGAGCGTATCCATATCTCGATCCCCTTCGCCTGTAACATCTGCCCCCACCGCCATACCTCCCTCGCCCCTCCACGGTAGCAATCCCAGGCCTCATAGTGGCCTCCATTGATGGCAATTAATATTCTTTCGCAGCCTAGAACAATAAAACCTTAAAACAATAAAAACAAAAAACAAAAACAACCCAGAAAACAATAAAACAATACAAACAAAAACTGCAAAAATTACAAATTCATCAAAATCTAACAAATTCCCCAGCCCACCCAAACATCCATCCCACCCCCATATATAGAATCGAAAAGGAAAGGGAAAATACCAGAAACATTGCTGATATTTTGGAATATCTAGAAGCTAAAAGTGATAAAAGGGCAGCCCTGTTATTACTCAATACGGAAAAGGCATTCAACAATGTCTCCTGGCATTTTATGAAAAAACAGATAGAAATAATGGAACTAGGAACAAAATTTAGAAATGGAATTGAAGCAATATATCACCAACAAAGAGCTAGACTTCTTATAAATTGCAACCTTAAAGAAAATATCCCCATCGCAAAGGGGACAAAACAGGGATGCCCTTTGTCATCTCTGTTATTTATATTAGCCCTAGAACCACATTTACAAAATATCAGGAAAGACGAAAATACAAAAGGAATAGTGAGTGGGAAAAAGTCTTATAAAGTTAGAGCATTCACCAATGATCTAATTGCAACAACACAAGATCTGAAACAAAGCATACCAGCAGCTATAGACCTAATTAGTAAAATATGAATTATGGTGCTGGAGGAGACTCTTGAGAGTCCCATGAACTACAAGAAGATCCAACCTCTCCATTCTGAAGGAAATCAGCCCTGAGTGCTCACTGGAAGGACAGATCGTGAAGCTGAGGCTCCAATACTTTGGCCTCCTCATGAGAAGAGAAGACTCCCTGGAAAAGACCCTGATGTTGGGAAAGATGGAGGGCACAAGAAGAAGGGGACAACAGAGGACGAGATGGTGGGACAGTGTTCTCGTAGCTACCAGCATGATTTTGACCAAACTGTGGGAGGCAGTGGAAGACAGGAGTGCCTGGCGTGCTCTGGTCCAGGGGGTCACGAAGAGTTGGACACGACTAAATGACTAAACAACAACAAAAGAAAATATGGAAGAATAATGACCAAAAACTTAACACAGGAAGAGAAAAGAGAATTACAAGAAAGAACAGGCCTGGAAATTAAAAAAAGGTTAAATATCTGGGGATCTGGATATGAACGAAAAGTATAAACCTGTATGAAGACAACTACATTAAATCCTGGAAAGATCTTTTAAAAAAATATCTTTGGGGAAGAATCTCAGCAGTGAAAATGAATATTCTTCCCAGAATGGTTTTTTTGTTCCAAACAATACCAATCCTGGGAAGATTGAAATGTTTCCAAGAATGGAAAAAGGAAATAGCAAGATTTGTTTGGAACGGAAAGTAACCGAGAATTAAACACCAATTACTAATAGATAAAAAAGAGAGAGGAGGCTTTGCGTTTCCAGACCTAGAATTATACCATGCAACTGCAGGATTGGTATGGCTAAAAGAATGGCTCACTTTAAAAGATACTGATGTGTTAGATCTTGAAGGCCACGACAATCAGTACAGATGGCATGCTTACTTAATATATGAAAAAGTGAAGGCCCACAAGGGGTTTTTGAGCCATGTGATAAGAAAATCATTTTATAAGATATGGATTAAATATAAAGGATTACTGAAGCCAAAGATACCAATGTGGACCTCACCCGCAGAAGTCATAGCAGTTAAAAAGAGGAATATGAAAAGAGAGTTGCCCATGTACCGATTATTACTAGAAGCAGATAAAGATGAGCGAACTTTGAAGAAAAATGATGAAATCAAAAGCCACCTGTTGAATTGGCTCCAATATTTTCAGTTAAACCAAAGACTGTGTATAGATAAGAAAGAAGGTATTGCAAAAGAAACATCCAAATTTGAAAAAGAGTTAACCCACAATAAAGGAAAACATATTTCATGAATTTATGACTACTTATTAGAATGGGAAGTAAAAGAGGAAGAAGTTAAACTAGTAATGGTAAGGTGGGTGCAGGACCTTGGATACAATATCTCCATGGAACAATGGGAAAGATTGTGGAGGACAGATATTAAATTCAGGGCATGCTACCTCAGGGAAAACACTATGAAGATGTTATACAGATGGCATCACACCCCTTTAAAACTCGCTAAAATGTATAAAGGCAGGTTGTCAACATACTGGAGATGCAAAAAGTACATAGAGTCAGATTGTCATATGTGGGGGAACTGTCTTGTTATCCCTGAATTTTGGAACAACATCTACAGCGAACTGAAAAAGTTATTTAAATTTACATTAAAAAAAACCCAGAGATCTTCCTATTAGGTATACTAACAATAGAATTTTTTAAAAGTATAAGACCATTGTTTATGGATGCAATCACAGCAGCTAGAATAATAGTGTCAAGAAACTGGAAAAATGAAACACTACCAACGATAACAGAGTGGCAGACTCTTATGACAGAGTACCTGCAACTAGCAAAACTGACAGGAAGAGTCAGAGGAGTTTCAAACCAGAAAGTATATGCAGAGTGGAAAATATTTAAGGAATATTTAAAATTGTATTGTACAAACAACAACATACTTGCAGAACTAGATTGATACTTGTAAGCAAAAAGTGTATCAGATATCTTATCGGAATATATAAAAATAATGTGAAATAATATAAATCTGTGTGAGAAAACATAGACAATATAAGTAGTATAATGAGAATGATTGAATCATAGAATCATAGAGTTGGAAGAGACCACAAGGGCCATCGAGTCCAACCCCCTGCCAAGCAGGAAACACCATCAGAGCACTCCTGACATATGGTTGTCAAGCCTCTGCTTAAAGACCTCCAAAGAAGGAGACTCCACCACACTCCTTGGCAGCAAATTCCACTGTCAAACAGCTCTTACTGATTGGAAGTTTTACATTTTAACTTGTTACTTAATTGTAATATACTGTATTTTCCTTTCTTTCTTTTTTTCTTTACTTTCATTACTTTTGCTTTGTATGACTTGTTATCTATGTATATATGTTTATGTGGGAAACTAATAAAGATTGTTAAAAATACATAAACAAATAATAATAATTCAAATATTATTATTATAAAAAGTATCTTTCTCATTTATCCAATCATTTCCAGATCAGTCTGTGAATTAATTTTTAAAAGTCATCTTGAGAATTGATCAGCTTCTTAGTGTGAATTTCTCCTAATAGACATTTTCCTATGCAATTACTTGTAATGTAATGCATTTTGTATATTATTTTCACTAATACGAGACATTTTTAATTACTGTATTTTTGGCTCTTTTCCCCCTCCACTTTTTCCCCTCCAAAAATGAAGGGGAAATGTGTGTGCGTCCTATGGAGCGAATGCAGGGGGGAGGCAGGCAGGAAAAGCCCCCAAAAGCCGCACACAAGCTCCGCGCGGCTCTTGCGGGCTTTTCCTCAGGAGGGAGAAGGGACTGACGTGGCCAATCAGTCCCTTCTGCCTCCTCGTAGAAAAGCCCACAGAAGCCGCACGCTCCTTAAAGGGTGTGTGGCTCATGTGGGCTTTTGCGGGAGGTGGGGGTATTGCCATAGCCATGGGCAGCCTCTCCCGGCTGGAGAGCGGCTATGGCAGAAGCCAAGACAGTGAGCGGGAAGCATAGACAGCAAGCGGGAAGCATCCCGCTCGGTGTCTTGGCTTCCTCTTTAGTCGTGCGCCTCCAGCCGGGAGAGGGTGCATGGGGCTAAAGAAGCCATAGCCCCGGGCTTCCCCGGCAGCCCCGAGAAGCTTGCGGAGCAGCGGGAAGGCTTCGTGCCTTTCCACTGCTCCCCAACCTGCTCTTTGGGGCTGGTGGTGGGGGAAAGCAGTGCTTCCCCCCACCGCCAGCCCCACAAGCTTGGGGAGCAGCAGAAGGCTTCGCGCCTTTCCGCTGCTCCCCAACCTGCTCTTTGGGGCTGGTGGTGGGCTTCCGCCCGCCAGCCCCAAATAGCAGGTCGAAATGAACCTGAAGCCTGGAGAGCGAGAGGGGTCAGTGCGCGGGACCCCTCTCGCTCTCCAGGCTTCCAAGGTAGCCGCCTGAAGGTAACTGAACGCACCTTGAAGGGCACCTTGTTTTAGAGGGGGAGGACAAGGGGAGGGGAATTCTCCCCCTCTCTGCGCAGCGCCTCCTGCCGCTTCGCTGAAGGGGCACTGGGCAGAGAGGGGGAGAATTTTTTTTTCTTGTTCTCCCCTCTAAAACAACGTGCGTCCTATGGTCCGGCACGTCCTATAGAGCGAAAAATACGGTAATAGCTTTCTCTGAATTTGTTTTATTTTTTTATTTTTTATATAATAATATTTATTAAGTTTTCCATTTTAACAATCTAATTAAAACCACATTAAAAACATTCCAAATTATAAAATTAACAAACAGTCCGAATTTTATGCCAAATTATAAATCTTTGGTTGACTTCCTATGCTCTGAGGTTCGGGGGGTGATGATGATCTCATATTTGTACTGCTTCTCTTTAATTAGTCCAGGTAATTCCAATAAGACAATCTGATGTTGTTCCTTCGTTAGTTCGTCTGGCAAGCAGGTTAGACCAATATAGTATATTTCTGTGTGGCTGTTTATTTTCCTGTCCGTGGCATTTCACTTTCACTTTTCTCATGTCTGTGATTTTCCACTGTGACACATCCCAAAATGGAGGAAATCTGGCTTTCTGCCATTTGTAACAAGCATATGTCCAAACCTATTTGTTTTATCTCCTTTCCAAGACAAATAAGCTGTACTTTAGCTAGAAACCATAATTTCCATCTTCTGTTTTTATCAATCCGTTGAAGGTAATTGCAAATTCAAAAATCATTTCCACACAGTTGTGCTGTGGTGGCAAGGTAAACTGCGTTTCCATGCACTCTGGCTTCCGTCACGGTGTTCTGTTGTGCCAGAAGCGGTTTAGTCCTGCTGGCCGCATGACCCGGAAAGCTGTCTGTGGACAAACGCTGGCTCCCTTGGCCTGAAAGCGAGATGAGTGCCACAACCCCAGAGTCAAATTCAACGGGACTTAACCATCCAGGAGTCCTTTACCTTTATCTTAATAAAAGGAAGATGTAAATCTTCTGCAATTCTTCTCACATATTTCACGACCGAGCAAAGAGATTTTGGTCTCATCACTCCAAATAACACTGTCCTATTGTTCTGCTGTCCAGTTAACATGGGTTTAGCCCAGTTTAGCCTTTTCAACCTTTGTTTGAAAGATAGCAATGGCTTTCCCCTTGGAATTCTAGCATTTAGACCATATTCCTGCAGTCTGCACCGAACTGTCCTTGCACTCAACTTCACATTACATCACGCCATGTCATCTTGTATACACTCAGATGATTTTCTTCTGTCATGTGGGCACAGTCTCTCAATTCCTCTATCATCACTTGCTGTTGTGCACCTTTTCCTGCCTTTACCAGTCTAATTTTGTAGTGACTGAGTCTCTTTCTTTTAATTTCTTTATAACTTTAGCTTTGTTCACTTAATAGTACTATTTTACTTCACTTTCTGGGTGACCAGTCAACTCTTTGCGCCATTTCTTTAAAGTTATTTATTATGTTTTACAAGCTCACTAAATGAAAGAACACAAAAAAACCAACCAACTTGATAGCAATCACACAACACACTGACCAATGTCCTCTCAGCTCTAGTACATACCATCAGTAGCTGAATCCTACCGTGACCTGACTGAATCATTGCCAAAACAAGATGACACCCGATTGGCTCTCTAAACACTCGTGCTCATTCAAATGAAGGAAAGCTACTGCATATCAACCTAAGCATGTTGTGCTTCCTTTTTCTGGTTCTTTGGCTATAACTTTTGATAGAATTCAGATAATTGAACAAACTTTGTTACATTACATTCTTCATTCCATTGATATTTTATGGTATTACTAAAAAAGAAGTGGTGTTATGAGCCATCAAACCTTGGAAATACACTTGGAAATGTTTCCACAATTTTGGCCACTAGTGTACCCATATTCTAGAGTCATAAACTGAATTTCCCCCAGTATTTAGCTATTGTTCCTCATGAAGCAAAAAGGAAACGAGTCATCAGTTCCTTCTTCTTCAGATCTTCATTATTATACTTGAATAAGGATGCAAGCTTTACCTTTGTGCTTGCATTTTTGTACACATTGCTGGGCTGGAGAACTGGCAAAGGGAGAATCTTGACAGATGACCATTTCACTTTGCATATTGTTTCTGAAAGTGCAAACCAGGCAAATGTGAACCAAATTGAATTTCAACCTCATTCCTGAGCCAGGCACATAATTATTCTGCTTGCAACGATTTGAGGTGCGATGCTCGTTTATGCCAGTACCTCTGCTTGAATCCTCATAAGACCCATATAAATAATAGACTACTTTTCTTAAAGAACTCAGAGTTCTGAGTGGCTGGCTTCCCCCGCCACCCTGACCTGATGAACAATTGTCATGGAACTGCACCTCGTGAGCAGGGGAGCAGGGTGTGCCAGAGTCTGGTGCTGAGAACGCCAAGGCTGCAGGTTTGATCCCCGTCTGGGACAGCTGCATATTCCTGCCTTGCAGGGGGTTGGACTAGATGATCCTCAGGGTCCCTTCCACCTCTACAATTCTATGATTCTGTGATTTGTGCCATTAGTGGAAGCCACAGTGCTTTGTCACAGCTCCTCTGACCATGGACAAGGAGGAGCTAAAAATAACATCTCATAGAGCACAGAGGGGGAACCACAGTTCTGGGTCCAACTATTTCCCTCCAGGCCCCTATACCTGGCCCTTGACACTCTTTCCAGGCCTCACACCCTCTTGCCAGGCCACACTCTCCAGGCAACCTGAGGGGCTTTTTTTTGCCTGGTTGGCATTGTCGCCCGGTTCTAGGATAGAGCGGTGGGGGCATCTAGTATGCTTGAGTGGCTGGAGGGGAGCCTGCTGTGAAAAGGTAAGCAGGGGTGGAGGAAGGGGGGCTGCCCCGGGTGTCACCACTGAGGGGGGTGACAAAATGCCATGCAACACTCTCTACGGGGCCTGCAGCATGCCCGAGCCACGCGTCTCTCTTGAGAGAGACACGGTGGCTTGGGTGCGTGCAGGCTCTGCACTGCCCAAACAGTCTGCCCACTGCTCCCCCCCCCCAGCTGTAGGACGGCTGAGTGGGAGGAGGCAGGCAGACTCTGGAGGCTCCACAGTGTGCCCCGTCCCTATGGGCAGCTCGCCCCGCCCCTGGGCATGCCACCCCAGGCGCCTGAGCGGCTTGCTTCGCCACTGAAGGTAAGACCCACACCTGTTGCTTCACCCACTTTTCCTTCAGACACCACCTGTCGGTAACACCTGGGCCATGGGAAGAAAAGCACCCCCCTGCCGTAGGGCAGAGATTCATTGATGCCTCTTCTATCCCACCTCCCAAGGAGCTTTAGGGGGCAGGTATGGTTTCTCCCCTTCCCCGTTTTATCCATGCCACAAGGGCCGGGAGCGCATGAATGGCCCCAAAGATGTTTTGTGACTTTATGACCTGGGGTCTCCTGAGTCACAGCAGTCTAATAACTATATTGCACTGGCTCTTCCTTAAAATTCCACTAGACCAATGCTGCAAAGTTCCAGTATTGTATTTCCCATAAAGTTACCATAGACATAAAATTGTTACAACTACTAATTAATACAAATCATCGATATACTAACATCAGTCATTCCATTGGGCTGCAGCAGCAGCATCAAAGATGGGAATTGGGGGCACCCCTTGGCACTCACCCCTCTGGGCGCTTCTCCCTCAAGGGGATCCTCGCAAGAACTTTGTAACTCGCAAGCACTGGAGCCCCTGTTTGCTTGCCCCCTCCCCCCCTCGCCTTTTCTGCTGTCTTGTGGTTGTAAACCTGAGGGCAGCGACTGGCTTATTTTGTTAATGATCTCACTCTGGGAGCTTTTTCAGCTGAAGAGTAGGAGGAAAATGTTTTAAATAAATCTTTCTCTAGAGGTTTGTTATCTGCTTACCTGTTTGTGATGGAGAAGAATGCAGGCGATAGAAAATGGAAGTAAAACCAGCATCAAGATGACCAAACATGCTGCAAGACACAGGGTAATCCTATAGTTTCTTGCTGTTTGGGGGTCACTGTGAGGGTTGGGCCCCTCTGTGAAAGCCAGCGCCTCCATGGCAGAAGCTCCAGCCAACCTGTGCTTACTGGAACTCCTTAAAATGTCTCCAGAAGTTAGTAGCCCTGAGCCATGGGAAAGATATTTATATGCTTGGAGGTTACCTTCTTTAACAAGGGGTGGAGTTTGTATTTCATCACAGTCTGGGCTGTAGAAGAGGAGACACATTGAGCGAAACTGACGTAGGAGGAGGAACTCTCCTCTGGCTCAAAACCCCACAAAGGCTGTGAAATGAAACTGCTCCAAGGACAGGAGAGGGCTGCTGAGGAAGACAATCACATCAGCTGCTTACGTTAAGGTTACCAGATTTTTTTCAATGAATCTGGGGACACTTTTCAACTTCACTGGATTTTGTCAAGGGACTGATTTGTAAATACAGGGACTATCCCCAGGAAACGGGGACGTCTGGGTAACCTTAGCTTACGTCTATGAAGCGTTGTAAAAGGGCACTGCATAATGAAATACAATGTACTGCAATTTATTTTTATCTAAAGTTTAAGAGACATAAGGTCAATATGTACAAGAGTTTTGGTTTTCCTTGTGAAACAGTCCAAGTATCTGAACTACGTGAGTTTCAAAAGCTTTGACTTAATATTAGGAATGTGCAGTCAAGCCATCTGAATGGCTCAAATCTATATATGAAATCAAGTCCCTGCCTCTGCTTCCTGATTCTTGTTGTCCTCCTTAAGGGCTGCAAATGCTGCAGCAGAAGAAGTTGCAACTGGCAGGGTTCCCCTCTGAAGGCAGCAACCTTCAGTCTGCCCCACTGGCTCTCCTCTGCCTGATCCTTCCTGCATGCCAAGGCTGCACCATCCCTTCTGTCTCTGAGCCTCGTGTCGTTTGGCTCCATTCCTAGCTTCTCTTTGGCTCCTCATTCCATCATTTGCCACGTCCCCATCTGCCATTGTTTTCTTTTTAGGTCCTCAGGGAATGTGCAGGTGACCTTGGAACGGACAGCTCACGGAAGAACCCCGACCAAACCTAAGAGGAGGCGTGTAGTGGTGATAGGGGATTCCCTACTGAGGGGAACAGAAGCAGTGATTTGTGGGCCTGACAAGATGTCTCGGGAAGTGTGCTGTCTCCCCGGGGCTAAGATCCAAGATGTAACTGAACGACTGCAAGGAATCATAAAACCCACTGACAAATACCCCTTCCTCTTGGTTCATGTGGGAACCAATGACACTGCAAGCAATAGCCTCCAGAAGATCAAAAGAGACTACAAGGCTCTGGGCAGAAAATTGAAGCAATTAAATGCACAAATTGTCATCTCATCTGTCCTCCCAGTTGAACGACGTGGCCCAGGGAGAGAGGGAAAAATAGTGGAAGTGAACAGCTGGCTTCGCAAATGGTGTAAACAGGAACGGTTTGGATTCTTAGATCACGGACTGCAGTTTCTTGAAGATGGACTTCTGGCAAGCGATGGGCTGCACCTCACAACGGTTGGGAGAAATGTTTTTGCCAAAAATCTCAGAAACCTCATCAGGAGGGCTTTAAACTGACTAATGTGGGGGAGGGAGACAGTGCTCCTGAAGGTAGGAGTCTATCAATTGACGAAGATGATCATCCAAATGTCATAGACCAAATGGAGCAAACAGCACGCAGACCTAGTGGTGGGAGGAAAAAATCCTTAAATAAGAGACACGGGGGAATGATTAATGGACTTCAATGTCTGTACACTAATGCACAAAGCATGGGAAATAAACATGATGAGCTTGAGCTCTTGGTACAGCAAACTAAATATGACATAATAGGCATCACTGAAACCTGGTGGGATAAATCCCACGATTGGAATGTAATAATGGGGGGATACAATCTATTTCAGAGAAACAGACCAGACAAGAAAGGAGGAGGAGTGGCGTTATATGTCAGGGATGTGTATACCTGTGAAGAGATCCAAGATTTAGAACCTCAAAGCCAAAGTGAGAGCATTTGGGTCAAAATTAAGGGAGAGAAGAATAACAGTGACCTCATTGTGGGAGCTTACTATAGATCCCCAAGCCAAACGGAGGACATAGATGATGCCTTCCTGGAACAGATGGCCAAGCATGCAAAAGGAAGGGAGATAGTAGTAATGGGGGACTTCAATTACCCGGATATTTGTTGGATGTCAAACTCAGCCAAGAGCATAAGGTCAAACAGATTCCTCACTGGCCTTGCAGACAACTTCATTGTCCAGAAAGTGGGAGAAGCAACAAGAGGAACAGCCATTTTAGATCTGGTCCTAACCAATGTTGATGACCTGGTTAGTGGGGTAGAAGTGGAAGGATCATTAGGCGCGAGTGATCATGCTCTTCTGAAGTTTACTATACAGCGGAAAGGAGCAGCCAAGCATACTAGGACTCAATTTCTTGACTTTAAAAAAGCCGACTTCATAAAACTTAGGGAAGTGCTGGGTGAGATCCCATGGACAGTAATACTAAAAGGAAAGGGAGTTCATGATGGCTGGGAGTTTGTTAAGAGGGAGATAGTAAAAGCACAACTTCAGGCAATACCAATGAGACGGAAACATGGAAGGTGCCTAAAGAAGCCAGGGTGGCTATCTAAAGAACTTTTAACTGATTTAAGATTAAAAAAGGATGTGTACAAAAAATGGAAAAGGGGGGAAACCACCAAAGAGGAATTCAAACAAATAGCCAGCACGTGTAGACACAAAGTCAGAAAAGCTAAAGCACAGAATGAACTCAGGCTTGCTAGAGAGGTTAAAAGCAACAAAAAAGGCTTTTATGGGTATGTTCGTAGCAAAAGGAAGAACAAAGAAACAGTGGGGTCACTCAGAGGAGAAGATGGTGAAATGCAAACAGGGGACACAGAAAGGGCTGAACTCCTCAATGCCTTCTTTGCCTCAGTCTTCTCCGATAAAGAAAACAATGCCCGACCTGAAGAATTTGGAGCAAATGATTCAGCAAAGGAAACACAGCCCAGAATAACTAAGGAGACAGTACAAGAATACTTGGCTAGTTTAGATGTATTCAAGTCTCCAGGGCCAGATGAACTGCATCCAAGAGTATTAAAAGAACTGGCAGATGTAATCTCAGAACCACTGGCAGTCATCTTTGAGAATTCCTGGAGAACACGCGAAGTCCCGGCAGACTGGAGGAGGGCAAATGTTGTCCCTATTTTCAAAAAGGGGGAAAGAGAGGACCCAAATAATTACCGCCCAGTCAGTCTGACATCAATACCAGGGAAGATTCTGGAGCAGATCATTAAGCAAACAGTCTGTGAGCACCTAGAAAGGAATGCTGTGATCACCAATAGTCAGCATGGATTTCTGAAAAATAAGTCATGTCAGACTAACCTGATCTCGTTTTTTGACAGAATTACAAGCCTGGTAGATGAAGGGAATGCAGTGGATGTAGCCTACCTTGATTTCAGCAAGGCATTTGACAAGGTGCCCCATGATATTCTTATAAAGAAGCTGGTAAAATGCGGTCTTGACTATGCTACCACCATTTGTAACTGGCTGACTGACCGAACCCAAAGGGTGCTCATCAATGGTTCCTCTTCATCCTGGAGAAGAGTGACTAGTGGGGTGCCACAGGGTTCTGTCTTGGGCCCGGTCTTATTCAACATCTTTATCAACGACTTGGATGATGGACTCAAGGGCATCCTGATCAAATTTGCAGATGACACCAAACTGGGAGGGGTGGCTAACACCCCAGAGGACAGGATCACACTTCAAAACGACCTTGACAGATTAGAGAACTGGGCAAAAACAAACAAGATAAATTTTAACAGGAAGAAATGTAAAGTATTGCACTTGGGCCAAAAAAATGAGAGGCACAAATACAAGATGGGTGACACCTGGCTTGAGAGCAGTACATGTGAAAAGGATCTAGGAGTCTTGGTTGACCACAAACTTGACATGAGCCAACAGTGTGACGCGGCAGCTAAAAAAGCCAATGCAATTCTGGGCTGCATCAATAGGAGTATAGCATCTAGATCAAGGGAAGTAATAGAGCCACTGTATTCTGCTCTGGTCAGACCTCACCTGGAGTACTGTGTCCAGTTCTGGGCACCACAGTTCAAGAAGGACACTGACAAACTGGAACGTGTCCAGAGGAGGGCAACCAAAATGGTCAAAGGCCTGGAAACGATGCCTTATGAGGAACGGCTATGGGAGCTCGGCATGTTTAGCCTGGAGAAGAGGAGGTTAAGGGGTGATATGATAGCCATGTTCAAATATGTAAAAGGATGTCACATAGAGGAGGGAGAAAGGTTGTTTTCTGCTGCTCCAGAGAAGCGGACACGGAGCAATGGATCCAAACTACAAGAAAGAAGATTCCACCTAAACATTAGGAAGAACTTCCTGACAGTAAGAGCTGTTCGACAGTGGAATTTGCTGCCAAGGAGTGTGGTGCAGTCTCCTTCTTTGGAGGTCTTTAAGCAGAGGCTTGACAACCATATGTCAGGAGTGCTCTGATGGTGTTTTCTGCTTGGCAGGGGGTTGGACTCGATGGCCCTTGTGGTCTCTTCCAACTCTATGATTCTATGATTCTATCATTCTATGATCACATACTTTGCTCCAGGTCCTCCTCTAATCACTCTGTATGTGGACCTGTCTCCCTCATGCCCCCCAACCTGCCCCACAGCATACAGCCCCCCATATCTTACACACTGCAGGGTTTCTTCAGAGCTGCCATCTCTGCTCAGTCTTTCATTGCCTTAGTTCCCTGTCTTCTCTTCTCTTTTTCTCAAGCCTTGTTTTCCACTTACATTTTCTTGAACCAAGGGCAAAAACAGAAGTAACATGAAAGCAGAAGTTGCCATGGGTTCTTCGCCCACCCTCTGTAGCCCAGGCTCAGCAGCACGCCTGTCCAGCTGCCGGCCCAACGGAAAGGGGTGGGCCTTGCTTTGGCAGACATCTGGCACAGGATTGCTCTGTCAGCCATTGCACTTCACCAGCTTCCTTCCAGACAGGGCTTTGTGGTGAAAACTGTGGTCCTCATCCATGTGTGTTTGTTTGCAAGGTCCACACAACATTGTGTCAGTTACAGATAGGTAGCCGTGTTGGTCTGCCATAGTCAAAATAAAAAAATTCCTTCCTGTAGCACCTTAAAGACCAACTAAGTTAGTTCTTGGTATAAGCTTTCGTGTGCAACTAACTTAGTTGGTCTTTAAGGTGCTACAGGAAGGAATTTTTTTATTACAACATTGTGTGCCTTTCAAAAAATCTAATCTGTATTTATTCATTCTAGGGGGATTCTGATTGAAAAATTTGAAAAATGCCAGTAGACCAGTTGCAATATTTGAACGTTCTGTTTGCAATATTAAACCCTTTCCAGAAACCACCTAAGGGGTTTGCTGTGGAATCACCACTCTCTGTTTTACTCTCTTTTTATGGGTCATCTGTGCAGTGGTAATCAAATCACTGACTGGCTATGTTTTCCGTATGCTGTTTCTGGGTCTTTTTAGACCTCATAAAATCTGACTTAAGGACAAAAAAAGCACAGAAGAGCAGCACAACTTCCAAAAGTGTGGGCTATTCCAAGAGGTTTGGTTTTGACATTTGCCTTGATGCCTTGAGCGGATTTTAAAAAGAAAAGACTGAATGGGAGCCAGGAACCCTAAACTAGACGCAAAAAATATATTTAAGGATGATGAGGGTAGATTACTAGGGGTAAAAATAACAAAAGGTAAAGAACATTTAATTATAGTAGGAGTTTATGCACCAAATGGTTACAAAACAGAATTTTTCAGAAACGTAGAAGCTAATTTACTGGAATTTATAGAAGAGGAGATTATTTTGATGGGAGACCTAAATGGTGTTACATTAATAGAATTAGATAGGACACAGAGAGAAAGAAAATCGAAAAAAGGCAGATTCCCAGACACCTTCTTTCAGGTGGTAGAAAGCTTAAATTTGATTGACATATGGAGATATAAAAACCCAGGAGAAAGACAGTATACACATTTCTCGGAAGTAAAAAAATCAGCCAGCAGAAATGATGGCATATGGGTATCAAATAACTTAACAACTAAAATTAAAAAAGCAGAAATACAGACCAAAATTATTACAGATCACAACCCAGTCACATTAGAATTAAAGGAATATAAGAAAACTAATAAAAGATGAAGACTTAATGAAAGAATATTAAATGATGAAAAGATTGTGAAAAAAGCGCAAGAACTAATGAAAGAATTTTTTGAATTAAATAAAGAACAGGATACAGACATCAGGACAATATGGGATGCAAGTAAAGCTTTCATAAGAGGCTTTTACATACAACAAAGTGCAATAGGGAAAAGAAACAGAGAGCAAAAACTAGAACAATTAAGGAAAGAAATAGGAATAAATGAAAAATTATTAAAACAACCAAGAAATGAATTAATAAACCAAAAACTAAAAATATTACAAACCCAGGCTTCAGCAATATTAAATAGTGAAATTGAGGATAATATTAAATGGATGAAACAAAGGTTGCTTGTATTCGCAAATAAACCCAGAAAGATGCTAGCCTGGCAATTGAAAAAGAGACAAAAGGAAAAACTGATTGATAAAATAGTGGAAGAAGGGAGAACTTTAGATAATCCTGAGGAAGTTAATAAGTGCTTTATAAAATATTATAATAAGCTATATAAAGCAGGAAATGAGACAGAGGATGAAATAAAAGAGTATTTATGTGGAAAGGATATACCTAAAATTAAGAAAGAAAAGATTCAAGATCTATTTTTTAAAAAAATGATATTATTGAAACACAAAAAAGTTTTAAAATTACACCAAAAAAAGAGAAAGTTACAAAAAAACAAAAAACAACAAAAACAAAACAGAAGCACAAAAAGAAAAAGAAAAAATAAGACCATCACTTTCAAATTCTCCAATTTCCATAACCTTCTTTCCATGACCGCCTCCTCCTCCCATCTCTTGTATCTTGATTAATAATTGTCACAGCAAATCCTTTCCATAGTTCATAATATTTTATCATTACGTTACCTTACTCTGTTTATCATCTTGTCTTATAAAAACAACCTTAGAGCTTAAAACTTAAATCTTTTTTACCAACTTCTCATAACCATTACCTTTTTGCCAAATTCTTTAAACATCTTTACAAGAGCCAAGTAATTTCATTTCAACATTTTCCCAACATTCATAAAACATTTCTAGTAATAATAATATAAAAAATACAATAAAATAAAAGCAATCCAATCTTCTTCCAGCGTCCCCTCCCCCCAGTCCCGGGATTGTCAGTCTTTTTTTTTGTCCCATTAGTCTGGCACATTAACCTGGTGCTCTTATATCCGAGACCTTCAAATCTCTTCCATGTCCCTTTCGCAGCTCTTCTTCGTATTTTCCTTTCACTCGCGGGAACTCCAGCTTAATAGTGTTTTTGACCCTTTTCAGCAAATCAGCCCTTTTCTCACAGTCCAGACTAAGCTCCATGTGATGTTTAAAGACATATTTCAAATTCCCTCCAAAATTGAAAGTCCCAACAGCTCCAAACCTCTGACGGCCCATTACCAGACTCGGAAAGTCCAACCATCCCTGCAAAGGGGGGTCAGTCCAACCCCCCATTTCCAGTTCAATCCAAACTTTATCTTTCCAAATCTGCTTTTTTCCAAGTTCATTTATCAGATCCAAAGGCTCATTTTCCTGCTGGGCCAAAAGTCCCTCCATCCCTGGCATCCCAGATTCAGCAAAATCCTCTTCTTTCTGTTGTTCTGTCACGGCACGCTCCTGTTTTAGTTCCTGGATGGGCTCCATATACTTTTCCACTACCTGATCAAAGGTTCTGGCAGCATTAGTCATAAAAACCATCTTCTGACTTAACTGATCCCATAGGGCACTTATTTTACAAAAAGCACCCAACAGTGCTTCTGAAGGCATTGTCCTGCAAGGTCACAGAGTTCTTTCCCACAGTTGTAATCAGTAACAGCCGCAAGTTCCCAGGATTTAGTTACAATTTCATAGTTCCCCTCTAGGGGGAAAAACTTCTGATTGTTCTTTTCCTTGAAAACAATAGCAACAGAGTTTCTTCTTTAAGATATTTTGTCCATATTTGTTCTTTTAAAAGACAAAAGGAAACAATGGAATCACAATATTTCCCTCCTTTTAACTATCTGTCAAAGCATTTATTTCTGGTCAATGAGCTTCAATCGTCAAATCTGACACCCCGCTCCAGGGTCAGGACAATGGAAAGTTACTTTACTTTAACTTTATTTCCGCAGGTTTAAACAACTCAATAAACATCCCCCTTCTTCTCCTGCTTCCGAAGGGGGGTTCCGCAATTTTGAATGACGAAAGACGATCCTTTAAAAATGATTTTTAAGGCTCTAGTTTACGTTGTCTTTGCTTTGTTATAACCACAAGAAAACAGAAGGGTGACTTCCTGTTTAGCCCTTTCCGTTTCAGTACCAAATTAGGGTAAGTTTTAGAGTCCAAGTTCCTTTTATTTTGCCAATTCTTGTTTAAAATCCAGGTATTTAGCGTTCCAGTACTCACGGTTGGTTATTTTCGATGCCAAATTGTCCCAGGAAAAAGGCAGCGCTCTCCGGCAACGGCTGTGCGGCTTCGCTCCGCAGAAAAAGCAATTGACCCACTTCCCCCTCTTCACTTCGGAGCCCGTTTCTGGGTTACTTAGTGGGTTGGGGGGGCGCTAAAGGTGCCCGCCGAGTCCCACGGTCACAGGCTTCATCCGCTTGTGATTTTCAGAAGGGTCCCCGCTACGCCGCAGCGGAAAAGACCCGTTTCATGTGGAGCTTGTCCCTCCAGTTCAGAGGGAGTCCGCCATCAACGGAGGCGCCACCCCGGAAGTCCGAAAAGATTCAAGATCTAAACTCCCCAATAACCATGACAGAGCTTCATCAAGTGATAAGTAAGATGAAACTGGGAAAATCCCCAGGTCCAGACGGTCTTACCGCAATACATTATAAAAAATTAGAGGAATCACTATTATCACCTATGAAGACACTCTTAAATAGAATACTAGAAGACGGGAAGATTCCCAGTACCTGGAAACAGGCTCACATAGTAGTAATCCCGAAACAAGGACGAAATAAAGAGTTCATAACCAATTATAGACCAATATCATTACTAAATAATGATTACAAGATCTACACACAAATATTGGCAACAAGATTAAAGACAGTTTTGCAGGATTGTATAAACAAAGAGCAGGCAGGGTTCTTGCCGGGCAGGAAAATGAGTGATAATATAAGAACAGTGATCGATATGATCGAGTATTTAGACATGAAACCGAGTAAGAAGGTAGCCTTTGTATTTGTAGACACGGAAAAGGCGTTTGACAAAGTTTCATGGAAATTTCTAAAAATATTATTAGACCAAATGGACATGGGAGACCAAATTACAAGAGGGCTAAAAGCAATTTATGAACAACAAGAAGCAAATATAATAATAAATAATGACACGACTGATTATTTTAAAATACAGAAGGGCACTAGATAAGGGTGCCCACTTTCACCATTATTATTTGTCAGGGGTACAGGGACAGAGGCACAGGGAAGGCAGGAAATGGAGAGCGATGGAGAGGAATCCCAGGATAGCGAGGAAGAGGATAGCAATGACGCAGGGGATTCCATGAGTCTCTCCAGCGAATCAGAGGATTCCCAGAAGGGGGCGCCTGTGGTAAGGGCAAGGGGAGCCCCAGGGGGAAAGTGTCAGGAGTGGGGGGCCAGCAGGGGACCCCAAAGCGGTAGCTGGGAATCAGGGCCAGCCTCCCCACCAGAGCGCAGCGAAGGAGGGGGAGGTTCCAGTGTGTCAGAGGGAGCAGCTCCGGTGACAGAGAAAGGGGAGGGCTCAGAGCAAGCCGTTCTCCCGGAAGGGGAGGAGGGCAGTGAGGGGAGTAGCATAACTGTCAAAAGGAAGGTCAGAGGTTGGGCGCGCGCGCCAAGTTCAAATGAGGAGGCGCGCGGAAGAACAGGGAGCCCGGAGGAGGAGGAGCCAGGTCCCAAAGCCCGCAGGAGGGGGCAGGAGCAGTCTGGAGACTCCGCTTCAGGAGAAAGCAGGAGGGGAGGAACCCCGGCGGGCAGAAAGACCCTGCGGAAAAGGAAAGAGAGAAAAAGGTGGAGCAGCGTTAGCTTATTAAACTGGTGTAGGGGAGGGACCGATTCAGAGGGGACTTCTAATGTCTAAGGCTAAGAGACGCGGGGCTGTGCGCCTCGGTTGTGGAACCAATAATGAACTGCAATAAACATCCTTGTATATAAGAAGAACTTGGCGTTGGTCTTTTGTGAGCTGAGACCTGGAGCAGCCCTGACATTATTCATTTTGGTTTTGGAAATACTAAATCAAGAAATCAGACAGGATCAAGAAATAAATGGAATATCCCTAGGGGAGAAAATATACAAAAAAAGGGCATTTGCAGATGATTTAGTCTTAATGGTGGAAAATCCAAAGGAAAGCATCGCAAAGGAAGGGTTTCAGGTTTTGCTTTGAATAAAGAAAAAAGAAACTAATGGTAAAAAACATGGGAGATCAAGAGAAAAAGGAACTGGTAGAAAAATTTGGATTACAAATTGTAAAAAAGTGAAATATTTAGGAATCCAAATAACAATGAAAAATATAAATTTGTTTGAAGATAATTATAAAAAAATGGGAAGAAACAAAAAGAGAAATGGAAATTTGGACAAGATTGAATTTAACACTCTGGGGTAGAATTTCGGCTATTAAAATGAATATCTTACCAAAACTCCTGTTCCTTTTTCAAATGATTCCCATAATAGGTAAAGATGATTGTTTTAAAAAATGGAAAACGGACCTAACAAAGTTTATATGGCAAGGCAAAAAGCCACGGATCAAACATAAATTATTAACCAAAATAAAAGAGCGGGGAGGTTTTGGACTCCCAGACCTGAGACTATATTACGATGCGGCATGCTTTACTTGGATCAGAGATTGGATTAAGTTAGATAATAGTGACATTCTAGACTTGGAGGGATGGAACAACAGACACGGTTGGCATGCCTATCTGATTTATAACAAAGTGGCAGTACATAAAGAATTTCTAAGCCATGTAATTAGAAATGCATTATACAAGGTCTGGGTGAGACATAGAAGGTTGTTAGAACCAAAAACCCCATGGTGGGTCTCACAAATAGAAGTAATATTGGTTAAAAAGAAAACTACTATAGGAAGAATGGCGACATACCAGCAGCTCCTAAAGGAGGAACAGGGCCAATTAAAACTAAGACCATACAAAGAGGTGACCCAATACTGTACCACATGGTTACAATATCACCAAATTGCACAAATATTCAATCAGGATAAAGTAATAGGATTTGAAAAAGAAGAATCAAAATTACAAAAAGTATTATTACAAAACTCAAAAAAGAATATATCCAAAATGTATAATTTATTATTAGAATGGGAATTAAAGGATGAAGAAGTAAAAGAAGTTATGACTAAATGGGCATGTGATATAGGATATGTAATTTGGCTGAACCAATGGGAGAAATTATGGAAATATGATATTAAATTCACGGCATGTTATACAATCAGAGAAAATTTCATGAAAATGGTGTACCAATGGTACTTAACTCCAGTAAAATTGGCTAAAATTTACAAATTCAAATCAAACACCTGTTGGAGATGCAAAAAAGAAATAGGAACAATGTTTCACATGTGGTGGGAATGCCGACCTATTAAACAATTCTGGAATGAAATTTATGAAGAACTCAAAAAGATGTTTAAAATATCTTTCAGTAAAAAACCGGAGGCATTCCTTTTAGGTTTAATCACAAACGATATTCCCAACAATCAAAGGAAAGTATTCCTTTATGCAACAACAGCTGCCAGGATGCTTATAGCAAAAAACTGGAAAGGGAGAAAAATTCCATCAGTGAAAGAATGGCAAATTAAATTTTGTGAATACATAAATTTGGCAAGACTCACAGCATTCATAAGGGGACAATTGGACCAGAAATTATTAAAAGAATGGGGATGTGCTGAAGAGTATATGAAAAAACATTGTTTTGGAGTAAGTATATCGGTATGTAATGAATGATGCTTTACAGGGTTAAAGGAAAAGAATTTTTTTTTTTAAAAAAAGTACAAAGATGGAAGTAATCTACATTAGACACAACAATACAGTAAGAGTAAATTTTGAGGTCTTAGAACAAAGGAAGGAAGTCAATATGTGTATATGTATGTAATGACTACCCCTTCATGGATCACTGCCTTGCCGTGGCGAAGGGGCTTGAAGAACTCAGAGAAGCTATGAACTATGCCGAGCAGGGCACCCAAGATGAACAGGTCATAGTGGAGAGTTTTGACCAAACGTGATCCACCTGGAGTAGGAACCGGCAAGCCACTCCAGTATCCCTGCCAAGAAAACTCCATGGACAAAGACAACAGATATATAAAAGTTATGACGCTGGAAGATGAGCCCCTCAGGTCGGAAGGTGTCCAACATGCTACTACCAGCATGAGTTTGATCAAACTGCGGGAGGCAGTGGAGGACAGAAGTGCCTGGCGTGCTCTGGTCCATGGGGTCACGAAGAGTCGGACACGACTAAACGACTAAACAACAACAACAAATGTAATGACTAGATTAGAATGATGATATGGTTTCCTTCTGTAGATGTGTGCCTTTTCATTTTTGTTTTGTTTTGTTTTGTTTCTTCTGCTTTTTTTTCTTTGTATGTTCCGGGGTTTTTTTGTTTGTACAGTATTATTTTGGATTCAATGTTTGTAATTTTTGTTATGATTCTGCATTGAAAATAATTTTTTTAAAAAAAATATGATTGGGTGAGATTTTCTATTTCCTTTGCTTTGTATGCAGTTGAGCTTTTTTTTGTTATTCCATTCTGTTCATGAATCACTTCCCATAAAATAGCTGGTGGGGCATCCAGGGGATAATGCTGCAACCCCATCACCCCCCGCAAGCCCCTGGCATCTCTGCTGTGATGGCGATGGCTGGCGTACCACTGCCCACCACAACCATGGACTGAGCCAGGATGACATCAGCTGAGGGGTTGAGTTAACCTAGTAAAATGAGATTATGATTTGTTATTAATCTGTGTAGTCCTGGCTTGAGGGCATTTCAGTTCCCTTTTTGTCAGTGGTGATCTCCAGTAATTTACAGAAATAACATACAATTCAGAACTGAAACAGGAAGCTCCTTCTACAAAAGAACAGCCAACAGAAGAATTTGTTCTGCTAATAAGCTGTCATGTGGCTGCTGGGCCCACAAACTGATAATTTTCATAGTCTAAGTGCAAGCAGACTGTAGCTTTCAAGGAATAATCCTGCATCCTCCTAAACAAACTCCTCTGACACTATCTTTGGAAGGTGTGAGAAGGTCTCATAAATGGCTATAAGGTATTCAACCCAGCAGGTAGGGGGAGTCTCTTATTTTTCACTGTGCCATTCAAAGGAACCCTCACCTGCTGCAGGCTATTTTTATGGTGAAATTGCACATTCTTTTTAAATAATGACAATCATGCATTTTTTCATATACATTATATATACACTTTCCGTCCTATCATGGTGTCTATATACCCTGATTTCAGGGATTTTGCTGGGTTAGGAAGGACTCATTTGAAGGTAAACACTTTGAGATGTTTTAGAGGAAGGGATCTGTAAATGGAATGAAATAAAATAAGGGAGGCCAGATACATCTTGACTGGGAGGGATCAGGCTGCTGCCCCACGTGCCCCACGGCTGAGCCACTTTGGCTCCTGACAGCAAGAGACTCTTGAGGATGTGCTTTTCAGCTGAACCCCACCTACATGGAATCTGGCGTCTGCAGCTAGGCAGGGGCCACTTAGGCTTCTTGTGTTAGGAGCTAGTTGCAGAACTCTGCTTTTCCGTGAAACCAGGTTGGCACTTTAGCCAAGCTAGGTTGCAATTAGCACCAGTCACTTTGAGACTAGGACCTCCTTAGTTTGTGCAGCACCCAGTTGTGATGAGGCCCTTCGTTCTGAGGTATGTCCTAGGCAAGCACACACTTTGCACAATTCCTGACACCGCCAGTCAAACTGCAGCTTTTGGCTTACTTTTGCTGGCAGGGATCTCTCACAGCACGTTAAATTAGAAAAATAGATGTTTGTGATTTGAGGGGGTTGCTTTTCGGGAGTGGGGGGATAGCTTAGTGAGATTGTGCTTGTGATTGAAATCTATAGCACAGCTCCCATGACATGGCAAGGAGAAATGTGGGACAAGTTTGGGTTTCTTGTATCTGCTACATCACAGGTGCATGCACTTTGTCTTTCCATTGGCTGTGTGAGCTGAAATTGTGAGACCCTCTTATTCCAGACAGGAAAAGAGGCTTTCAGGTGTGCTCTTATTACGGACAGCACCACCTACCAAGAAGTCCTTTCTTCTGTCATGCTCAAAGTGAAACTCCTGCCTACGCACATTATACCTAGGATTATAAAGGCAAAGCTAATCTTAATGGACAGAATGGCATCCTGCCCTTATGGACGCGGGTGGCACTGTGATCTAAGCCACTGAGCCCCTTGGGTTTGCTGATCAGAAGGTTGCCAGTTTGAATCCACACGACAGGATGAGCTCCTGTTGCTCTGTCCCAGCTCCTGCCAACCTAGCAGTTTGAAAGCACACCAGTACAAGATAAATAGGTACAGTGGTACCTCGGGTTAAGTACTTAATTCGTTCCGGAGGTCCGTTCTTAACCTGAAACTGTTCTTAAACTGAAGCACCACTTTAGCTAATGGGGCCTCCTCCTGCTGCTGTGCCACCAGAGCACAATTTCTGTTCTCATCCTGAAGCAAAGTTCTTAACCCACGGTACTATTTCTGGGTTAGCAGAGTCTGTAACCTGAAGCGTATGTAACCTGAGGTACCACTGCTGTGGCGGGAAGGTAAACAGTGTTTCCATGCACTTTGGTTTCCATCACGGTGTCCCGTTGTGCCAGGAGTGGTTTAGTCATGCTGACCATGTGACCCAGAAAGCTTACTGTGGACAAACACCGGCTCCGTTGGCCTGAAAAGTGTGGTGAGCGCCACACCCCATAGTCAAGTTTGATTGAACTTAACTATCTGGGAGTCCTGAGCCAGTGTGGTGTAGTGGTTAAGAGCGGTAGTCTCGTAATCTGGGGAACCGGGTTCGCGTCTCCGCTCCTCCACATGCAGCTGCTGGGTGACCTTGGGCCAGTCACACTTCTCTGAAGTCTCTCAGCCCCACTCACCTCACAGAGTGTTTGTTGTGGGGGAGGAAGGGAAAGGAGAATGTTAGCCGCTTTGAGACTCCTGAAGGGGAGTGAAAGGCGGGATATCAAATCCAAACTCTTCTTCTTCTTCTTTATATTTACCTTTAATGGCCGGTTGTTTTGGTCCATGGAGTTTCCTTGGCAGGGATACTGGAGTGGCTTGCCGGTTCCTGCTCTAGGTGGATCACGTTTGGTCAAAACTTTATGTTCGGAAGCAGCGTTGTGGTGCAGTTGCCAATGTTGTTTTGTTCATTCCTAGGTCCGTCTACCCTGCACATCTGGATAGTCGGGCACAGCATTGTCCACTGCGACAGCAGGAGGGTGGCAGAGACTGGATTTGGATGCAGGCTCAGGCTTCCCAACCACGTGTGCGTATCCTGGATATCCAGACAAGGAATGTGTTGGGAGGAGCTTCTCCTGACGGTGCGGGCGAAGGTGTCTGCGGAAGGCACGCCTGTGGCGATGGTGGTGCAGCTGGGCGAGAATGATTTGCCGGAAGCTCCTGGCTTGAGCCTGAGGACCCGCATGCAGGAGGACTTGGAAGAGTTGAAGGCAGCTCTTCCCGGACTCAATATTTTTTGGTCGCAGCTGTTGCAGTGACCTGTGTGACGAGGAAGCCGATGCCCAGCTGCCACTGAGAGGGCCAGGAGGTGCATCCAGAGCGTGGTGGCCAAGAAGGTTCTGGCCTTGGTCGGGATGGTGAATCCCATTGCCTTCCGTGATGCGTCCCTTTACAGACTTGATGGGGTTCATCTGTCTGTGATTGGGAATGATTTGTGGCTGACCGCCATATCAGCAGGATTAAGGAACTGGTTACAGGTGTGATTGGTTGGCGGCGAGCGCATGTGCTTGTGTGGCGGATAGGCTCTGGTTCAGGTGATAGGGATGGGAGAATGCTCTCGCCATCCCTATGTGAAGGGTATACCGTTAAAGGAATCCAGGGACTTGATGGTTTGGTCAACCCCTGAGAGGGGGTTGTGCCCGTGCCTGAGTCCAGGGGAACATCTGGGTGGCGGACATAGTCTGTTCCCGACTTTTCGCCCATCCAAGTGTTCACCCTTGGCTGAGCTATGCTGGTGCCCTGGGTCAGCGCTACCTGCATGGCAGGGAGCTAGTCAAACCAGAGCCTATGCAACCAGCCACTGTCTGTAATCAATAAAGTTGTGGCCTAAATTCTACCAAAAACCCAATCTAAAATTTGAGTCAAGTTTGAATTTATTTAGGGGGGAGGTTTCTGGGTCTGAACACACAAAGGCTGTTCTCCAGCTGGAGTGCTCGTAGGCCAGTGTTTCCCAGTTGGCAGTGTTTATGCTACATTTTTAAAGATTTGCCTTGAGACAGTCTTTAAACCTCTTTTGTTGACCACCAGCATTACGCTTTCCATTTTTAAGTTCGGAATAGAGTATATGCTGCCATGCTAAAAACAGGCACCTATATCTGAATGTCTTGTTTATATGACATCTAATCCCTGCTTTACTGCACTTAAATGACAGCATGCTGTTTGGTGAGGAAAAGTCACTGGCTGCTTCAGGAGTGAGCTTCTCATTGATAGCCCCATATCCAATATGTGGATTTACTTGCATGCACATTTATGGACTTCTCAAGCTGTTCTTTTATTTTGAAAGCAGGATATTGCTGCTTTCAACCTGAGGGGTGGCACTTGTATTTGTGTTGGCTACACTTCATAATAACTCAAGCTGCAGATGCATGTGAAGAAAATCAAATTTCATCTGAAATATGGGGGTGGGGGTGGCTTCCTTTTTCTACCCTAAGTGACTAGAAGGAAAAACAGCTCAGTTCCTCTTTCTTGTGGAAACGGTATTTGGTGTGACGAATCATTGAAACGCCAGTGGGCTGCACTGCACTGAGCTCTATACTCAGAGCCACAGCACTTCTCTTGATTCATGTGGTCCCTTGTGCACGGGTGCAGAGTCAGGCCGAGTGCTTTGTTTCAGTTTCCTTTCTGTCTGTATAATTAATGTGCCCCTCTTCTTCTTCTCTGGTAAGGCTGTGGGGCTTCTTAAGTTTTGCATAGCTTACCGACTTCTGCAAGCCTTAACCTTGAAACTGTGCCAAAGGCAGGGCAGCAACAGAGGTACAGCCTCAAGTGTGGACAAAGTTGAAACAAACATGAAGTCTGCAGTCTGAGGGAAGACTGGCATGGCAGAAGCAGCCTTGACCTCAGGGCCTGGATGGGGTCAGCTGCTCTGCTTCTGGATCTGACTCAGAGGGAGAAGGCTTCCAGGTGGGGTTGTTCTTGGCCAAGGGCAAGGCCACCAGAGCCACCACAAACATCAGCGATGGAGGTGAGCAACTCCTGTGGGGCCTCCAACAGCAATCAAGTCAGCTTTCCAGGACAGAGCCCTGTCCTCTTGGCATGGGCCCCTGCTCTGCTGCCAGATCTAGTATGGGGGAGGGCAGAGCTTCTCTGAGGATTACTCTCCTCAGCAGCCAGAAACAGTCTCCAGTAGCCTTTGCAGGCAGTTCTGAGACTTCTTGGTGCCCTGCTGACCACAGTGGGCATGCCATTCCCCCTTCTCTGCCTGCCTGCCCTGCTGTCAACTGCATATCCCAGCATTCAGACAGAGACATCAAACTCCTGGGGAAACAGTTCTGTCCAAGTTACAGTACAAATCTTCTGCGGAACATAAATGGCACAAATTTCATAAGTATCTCCTGAATGGTGACCAACCTTCAAGAACTATTTTAGGAACCTTGTATACATTTTACCTTCTTCCAGAAGTTTCCAGGGAGCTATGGCTGAGTCCTCTGCAGGGAATCTGACAGCTCCTGCTTAAAAGCCTCAAATCCAAGCTGAGAAGTTGTCCTTCCTCTGACAGGCCCACTTGCAAGTAACCTTTGGGCCCTGGTTTTGCTATCTATTTGCCCAGACCTCCGTTTGCCTTTATTTTATTTTTATTAATCTTATTCATTATTTTCCTTTATATACATTACAACAATTATTTTGCTAATTTTCAATTTCGACTCACTTCCCCCTCTTTCTGCAGTTCCTTACATTTATTTTTGTCCTTTCCTGCATACTCCAAATTATCTTATCTTATTCTTTTATTCATCTATTCTCATATATATTATTTTGAAACTGCAGGTTTCTACCATAATCCTGCCAATGTCTTGATCTGTTTACAGTTTATTTGTAAATAATCAATAAACCATTTCCATTCCTTTCTTAAAAGTTTGTTATCTTGATTTCTTATTCTTCTGGTAAGTTTCGCCATTTCTGCATACTCTATTAGTTTCTGTATCCAATCTTCTTTCATCGTTCCACTTTGGAGCAAATGACATTCTTGCAGCTGTAGTCACATACATACATAAATTTCTATACTGTTTGGGTATTTCCAGTCCTATAATTCCCAAGAGAAAAGCTTCTGATTTTTTACTAATGTTATCTTAAACATCTTTTTCAATGCATTATATATCATTTCCCAGTAAGCTTTAACCTTATTACAAGACCACCACATGTGAAAAAGGTGCCTTCTTTCTCTTTACATTTCCAATACTTATTTGACTTTGATTATATTGCCAGTCTACTAGGTGTTAGGTACCATCTATATAGCATTTTAATATAATTTTCTCTTAAACGGTAACATGCTGTAAATTTTATATCTGTATTCCATAATTTTCCCCATGTTTCCATTTCTATATTATGTTATGACCAACATCTATTGCCCAGGGTATCATTGAAGATTTCACTTGTTCATCTTTTGTCTCCTATTCCAATAACTTCTTGTACATTTTAGACATCACTTTAACCTTACAATTTAACAGGTCTCTCTCTAATTGTGATAGTTGTTCCCCAAACCTCCGCTCCATATCCTTTTTAAATATTTCATTCAAAGGATGATATTGTAACCATGTTGCTAACATTCCTAGTAGATCCTTAAACTCTTTTAATTCTCTGCCCTCCTCTCTTAATAAATTTCTATAAGTCACCCGACTTTCCGTCATATTTTTCTTTCTCACCACCATGGATTCCAAAGGTGAAAGCCAAAGTGGTGTTTTAGTTTCCCATAATTTTTTATATATGTCCCATATTCTATATATTTTTTTCCGTAACTATATGGTTTGTAAAAGCTTTATGTACTTTCACCTTTTCATACCACAGAGAAGTGTGCCAACCAAAAATATTATCATGACCTTCCAAATCTAAAATATGTGGACTCTTCAATAGCAACCATGCCATCAACCTGCACAGACAAGATGCTTTATAATATGGTCTCATATCTGGCAGGAAGAAACCTGCTCTTTCTTTCATGTCTCTCAGTATTTTATATTTTAATCTCAGTTTTTCCCCTTGCTAGATATATTTAGAAATATCTTTTTGCCATTTGTTGAAGCAATCTGTTTTGCCAATCACCAGAACTGATTGAAACAAAAATAACATTCTATTTTTAAAAAATAATTTTTTAAACTGATTTTCTTTTCTCATAACAAATATTCAATATCATCATTTAACATCCATTTTCTAGTTTCCCTCCTCCCTTTGACTTCCCTCAACTTCCATTTCTGGTTTATTACACCAAATGTTACATTCTGATGCTTATACATAAAGTTCTGTTATCACTAATTATGTTTCTTGTTCTCTGTAAATAAAGTTGTAAATGTTTATTTAAATCCTGCCAACGAGTCCATTTTTGTTGTTTTTTCTGCAAGTATGTTGTAAATAAACAAAAATAACATTCTTGGTAATGCATTCACCTTTATGGTCGACACTCAGCCCAGCAAAGAAAGTTTCGTTCTACTCCATATTTGCAAATTTCTTTTAATATCCTCCCAGGTTTTCAAATAGTTATCTTTATAAAGATGTATATTCTTTACTGTTAACGATACACCTAAATAGTTACTCCCCCCCCCCCCGGCGATCTTTAGACCTGATATATTTTGTAATTCTTTTTACTCTCATCATTCATATTTTTTACCAGGAGCTTGTTTTATCTTTGTTAATTTTAAGACCTGATTAATACACGCACGCACACACACTTCTAATGCTTTTGGAATTGACTCTATTGGTTCTTCTACAGATATCACCATGTCATCTGCAAATGCTTTTAATTTGCATTGTCTCTGCCTACCCTTATTCCTTTAATTCCCAGGGAATGTCTGACACCGCTGGACCCTCCAGAACCCGAACAAAAACCTTTGGGCTTGTTAAGGTGTGTTGCCCTCGCTGCCTTCCCGTCTCCTCCCAGCAAGTGGGTCGCTCAGCACAAGCAATCTCCACCATCTGCCCTTGCCCACAGCAGACCTGGAAGCCCAGACCTCAGTTGCCCAGAACCTAGACTCACCAAATTCTAGAGTTGGAAGGGATCCAAAGGGTCATCCAGTCCAACCCCCAGCAAGGCAGGAATCACAACTTAGCTTGGTTGCCTTTGAGGCACAATAACTGTACTCCAAGCACAAAAGGGGGTGCAGAGAGGGTACAACTTGCCTATGCGGGGTGTTTGGGATGCCACCCTCTTGTGCCTCTGCATGGTTTGAGCCCTCACACGTTCCTTGAAGGCCTGAGTAGAACTAAGAATGAATCCCTCTCCCAGCAGCTCATGACAGGGATGCTGCATGTTAATGTTAAAAATGAAAGCCAATATTCTTGCCTTGCTAGAAGTATGTGAAAGCCTCTCTCTCTCTCTCTCTCTCTCTCTCTCTCTCTCTCTCTCTCTCTCTGTGTGTGTGTGTGTGTGTGTGTTGGGAAAGAGGTTGCACCTGCAATTTATACAAATTTGTTAACAAATTTGGATTTAATCAGGAGTGAGTTTTTGTTGCTATCCATCTGTCTTGGAAGATAGTGGAGGAGGGTGCCTTTGGGGGTGAAGTCTTTGGAGTGTTGTAACACCTCCTGTGGCTGCAGAGACCAAAGTGGGAGAGACATGTTTTGTTGCAGCTGGGGCAAAGGAAGTTGTCCAGTTGTGCTGCTGCAGATGCACCGTGGCCTTTCTTCTCTCTGCACTCCTCCAACGGTCATTCCTCCTCTGGTCACTGCTGTGGACACACATCCTGACTGATGGCCTCCAGGTGTTGTGAATGTTTTGTCTATCATTTTTGTCACCAGCCTAGGGCCCATGGGTGCAATGGTGGCCTTAAACATTTCTCCAGGTTCCTCTGTGAAGGTTCATTACTTTTTCACCTCTTCAAAAGTAGCAGAGATGGAGGAGGACGCTCTTCCTCTTTCCGTGCTCTTTGCTTCTCAAGGCTCAGTTCGGCAGGCAGCCTCTTCCTCTTTTGTGTGAGGGTTGGGGTCAGATTTAGTAAAAGGGATCCTCCTGAAACAATGTAATTTTCCATGGGTTATTTCACCACAATCTCCATTGAAGCACAGATCAAATGAAGATTTTTTGAAATAACAGACAAGTTTAGGAGGCTACAAAATGTTTTGGGCATCACTGTGGGGCATCTATTTTTAAAAAAAATGAAGTGAAAAAATGGAGGTCAGGAAAGCTTCAAATAATCTTTTGGTATCAGTAGGGAACCTATGGGTAGCAAATATTTTTTTTTAAAAAAATGTGTCATTTTAAGAAAACAGACTTAAAATAGATTTTGAAAAATATATATTTGGGGGACCCATAGAAACAGTGAGGGTCTGAGGACTATAAAGCAAGAGAGTGGCCTGAGAGAGGGAGGGAGGGAGGGAGGAGGGATGCCGCTCAAGGGCAAGGCAAGGTTGTAGTTCCCATGGCATTCTCATCCACGTTCCAAATATGCCCATGGACCAAAGGTACCTAGGAGAGGGTGAATCTGTCAACTCAGGTTTCTTGTTTTCCCAACCTTCAGCTTACCATGTTTCTGCAAAGTTCTCATGAAAATTTGTCACGTTTGCAAGCTACGTGGGCCTAATTCAATGCATTTTTGTATGTTTTCACTAATAATGTGGACTTTACAACCCTTTCCCGTAATATAGGCATTTTCTCTTTTTTTCTTTCAATTTTTTTATTTGCATTCTCAAAAACAGGAACAGAGAGCATATTTAACCCGCTCCCCTCCCTCTGTCCCACTTGCAACTTTGTACCCAATACAGCATGTATACATATACCATATGACTTCCTTTCCACAGTTTTCCTGGAAAAATATATGCATTTTCTACACATTTTTGGGTGGATAAATGGAAATTTTGGAGGGTAGCTGTATTTCAGTTCAGGAAGTGCATACTGCATAGTGCAAATTACGCACCCACTCCCACCAATCCTTAGCACGCCCCGCCTTAAAGTAGTCCCTAATTAGCACTTGGAATTTTACAAAATAAGGCAAATGCTTCTGTTACAGCTGTGGATGGTCCCCAAAACAGGAAACTCACCTGCAGACTTGGATTTTGCAGGAACTCATGTTTGCCTTCACTGGTGCTCTGTTTATATCTTTGCAAATAAAGTTAATCTTGGAAGGAAGGAAGAAATAATCATGTGCCCAGCCCTCTCTGATTCAAAGGAAGTGTTACCCCTGGAACACCGAACTGCTGTCATGAAACTGACGAGTGCATGAAACCCTATTTCTTTGGGAGCAGCAGTAACAGCTGAGAAAGGAGGTTTCTAGAACACCCACACCTCTCGCTTCTCTCTCAAAATACATGGACTTCCAAGAAGCAGCCATGCTGATCTTCTCCCTTTCTCTCACTCATCTTCAGTCTCAGCAAGAAATCCACAAAGAGCAACAGTTTCTGTCCATTGTTTTGTTAACTGACATGGGAAACAAAGGACAGTAGCATAGCAGTCCTGAAAATCTAGACAACTCAAAGAAAAACTTATCTCGGAGGAAATCCTGGAGGGAGAGGAGGGCTGAAGGTCATGGCTAGTCTCAAAGCTAGTCTAACTGCACACCATGCAGCAAGATGAGTCAGGTGCCCAGTTCCAGCTCTGGCCTGTATGAGGAGTTCATACGCTGCACAATTTCTGTCCTTAGAAAAACAGCATGTTGGGCTTTAGCATGTTGGGCCAGATCCAAAAGCTCCTCCTTGTCATTCTAGGCTTTCCATGTGCAAGAAATCATTATTCATTGAAGCAGCATAGAGGAACCATCTGTCATGTGAGTTCCCACCAGCAGTCTAAAGGGGCACACAAACACAAGTTGATCCATTTGGTGAAAACTAATCCAGGGATTCATTGAACCCCAACAAGACAGAATGATCAGAAGGCCAGCATCTTGCCAGCTTTGGCATTTCCCACCCTGAAACTCCAGCATTTATTGGCAGGTGAGCTATTTTTCTCCCAGGATTTATTCACAGCAAACTGGACTGCCCTAACCAAAGCTACTATACACATAATATAGAGAGAAAATGACATACTTGCAGTCAGAAAGTGTTGGCTTGGGCTGCTCCCGGCATGCCATGGCCTTTAGGACCTTGTGGCTGGCAGGCTAATTCAGGTCATTCTCTTAAGTCAAATGGCTGGCTTTACTCTGTGCTGCCCCTCAGGCAGTGAGGAAGAAAGTGACTACAGAGTGATGGCCAGACAACCCTGGGATGGGAGACCAGCAAATTCAGGAGCAGGGAGTTTCACATTGTTCTTCTGGGCAGCAGCACAGTGAGGAGACTGGCTTCTGCTGCAAGAGAGGAGAGTCACCAGCCTGCTTTGTTCCTGGTTCAAAATCTCAAGACTCTGTGTTGCAGGAAGTCACCCTGTCTCATCACCCTAAATCTCTTATTTCTCACTGCCTGAGCATGTGCAGAGTGCTGTGGCATCAAACAACTGTTTGCAGTGTTAGAGGCATTTTTGCTGAGGCTCTGAACTTTGCTGTGAGAGGGAGAGAGGACAGAGCATATGCGAATGAGCTGAGAGCCATGTGGGAGCCCCTCTGGGAAGTGGAGACATGAGGTCCAGAGTTGAAAGCTGATGAGCTGAGTCGTGATGGTGCAACATGTGAGTGGTCTTCCTCTGGAACGACTAAATGGCCGCAACTTCTTATTTGGCGGTCACTAGTAGCCAAGTACGATTGTCTTCCATAAACATGGTTTTAACAATAAGTCCGTAAGTGACTGTGGAGGCTAATTCTGGATCCACACATCCTTCCACAGTGGGGACATAGGTTTCCGGGAGGGAGTTGATCATGGTGTGGATTTGCCAAGTGTGCCTTCCTCTTAGCACGTTTCTCCCTTGCGTCCTGAGTTTGAGTGTCTTCAAAGCCCATGACACCTTTGGTAAAGGCTGTTCTCCAACTGGAGCGCTCGCAAGCCAGTGTTTCCCAGTTGTCAGTGTTTATACTGCATTTTTCTTAGATTTGCCTTGAGACAGTCTTTAAACCTCTTTTGCTGACCACCAGCTTTACGCTTTCCAATTTTAAGTTCGGAATAGAGTAGTTGCTTTGGAAGATGAGCATCCGCGCAACATGACCAGTCCAACAAAATTGATGTTGAAGAATCATTGCTTCAACACTGGTGATCTTGAACCTTCTGGTCGGTCACAGACCAAGAGGGAGTGGGATTTAGCCCTTTGGGGAAAATTCATATTCTGCAGAGAAAGTGGGGGTTATACAAAGGCGCTGCAGACCTCCGTAAAGCCCAAAAGGACACAGCATCCTCAAGCAGCCTCTCCGCCTCCCGGATCGCTCCTTAAAGGAGCGGAGAAGATCGGCGAGATTGAGGCATGAATGCTAAGGAGCCATTTTCCAACTCAGCAGAATGAAGCCTCAGGCTCCTCAGGAGTAAAGTGACAGATTCTCCAACAAAAGAAAACCGAGTCCAGATTTGGAAGAAAGGACTTATAATTTGGAATTCAATTGGAATGATTTGGAAGACAGCGAGGTGAAAATAATAATAATATTATAATAATTTATTATTTATACCCCGCCCATCTGGCTTGGTTTCCCCAGCCACTCTGGGCGGCTTCCAACAAAACACTAAAATACAATGACCTATTAAAAATTAAAAGATTCCCAAAACAGGGCTGCCTTCAGATGTCTTCTAAAAGTTTGGCAGTCATTTTTCTCTTTGACATCTGGTGGGAGGGCGTTCCACAGGGCGGGTGCCACTACCAAGAAGGCCCTCTGCCTGGTTCCCTGTAACTTGGCTTCTCGCAGTGGGGGAACCACCAGAAGGCCCTCGGAGCTGGACCTCAGTGTCCGGGCAGAACAATGGAGGTGGAAACACTCCTTCAGGTTTACTGGACTGAGGCCGTTTAGGGCTTTAAAGGTCAGCACCAACACTTTGAATTGTGCTTGGAAATGTACTGGGAGCCAGTGTAGGTCTTTCAAGACCGGTGTTATATGGTCTCAGCGGCCACTCCCAGTCACCAGTCTAGCTGCCACATTCTGGATTAGTTGTAGTTTCTGGGTCACCTTCAAAGGTAGCCCCACATAGAGCGCATTGCAGTAGTCCAAGCAAGAGATAACCAGAGCATGCACCACTCTGGCGAGACAGTCCGCGGGCAGGTAGGGTCTCAGCCTGTGTACCAGATGGAGCTGATAAACAGCTGCCGTGGACACAGAATTGACCTGTGCCTCCATGGACAGCTGTGAGTCCAGAATGACTCCCAGGCTGCGCACCTGGTCCTTCAGGGGCACAGTTACCCCATTCAGGACCAGGGAGTCCTCCACACTTGCCGGCCTCCTGTCCCCCAAAAACAGTACTTCTGTCTTGTCAGGATTCAACCTCAATCTGTTAGCCACCATCCATCCTCCAACCACCTCCAGACACTCACACAGGACCTTCACCACCTTCACTGGTTCCAATTTGAAAGAGAGGTAGAGTTGGGTATCATCTGCATATTGATGGACACCCAGCCCAAACCCCCTGATGATCTCTCCCAGCGGCTTCGTATAGATATTAAAAAGCATGAGGGAGAGGACGGAGCCCTGAGGCACCCCACAAGTGAGAGCCTAGGGGTCTGAACACTCATCCCCCCCCACCACTTTCTGGACACGGCCCAGGAGAAAGGAGCGGAATCATGGTATAACAGTGCCCCCAGCTCCCAGCCCCTCTAGACGGTCTAGAAGGATGTTATGGTTGATGGTGTCAAAAGCCGCTGAGAGATCCAGCAGAACTAGGAAACAGCTCTCACCTTTGTCCCTAGCCCGCCGGAGATCATTGACCAGCGCGACCAAGGCAGTTTCAGTCCCGTGATGAGGCCTGAATCCTGACTGGAAGGGATCCAAATGGTCCGCTTCTTTCAGGCATGCCTGGAGTTGTTCAGCAACCACCTGCTCAACCACCTTGCCCAAGAATGGAAGATTTGAGACTGGGTGATAGTTGGCCATATTGGCCACATCTAAAGATGGTTTTTTAAGAAAAAAGGAGATCAGCCTCGGATGTGGTGAGAATTAAAATGCAGAACTATTCGGCAAAATGTAACGTAACATATCTATTTCCCTCTAATGGAGAATTTCATTTTGAACTATTGCAGTTCTCTGCTTTTATATTAATACATCTGGACTTATTTTACTGAGGGGGGGGGAGCGAAACACCCCTCCAGTGACTTATATTTTTCCCCCTTTTTCCTCTCTTTTGGAGGAGTCTGGTCGGCAAGGGGAAGATTTTCCTGAATAGAGATTGTGTTGCCTTTTCAGCAGCTCAGGCTTAAATAATATTATAAATACTGCTGTGTGTGATACAAAGTGATATGCCAGTTCTGAACTTTTTACTTTGAAAAGGACCCAGAAAATCTTTTGGGATCATCTGACTACCCATCTGGGAGGGAATTGCATAGAAGGGATACAATACCCAGCAGTTATTAATTGATAGAGTTGCCACAGTTTTGCTTTATTTTTATTATATTTGTCTCTGCCCCTGTAATTGGAGCAGCAAGTGGCGGAAGCATTTGTTTACTGGATTTTTTCTTCCTTTTTTGGTTGCTATTTCAACTCTGTGCCTGGTGTCGCCAGGATAATAATAATAATAATAATAATAATAATAATAATAATAATAATAATTTAATTTGTATCCTGCCCTCCTCGGCCAAAGCCGGGCTCAGAGCAGCTAACATCATATAAATAAGATGATATGCATAATACAAGTGATCAGTCAATTAAGATACATCCCACAATTAATTCAAACAATTAAAATTAAAACTGGATGCTGGATTTCGGCATCAGTGTCGGCCCTTATGGAAAGATAACTGCCCAGGTAGGAGAAGTGATCGACATTTTCCAACGTTACACCATTGAGTTGGATTTGTGGCACTGCATAGGGGTTGTTTTGTACTTGTTGGTGCAGCACTTTGGCTTTTTGGATATTGGGTGATAGGCTAAGCTTTTCATAAGCTTCTGCAGAGATATTTAGGATGGTTTGGAGGTCATCCTCTGAGCGTGCACACACTACGTCATCATCAGCATACTGAAACGCTATGACAGAAGTTATGGTAACCTTACTTTTTGCTTTCAACCTGCTCAGCTTTCAACCTGCTGCATATCTGTTCAATATATGATTTCTACCTGTTATGTAATGAGATGAATAGGATCCAAAAGGCAGCAGTCTGGTCCTAGAACAATAGGATTCAGAATGCAGCAGTCTGATTGGTCCTAGAACAATAGGATTCAGAAATTCAGCAGTCTGATTGGTCCACAGGAGCCACCCAATCCAGCTCCAGGTGGAAGGGAATCCACAGCCTGATTGGCCTACAGGAGAATCCCAGAATTAGCCAATCACGTGGGGCCCATTGTGTAAATAATGTATATAAAGCAGACATTCTGGGGGAACTTCCATTCCTCCTCACCACTATAAGCTGAATAAAGAGCATGAAATCCACTCTCGACTCCGATATATTTCACTACCCCAGTGGGGAGTTTCCCTTCGACAAAGTGTAGGATCATGGCAATGAAAATAATGAATAGAGTTGGGGCAATAACACAACCCTGTTTAACACCTGATCCCACTGTGAATGGTTCACTTTGAGAGCCATTGTTATCTGCGATTGTTGCTGTCATATTATCATGGAGGAGCTGAATGATGTTTACAAATTTATCTGGGCAGCCAGTTTTCAGAAGGACAGTCCACAAAGCATCACAATTCACAGTGTCGAAAGCCTTAATTGGGTCAATAAACACCATATACAGGGGTTGGTTTTGCTCTCTGCATTTTTCTTGAAGCTGTCAAGCAGTGAAAATCATGTCCACTGTCCCCCTAGAACATGGGTAGGCAAACTAAGGCCCAGGGGCCGGATCTGGCCCAATCGCCTTCTCACTCCAGCCCGTGGACAGTCTGGGAATCAGCGTGTTTTCACATGAGTAGAATGTGCCCTTTTATTTAAAATGCATCTCTGGGTTATTTGTGGGGCATAAGAACTCGTTCATATTTTTTTTTCAAAATATAGTCCGGCCCCCCACAAGGTCTGAGGGACAGTAGACCTGCCCCCTGCTGAAAAATTTTGCTGACCCTTGCCCTAAAAGGCTGAAAACCATTTTGGGATTCAGGAAGGGTCACCTCGGATATTGTTAAGAGACGGTTTGCTAAGATCCTTGCAAGAATTTTGCCGGCCACAGCTAATAGAGAGATGCCTCTATAGTTTCTGCATTCAGTTCTTCTGTCAACTTTTAAAAAGAGATTAATAATTTTGGCATCCCTAAAGTCTTCTGGGATCTCTTCTGTGTCCCAGATTTTTTCGATGAGCTTGTGAAATTGTTGTGTTCCACTCACTTTGAAGAGTTTGGCAGGTATCCCATCAGGTCCGCTGGCTTTGTTGTTTTTCATTTGGCTGATAGCTGTACACAACTCTCCCAGATTTAGAGATACTGCAAGCTCATCTCTAACTTGGTTTTGTGGAATTTGTGAGAGGACCTCAGCAGCTACGGGGGAGTTGCGGTTAAGAAAATGTTGGTAATGTTCTTTCCAGTACAGTGCAATAGCTTCTTTATCTTTTAGAAGTGTAGTACCGTCTGCTGAGCATAGGGGGCATATGCCATGATTTATTGACCCATAGATGGTCTTTGTGGCTTTAAAGAAACTCTGTGCATCATGAGTGTCAGCTAAGTGCTGGATCTCTTGAGCTTTTTTTATCCACCAGGTGTTTTTTAGTTCTCTGGTTCTTCTTTGAACCTCAGCCTTAGGTTTTTTTCTTAGTGGCACAGTTTCTATCTCTTTGCCAGATCTGAAAAGCCTTCCTTTTCTTGTCAATCATGCACTCAATCTCACTGTCATTCTCATCAAACCAGTCCTGATGTTTCTTGGTTTGGTATCCAATAGTTTGTTCACAGGCTGCAATAATGGATGTTTTTAGCTTGGTCTGGTGTTCCTCAGTGTTATCAGGGAATTCCAAAAGCAGATGGGCCTTAAGAGTCGTTTGGAAGCAGTCCCGCTTAATGGGATCTTGAAGGGCTTGAGTGTTCATTTTGCACCTTGGTTTCCTTCCTTGAAGCTTGCATTGAGGTATAATCTTGATAGCCATTGTGGAGCGTATTAGTCGTGATCTGTCCAGCAGTTGTCGGCGCTCATCATAGCTCTGGTAAGGAGCACATCACAGCGATCTTATCACGGACAATAACATAGTCTAAGTGGTTCCAGTGGTTTGACCGAGGATGCCTCCATGAAGTTTTAAATTTATTTTTCTGTCCAAAGAGTGTGTTGGTAATAACAAGGTTGTGCGCTGCACATATCGTCAAAAGTAAGATTCCGTTCTGGTTGCTGTTGCCAATTCCTTCTTTCCCAATAGTCCCAGGCCGCAGATTGAAATCTCACCCAACTTTTGCATTAAAATCACCCAGGAGGATAATTTTATCTTCCTTAGGCATCTCTGATAGGACGGTATCCAGCTGAGAGGAAAAAAATTCTTTAATATATTCATTGGCATCCAGTGTTGGTGCATAAGTGCTTATAATAGTAGCCTGTTGGTTTTTGGTGAGTTCTATTCAAAGGGTTGAGAGATGCTCATTTATGCTGGTAGGGACTTCTGACAGGAGCTTCACAAGATGGTTTTTGATAGCAAAGCCTACCCCATGTATTCGATGTTCTTGTTCAGATAGACCTTTCCAGAATAATGTGTAGCCTCCTTTTTCTTCCTTCAGTTGTCCCTCACCTGCTCTTTGAGTCTCTTGAAGCGCTGCAATATCGATGTTAAAACGTCACAGCTCTTTTGCAATGATGGCAGTTCTGCATTCAGGATGGTCACTGTCTGTTTTATCTGACAAAGTCCATATATTCCATGTTCCAAAGTTCAATTGTCTTTTATGACCACTAGGTGGTGACCTCACTGGGTGTGGTAATCCAGTCATGGGAAAAGGGAGGCAGGCTATGTTTAGGGCACCTTTTCTAGCCCCTCCCCCTTTCCGGAGTGAGCAGAGTGGATCCTAAGTAGGGCTGCTCAGTCATGGATACAGCTGCCGAGCTGCTCAACTGCCTCATTCCTTGAGTCAGAACGACTGAATCTGTATCCACCGCCCATGTGCCAGATCATGACTAGGGGCTTCCAGATTTCACGATCCTGCCCCCGTTACCATTTGCCAATCGCAATGGGACTTTGGGGGGTTGGATTGGGGTTTTGGAAGTCGCCTGTGTGTGAATTTGTTTTATGTGTGTAGATCAGTGCACGCTGACCAACGCAGAGTCTTCGCAGTAGGGCTCTGTTCCAATGGCATGAAGTAGTCACAACAAACCGGTAGATTCCTATCTGCTGCAGCCTTCATCCACCTTCACAGCCGTTTTAATATGTTTCGCTTGTTATCATCCACCTGTTCTGCTGTTGAGGACTTCTTGGATCATTCTTTGTCTAGCTCCTTCCCTTTGGCCTTACGTGACCCTGCTGGGAGTATGAGATTCCTGACGGCTTCGCTCACAAGGATTATAGGAACATGCAAGCCCACTCACCACAACAAGGTGATGATCCAGCAAGTGAGATGACCACAACTACCTTGATTGGTGCATTAAGATGGAAATGTTTCTTCTCCGGGAAAGTTTGTGGGACATTGTAAGTGAGCCAAAACCAGAGGAGGTGAGCACCCAGCAGCTGAAAGATGAAGACAAAGCGGGGTCTAACATTATCCTGTGTCTGGAAAACAGCTGGTTCATTTTAAAGGCATGGAGATGGCAAAGGAGTGCTGGAATGTGTTGTGAGATGTTTATGTACGCACCACTGCCGAGCCCAAGGTCAGGCTTACAAGGCAACTCTGCAGGAGGGTGAGAGTGTATCAGCCCATCAACAGAGGATGCAACAGCTGTTTGTGGAACTGGAAGAGCGTGGAATGGCTTTTACTGAATTGAATAAAGCCTACATTGTCCTGAACTTGCTACCTGAATCTTGGATGTTGTGGTGGTATCGTTAGAGGCGATGGATGTGGCTGACCCTGCGTTAGAGCAAGAACAGAAACATCAGCAGAGACAGCATGTGAAGCTGGCGGAGCATCGTGAAAGGCAAAAAAGGATGTGTACAAAAAATAGAAAAGGGGGGAAACCACCAAAGAGGAATTCAAACAAATAGCCAGCACGTGTAGACACAAAGTCAGAAAAGCTAAAGCACAGAATGAACTCAGGCTTGTTAGAGAGGTTAAAAGCAACAAAAAAGGCTTTTATGGGTATGTTCGTAGCAAAAGGAAGAACAAAGAAACAGTGGGGTCACTCAGAGGAGAAGATGGTGAAATGCAAACAGGGGACACAGAAAGGGCTGAACTCCTCAATGCCTTCTTTGCCTCAGTCTTCTCCGATAAAGAAAACAATGCCCGACCTGAAGAATTTGGAGCAAATGATTCAGCAAAGGAAACACAGCCCAGAATAACTAAGGAGATAGTACAAGAATACTTGGCCAGTTTAGATGTATTCAAGTCTCCAGGGCCAGATGAACTGCATCCAAGAGTATTAAAAGAACTGGCAGCTGTGATCTCAGAACCACTGGCAGTCATCTTTGAGAATTCCTGGAGAACAGGCGAAGTCCCGGCAGACTGGAGGAGGGCAAATGTTGTCCCTATTTTCAAAAAGGGGAAAAGAGAGGACCCAAATAATTACCGCCCAGTCAGTCTGACATCAATACCAGGGAAGATTCTGGAGCAGATCATTAAGCAAACAGTCTGTGAGCACCTAGAAAGGAATGCTGTGATTACCAATAGTCAGCATGGATTTCTGAAAAATAAGTCATGTCAGACTAACCTGATCTCGTTTTTTGACAGAATTACAAGCCTGGTAGATGAAGGGAACGCAGTGGATGTAGCCTACCTTGATTTCAGCAAGGCATTTGACAAGGTGCCCCATGATATTCTTGTAAAGAAGCTGGTAAAATGCGGTCTTGACTCTGCTACCACTCAGTGGATTTGTAACTGGCTGACTGACCGAACCCAAAGGGTTCTCATCAATGGTTCCTCTTCATCCTGGAGAAGAGTGACTAGTGGGGTGCCACAGGGTTCTGTCTTGGGCCCGGTCTTATTCAACATCTTTATCAACGACTTGGATGATGGACTCAAGGGCATCCTGATCAAATTTGCAGATGACACCAAACTGGGAGGGGTGGCTAACACCCCAGAGGACAGGATCACACTTCAAAACGACCTTGACAAATTAGAGAACTGGGCAAAAACAAACAAGATGAACTTTAACAGGGAGAAATGTAAAGTATTGCACTTGGGCAAAAAAAATGAGAGGCACAAATACAAGATGGGTGACACCTGGCTTGAGAGCAGTACATGTGAAAAGGATCTAGGAGTCTTGGTTGACCACAAACTTGACATGAGCCAACAGTGTGACGCGGCAGCTAAAAAAGCCAATGAAATTCTGGGCTGCATCAATAGGAGTATAGCATCTAGATCAAGGGAAGTAATAGTGCCACTGTATTCTGCTCTGGTCAGACCTCACCTGGAGTACTGTGTCCAGTTCTGGGCACCACAGTTCAAGAAGGACACTGACAAACTGGAACGTGTCCAGAGGAGGGCAACCAAAATGGTCAAAGGCCTGGAAACGATGCCTTATGAGGAACGGCTAAGGGAGCTGGGCATGTTTAGCCTGGAGAAGAGGAGGTTAAGGGGTGATATGATAGCCATGTTCAAATATATAAAAGGATGTCACATAGAGGAGGGAGAAAGGTTGTTTTCTGCTGCTCCAGAGAAGCGGACACGGAGCAATGGATCCAAACTACAAGAAAGAAGATTCCACCTAAACATTAGGAAGAACTTCCTGACAGTAAGAGCTGTTTGACAGTGGAATTTGCTGCCAAGGAGTGTGGTGGAGTCTCCTACTTTGGAGGTCTTTAAGCAGAGGCTTGACAACCATATGTCAGGAGTGCTCTGATGGTGTTTCCTGCTTGGCAGGGGGTTGGACTCGATGGCCCTTGTGGTCTCTTCGAACTCTATGATTCTATGATTCTATGAAGTGGGGCCTGACCTGTGACTGCAAACTGTGGAGATCAGCTCTTGAAGGAGTCAGCGTGCCGAGGCAGCGAGGGAGAAGCCAGGGTGATTGTCATGTGACAGTGTTTTTGGTGTGGCTCGATGCAGCACCTCAGGTACTGGCTGGAGATGCTGGCCATAAAAAACATCCCCATTCAAAATAGAAGCAAATAATTTGTCTCATCTGTGGTGAAAGGGACAGTTCCTGAAACCAGAGCTGCTGTGTATACAGAAATTTTTTAACAACCAAATTATTAATCAATATATTCATTTACATGCCCCCTTTTTATCCCGTCCCCTCCCTCCCCCCAGGACATCCCTCAGCTCTTTCCGGTTTCTTTGCACATATTATCCTCTGCATATTGTACACTTGTACGTATCATTGCCTTATTTATCATATATTCAACAAATAAATTTGTGGATATTTATTCAAAACCTGCCAAGGAGTCCAAATCATTTTGTTGTCTTTTTAAATAATTTGTGAAAAGTTCCCAGTCTTCCTTGAAGTCACGATTGTCACACAATCTATATGTCAGCTTGGCCAGTTCCGCATAGCTCATCAGTTTTTCTTGCCACTGTTCTTTCGTTGGAATTTCCTCGTTCTTCCATCTTTGTGCTAACAAGACTCTTGCCGCTGTTGTAGCATACATAAATAAGGTTTTTATTTTTCTTGGCAGGTCTTGTCCCACAATCCCTAACAAAAATGCTTCTGGGTTTTTTTACAAATGTTATTTTGAACATTTTTTTCAATTCATTTTATATCATTTCCCCAAATTTTTTAACTTCTCTACATTCCCACCACATATGATAGAAAGTATCTTCTTTTTCTTTACATTTCCAACATATGTTTGACCCAGTTTTATACATTTTTGCTATTTGTACTGGTGTGATATACCATCTATACATCATTTTTGTATAGTTTTCTTTCAGCAGGGAACAGTCAGCAAATTTCAGATCTACTTTCCACAGCTTTTTCCAGTCCTCAGACTATATTGTGTCCTATATCTTGTGCGATGGTTCATGTGTTTTAATCCAAGGGCAAGTGCCAGGGTATGTGCCTTGTCTGAGGACACATTTAGAGAATGTTTTGCTAGTGGAAAATTTCCAGTATTGTCTGCTAAGTGTAGCATGCTTGACAAAAGATAATTACATTGTAATCTTTTCTAGCACAACTTGCTGGATTGAGAAGGATGGCATGGTATGTGCACAAGGTTATCGTGAGAACAACTTGTATATCATGCAGGATACAGCTGAGGTCAGTTCCACTTTAAAAATGCAAGTATCTGCTCAAACAATACTAGCCAATAGGCCTCTCCACGACAGCTGCACCCATCTCCTACATCAGAGAATGGGGCATTCAAACTTTAGAAGTTTAGCAAAAAATGCCACAGCTTGGCACTGATTTTAATTTTTTAATTTTTTTCTGGGGTTGCAGCACTCATCTCGCTTTACAGGCTGTGGGAGCCAGTGTTTGTCCGCAGACAGTTTTTCCGGGTCATGTGGCAGAGTCTAGGGGCAGAGGAGTTAATGGTTTACTGTGACTCAGACTATGGAAATAATGTATAGACAAGAAGGTCCCCTACTGGAATAGTAGTACAATTTGGATGGTCTCTGGTGGGTTGTGTGATGGGACGATGAGCTGTGTGTGCATAAAATCCAAGTCCCTCAGAGTTTGGTCAAGTTTGCAAACCTCTGGACTTCCGGGGGCGGCGCGAAACTGTAATGGCGGTCCTCTTCGAGCTCTGAAGAGGGGCTCCGCGGAAAAGGGTCGTTCGCTGCGGCATAGCGACGACCCATCAAGATAAACCACGGGTAGAGTGAGCCCGTGGCCGTGGGACTCGGCGGGCACCAGAAGCTGCTCCGAAAACACAGAAGGGACCCCGTAAGGAGACCCGGAGTGAAGGAGGGGTAGCGGTGCTGTGAGTTCATCGCTCTTTCCGCGGAAGTGAAGCCGCGCGGCCGTTGCAGATGAGCGCTGATCCTTCTTCCTAAAACCAACATCAAACTGCAAGTAACATACCCGTGAGTAAAGGGTTTAAAATTGGCAAAGAATTTGTTAAATTTGGCTGAAAACGGGAGACGAGAAAAGGGAAGTCCGTCTTCCGACATTGCTGACAAGATCAAAGCAAAGCTTTAAAAAGCGGAAAGCGCTTGAAACGGGACTGTGGGAAGTTTTAACTCTCTCGTGCTATTAAACCTGCTCTTTTTCCTGCTGAATTGAAGGTGGAAAGGGACATTGATTAAAAGAAGGGGTGACGGGGACTTCTCTCCTACCTCCTTTTTTCTTTGGGTCGTATTTTTAAAGAGCCAGATCGTCGGGCTGCCGGTGAGGGAGACTGTGTCAAACTGCGGAAACAGTTGCAAAAACTTTGTAAGCGTAACTGATACATTTGAGCAGAAAAGACTGGACGTGATACTGTTGCAAGCACCTCTTGTGAAACTTTGCTGAACTTTAAAAGGTGCTTTGGGGAATTTTGAGTCTTTGAAGGGACTGTTGGATTATCGAATTTACTGAGTTGAAATAATTTGGAACTTTAATGGCGGACTACTTCCTTCTTTGTCTTTGAAACCTGGTGGCACTCCCCCTACAGGGCTTTCGGATTATAAAATCCTGGGAATTGACTTTTGTTTTGAATTCCACTTCACTGGTTGTTTATAACTGAATTTGTCTCTCCCATGGAACAATAGACAATCTGACCTTGAACACTGACAGATGTGTAATGAGTGGTGCAGGGAGAACAAGAGCATCTAAAGCTAAGGAATCTAAAGAGGCCAAGGAAAAAGAAAAGGAAAGAAAACCAGCACAATTTGTACAAACAACACTGACCCAAGGACGCCGATCGTCGGTTCCAGCTGTACTGGTGACTCAAAGGGAACAAGGGGAAATAACTGAGAAGGCCACTGAGGAAGATATGGCAGCAGGTGGGTCAGATACACTATTAAAACAAATATTGGAGCAATTATCAAGTTTAAACCAGAAGGTGGACGACCAGTCTCTGAAGATAGATAAAGCGACTTCCTCGATTCAAAAATTGACTGATCAAGTTTCCCAGCACACGCAAGCTATAGAGAATTTGCAAGGAGCAACAGCGGAAAATCGGGAATTAGCTGGAGAAGCAATCCAGAAAGTGGGAGCTTTACAAAAAGAAGTTGAAGAAATAAAGGGAGAAGTTAAGCCCCTGCACAAACAGGTGGGTGAACAACAAGTTTATCTGTCAATGGTGGAACTGAAAAATCGCGAGAGTAACATCAAATTGAGAGGCATCCCGGAACTTGAACAAGGAGACTTGATTGGATACTTGACACAGGAATTCTCGAAGTTCTGGGGTTTAAAGGAAGATACAGACTTCAAGATTGTCTCGGCATATAGACTGGGAAGATTGGTAAGGAAAGACAGATCCAGAGACTGTTTGATAATTTTAAGATCAAAGGAAGAGAGAGACAAGATCCTAGGTCTTCACTTCAAAAAAGCAATTGAAATACAAGACAAAAGGGTGGAAATTTATAGAGATATTCCAAGACAGTTGCTGGACCTCAGAGCCACTTATACAGAACTAGCAAAATTGCTGAGACACAACGCAATTCCCTATAGGTGGGAGTTCCCACAAGGATTATCCTTCACTTACAAAGAAAGGAAGGTTAAAATTAGAACACCTGAAGATAACCAAAAGTTCCTTCACGACCACGGAGAAGATCTCCAAAAAGGAGTGGATTGGCTTCCAGTCTTACCAGCACCAATACTGCCTGGAAGCGGGCCAACGCCTGCACCCTCGGGATCTGAGCAAAAGGAAGACACCTCATCCTAAGAACATCTTAATTAGAACAGGATGTCTCTGCAGCTACTTAGTTGGAACATAAATGGCGGGAATTCTCCGGAAAAAAGAAGGAGGATATTTCATATCCTAAAAAAAGAACAATTGGATGTAATATGCCTTCAAGAAACACATGTGTCTAGGCTCCATAGGAAAGTATTAATCAATAAAAGACTTGGCCAAGAATTTATCTCATCAGACAAAGTTAAAAAAAGAGGCGTTGTAATTTATGCAAAGGAGAACCTGTCACCAAAATTTCTATTCAAAGACGATCATGGAAGAATTCTCGCAATTGAAATACAAATACAAGGGGAAAAGATTTTGATATTAGGAGTTTATGCGCCAAATGATGGAAAATCAGAATTTTATAAGAAGCTGCATGAGACAATGATGGACTATTTGGACTATTCTAACATTATTGTGATGGGAGACATGAATGGGGTGGTGTCTACAAATATGGACAAATCCCAAAATCAAAACTTAACAACAGACGGCAGACTCCCTAAAACCTTTTTTGAAATGACAGACAATATGGACTTGATTGATATTTGGAGGACAAGGAACCCCTTGGGTAAAGAAGGAACCTTCTTCTCTGAGGCCCACTTGTCATGGACACGAATTGACCAAATTTGGATATCTAGAGGGCTGGCCCCGAAAACAAGAAAAGTGGAAATCTGCCCAAAAACCTGCTCCGACCATAATGCCTTAAAAATGGAATTGAGACTTTTCCCAACTGGATCCTTCAGATGGAGAATGAATGACACCTTGCTAAGAGATCAAGAGATTGTTAAGAAGGCCCAAAAAACGCTAAAGGACTACTTTGAAATAAATTTGAACACCACGGTGGAGAAAAGAACAATCTGGGATGCAAGTAAAGCTGTAATGAGAGGGTTTCTGATACAACAGAATACAATAAAGAGAAAATTTTGGAATGGAAAAAAGGAAAAAATTTTAGAGAAAATAAGTGAAGGAGAGAAAAAGTTGAGAACTAAACCGAAGTCAAAAGAGGTGCTAAGAGAGATCAAATTCCATCAAGCACAATATTCGAAACTGATCAATCAAGAGATTGAGTGGAAAATTAAACAAATGAAGCAGAGATCGTTTGAATCAGCAAATAAATGTGGAAAGTTGCTAGCTTGGCAGTTGAAAAAAAGACAAAAGTTAAATACGGTTACAAACTTGGAGATTCAAGGAAAAATAGTTCAGAAACCAGAAGAAATAAGAAAGTGCTTCCACAGATACTTCAAAGAGCTTTACGCACAGGGGCCTCAGAAAGAACTGGAAATAGATCAATTTTTGAGGATAAATGGACTACCTAAAATAAGCCAAGATAAAAGATCAATTCTTAACAGCAAAATAACTCAACAGGAAATTGAAGGTGCCATCCAGAACATGCAGCTGGGCAAATCTCCAGGCCCGGATGGACTTACCTCCAAATATTATAAGACTTTGAAGGACTTCTTGATACAACCGTTGTTGGAGGTTTGTAACCAGATCATGGAGGGGAGAAAGGCACCGGAAACGTGGAAAGAAGCATTCATCACATTGATTCCCAAGTCAGAAAGGGAAAAGACTCAGCTTAAGAACTACCGTCCCATCTCACTCCTGAATGTGGATTACAAAATATTTGCAGACATTTTAGCAAATAGACTTAAAAATGTACTAAATGAAGTAATTCACAAGGACCAAGCAGGCTTTCTCCCTGGTAGACATATGTCTGACAACACCAGGAACATTATTGATATATTGGAGTTGTTGCGAATTAGAAACACAAGGGCTGCTTTAATTTTTATTGATGCGGAGAAAGCATTTGACAACATTTCTTGGATGTTTATGAAGAAAAACTTGAAAGGGATGGGAGTGGGACGGGGGTTTGAAAATGGATTAGAAGCAATCTATTCAGAACAAAAAGCTAAACTGATAGTGAACAATGTGGTATCGGAGGAACTTCAAATTGAAAAAGGGACACGACAGGGGTGCCCTTTATCCCCTCTGTTATTTATCTCAGTTCTGGAGGTATTGCTGAATATGATCAGGGAGGACCAGTTGGTGCAGGGTATAGTGGTCGGAGCGAAACAATACAAACTGAAAGCTTTTGCAGATGACCTAGTCATTACAGTACAGGAGCCAGAATCTAGCACAAAAAGAGTTCTTGAACTTATTTTGGAGTTTGGTCGGGTGGCGGGATTCAAGCTAAACAAACAAAAAACTAAGGTTTTGGCCAAAAATTTGACGCCTACAGAGATAGAGGGGTACCAGAAAGAGACAGAGCTAAGTGTGGTTAAAAAAGTGAAATACCTGGGGGTATCTTTGTCCACCAAAAACTTAAATCTATTCAAAGATAATTATGAAAAATGTTGGTCGGAGATTAAAAAAGACTTGGATATTTGGTCAAGATTGAAACTTACCTTGTCAGGCCGAATCGCAGCTATAAAGATGTGTGTTTTGCCAAAAATGTTATTTTTATTTCAAACCCTCCAGGTCGTGGACAGAATGGAATGTTTTGGAAAATGGCAGAAGGATATCTCTAAGTTTGTCTGGCAGGGCAAAAAGCCCCGAATTAAATTCAAAATACTAACTGACTCAAAAGAAAGAGGGGGGTTTGCCCTGCCGGATTTAAGGTTGTACTATGAGGCTGCAGCCTTCTGCTGGCTGAAGGATTGGTTTCTGTTGGAAAACACCGATGTCCTAGATCTGGAAGGGTTTGACAATGTTTATGGTTGGCATGCATACTTGTGGTATGACAAGGCGAAGGTTCATAAATTGTTTAAAAACCATATTGTCAGAAAATCAATTTTTGCCGTCTGGATGAAGTATAAGGACTTATTAGAAAGCAAGACCCCGAGGTGGTTATCACCAGTGGAAGCCAAGATTTCTAAAAAAAGGCCCAATATGGAGGCCTACTGGCCAAAATATTGGGAATTGATTGAAAGAGTTGGAGATAATTGGAAGCTCCAAAGCCAGGACAAACTAAAAAACAAGGTGCGAGATTGGTTACATTACGCTCAAATTCAAGAGGTATTTAAAATGGATAAAAAAGTGGGTTTCCAGTTGGAGAAATCGAAACTGGAGACGGAGTTACTAGAACCAAAGACTAAGGTACTTTCGAGGATGTATGACTTGCTGCTTAAATGGAACACACAGGATGAGACAGTTAAATCTGCTATGATAAAATGGGCACAGGATGTAGGACACAACATTATGTCTGAGGACTGGGAAAGGTTATGGAACACCGGTATGAAATTCACGGCATGTAGTGCCTTGAAAGAGAACATTATGAAAATGGTATACCGGTGGTACATGACCCCAGTCAAGTTGGCTAAAATATATCATCTTTCTGATAATAAGTGTTGGAAATGCAAGGAGGCAGAAGGGACATTCTTTCACCTCTGGTGGACCTGCCCGAAAGTAAAGGCCTTTTGGGAAATGATACATAATGAGCTGAAAAAGGTATTCAGATATACCTTTTCTAAGAAACCAGAGGCCTTTCTTCTGGGCATGGTGGACCGGAAGGTGCCAAAGAAGGACAGAACCTTGTTTATGTATGCAACCACAGCAGCTAGGATTCTTATCGCAAAGTTCTGGAAGACACCAGATTTACCCACATTGGAGGACTGGCAGACGCAGCTGATGGACTACATGGAGTTGGCAGAAATGACTGGCAGAATTCGAGATCTGAGCGAAGAAACAATGGAGGAGGACTGGAAAAAATTTAAGGACTATTTGCAAAAATATTATAAGTTGTTTGAATGTTAAGATTGCGCACGATTAAGAAACGTTATGCTTCTGCAATTTATTTTAAGTAAATGATAAAGTAAGTATTGATGGAAAAAAACGAGACAAATTAGAAACAAAATATTATGTTTATTAAGAGTGTTAAAACTAAATTACAAATTTTCGAAATTGGTAACATAATAAATTTAAAGGTATAATAAGATGGGAAACAAGATAACAAATTGCTGAACTGGCTAGAATAATGAATGCAATGCTGAGAGGATGCGAGGAGGTCCAAAAATGAGCTGTCGAAGGACGTTTTGAAAGTTTCTTAACTTTTTCTTCTTTTTCTTTACTTTTCTTCATATATAGAAAAAAAAATGTTTCTTGCATGTTGCTGTGTAAACAAATCTGTTAACCTATGGAAAGAAACGCAATAAAAAATTTAAAAAAAAAAAAAAGTTTGCAAACCTCTGTCTGTAACAGAGCCCCTTAAACATGGCTCCGTCAGTCGCTAGCAGATTCCGACAGTGGTTGCTTTCGGAATCGCTTCCAACATAAAAGCTCCTTAACGGAAACACGTCTTCTGGACTCTCTGCATGACAGTTTCCGGCGAGGAGTGGGTCTCCCTACAGGAGGTCCTGAAACCTCCCCACTGTTTTCACTGGAAGTGTCTCTGAGCCATCCCTCCTGCTCACTTTCCCTCAACTCACCTCCTCTCCCCCTACTGGTTCCCTCTTCAGCTGATGAGTCTCTCCCAACCTGTGTGAGCCCTTTCACCTCCCTTCCTTCCGATGGCAGTTCCCTGACATCCACCTCCCCTCCAGGGCACCCTTCACCCCCTCCTGCCCCCTCCTCTATGGGCGGTGAGGAGGCAAAACCCCGGAAGGAACTTCCTTCATCTTCCGATGTCTCGAACACTTCTCTCCACCTGTTGCGGTTCCTGGTCTCGAAGTACTCCTCCTCCTCAGAGTCCATCTCCCCTTCCCCTTCCGAGTCCGGGAATCATTCCAACTCCTCCTCCTCCTCATCGGTGGTCCCAAAGTATTCCCTCTGGAACCTCTCCACCAGCTGAGGTTTCCTTGGGAACCTTTGATGGAACGTTTCTATCAATACCTCGTCATTGATATCTTCTGCCCTTACCCAAGTGTTTTCTGACTCCGGTTCTCCTTCCCACGCTACCAAATACTCCACCTGATCCCCCTTCCACCTGGCGTCGAGGATTTCTGCCACATGGCTGCTGCATTCCCTTTCTTCTATGACCGGTCCCCGAGTGGACCTCCCTTCTCGTCCCCCCCTATACGGTGACAGTAACGACCTGTGAAATACTGGGTGCAGTTTCTGTTCAGTTTCTGTTAATTGGTTCTCGTGGGAAACTTGCAGATTCTAGCTTCACCAATTAACTCAAGCTGGTGTCAATTTACTCTTGGCAGAAAGCCCAGGTCTGCTTGACCTAGAAACTACTCACTCTGATTGGTTAACGAGCAGCACTCAACTCTGTTATCTAGGGATTGCTAGCACAGTTTGATGTGAGGTGTGTTAGGAGTTAGAAGTGCTGTGTATGGTTTTGAGAGAGAGAAAGATAGGATTTATTTGCTTTTATTTGTATGCAGAAAACTCTGCTGGTTTTATTTTTCCTTTTAATAAATCCTGTAAATAGTTATTCTGAGTCTAGCTGACTAGTCATTACTGCCGCAACTAGCTTCTTCGCTGTGCAGGAAAACTCTGCTACGTTTGGGCTAAAGCCAGTAGGGCTATGCCTGACACTTCAAAGTTCCATGAGGTTATGGGCATTGTGCTGCCAGCCTGAGTTGCGGTGGTGTCAGCATCAACGGCGTTGGTTCCAGTAGTTCCAGAAGTTGTTGTTCTCTGGCTGGTTCCTGACCGTGGTGAGCTGGTGACGCAGCGGACACAAGGACAACAGCTGCAGCGTGTGAGTGCTGGGTGCTGTGGTTCCTGTTTTCTCTCTCGGTGGTCGTGAGTAGCTGGTTCCGGGTTCCAGGGACATCGCTCTCAAGATGGCCTCACAACCAGGTCAGATGGCTTTTGAGCGTCTGAATGACTCCAATTACTTGCTGTGGTCGGAACGCATGCAGGCAGTGCTGCAGAGGGATCGTCTCTGGCAAGTGGTGAGTAAGTTTCCTACGAAGCCTGATGATGAAGACCTCGATAAAGACCAAAGAGCAAGGGCCACAATTGTCTTGGGGCTGGAAGATTCCCAGTTGCCGTATGTGAGGGGAATCAAGACAGCTAGAGGTGTGTGGCAAGCACTTAAAGAACTCCATGTGCGTGAGACAGCGGTTTCCAAGCTGTTCATTCGCAAGGCATTGTACAAGGCAATGTTACAGCCTGGGGTTACAATGCAGGAACACCTACACAGTTTACAGTTAAAGTTTGCTGCGCTACAGGAAAGAGACTGTGCGTTAGACCAGCAGGAGAAGGTGGCTATTATTTTGAGTTCTCTCCCGGAAAGCTGGGATAATTTAGTTTTGTCTCTAGAAGGCATGCAGGAGCATGATTTATCAGTCAGTTACGTTACTGGGCGTTTGATTGAAGAATGGCAGAAGAGGCAAGAAAGGTCGTTGGCTGCAGAGGCTTCTACAGGCGGGCGGTTTGGAAGGAGTTCTCATGCCGTGCCAGAGGTGAAGCAAGAGCAGCGTACTGGTGAGGAGTCAGCGTTTGCTGTTAGGCGTTGTTTCCGATGTGGGTCTTCAGCGCATCTAAAACGACAATGTCCGGAGTTGGTCAAGTCTCAGTTGCCGGTGCAGGAGCAGAGACGAGATCAGCAGCAGCAGCAGCGTAAAAAGAAATTCTTCAAACAAAAACAGTCGGCTCAGCTGGTGACCGGCGAGGTCAAGATTGCTGATGAGAAACAAGCGGTCTGGGTGGTCGATTCGGGAGCGTCTCGCCACATCGTGAATTCAGATGAATTATTTGTTTCCAAAAACTCAGCACAGCGCAGCCAGGTGGCTCTAGCAGACGGAAGTACTTCCGAAGTGATTTCGGGGGGTGCAGTTTTTGTTCCTTGTCTGCGTGAATGCCTGCAAAATGTACTTTGTGTGCCTTCATTAAGGAGCAATCTAATGTCTGTAGATTGTTTGCTGAAAGCTGGGTTTAAAGTGTATTTTGAAGGAGACAGTTGCATTATTAAGAAGGCTGGTGAGATTTTAGGCACTGCTAAGTCAGAGGGAGGCTTGTTTTGGCTTAAAGCAGGATCTCAAGTTGCAGCAGTAGTCAGTAAATCTCAGCCTGCAGTGAATAACAAAGCTATACATGACAACTGTGTGCACTTATTGCATAGGAAAATGGGGCATGCTTGCTGGAAAAGTGTACTAAAAATGTCTGAATTGGCTGATGGGGGTAATTTAAAGAGTTGTAACAAGTACCTTGATTGTAATGTCTGTAAAAAGGTTAAAACCCACAGAGTCTCTTACCCCAGAAACGACAGAGTTAGTGAGGCACCGCTACAGCTGGTTCACATGGACGTAATTGGTCCATTTGCTGTAAGCAGGGGTGGATCGCGTTTTTCACTAACAATTGTGGATGACGCCACGCGTTATTCTTGGGTTTTTCCCATGAAGAATAAGGGTGACGTGTTCACTAAGTTTAAAGGCTGGGTGGCATCTGTGGAAAGATTTCTGTCCATTAAACTCAAAAGGATACAGACGGACAGAGGTGGCGAATTTATGTCAAATGCCTTTAAAGATTGGTTACAAAAGCGTGGCATTGGGCATAGAAAAACGAACGCTTTTTCCCCAGAGGAGAATGGCGTTGCAGAGCGAAAAAATAGGTCTTTACAAGATATGATGTTTGCCATGCTTGATGATGCTGATTTGCCCATGTCTTATTGGGGGGAGAGCATGCTCACCGCATGTTATCTCCAAAATAGGCTCTTTCATCAAACAATAGGTACAACCCCATACTTTAAATTGTTTCAGAAAAAACCTAAAATTGACCATTTGCATGTGTTTGGATCAAAAGCCTGGGTATTAATTCCGAAACAAATGAGGAAAAAGGGAGATCCTAAGACCAAACAGCTAGTGTTTGTGGGTTACCAGGAGCTGGGAAAAGGTTTCCGCTTTGCTGAAGGAACAAATGGCATTGTGATCTCCAGGAATGCCAGTTTTTGTGAACATAGTGGCTGGGAGAGACTACATGCCAATACTGAGGTTTGGTTTGAACCTTCCCAGGAGCTTCATGACTCTAAAGGTAGACACAGGGAGTCAGAGTCTGAGGGGGAGGAAAGTTCAGATAAGAGCTCTCAAGAAAGTGGAATTAGCCAGAGACCAGTTGCTAAGCAACAAAAGAGAGGTCATAGTTCTGAGGAGGAAAGTGGGTCAGAAGAAAAATTTTCTCCCAGAAGATCTAAAAGACAAAACAAAGGAGTGCCTCCGGTGCGTTTTTCTCCTGATACTGCAAATGTGTTTAGTGTAATTGCAGAGCCCAAGAGTTTTCAGGAGGTGTTAAAGTTACCAAAAGAGGAGGCAGAGCGCTGGAAACAGGCAATGGAGGAAGAGATGTCCTCTCTGAATGAGCACAAGGTCTTTACACCAGTAGCAGCGCCTGAGGGGGCAAAGATTGTAGGCTGCAGGTGGGTGTACAAAAGACTTAGGCCCGGTTAGGACATATCTAGGGTTGGAAGTGTGCTGGGCCCAAGATGGCAGCTGCCTAATTAGTCAGCAGAACAAAGTTAAACAACTACTGACTACATACAGGATGCAGGATTGCAAAGGGGCAGCGGTGCCTATGGATCCAGGTTTCATAAAAACACTTCATATAGATGAGAGTCCTGAATTTGAACATCCTGATGTATATCACTCTGTAATTGGAAGTTTATTGTATATAGCACAGTGGTCCAGACCTGATATTAGCTATGCAGTAGGCATATTAAGTAGATTGGTCTCAAAACCCACACTAAATGCCTGGAAAGGGGTAAAACAAGTTCTGAGGTATCTCAAGCAGACAATTGGCTATATGTTACAATTAAATTCTTCAGAGGATGAAATGTTGAGTTGCTACTGTGATAGTGATTGGGGAAATTTGCCGGATAGAAAATCTGTCACAGGACTAGTCATAATGGTCGGTGGAGCTTTAATCAGCTGGCGGTCACGCAAGCAAGACGTTGTAAGTGTGTCATCAACGGAATCAGAGTATGCCGCATTGAGTGAATTGTGCAACGAGGTGATTTATTTCAAGCATTTGTTAGCAGATTTAAATGTAAATTGTGGAGAACCAGTACAAGTTTACATTGATAATCAAGCTTGTATAACCTTAAGTAAAACAGAGGGTTTCAAATCGCGTTCCAAACATATCTCTGTAAAATACCAAAATGTACGTTGCTGTGTACAAGACAATGTAATCACCTGTACTTATGTATCAAGTGAAGAAAATGTAGCAGATGTATTAACTAAACCATTGGCAAAGATAAAGAACAAGCGAATGTGCAAGGGTTTAGGTTTGCTGGAAAAATAATCTCCTACATAGGTGTATTTGGAGTTAATTGTTCAGCAGAATCTGTGAGGGGGTGTTCAGTTTCTGTTAATTGGTTCTCGTGGGAAACTTGCAGATTCTAGCTTCACCAATTAACTCAAGCTGGTGTCAATTTACTCTTGGCAGAAAGCCCAGGTCTGCTTGACCTAGAAACTACTCACTCTGATTGGTTAACGAGCAGCACTCAACTCTGTTATCTAGGGATTGCTAGCACAGTTTGATGTGAGGTGTGTTAGGAGTTAGAAGTGCTGTGTATGGTTTTGAGAGAGAGAAAGATAGGATTTATTTGCTTTTATTTGTATGCAGAAAACTCTGCTGGTTTTATTTTTCCTTTTAATAAATCCTGTAAATAGTTATTCTGAGTCTAGCTGACTAGTCATTACTGCCGCAACTAGCTTCTTCGCTGTGCAGGAAAACTCTGCTACGTTTGGGCTAAAGCCAGTAGGGCTATGCCTGACACTTCAAAGTTCCATGAGTTTCATGTGGTTGGGTAACCGGAGCCTGAAAGCCACTGGGTTGACTTGTTGAATGACCTCAAAGGGACCCAATCTCCTGGGTCTTAATTTCTTACAACCTCCTTTGAACGGCAACCCTTGGGTTGACAGCCACACCCGATCTCCCACCCTTATGGTTTCACCTTCCCTTCGGTTCTTGTCTGCCTGCCTCTTGTATTCTTCCTTCGCCCTTTCTAAGTTGAGTTGGAGCTGACGATGGATTGCTTCCATTTCTTCTACAAAATGCTCAGCTGCCGGGACGCTCCATCTCTCCCCTCCTCCCCCTGGGAATGCCCTGGGATGACACCCATAATTGGCCAAGAAGGGGCTCATCCCTGTGGACACATTCTCTGCATTGTTGTAGGCAAATTCCGCCAGCGCCAACTTTTCTACCCAGTCATTCTCTCTGTCATTGACATAACACCTCAGGTATTGCTGGAGGACACCGTTTGCTCTTTCCGCCTGCCCGTTGGTTTCAGGGTGCCAGGCAGTCGAAAAGTTGACCTCCACCTGCAGTAAGCTCATGAGCTTCCTCCAGAACCTGGAAGTAAATTGTTTTCCTCTGTCTGAGACCACCCTCAATGGCACCCCGTGCAACCTAAAAATGTGTTCTACAAATAACTTCGCTGTCTCTTCCGCCGTGACTGCATGCGAGCAGGCTACAAAGTGGCACATCTTTGTTAGTAGGTCTACCACCACCATGATGGGTGTTTTCCCCTTGGACTTCGGCAGATCGGTCATAAAATCTATCAACACTGCCTCCCAAGGTCGTTCTGGGGTTGGTAAGGGTTCTAATAGCCCCGCCGGCGCCCGCCTCTCCCCTTTGGCTCGCTGGCATTGCTCACACCCTCTTACATACTCCCGTACATCTTCCCTCACCTTAGGCCACCAAAATTCCCTGGTGACCAACCACATGGTTTTGTGTTGTCCAAAATGCCCCGCCGTGGGGCTGTCGTGCAACTGCTTGAGTACCCTCCCCCTTAAGTCTCCTTCGGGGATATACAGTGCCCCTTTGTAATACAAAGCTCCATTTCTTTCCTCGAAACCCCCTGGTTTCGAGGAAAGAAACGTGTCCAGAGGAGGGCAACCAAAATGGTCAAAGGCCTGGAAACGATGCCTTATGAGGAACGGCTAAGGGAGCTGGGCATGTTTAGCCTGGAGAAGAGGAGGTTAAGGGGTGATATGATAGCCATGTTCAAATATATAAAAGGATGTCACATAGAGGAGGGAGAAAGGTTGTTTTCTGCTGCTCCAGAGAAGCGGACACGGAGCAATGGATCCAAACTACAAGAAAGAAGATTCCACCTAAACATTAGGAAGAACTTCCTGACAGTAAGAGCTGTTTGACAGTGGAATTTGCTGCCAAGGAGTGTGGTGGAGTCTCCTACTTTGGAGGTCTTTAAGCAGAGGCTTGACAACCATATGTCAGGAGTGCTCTGATGGTGTTTCCTGCTTGGCAGGGGGTTGGACTCGATGGCCCTTGTGGTCTCTTCCAACTCTATGATTCTATGATTCTATGATTCTATGGTTCCTCTCCCTCACCCCTAAGACCTCTGAGCTTATTCTGGGCGTATTCATCGTTCTCTGTTTCCTCTACCAGTTCTCTTTGCCCCACCAATGCCGCCCCACACACCCAGCGGTCCTCTGGGATGACATGTCTCTCTTCGGGTGCCCCCTCCCTTTCCAAATATTCAGGTTTGCGTGAGAGAGCGTCCGCCCTAACATTTTCTGGACCTGGCACGTAACAAATTTCAAAGTGGAATTTGGAGAACTCCTGGGCCCATCTCACTTGCCGTTGGTTGAGCACTCGTGCCGTTCTCCAATACTCTAAGTTCTTGTGGTCCGTGCACACTTGCACCTTATGTTGTGCCCCAATTAATAAATGCCTCCATCTCCTGAATGCTTCATGAATGGCTAGTAGTTCTCGGTCATACACCGTGTAGTTCCTCTCAGATTTGTTCAGCTTTCGCGAAAGAAAGGCACACGGTCTCCACTCCGACTTCTCCTTCCCAGGCTGCAGAAGCACCGCCCCCACAGCCCGGTCTGATGCGTCCGTTTCCACTCACATCGGTTTTTGTAAATCCACATGTAGGAGCTGTTCTTCCAAAGTGAACGCCCTTTTCAGTTCCTCAAAAGCTCGCTCCACCTCCGCCGTCCAAACGAATTTCCTCTTACTGCTGAGACAGTCCGTAATGGGAGCCGTCAAGTGGGCAAAATTTCTGATGAACTTCCGATAGAAGTTTCCAAATCCAAGGAATCTTTGCACATCCTTCCTTGTTTTCGGTGTTTTCCATTCCAGTACCGCTTGGACCTTGCCAGGATCCATGGCCAATCCCTTGTCCGACAAGCGGTACCCCAGGAATTCCACCTCCTTGGCATGAAACTGACACTTCTGTAGCTTCACCCACAGCTGATTGGCTTGCAGTCTGCCCAACACGTCCCTGACGTCTTTTACATGCTGCTCCTCATTCTCTGAATATACTAACACGTCATCTAAGAAGGCCACACAATTCTTGTAAAGCAAAGGCCCCGGGACGTGGTTCATAAACGATTGAAAACACGCGGAGCCTGCTTGTAGGCCGAAGGGCATAACTAAATATTCAAATGCCCCCAAAGGGGTGAACATGGTGGTTTTCCATTCATCCCCCTTCCTTATTCGTATCAGGTTGTACGCCCCCCTCAGGTCCAGTTTAGTAAAAATCTTTCCCTTCCTGACCCTTGTCAAAATGTCATCAATTCTGGGCATCGGGAAAGTCACTGGTTCTGACACTGCATTTAAGGCCCTGAAGTCCACTACAAGTCTAGGTTTGTCCGTGGTTTTTTTGTCCACAAAGAACACTGGGCTGCCCCCCACCGCCCTGGACTCTCTGATGAACCCTCTCTTCAGGTTCTTGTCAATGAACTCCCTTAGCTCCTGCATCTCTCTGTCTGACATGGCGTACAGCTTGCTTACAGGGAGCTGTGCCCCAGGGAGTAAGTTGATTTGACAGTCAAAGGGTCTATGTGGGGGTAGTTTGTCTGCTTCCCTTTCGCTGAAGACGTTGCTCAGGTCGGCGTATTGTCGGGGCACCTTCCCCTTCTCCGTTACTTCCGTCCCTGCTAGAGTGGCTCTGGCCCCTCCTTGAGCCTCCCGCTCTTTGCAGTGTTCTAGACAATGCACTGACCCAAAGGAGACCACTCTCTGATGCCAGCCCACTAGCGGATCATGTAACGCTAGCCAGCTCATCCCCAGAATAATGGGAGCTCCTCCCAAGGTGGCCACATTAAACGCTATTAGCTCAGTGTGTCTTGCTACCCTCATTATCATTGGGACGGTCTGCTGGCTGACTTCTCCTCCCAGCAGCTCCCTTCCATCGATCGTGGTCACCTGCAAAAGGTTACTTAAAGGGATTGTCTGTATCTGGTGCTCAGCAGCAAACTCCTTACTCATGAAATTGCAGGAGCTGCCTGAGTCCAATAGCGCCTTTATCTTTAGTGGGTGTCCGTTAGGCAGCTCTAGTAACACCTCTATCACTAGGGCGGGCTTAGGTGGTTCTGGCGTGGGCACTTTCACTGCTCTTTGGCCTGGCTGCTGTGCCCCGACGGTGGCAGCCAGGCGTTGGCTTTTACTTGCTCCGGTACCTTTTCCTCCCTCTCCCCAACAGCTCCCGCCATTCCTTGCCATTCCTTTCTTTGGGGGCAGACTCTGGCAAAATGACCTGGCTGTTGGCAGAGATAACATTTCTTGGCGCCCTTCCCCTCCTTCTTCTGCTCTTCACTGGGCTTTGAAACTGCGTGCGCGCGCAGGATGAACTTTCCCGGGCGCCCAGGGCGGAGTCTATGGACCAGCTGACCAAATCAGCGCTGACCATTAGGAGCGCGCCAAGAGGCGAGAGCCTTGGAGAGGCGGGAAGGGAAGGGGGAACGTTCCCCCTTCCCTTCCCTTCCCGCCTCTCCAAGGCTCTCGCCTCTTGGCACGCTCCTATGGTCAGCGCTGATTTGGTCAGCTGGTCCATAGACTCCGCCCTGGGTGCCCGGGAAAGTTCATCCTTTACCGCCGAAGAAAGCCCTTCTTCAAAGAGCATTTGAATGGGTGCCGCCGATAGATCCCACCCCAATTTATGGATCAACATGGTAAACTCAGTCCAGTACTCACGAACAGATCGGCTCCCCTGTTTGCACGCCATTAACTGTCTGCGTACCACTCCCTGCTCAATATCGCTGGCAAACATAAGATCCATGGCACGAAAAAACTTCCTCGTGTCCTTCAGGATGTCATTATTCGTTGCCATCAGGGGCCTCACCCAGTCTTTCGCCCCCTTTTCGAGATGCCCAATCACAAAAGCCACCCGCGATTCCTCGCCGGGAAAGTCATCAAACTGCAGATTAAGGGCATAGTGCATCTCGGTCCTAAAGGCATGATAGTCCTTGGGCTCCCCCCCAAACTTCTGCACCAATCCTGGCAACTTTCTGGCGAGCGGGGTGGTTTTCCCCTTCTCTGCATCTTGAGCCCTCCTCTCCTCGAGCCTCGCCGTCTGCAGCGCTAGCTGGACCTCCAACACCCGGTACCTTTCTTCCAGGCTTGGACCCGCTCCAGCTCCTGCTTCTCCGGTTCCGGCTGGATTGCTCATGATGCCTTCTCCTGCACAAGCTGCTCACGGAGACTGTCGGAATGCTGTGATGGGACGATGAGCTGCGTGTGCGTAAAATCCAAGTCCCTCAGAGTTTGGTCAAGTTTGCAAACCTCTGTCTGTAACAGAGCCCCTTAAACATGGCTACGTCAGTCGCTAGCAGATTCCGACAGTGGTTGCTTTCGGAATCGCTTCCAACATAAAAGCTCCTTAACGGAAACACGTCTTCTGGACTCTCTGCGTGACAGTTTCCGGCGAGGAGTGGGTGTCCCTACAGGAGGTCCTGAAACCTCCCCACTGTTTTCGCTGGAAGTGTCTCTGAGCCATCCCTCCTGCTCACTTTCCCTCAACTCACCTCCTCTCCCCCTACTGGTTCCCTCTTCAGCTGATGAGTCTCTCCCAACCTGTGTGAGCCCTTTCACCTCCCTTCCTTCCGATGGCAGTTCCCTGACAGGTTGGAAATCCCGAAAACAGGGGTTGGTATCTGCATCTACATCCAAGGCAGAATATGCTGCTCTGCCTGAATTGAGCAATGAGCTTCCCTATTTTGTGCAGATTCTTACTAATATGAATGTAGAAGCCAAGCTACCTGTGACAGTTTATGAGGACAATCAGGCCTGTATATCCATGGCAGAGTCTGAACAATTTAAGTCTAGGACAAAACATGTGGACATAAAATATAGACATGTTAGGGACAAGTGGCACAAGGATTAATGAAACTTGTCAAGCCAGAACATTGCTGACATAATGACAAAACCCATCAGCTTCAAAAGACACAAAGAAATAGTTGAAAAGTTGGGATTAGTGAAGCTAACTGTATAAACACTTTGCACATGCTCTGGTACAAGTTTTTTCCTAAACAGAATTAAGAAGGGGTGTTAGGTTCCTTTAATTGCTATTAAGGAAAATCTCTTGCACCTGCTTCTCTTCTCTTGCACCTGCAGGTCTTGTGATTACTGTTCAAAGGTCACTGACCTGGCAACTGTGTTCATTCTTGGGTCTATTAAGAGGGGCTGTACACTGCCGCTTTGCATTGCTGCAAGGAAGCTCTGCCAGTTTGATACTGAACTCTGGGCTGTATGTATGCTGTGAGTTGTGCTTCCTTTGCATTTGAAGCCTGCACCTTCTGCTAGGGATCTAGGGGAAGCCTGCATATAGTGTGTGAAATGAAACTGCCTTAATACTTTGGACCTGTCAGTAAAGGACTGAACTGACTGAAAAGTTGGACTCTGACTGAATTTCTTCCAGCTCAAAACTGCACGGTCACGAACCTACACGCTTGGAGGGCTGCACATGTTTGGCACATGCCATATGCCAGCACTGGGATGGTACCCAGTGGCTCCCCCTCCCAAACTCCATGCGTTCTTCTGCATAGGCTCAGTTCAGAAGGGACAGAAGACCCTGATCTGCAAGGGATGGCCATCCACACAAGGTCAGCACGCGGTCAGGGCGTAGGTGGTCTGTTTAAATTTTTATGCCATTGGCCAACCAACACTAATTAGACCCGGGAACAATTATTCTCAAATACATCAAGTGGGAGTCAATTCTGGATGTGCTTAATTCGAAGCCAGTACACAATTGCCCAAACAGCTGGAGATGAGTTCACTGGTCATTTTATTAATTTTCAGGACGGCAATATGAACGAGGAGTTAACATGATGAGGTTCAGATTCAGATCGAGTGTGAGTGCTTCATTATTTTCAGTATTGTTAGGGTGTGCCTCCAAGTAGACTGCCTCTTGGGAACGAAATTCATGCACGAAGACTTCCTTCACCTTTGTATTCTCCTCACTGCAATTTACCTCCAGCAGGGGCTCTTGGGGCTGACAGTAGACCCTGAGGATCAGTTCGTGCGGAGCCCTGGGCAGGGTGATGGTTCCCTCCAAAGAGAACAGGTAGAGGCCATCACAGTGGATTGGGATGGAGCGGTTTAGAACATTTATTTCCATTGTGCCATCCCTCTTTTTAATACCAATCGCTTTCTTATAGGCAATGGAGTCATCTGAAATGCAAGAAAACACAGGAAAAGCCACAAATGTGTTAGTCCCTAACCTACTAGTTTCTCTTACGAGAAAAGAAAATTGGAGGTGGATTGTAAAAGCAAGAGAACAGAAAATCTATAAAAGAAGGTAAAGAAGCAAGGGTCTTTGCCGAAGCTTTTGCATGAAATAGGGCTTGTCCCTAAGCATACTGGGTGGGGCTGGCTCAAGACATTTGGGCATCTGAAGCCAACCACAAAATGGTACCTCTCACCCACTTTCGATAGGTGGCGGGGGGGTGTCTGTTTCCAAGGTGCTCAATCTCACTGTCCCTTAAGACCCTTGTTCTGCTGGTGGCTGTACAAAGCACAAGGATCTGGCAACACAACAGAGAAAGCGAACTTCTAGGAGCTGCCCTCATTGAAAGGACAAAACTAGAATCATTGAAAGGAGTTGAACTCGCTCTCATCTTCAAAAAAGTATGCAAGTTCCCGACTCTGCGCCTAATCTGTTTCTCATCTCTTTGGGGCCACAGGTCTTAACCAACAAGCATTTTCCCTACTGGTTGTTACCTGCCGTTGCTGTTTGCATTTCCAGACTCCTCAATTTTACACACAAACTCTGTCAGCACTTGAAATTTCAGATCTGTCAAGAAAATGGTTGCCTTGATGGACTTCCGGGGAGGTGCCTCCGGATAATGGGGGAATTCCTCTGATCGGGAGGAATTTGCCCCGTGGGAATTGGGTCTGGCCGCCACGGCGAAGGCGGAGACGTGCAAAAAATCACAGACGGGAGAGGCCTGTAAGTGTGGGATTCGGCGGGCACCTTTTGCGCCTCCCCTACTCGCGGGGAAACCCGGTTTCAGGGATCCGGAGCGAAGTGGGGTGAGCGGCGCGGTGCTTCGAAAAGTCTGCTTCTTCCACGGAGCGAAGCCGCATAGCTGTTGCCGGAGAGCACTGACTTTTTCCTGTGGACAATTTGACTTCAAAGAACTATCCTTGAGTAGAGCAGAAGAGGGAGAATTGGATTTTAAAAGTTTAATTTGGCATCGAAATGGGGGAGGTTCAACACAGGAAGTCCGCCTTCCCCATTTGTAAATAGACAGAAGCAATAAGACTGCAAGCTAAAGTCTTGGAAAGCCTTCTGTAAAAGACTAAATTTCCATCGGAAAAGAGCACACACACCCCCTTGGTGGCAGGAGAAGGGGGGGAGTTGAGGACAGGGTATACCTGCAAGAGAGAGCGACGAGAGTAAAAATACTGCCGCTCTGACCCTGGAAACGGGCTGCTAGCAGGACCGACGTTTTGGAATGTTCATTGACAGCGCTTAGAACGTTCTTTGACAGCTAGCAAAATAAGAGAAATACACTGTTTCTATCGTCTCTGGCTGTTACTAAAAAGGAGTAAAAGTAACTGAAAAATTGAAACTAACTTTGGACTTGTGTTTGAAAGAGGATACTAATTGACTATTACAAATAGAAACTGTTTCCCCCTAGTGGAAGTCTTTAAAATTGGTTGCTTTATAAGAGCTGGGCTAGGGGAATTTCCAGTCACAAGATAAGAAACCGTGAGACTTTGGGACTGACCATGAATTTGCTAAGTGTTATTGCAAATGAAAAGGGAACAACAGAACAGCCAGCAGCTGGGGGAACATTGAGACTTGGCAGCAACCCAGGAGAGCTTCAACATCAGGCCCCTCTGCCTCTTCTGCGGCTGCTGTTTCTGCATCAGTACATTTAAAATCCAAAGGAATGTCAACAGAAGAGGCTCTAGCAGTTGCATTAAGTAAGATAAATGATTCACTGGAACAGCTTAATAAGAAAGTGGATACTGCAACTAATAAAATTGTTTTAAATACAGAAAGTATAAATAACTTGGGACAAAAGGTGAACACCAATACAGAATCCATTCATAAACTGATACAGGAATCCACTTTGACACGGCAGACTGCGGAGGAAGCTAGGGAGAAGGCAGCTGCAGCTGATTGTAAAGTAACTCAATTGGAGAAAGAGGTAGTTCCAACCCTACAGAGGCAACTTGACGAACACAAGGTGACGCTTGCTATGATTGAACTTAAAGAAAAACAGACAAATTTGAGGATTAGAGCCATTGGAGAAGGAAAGCTTGATAGATTTTCTTACACAGGAATTTGCTGATTTTTGGGAATTGGACTTGGGTCAAGAAGAGTTTAGAATTGTGAGGGCATTTAGACTTGGAAGAGGAGGGAAGAAAGAGAAGAATAGAATAAGAGACTGTTTGATTTCCCTCCGGACCAAAGAAGAGAGAGACAAAATTTTGGGTTGGCACTACCAGAAGAATCTAGAAATACATCAGTCAAGAGTGGAAATTTTTGAAGACGTTCCAAAATACCTTTTGGATCTTAGATCCAACTACGGAGATATTGTTGCTCTGCTGAGAAGGAATAAAATCATCTTTAGGTGGGAGTTCCCCCAAGGCCTATCTTTCAGCTTCAAAGGAAGGAAAATAAAAATAAGATCAGTAGAAGATAAAGTAAAGTTTTTGATTAAATACGAGGAAGATCTGCAGAAGGGAATTGGAAAAGAGCCAACAGCATTGGATAGAAGATCACCAGATAGAGGACCAGAGCAAAGAGCATCGGACAGAAGATCACCAAACAGGGGAACATTGGATATATCGACATTATCCTTTGGATTGGACCTCCCAGTGAACATGCCATCATCACTACCAACAGAAGAGGAGCAAGCATTGGGTGCAGTTGGGGGGGGGGTACCAGAGTAACTACATGATGGCACTGCAGGTCCTGAGCTGGAATGTGAATGGACTGAACTCCCCTGAAAAAAGGCGGAGAGTATTTCATTTATTGAAAAAAGAGCATTTGGACTTGATTTGCTTACAAGAAACACATGTGATAAGGCTACATAGGAAGATATTGAGCAATAAAAGATTAGGCCAAGAATTTATTTCATCGGATAAAGTTAAAAAAAGAGGAGTGGTCCTTTATGCAAAGGAGAGCCTATCACCAAAATTCATATTTAAAGATGATCAAGGAAGATTTGTTGCAATTGAAATTCAATTAGAAGGAGAGAAATTTCTGATTGTAGGTATTTATGCACCAAATGAAGGAAAATCGGAGTTCTTTAAGAAGCTACATGAGACTTTGATGGACTATATGGACTACAATATGATTTTGATGGGAGATATGAATGGAGTGGTGTCCACAAATATGGACAAGGCACAGAGACAGGTAGTCACCAAAGATGGTAGACTACCAAAAACCTTTTTTGACATGACTGAAAGTATGGACTTAGTTGACATTTGGAGAATGAAGAACCCTCTGGGAAGAGAGGGAACTTTTTTCTCTGAGGCTAAAATGACTTGGACAAGAATCGATCAAATTTGGGTAACCAGGGGACTGGTCCTGAAGATCTGCAAAACGGAGATTTGCCCTAAAACTTGCTCTGACCATAATGCTGTGAAGATGGAAATGAAATTGACGTCAATTGGCTCCTTTAGATGGAGGATGAATGATACTCTGTTTAGGAATGAAGAGGTGACTAAGAAGGCCCAAAAAACTCTAAGAGATTATTTTGAGATAAATATGAATACTACAGTGGAAAAAAGAGTAATTTGGGATGCAAGCAAAGCGGTTATGAGAGGATTCCTAATACAACAGAACACAATTAAGAAGAGAATTCAGAATGAAAAAAAGGATAAAATCCTGGGGAAAATAAAGGAAGGAGAGAAAAAACTGAGAGCAAAACCAAAGTCACAGGAGATCCTGAAAGAGATAAAGCTATACCAAACACAATATATGAAGCTGATGAATCAGGAAATAGAATGGAAAATCAAACAGATGAGGCAAAAGACATTTGAATCGGCAAATAAGTGTGGAAAATTGTTGGCCTGGCAGATGAAAAAAAGACAAAAACTCAATATTATTACAAACTTGGAAGTGGAAGGAAAGAATATACAGAACCCAGTGGAGATCAGGAAGTGTTTTCAGAGATACTTCAAACAACTTTATACACAGGAGAAGCAAAAAGAAATGGATATTGATCGATTTTTAAAAATGAATGGACTACGTAAAATCTCTCAGGAAAAACAGCTAATGTTGAATTATAAGATAACGGATCAGGAGGTGGAAGGGGCCATCCAAAACATGCAATTAGGCAAATCTCCAGGACCAGATGGTTTGACTTCAAGATATTACAGATCTTTGAAAGAATGGTTAATACAACCATTGAAGGAAGTCTGCAATGAAATATTGGAAGGAAGACAGGCACCAGAGTCGTGGAAGGAAGCTTACATTACACTTATACCTAAAACAGAGACTGAAAAGACACAGCTCAAGAACTACCGCCCTCTATCGCTGCTTAATGTGGATTACAATTTTTTTGCAGATACTTTGGCTAAAAGATTAAAAAAGGTGTTAGCAGAAGAAATTCATACAGACCAAGCGGGCTTTCTCCCAGGCAGACATTTGTCTGACAATACGAGGAATATAATTAATATTCTAGAAAAACTACAAGTGAATATTAATACTAAGGCAGTCTTGATATTTGTGGATGCAGAGAAAGCCTTTGACAATATTTCTTGGAGTTTTATGAAGAAGAACCTACAGGGGATGGGGGTTGGACAAGGTTTTGAAAATGGTATAGGTGCAATTTATTCAGAACAAAAGGCAAAATTAATTGTGAATAATGTGATGACAGAAGAGTTTAAGATTGAAAAAGGGACACGTCAAGGTTGCCCAATTTCTCCATTGCTTTTTATATCGGTCCTCGAGGTTTTGCTAAATATGATTAGAAAGGACCAAGAGGTTAAAGGTATACAGGTGGGAGCTAAACAGTATAAACTGAAAGCATTTGCTGATGATTTAGTATTGACTTTACAGGAGCCAGAACCTAGTACTAAAAGGGTATTGGAACTGATTCAAGAATTTGGACAGGTTGCAGGTTTTAAGTTGAATAAGATGAAAACCAAGGTTCTAGAGAAAAATTTAACTATGAATGAGAGAGAGAAGTTTCAGGAGGAGACAGGACTAACATTGGTTTAAAAAGTGAAATACTTAGGGGTTAACATGACTGCTAAAAATGTGAACTTATTCAAGGATAATTATGAAAAATGTTGGACTGAAGTGAAAAAGGATTTAGAAGTATGGACAAATTTGAAGTTATCATTGTTAGGCCGAATTGCTGTGATAAAAATGAATGTGCTGCCAAGGATGTTATTTTTGTTCCAAACATTGCAAATTTTGGATAAGATGGATTGTTTCAAGAAGTGGCAGAAGGATATTTCTAGATTTGTTTGGCAGGGCAAGAAGCCTCGAATAAAATTTAAGATATTAACGGATGCTAAAGAAAGAGGTGGATTTGCCCTGCCAAACCTTAAACTTTATTATGAATCAGCTGCTTTTTGCTGGCTGAGAGAATGGCTGATTCTTGAAAATACTGAAGTGTTGGATTTAGAAGGTTTTAACAATGTATTTGGTTGGCATGCATATTTGTGGTATGATAAGGTAAAAGCACATAAAGCATTTAAAAATCATATTGTTAGAAAAGCATTGTTTAATGTTTGGATAAGATATAAGGATTTGTTAGAAAAAAAACCCCAAGATGGTTGTCACCAATAGAAGCGAAGGCACAGAAAAAACTCAATATGGAGGCCAAATGGCCGAAATATTGGGAAATTCTGGAACAAGATGGAGAGAGAATAAAATTGCAGAGCTTTGAAAAATTGAAAAACAAAGTGTGAGATTGGCTCCATTACTATCAAATAATGGAGGCATACAAATTGGACAAAAAAGTTGGTTTCCAGGTGGAAAAATCAAAATTGGAAACAGAATTGTTAGATCCAAAAACTAAGAATTTGTCAAGAATGTATAACTTGCTGTTGAAATGGAACACTCAGGATGAAACGGTGAAATCAGAAACCCAGGATTAAATGGGTACAAGATGTTGGACATAACATAATGATGGCTGACTGGGAACAGTTATGGACCACAGGTATGAAATTTACGGCATGTAATGCCTTAAGAGAAAATTTAATGAAAATGATTTATAGGTGGTACATGACACCAGTTAAGCTTGGAAAAATCTGCCATTTGCCCGATAATAAATGTTGGAAATGTAATGAGACTGAAGGTACATTCCTTCACCTTTGGTGGACGTGCCCAAGGATTAAGGCATTCTGGGAGATGATTTATAATGAAATGAAAAAGGTATTTAAATATACCTTCCTGAAGAAACCAGAGGCCTTTCTCCTGGGCATGGTCGGCCAATTGGTGTCAAAGAAGGATAGAACTTTCTTTATGTATGCAACAACAGCAGCAAGAATACTCATCGCGAAATATTGGAAGACACAAGATTTACCCACCAGGGAAGAATGGCAGATGAAGTTGATGGACTACATGGAATTGGTGGAAATGACTGGCAGAATCCGAGACCAGGGAGAAGTGTTGGTGGAAGAAGACTGGAAAAAGTTTAAAGACTATTTACAGAAATACTGTAAAATTAATGAATGTTAGAAAAATGTTGGAATGAAGTTATATGGCTTTAGTAGAAATGTTATAAGGAATTAAGTATAAATAGATTATTAGAGCATTAAAGGGAAAAAATAAGGTTAGAATGTGTTAAGACAATTATAGGATAGAAAACAGAGGAAGATGGAAAGGAATTGCTGAAACAATTAATAGAAGTGGAATACAAAAAGGAAGGTGTGAAGAGGTCGTGGAAATTAGTGAAAGAAAGATAAGATATTGAAATTGGACTGTCTTTTAAATGGTTTTTGTTTTGTTTTGTTAGTTGTGTGTTAGTGTTTTGCAGTGTTGTTGTTTTTTTAGTATTGTATGGTATTGTTGTATGTTTCTTTTTTTTCTTCTTTTTTTTGGTTTTTTGTAGTGTTGTGTTCAATTTGTTGGAAAACTAATAAATATTATTATAAAAAAAAGGAAATGGTTGCCTCACTTAGGCCTCTGGGTAAAAACTGGCCAGTGTGGTGTAGTGGTTAAGACCGGTAGTCTCGCAATCTGGGGAACCGGGTTCGCATCTCCGCTCCTCCACCTGCAGCTGCTGGGTGACCTTGGGCCAGTCACACTTCTTTGAAGTCTCTCAGCCCCACTCATCTCACAGAGTGTTTGTTGTGGGGGAGGAAGGGAAAAGGAGAATGTGAGCCACTTTGAGACTTCTTAGGATAGTGATAAAGTGGGATATCAAATCCAAACTCTTCTGTCAGAAGTTACCATATGTCTCAGCTCCAATCCCAGCTGGCATTTCCCTCCTGCCTCCTCCAACCTGTCCCCTGACCTCTTTCTCCATGCTTGTCGTTTTCTCAGGGTGATCTAAAGGGGACAGGAGTCATTTCTCCGCTCTGCCCCATTTTGGAAGGATTCTAAAGTTCCTCGGCTGTGCTGGAATCTCACACAAGGCCGGGCTCAGGGCAGCCTAAGAAAGCAGGCCTACCTTTGTGGATAAAACACAGTCTGCTAACATTCAAAATTTGAGAGCTTGGCTCTTCAAGCCCTAACCCCAGATTCTTGAGTCACAGGCAACTTCAGGGAGCTCAGCTGCCCCTTCCCTGCACTTAGCCCCCCTTCCTTGAATCCTTGAGTTTCTCTCTGTCCCACCATTTTCCAAATCTTGCTGTTCTTTCTACCTTTCTGTCCTAAACACAGCATTTGCATTCCATTTCTCCCTGTTGCTCCGGAGCCTCCACTGCGCCTGCTGAACCCCTTGCACACACACACCCAATCCTGATAGAACAACAGTAATTGTAAACAGTAAACAGTAATTTTTCACTTCCATCTATCTCTACCTCTGACTTAGAAACAAGAGAGTTTAAGCTGTTGGTCCAGGCAGATTATTATTTTTGAACTACCTGCACCAAATATATTCAAACTAACCATTTTTGTTCTCTGTAGCCTTTTTGTGTGTTTGTTACCCACCATTTGCTTAAATGCTTTTTATTCTTCTGTATCTTTTGGAAACACTTTGTATACATCTTTTGCTGCTACAATTCTGTCTAAATCTGGGGGCTGACATTTGCATATCTTTTTTGTGCTTTGTAACTTTGCAGTGGCAGCTGAAGGGCAAAGTCTCCTCTCACGCCCACTTCCAGCTGGTGCAGCCGTCCTGCCCTGGAACCCAAACAGGCGCCCAGCTAGGCATGGAGAAATCCATCTGTTTGGCTTCACCTCAGTTTCTCATCTTATGTTCAGTTCTCCACATTTCTGCATCAGTTTGTATTATTTTTTAAAGTCCTCATGAAAGTTCATCAGCATTCAAATGCACGTTTCTTCTAGGCTGCACATGGCTGTATGCAGTTTTGCCCAATGCACATTTTTTGCAAGCCATTTCCCTTGACATAATATATTTTATATTTCCTAAATGTGCATTTTTAATTCACACATTCATCTAATATACAATTTTTTGTACATATTATTTGGTCAGAGAGCCAGTTTAGAAGACAGTGGTACCTTGGGTTAAGAACTTAATTTGTTCTGGAGGGCTGTTCTTAACCTGAAACTGTTCTTAACCTGAAGCACCACTTTAGCTAGTGGGGCCTCCTGCTGCCACTGTGCCGCCACCGCACAATTTCTGTTCTCATCCTGAAGCAAAATTCTTAACCCAAGGTAATATTTCTGGGTTAGTGGCGTCTGTAACCTGAAGCGTATGTAACCCAAGGTACCACTGTATCTGTTTTTTGGTCCACATATTGTTGGAGAAAGTGCAAATTTGGTAGGCTTGTGTTAAATGTCTTACTGATCTCCCCCCCCCCCCCCGTGCACCCTTGGCTCCACCCAGAACACCTGCCGTTAGCTGAACCAAAAGCTTTCCACCTCCTGAAGGCTGCCAAGCGCAGCTTCAGCGTGACCTTCATTCTACCTCTTATCTCTGCCCTGCTCAGGTATCAGGCTGTTTGCAGTAAAAGGGAATAGAGAAGAAACCAGTAGGAATTATTCTCCAACTGTTTCAACCTAAATTCATTCTCCTGCCTCTTTCACTGGAGCAAGGTGGGAGGGAAGGAACAGGCAAACCCGAGGAGGAGAGGGTGAAGATGGTTCTTCTCTTTCTGGTAAAGCCCATCTAGATCATTTTCCTGCCTGGATGTTCACTAGAGGGGCAAATGCAGAGCCCGGGAGAGAGTGTTCTTCCCCTCATGCAGCCTGGTCAGAGAATATTCATTGCTGCTTCAGTTCCCTCTGGGCAAACTGGGTTGGAGGGAAGTCAAGATTGGAAGCATCAACTGGTCATGGGGGAGGAGAGAACAGTGCAACCCACCTCAAGCCTTTGGAATAGGGCGAAGGAGAAGGAGAAGGAGAAGGAGAACTCACACTTGATGTAGATCCATTGTGCCTGTGGGTCTGGACTCTGAAACACAACAAAACATGAGGTTATGAAAGGTGCCTACAAGCTCCAGATGGAAATGCAGACATGATGGGACACCAGGGAACCAACATTATGGGGCCTTTTGCATGGGAAGTTTTAAGAGGTCTCAACTGCAGTCCTTTAGTACAACTATTTCCCGCAAGCTACAGAACTCCAGAGCACTGCCTGTGCAGATCCACTGCAGGTGCAACTCCTAGGGGCTAAGGTCCCTTCACCCCCCCAAAAAAAAACTATGTGAGGATGCTGGGGCCCCCTAAAGTTGATGAACGTTGCCATTCAAATGGTGTGCATGCACTGCAGTGCATGTGAGCAGGGTGGAGCTTATCTGTCCCCCCCCCCTGTAATATTTTATCCAAGTTGGCACCCCGATTCACTGCCCCCCCCCATGAGAGATGCTGGGAACATTGGCCTCTTCAGAGGCAGTGCACAGCACTGGGAGAGTGGAGTGCTACTAGAGAGTAAAACCTCTGTGGGCTGCAAGGTATCTACTTCTGTGTGTTTGTGTTCAGAGGCAGAACGGGGAAAGCTGAGCTCTTAGTAAACACCAGAGGGGTGGCCGCAGGATAGTTAATATTTTGCAGGCTTGGGGATTAGAGCAGTTGGTGGCATCTCATGCATAGCACCCCCCCCCCAGCACAAGCCTGTACAGTAACTTCACTTTGAAGACATCACATATACAGTAGCTCCAAAATAGCCATGTTGCTATCCAGTATTATTTCCTGCCTTTGTTTTAGTTATATAACTGGATTCACATGCCCATAACATAGACTGCGGTATTATTAAAATTTTCTCTCTCCCTGTGTGTGTGTATGTATGTGTATCTAATAGATATCTGCCATGTGTCTGATGAAATGAGTTTTAGACTGAAACAGTTTATACTACAATAGGTCTGTTAGGGTTGTGTCTAAGGAACTCATATTTGGAGTAGAACCATTGAAATCACTTGACTAGTCATTTAGTTGAGTAGAATCTATTGGAGCTGTATCTTACTGGCAGCACACGACAGAACCATGAGACAGGTGTAAAATATACTCAAGCAAGAGTTTTATTTACAACCTAACAAACACAAAGCATGTGGGTGTTCTCTTTTGCAGGCAAATTCAAACTGCAACTTCTCCTCCTTTTGTAATCAGCCTAGAAAACCACACCCAGAACTCACAGAAACAGTTCTTAAAGTTACAATCATCTTTCCTGTTTCTTTGCAGAATGACTCCTAACAGAATCCTTACAGCACAATCCTAACCATGTCTACTCAGAACTGAATCCTTTTGAATTCAGCGGGGCTTCCTCCCAAGTAAGGAGGGTTAGGATTTTAGTCCTTAAGTTAAAGTTAAAGGTAAAGGTAAAGGTAAAGGGACCCCTGACCATTAGGTCCAGTCGTGGCCGACTCTGGGGTTGCGGCGCTCATCTCGCTTTATTGGCTGAGGGAGCCGGCGTACAGCTTCCGGGTCATGTGGCCAGCATGACTAAGCCGCTTCTGGCAAACCAGAGCAGTGCACGGAAACGCTGCTTACCTTCCTGCCAGAGCGGTACCTACTTGCACTTCAACGTGCTTTCGAACTGCTAGGTTGGCAGCAGCTGGGACCGAGCAACAGGAGCTCACCCCGTCGCGGGGATTCGAACCACCGACCTTCTAATCGACAAGTCCTAGGCTCTGTGGTTTAAACCACAGCGCCACCCGCATCCCTTAAGTGAGCATAAGGCTATTATTTAGACTGCAGCAGACTGGCACAGTCCCCCAAGTACAGTTTTCCAACTGTACTTCCAAGCATAAAGAGCAGCAACATCTTCCCTGGTTCTTTCTGTTAGAAGACACCTTATTTTTTCTTTCTTTTTTTGCTTATTTTTGTAATATGTTGAAACTTTAATAAATATCTTTAAAAACACACACAAAGATGATTACAATTTCACAGCTTAAAAAAAAGAGCAAAGGACCAGGGTTTTCCCCTAAACAGCCCCCAAACGGCCAGTGCACTTTGGCATCTGCCTAGAGAGCTCTTGACATTTGTAAATGGGCCTCTTACTAGGGAAGAGGTGGGAGCAAGCGCTGGTCTCCCTTAGTCTGTAGGTGGTGCATGCAGCTGCTTGAGAGTTCTTGTGATCGTGATGCCTGGGGGTTTGGTTACCACTCTGTGTCCTCCTGCTCAACCTCATATGGTGGTGGCAGATGCTCTTTGTGTTCTGCAAGCAACCAAACATACAGGTAGGTTGGAATATTGTGGAAGTATCTAGAGGCAGAGAAAACCAGCCTTTATTTTGAATCCAAATGAAGGCAGAATTATGTTGGGAGGAAGGATTTTAGGCATCATTTTCAAGCTTGCTTTCATTTGCAGGGTCCTGGTTTCAGATGTCATACACAGTGGGACTAATTAGGCTTAGTATATGTACAGAAAGCAAACCAACTATGGATGGTGGTTACAGTATTCAAAAGGCAAAGCAGACACCTTCACAGCAACCTTGCAACCTTCTCAAGGACATTCCCACTTGGTATAGCTAGCATGCAACAACAGAGTGTCTCCAATCCCCGTTTCATCTTTTCTTCTTAGAACTATTGATAAATCCATGATGCCGGTTTGTTTGCTCATTCCAACGATCTATATACTGTTTGCCACAATAATCTCTAAACCATGCACAGTAAGCTTACAAAAAACATCCACCAGACATACAATGTTTTATCTTGAATTTTCATTCACTGGATACTCAAATGAAAAAGAATTTTAATAGATGGACAAGAATGAGAACTCGGTTATCAACTTTAAGACAGATTGTTGAGTTGCAAATGAAAATTATTCCAACCTGTTTGTACTTATTTCAGGTTCTCCCTATCCCCCTTCCTCTGATCACTGTGGCAAAAGCCAATAAAAGATTTGTTTTTCCAAGGTCCTTGAAGTTGTATTATAGAAAATATGGGCCTGAGAGGCCTGGCCACGGGTGGCTGCACTTTCATCAGGTAACATGTCTTCTGTTGGATCCCCACACCTGAGCACAGGCTACTAGAACTAGACCTCTTACGAAAACTGAGGTTCTGTTCCTTGGTATGGGGTGTGGTAAAGGTTTGGTTGCAGCTTTGTGTAAGGAACTAATAAGCGACACACAGGTTTGATATTGGGCATCAACGTTGTTTAGGAGGGAGATAGAGGAGAGAATATAGGTGATATAGATAGAGGAGAGAATATAGGTGATGATGGAATATGGCATGATTGATCAGTCAGTGAAACCAATCTTGACCCATACAAGAGAAACCATGCTTTAATTGTATCATGGGTGGTACAAGACCCCAATGCAAACTATGGGCTATATCTGCCTCATATAACCAACATGCTTAGCTCTAGTTAATGCGTGGAGGGGTTAAGGCCATAGCGTAAGCTTAGCTAGGTCACACACCCTCACCTTGGGAAGAAGGGTTACCAAAGCCTTTGTTCTTTTTCCTTTCCTTCATGTGAACCAACTAGTAAGGATGTCTAAGCTGGATGCTCCAAGCATAGACCATGTGGCTTTAGCAACATTTTTCTAAATGTTTAGAAACATTTTTTAAATGTTTAAATGTTGCTGCTGTACAGAAAAGCACATGCATTTGACCTTTGAAGAGTTTGCAAGTAAACCATTTTTACTTGCTATGCTAAGGGGATGTGGGCAACTTTGGAAGAAAACTAGGAGGAGGGATTTTAAAAGTCTAACAGCCTATATTTCCATGCTCTACTTCAATGCATATTTTGTGATTTTAAATCTCTGCTAGGGCTCTCTTGCCAGAGTACCAGGCACCCAGATATTCTCTTTTTATACCTATTATTTTCCTTGCCAACCAGCACAAATGTTACAGATAGCATCTAACATGCTCCCCAACTGCTGGTGAGGCTGCTGGGGGAGCATACTTCCAAGTCTGGTGGGAGTACCTGCAGGTCCATACATTTTGGTCTCTGGTTTTTAATGAAATTGCAGCAATTAACAGTGCATGTTCCCTGGGATACTCAAGAGTATGCAGCACCAGCACTGTTTTTTTCAAATGTTTACTGTAACAACTTCATGGTGAGTTCGGGCACCTTTTTTAAAAAAAAAGCACTGGCAATTCCTAAGGAGTTGATTCAATTCTCCCCTCTGCCTGCCTCCACTGGAGAGGCAGGGAGGGGCTGTAGTTTCCAGGTTCCAGCGAGACCTTGTGGAGCTTTTGTGAGATCTCGCCGGAAGCCACAGCCACACAACCCTGGCAAGTGACCCTTGGGCAGCAGCGCTGGGGAGTGCGGGGGCACCTTCCCATTTCACCTCAGGTGCCAAAATGGGCCACCCCTGCATGCGGGGCCACATACAGTAACTGGCTGAAGACCTCTGTCCTTAAAAGTATATTGAAGCCAAGTTCTTAAGGGTCTTGTAAAATAATACAAGACCCTTGAACTTGACCCACAAGCATTTGGGCAGCACGGGCAAGCTTCCAGGGACTTAGCTGCTGTCTGTCTGTCTGTCTGTCTCCACCACCCGTCCAGCCTCCACATTCTGCGCCAGTGGGAGCTTCCAGATCAGGCACAAAGGCAGCCCCACATCAAGGGGATGGAGCAATTCCTCTGAGAGGAAAGGCTGGAGGCATCTGGGACTTTTTAGTTTAGAGAAAAGGCAAGTAAGAGGCGACAAGACAGAAGTTTATAAAATTAAACACGGTAAGGAGAGTGGATAGAGAAAAGCTTTTCTTCCTCTCATACACATCCAGGGAAGCTGAATGTTGGACTATTTTGGACTCTGCTGGTCGTGTGCTCATGTCCCAGGAGGATATGGGTCACATCAACGTGACGGGAGACCGGAGTGATGAATCTCGGGCGACGCTGCATTGGGGGAAGGCACAAGGCCTCAGGGTTATCTCCCAACAGGTTCCCCATCTAATTAGAACTCCAGAATGTTGGTTTGGCGAGTTTATTCCTGATGAGTTTACTCTAAAAAGCACTTTTGGTTAAGGAACTTTCTTAGCACATCAAAAGGCTAGTATTCATGAATTAGCAACAAAGTTTCCCACAATAAATCTAGAGCAGTGGTTCCCAATCTTTTTGGGCCATTCCCCACCTAAGCTTCTCTAAAAACCTGACACCCCCCCCCCGGTGACATATAATTTTTATTATTCAAAACCCCCTACTCACGTGGAGGAAGCCTAAAAGGCCATTAACTTGGTCTAACTCATTCTTGAATTGCCAACATTTTAAATAAAATTTAAATAACCACATGCTTAGTTTAAAACTAAATATTAAGGCATGATTTTACCTGTTTGATAAAAGCAAAATATAGTACAGTTTACTGGTTCCAAATGGACAGCTGTATTCCTCTACCAGAGGAGTTTATCATAGGAGGGAACTAATTAGGCAGTAGTTCAACCCTACTTCTGTTGACAAAACCCACACACTAGAATTAAAAAGAACAAAAACTGCAAAACTAAGACAGATGATCTTATTTCTTGGACCAGCCCATCATCTTGCATCAGATTGTCACCTTTCTCTTGTGGACCTTTATTTTCTTCCATGTATGGTTGCAGGTCTATCCATCAGGGTAGATCAGATATATTTTCCTCTCCAATCTGACCATTACATCAATTACAGGTTGATGAAGAAGTAGTGAAACGTTTGAGTGGATACAGTGTTAAACACTAGGCTGATTTAGAATGTGTCTCAATATGTATAAAATTTTTAGCTACATTTTAAAAAATTAAGTCACAGTTTGAAAGGTTGCTATTCCAAGACCAATTAAAATGGCTGAAATGAAACTTCCTGAGCCAAACACAGACAGGACTACTCTTAAATAACTTCACTGAGAGGAAAATAATTAGTGTGGTGTAATGCTGCTGTGACAGCAGAAACCACTATTGTAAATTCATTGTACTAGCATTTTGTGAAAAATTTTCCCCAGCACAGAAATAGTATCCTAAGCACATTTCAACTGGCATGGAGTTCACAAACAGGGCAAACTGGACTCTCAAAGGATGTCAACATGCTAAGGTCCAACTGCCCCCTCATTGCAACTGTCTTTATTTTAGTATTTCCTGTTCTCCACAAACACTAATAAATAACAGTGATAAAGCCCCCTTTGCCCCAGCCTCTGTGTTCAGAACTAGAAATTGGTTGTCCCCCCCCCCAAGGTGCTTAGCAGTCCCTGGATGATCAGGACTATCACTTATTCGGGTCTCACTCCCACCCGTCTCCACCTCTCTTCACTTTTATTCCCTGTGGTCTTCTAATCTGTGTGTGGCAAACCCAGCCCCACTTCCACAGGCAAGTACCGTATTTTTCGCCCCATAGGATGCACTTTTTCCCCTCCAAAAATGAAGGGGAAATGTGTGTGCGTCCTATGGGGCGAATGCAGGCTTTCGCTGAAGCCTGGAGAGCGAGAGGCATCGGTGCGCACCGACCCCTCTCGCTCTCCAGGCTTCAGGAAGCTATCCGCAAGCCTTGCAAGCCCGGCGGGAGTTCCCGCAGGCTCACAAGGCTTGCAGGCAGTAGCCTGCAACCCCGGCGAGTGTCCGCAAGCCTCGCGCGCCCGGCAGGAGGTCCCGCCGAGCACACGAGGCTTGGGGCGGCAGCCTGTCGCCCGAAGCACGGGGAGCCCTCCGGAGGGTGCCCCATGCTTCAGGCGGGTGTGCGCAAGGCTTGGGGCGGCAACCGCGGCGGGGGGGGGGAATAATTTTTTTTTTATTCATTTCCCCCCCAGGAAAAACGAGGTGCGTCCTATGGGCCGGTGCGCCCTATAGGATGAAAAATACGGTACATTTCCAAATCTGGACCTCCCTTGTTGAATCTGGCCAAAATAAAAATGTGAGGTTTACTTGTGTTATTTTCCAGTGTTGGTATTTATCACTAAATTTTGGGAATGAGGGTGGCATTGCACTTTTTATTTAATGAACTTGGTAAGGTTTTTAAAAATAATTTACTGGCAAATTGCAGGGGATTGGACTAGAAGACCCATGGGGTCCCTGCCAACTCTACAATTCTATGGTTCTATTTTTTTATATATATTTATTAACTTTTCAAGGTTTATACAAAAAAAGACAAAAAACAAAAATACAAAAATTAAAAACACATATAATTTCATTCACTTATTTTCTTTTAACTTATTTCTCGGACCTCCTCATACCTCCCCTTTTTGTATTCCAATTCAAATTATTCATTCAGCAAATCCTCACCCTTAATTTTCACTTACCTTTACACCTTTTTTTCTTCTCCCCCCCCCCAATTATCTTGATCATTACAGCTGATAACCCCTTATTCAGTCCAACATCAATCTAACATTCACTAATTTTATAATATTTCCCAAGATAGTCTTTAAATTTCTTCCAATCTTCTTCCGCCGTCTCTCTTCCCTGGTTTCGGATTCTGCTAGTCATTTCTGCCAGTCCCATGTAGTCTATCACCTTCATCTGCCATTCTTCCAAGGTGGGTAGATCTTGTGTCTTCCAGTACTTTGCAATAAGTATTCTTGCTGCCGTTGTTGCGTACATAAAAAATGTTCTGTCTTTCTTTGGCACCAATTGGCCGACCATGCCCAGGAGAAAGGCCTCTGGTTTCTTCAGGAAGGTATATTTAAATACCTTTTTCAGTTCATTATATATCATTTCCCAGGAAGCCTTAATCTTTGGGCACGTCCACCAAAGGTGAAAGAATGTACCTTCCGTTTCTTTACATTTCCAACGTTTGTTATCGGGCAAATGATAGATTTTTGCAAGCTTGACTGGGGTCATGTACCACCTATATATCATTTTCACATAAATTTCATACAACTGTTCCCAGTCAGTGAACATAATATTATGTCCAACATCTTGTGCCCATTTAATCATAGCAGATTTTACCGTTTCATCCTGAGTATTCCATTTCAACAACAAGTTATACATTCTTGACAAATTCTTAGTTTTGGGTTCTAACAGTTCTGTTTCTAATTTTGACTTTTCCACCTGGAAGCCAATTTTCTTATCCAATTTATAAGCCTCCATTATCTGATAATAATGAAGCCAATCTCTCACTTGGTTTTTTAATTTCTCAAAACTCTGTAATTTCAATTTGTCTCCTTCTTGTTTACAATTCTATGGTTCTAAGACTTATTGACTTATTTTCCAATTGTTTCAGTGTGCCTTGATAAAGCCTAGCATTTTCTCACAAAATATAAACATGGGAATGGAATTTTAAAATTGTCCTTAAGATTGCCAAGCCTTGAGATTATCAGCCAATTTCAAAAATAAGTGGTATGAGATTTTTTACATTTACTAGTTACAAATTCTGAGATTTACCAACAAATGATGAAAACTAGGACAAAGTTTATCATTAGCCAAAGGCACTTGGCGATTTTTGAGGTATACTAATAACTGTTGAACACCAAGTGGAAATGATCATTACGTGCTCCTAGTATTTAAAACCACCCGTTTCTAACAACAGTTGATGTGAGAAATGGCTATAATATTTCTCTCTTAAGGAAGCAAAGCAATAAACCTGTCCTACATTGTTGGAGAATCTTGTGATTAAGGAGGGAAACAGTGTGGCTAAATCTTTGAGTCAGAGGAAGAGCTCAAATAACCTGCCATTTACATTGTAACTTCTGCAAAGATAGATTTGCACAAACCCTAACTCCACAGAAGCCCACAGCTTTTTGTATGTGTTCCTTAGCATACATGCAGATGAACAGACCAAGGGACCATTTTAATAGCAGGCTTTCCAATACCAATCATGTGGTTTTAAAAGAGCCCTATTATATGAAAGCAACCCTATTATATGAAAAGTGTGTGCCTTTTTCTGATTCAGGAGAGCCTAAACATAAACAGAACTGTGGACTTCAGGATGGGAAAGCCTCGTCTGTGTGAATCTGTCAGGAGAGTCATACCTGTAAGGTTCTTTTGCAGACTTACCCTAAGGTAGCACAAGCCAATGCAGATCAGGCAGGCAAGCAAGACCACCAGCTGTACAGCCATGGTCCCAAGCTGCATCCAGATTTGTCTGCTTCTTTTCCTGTCCTCCTCACACTTCTCAGCAGGTGCTTCTTCCAGTTTTCTGGCCTCCATCTCCACTTGTTCCTCCATGTGCAAAGCACAAAGGAAGAAAATCAACACTGAAGCCAGAGAGCTGTGAATTCCCAGGGACAGCTATTAAACAGCATTAAGAGATCATTTTAAGCCTTATATGCAAACAGAGGCGGGGAACTTCTTTATGACTAATATGAAATTTCCCTTGAATCTCACTCTCTCTCCTTCTGTGGGTGATTGTGGTGGTTGATATTTAAGATATCCCAATTCATTTTTAATAGACATTTAAGCTGATCCCCAGAGATTTATAGATCTCTGTTTTCCTGGCTGTGCCTCCCAAACGTGGAGCAAATATGTTGCTCAAAGGCCTGTCTGACCCCCTTTCTGAGTGTCTGGGTCAGAAGACGCACAAGGCAAATGTCACTCAGTGAACACAGTGCAACACAGTAAGCTAGAAATAGATGGGTTACAAATAAAATAAATAAAAGCAAAGTTTAGCTGGCATAGCTCAGTTGGTCTTAATCTCAGGGTTGTGAATTTGAGCCCATTAGGCAAAAGATCCCTACACTGCAGGGGGTTGGACTAGATGACCCTCATGGTCCTTTCCAACTCTACTATTCTATGCTTCTAAATAAAAGATGCTAGGCCAGCCCCTGGTATTAACCGGGTCTCTTTAGTACTGCCTCTTACTCCTGAAACCACACCCTTTATCTTTGGCTTCTCCCTTTCCTCCTCTAATCATGTATGCTCCCTCTAACCTTTACCCCTTAAATTCAAACAAGTTCTATAGCTGTGTACACACCATACACTTACAGTGTATACCCCCCAAAAGAATGGGAATTGTAGTTTGCTAACAGTGCTGGGAACTGTAGCTCTGTGGGGTATAAACTACAATTCCCATATTCTCATGGGAGCATAAACCTCCAGCAAGGCCAAATTCTTCAAGTAGAGGAGGTTATTTTTCATTTTTAAATGCCTTCAACAGTTTGAATTTTTTTTCAGTCAGAACAAGGTACCATTTTCATGTGGTTGTTTTATTTTAAAAAGTAATCTGTCCTAGTCCCATGAACACAGGGCAAATAACATAACATTGTTGTTGTTTAGTCGTGTCTGACTCTTCGTGACCCCATGGACCAGAGCACGCCGGGCCCTCCTGTCTTCTACTGCCTCCCGCAGTTTGGTCAAACTCATGCTGGTAGCTTCGAGAACACTGTCCCACCATCTCGTCCTCTGTCGTCCCCTTCTCCTTGTGCCCTCAATATTTCCCAACATCAGGGTCTTTTCCAGGAGGTCTTCTCTTCTCAGGAGGTGGCAAAAGTCTTGGAGCCTCAGCTTCTGGATCTGTCCTTCCAGTGAGCACTCAGGGCTGATTTCCTTCACAATGGAGAGGTTTGATCTTCTTGCCGTCCATGGGACTCTCAAGAGTCTCCTCCAGCACCATAATTCAAAAGCATCAATTCTTCGGCAATCAGCCTTCTTTATGGTCCAGCAAGCCACTCCAGTATCCCTCATGGTAAAAACAACAGGCATATAAAACATAACATTACCTTTGATATAATCTAATAAGCAAGAAAGCATTTTGCTCACTTCTGAAGTCAAATGAAAAGTTCTTATTTCTAGGAGAGTTCCCAAGATGCCCCCTTGTGGCTCAGATCTTTTTATTGACGGGTAGAGCTTCAAGCCTGCCTTTTGCAGAAGGACTGTGCAATTAAAGCGGGTGAAAGTACTTGGCCATCATGGCACATCAAATCCTTTTTAATGGCCCTTTTGTGGTTGGGAAAGGGCAGGAAAATGCACTGCAAAGTATAGGGCAAGCAAATGATTAACAAGAAGATATATAAACACTGGGCAAGCAAATCAGGATAAATGCTCATTTTTGTATATCATCCCTACAAAAAACCCCTGAAACACTCAATAAAAACTAGACACGGTCTAACTTCTGTATAAGTTTTATGCAAGCAAATCAGGATGAAAGCTCATTAAATGAGGGGTAATGAGGGGACTGTTTATACAACAGAGTTCATTTAAAGGGAAATTGAAAGAAAAAAAGAAACAAGAGATTTTAGATGAAATTATGGAAAAGGAGAAACAATTGTCAAAAAAAGCAAATAAAGAGCTAAGCAGGCAACTAGAATATTACAAACCCAATGATAGTTAATGATAGTTAATGAAAAAATAAGCTAAAAGATAAAAAGAATGAAACAGAAGTACTTTGAACATGCCAATAAATCAGGAAAACTGCTAGCGTGGCAATTGAACAGAGAAACTCCATAAATAAAATTAATATAAATAGAAAGACTACTGACAAGATGAAGGAAATAAGAGCAGCATTTGTAAAATATTTCTTAGAACTGTATAAAGAAAGGGAAAAAACCTGTAAAATAGATGCTGAAAAAGCCTTTCACAATGTGTCTTGGGAGTTCATGGAAAAAATTGCTTGAAGAAATTAATTTTGGACCTAAATTTTTAAATCAAAGCTACAAACATGAGTCTGACCAAACTGCGGGAGGCAGTGGAAGACAGGAGTGCCTGGCGTGCTCTGGTCCATGGGGTCACCAAGAGTCGGAAGAAGAAGAAGAAGAGTTTGGATTTGATATCCCGCCTTTCACTCCCTTTAAGGAGTCTCAAAGCGGCTAACATTCTCCTTTCCCTTCCTCCCCCACAACAAACACTCTGTGAGGTGAGTGGGGCTGAGAGACTTCAGAGAAGTGTGACTGGCCCAAGGTCACCCAGCAGCTGCATGTGGAGGAGCGGAGACGCGAACCCCGTTACCCAGATTACGAGACTACCGCTCTTAACCACTACACCACACTGGCTCTCGGACACGACTAAACGACTAAACAACAACAACAAAATTTTTAAAAGGAATACAAGCAATATATTCATAACAAAATGCCAAGTTAATTGTAAATCAGGTGATAATGGATGAATGTAAGATACAAAAAGGAACTAAACAAGGATGTCTGCTATCACCGCTGTTGTTTATTCTGGTCCTGGAAGTACTTGCAAGAAATATAAGAGCAGATAAGGAGATCATAGGGTAAAAACTGGGAAAAGTGAATTTAAATTGAAAGCATATGCTGATGATTTAGTAATTACGGTGGAGGATCCAAAAAAATCTAATCCTAGAGTGATAGAAAAGATTCAAGAATTTGAGGAAGTGGCAGGATTTAAATTAAACAGAAATAAAACTAAGCTATTAGTAAAAAAATTGAAGAAAAGAAAAAAGAGTTGATACAAAGTATTGAGATGGAAGTTCATAAAAAAATAAAATACTTACTGTCAGAGCTGCTTGAAGACCCTAGCTCACAGAGGATCACGCTAGCCAGCGATCATTAAGTAAAAGTCTTTATTGAATTGCAGTTTCCATTCTCACGCTGCTGCGCGCAACTCTACGTCTAGTAGCTAGATCGGCGAAGCTCCGTCTGAGTCTCCGCCCCTTGTGCACCAACTTAATATCCTAGCCCTGCTCCACCTTTTCCGCCTGACTGTCCTCCTCTGGGTCCCTCTACCCCCCGGGGTTTCTTCCTTCCTGGATTCTTCTGACGCTGACCCAGACCCTCCTGCCTCCTTGCGCCGGGCTTTAGGACCTGGTTCCCTTTCCGGGCTGCTTACTGCGCCGCCTTCCTCTGCATTTGAACTTGGCGCGCGCGCCCAACCTTCCACTTTCCTCTTAACCGTTTCTTCGCTCCCCGATGGAGGTGTGGCCACTCCTGACTCATGCCCTCCCTCCTGTGGTGAGCTGCCAGCGCTTGCCCCCTGGCTCCCTTCTTCTTCCCTGCTCCCTGGCGGTGACGCTGGTCCCGATTTCCAACTGCTCCCCCCTGAGTCCCCTCTGGCTCTATCTTCCTGGGGTGCCCCCCTAGACTCCCCCCTTGCCCTGGCCACTGGTGCTCCTTTCTGTGAATCCTCTGATTCACTGGAAAGACTAGGAGATCTCGGGTCGTCGTCATCACTCATCTTTTCTTCTGCCTCCTCCCCTTCGCTCTCTGTTTCCTCCCTTGGCCTTGCCTCTGCTCCTAAACCCCTGACACTTACAGATATGGTTAACAGCAAAAAATATAAATATCTACAAAGACAATTATGAAAAAGTGTGGTCTGAGATAAAAAGGAATTTAGAAATATGGAGCAGAATGAACCTTTCCCTACTAGGAAAAATAACAGTGATAAAAATGAATGTATTGCCAGAAATGTTCTTTCTGTTCCAGACAGTCCCAGTAATGGTGAAAGATGATTGACTCAAAAAATGGCAGAAGGATATTTCAAAGTTTGTTGGGGGGGGGAGGCAAAAGGCCAAGGATTAAACATAAGATACAGATATAAAAGAAAGAGGTGGGTTTGCCCTCCCAGACCTCAAATTGTATTACGAGGCCGCATGTTTGGTATGGATTAGGGACTGGATAAAACTGGAAAAGGAAGAAGCATTAGATTTGGAAGGTCATAACAGATTTGGATGGCATGCATACTTATGGTATGGGAAAGGGAAAGGGAAAATCCACAAAGGATTCTACAATCATATAATTAGGAGATCACTAATGAGGGTGTGGGAGAGATATAAAGACTTAGTAGAACAAAAAACACCCTGGTGGTTATCGCCAATTGAAGCTTTGTTACTCAAACCGCTTGGCAAAAAAGGGAATTGGCTACATATAGAGAATTGCTGAAGGATCAAGAAGGGAAATGGAAGCTAAAAGATTACGAGGAAATTAAAGACCATTTTCAGAGTTGGTTACACTGCAGACAACTACATGAGATGTACAAGGAAGATAATAAGAAAGGGTTTATGTAATGTGTATGGGTTGCTCGTGCGTAAGTTGCCGCCTCTCCAAGCTTTGTTGCCTTGCTAAACCTTTCAGTCTGGAGAGCCCTTCACTTCGTGGCTGCCTCAGTCGCTAGCAGAATCCGTCAGTGGGCGTTTCTTAAATCTTTTCCAACATAAAAGTTGTTTGACACCCAGTCTCCTCCTACTCTCTCTGCGCGGAAGTCTTCTGCGCAGGGTGGGCGTGGGTAGCGGAGGACCCGTGCTCTCCCCGCTGGTGTCCGGTGAAGAGTCCTGGAGCCCTCTCGCCGATTCCCCCATCAGCCCCTCTATATCCCTGGTGTTGCGCTGATTTGCTTCCCCATCTGCGGAGCTGCCTCTCTCCCTGCTGGGCCCTTCTCCAGCATCATTTGAGAGCCTTCCCTCCGCCTCTAGCTCCGATGTCAGTTCCCTGACAGTTTAGTTATACAACTTCTAGATTTCAAAAGAAGAAGGGAAGCTGCTGAAGAAAGCATATAGTATTTTGCTAGAATGGGAAACAAAAGATGAGGAGGTCAAACCGGTTATGATCAATGGGCACAGGATATAGGACATAATATACAATTTGAGGACTGGGAAAAACTGTGGAAAGTAAAGTTGAAATTTAGATTGTTCTCTCGAAAGAAAATTATATGAAAATGATATATAGATGGTATACTACACCAGTACAGATCACAAAAATGTATAAAACCAGGTCAAATATATGTTGGAAATGTAAAGAAAAAGATGGGACTTTTTATCATATGTGATGGGAATGTAGAGAAATCAATTTTTTTTTGGGAAATGATATACAATGTATTGGAAAAAATGTTTAAAATGACATTTGTAAAAAAAACCAGAAGCATTTTTGTTAGGGATTGTAGGACAAGAGCTGCCAAGAATTTTTTTAAAAAAACTTATTTATGTATGCTACAACAGCAGCAAGTCTTGTTAGCACAAAGATGGAAGAACAAGGAAATCCCAATGAAAGAACAGTGGCAAAAAAACTGATAAACTATGCAGAACTGGGACAAGGACAACTGTGGCTTTAAGGAAGAATGGGAACTTTTTACAAATTACAGTGGTACCTCTGGATGCGAACGGGATCCGTTCTGGAGCCTCGTTCACATCCTGAAGCGAACGCAATCCACGCCTGCGCATTTTGATTTGCCGCTTCCGCGCATGACGTCATTTTGAGCGTCTGCGCATGTGTGAGCGGTGAAACCTGGGAGTAATGCGCTCCATTACTTACGGGTCGCTGCGGAGCACAACCCGAAAATACTTAACCTGAAGCTACTTCAACCTGAGGTATGACTATCTAAAAAGACAACAAAATGAAATGGACTCCTTGGCAAGTTTTGAATAAACATACACAAATTTATTAGTTGATAACATGTTAGATAGATAATGTAAGGATATGTAAAATTTTATAACACAGAGAGAATAATATGTGCTGAGAAATCAGAGAGGAGCTGAGGGAAGTCTTTGGTGGGGGAGGAGAGGGAGGGATGGGAGGGAGGGGGAAAGGGGGGAATAATGTATGCGATTATATGGCTTGATAATTGGTTATGTTGAAATTGATAATAAAAATATTTTTTAAAAAAGAAAGCTCATTAAATGGATCATTTGAAGGAGCCCTAAGCTGAGAGGTGCTCATTTCTGACATAGGATTGCAATTTGGAAAGTATCTGCATGGAAATTTCCTTTCCCCCAGAAGGTATTTTGGACAGGCCCTTTAGAAATAACTAGGCTTCCAGCAATTTAAGTACAGTGGTACCTTAGGTTAAGAACTTGATTTGCTGGAGGTCCGTTCTTAACCTGAAACTGTTCTTAACCTGAAGCACCACTTTAGCTAATGGGGCCTCCTGCTGCCTCCGTGCCGCCAGAGCCCAATTTCTTTTCTCATCCTGAAGCAAAGTTCTTAACCCGAGGTACTATTTCTGGGTTAGCGGAGTCTGTAACCTGAAGCGTCTGTAACCTGAAGCGTATGTAACCTGAGGTACCACTGTAGAACACAGCATTGCAGGACCTCCTAGTATGACCACCACAGGACCTAGCACAAGCTAGAAAGAGTAGGGCCGCAGTATTTGTGCAGCCACAGCCCCCTTGGACCCCTGGCCAGGGAGGGAGGAACAACTGGGCAGCAGTTCTTCAAGCCTCGGGTCCAGGGAGGGCCTCTCCCCAGGCCGAAGCCAGGAAGGAGGCCAAGGGTCTAGGAGACACCTGCAGGGCGAGTCTTTCAAGAGAGGCTGCAGTAAGTGAAACGGATCCTGCACCACAGGGCCGCCCCTCGCTCCTGGCGGGGGGAGGGAGGGAGAACCCCCCCCCCGCTCTACTTCTGCCATGTCTGCCTCGTCCAGACCGGAGAGCGGGTCCTGGCCGGGGGGCGCCCCAGGAATCTGCCCCCCCCCCCTTCTGAGACTGAGCGGGAGCACCGAGGGCTCAGGCGAGGGCAGCCCGGGGGGGGGCGCTGCTTCCGCGCCGCCGAGGCTCCTCGGCTGCTGCCTGGCTCGTCGGGCGGCCTCCGGCCCCTTGAGCGCGCGCGCGGGGCTGCTTCCTCCCGGCTTCCCCGCCGCCCGGAGCGCGGGAGGAGGACGCGGCGCGGGGCTTTTGCGCAGGGGCCGCGCGTGCGCGACTCGCCTCCCCGCCTCCGACCAACTTCGCTTCCCAGAGTTCTTCGCGGCAGGGCCGGGCGCCGGGGCGCGGCGACGCTCCCAGCATGCCTTTCGCGCCGGCTGGCGGGGCGATGTCTGGCCCGGGCGCGGAGGCGGCGACGGCGGCGGCGGGGCTGGCGAAGGCGGGGGCCGGAGCGCCTCGCCCCCGGAGGAAGCTCCTCACGGCGGAAGAGGCAGAACTGTTCGAGCTGGCGCAGGCGGCGGGGAGCGGCCTCGACCCGGAAGTGTTCAAGTGAGCGGGGGGGGGGCGGGGCGGTGTAACGTGACGCGCCTTTGTAATCCGCCCCGCGACCCTCGCGCGAAAGGCGGCACACAAAAGCCGGAGGGGGAATCAAAGGCTCCGCATTGCTAAGCCAGGCTATGATTACTGTAATCGCCACTTGTTCTTTACTCCCTGCCTTTTGCCCTGATGGGACTCCAGGCAGATTGCAGATAAATAAGGACAGGTGAAAAGCTGGAGGGGTGTGTGTAAACCCATTATTAAATAAAACAAGCATTCATAAGGACTGCGTGCTGCTTGCGGCCTGCTGCCCAGGAAGACTCCCTGAGTGAGTGCCTGAGGGCCCTGCTTTTGCCACTTACCATCTGGCTTGGGGCAGGGCCTGGGGCCTCATAAGGACTGCCTGCTGCTTGCGGCCTGCTGCCCAGGAAGACTCCCTGAGTGAGTGCTTGTGGGCCCTGCTTTTGCCACTTACCATCTGGCCTGGGGCGGGGCCTGAAGCCTCACAAGGACTGCGTGCTGCTTGCGGCCTGCTGCCCAGGAAGACTCCCTGAGTGAGTGCTTGTGGGCCCTGCTTTTGCCACTTACCATCTGGCTTGGGGCAGGGCCTGGGGCCTCACAAGGACTGCGTGCTGCTTGCGGCCTGCTGCCCAGGAAGACTCCCTGAGTGAGTGCTTGTGGGCCCTGCTTTTGCCACTTACCATCTGGCCTGGGGCGGGGCCTGAAGCCTCACAAGGACTGCGTGCTGCTTGCTGCCTGCTGCCCAGGAGGAGTCCCCTGAGTGAGTGCCTGAGGGCCCTGCTCCTCCCTGCCACTTACCACCTGGCCCGGGGCGGGGCCTGACAGGCCTCACTAGGACAGTTGTTACTGCCGGAGAGGCACAGAGTGTTTTTAAAATGTTTTTAAAAATTTTCTTTGGATTTTTTGTATGTGGGGGGTGGGGGTGGGATGGATGTTTGGTTGGGCTTGGGGAATTATTATTTTTTTTATTTTGATGTTTTTGTAATTTTTACATTTTTTTTGTTTGTATTGTTTTATTGGTTTTGTTTGTTTGTTTAAGGTGTTATTTTGTTTTTAGGGGGAGGGTTCAGGGCTGCCGGGGAGTGGGCCCCAGCCCACAAAATGGCTGGGGCATGTTCCACAGGGGGGGATGCACTGGGACAACCGATCTCAGTGATCACGGGTAGGAGGAGGAGTTACGCTAAGACCAGACCATGTCATTACAGAGGAGGCAGGTTTAGTCGTTGTCTGAGGACTATCCCTGCCTCCGGGTCTGGTCCTGTCCGGATGGATACTAGAATCAGCAAGGGATACCCACGTGACCTGAAGGTGCTGCTGTGCAATGCCAGGTCAATGATTCGTAAGACCACTGCCATCCATGACTTGATCATGGATGGAGGATTTGACCTGGCATGTGTAACAGAGACTTGGTTGGATGAAGCAGATGGGCCTGTCCTTGCCGCTGCTTGTCCACCAGGTTTCTCTTACGCACAGCAACCCAGGTCACGTGGGCGGGGAGGGGGGGTTGCAGTGATTTTTAGGAAGTCATTAGTTTGCACCGGGCGTCCTATTGGGAAGACCCAGTTTTCTGAGTGCATGTTCTGGAAGTTGGGCAATAGGGGCAGTACAGGATTCCTTTTGGTGTACCGACCTCCCCGCTGCACCAAGGATTCCCTGCCCGAGCTGCTTCAGGTCGTGGCGGATGTTCTCCTGGAGACACCCAGCCTGGTCGTCCTAGGGGATTTTAACATCCATGCCGACACGACCTTACAAGGGGCCGCTCGGGACTTCGTGGAAAGCATGGCCTCCATGGGGCTGTCCCTGAATAAGTCTGGCCCAACCCATAGCCGTGGACATGCCTTGGACCTGGTGTTTACCTCTATGGATGTTGGTGATCTGACACTAAGTAAAAGCGAAATGAAAGAAGTGCCATGGTCAGATCACTTCCTGGTGCAACTGGACTTCTCTGCGACCCATCCCCTCTGCAGGGAGGTGGGACCAATTCGGATGGTCCGCCCCCGCCACTTAATGGATCCAAATGGTTTCCAGAGAGTGGTAGGGGATGCTTTATCCCATGTTGATGGCCTTTCAGCCGATTCCCTGGTGGCCCGCTGGAATGTGGAGTTAACCAGGGCTATTGACTGTTTGGCTCCGAAGCGCCCTCTCCGATTGCATGGAGCCCGGACAGCCCCGTGGTTTTCCACGGATCTGAGGGCAATGAAACAATCGTTGAGACGGCTAGAGCGCCGGTGGCGGATAACTCATTCCGAATCTGACCGGACACAGGTTAGAGCTCAACGTCGAGCCTACCAAGTGGCGATAGCGACGGCGAAGAAGAATTTCTTCACCGCCTCTATTGCATCTGCAGAAAACAGCAGCAGGAGACTTTTTCAGGTGGTTCACAATTTAGCGGAACCACCTGCAACATCGGGGCCCAGTACGGGCCACATGTTCTCCTGCAATGATTTTGCAAAGTTTTTTGCAGATAAAATCGCCCAGATTCGGGAAGAAGTAGACTCCACCGTGGGAGCAGGGCCGGGGCGGGAGAGTGCTAGAGTTCTGTCTAGTCAAGTTGAGTGGGATCAATTTCAACCTGTTACCTCCGAGGATGTGGACAGGCTGCTTGGACGAGTGAAACCAACCACCTGTCTCCTGGATCCTTGCCCATCCTGGCTTATAAAAGCTAGCCGGGAAGGACTGGGCGATGGGCTTCGTGGGGTGGTGAATGCTTCCCTCCGTGAGGGAGCCTTCCCAGACCCGCTGAAAGAGGCGGTTATTAAACCGCTTCTTAAAAAACCATCTTTAGATGCGGCCACGATGGCCAACTATCGCCCAGTCTCAAATCTTCCATTCCTGGGCAAGGTGATTGAGCGAGTGGTTGCTGAACAACTCCAGGCACGCCTGGAAGAAGCGGACCATTTGGATCCCTTCCAGTCGGGATTCAGGCCTCATCATGGGACTGAAACTGCCTTGGTCGCACTGGTTGATGATCTCCGGCGGGCTAGGGACAAAGGTGAGAGCTGTTTCCTAGTTCTGCTGGATCTCTCAGCGGCGTTTGATACCATCGACCATAGCATCCTTCTGGACCGTCTTGAGGGGCTGGGAGCTGGGGGCACTGTTATACAGTGGTTCCGCTCCTTCCTCCTGGGCCGTGTTCAGAAAGTGGTGGTGGGGGATGAGTGTTCAGACCCTTGGGCCCTCACTTGTGGGGTGCCTCAGGGTTCTGTCCTCTCCCCCATGCTTTTTAACATCTATATGAAGCCGCTGGGAGAGATCATCAGGAGGTTTGGGCTGGGTGTTCATCAGTATGCGGATGACACCCAGCTCTACCTCTCTTTTAAATCAGAACCAGTGAAGGCGGTGAAGGTCCTGTGTGAGTGTCTGGAGGCGGTTGGAGGATGGATGGCGGCTAACAGATTGAGGTTGAATCCTGACAAGACAGAAGTACTGTTTTTGGGGGACAGGAGGCGGGCAGGTGTGGAGGATTCCCTGGTCCTGAATGGGGTAACTGTGCCCCTGAAGGACCAGGTGCGCAGCCTGGGAGTCATTTTGGACTCACAGCTGTCCATGGAGGCACAGGTCAAATCTGTGTCCAGGGCAGCTGTTTACCAACTCCATCTGGTACGTAGGCTGAGACCCTATCTGCCTGCGGACTGTCTCGCCAGAGTGGTGCATGCTCTGGTTATCTCCCGCTTGGACTACTGCAATGCGCTCTACGTGGGGCTACCTTTGAAGGTGACGCGGAAACTACAACTAATCCAGAATGCGGCAGCTAGACTGGTGACTGGGAGCGGCCGCCGAGACCATATAACACCGGTCTTGAAAGACCTGCATTGGCTCCCAGTACGTTTCCGAGCACAATTCAAAGTGTTGGTGCTGACCTTTAAAGCCCTAAATGGCCTCGGTCCAGTATACCTGAAGGAGCGTCTCCACCCCCATCAGTCTGCCCGGACGCTGAGGTCCAGCGCCGAGGGCCTTCTGGCGGTTCCCTCACTGCGAGAAGCAAAGCTACAGGGAACCAGGCAGAGGGCCTTCTCGGTAGTGGCGCCCTCCCTGTGGAACGCCCTTCCAGCAGATGTCAAAGCGATAAACAACTACCTGACATTCAGGAGACATCTTAAGGCAGCCCTGTTCAGGGAAGTTTTTAACGTGTGATATTTTATTGTATTTTGGGTTTTTATGGAAGCCGCCCAGAGTGGCTGGGGAGGCCCAGCCAGATGGGCGGGGTATAAATAATAAATTATTATTATTATTATTATTATTCATGGAATAACACCCACCCACATGTCAGGAGCTCGTCCTACACTCGAGTAGGACCCTGGCAGAGGCGCATGCCCGACTGGCATGTTCTCTCCCTCCTGGTCTTTCATTCGGGAGTGTCAAAAGCTTTCTTCTGCCCGAACATCACAGCAACCGATGCCAACAGACACAGGCACAGTTAGGGGTCCACAGAGTGTTCGCAGTTTGCATAACAGACCTCAGCAACACAGCATTTTGGCTAATCTACTTTATTTACATATAAACACACACAGAGCACTGCAACATGGCTCCCTCTCTAGCATCAGACAGCAAAGAGAAAAAGGACAAAGGTCAATAGTCCCACTTCACGGAACACAGGAACACAAACATCCTGTCTCCGTCACTTCCCACTGTGTGGAGTCAAAACATACACTCTCATGTGAAGGACAACAATCCCATGACAGCAATCATGGAGCAGGAATTCTAACACCACCCACAGAAGATCTCTTGAAACCGCACAGACAGTCATAGCAAGGACAGAACAGCACCAGCTTCACGAAAAGCAACCAGTTCCCTGTGGGAGCAAGGAAGCCTTCGCCTGCCAGCTGTTCGGAGGCCCCTGTCCCTTGATGGTGACTCCCTCCAATGCCACTACATAACATTGCAGAGGAAGTGAAATAGTGCCACTTGGCACTCCTCTTAAGTGCTCCCACAACCACAGGAGTCAGAGGCACTACATGTGACATGTTTGAATTCCACCCGCCCCCCCCAACTATATTATGTAGCAGGAAAGAGTATCTTATGGGGCCAGGGAGCCCAGAGTAGTCTATAAGTGGCATCTGCTCTAAGCTACCACTCTTAGAGGAATCAGCATTAGCTGGCAGCAGAGAGGTACTCCTGCCTGTGTTACTCAGAGCTCCCAGGACCTTCGTTTTTTACCTCTTATGCTCAAAGTTTTTCTGTAAGCCACTCCCTCCGTCAGTCTCAGTTGCAGTATGAATGATAGTTCCCGGCAGGGCTGTGGAACTGGATTCAGGCAGCCATAGGATCATAGAATTGTAGAGTTGGAAGGGACACTCAGGATCATCTAGTCCAACCCCCTGCAAAGCAGGAATACGCATTTGTCCCGTATGGGGATCAAACATTGGTGTTCTCGGCACCATGCTCTAACCAACTGAGCTATCTCCCCCTGCCCCATGTAAACATCTCTCTGGCTTTTAGAAGGCATTTGAAGGCAGCCCTGTACAGGGAAGTTTTGAATGTTTGAGTTTTTTTGTGTTTTAATATTTTGCTGGAAGCCACCCAGAGTGGATGGGCCAATCCAGATGGGCAGCATATAACAACAACAATAAAAATAAAAGTGGGTAGGGCTGCCCACCTGACAGCCAATGGACATAACGGAGTCGGGTGGTGCGTTTTTGCCCATGCATGCAAAGGCATAGCCAACAAAATGCGGACAACCAGCTGATTGTCAAGCTTAGTGCTCAGTACTTTCCAAGACCCAACAATCAGCTGGTTGTGTGGGGTTTCAAAGCTACAGCATTACCTGCCTCACACCTGGCATCATATATGGCATCTGGTGTAGGGCGGGTGGACATGGCTTAAAGGTCATCTTAGGCCCACAGACCAGAAAGCTCACGCACCTTGTGGGGATAAATGGTATGTTGTAAGCCACATTGTCTCCAGTCCAGTCCACAATATGGGGATAATACCTATGCACTGAATTTGAATTTGCAGGACATTTTTTTGTAACTGTTTCAAGACTAATTGACTGTAGGATAGCTCAGTCGGTAGAGCATGTGACTCTTAATCTTAGGGTTGTGGGTTGGAGCTGCACGTTGGACGGCAAAATACTCCTGCATTGCGGGGGGTTGTACTAGATGACCCTCGTGATCCTTTCCAATTCTACAATTCTATGATTCTATGACACTTTCACATAAAACAGGGCCTAAGTTAAAGAGAATGTGAACTGCAGTCTGCGTTTTTGGGGAAAAAACCAAAAAACAACAACCCAGCAACAAGAAACAAATCAGGAAATCTAATTTCCAGACAATGAATTGTTAGTATAGTACTTTTAATGTCTACCTATGTTCCCTTCTAGGATTCTGCTGGACCTTTTGCGCATGAATGTGGCACCTTTGGCTGTTTTCCAGATGCTGCGCTCCATGTGTGCTGGGCAGAGGCTTGTCAGTGCTGAGGCTGCTCCTGAGCCAGCGCGAGGTTAGTGGTGCCCCACCCCTTAAGGAAAGAGGTGCTTGTTAAAGGCTGCTGCTCATCAGGGCTTAATTTGTGCCAGGGAAACTAGTAGCAACGATAAGAGTATCTTTAAGCATCTGAGTACCTCTCCTACATTTTGATTATTTTCCACAGTCAGTTCTCAATTTGAAGAAGATGTTAAGCTGCTAGGATGGGCCTATAGTATCATTTTCTTTCCATATCTTAATAGCTTTCAAGTTGCAAACAGAGAATTGTATAAATCACACAAATCTGACTGAAGTTATACATCTTTGAAAGTATAAAGCCATTTTAAAAACTACTTTCTTTGCTATGCAGTTGAAATTAGAATTTGTGAAATGTCCATTTACTGACCTCTGATATTTTCTATATCACTCAAGCCTGATCCTCTTTTGCACACAATCCATTAAAACCAAAGATTTAAAAAAATAAGTGCCACTCTCTGCATGAATTTATTTTACTGATTTTTAACATCCACTTTCTAAGCTGTAGATAACATCCTGTTCCTGGGACTATAGGAAACCCTCTTGTTATGAGTCAGCCATTTGTTTAGCTTAGTGTTGTCAACACTGACCGGCAGCTGTTCTCCTGGGTTTCACGTGTGTCTTTTCCCCTGGAGATGTCAGGGAAAGCTCTGCCGCTGAGCTATTGCTGAGTCAGCAAGTTTTCAATAAAATGCAACTGTACATTCTTGTGTTGCGTTCAGTCTAATCCTAACTAGGCTTCTTGGGAAGTAAATTCTTTTGAGTTTCAATTACACTTGTCAAAGTGCATTGAGCTTTGCAGTCCCAATATGATATACATTCCAGATCACCCTTTATGTCTGTTTCTCAGGCAGCATTTGAAAGATCAGTAAATATTAACAATATTAGAGCAGATACAATTTTGTTCACCTTGTTTACTGTTCTTCTACAGTTCAGGAATGAACATTTTGCCTGTCATAGTTCAGAATTATTGCTTCTAATTAGCATATCTATGTTGACCAGAAGCAGTAGTTCTTTGGTGGCCTTATTTTATGTCATAGCACCGTCTGTTCTTAGCCAAGGCCCCTTCACAGCAATTCTGACCATGTTTGTGCTTAGCACTGGATATAATCTGGTTTCTGGGTTACAGTCTCATTCAAGAGAAGGGCAAAAACAAGGCTTTATAAAGCGGGAGGCAGAGGACCAGGGAGATGAGGCCTAAGTACTAGAAGGCAGCACAGAAAAGGTGAGTTTGCGGTAGAAACTGTGAAGACTATGGGGAAGCTGTTCAGCCACTAGGAAGACATGGCAGTTGAGATGAAGGCACACGTGTGAGAAGGAAAGAAAGTGGGTCAACAGGAGACAAGCTTGCAGGAGGTGGGGAGCTGAGCACAACAGGCTGCCCTCTGGTTTCTTTCAGGGCCCTTCTCGGTTGCATGTTGGTGAGCATTCATTCATGCATTCACATACCTAATGATCTGTTAATTCTTCTGGTCCGTACTGGAGTCTGCAGCGCTAGACCACTTAACTGGATGGCTTCCTACTGATCAAAGGCCGAGGTCCCACATACAACCCCCTGGATTTATTCTGCTTTTGGGCATTGCTTGTTAATTTCTCCCATCTCTGATATTGTATCTACCACCCTGAGCTGTGCTAAAAGTTGCCCAGATCTTGCCTTCCTGTTCACCTACTCCCCACTTTCATTGTAGCACTCTTGTCACGTCAGGACTATAGATCTTGCTTTTTAAGGCTGAGAGGGGGCATTGAAATAAGCAAAGAGCCCTCATTCCCCCCCCCCCATCTTTCTGATTGAGGAGAAGAGTGCTGCTGTGTGGAGAGGAGCAACTGCTGCAGCCTGACATTTGTGGCTCCTCTGAATTAAGCATCAAATTACATAGTGCACACAAAATAGTCCTCTTTTTTTGTTTTGTTATTGGAAAAGCAGCTTTTGGAAGGCAAAGCTTGGAACAGAGAAGTGGCTGCTGACTTCACTTTCTTTCCAACAACACCAGAACTGGCGTATGAATATAAACAACAATTTTACTAGAATAAGTATATAACCTCATAAATCAACTAGACAATGAGCAAACTAAAGTGCAGTGTGCATAACCAAGCCTGGAGCTACTCATAAACATAGAATGTACCAGTGTCTCTGTCATTGCTGTACTGGTTACGTATGCAATAAGTATGTCAACATAGCTGGAACAAATAGTCGTTGGAAGCACAAAGCCACAAACGTAGGAGTGGTTGCTAAAAAGCATTCTTCAAGTAGTCGTTACCTGGAAGCGCAAAGTCAAATGATCAATTGAAGCCAAATGGATGAGACCTGTTCTCCGGATATTATCCAGGTTTTGCAGCAAACTTCATCAGTCCATAATGCTAAATAATATGGAATAATACAGAATGGCATTCCAGTTACAGTAAATGAACGACCACAAAATACACACAATACCCATCTCATGTTGTATCTTAATCGCTCAACACATTTCACTCAAGAAAAAAGGTACTCACAGGCACAGCAAATGTAGAAACTGGTGATACCAAACATTTAAATACATTACAGGTGCTTGGAATCAATAATCACATTCATACATGGTTAAAGGTACAGTAACACTTCCCTGTTATTGCTAAACAAAGAAAGACACAAAAATAGATTTATATATAACAACCAGGGTCAAATTCAGTATTCAAACCTTTTGGAAACAAGGTTCCTAGTTGAAATATTAATTTGTACTCTTTTTGTATCAAGGCTCTTCATACACCAACAGATCTAAAAGGTAGTTTTTTTAAAGTCCACAGGATGAAAAAACTCAGGTCATTTTCAGTATGGGCCTCTTGCTGGAAATGCTGGGCTAACGGGGCGTGTAGGCAAGCATTGCATATTTTGGACCTTTGCTCATAAGTTCCAGTCCTGATTGCACAGGACCTACATAAAGAAGCCCGCAAGCACAACAGATACAGTACACACAATTTTTTGTAGAACAATTTGTAAACTGTTGCAAGACAATCTTTCGCCCATTTATTGTGTTGGTAAATGATTTCACGGGCAAAGCAAATCTTCAACATGTGCAATGACTGCATCTATAATGCCCTTTTCAGCGTAGTGTGTGGGTCGTCATTATGGTATTCAAGTAGATCAGTGTGGGAAAGAATGTCCCTAAAGCGATCTAGTACGCCTTTTGCCTAAAATGGGCACATTTTCACAGCCTGGAATATGGGGAATGATGTGCCAATGTCTCGTAACCACTCTTTCAATAGAAGAAGATAAATAGTTGTACTCTATAGAACCAAAAATCCTGTCCTGATTGTTTTTGGGTTTCGGTACCAACAATTCCTGCCTAGAAGTTCTTTTAGCCCTCTCAAAGGCCATTTGAATTATTTCCTCCAGATAGCCTCTATCTCTTAATGAAGAGGAAAGGTGTCAGGGAACTGCCATCGGAAGGAAGGGAGGTGAAAGGGCTCACACAGGTTGGGAGAGACTCAGCAGCTGAAGAGGGAACCAGTAGGGGGAGAGGAGGTGAGCTGGAGGGATGGCTCAGAGACACCTCCAGCGAAAACAGTGGGGAGGTTTCAGGACCTCCTGTAGGGACACCCACTCCTCGCCGGAAACTGTCACGCAGAGAGTCCAGAAGACGTGTTTCCGTTAAGGAGCTTTTATGTTGGAAACGATTCCGAAAGCAACCACTGTCGGAATCTGCTAGCGACTGACGGAGCCATGTTTAAGGGGCTCCGTTACAGACAGAGGTTTGCAAACTTGACCAAACTCTGAGGGACTTGGATTTTACGCACAAGCAGCTCATCGTCCCATCACAAAAGGGATGCAGCATTTTTTTTAAAAAAAATCAGTATCAAGGGAAGAACTTTTAAGTCTAATATTTTTTTAAAAAAAATAATATTTATTAGTAGTTTTCAGAATTATAAGGAGAAAAAACATTTAAAAACAACACTATAATAGACAAAGAAAAAAAAGGAAAAAACACAAAAACCAATACAACAATACAACAAAAAGATAAAAAGAAAACAACACAAATCCCAGATTACATATCTAAAACTTCCATTTGCTTGTTTCATTGACTTCCTCACACCTCCCTTTTTGTATTCTAGTTTAATTAGTTATTTCAGCAAATTCTTTCCATCTTTCTCAATTTTTGTTAAAAAATTTATCCTAACCTAATTTAATCTAATAATTAACTCAACCAATCCTTTCCATCTTTCCCCATATTCTATCATTCACATTACCTTAATTAATTTAACCTTATCTTACCCTAAAACACCTTAAAGCTTGAATCTTAGTTATCAAATATACATTACTCCTGATATCATTTCTGCTAAAGTCATATAGGTTCATTCCAACATTTTCCCTAACATTCATTAATTTTTAGCCAATTCCCCAAATAGAAAATTTTCTTTATAAATTTTCTTCCAATCTTCATCCAACGTCCCTTCTTCCTGGTCTCGGATCGTGTCAGTTCTTACTGTCCATTCCATCTAGTCCATCAACCTGGAAGCCTTATGTCTGAGGCCCTTAAGTCTCTTCCATGTCCCTTCTGCAATTCTTCTTCTTGTTGTTTATACTTGCCCTTTTCCTTGTCTTTTGTTGGTCTCTTTCTTAGTTTCTTTCCTTTCTCATTGAGGGGTAGGCCTCTGGGGGATTCCAAGCCAAAATTGTCTCCATCTCCCTTCATCAAACCCGCCCATTCCCCACAGTCCCACTCCCCACAATCCTCAATATAGTCCAAAAAGTATTTAAAAGCATATTCCACGGTCTCTCCAGCGTTGGGAACCTCCTCAACTCCAGACGCCCCCTGGCCCACTCCAACTTCAATCTTCAATGACAACGGCTCATACTCCTGTAGGGCCTCGGGACTATCCATTTGTATTATTTGGGGTGCAACCGCATCCTCCTCCATTATCTTCTGCACTTGCCCAGTCAGTACAGATTCATGAGTTGGTCCCTGGATAATTTCTGTATCAATATTCCCTATTTGCCCACAGTTATTAACTGCAACAGTCAAATCCATTTTCTCATTCATCAAGTCCATCTTCTCATGCATCTGTTCCAGCAGGGCACTTGTCTTGCATAAGGCAAGCACCCATTCTTCTTTCCAACTCATCTTTAGTCAAGGTCAGAAAAGCCTGTTCCCACGGTCTTAATCTCACATCTGTTGAGCCCTCAAATGTACTGCAGCAACAATTTGACAAGCTCCCTCTAGAGGAGGCAATTTCTATTTGTATCCATTTTTTTTTAGGCAAGTCCAACAAAGGAAAATTACTTTCATTTTTCAGATATTTTTCAGATATTTTGTTTCTTTAAAATGCAAAAGGCAACATTGGAATCAGCTTGTTTCTCTTCTTTAGCTATCTGTCAAAATATTCCATTGACAGTCAATGAACCTCTCCAACAATTTCTGTCTCTGACACCCCGTTCCCAGGTTAGAGACGGTGGAAACTTGTCCTTCTTCACTCCTCTCCTGCTAGGGTTGAACAAAGTTCCCCCCTTTTCTCCTGCTTCCAAGGGGGTTTCAGTAATTCTAAATGAAGGAAATTTAGACTTTTTTGACAGCTTTCCAGGCTTTAGCTTACAAAGTTTTTGCTTTAGTCTATATACAAAAAGTGGAAGGCAGACTTCCTGTTTTGAACCTTCCCGCTTCGTTACCAAATTAAGAAATTTCTTGATCCAATTTTCCATTTCTACTCACAGGTACTTGTTTTAAATCCAATTGTCCACAGGAAAAAGTCAGCGCTCTCCGGCAATGGCTGTGCGGCTTCACTCCGTGAAAGTAGAAGTCAGTTTGCAGCACCGCGCTTCTCACCCCACTTTGCTCTGGAGCCCCTAAATGGGATTCCCTGCGAGTAGGGGGGCGCTCCTGGTGCCCTGCCGAACCCCACGTTCCCAGGCTTCCTCCGCCTGGGATTTCTAGCGGGTCCCCACCTTCGCCGCGGCGGGAAGACCCAGTTTCTACGGAGCCCGTTCCTCCGAACGGTGGAACTCTGCCATTCACCGATGGCGCTGACCCGGAAGTCCTTCTTTTAAGTCTAATAAATTGGCTGAGCGGGAGACTATTTTTTAATTGGACTGGATGGTTAGAATGATAATGAAGTAAATAATTCCTATCAGTAGGTTTGCAAAAAATAGCAAGGAGAGACAAGAAGGCGTTCTTAAACAAGCAATGCAAAGAAATAGAGGAAAACAACAGAATGGGAAGAACCAGAGATCTTTTCAAGAAAATTGGAGATATGAAAGGAACACTTTGTACAAAGATTACCATAATAAAGGACAAAAGTGGAAAGGACCTAACAGAAGCAGAAGAAGAGGTGGCAAGAATACACAGAGGAATTATACCAGAAGGATATCATAGAATCATAGAGTTGGAATAGACCACAAGGGCCATCGAGTCCAACCCCCTGCCAAGCAGGAAACACCATCAGAGCACTCCTGACATATGGTTGTCAAGCCTCTGCTTAAAGACCTCCAAAGGAGGAGACTCCACCACACTCCTTGGCAGCAAATTCCACTGTCAAACAGCTCTTACTGTCAGGAAGTTCTTCCTAATGTTTAGGTGGAATCTTCTTTCTTGTAGTTTGGATCCATTGCTCCGTGTCCGCTTCTCTGGAGCAGCAGAAAACAACCTTTCTCCCTCCTCTATGTGACATCCTTTTATATATTTGAACATGGCTATCATATCACCCCTTAACCTCCTCTTCTCCAGGCTAAACATGCCCAGCTCCCTTAGCCGTTCCTCATAAGGCATCGTTTCCAGGCCTTTGACCATTTTGGTTGCCCTCCTCTGGACACGTTCCAGTTTGTCAGTGTCCTTCTTGAATTGTGGTGCCCAGAACTGGACACAGTACTCCAGGTGAGGTCTGACCAGAGCAGAATACAGTGGCACTATTACTTCCCTTGATCTAGATGCTATACTCCTATTGATGCAGCCCAGAATTGCATTGGCTTTTTTAGCTGCCGCGTCACACTGTTGGCTCATGTCAAGTTTGTGGTCAACCAAGACTCCTAGATCCTTTTCACATGTACTGCTCTCAAGCCAGGTGTCACCCATCTTGTATTTGTGCCTCTCATTTTTTTTGCCCAAGTGCAATACTTTACATTTCTCCCTGTTAAAATTCATCTTGTTTGTTTTTGCCCAGTTCTCTAATCTGTCAAGGTCGTTTTGAAGTGTGATCCTGTCCTCTGGGGTGTTAGCCACCCCTCCCAGTTTGGTGTCATCTGCAAATTTGATCAGGATGCCCTTGAGTCCATCATCCAAGTCGTTGATAAAGATGTTGAATAAGACCGGGCCCAAGACAGAACCCTGTGGAACCCCACTAGTCACTCTTCTCCAGGATGAAGAGGAACCATTGATGAGACCCTTTGGGTTCGGTCAGTCAGCCAGTTACAAATCCACTGAGTGGTAGCATAGTCAAGACCGCATTTTACCAGCTTCTTTACAAGAATATCATGGGGCACCTTGTCAAATGCCTTGCTGAAATCAAGGTAGGCTACATCCACTGCGTTCCCTTCATCAACCAGGCTTGTAATTCTGTCAAAAAACAAGATCAGGTTAGTCTGACATGACTTATTTTTCAGAAATCCATGCTGACTATTGGTGATCACAGCATTCCTTTCTAGGTGTTCACAGACTGTTTTCTTAATGATCTCCAGAATCTTCCCTGGTATTGATGTCAGACTGACTGGGCGGTAATTATTTGGGTCCTCTCTTTTCCCCTTTTTGAAAATAGGGACAACATTTGCCGTCCTCCAGTCTGCCGGGACTTCACCTGTTCTCCAGGAATTCTCAAAGATGACTGCCAGTAGTTCTGAGATCACATCTGCCAGTTCTTTTAATACTCTTGGATGCAGTTCATCTGGCCCTGGAGACTTGAATACATCTAAACTAGCCAAGTATTCTTGTACTATCTCCTTAGTTATTCTGGGCTGTGTTTCCTTTGCTGAATCATTTGCTCCAAATTCTTCAGGTCGGGCATTGTTTTCTTTATCGGAGAAGACTGAGGCAAAGAAGGCATTGAGGAGTTCAGCCCTTTCTGTGTCCCCTGTTTGCATTTCACCATCTTCTCCTCGGAGAAATTTGCTAATACCATACAAATTTCCTTATCAACAATCTCTATCATGTGTACATTGTTCCAAGCACCTGTAATATATTTAAATGCATACAAATTTCCTTATCAACAATCTCTATCATGTGTACATTGTTCCAAGCACCTGTAATGTATTTAAATGTTTGGTATCACCAGTTTCTACATTTGCTGTGCCTGTGAGTACTGTATGTTCTGGTGTATAAGACAACTTTTGAACCCCGGAAAATCTTCTCCAAAGTCAGGGGTCGTCTTATACGCCGGATATGGTGGTGGCAGGTGGTGGCAGCGGCAGCTAGCTTGGAACGGCGACGGGCAGAAGGATGGCAAGAGCTGCCCCCCACCCCCATCCCTGGCCGCCTCCCGAAGCAGCAGCAACCGCAGCAGCCTCCCCTTCCCACGGCAAGGTGGTGCGCGGCTTCAGCCGGGGCTCCAAGGAGCTGAGCATCCCCACAACTGCCAGAACTACCAGCCGGTGAGCGCATCCCGTCGCTTTGCTGGACGGCCGATCGGGGCTCACTCGCTTCACCTCGGGCTGCTGCTGCTGCGACGACAGAGGCAGCGGAGGGGTGCATGCTCTGCCCCGGCGGCGCTTGGCGGGCTTTAGGTTTGGGGGGGCTGCCTCTAGTTTGCTGCAGGCGGGGGTAGTCTTATACGGCGAGTATATCCCAAACTCTATATTTTAACAGGATTCCAAGCTCCTGTAATGTATTTAAATGTTTGGTATCACCAGTTTCTACATTCTATAGTTTCTACATTTGCTGTGCCTGTGAGTACCTTTTGTCTTGAATGAACCGTGTTGAGTGATTAAAATACAACATGAGATGGGTACAGTGGTACCTCGGGTTACGTACTTAATTTGTTCTGGAGGTCCATTCTTAACCTGAAACTGTTCTTAACCTGAAGCACCACTTTACCTAATGGGGCTTCCCGCTGCTGCCGCACCATCGGAGCACAATTTCTGTTCTCAGCCTGAAGCAACCTGAACCCGAGATAATATTTCTGGGTTAGCGGAGTCTGTAACCTAAAGTGTATGTAACCTGAAGCATGCGTAACCCGGGGTACCACTGTATTGCATGTATTTTGTGGGCATTCGTTTATTGTAACTGGAATGCCATTCTGTATTCTATATTATTTAGCATTATGGACTGATGAAGCTTGCTGCAAAACCTGGATAATATCCGGAGAACAGGTCTCATCCATTTGGCTTCAGATGATCATTTGGCTTTGTGCTTCCAGCTAACGATTACTTGAAGAACGCTTTTTAGGAACCGCTCCTACGTTTCATTTTTAATTAACTTCCACACAGTTTCATTGTACGGCTCTGGTTCTAATATTAAAAGAAAATTCTTTCTATCCATTTTCTCCACAACATGCATAATTTTTATAAACTTTTATCATGCTTTCCCACCCCAATAATTTCCTTTCTTTTCTAAACCAAAAAGTTCCAAGTACATTAGTTTTCCCAGTGGGAATCATGTTCCGACTCCCTTGGCCATGGTGGTGGTCCTCTTCTGCATCTTTCCCAGCTTCACGGTATCCTTTTGAGATGGGTCAACCAGGAATGTATTCTCAGCTACGACCACACAATTGATTATGGAAGGCATTACAGACTCAAACTGGTACCCAGATGAAACAGTCTAGCAAGCTGAAGGCTTCATATTACATGTATAGGGTAGGAAGGCAGAGGCCCAAATTGGCACCCATGTTTTCACCATATACGTTACGATCACCAGACAAGCATTTTGGGCTGCTTTCAAGGAGGGGCGGTGGACACATTAAATAAATAAATAAATAAATAAATAACCCCAAGCCTGGAATTTGTCTTTTTCACAGCAGTTGCATCAACATCTTCTTTGAGAGGTGCAGCACGGCCTCCCAATTTCTTTCCTGGTTAATCACTACCAGTTCAGGCCTCATCAGTGTACAGAAGTTGAAATTATTTTCTCCCACTTACTCCTATTGAACTGCTGTACACCTGACTCAAATTACTTAAATACTTTCAATCAGTCATTTACTGTATTTGGCTAAAAGCCATTACAAATCCAGTTACAAAACCAGCAAATCCAATAAAACCTATTAAAAAGCTCCAAAAATAAGCAATAATTTACAATAAATCGAATACAGATTAGCTGGGAAGATGGTGGCACAGCGGGGATCTATATAAAGAGGCTCGGCGTTGCTCCTGCAAAAAGGTTTTATCTGCTATTTTTAAATGTTTTTTAAAAACACTCTAACTTTTTAAGCTTCTCAACTTGCAATTTGGATGCCTTTCTGGGTTTCGGCACCCTATTTTAATTGTTTGAACTGTTTATTTTATCTTCTTACCGTCCCCTGGTCTGGAGGAAATTTCTTTCTCAGGAGCCTTTTCATTATTACCTCCCCTTACCTGCTTGCTCACAGATTAGCTTTCTGCTTCATTGGGTTATTTGCTTGGCATCATTAAATACTATCATAAATTATCTATATGATTGTATTATGACTGCATTATATGCTACCAGTCACTCCAGATCCTTGCGGACTCTGCAGCTTATATCCTGCATCTATCCTCTTTCCTGTTCTTTGACCAGTTACTGATTCATATGAGGAGAACTTTTGCCACTATGGTGGGGGGATATTTGTGAGTTCAAAGTACCGTATTTTTCGCCCTATAGGACGCACTTTCCCCCCTCCAAAAATGAAGGGGAAATGTGTGTGCGTCCTATGGGGCGAATGCAGGCTTTCGCTGAAGCCTGGAGAGCGAGAGGGGTCGGTGCGCACCGACCCCTCTCGCTTTCCAGGCTTCGCACAGCTCTCCGCAAGGCGCGGGAGCCCGGCGCTGGGCTCCCGCGGCTTGCAGAGAGTTGCCTGCTCTGGAGGCTGGGGTCGGGGGAAGCTCGGGCTTCCCCAGCCCCACGCCTGGGGAAAAAATCCCCCCCTTTATTTCCCCCCAAAAAAACTAGGTGCGCCTATAGGGCGAAAAATACGGTATATAATATCTTCCTCTATTAACATGCTTGTTAACACTCAGAGGATTGCTGATGCAGTACTTGCCTTTGCAAAAGTCATGCTAACACTTCTTGAACAAAGCTTGTGCTTCTTTCTTTAGTAATGTCTCCACGAATATAGGTGGATCAAGCATTAGATGAAATAGCTCATAATTTGCTGCCTCCATCTCCCAGATGTTTTATTGCTCACTTCCCAATCCTTTGGGAGCAAGGCCTCTTTTTCACATTGGGTATTTTTGACATGAAATCACTAGTTTCAGATTTTAGTTCCTAAGTTTATGGTATCTGGTCCCATGTTGTTCCACACTTTTTCAGCAATGTTGGATAGGAATATATGACCTGCTATTTTATGTGATCATAAAAGACCTTCAGTATTTTTTTCTGGTAATGTTGTGACAATACATGTTGATGAAGGTCTTTTATGATCACATAAAATAGCAGGTCATTTATTCCTATCCAACATTGCTGAATGGTTTTACACAGAGGTAGAACTGGTGTGAAGCATCAGGCGTTAACATCTGTCAGCCACTCTTGCTCAGGGGAAGGACAGCCAATTGGGCACCTTCCAGATGATGTGGACTACAACTCCCATCAGCCCCAGCCAGCATGATCAGGGGTGATGGGAGCGACTCCAGAACAACTGGAGTGTTTCACACTGGCTTCTTTGCGAGCAGCATAAAACAAGTTGAAGCAAGTCGTTGAATAATAATGACATCGTGATTATTATATTATAATTCTTTAAAGAGATCTTATGTGTCAGTTTTACCACACTACATTGAGTTAGAACAAAGGCAGTATAAGTTCATTCTCCAGAAACACAAAATCCTAACCACACGTAAGTGAGTTATCTTGTGCAGTGGTTGGGATGAACATATTTAGGTGATTTAGGACTGTTGAGAGAAGGAAATGATTTTGAGACTGAGGAAAGTGGGAGAAACACGAATGCCTCTTGTGTGGAATCTCTTCTCACCCTGTTGCACAAAGGAATCCCCCCAAGCTGTGCCTGCCCCTCATTCTGCATTGTGGGTCAGTGGGGTCACGGCCACAATGAAGGTTGCTACAACAGAACCAGGTTCCTTCTTACCTTGCCCTGTGAGCCTTGTTTTCTCTTCTCTCCATGCATGTGCCTCTTTGTAAATAGAATGGAGCAAAATTGATCCAATGCATTGCTTATGCTTCTGTCATTTAGTATCTTATCAGGAACATTTCACAGAAATCCATATGCATATTTACAAAATCAAGATCCTTTGGTGCATCACATAATGGCTTAGAATTGCAAGAAGACAACTGAAGAGATTGAAATAGAGGTGATATAGCCCCTGTTTCCTCCTAAATCCTTCAACCTGGCTAAAAGATCATAATACAAGTATCTATGCAGAATTATTCCACTAATTGTGAATTGTATAGGGGGAGTAAAAATAGCCATGATTACATAACCCTGTGTAACAAAGCATTCAAGTCATACACCTTTGAACATTTGTTGGGATATTTGAGCATTTACAAGTTTGTTTCTGTGTCTATCGCCATGTGGTGTTTCTAATTTGTTTCTGTGTCTCTCTTTGAATTAGAGCCCCCATTTGTCTCTGCCAAGACCAGTAAAATCCCTGCACCACTTTCACTTTCCTCTGCCCTTCGACCTCCGAGAATAAGAGTTTCTAAGGCTGTGGTCTACAGTCCTGCTGCAGCTCGCTCACCTCTCTCTCAAGGTCCCCCTGGCTCTTTCCAGTTTTCTTGCTGCCTGTTCTCTCCTTTTGCAGGTTGTGTGTGTTCGTTACCTACTGGGTTTTAATTCAGCCTTCTGTGACCAAAAGAGAATCCCCTTCAAAAAGTTATTCTCTTTTTTCCAGATCCTAAACACATTTACTTGATAGTAAGTACTATTGATTTCAGCAGAACCTGTTTCCAAGTAAATGTGGTTAGTACTTTAACTTATACAAAATTAACACTGTGTAGTGTTCATTGCAGTTTTAACGAGATGGCATTTGGGGGGAGGAAACATAGGAAGCTTTTAATACTACTACCACTTTATTAAGAGAATGTGGAAGACGGTATATTTTCTTTTGGGCGTATCCTAAATGCACCTTCTTGGCAGGAGAGGGGACTTACATTTCTGGTGATTTCTGAGGGGGCTGCATGTCAAGACCAAAAAGGCAGAGTGGGTTGCGTCCACAGAGGAAGGCCTTCCCGTGACATGCCGAGATTTAGCTATTTTGGATTGTGCCACCCATGTGCCTTTTGCTACTTGGGATCACGATAGCCTGGTCCAGACACACCTGAACATTGCAATGCGTGCAGAGGCCCCTTTGTCAAATGCATTAGCCTGTCATGTGCTGCCATGTGCTCTGGAAAGCTCTGGCTGAGTTACTTTTCTGAGATGCTCTGGCTGAGCTTGGAGTGTTTGTACAGCTTCCTTTTCTGTTCATCCTAAGATACAGCGTTGGAATCTTCAGCTTTCGGAATTCAGACTTCTGGGCTAAAATGTTCTGTCCATTCTTTTTGATACCTGAATTCAGTGTTCTTGAAAACATTGGGCAAATCCTTCAAGAGCAGTTTTGTATGCGTGTGGCAATATAAAGTTGAGTGTTGTGTGTGTGCCATTGCATATACACAGGAGAGAGACTCCTTCCTCTGCCCTGTCCCTCTTTGTCCCTTCCTTGCTGCCCAGCAGTTTTATCTGCAGCTGGCACTGGCTGCTCTTTGCCCTTCAGTGCTCTGTGTGCACCAGGAAGCATGAGGCTCTCAGGCTGGAATTGCAGAAGGAAGCTGCAGACACTTAGGAGCAGTAATGCCCTCTGGGGAAGTCGAGGGATCCACCCTGCAGCTGAATTGGTAAAGGCCATTGGTAAGCCACCTGCCCCATCAGGATTAATCATGTTTGAGGTAGAAAGGGTTTACCTCTCTGTACAAATGAAAAGCCTCCTGCAGCTTCCACTTCACCCTCTGGGGGAAAGTATCTGGCAATTCTCTGTGTGTGCAGGAGAGCCTAGTGAGAAACTGGATTCCCTGAATGGCTGACTGGTTCCTATGGTTGAGGGTCATGTAGAGAGACTGGGTTCTGGAGGAGGAGGAAGGCTTGGAGAGGAATAGAAACAGATTTCCATATAGACAGTAACATCGGAGGAGGATTGATTCCTGCTTTAAGATTTTGATTGGAGTTCTTGGTATATAACATAAAGGATGGACTTTAACAAATTTCTCAAATAGCACAAGGGTTTGGATAGATACATTCACAATAAAAATTCCAAGTCTACATAATGATGGACTCTTATGAAAGGGGAAAATACAGTGGTACCTCTGGTTACGAGCTTAATTTGTTCTGGAGGTCCGTTCTTAACCTGAGGTACTACTTTAGCTAATGGGGCCTCCCGCTGCCACCGCTCCACCGCCGCGTGATTTCTGTTCTCATCCTGAGGTAAACCCTAACCTGAGGTACTACTTCCGGGTTGGTGGAGTCTGTAACCCGAAGTACCACCGTACTGGGCAAAAAAATTCTTGTATTGCAGGGGGTTGGACTAGATGACCCTCGTGGTCACATTCAGCTCCACAGTTCTGTGAAGTGACAAAGAAATGTATAGCTTTCCTTGGGAGATGGCGCCAGAGATGATCAACTTCCCCCCCCACCCTTTTCCTCCAGCCCTGCAAACCAGAGTCCCAGGGAATCCTAAGGCTCGGGATTTGCTTTTACCTTGTTCTCTCCACTTTGTGGTGATGGTGACACAATGTGCTATTATATGCATTGTTATATTAGTGTTACATTATATTATATTAGCGTAGCAGTAACTTCTGTGGATGCTGTTTGGAAATACAGCAAGGCAGCAACTTACATGCATGATTTAACTTGTGCACATTCAGCTTTATGTGCTTGGCAAAAAATAAAAATAAAAAATGGGGGCAGAAAGGGGGCTGGCATATGGGGAGAAAAGTCTTTGGCACTCCCACCTGCCATTGCATCCAGTCTGCTTTGGCTATATGTGATTTTGGCATTATCCCCTGCAACTTACCCCCGCGTAAGTTGCAGGCTTACAGTATTACTTTTTTAGATAGGCCTGAATATGTCTTCATTCAGTATTATAGTGCCAAGTGCATAGAATACCATCTTTTAATAGTTGCTAGATCTTAATTTGGGAATCTGAAATATACCCTTCTGAAGCATTGTGATAAATTATTATGTACTAGAAGAACTATGTTTTCACCCTGAAATGCCACATAGTTGCTCACTTTGATGCAAATGGTAAGGGGGAAAAAGGCCTTGTCATAAAATTGGACCCAGTGAGGAGAAGCTGGGACATCTAGACAAAAGGTGTCCTTGAATCTCAGCCCCACCAGTCAGTTGGGAGGGATGCGAGTTGCTGAAGTGTTTGAGGAAGTGCAAGCTTTTCTGCTTTTAACGGAAATTCAATGTGTGTTGCGCAGTTGTTGCTTTCAATAGTCCTGCTATTTTGGAGGAGGCCCAGGATTCCTAAATGCAGAGCAGTTCTCTCTTATGCCAAGAATCGAAGATGATGTCAGCAGGGAGAATATTTTTTTTTGTATGGTGAGGAAAGAGGGAGGAATACACAGAGAGAAGCTCTGCTGGCTTTAGGTCCCTTGCCAGTTGCAGGGAGTATTGACAGTCAGAGGCAATGGATGGTGGACTTGGTTATGCTACCTGGATAGTTATTGTTTGTAAAAGTAAAGTTTAGGATAAGAATTCTGAATAAGTGTTGATGGATGAAGCAAGCCTTTGCTGATGTTGAGCTGAGCTCCTCTTTCAGTCTGGCTTAGTGTGCTGCTTTCCTTAAATATTTGGTCAGACTGTAGCTCACAACTACTATTCAGATGGTATTTAACACTAGTAAGACAAAGTGAGAGATCAGTGCTAGCATTTTCAAGCCTCTAGAGTAAACATATTTCACATTCTGCAACCTTTCCACAAATACTGGAACTCTAATGGCAGAAATAATACTATTGACAGTATTGTTGGTCATGATTTACCAAAAGATCCTTTAGTAATAATATTTGGTTACCTTAAATAATACTATTGGCAGTATTGTTGGTCATGATTTACCAAAAGATCCTTTAGTAATAATATTTGGTTACCTTAAATGAGCAGCACCCAGTGAGAATTTCATAATGACCACAGTTTGTATGACCACTTGCCCATAATTGGGTGGGGAAACTGATCCACCTTCTTAGGTACTAAGAACATGTTATCTGGCATATAGGACCAAATTAATAAATACAATGGTACCTCGCAAGACGAATGCCTCGCAAGACGAAAAACGCGCAAGACGAAAGAGTTTTCCGTTTTTTGAGTCGTTCCGCAAGACGAATTTCCCTATGGGCTTGCTTCGCAAGACGAAACGTCTTGTGAGTTCTTGCGAGTTTGTTTCTTTGTTTTCTTAAAGCCACTAAGCCGTTAATAGCCGCTAATAGCCGCTAAGCCGCTAATAGCCGTGCTTCGCAAGACGAAAAAACCGCAAGACGAAGAGACTCGTGGAACGGATTAATTTCGTCTTGCGAGGCACCACTGTATATGGGTCAAAGAAGGCTGACATCACAAGTCCACAAAGAAATTGGCTTTTAAAATTTCTTATTCAAACAACAAAGTTCTTGATGCCATAATCCTGTAGGATGATATCCGACATTGGTAATACTCAGAATAGTCCATTGATTTCATTGGGTCTACTCTATGACTGATATTGAATATTACCCACATACTTTACTAGGTGAAGTATAGTTTTGTTCATGATCCTCAGTAAGACAGAGTGAAAGACAAGAGACAATTACTCATATTATGTTAAGTAGTAAGAGTGATATCTATGGACTGCTATGTTAACTACTGATCTGACAGCTTGTGTTTATTTACATGTGTTAACTTGCTTTTTAATGTTTGACTTGCTATTTAAATTTAAATAATAAAAGCAAAAAGGAGCAAACTTAAGAGTATATCGTGTTATAGATAAACTTTGGGCAAATTTTATGTATTTGAGCAATGCTAGCAATTGATAGTTGGTCACAATACAGCTCTGCAGTTAGCATCCCGTTGTTTTCCTGCAGGGAGAACCAGAACCAGCTCTGCAGCAACTGGGAACCAAGCTCTGCTAGATCCCAGCAACCGTGAAGGCTCTGTTCAGCGAGTCCCTCGGCAGCCAAGTGGCAGCAGGCTGCAGAAGGCTGGATGTCCCGTGAAGAGTACATAAATGCTTGGAAGATTGGTGGTTCCAGTATTATGGCGAAATTATGGCAATGTAGTGAATGCACCTAGTCAAGATGGATTTGTAATGTTCCAAAACGTCACATATAGCTCCTATCAAGAAAACAAGTATGAGATGAAGGTTGGTTTCATCACGGTTGGGCTGGTTTTCAAATTCCAAATGTGGTCATAGCTGATGATATAGGATATACTGTTGCAACTCCCTGTTACAGGTGTGTGTCCTTCCTTCATAAAGACATTGTTGGTGCATCTCTCTCTCATTTATTTGTTTTCCTTTTGGGGAATTTAGCAATTAAAGAAAAGCACACCAACTTTTTATAGTATGGAACTGAATCCTCTTACTGTTTACTGAATCCCACTATGCTGCCATTGTTGTTGCATGCCAAAATCTCTTCTAAGTAGTTATAAATGATAAAATCCATAAATAATTAAAATGCACAATGAAACAATTCCAGCAAAGCATCCATAATTAAAATAGACAATGAAACAAGACAGTTAAAAAGCAGAGCAATTAAAACAGTTAAACAAAACAGATCAGGAAGGTCAAGCTCAGGGGAATGCTTGCCTCAGCAGGTTTTGTCTTCAGGAGCCAGCAGAATGGAGCTGCTGATCTTGTAGGTGAGCCCAGAGGGCATTCCACAACCCTGGTGCCAGCGGGGAAAAGCTGTCCTCTGCATCACGGAAAGCTGATAAGCATCAGGCTGTGGCAAAACTAAATAAACTTTAAAAAAAATACTTACAATTTTACAAGGTAGTCCAAGGGCTCTTCTCCCCACCCTGTCCCTTTCCTTTCTAAGCAGCTTCAAAGCTGCAAAGGAGAAGATGAAGAGCAGTCCTTAGATCAGTTGGACAGAAGAGCACATTCCAGAGCATTCCATTTTCTGAGCCACACATTGCTTTGGGAGCTATGGGGAGCTTGGGTTCTTCCTGGAGCAAATCCTCCATGTCCCTCTTAGCCAGAAATGGCCTTGTAGAGGAGGGGCTGTTACATGGGTGGCAGCAGCAGTCAAAAGGGAAGGGGGGTTAGCTGCTTTCCTTCCCCCAAGGGGCCAAGTGGGAGTGAGTTGATGATACAAACACTTAAATGGATATATTAATACCAGAGGCTTAAATCCTTTTTGCTAAAATAAGAAAAAGATGACTGGCATATTATTAAGAGCTGTATATAAATTACCACCACAAATTCTCTTAGAATGTACAGCTTGCTTTTTAGCAACTCTTGAATTTATCAAAGCATGTACATCTTAAGCTGTATATCTTAAATATTGTTACATCCCCCTCTCTAGCCCATGAAACATGAGGTATTTGCTTGGTTTAGAGGTTGCGCTGGGGAAGAGCAGGCCTCTTGCAACTTTGAACAGCTGTGCAGCATGGAGAAATTCAACAGGCTGAGCCTTTTCTAGTATGGAAATACAATTATGGCTAACAGCTCATCTGCTGACACTCTCTCTGCCATAGTTCTTATTACTTGTGGGTGGCTCCTGACTTTCACACCCCAGTAAGTCAGTGGCCCTATAGTCTTTCTAAAGGAGCCCAGGGCAACATAGAAAAAGCTTTCCCACTTCTCTTATACTTGCCAAAGCAAAGTCGACCAGATGGGGGTAGGAATCTGGCCATGGTTTTCTCCACTATGGTGAGATATATTTTATTATTCATTTGCATCTACAATGGTACCTTGGAAGTCGAACGGAATCTGTTCCGGAAGTCCGTTCGACTTCCAAAACATTCGGAAACCAAAGCACAGCTTCTGGTTGGCTGCAGGAGCTTCCTGCGCTCAGTCAGAAGCTGCAGAAGTCGCGTTGGACATTCGGGTTTCAAGGAATGTTTGCAAACTCACTTCCAGTGAGTTTCCAGTGAGTGTTCGGGAGCCAAAATGTTCGACTCACAAGGCATTCGGGATCCAGGGTACGAATGTATACTTATAAATAGGCATATAAATATTTATGCAAATAAGTGAAAGCTTATAATATTTGGGACTTTTAAGTTTGGGGCAGACATGATACAGATTTATAGAATTATTCATGGAAGGGAGAAAGTGGGTCAAGGGAAGAGTTGCTCCCTCTTGCATAATACTTGGCAGGGAGTGTGTGTCATCAAATGAACCTGAGAGGTGGGAGATTCAGGAGAGACCAAAGGAGGCACTTCTTCACACGGGATGGGATGGGACAGCTGGCAATGTGTAGAAGGACATCAGCCAAACTCATAAGGTAATGGGTGGCTACCAGTCACGATGGCCACAGTATTGGAGCTCGGGTGCCTCTGAAGGCTAGTTGCTGGGCAACCAGAGGGAGCCCATCTTGAACTCTTGTCCAGTTTCCAGCCTTCGCAGGGTGTCTGGATGGGCCACTGTGGGAGACGGGATGCCGGGCGAGATTAACTTTGGATCTGCTCCAGGAAGGCTTCTCGTAGAGTCCTCCTGGGACTGAGTCTAAAGTCCCTGCCAGGAGAGCCAAATCAGAAGGATCTGAAAGCAGCTGCTCTCTTGAGCAAGATCAGCCTGCGACTCTGCCCTGAGAAAGGCAGCCGACCCATCCTGCAGGGGTGGCGTGTGGCCACCTGACCTCTGCCCTGCAGTGTTTCCTCACCCTTCTTGCTCTGATTGGCAGCCAGCGGGTGAGAGCCCTCGTCCTGATCCTTAGCAACTTCCTCTCGTTTCTGATCCCTCAGACTCACATGCTACTTGGCAGTTTCAACAGAATTTATCTGCTGCCTTGACCTCTCACCTGCATTCCTGTGTGGCCTTTGCCCTGAATTGCCAGGGCCTCCTCTGAAGCAGAGCAGCTCCTTGTTCTCCTCCTCCCCCCCCCAAGCTGGGCCGCTGCTTTGAAATCTGCATTCAACTGGACCCTGTTCCTCAAGTGTGTGTTAAAAGAAAACAGAGCCACCTCAGGGTGCCATCCTTGCGCCACCTCCTTTCTTGGTGCCTTCATCCTCTCAATGAAACCATCCATGGACAACCCAGTGTCCTGCTGCTTTTGAACTCCTAGACACAGGACTTGCTGGTGGAGTTGGACTTGGGTGTCTTTGGAGCCTGCGGCCGGGGGGGGGAACTTATGCCTCCCCAGCTTCCGCCCTCTCTGCCCTCTGGCCGTGCTGCTTGAGGCTCCTGGGAGCTAGAGTCCAGCCACATCCCAAGGCGCAGCTGTGCAGAGTAGCCTCTTCTGCCCCCTCCCTTGGTTTGAGGGGCTCTGGGCCCTAGCCAAGCCAGCAGCCTTTTAGCCGTCCACAGGCAACCATTGTCAGAGGGCGCCTATATTTTTAAAGCTAGAGACAACAGTTGAATGAAAAGCATTTTTATTTTGCAAACATAGGCATGGCTGAAACCCCAGCATAAGCACTGCTATTGCAGAAACAGATAAAAGAAAGGACTCCATGCAGCACATAGTTAAACGATGGAACACGTTCCCACAGGAGGCAGTGATGATCCCCAGCCACAATGGCTTTAGAAGAGGATGGGGCGCCGTCTTGGAGGAGCAGGAGAGGGCTGTCAATGTCTGTCGATGGCTAGCAGTCACAGCTAGCAGCCAGGCTTCTGAATCCCAGTTGCTGGAAACCTTTGGTTGATTAATCAACCTTTGGCCTTTTAAACTGGTGGGGGGTGGGGCTATTGTTTTTATTTTATTATTTATTATTTTATAATAATAATAAATTTTATTATTTTATTATTTATTATTTTATTTATTTTCATGGTTCTCTATTGAAAACTGCCCTGGGACCCTCGGATGAAGGGCAGTATAGTAATTTAAGAAATAAAAGCCACGGGTGGGAAAGAGCTCTTGCTTGCGGGATTCCTATGTGCATTGGTTCAGCCACGGTGAGAACGAGTGGGCCATTGGCCTGATCTCTCTGCCAGGCTTTTCTTCGGTTCTTGCACTATGTGAGGGGCTAGCAGAGGAGACTTTTGTGAACCCTTTCCTCCCTGGCATTTTCTTGATCTAAATACCTCCGTCTTAGTGCTATTTGCCTAGCTGGCGAAAACACCGTATAGAAAGTGAGCATTTTGTCTCTTGCAGAGGGTGGAGAGGGAGAGGAAGAAGCAGAAGGGCTCTTCCTTGGGATGGGAACCCCTGAGGGTAGCAAGGCTCAGGGCTTAGAGATGACTGGTGTCTTCAAAGTAAGGAATCCCCAGGACTAATGCTGCAAAAAAGGTGTTCAAGCCTGTTAGATCCGTCAGTGTGCTATGACCTTTAGTTGGGAAATAGTGAAGTACATCCCACTGGCTTCTTTGATAAGGGTGGGGAGGGACTTAGTTGGGCTTTGCTGTGGGGGCTCAGGGAATCGCTTTAAAAGCCAGTGGGGTTTGCGAGGAATTCACTCCCCAGCTTAGCTTGACTCTCCAGCCAGCCTGTGAAAATGTTCCGGCTTTTCAGCAATGCAAAGCGCTGCTGGCCGATGAAACAGACATTGCAAAGGCCCCCTGGGCGAGTCCATTTGCCAGCAATGGTGCAGCAAAACAGGTAAGGAGGCAGGAGGGGGAAGGGGGCAGCCTTGACAGCCTCAGCCTGTGTAAACAGGACATTTCGCACAAGTTTTGAAATATATAAATGATCTGCCTAGAAGGCTTTGACAAAATGATGATGCTCTAAGGAATGCAGGAGTTAACAAAGGGCAGCAGGTTTACATTTTCTCTAGACTCACCTGCATCCTACTTGAAAATGGAAAACAGGCCATTATTGAAAAGTCTTTTTCCGTACAACAACCACACCAGTTTTTTGTGTGTTTTTTTAATGTCACACCTTCCAAAACAATTACCACCAGTTCCTTTCCAACTTTTGGGAGAGTATTTGTGGATTTTCATACCTGGAGGCTGCCAGTACAAAGGAACCAATAGCTCAAGGGGTGCCTCATGAAAGCACTCATGAAAATCTTTCTACATGACAAAAAGAGGAATATTGATATCTGGCTGCATTTCCCACATTTTAGCTGCACCAATAGCCTGTATCCAGCAAACATTTTCACAGAAGTGTTTTGCAGGCAGAATCCACAAGTAGGAGACAAAGTTCCTACTGCTCCTGCTCAGAGATCCTGACTGCAGAATCCATAGATGGACTTGGGCTTCCGTCACAACATTGTGATCCTGTATTCCTTCCTGCACACAAATCCCTTAAGGGAGAAAACGTTCTGCATCCAAACTGACCTTAGACCAGGCACTGAGTGATGGGGGAAAGTGGATTGACAAAGTGGAGCCACTAGCAGAGGAACTGGAGAACATGTTTGCTTTTTTGTTTGACTGATCATTAAATTTATTATGCCCCCCTTTTCTTTATAAAATAAACTCAAATTAGCTACCAAAAAAGTTCAAAAAATTAATAAAACACATTAAAACCTGGACAAATTTCTTAGATCAGTTTCCTATGATAAAACCAAGAGCAGGATAAACCAATATGGCACAAAAACAGGGGGGTGGATCTTTCAAAAAATGAATTGAGAGTGCGTTTTGTTAAAGGGCAAGAATACAAATCTAGTTTGAAAAAATACATTTGCCCTTTGGACCTGAACTCGAGCTGTGTCCAGAAATGTTGACCTTGCATCAGCTTAATCAAAGACCTTTCAATTAAACATTAACCTCCTGATAAGAGTCAGTGTGCAGGGTGAGATTATAACGCAGGAATCTTAGGGTCAGGATATGGGATGGTAAGGAGGTCCATGAGGAGGCAAAGGAACCACGAATGTTGTATCAGACGGCACCCGGGTCCAAGTTGCAGCAGAGGTGACAATGTTAAGGGGCATCACAGCTCAAAGCCATTCCTCAAAGTGGGGGTGGGGCAGAAGGTCACATCTCATTTTTTAAATCTTAAAATATTTCTGGGGGGAAACCCAGTAGTTTATAAAGTAAAAACAACAGCAATAAAAACTGCACAATGCACTCGTCACAGAAAGAAGAAGGAAAGCCAGTGTGGTGCAGTGGTTAGATCGTTGGACTAGGGCCTGGGAGATCAGGGTTCAAATCCCAACCACTGGGCGACCTTAGGCCAGTCACTCTCAACCCGCCACCTCACAAGGTGGTTGTGCTAATAAAATGGGCGGGGGAAGAACCATCCGCATCACCTTGAGCTCCTTGGAGGAAAGTGGGATGCACATAATAAAAACAATAGCAGCAACAACAAAGCAGGAAATAATACAGAAGCAAAAAACAGAGACGCTGCTTCTCAGAACTTCTCAAAGGTTTTTACCTGCCTTTGGAAAGACAGAGAATCCTACAAGAGCCTTTCTCAGAAGAACGGTACAATAAAACATAAAAATAGAAATGCAGGAAGTTTTGAAGAATGATGAACACATTTAACCAAAATGTTTTGAGCTGGTGTCTAAATTTCACAGCAGAAAGAGTTCCAGAGCTGGCTGGCCAGGGAGAAGGCCTTCTGATACGTCACCTAGGAGCAGGATGTTAGAGGCTCTCCCTAGCATTGGTTTTCAGAGGGTGTGGCAGGGGAGGAGGGCAAGGGTGACCAGAAGATTGAAGAACAATCCATTTTGGGAATGATCCACATTCTTATGTAGCTGCATTGTTTGATGCTTTCTGGCTGCCCCATGATCATATGATAAAATAGTTGTGTTCTGTGTTATAAATCAAGCACTGCTAGGAGTTGTTTCTTTTTGTTTTCCAATGCTTTTCTTTCTTATCAATTAAAAAAAATGGTGTGGCATGAGCAAATTTTTATTCTGAAAGTGTGGCCCAGAGAAAAAAGTTTGAGAAGCACTGCTCACTAGGATGCAATTGTAAGCAGAGCTGGGGAGGGAGCTCAGTCGGAAGGAGATGCACTGTTCGGGGCCCAGGGCTTAAATCCGACCCCTGGCCAAGTATCCCTTTTGAACCTCTGTGGAGAGGTCAGTGCAGCTGCTTTGTGGTGATCCACCATGGAGACAGTTCTGAGGAAAGCAACGCCATGGGGAAATCTGTTTGGTTACATGCATCTTGTCTGAGCAGCCAGAGATCCTCTTCCTTTGTAGACTGTAAGGAAACTCTCCTCTCTGCTTGCCTTGCAGTTTCTCCAAAGGCTCTGTGCACCACCAGGCAAATCCCTCCTCCTCCTCCTCCTCCTGGCCCAGTGATGTGGGCATCCTTGCTCTGGAGGTGTACTTCCCTTCCCAGTATGTGGATCAGGTTGAGCTGGAGAAGTATGATGGGGTGGAGGCTGGAAAATACACTGTGGGCCTGGGGCAGAAGCAGATGGGCTTCTGTGCGGCCCATGAGGACATCAACTCCTTGTGCCTGACAGTCGTGCAGCGTCTGGTAGAGCGAAGCCGCCTGCCCTGGGAGTCCATCGGCCGACTAGAGGTTGGCACAGAGACCATCATTGACAAATCCAAAGCTGTCAAGACAGTTCTGATGCAGCTCTTTGAAGATTCAGGAAACACAGATGTTGAAGGCATCGACACCACCAATGCCTGCTATGGAGGAACAGCCTCCCTCTTCAACGCAGCTGACTGGATTGAGTCCAGCTCCTGGGATGGTAAGTGATGGTGGTCTCAGTGGCACCCCCTCAGACTCCCACCTGGAAGGTGTCCTCTCCAAAAACAAGCATCCAGGCACGTCCACAGGGCCGACTTGGCCCAGTCATATATCCTTCCATGCCTGCCTACACCCCATCTCTAAGGCATGGATGGGGTCAGCCGGTCTCAGAATAACAGGTGGTGTAACTTGAAGCCTCGGGGCCACAAACACTTGCCTGAGGTCTCACACCAGGAGACAGTTTGGAAATGTTTAGGAGGCTGGACTGTGTGGGAATCACCCTCAAATTTCCCTCCTTTGGAATTTTCAGAAGTTGCTGTGAGTAAAACATTTTGTGACATTTCTTGGCTCCACTCAGCAAATGATACTTCCTATTCCTGGAGCTTTTTGTAGAGAAGGCATGCTGCTTAAGTGACTCTCCCAGGCAGGTTTTGTCCCATTTTTTGCTATCGGGTAGCATTTTGCAGTATTATACTTCTGCCATCAGGAGACATTGGGGCTGCCCATTCTCCTCACGTTAAAGAAAGCTTGTGGCGGTTCACTTTTGTGCTCCTGGAGGAGAAGGAATTTGGTGGGTGCCATGTAGACTCTATAGATTCTCTTGCGGCACCACAGTTCCCAGAGTCTCTCTGAGGGACACAAGGAGCGAAGCGGACCAGGGGAGAGCTAGCCGGGGGGGGGGGGAGAGAAAAAGAGCTAGAGAATGTACAGCCAGGATGGGGGGCTTCCAGCCCATCAGGCTAATTAGTCCACCATTTGGCCTGCAAGGCTATTTTGGCCAAGCCACGCCCACCCTACACCTGATGACAGGTATGCCCTCCCATCAGGTGGCCCACCTGCTAGATCCTCACCCCTGTATTATGGGAGTAAAGAGGTTAAAACTGCTCCCTGTCTAAAAAAAAAATATTTGCTAGACAAACCTCAAGGAGACACAAGGCCATTGTTTCTAGCAGTACAGAAGAATCTAGTTGCTAAGTTCTGTCACAAGCATACGGGAAAGGAACAAAGCAAGAAGTGTTTGCCTCTGAATGCCAACTGTGCAGAGATGCAGCCCTTCTCTTCCATATTGCAGAGTCTTCCCAGAGACAGCTGAGTGAGAGTTGCAGATTGTTCAAGCCGAGTGGTTCGTTCTCACATAGGAGTCATCTTCTAACAAAGATACATCTCCTGACCAGAGATTTGGAAGGAAAACCATTTAAAGAGAGCTAGAGAGCCAAGAGAGCCAGGCAATTATCTGGATAAACTTTGCAAGCATATAGTAGGATTATTATTATGGTTTCTGCAAAGAGAAGTCCTGCCTTTCAGGTTGTAAGGAAAGAATTATACTTTGAGAGTGTATGTATCTACAATAAGTTAGCTTAATCATAGTTACAATGGACCAAATTTTCTCAGCCCTTGCAGATATGGGAGGAGATGTGTCCTCGCGCTCCCATGCTCAGCTTTTGACGAAGTTTCTCCTGAAAGGTTTCTGAGTAAACTTAGAGGAAATGGAACAGGTCCCTTTATGGACTGATAACTGATTTAATGCAGCAGAGTTGGGCAATGTTAACACAATAGAGATCCTTAGACAGGATGTGAACTGATAGGGACCATGGTGAGAAGCTCAGTTTTCCATAGCGATGGAAAAGACCAGTTTTAGGGATTTTATTAGAAAATAAAGCAGCCACTGCTGTAAACCTATGATCAAAGGAGGCTCCTTTGTTGGGTCAAGTGAGGCAGGCCCCCACCCAAGAAAGACCTCCAAGGCCATAGTCTGGTCTCCCTTCCTTAGTCATACATTTCCACTGATTGAGGCTCTTCCTGCATGATTCTGCCCATCTGCCGGTCCATTGACTGGCAGAAGATGCAGGAAGGCAAAAGGACAGGCAAAAGTGAAGACACAAGGCATCGTGAAGATGTGGAACGGGCTGCCATCTGTGCCTTCAGCCCTCTTTACTGTGCATTTATGATCATGTGTTTATTAAAATTTATATACCGCTTGGTAGTAAAAGCAAACCAACCTCAAAGTAGTTTACAAAAAGGAAACAGCAATGTTCTCATATTGTTTATGCTTGAGGTGGTCTTGGGGCAGTTATACGCAATCCTACTCCTGATACTGTTTGCACCTGCAAAATATTTGTTGGGTGGTCTTCCTGCTTTGTCTCCAACTGGTACAAGTCCCATAATGATGAAGCCCTCAAACTTTTCATGCCACAAATGTTCTAGGCTTTGTTTGTTTCTTTTGTCTGTCCTTTGTGGCTCTGTTGTGCCAGAGTGCCCCCTCCAGGTGGCAATGAGGCAGCAATGTTTTGGGAAGCATCCCAGAGCGACAAATAAAGCAGAACGATGGGTGGTCCAGTATAAATCCACCACAAATTCACTGTCATCGCTGACATGTTGTTGGAGACCCTGGGAGGGAGAGGGCTGCTCCCTGGTTTCCCACAGGTATCGGGGCGGCCCCTGTGAGAAGAGGAGGCTGGGCAAGGTGGCCAGAGGTGGATCTCGGGGGATGCAACCAGTTTGGTCCCACTGGGCACGGAACCTCAGCTTTGCGGGGGATGCTGCAACTATGGCTTAGAGGAATAGAGCATGAGAGGCAGGCACTGAAGTTTAGGAGAGCCCAACGTCCGCCACTGCAGCAGGTCTTTCTTATGTTCAGAGGTGCCTCTGAATGCCAGATTCTGGGGACAAGCAAGAGGGGAAGTCCATTGTCTTTGTGCTCCACTCAGAAGATGCTTGGAAGCCTCTGGCTGTTGAGAAGACAGCTGTGCTTTCCTCAAGTCCAGAACAATTCTTTTCTGGGGGTTGTTCCATGCCTAACAGGCCTAAGGAGAGAGATGGTGGGTTCACCATTTCATCATTGCTACTTGCAAAACTCTTATACCTAGAAACCTGTGTGTTTTTGGCTTAGCAGAAAACAAGAATACCTGTTTTGCTGTGCATTTTATTGGAAAAACAGTTAAAGCATTTTGGGAGAGTATGAGTAGGTTAATAAGGACTGAAGGCTCTCCTTTTTCATATCGTACCTTTGCTTTGTAGTATCAGGCATGGTCTCTGCCAGCCATTTATTTTTTCAGTCCTCAGGGCCAAACTAGATGTGTGAGATCTTTACATGGAATTGCCTATGAACAGTGTGTGTGTGCTTGTTATTTCAGTTGTAAGGTGCTGCCATTCTTTTGCTTCTTTTTAAGTACTTCTCTTCACTCACTATTGTCATAGTTATACTGTAAGCTGGTGGGGGGAGGGATTTGTCTTTCCCCCCTGGTCTGACTGTGTGAAGTGCCAGACAGACAGACAGACAGACAGACAGACAGAGATTCAGAAGTAGCTGTTATTATATTGCAGCTCACACCTGCAAGTGAAACACTGATACGTTTTTATGATGACCCAGACCAGGAAGAGCTTTTCCTGCCTTCCTCGTCATCAGCCCTGACACTTTGGTGATGCTCTTCCCATGCCAGGACGCTATGCCTTGGTGGTTTGTGGTGATATTGCTGTTTATGCCACCGGGAATGCGCGGCCAACTGGTGGTGCTGGAGCCGTAGCTATGCTGGTTGGACCAGATGCTCCCCTGGCCTTAGAGAGAGGTGAGTACCCAAACGCGGCCATGTCTAAAAAGCTTGCTTTGCATAGCGAGGGATTTTATCCATAAACCGACCAGCCATCCATTAGATTTTTCTGCATTGGCTGAAGCGGGTGCTATGGTCACAGTTGAAACCATGCCATTAAAATAAAAATAAAAAGGGAGGACGGGATGGGGGGGGAGCATGCAACATCCCCCCTCCTGCTGCAAGAGGGCAGACTGGGTGGCTGACACATTCACACTGCCTGTGTCCCAACAGGCCCACTGGACGTGGGCATAGCCAGAGGGGTGCAAGGGGGGCAGCTGCCGCCCCAACCAAGAAAATAAATAAAAATGCTTAACTAACTGACCAATTGCATCACAGATAACTGGGTTCTTCCCTCCTAACATAAAGCCTGCCCCCTCGAAGAAAATTCTGACTACATCCATGCAGCACAGAACAAGTGGGACATGACGTCTGATCTGTGGATTTGCTTGAGTGCAAATGTAGAAGAGAACCAGGGCAGTCAAAGATGAACTTCTGCCAGGCTTCATAAGCCCCTCTATGCAAACAGATTAAGCCTGCATGAATGAGTCCATTGTGGTGTGCTGGGCTGGAGATTCATGGAGCTCTTGCTGGTGGGAAAGCAGCACATCTCTGCCAAAATAGTCAAATGCATCCTCTCTCACACAGTTTTCAGGAATTCATATGGAAAGCTGCAAATGCGGGGGGGGGGCTGCTCCTCCTTTTCTGCACCCAGAGGGGCAGGCAAGCTTTTCAGGGAGGAGAATAGGCCCTTATGCCTAGTAGCTCTTAGAGTAGCTGCCAGAGATTCGGAGCTCCCTGAGTTAAAAAAGAAAAGAGAGGGAGAGAGCTAGCCAGGTTCTTTTATTTTGGACATAGGCATCAGTGTCTGGGCAACACTAGTGTTGGCTCAGGGTGGAATTTTGCTTTAGCATCTTTTGCCCCCCCCCCCCCAGTAGATTCTCTCTCTCCTTTTGCACCTTTGCTCCTAGACAAGGTGATGCCACTGAAATGGAACCTGGGAGAAAGATGCATAGCTTGGAAGCATAAACCAAGCGTGTCAAGCAGAAAATGCACCAGTCAGACTAAGAAAAAGTTATTAGGGGTATCTGTGGGTTTTACCTCAAGTGCAATGGTTAATAACTGGAGGATTATTCCCTTTGTTGCCATTGCTAATACTGGGATGTCATAGAATAGTTGAGTTGGAAGGTACACCCAAGGGTCATCTAGTCCAACCCCCTGCAATGCAGGAATCTCACCATGTGGTCTCCCATCCAATCTGGAGCCAGGCCAGACCCTGCTTAGCTTTCAAATGTGCTAGCAGAATTACTGCTGCACCACGCAAGCTCACCTGTGACTTTTTCCTGCCAAGGTCTTCGTGGGACCCACATGGAACATGTCTATGACTTCTATAAGCCAGACTTGGCTTCAGAGTATCCTGTGGTGGATGGGCAGCTCTCCATCCAGTGCTACTTTCGAGCCTTGGATCGGTGCTATGCCACATATCGCAAGAAGATCGAGAGCCAGTGGCAGAAAGGTCAGTGTGGCTGGGAGAACGGTCAGCCGTGCCTTCCTTCCTGGCTGTGGGCACACAAGGGCATGAATGTGCACATGGACCACGCCAATCTCAATTGTCCATGCGTGCTTCTTCGCACGTTCATTTGCACCCGACTGCTTTTGGTTGAACCTTGTCCAGAAGGGCTTTGCTGGCTGGGGAGGAGCTGCTCTGCTTAGGTTGCTGTTGCTTACCGGAAGCGGGAGGGGGCCAGGTGGCAAGGAGGTCAGTGTGCCTCAAATGCACTGGTAAAGCCCTCACGCTGGTCCTGCCAGGGTGCTTGCACCATGCCAACCTCCCAGCCTCCCTCTCAGTGAGCCAGCAGCCAGGGTGCTGAGGGAGAAACCCCGCCCCACCTGGTGGGGGGGCCCTTTTGGCTCCATCTTTCCTATCTACACAAGTGGGAAGCTCTGTTCACATTGAGGTTGGGTGTCCCCCACCCTCCCTGAGCTCCAGAAACCTAAGGTCCGTTGTGAGTTTTCCAATACACATGAACATGCACAAAAGAGTGGATTGGGGGGAGAGCTGTGTGTCACACCTAGTGTTCCCCCACAGCCACTGAGGAGTACTTTGCCCACAGAAGTAGGGGGTGAGGGAAAAGGTGGTTGTGGCCCCCAGGAAAACATCCCCTCCCTTTAAAAAAAACAACCCCAAAGCAAAAGGTCCCCAGAACATCCAGAAATGCTTCTTTACCTCCACAGTTGGGTAATTTGCAATTTGATTATGGTGATAATTTATTAAATGTGTATTCTGCCCTTCATCCAAAGATGAATAATCTCAGGGTGGTTAACATAACCCCACCACCACCACCAATTTTACCCCCCACCCACCACATTATCAGCAGATCAGGAGAATCCTAACTGAAGTTGGGGGTGGGAATGTGTGGGTTGGCACTGGGAGGATCATGTGAACACTATGAAAAGCAGGCACCTGTGCTAGCTATTTTTTTTTGGGGGGGGGTAACATCTTGCATGCTAGGGCTGAGCAGGTGGTGTGTCTCCACTGCACGTCTCGTTTCCTGGGTGCAGTTGCGGGGGGGGGGGGCTCCATCTCTCTGATGCTTTCTTCTACCCCCGAGGCAGCTGGGATCTCCAAGCAGTGCACCCTCGAAGACTTCCAGTTCATGATCTTCCACACACCTTTCTGCAAGCTGGTGCAGAAGTCTCTGGCGCGGGTGTTGCTGAACGACTTCCTGGCCTCCCGCAACCCTGATGTCGAGTGTGGGGTCTACAAGGGGCTGAAGGACTTCAGGTCAGTGGAGTGTAGCTTCCTTTATTAGTGGCTTTGTTTGTGACGCGGGTGGCGCTGTGGTCTAAACCACAGAGCCTAGGACTTGCCGATCAAAAGGTCGGCGGTTCAAATTCCAGTGATGGGGTGAGCTCCCGTTGCTCGGTCCCTGCTCCTGCCAACCTAGCAGTTCGAAAGCACGTCAAAGTGCAAGTAGATAAATAGGTACTGCTCCGGTAGGAAGGTAAATGACATTTCCGTGCACTGCTCTGGTTCGCCAGAAGCGGCTTAGTCATGCTGGCCACATGACCCAGAAAAACTGTGTCGGCTCCCTTGGCCAGTAAAGCAAGATGAGCGCCGCAACCCCAGATTCGTTCGCGACTGGACTTAACTGTCAGGGGTCCTTTAACTTTACCTTTTTTAAAGACATCACCCAAGAACTGGAGAAGATAGTGGGACAGGGGGCAAGCTTGTTCTTAGAAGTTCTTCAGGACAGGGATGGGCAGAAGATGGATCTAGATCTAGATCCTTGCATGATCTACAGTGGACTAGCTCCAATGTAAAAATGAAAGCCCCTCTTCCCATTAAAATGATTAGGCTTTCTTATCTGAAGTAATTCAGATGTACAGGACTTGCGTATGCAGGTTGTCCTAGGATCCAGCTCATGCCGCATGGTAGATCAATGGCTCTGTCCTCTGAGAGAGGGTGTGGTGTCTGGATCTGGTCTCCCCTGCCCCCCCTCCCTCCGTCTTTTGCACCTGCCTCTGGTTGGCTGACCTTGCACTTCCAGGAAAACAAAGGAGACCTTGCAAGTCATCTGCTCACACCTGCCTTGGGACTTAGACGGGGCTGGCATTCTTTTCTTCTAGAGATGATAACCCTTAGCTCTCATCCCTGACTTGAAATTCACCTGAAGTTCCTTTATCTCCATTAGCTTCTATTCACCCATTGTCAAACTCACCTGCCGGCTGCTGAGGCAGAGTCTTGTCTTTTGCTGATCTTCCCATGCGAAGCCACCCATTGGCCAGCAGCAAAGCCTTCAGTGCACCTATTACATCCTCAACTTCCTTCATATTTGCCAATAGAAAAAAAATTATATTCTTTGGGAAAGCTTATTTATCTGTTTTATTTGTTTAGATATTTATAAATTACTTTTCTCAAAGATTGAAAACGGATCAAAAAGCAAAACCCAGTATTAATAATTAATCCTGTAAAACTAACAATTAACCTGAGCAAACCTCTGAAGCAACTGAAAGTCAAGTGATTTTTTAAAAATGCTTTATGTCTTTTATGCAGTGGGGTCTTTCTCAGCAAAGTACTTTGAGCCTGATCGGAGCGGGGGGAGCAAGAAAGGCTTCCGCCTCCAGCAAGGCTAGGAGGACAACTCCAGAAAATGTTTATTTCTCTGCCAGCTTTGAATTTAACTGAACTTGCCACCTCTACCTCTATGGAGAAAGTTTTAGGCTCTTTTAAAATGTTAATTTATTAAAATGTGCTTATGGAAATTAAGCCAAGCAGAGAAAGTTCAGTGCACCCCCATGCCTCTGTGTATGAGAGCACATTCCCTGGCCTCACTCCCCCCCCCCCCCCCGGGGCCAGGACTGACTGCCCACCTTCCCTTTTAGCAACGTGAAGTTGGAAGAAACCTACTCCAGCAAGGAGGTGGACAGAGCTTTCCAGGAGGCCAGCCAGGAGTTGTTCCGCCAGAAGACACAGCCCTCTCTCTTCCTCTCTGCTCGCAATGGAAACATGTACACTCCCTCAGTGTACGGCTGCCTCGCATCTCTCCTGGCCCAGTAAGTCACCCCTGCTCTTTCCTTCCACGCCTCCCCTGCTCTTTCCAATAATGGATTCTTCCCACTCCAAATCCAGGGCAGGTGAAGAGGACACAGAAATGGCAAAAAAATCGTGTTTCATAAGGCTTGGTCAGAAAGCAAGGGCTGCAAACACACCATGCATTTAAAGACTCTTTGGGAGCTGTATTTCATGCCTTGTAAAGTACAATTCCCAGGATTCTTGGTATGGGTGAAGCCATGATTCTCTGATGATTAAAAATCCTCTTAGTCAAGGTGATTAATTCTGCTAAATAAGGGCTGAAGTTGTGGCCCCCATTCCCTTGCAGCCCTACTTTTATATTCACATACCCATGAAAACATTTCCTGTTTCTGCTCATTATATTTTGGGGGTTTTGCATAGTACCGCATTTGTTGGTTTTAACCTGTGACAGTTGCTAGCTGCCTTTTGAGCTTTCAAGCAGAAGGTGGCATTTTAAAACTTTAAACCTGGGGTGGCTCATCAGCAGCTGGATCTGGCCTCCCAGCCTCTCTCCAGCTCGTCCCCTTCGCCAGCCTTGCTCTGGGCTGCTTTTGGCCTGGCAGGGAGAGGAGGCTGTGGCTGTGTAGACATCTCTGACATTAGCGCCAAGGAGCAACGGAAGTTGCTGACCCCCTGCCACCGGCTGGACATCTTGCCCGTCTGCTGTACACTGCAGCACAACCTTCCAAAACATGTTTCCGTCACGTCCTCTGTCACACTACCCCTGCCATTCCCCACAAACCAGGATGAGCCAGGGAGGTTGCCTCAAGGCAGCCTGTTTATTTGAACATTCATCCTGATTCGTTTGCAGGGTTATACAATGTTGCACTTCCCTGTGCATTTCTCATCACTTGCCTTATCACAAATAGGCCAGTTTGGGTGTGGGTGGGTGTGGAATGGGCTTGTTGTGGAAGAACACAAAATCAGCTTGAATTGTGGCAGCTGAATTTGAAAGTATGTGATTGCACCTCACCCCAAAACTGCAACCATCTGGAAAAATCTTTGCAAGGTAATGATTTTTGCAGGGGCGTCAATGTTTGCCCTTGCCTGGTGTGATTTCTGGGGAAGAAAGGAAACTTTCCCTTTCTTTTCCTTTCTGACATTTCTGGTCTCAATCCCGGCAGGTTCTCTGCCCAGCAGCTGGCTGGCTCTAGAATTGGGGTCTTCTCCTATGGCTCAGGACTGGCAGCCAGCATGTTCTCCCTGAAGGTGACCCAGAATTCTGCTCCAGGTGAGTCCCTTCTTGATGTAGAGCTCCCTTTCCTCTTCTCAAACTTTTTGAACTCCTAGAGGATCCTGAGTTTGTGCTGCCTGCAAAAGTTACTTGCGCTCTACATTGCTGGGGCCCTGGAGGAAGGAAAATGCTGGTGTCCAGTGCTCCTTTGAACCCTGGAGAAGGGAAAATATAAAAGGAACCAGGACCCCAGAACAGTCTCGTGTCTGCATTGGTGGGTCCTGCTGGGGTCCTGGGGTTTGCCCTATGGTGCCCAGTGCTGACGCTGCATGGGGCCATTCCTCTTACACCCAGAAGCTCTTCTTGCAGCCTCCCAAATGCACATTTCACAGTTTTTTGGCTCATTTCAGCACAGTAACTAACCAGGCCAGTTAATTCATCGTTTGCCCCCAAATCATTGCCTTGTTGGGGAAATGTTACTGCACCCATGACATCTGGGGTTGCTGGGGTCCCTGGAAGCAGCAGGATTTCTCATGGGAAACTGTGTGCCCTCTCTCTTCCAGGCTCTCCTCTGGAAAAACTGGTATCCAGTCTTTCAGATCTGGAGACTCGGTTGGACTCCCGGAAATGTGTTCCCCCAGAGAAGTTTTCTGAGATCATGAAACTCAGAGAGGACACTCATCACTTGGGTGAGCATGTGAGCAGCTTTAGCTGTGCACCTGGGTGCAATAAGCTTTACCTTAGGACCTGGAAAGACATTGTCACAAGGTAAACTGGCTTTGGCAGGAAAGATCTGAAGGGAGAATGCTAAACTCCAGTTGCTTGCTTAGTAATGTCTCCTGCAAAAACCACTTGAGCTCTGCATTTCTGGTGAGAGCATTTTCAATGATGTTCATTAAGTTATGTTTCTTTATGGGGAGTGGGAAATATAAAATCAGGTTCAGCTCTTGGAAATGCAGCCCCAAGGCACCCTCTGGAGCAAAAGGACTTTCTTCTTTCTGTGGAGTTTCTAAAGGCACTTCAGCACAGCACACAGATTTGCCATTGCTCTGGGGAATAAATGGGTCTCTCTCTAGGAGGCTTGAAAGGGAGCAATAGTTTTCTAAAGTAGCCTTCCCCAACATCTTATCTCCTGAAGACCTAAGCCACCTCCGATCACCAAGTGCACACGGTAGAAGGAAGAGCCAGTGTTCACAGCCTGTCTTGTGGGTGACACCCCCCCCATCATATTGTCCTGCTCCCTCCCTCTGCCTTCCTACCCCCCCTTCTTGCTTTGTCCTTCTGCAGTGGGCCACACCCCACATGGGTCCAAGGATGACCTCTTCCCAGGAACCTGGTACATAGAGCAAGTGGATGACAAGAACCGCAGGAAGTATGTCCGGAGACCAGTCTAGGGGAGAGCAGAACGGCCAGGAGCAGGGATTTTCCTGGTAAGCCAAAATCCTGGGCTCTAAAAGCAGTCCCTGAAGGGAAGCCGCTTGATGTGGGCTGAGTTGTCATGTGGGAAAGTCCAGAGAAGGCAGCTCAGCTTTTGGCGAGGGAAGCAAATGGCCTTCTGGCCGCAGAGTCTTTCCTTCAGATTAGCCTTCGCCAACCCATCTCCACCTAGGACTTCTCTCAGGGCTGAGAAAGCACAGGCAGAAATATCAAGAAGCAGCTTGGCCAGCTCTTGCTCAAATTGTTTGGCACTTCCGCTTTTATAGTCCTGCTCCCTCCCTGACACATAGCAGCTTCCATGAACCAGCAGACTCACGGAAACTGAACAATATGGTTGTGTGAGAAAAAGAGAAAGGGAAAAGAAGTTTCAAGATGTTTTCTGGCAGAAGTGGGAGGGAAATGTTGCAGCACAAGAAAGGCTAAGAGGTTTTCCCCAAACCTTTCACCATTTCCCAGAGCCCCGTTTTGAGCTGCGCTGAAAATGTGTTATTTAAGGTTTTACACCAACATGCTTCATGAGATGAAGAGGGGCCTGGTGGTCTCAGGCTCCATGCACCTTCTTGGTCTCTTCTGTGACTCAGAATACCACACTGGGCATAGCTAATGTCTTCCAAGGCAAGTAGCCAAAGTAGGTGGCAGGTACTTTATGACCTGGTTGTCCCCTTAGTGGACCTGAAAGGGGACTTCAGCAGCCCCCCTTTCCCATCTGGAAGAGCCAGCTAGTTTGACCAGACCTCCCTTCTCTTTGCCCCTACAGTCTCAGCCTTACGGAAGGAGGCCAGGCGAATGGTTCCACCATCCGAAAGAATAGCAAGTCGACCTATGCCTGCACTTCTCAAGATGACTGCTCTGGCGGGGGGGGGCGGGGGGGCAGCGTCCCTCTTGCACAGCACTGTGTCCTCTCCATGCTTGCTAAGGGAGAAGGGCCTCCCCTCTGCCTCTGCTCTCCCCCCCCCCCAACTTCCTGCTCTGCCTTCACTGCTGAGCTCCGGGTTCCCTTTGCTTGGAGCCATCTGCTTCTCCCTGTTGGCACTTTTTTGGACAATAGGCCTTGTTAGTGTAAGAAAGATTTGTTGAAGTATATAAAATATTTTAACACAGAAGGCGAGGGATATTTTTATTTGGGAAAGGGGCTGGTTTTTGTGACTTCCATCAAAAGAGATCCTGGCACATGCAGAAATCTTACATCTATGGTAATTTCTTTGTAGTCTCAAAGGCAGTTTTCACTTCATCCTGTTCTAAATAAGATTTGACTTTTTGCACTCTTCTGGAGCATTTGCAGAGGCTGATGAAGAATAATTCCCAACTTTGGAAACGTGATTGGATAGCTCAGTTGGTTAGTGTGTGGTGCTGACGGCGCCAAGGTTGCAGGTTTGATCCCCGTCTGGGACAGCTGCCTATTCCTGCCTTGCAGGGGGTTGGACTGGATGACCCTCAGAGTCGCTTCCAACTCTATGATTCTATGATAAATCCCTGTGATAAAAAATATGCCAGCCACAGGAGGTAGCTCTTCTGCAGCCTGCCTCAGTGCTCTGCTTTCCTTTGGACCCCCTCAGCGAGGCCGAAAGAGGGGTCTTCTCACCTGGGTAGTCCACACACATTGCCCAGGCCTGTGCTCTGGAGAAGTCACTTCAGGGCTGCTAATGCAGCGGTTTGACTTCACCCCTGGAGGTGCACTCCATTGTCTCTCAAGACAGACCGATATCAACAAAAATGTTACCCCTCGGCTCTTGTAGCTCAAGGATGCACCGGACAGCAGTTTTTGCAAATTCTTTTTATTGGAATGTGCAACATTTAATTAAGGAAACTTGCTGGCCCTGCCAGGTTTTGAACCACAGCTTAAATGGCAACCTGAACAGCTTCCGTCACGTGTCGCTTCAGCTCCTGGAGGTTTTGTAGGGCAGAAGACACACTCAGGACGTTCCATGCCTGCCCAGCCACGGTGCCGGAACGGTGGTATGACAACAGCTCTGCCTTCCCCAGCAGCCCTGCAAACAAAACAACATTGAGTCCATGCATCCTAGGAGACAAATATAGTGAGATCAGACTGCTCTGTTTGGCTAAAATGGCTTCTATTGGGGGAGGAATAAGATCTAACAAAACATTGGGGCTGCAGATAATGGGACACAGTCATGGCCGTATGCTGGGTAAGAGAACTTTTGCGCCCCTTAAGGAGTGCCCAGGTGTGGCCATCTTCCCGAGGAAGCCTGAGGGCGGCACAAACCTCTCCCTGGCAAAGAGAGACCACTTCTTCCCTTACCTGTCTACAGCTGCTCTCTGCACCTGCCCTTCCCTGCATCTGTTCCCCACCCTTGAGGTTTTCCTTGCTGGTGTCTTCACCCAACCATCCCCAGAGGTTTCCCATTTCCTGTTCATCCCACCCAGGATCCCTGCCTCCTCCTCTTCACCCCAATCCTTCCTCATCCGCGGGGCGTTAGAGCCCTCAGGCATGGGCACATGTCCTTCCAGGGTTGGAGCAGAAGCCCCTGGGCAGGGTGGCTGGCAGGAGAGGGGCAATCCCAGGCCTGACAAGCTCCGTCCCAGCAAAGCACTCTTCTGTCACACGGCCCCGGAGAGTGAGAGACAAGGGTTTCCCCGTGCCAATTGTTAGATTAGGGAGCTCTGACAGGGAAGAGGAGGCCTCTCCTTACCAAGGACGGTTGGCAACAGGCTGGCATCAGAGGTCTTGGCTCTGTAGAACAGCAGAGTGCCGGAGAGGGGAACATGCTGTTTGAAGACGGCTCCGCTGAGTTCATGCAGGACAGGAGTGCTGCCTTCCACAGACCCAACTAAGACATAGGGTGACTCTTGTGCAGAAAGTTGCAGCAGGGCCTCGTCACTACCCAGGGCTCTGCCACTGTGGGTTGTGGTGATCTGCAGGGGGAAATGGCAAAAGAGATGCAGAGCCTGTTCATTGCAGAGGAGATCTGCTTCCAGATTCCCTCTTTGGGGAACTCGAGGCGAGCTCAGCTCTTGCCCATCATGGAGCAAGAGAGAGAGGCAGGGGACAGCAAGGCCCCTGCTGAGAGGGCAAGTGTAAAATCTGCTCAATGGGCAGAAATTCAATATGTGAAACTGAGCCACATATCTGTGCTGAGGAAGCTGCACCAGTAGAGTTTCTGACTGTTTTGCAGCTGCAAAGATAAAAACCATGTCGGGGGGGGGGGGGACACCACCCTCTCCTGAGCAGACCAAAGGAAAGGCTCAAAGACCCCACTGCTACGTCGAGGCTCCCCAAGGAGCCGCCCTAGGGACCTGTCAGCGGAGGGCAACAGACGTACCTTCAGCCCAGATTCCTGTGCCAGGAGAAGCCCATTGACAAGGTTCGCGCCCTTCTGCACAGTTTCCTTAAGGAGGCCGATGGCCACAGCAGGGCTCAGGTAGCTGCCCGCCTTCTGCAAGGTTGCGCCTAGTGAGTGTGACAGGCATGGTCAGTTAATTTTAAAAGTGTCCTGCGTGTTTCCTGTCCTGTCCTCACCCTGCAACCAGAAGACGAGTCAATGAAGAGACCGGACCATCTGATCAAGGGCTGTGCCAGAACCAGACACCCCAATCAGCAGGACCCTGGGGCCTGACTTGCTTCTTGGCAGTATCTGTGAAAAGCAACACTGGGGCTGCTGCCTCCTCGTGTGCAAGCCTCTCACTAGCTCCCCTCCAGTGGGAATCGCGAGACAAAAGCCACCGGGTGGGCTAACAGCCCCCCAACCCCTTTACCTTTGCACAGGCCCCATACGGGCACCTTAAATAGCAGCGGAAAGGTTCCCTTGCTCAGCCCTCAGGCTGCTGTTAAAGGGTCAGCATCAGGGCCGGTAAACAAGCCCACAAGCCTCACTGCAGCAGCTGCAGCAGCAGCACATCAAGATCCCATTGCTTCTCCCCAACTGCAACACTGCAGCAACGGAGCACATGCTCATCGCTTCTGTGTGTTCATTAGTGCCACCCATGACAGACTGCTACCGGTTAGCGGCTCATGTTTCCTTAGCAGCAAGAGCAGAGGGGGCCGCAGGCAGTTAGGGGCAGGCCTCTCTCCACCAAGACCTTGTGGACTTGGCAGAAGAGCAGGGAGGCGGGAGAAGAGCAAGCGCACGCCCAAGGCAGCAGGGCCTGCGAGAGGCAAGTTGCAGGAGGACGAAGCAGCATGGCGAGGAGGCAGAAAGGCCAGAGGAGGAGACAAAGGAGCAGCTTTCAAGAGGGCTGCAGAACAACTGATATAGAGCATGGGGGGGGGGATCTGAGCCCCCCCCCCGAGGCTGGGCCTACAGCTCCCAGGACCCGTGCCGGCCGTGGGCCGCGTTGGCGTGGAGTTGGGAGTCTAACCAGAGGAAGGTTTCCCCAGCCTTGTGGTAGCTAAATAAGCAGGGCTCTGTGTCTTCTGCACCAGCACGTAAAGGAGGACCCGATACAGGATTCAGCTCCCTGAGAACCTTGGATGTTCCTACATATAGAAAAACAAGTTTGCACTCATCATGGTTGCAGCAATTGCCTTAAAAGTAAATGGTTCATGAGTGGCAAAACTCATTGATATGGGTTGCAAAATTCAACTGTTTTTCACACAGAATGAAGAAGGGGTTTTAAAGCACAAGAACACAGAACTCTGCACTAAGGAGAGGTGAGAGAGCAAAAGCAGAGGGGTAAATCGACTTAGGCATTTAAAAAATAAAACCCGACAGGATCTCCAGCCCAGTGCTGCTCCTGGATCTCTCCTCTCACCGTGAGTGACAACCTGAACGCCTCCATTCACTGGGTGGCTCAGTGCCTGCAGCACAGTCCCCAGGGCCCTGGCCAGGGCAATCCATGGTTTGGTATGAGGTGCGTATGCACTGTGGAGAGCTTGGCCATTGACCTGAGGGAAAGAAAAAACCTCTGCTCCATTTCTCCTGCTTGTACTGCTTGGGATCCAAGCCCCAATGACAACACTTTTAATGAAGGGCAGTGGTTCTCCTTCTGCCTTCCTGCAAACCTACCCAGGCATCCATCCAAAGACCTTGCCTGGGCTCAGTTCGACTGTTGCTATCATTTGCTAAGCAGTGATATTGGCAGTTGAAGAGTGCAAATGCTGAGCTTGCTGGGTCAAAGCGGGACACTTGCTTTGCAAAGAAGTTGAGCCAGACTGCCACGTGACACTTTGCAAGTCTGCCGAGTTGCACTGCAGAATATTTTGCTTCATCTAACAAGCTGGTCTTTAAACAAGCGTTGAGAAAACCAACATGCTCATGCTTTGCAGAACAGCTATTTTGCATCTTAAATTGCTAAAAAGCTCAAATTTTAGAAAACAAAAAAGAACAAAAACCCCCCAAAATAAACCACAGATTTAAACTAAAAACCATTTTTAAGATTAATTTTATAAATTGAAAAACAAGAAGAACAACTGAAGAGAAGGACTCACGGCGCCAACCAGTGCCCTGCCCTGGGCCCAGTCCACTATTTGCACTGCAATCTCCCTGCCACAGCGACTCTGAGCTTCTCTGGTGCTGGCACCCAAGTGGGGGCAGCAGATGACATTGGGGTGGTTTACCAAGGCCTTGTTCGTGGGTGGCTCCTGGAGGGGGAAGAAGAGCCGAGTTGGTTACTAAGACCTGCCTTGTAGCCACAAAGCATTTCGTACGGCTCCCTTGTCCAAGCTGATCTCTCGCGGACGGCCAGTGAAGGGGAACGTTGGGAGATTCAGGACAGACAAAAAGAAGTCCTTAACACAGCGCAGAGTTAAACTACGGCAATCGCTCCCACAGGAGACAGTGGTGGCCACCAATATGGAGGACTTTGGAAGAGGACGAGGCAAATTCCTGGAGGAGAGTAGCTATCAAGGGCTACCAGCCACGAGGCAGCCATGCTACTGAAGGCCAACGGCTGGCAACCACGGGAGCGGAGGGGGCTCTTGCGCTCCTCTTCTGCTGGCTGGCTTCCCACAGTCATATGGTTGGCCCCTGTGAGAACAGGATGCTGGGCAAGATGAGCCCCAGGCCGGATCCAGCAGCCACACTCTTCTGTTCTCACACCCTCAAGCCCAAGGCTGCAGAGATAGCCATCTTCTCTGGGAACCAAGGGAGGAGTCCTGGAGCCCTTTCATGCTTCCACATTCAGCAAAGTCCTAGCAAGGCTCAGGCGCTCACTCCAAAGGCTTCCCTCACCAGCAGCATTTCCTCCGCGAGCCTCTTTGGTGCGGCTGATCTGTGCCAGGGGAGCAGAAGGGCTGTCTGCTCTAAGGCAAGGCACTGGATGAGACCCTCTTGCCACAGGCTGGCATTCCAACAACCACACAAAAGCAAGACGGGCTCGTGTGCAGCCTGAGGCATTGAAAGAGATCCTGGTGGCAACCCAAGGAAAGCCAGGGAATGAAATCCAATGCCCAAGCACCTCACCTCTGTGAAGACATCTAGGGCTGCTCCCCCACACTGGCCAGACTGCAGGGCCCGCAAAAGGGCACCCTCATCCACAATGCCTCCTCGGGCGCAATTGATCACCTGGACCCCACGCCGGCACTGAGCAAAGGTGGCGTCATTCAGGAGCCCTGGAAAGGAGGCAGCCATCAAAACACAGGTGGCAACAGCTCCCACGCCACTCCAGCCGCAGCCAGCTTTCCTGAGGAGGGGGAGGGCAAAGCGAGCCCACCATCCCCTGGGCTGCTTTTGGGCTGCGCGTCTATGATTACCACACCCCCAAATGTAGATGGGTGCCATCCTGGAAATCAAGCTTTCAGTTTCATAAAGAAGGAAGCAGTTTTCTAATCCTAAAGTTGAAAAATTTGAAAAATGCATAGAGTGCCAGGAGACGTTTCTGACGCTTTCCTGCATATTAACTCTTTGCTCCTCTGCATGAGTAACAGGAACAGAATTATGAAAAACAAGCCATCAGGCAAACATCATTATTATTATGGCAGCAACAATATAGCTTTTCCCCTGCTGCCTTTCTGCACCAGCTGTATGTCTCCCACTTGAGGCGTTCCACTGACTTTTCTTTCTGGCAGCACCCTTCCTCCCTCACATCCATGATCCACCTTCTGCACTCCCATGCGAAGGCTGGGCTGCCTCTGCTGCTTCAGCCAACTTCCCACGCCCAAGCAAGTTGTGGGGGCTCCTCAGTCCCCCCCCCCCAGTCCTGCTGCCCCATTCGTGGTGGAACCAGGCAGCTTCCCAGTGAAGCACTCTGCAGGCACACAAGCAGCCCAGGACCCTGCAGGATCACCTCTGGCAGTCCCCAGGGGCACCCCTTACCTGTGGTGGAAGGCAGCAGAGGGGTGTGGACGGTGATGAAATCACACAGCGGCCAGACTTGTTCCAAAGGCAGCTGCTCAACTCCAAAAGCAGCAGATTCCTTGGGAGTGATGATGGGGTCGTAGCCTATGGTCTGAAGGCCAAGGCGGAGAGAGACCGAGAGCTCTTTAAGGTCGCTGAGATTCCCCACCCCATCTCAACACCCCCAGCATGGAAGAGAGGCACAGGGCCTCTTGAGAAGGCAATGGATCAGGGCCGCAGGATGTGCCTCCTCCAGACTACAAGTGGTCCCCCTCTGTAAGGGCATTCTTACCTTCATGCCAAAGGACTGCATCCGGACAGCCACTTCTCGTCCAATCCTGCCTAGGCCAAGAATGCCCAGTGTCTTCCCCTGAAGCTCCATCCCCATGAACTAAGGCAAAAAGCACACCTCCATGTGAGAAGATGGCAGGCCTTGCCTGCGCAGCGTCCTTCCTGCGCCCCAGCAGCGCAGCGGGAGATGGAGACCCCAACCCAGCCTCCTACCTTCTTTCGATCCCATTTCCCTTCCTTCATTGAAGCTGCAGCTTGTGGGATTTGCCTGAAATGAAAGACTCCAGTTTAGCAGGTTCCAACAAGGGCCCAAGCCACAGCAGAGGAGTCATCTGCATGTCTTCTTCTCTTGGACATGTTGGTGCGGAAGATTTAAGATTGTTTTGGTTGTGGGGGAAGCTCATTTTCCCAAAGGTAGGAATGGCCTGTGTCCAAAAGAGACACAGCTATGGAAATTTTCACAAGTGTGTTTGTGTTTTGTTTGTGTAACAAAACCTAACAGCTACTTCTTATGAGGCAAAGGAACTGCAGGAAGAGGACATTTGGAGTAGAACAGTGGCAGGGAATGGCTTCACCCTTTCCCTATTCTTCTAGAATCCACCTCCCAAAAACATCCCCTTTCCCAAACAGGGTTTCAGATGTATATGCGAGGGCCCGTTTCTGCATGGGAACGTGTAGCTTGAAGAGATGGGTTTCAGCAGAAAAATAACAGGAGGGAAGGGTGAGGCACCCCTCCAAAGCTGCTTTTCTGTGACAAGAAGGGGGATGCCCTAGTTCTATGGAGTATGTCTGCACAGATAGTGTGCAGCTCCATGTGAAACATGTCGTTGGGGGGAGCTACAGGTTCTTCTCAAACCCAAAGAGATGAGTGTGGTGCAGCTGGTGCTTCTGGAAGGCCTTGTTCTCTTCCCAGAGCCCCATCACCTACCTTGCCAGGCTCATGACCATGCCACACGTCAGCTCAGCCGCACTGAGGCTGTTGCCAGTCGGTGTGCTGAGGAGCAAAACAAAAGCAGAGGAAGTTGGGTGGAGCCCCTGGCAAAAAGCTTCAAGGCCCCCCAACTCTTTCACAATGAGAGCTGTGAACTCTGTGCCTGTTATTCTTCAGAGACAGCAAATACTCCCTGGCATCCCTCTTGTGTAGACCTTTAGGGCTCACCCACACCTGCCCACCAAGGCACAGGTCAGTACTCAAAAGCTCCGGGTCTGAGCACACACCCCCCACTCCCTGTGGACACATGAGACAACTTTCCTCCCAAGTTCTGCTTGTACAAATTTGGGCAAAGCTAGCAATGCATCTAAATCCCTCTAATGAGCATGATGTGTTATCACCTGAAATATTCCTCACAGGCAGAATAATACTTTGCTCCCTCTCCTCCTGTGGTGCAGTTAGGAGGAAGAAGCTGTTGCTTTAATTTTCAGTAAATTGCAATTACCCAATATAGCTGAACTGAGAAATATGATTAGTGTTAACTGTGGTTAAGGGAGACAAGTACAGCTCGCCCTCCCCCCTTGCCATGCCAAGGATCATTCAAAGTTACATGGCACTAGGGAGCACAGCTCAACCACAGGGGGAAATCCCTGTCCCTGGGACTGAATGTTCTGGCAGAGAGCCCAGCTCCAAACAAGCTGGAATGTTTGCAGAAGAGGGCAACCAAGATGATCAAGGGACTGGAAACCAAGCCATATGAGGAACGCTTGAGGGAGGTGGGTCTGTTTAGCCTGGAGGAGACTAAGAGGACACAGGATAGCCATCTCCAAATATCTAAAGGGCTGTCACATGAAAGATTAAACAAGCTTGTTTTCTGGTACTCCTTGGCAGTGGTGCCTGCTCTGTGGAGCACCCTTCTATCAGATGTCAGAGATTAACAATTATATGACTTTCCGAAGACATCTGAAGGCAGCCCTGTATTGGAAAGTTTTTAATGTTTGATGTTTCACTGTGTTTTTTATGAGATGATGGAAGCTATCTAGACTAGCTGGGGCAACCCAGTCATAGGGGTGAGGTATAAGTATTATTATTATTATTATTATTAGTTCAACAGTGGAACAGACACCCTCAGGAGGCGGTGGACTCCCCTTCCTTGGAGCGTCACAGGCTGCTTCATGAGATTCCCGCATTGCAGAGAGTTGGACTAATGACCCTTCGAACCCTACAAATTTACGATTCTATGAACTACGTTGTGCGTGTGTGACTATGTGGGGGTCTTGAACTAATAGGTTGTTGGCCTCCACCTTCTTTGGACACCCTTCCTGCCAGGCTTCCTCTGATCTTGTGACACCCCTGCGCCCATGTGAGAAGCGGCTTACTTCATGACCAGGATTCCTTTCCTCGTAGCGGCATCAACATCCACATTGTCCACGCCAGTCCCGGCTCTACCAATGACCTGCAGCTTCTCAGCAGCATTGATGACCTCTGCAGTCACTTTGGTGGCAGATCGCACAATGAGCCCATCGCAGTCCTAAAGAAATCACAGCAGGAGTGAGCAAAGGGCTGCCTGGAGAACCGGAAGCCAGCAGGGAGGCTGGCGGAGGAACAGAGCTTAAAAAATTGAAACCATTGGCCAAGGCAACAAATATTTTGCACCAATAGCCAAATTCTCTAAGGTGCATGAATGACGTATTACGGTATGCAAATTCAGAAATTTGAATGCCATGCTTTAATTTATGCAAACGTAGCTACTAGGGTAGGACTATTATCTGGGGGTTTGACTCTGAAATGTCTGAAGGCCAAGGGAGGCAGGATTAGACCACGCTAGGTGCAGAACTGAGGTAAATAATGGCTCTTGATAGGTACATCTGTGGATATAATATGCCAGCAGTTCCTCAGCTCAGTCTCCAGCCATACAGCCCCTTGTGAGAGAGAGAATGGGAAGAGACGCACAGAAGTGTTACCAGGGTTGCGCTATGAGCAATGAGTCAGCAAAAGTCAAGTTGGGCACTATGGCACCACGGGCACAAAATCTCCCAAAGAAGTCCCACCTTTAGGTAACAGTAGCAGGTCATCTGGGATCTCTCTCCTGCAGTAGACCTGGGGGAAGAAGCTGTTCTACCATGATCAGGTGAGGCCTGGCTTTGAGGGCTCCATGCCAAGCGGGTACCCCAGCATCTGTCCCCAAATGCAGCCGAGCTAAGGCAGAAAGTCAAAAGTGCAGCCAAAATATGGCCAGAGAAACCCAAAATGCAAATTCCAGGTGCTCTGCAATGACTGTCACGCAGGCTGCATGGGATGGCTGGCCTCTGATGGCTGCCCAGATACTTCAGCAACTGGCTGCCTATCCACAGGGCTCAGCCAAGAGTCCATTGAACCAGGGTCTGTGCCCTCAGCCTGGCTCAATTCAGGGTGCTGGCTTTGATTTTGAGAGGCTTTAACCCTCTGAACCCAAGGGAAAAGCCTCCTCCCTTGGGCCCCTTGACAGATCGTCAAGTTCACTCACAAGACCATCTGGGAGCTACTTTCAGCCACAAAGGATGGGCACAATAGTGCCACATAAGGCTGCCCATTCCACAAGGGCAGAATCTCGCCATTCAGCTGGGATGGCTTTCAGTGGCATGGAGTATAGACAGTGTGCACAGACACACACATGTACAAATGCACTGTTGTTTGGCTTTTGCAATTTATGTTGCAAAGAAGAACATTGTCACCCTCCTCACCAGAAAATGCTGGAATAGGGATGAGGAAGGTGTTTTCAGCCAATGTGGCTCAAGGCAGAAAGTGCTGAACGCTGACACATCAAGAGGAAAGTTAATCAAATTCTCTGCTATTAGTCTTTCAAATTCAGAGGTGTGCTGTAAAATCAGACAGGTGGAGGCAAGTTTCATTCCCGTTCCACAAGAACTGAGGCTAAACCAAGCAGATATTCTGCACCTTCGGCTGTTATAAACAAGCACAAAAAACTGGGAGAGGCAGCATTTCTTTAGCGCCAGCCAGCCACATTTTAACAAAACAGCAGTTTTCCATGGTGGAATATTTTCCAGTGGTTCTCCCACAAAGCCCCTCCCTGTGAGAAATGGGAATGGGAGATTGTCTATAAATAAAGCTAAGGACCATGAAAGAGGAAAAGGCAGAGAAGCGATCAACCTGAAAACACTTTTGCCCTTCCCTAACATCTGTGGTAGGGCAACAGTGAAATATAAGGAACAAGGGGTGCAACCCTATGTGATATGTTCTCCTCCAGTCCCACGGAAATGAAGGTGAGCTCCCCAAGGAAGGGGGCTTCCTGAATGAGTCCCCCCTGCATACTTTCACTTGCTCTAAATTGGTTGAGATCTGGTATATGTAGGCATCAAAACTTATAAATATCTCAAAATAGGAAAAGAAAATGAAGGCAATGAAAAATGCAAGCATCCTAATTTCAGCATGTCTGAGGAGTTGTGTGCTTGGATAAACTACCCGAACAATTACAATTTTTGCTTTAGAGTTGTTTGGTATTTTATCCATGATGTCAAAAACTTCACACACCAAGTTTTAACTGTTCGATATCAAAATGTCTCTGCTTTTTCTTTTCTTTTTTTGAAATCATTTTTATTGATTTTACAAAATAAACTCACATTTACCACATTTAAATTTTAAAATAAAACAAGAGTCTTCCAAATCTTAGGACTCCCCTCCTCCCCTCTGTGGATCCTTGTGCTATGGATGGGATCCGTTCTGGAGGCCTGCCCATAACATGGAACTGACGCAAGCCGAAGCGCCACCATCTGCGCACACGCACGGCACCATTTAGCACTTCTGTGCATGCGCGAGCAGCAAAACCCAGAAGTAGCCCATTTCTGTACTTCCGGGTTGTCGTGGGATGCAACACGAAAACACGTAACCTGGACGCAACATGAGGTATGACTGTAAAGTGGTACCTCGCGTTAAGAACTTAATTCGTTCTGGAGGTCCGTTCTTAACCTGAAACTGTTCTCAACCTGAAGCACCACTTTAGCTAATGGGGCCTCCTGCTGCTGCCACGCTGCCAGAGCACGATTTCTGTTCTCATCCTGAAGCAAGGTTCTTAACCTGAAGCACTATTTCTGGGTTAACGGAGTGTGTAACCTGAAGCGCATGTAACCCGAGGTACCACTGTATATCTAAATCAACTGCACATTATACTTTTTCCACATTATGGTCCTCCAAAATATCCAAAGTCTTTGTAATGTTGCAAGAGTGACTAAAAGCTTGCCAAAGAGCTCTTTTAAGTGTAGTCTGTATTTGTCCCGTTCCCTATGGAAGTTTTCTCCTCTGTCCATCGCTTTCCCCATTCTAAAGGTCTCTTCTCCCCTGTTTGAGGGAGCTGGTGCTCTGAGCTACACTGGACTGGAGAGTTGTAGCCAGGAGGAAAGCGGGCCCACACCAGGAATGTTGAAGAAGAGATGGGTCAATGCCAACTCTTCCATTTCCTGGGGTTGCCAGCGCTTGTTCTGCCTTGCCCAGCTAATGAGGGAGCAAGGCATTCTTAGCGCCTGGTGCTCCCTGTCTCAGGCTTGGAAGAGGATCTGAAAAGCCCAACCGTTTCCAGAGTTATCAAAGTGCCTTGACGGCATGTGGGTCACTGCAGAACCTTGCTTCCTTCCAATACAGGTTTGCCATATTTTGAAGACATTTGCCGACTTCTGCTTTTAACTATGGATCACTAGGAGGATTCTCATTTTACATACCCATGAAAAGGAGGACGTGTCCTGCAAAAGGAGGGGCAACCCTGAGATGCTAACGTGATAAACTTCTTTCCAAACCCCTGGTCGCCCTTCTTTCCTCCGAGCAGGCGCCCTGCCTTGCCCCTTCCAGCTCTGGAGATGCGCCGGGCAGCTCGGGGACTGGGGGCTCCGCTTCCCGGGGCTGCCCTCGGACCTCCCCCCGCCGCGCGCTCTGCAGGAGCGGGGCCAAGGCGCCCCTACCCCGGGGCTCACCCGGATCTCGGCCAGCAGCTCCTCGGGGCTGAGCCCGGCCTTCTCCGCCACGCCGACGCCGGCCTCGCGCAACAGCCGCGGGCACGACGGGTCCAGGCTGTCGCTGAGCAGCACCTTCCGCAGCGCGCCGCCCGACGCCATGGTCCGCTCGCCGCCGGAGAAGGCGAGGCTCCGCCGCGCGCCCTAAAGACGCCTCTCGCCGCCGCCGCCGCCGCCGCCGCCCCATTGGAGCAGGCCGGCCCCGCCCCGCCGCGCCCCTCCGGCCAGGGGCTCGGCCTCCCTCGGCCGCCTTGGGTCGCTCCGGCTACTGACTGTCTGATAAATGGGGGGATCCATCAGATCGCGCCGCAGGAGCCGCGGGGTTTGCACAAAGCGCAGCTTCCTGCAGCGGACACGCCGGGCTCCCTGCAATCCGCGCGCCACGCCGGGACTCCCCGCAGGCTTTGACCCCCGAGGGGTCTCTCCGGATGTTCCCATCAGCTCCGGGCAGCTTGGCCAACGGTCGGGAATGATGGGAGTTGGAGTCCTGCAACACCTGGAGGGCTCGTGCCATAACTGGTTGCCCCTTCCTTGGTGTTCTGCTTAGAAATGCTGAACTCCTATCTGATGTGAAACCAACTTGGCCACTTGGGCTGCAAGACGGGCAGAGAATTCCTGCTTAAATATATGGTACAAACTGAGCTTGGTAAGGTGCACTCAATTTAAAATGCCTGATTGATAAGTCCCTTATCCAAGCAAACTATACTTTGCCTTCATCTGGGACCCAGGAAAAGTTGTCGGATTCTCTTCGCAACTCATAGAATCATAGAGTTGGAAGAGACCACAAGGGCCATCGAGTCCAACCCCCTGCCAAGCAGGAAACACCATCAGAGCACTCCTGACATATGGTTGTCAAGCCCCTGCTTAAAGACCTCCAAAGAAGGGGAGACTCCACCACACTCCTTGGCAGCAACTTCCACTGTCGAACAGCTCTTACTGTCAGGAAGTTCTTCCTAATGTTTAGGTGGAATCTTCTTTCTTGTAGCTTGGATCCATTGCTCCGTGTCCGCTTCTCTGGAGCAGCAGAAAACAACCTTTCTCCCTCCTCTATGTGACATCCTTTTATATATTTGAACATGGCTATCATATCACCCATTAACCTCCTCTTCTCCAGGCTAAACATGCCCACCTCCCTTAGCCGTTCCTCATAAGGCATCGTTTCCAGGCCTTTGACCATTTTGGTTGCCCTCCTCTGGACACGTTCCAGTTTGTCAGTGTCCTTCTTGAACTGTGGTGCCCAGAACTGGACACAGTACTCCAGGTGAGGTCTGACCAGAGCAGAATACAGTGGCACTATTACTTCCCTTGATCTAGATGCTATACTCCTATTGATGCAGCCCAGAATTGCATTGGCTTTTTTAGCTGCCGCGTCACACTGTTGGCTCATGTCAAGTTTGTGGTCAACCAAGACTCCTAGATCCTTTTCACATGTACTGCTCTCAAGCCAGGTGTCACCCATCTTGTATTTGTGCCTCTCATTTTTTTTGCCCAAGTGCAATACTTTACATTTCTCCCTGTTAAAATTCATCTTGTTTGTTTTTGCCCAGTTCTCTAATCTGTCAAGGTCGTTTTGAAGTGTGATCCTGTCCTCTGGGGTGTTAGCCACCCCTCCCAGTTTGGTGTCATCTGCAAATTTGATCAGGATGATCAAACTCATGGCAGAAGCTAATACTGCAGCCGCTTCTGCTCTGTCCTGCCTGCAGGCTAGATGTCTCATTTTTGGTGCTTGTCACCGTCGCTCCAGGGCTTGGGGGAAAGCAGGCAGTCTCCCCCTCCCGCAGTTCCCGGACCCCCGTTTCCCACTCCCACCCCAGCACCCCATTTTCCAGCTGCTTGTGCACATAGTGGTCATCCTTCAAAGCCCTCTTTGTCACCCCGACCCCCGTCCTTTCCACACCCATTCTTATTTTTTACTGTTGTGATTTGCAAAATTGCAACAAGATGTCATGGTTACTCCTGCCTCCTCAGCGCAGGCTTCCACAGCATGCTCAATTTCTTGCTGCTCCAATATAAGCCAGAAGGGTTGATGCCTTGCACAATTACCCTTTAGATTAGAAGATTTTAGGCCGTGCTATTTAGGGAGTGGTAGAAGAAGCAAGAGAAATCAGGACTTGCCTCCTCCTTGCAGCCTTGACTTGCCCTTACTCTGCCCATGTGGTCCAGTTGCCCCAAAATTATTATTAATAATAATAATAATAATAATAATAATAATAATAATATACCCCATCCACTCTGGGCAGCTTCCAACAAAATATTAAAATACAATAATTCATCAAATATTAAAAGCTTCCCTATAAATTTATAGCTGCCTCACACAGTATAGGGTAGAAGCAGGCAAATGCTGGAATATTAAATGTGTGCTTCTACAATAACATGCAAAAGCCATCTTTGATATGAGCTCATATCTGGTTTATGCTCAGTAGAAATAAAAAGGGAGCCAAGCTTCGTTGGAGGGCCATCTCATTGCATAAAGCCAATCGTTTAGCCTTTGATAAGAAATGTTGCATAACCTTTCAGTCACAGCGGTTAATCACCTCATCATGATCAATCCCTAAGATCAAGGTCAGTTTCAATATCTCCAAGCTTGAGTTTCTGCTCTGGAAGTTAATCCTATAGAGAGACACGAATAATTCTCCTGAGGCCATTTTAGTCTTGCCCAAAAGCTGGCAGGGAGAGACTGCTTAAAACAGAGAAAGTCCCACGCTGCCCTGCATAGCCAGGGAAGGGAACCTCCGGCGTGAGGGCCAAATGTGGCCCATCAGGTCTCTCTGTGTGGCCCTTGGACCTCTTCTCAGGCCACACCCCTGGAGTGTTTTGGGGGGTGGGGTAGAAGGGGTCCTGGTACCCTGACATGGCCTCTTGCTTCCTGCAGGGAGGAAAGAAAGTAATGTGTGTGGAGCAACTGGCCGCCTGTATCAAAGGAAACCTTTCTAGTCCTTGCTGGAGCCAGTTTTGTCTCTGCCCAGCCCTGCACACCGTGGGAAGTTTGCCCAGATGGGAACAGAGCCCTTGGACTGAAAAAGCCTCCCCATCCCAACCCCAAAAATGATTAAGGAAGGCAGTAATGAGCAATGGATTCCTGCTGTCCATCACACACGGTCGCCCCTTTCTCACGTCTCATGGGTTGGCCCCAGACAAGCCTCCCAGGCTAGAGAGTCCCTGGTAGTCCGTGTTGCCTGTCCAGAAGCCCAGGTCCCTAAGGCAGAAGTGCCTGGGAAGAAACGGTTGGTGCTGAGCCTGAAAAGCTAGCTGCCCCCACGCTAAGTGGGTGAACTGGTGGACTTTAGTGGAGAAGGAAACTTACTGTTGTGGCTCCCACTTGATGGAGAACTCAAACTCAGGTCCGGGTTTCTACCCAAATCATTAATGCTCAGATGGCTGCAAGACATGCGCAAGACGCAGCTCAAAGGCTGCACAAGGAAAAGCATTGCTGCTCATTTGACCAAAGCTGGTAGGTGTTGATAGTTAGCAGACCGGGCAGCAGGCAGCCTTATCTTTCTAGCTTACAGGATGGCAGCTTATCTATTATAAGTAATACACAGGTATTTACTATAAGTTTTGAGAAAGCCATGTTGATTCATGCAGTCTTCTATAAAAGGAATTTTAAAAATCTTTTTGTACAATTGTGCAAGATCTGTAATAAAAACAAATGGTGACTGTGTAATGCTGTGAGTCGAGCATATATGTTTGCCCAGCTTCCATCAAGAGAATTCATCTCTCCTTGTCTCTCCAGCTGATACTTCAGCTTCAGCATAAAGCGCCCAGGGGTCTCATCATGTTCCTGAGGGGCAGAGAAAGGGATTCAAATCAGTCCTGAGCCTCTTCCTGTTTTTTCTTTTTCCAAGGCTCCAAGTCTGTGTACACATTGCTGACTTAAACACAGCCAGCTCATTCTTTTTCTCAGTTCAGATTGCAGTTGGTTTGCGGGAAACACATCAAAATGCAGTATTTCATAAGAAATGACAGTATAGATGGGGATTTCAGCCCAAGAGTCTCCTGCAATATTGGAGAGGTTGGGGGGACAGCAAGAGTCAGTAAGTCCTGCTGCAGGGAAGCTCTTGGCTTGTCTCTTTTTGCTGCTGTTTCACCAAAGCTCAATGCTGCAGGGCTTCCTCTTGATCTCAGACTTGGACCCATTTATTCTTTCCCATAGAGACTCCTGTTCTATTTTCTGTGATAGATTTGCTGGCGGACAACAGCATGTACCATGTTGGGAGCTGAACCGAAGAATGAATTCCTGTGAAAGTGTCGCCTGAGTGGTTATGGGGGCACGTCAGTTGAATACAATAAGTGTAGGCACATCTAACTTGTGCACATTCAGTTTTACATGCCTGGCAAAAGAATTAAACAGAGGACAAGCATCCAGGGAAAAAAGACTTTGGCCTGCCTATGTGCCCTTGAGCCCAGTGTGTGTTTTGACTACTGTATATGCAGTTTTGACTTTAGGTGTGATTCCCTAGAACGTGACACACCCCCCCCCATCAGTTGTGGGCTCATTGTGCTGCAGCTGCAGAGCCCGAGTTCTGCCAGATTCTCAGAGGAAGGGAGATGAAAGACTGGTACAATAAGACCCAGAGGCATTGAGAGCATTGCAGCAGATGCAAAGCATATAAACAAGGAACGACATTTTGCATGGGCAGGAGTAGCAGTGCTGCTCACTGAGTTTCAAAGCATTCAGCCTAAAGAGAGGTAACTGCCAGTGCAGGCCCTGGGAAAGTGAGGCCTCTCCGCCTTTTTAGAAATGCTGTGTAAGGGCAATCTGGCATGTTCTGTTCCTCGGGGGAAGGATCACTGCTGCTCTGCAAACATTGGCAGCTGCTCCAGATGAACGTGATGACGACAGAGTCAGGAGAAAGTCCAAGGTAACTGCAAACAGACAGTGGGACAAAGCTCAGCCTCAAACAAGCATGTTTTCATCTGGCTTCAGTTCTTCACACACACACAGGCCAGAGGGTCCAGTTTCCTGCCTATTTACCCAGTGGGTTATTCTGCCACAGGCAGGTTCCCATGCCGTCTCCCCAATGAAATCAATGGAGGCTGTAGTATAGGTGAGGGAGTACAGGGCTGTTGAAGAACATCTGTCACTCACTCTCTTGTCATAGAGAAGCCATTAATGTTAACTAAGTAGGTTATGCAGTAGCTTGGCTGGTTTTCTCATAAAAACGTTCTCTTCTGAACTCTAGCAGACTCCTCATGGGGTGATCAGGCAGAACATCGAGTAGCTTCTGAAATCTTTGAGCTTCTCACCACTTCTGAGGCCCATGGCACCCCTGAAAATATCCATGGTTTCCACCTCCCATTTGGGTTTTTTCAGTGCCCCAGTGCTGCACTAGGATGGGGGGGGGGGAGAGATTGTTTTTCTGTACAACTGCTGCAGGTTAAAGAAAATCTCAAACTATATTGATCCTTGTCTTAAAAATATTTTTTAAAAGTTTCCGGGCCAAAAAGGAGTGCTGGAGAAAGGGTGCTAGGGGAGGTGTTTTGGATGCCCACCCCTGGAGCGCTGGCCCACCCTTACCCACAAAGGAGGAGAGTCGGGGGGCTCTCTGCTGAAGGCTCCCTCCCAGTCCAGAGCCTACCCTCTCACCCCCAGGATTTTTATCCCCCCTCCTGATTTCAATTGTTGGGAAAACTTTGCTAGCCTGTGTCATTCTGCACTAGCAGAAGACTCAAAGGCAGCCCCATAGAGTCCATCCATAATCATTCCTTCTGATTGTTTTTTAATGCTTTACTGTGTTTGTATCTTATATGTTGTAAGCCTCATTGATTGTACTCTATACATAAAGTTGAGATATCAATTAATAAATTAAACCTTGACATGAATAGGAATATTTGAAACAGGGTAGTAACTCAACCCAAAGGGACAGAGACAGACAGACAGACAGACAGAAGGAGAGAAAGTTGGAAAATGGTCTCCTTTGCCTCTAACATCTAACTGAGTTGTGCATGTCCTTCAGTAGATGTCGTCTGAATCTAAAATGTTTATTAATCTTATTACAAAGTTTTTAATGATAAAATAATAGCCCAATTCTGAACATGTCTGCTTACATAACAGAGTCAGCCGCTAGGTGGCAGTAAAGGTTTAGTAGGAGAAGCAGTTCATCATCCGAGATGAAGAGGGATTTGCTGTCCTCCTTCGAGAGACAACGGGGACAAGGGAGCCGTCCCGGGGTGTGGCTGCTGTGGCTGCAGACGCTTCTAGGAGCTGCGTGCAGAATGGGGATCCAAGGTGGGCAAACTGTTGCAGAAGGAGCACAAGGTGTCCCCACCACAGGCCCTAGCCCTCCGCTAACTCCCCATATACACCCCAGATACGGCTTTAACGTCTCCACCCGAACAGATCCATGGACGAAAGTAGGGTGCAGAATACCTAGTACAGGGGTAGGCAACCTAAGGCCCGTGGGCCGGATGCGGCTGAATCACCTTCTCAATCTGGCCCAGGGACGGGACGGGAATAAGCGTGTTTTTACTTGAGTAGAATGTGTCCTTTTATTTAAAATGCATCTCTGGGTTATTTGTGGGGCATAGGAATTCGTTCATTCCCCCCCCCCAAAAAAAATATATAGTCTGGCCCTCCACAAGGTCTGAGGGACAGTGGACCGGCCCAGGGCTGAAAAATGTTGCTGACCCCTGACCTAGTGGTTGGGACTGAAGGCATCAAAGCTACCTCTTCACTGTCCATGCCTTCCAGGAGGATCTCCCCATTTTGTCTGCAGACGGTGGAATTCCCAGTTCCAGTCCCCAGCATCACCTACTAAATAATCCCAGGCTATACTGGGAAAGGTTTAGAATGCTCAGAAAAGTCACATGTAGGAACGTGGCCTGAGAATCCAAGACACTGCAATGCGAAGAAAAGGAGCACAATCTACTGAGCCACATCTCCCAGGCTCCTCTGTCTCCTCCCATGCCTCCAGGGCCTGCCCACTCCACTTTGCCACCTGAAGTGAAACAGGAATGTGCCCCCTGCCCCCCCTTGTTGAAACTTGGCAAAAGGAGAGCAAGCCATGGTCACTTCTCACAATAATGCCATGCGGGGGGCGGGGGGTCTAGTGGGGCAGCCAGGGGACACCTGGCTGACTAGCAGTATATGTGAAAAGGACCTTGGGGTCTTGGTGGACTACAAGCTGAACATGAGTCCACAGTGTGATACAGCAGCAAAAGAAGCAAATGCTATTCTAGGCTGCATCAACAGAAATGAAGTGTCCAGCTCAAGGGAAGTAATAGTACCACTCGATTCTGCCTTGGTCAGACCACACCTGGAATACTGTGTTCAGTTCTGGACACCACAATTTAAGAAGGCTGCTACATGGGTGTAGCCAGGATTTATGTTGGGAGGGGGCAGAACCGAGTTATCTGTGACACAATTGTTCAGTTAATTCAGTATTTTTATTTATTTACTTGATGAGGGGCAGCTGCCCCTCCCCCCCTTACACCCATGGATGTTGACAAGCTGGAACGTATGTAGAGAAGGGCGACCAAGATGATCAAGCCTGATGAGGAACGGTTGAAGGAGCTGGACATGCTCAGCCTGGAGGAGACTGAGAGGAGATAGGAGAGCCACCTTCCAATACTGTATCTGAAGGGCTGTCACATGGAAGAGGGAACATGCTTGTTTTCTCCTTCTCTAGGACTTGAACCCATGGCTTCAAGTTACAAGAAATGAGATTCCGACTCAACATCAGGAAGAACTTTTTGTCTGTAAGGGTTGTTTAACAGTGGGATGGAAGGTGGTGGACTCCCCTTCCTGGAAGCAGAGGCTGGATGGCCCTCCGTCAGGGTCGCTTGAGCTGAGATTGAGCTGGAGGCATCGCAGGGGGTTGGACTAGATGACCCGCAGGGTCCCTTCCAATTCTACCATTCTCTGATGCCATGATTCTCCCACAGACAAATGTGCTGGCAAGCTTCTATACCAGCAGTGGCTGCAGATGTAAAATGGTTATTTTTTACTTCTCAGGTGGGAAATCGTATTAAATGTACCAAAAACCAAAACCATAAATGTGTTTTGTTTGTTTTTTGTATTTTCATGCCCTCACGTGGCTGCTGGCCCAGGAAACTTCTTTCTGGAGGCGCCCCGGGACGGAGGCAGCGCAAGGCGCTTCGCATCCCGCCGACCTGGCAAAGGCCCGGCTCCTTTTCTGCGGCTGCTCCGAAGGTTTCCTCTGTCTCTCGCAAGAGATGCGCTCCTTTCGCGGTCCTCCTTGCGGCAGCCCCTTCCTTCCGCCGAGACGGCGCCGCGGCTGCGCGCGGGTCAGCTGGAGGCGGCTCCGGGAGCGCGCGGCTCGGCGACGGCATCCCGGAGGGAGCAGGTACGCGCCGTCGCGGGGAGGCGGCTCGGGGTCGCGGCGCGCCGGAGGGTGCCCGGCCGCGGAGGGAAGGCGGCGGCGGCGGCCTGGGGCGGCGCAGCTCCAGCGCGCAGCGGGCCAGACAGCGCTGCCCCGGGGGCCTGGGGCCTTGCTCAAGGGCAGAGGGCGCCCCGGGGAGGAAGCGGGCGGCCTTGGGCAGCCTCGGCCTGGCGCCGCCCGGAGGGTCGTGTGGTACAATGGTCATTGCCAGCGGCACTTCCCCTCCCCCGCCCGCCTCTTCTTCTCGGGCTGCTGCGCGCTCCCTTTCCGCGGAGGCTCTTTGCTGCGCCCGCGCGCGAGGGGGATCCCGAGAGGGGCGCGCGGGGATGGTGGCCTCTTACCCCGCTCGGCCTCTTCCCGGGGCTTCTGCTCCTGAACCTGAAAGAAAATCCCAGGAAGCGCCCAAGCTGGTACCCGGCTTCATGCCCACGTTTCACAGGCACAGCCAGATGGTTGCTGGTTTGGGGTGGAATTCACCCACATCCCGGCACAGTGGAAGTTGACTGCAGGCAACAACAACAAACAACAACAAACCCCCTTCCCCTCAAAATCAGGCTTTTTGCAGTAAGGAGATGGAGGAGAAAATGCCCTGGAAAGTGCGGGGTAATAGTTGCTCAAGGCAGGATCTGACCTCCCTGCAAACCAATCAGAATGTTGTTGGCATCCATCTGTCTGGAGAGACAAGGGAGTGCGACCTCCCTGGGGTGCAAGCATGGGGACAGTGTCTGGAGGTCCTGGGCTGCCCGGATGGCAAACCCCCTCTCTCAGCCTCGCTGATGGGGCCCAAAGGAAAGCGGAGCAAGATGTTTGGCACCAGGTGGACTGCAGGGGTTGCTGGAAGGAGGCGTACAGGGAGCCATCTAACCATCTTAGGGCCTCCGCTCCAGTTTTGTGTAGGGTTGACCCCTGAGCGTTTCTTCTCCTGGAGATGTCCTGCAAGGCAGCAAAGGTTTAAGGTCAGAGTGTTCTTTCTCCTAGATGGGCTCCCTTCCCAGGTTGACAAGCCCCATCTGCTCCTCACTTCCTTCTACAGCATGTGCAGAAACCACCTTCTTGACTGTTGGGTCCTCTCTTGGCCTTCATGGAAATCCCTAACTCACCAAGGGTTTCAGACCCCTCAACTCCCCTCAACTGCTTCAGCTGGCCAGTCAATGCCGTTTCCCGGGGTGTGTCCGCTGTCTCGTGCCGACAGCTTCTAGGAACCACAGGTGAGAGTTGAGTGCTGGGTGGGCACCAAAGGTGGACAAACTCTCTGCAGACTTTGTGCAAACAAATCAGACCAGTGCTTGGAGGCATTGATGTCCTGGATGTGGGCAATATGTTGAAGCTGAATCCTGAAAAGATGGAGGTCTTTAGTGTCCCAGGAAGTGGAGAGACATCCGGTCATGGATGGAACAGATTCGCAGCTTGGGGATGTTGCTGGATTCAGCTGGTGGCCTTGGTGACTAGGAGGGCCTTTTTCGAGCTCTGACTGCTTCACCATCTCTCACCCCTTTTAGAAAGACATGGCTGTGGTGACGCCATGCTCTGGTAACTTCCAGAATAGATTGTTGCAATGCTCTATACAAGAAAGGAGAGTCCAACTGAACATCCGGAAGAGTTTTCTGGTGGTACTGTTTAGAGGTTGTGGGCTCTCCTGTAGTTGAGATGCCTGCATCACAGAGGGTTGGACCAGCTGAGCTGCTTGGGATCCCCTCCCACGTTACAATTCTATGATTCTATGACTCCTTTCTCCTTATAGCCCACCTTTCCTCCAAAGTGCTCAAGGTGGCCCTCCTGGTTTCCCATTTCCCATGTTATCCTCACAATGACCCTGTGTGGTAGGTGAGGCTGAGAGACAATGACTGGCCAAAGGCCTCACTTGAGGGCCAAGCCGTGGCTTTTACCCTGTTCTCCCAGATCCAATAAATGTCCCACAATGTTACTCCTTATTCTGGAAAGTAGGTCTAGAAGTGAAGAAGCAGGAGGACCTTTTCTCATAGCTCTGGGCATTTATGGTGACCCTTGTTAACAGTTCTGGGTGGCAACTTTCCCCTTTCCACCACCCATGCCTATATGACCTCCTAGTTGCCCTACCAGGTCCAGCATCCACCAGCTGCCGCTGTTATTTCCCCTTTTAAGCCAGAAGGCTGCTCTTTTCAGGATGGAAAGGGTTAAGCAACCCCGCCCTCATGGTCCCTCCACCCCGAATTTCAGCCTGTGCTGCTAATTTTCAGGGAGACTGATTCACTTATCTTCTCCCATGGAGCAGCTATTTTCTGCCCCCCAGTCACTTTCTGAGGATGCAACTTCACTAATGGTCTTCTGCCCTTTGAAATCTCACTTAGCCTGTAATGCTTCTGAGGTTCAGGGCGGGCCCACAGGAGCCATAAATGCAGCTGAGACTGAGAAGAGCCCAGAGGAGCAGCTGTCTCTCTGCAGAGGACAAGAGGGCAGGGAAAGAGCAGTGGCAGGCTTCATCCAATCTTTTCTAAAAGGATCCTCTCCACACTGGGGCTCTTGGCAGCAGTCTTTAAAGCTGAGTCTACCAGGAGCCGAATAATTCAGCCTGCTCACCCAGGGCTTTCTGTGATGTTAAAGTGGTCCAAAGCCCCTTGGCCAGTCAGTGCCCAGCCGTTTGGGCTTAGATAAAGCAGGAAGAGCCTTTTTCTTATTTTCCTCCACCTGACCCAAGGAGGTGCCTGCTGCTTTTTCCACCTCCGCCTGCCTGGGCTCCCCCTCCCTGGGGCTGCTGACTTCACGGTGCCAGGCAGTCACTGGGGATTCTGCAGGCAGCTCTTCCTTCCCTTCCAGGCTGCATCCCTGTGTGTGTTGCTTCAGGCTCCCCCCCCCCCTGTTTAGTTTCTTGCAAGAAGAAAGCCCTGTGCAAAGGGAGGGCCTCACGGTGAGCCAGGCAGGTCTGGCGGGAAGCCCTTTCTTCATGTCTTCTTCCTGGCTCATCACCAGTCCATGACCTGAGCCAAAGGGGGCTGGCAGAAGGGGTAAGTAGGGCTTCCCCCATTTGTGATAATAGACATTGGTGTGCTTTGTGGGCTTCTTCCTGCTTGTGCCTTTAAGGGTTCCCTGCAGTGAGTGGGCATCTCTTACTGGGTTGCACAACTCTCTTCCCTTGTGGCCTGAGCTGCTGGTGCTGTGACTCTTAATGCCCGACAGTCACAGAAGAGCATCTGCAGAAGAGGCTGCCTTGGGACAGCTGGCTTGTACTCTTCTTTGCCCTGGCGCAGCCCATCCCTCGGAAAGGCTGCATTTCAAGCCCCCTGGAACGGCGGCAGGGATCATCCAGGGAGGGCTTGCACCCCAGAGAGGAGGCGTTGGGCTGGGCTCTGCTGGAGAAGGGCCCCATTTGCTGGGGGATGAGGAGGCGTCAGAGGCGTCCTTTGAACCAAGTGAAGGAACCCAGCTGGAGGCAAGGCTTTTCTTCCAGGGGTGCTTTTCCCATTTCTTCAGGGAGAAAGATTCACCAGCCCCACCCAGGGTGAAACTCCCTCCTCACAGTGAAGGCACAGAATGAAAAAGCTTATTTGTGACCCCCCCAAAAAACCTTCACCTGTGAAGCAGGGGCCCATTCAGTGACCCCCAAGGGCAGGAAGGCGGCTTGGATGCTGCTTAGCACTCTCAGCTGCTCTAAATTTTGTTTTCTGTGCTTACCCATTGTTTTTAGTGTATATATTGTTGTGAGCTGTCTTGTAGACATTTAAGTGGAAAGTAGTTGGAAATGCTAAAATAATAATTAAATACTGCTCAAATGGCAGGCAGGATTTTATCAAGTAAACTGTAAAGGATGTTCATTTTATTATGTGCCATAAGCTTTAAATCCTTCTTGGCAACTTTTTTTGCTGAACTGTTTAGCCTCCATGCTATATTTATGTATTTGATTCTCATCTATAAGTAATAAATCAGTCCTGTTCTTTTTCAGTTTAATTTAATCTTATCTTATTGCCATTCCAATTCTTCATTCTATGATAAATATGGTTTTTTTGCCTGTCAACTCCATCCCCATGCTTATTTTATATTTTATAATAACTTATAATAATGTCTTGGCTCCTCCTTTATTAAAGTGATTCATTCATGAAAACATGGAATGGCATCAAAATTGGGACTGACCCAGTAAAGTCTGATGGGGTTATATTTGGGGCCGGGGGGAGGGGGCATTGGTTACAGTTCTCATGTGCAAAGGAGAAGGAAATCTGGGCCTTCTGCTTAGAACAGTTATATGAAAGAGGGGTTTGGGACAGGTGTATGACAAGCCACACCACCCCAAATTCCCTCTTCTACAACTGGTAAGAACCTCTTTATTGTTTATGTCTGGTTATCCTGTAGGTTATTTGTATTTCTTCTGTGTGGTTTTTCAAAAGTGTCACATTTTCTCCAGGATGCTTGCAGGTTTTTCAAAACAATGATAAAAGAAACTTAGCTGCAGTATATATCAAAGATGTCAGTGTAGTCAAGGAAGCTGTTTGCAGCCCCTGTAAAAGGTCTTTCAGAAAATGGAAGTATTGTCCAAATAAAGAGAACAAAAAGGAGTACAAACTTTGCTCCCCCCAAAGTTGAAAATAAGGGGTGCATTTTAAAATATATATATATTAAGTATATAGAACAAACCTTTGCTGAAGAAGAATCAGCATGGCTTCTGCAAAAGTAGCTTCTGCCTCAGTACTCCGATTACGGTATATTAATAAGAGTTCTTTGATTATATTAACAAGCACATGATTAAGGATGGCCTGGTAGACATTACACACTTGAGATTCCAAAGAAGCTGGGAGCAAGATCCCTCACTGATGGCTCCTGAGTCAACTTGGCAGCTGCAGGATAAGTGTTCAAGTCCTCCTGTGGTCCTAGAGCAGGTTAAATAGAGGAAGTAGAAGGTAGGAATAAACAGGCAATTTTCCCAAAGAAGGGAAGTGGCCAGAGGGTCATGGGAGGCCTCTGATGTGGGAGGTCCTGTTGCCCATTCCTGGGAATGTGCTTGCGCCTTATATGTAAGAAGGGAATACAGGATGTGAGCTGGGAAGGGTGATGTCATTCTGGCATTGTGCCATTGCCACATGTCCGTTGGTGTCTTCCATAGAAGGCTAATGGAGGCTTGCTTGGTATGCAGGGACCTCGTCGTCAGGAAGGGACTCTCTGTTGTCTTTGCTACACTTGCTTTGGTTTCTGCAGCGACTGAGGTGATGGCTCTGCCACTAGTTGGCCATAGGACGGCACCTGTGTGGTGCTGATGTTAGTCCTGACATAATGGCTTGTAGCAGAAGGATAGGATTGGTCTTCCTGATACGTGGAAAAGAGGGCAGCTCTGCACAAGAATTTCAGAGGATGTGAGAAAGATACAAAATAAAGCCCTCAACGATTCTTCATTTTCCTATTACCTCTGTGCTTTCCTGTAACATCTAATATTTTTAAAGTATTGTAATACAAAATACACATACTTCCAGATTCTGCAGCATAACAAAATAAAATTAGTTACAGGTAGGTAGCTGTGTTGGTTTGTCATAGTCAAAACAAAGTAAAAAAAAATCCTTCCAGTAGCACCTTAAAGGTAAAGGTAAAGGGACCCCTGACCGTTAGGTCCAGTTGTGGACGACTCTGGGGTTGCGGTGCTCATCTCGCTTTATTGGCCGAGGGAGCCGGCGTACAGCTTCCGGGTCATGTGGCCAGCATGACTAAGCCGCTTCTGGCGAACCAGAGCAGCACACGGAAATGCCATTTATCTTTCCGTTGGAGTGGTACCTATTTATCTACTTGCACTTTGACGTGCTTTCGAATTGCTAGGTTGGCAGGTATCTGAAGAAGTGTGCATGCACACGGAAGCTCATACCAATAACAAACTTAGTTGGTCTCTAAGGTGCTACTGGAAGGAATTTTTTAATTTTGTTTCAAAATAAAATTGTGAAACTGCATAAATCAACACTTCCCTATTTGTGTAATGTATCACAGTTGCAGTGGGTGTGTTTTATGGAGCTATCCCATAACAGTCAGCCTTCCTGACTTCTTTGCTCATGCCAACTCCGTAGTTTAATTTCCTCTGCAAGAAGGAGTCCTTCTGCCCTCCGTCACCTTACGATAAGGGAAGCCTGGCCATTGGGTTGCACAGAGTCATCTAGAAAAGGGTGAAGTATTCAGATCATGGTTTAAGGGCTTCTCCCTGCCCTGCTTCACAAGATATGTCCCTATTGATTGCAACCCGACCTCATTGGAGCATCTCTCCCCAGGGATGACTGCAGTTCTCCTGCTTCCCTGGCAGCTCACTGCTCTTCTGTGAAAAGCAGGGAAATTGAGCATCTAATGGAGCTAAATTGATTCTGCAGAAGGTGCCATCCTGACTTTCTCATCTGGCTGCTGACCTTTTGGCAGCTGAAATATACTCGGAGACAAGAGTGGATTTCATGCTCAGCTCATAGTGGTGAGGAGGAATGCAGTTTCCCCCAGAATGTCTGCTTTATATACAATATTTACACAATGGGCCCCACGTGATTGGCTAATTCCGGGATTCTCCTGTAGGCCAATCAGGTTGCAGATTAACTTCCACCTGGAGCTGGATTGGGTGGCTCATGTGGACCAATCAGACTGCTGCATTCTGGATCCTATTGTTCTAGGACCAGTCAGACTGCTGCATTTTGGATCCTATTGAACTCCTCCCCTCTAAGTTCCAGTCCTGCCCAGGAGGTTGCATTCATAGTCCTCAAGGTACGCCGGCTGCCTATGTGTGTGTTGCGGCCTGGGGTGTTCCCTGGTCAGGGGTTCGGGTTCTGGCTCGTTTTCCAAGGATGCTGGCTGCAGTGGGGCCGTTTGGTCTGGCGCAACCGGCTCGCTCAGTCGTGGCTCTGGTTCCGGTGTCCTTTCGGCCTCGCGGGTCCTCTCTGTATTTACTGATTCTGCCTCCCCTGCTGGCCCTTCCTGTTCTACGGGCCTCACTGCCCCACTGTTCCCTTGGGACTCCTCTGACCTGTCCTCCTCCTGGTTTTCTCCCTGGAATCGTTGCTGTAGCTGGTGGCAGTGGCAGTGGCAGCATAGCCCCTCTCTCCGTTAGCACCTCGTACGACACGGGGCCAGTGACCCCGGTGACTGTGGCAAGTACCCATTCCAGGCCTGCCCCAAAATTCTTTGTTTACGCTGGGTCCTGGGCCACGAAAGTCCGGGGGTTCCTGCCTTCCCCAACCACCACCTCATCCTGAGCTCTGTTGGGGTGAAGACGGTTCAGTCTGATTGCAAGGCGCCAGCTCATTAATAGTTCAGCGGGGCTCTGGCCAGTCGTTGAGCTGGGGGTGCTGTCGTGTTCTAGAAGGAATGTGGCAATGTGGTATTCCCAATCCCCTTGCGTCATGCGGCGGAGGGTGTCCTTGGTGGTCCACACCATGCACTCTGCTTGGCCATTGGTGGCAGGGTGGAATGGCACCGAGTGGATGTGGCGGATGGCGTTCTGCGCTGTGAAGGTCTGCAATTCTCCTGACATAAATGCGGTTCTGTTGTCTGAGACGAGAGTGTCAGGGAGCCCATGGGTTGCAAACAGCCTGCGTAGTACCCGGATGGCTGCGGACATAAAAGTGGACGGTACCAGTGCGACTTCCAGCCATTTGGTGTAGGAGTCCACCACTATGAAGACTGTTTTCCCCTGAAAGGGGCCAGCGAAGTCCACGTGCAGGCGTGCAGGCGTGCAGGCGTGACCATGGTGCTCAGGCAGACACCCAGGACTGGACTGGGGCCCTTGGGGGATCTGGGTGGGATTCTTGGCAGGCCTGGCAGTGTTTGACCCCGTCCTCTATCTCTCTGTCAATCCCTGGCCACCACACATAACTCCTGGAGAGGGCCTTCATTCTCACTACCCCTGGGTGTGTCTCATGTAGGGCTGTGAGGACCCTTTTGTGGAGGGGATGGGGAACGACAATGCTGTTTCCCCATAACAGGCACCTCTTGTGGGCTGACAGTTCATGTTTGCGGGTTGTGTAGCTGGCGAATTCTGGCCCGGGGCTGCTGCTGGGCCATCCCCTCCACACCCAGTCCAGGACCCGGGAGATGACCTTATCTTTCTTGGAATGGTGCGCAACTTTTTGTGCCTGAATGGGGCGGTCGGGAAGCAGATCCAGGCTCATAACCTCTTGCGCGGGTGCTGGGTTGGGGCCTGTTTCCGGTAGTGGTAGCCTGCTGAGGGCGTCCGTGTGGCCTATCGCCTTCCCAGGGCGGTGAATCAGTGTATACTGGTAGCCGGCAAGGAAAATTGACCACCTGAGGACGCGAGGAGACTTGGCACTTGGGGGGTCTGCTTTTCGGGGGCAAACAAACCAAGCAACAGCTTGTGGTCAGTCACCATGGTAAGGGGCTGCCCATACAAGAAATCATGGATTTTTTTTACTCCCTTCACGATTGCCAGACCCTCATTGTCAATTTGCGAGTAGTTCCGCTTGGCTGCGGCGAGTGTCTGGGAAAAGTATGCTACCGTCACCTCTCTTCCATCCGGGAGCTGGTGTCCCAGGACAGCGCCGATTCCGTAGGGTAAGGCTAGCACCACCGGCAGCCTCTCATCGAAGTGTGCCAAGACCCGGAAGTCCCGGAGGGTGAATGGGGCCGGCCTGAGTTTGGGACCCCCAGTAGGGCACAGTTTTCTTAAGCTCCTTGCCAAGATTGTGGATAGAGTTGATCCCGTGTCAAGCTCCATGCGGCACGGGGCCCCCTCTATCTGTACCTCTACATAAATTTTCTCTACATTGGGGTGGGGCAACTGGTATACCTGGCAGTCCGTGATCTCTGTGAGTTGCCTTGGTGCGTTGGGCCCTGGGACCTGGGCTCTTGGATCGGTCATCCGATGCCTGGCGTCGGGTGGGCCAAGCCCAACACACCCAGGCAATGTGTCCCAATTTTCTGCACTGTCTGCACTCTGAGTTGCGGAAACGGCAGGTCCTCCTCTCATGACTCTCCCCGCAGCTTGCACAGTTCCCTCCTTCTTGTCGAGGCAGCTGTGGTCTGTGCGCTTGCTTGAGTGCGCCCCAGAACTTGGTGCACCTCCTCCCTGTCAGATCCTGAGTCGTCGGCGAAGTTTTTGTGGTGGACCCTCGATTGGGGTGGCAGGCTCGGCTGTGCCTCTTGCGATGTCCTCTCGGCAGCTTCAGTTGCCAGGGCCTCCTCCAGAGCAACCTGGAACGTTAGGTCCTTCTTGGCGTAGAGGCGTCATTGCAGCTTCTCATCCTTCAGGCCACCGACGAGGCAGTCATGAAGCATGTTCTCCAACTCTGTGAAGTTGCAGAACTGGGCGGCTTGGCGGAGCGAGGTCACAAACCCAGTTATGGTTTCCCAGGGGCTTGCCGCTTTGCATAGAAGGCATTTCAACAAGCCACCACCGAGGGCTGCGGCGAGAAGTGCCCCTTCAGCCGTTCCATTATTGTTTTGTAAGGAACAGTAGCGACGTCTTCAGGCGCAAGGAGAGCCCAGGCGATTTTGAATGTCTCCTCTCCTCAGACGCTTAAGAATATGACCCTCTTTTTGGTTACAGGTAGGTAGCCGTGTTGGTCTGCCATAGTCAAAATAAAAAAATTCCTGACTTCCGGGTTGACGCGATCTGGAAATGGCGGATTCCCTCCGAGCTGCGGAGGGAATCGGCTCTACCGAGGACGGGTCTTTGCCGCGCCGGCGACGCGGGGACCCTTAAAAACCGCAGGCGCGGATGCCTGCGGACTGAAGACTCGGCGGGTGCCTTAAGCGCCCCCCCTGATTCACAAAGAGCCTTTTTAAAGGCTGCGGAGAGGATACGGGGGTGGCGTGGCACTGAGAGTCGATCGCTACCTCGGTGGAGCGAAGCCGCGAGCCATGACCAGAGAGCGCTGACTTCCTTCCTTGAAAATTTGGACTGAAAGAATCACCCGTGAGTAAGACGGATTGGGACTTTAAAAAATTTACCCTGAATTGGAGACGACCGGGGGGTGTGCTAAAAGGAAGTCCGCACCCCCCCCTGCAGACGATCTAAGCAACGACATAAGAGCTAAGCTGGAGAGCCTACCCTTGGTGGGGTGAGTTAAAAAGGACACTAACTTTCAAGATTTAGCTAAAGGAAATTTTGTGCTGGAGAGTGGAGTTTTGGAGACCATCTTTTTGTTTTAAACAACCCCCCCTCCCGGGCTCGGGAACGTCCTGCCTTTGTGCCTGTGTAAGAGCTGCGGAGTTTGACAGCTGTCAAAGCTGTCAAACGGGCGGTTTAAAGTGGAAAAATCGCTATCTAAGATCCCTCTGGACTAAGACGAGTTACAATTGAGCTAAAATTGCTGGAAACAAAGTAATAATAATTAGTTAAAGGACTGTTGGAGAAAAGACTAATAAGTAACCAGATTCCCCCTAGGGGGAATTCTGTGAAACTACAATGGATACAATGGCTGTGGAAGGAAAGTTACTAGTGGAAATCGAAAGGATGTTTCAATTGGTGGGAATCTTACAAGAGCAGAGCTTGGTCATGAATAAACAACTTGTGACTATGACCTTGGGAACAGGCAACTCTGCTCTCTGTATTGAGGACCTGAATGAGAAAGAATCCACAGCTGAATGGGAAACAATATCTACAGAGGTGAAAGAGACTAAACAACAAGAAAAAGAAGAAGTAACCTTGGGAAGTAACGACCAAAAGCTGACATCTGTGGAACACAAGCAAGGAGATGCTGGGAACATATCTACCACAAGTCTGCGAAAGACACAGAAGAAGAAGGAGGAGGTCCTGGGACAATATGGAATACAGGAACTTAAAATAAAGAAATATGATTGGGGCCTCCGTTTGGACTTTGATTCTGAAGATATAGGCTTTGTGGAAATTTTTCAGCAGTTACTTTCAAATCTCCTTGTGGGAAGAGAATACACTTTGATGGTGAAAGAACTTTTTCCAGACTCGACGACTGACATAAAGGACTACCAACAAGACCGGCGGAGAGGGACTGAAAGAGACTTGAAAGCCTCGGACGTGAGGAACCCAGGCTGAGAATCTTGACTTTGGATTTTTATTGGGAAGGGACAAAAACCGGGGATGGGAGGGAGGGAAGAGGAGATTCTTAAAAACTCTTAAGACTTTTAGGTTTGGTTAATATGACTCTTAATTAAGACAAAATGAAAATCGATGGAAGAGAACTTAAGTCCAACTTAGGAAAATCAATTTTTATTATAAAAGAGATAATAAGATGAATAAGATGGTTAAGAGGAGAAACACCAACTTGCTGATATAATCTTGGGAACTGGGATGCACGAGGGGGGGGTGGGGGGAAGTCAGGGAACAAGGTTATGAAATGGGGATTTGCTGATTTTATACATGTTTTTGTCTTGTGTCTTTTCTTTGTGTGTGTCTTGTTTATATAAAAGCAGAAAACCAAATAAAAATTTTTATAAAAAAAAAAAACAAAATAAAAAAATTCCTTCCAGTAGCACCTTAAAGACTAACTAAGTTAGTTCTTGGTATGAGCTTTCGTGTGCATGCACACTTCTTCAGATACACTGAAACAGAAGTTGCCAGATCCTTCTATATAGTGAGAAGGTGGGGAGGGGTATTACTCAGAACCAGTAGGAGAACACTTCAATCTCCCAGGACATTCTATACAAGATCTCAAAGTAGCTGTTTTACTACAAAGGAATTTCAGAAATAGACTGGAAAGAGAAGCTGCTGAATTGCAACTCATTACCAAACTCAAAACCATGGAGAGACCTGGTTTGAACAAAGACATTGGATTCTTATCTCATTATACATGACTAAGCCATTTCTCACCTTCTCACCCCTTGCCTTCTCCTGGAAGACCTATTGCAGTCGTTAAGAGTCGTCAACAGGCTCATCTCAGCTATCTGCCAATCTCTCATTCCCACCACCCTTCTGAGTAACACCCCTCCCCACCTTCTCACTATATAGAAGGATCTGGCAACTTCTGTTTCAGTGTATCTGAAGAAGTGTGCATGCACACGAAAGCTCATACCAAGAACTAACTTAGTTGGTCTTTAAGGTGCTACTGGAATGAATTTTTTTATTTTGACTCTCTTTTTGGCGTCTTCTTCAGTGGTGACCCCTTTGGCTTCTAGGAGGAGGGTGAAACGGGAGGCATACGCTTCCCAGTCTCCGGATGCTGGGTTGAACAGCGAGAAGCTGCTGTTGGTTGCCATGCTGAATTCCTTGGGGCCCAGAACTGAAGCCTGGATACACGGTGCAAGGCAGGGACGCAGCAGGTGGCGGTGCTGCAGTGCTGTGTGTGGCGGTCAGCTCAGCGGGATCCCACTTTCATTGCCAGTGAAATATACTTGGAGTCAAGAGTGGATTTCATGCTCTTTATTCAGCTCATAGTGGTGAGGAGGAATGGAGTTTCCCCCAGAATGTCTGCTTTATATACATTATTTACATAATGGGCCCCACGTGATTGGCTAATTCCAGGATTCTCCTGGCATCACGCTGTGCCGGCCCTGCCCACGGAGGATCTCCGCAGGAGTGATCCAGCCCATGCCCAGTAAGCCTTGCCAACCCCTGGTCTATGGTAATCACTAACGAACTTAATTTGAAAATGAGAAGTTATGCTTGTCCAAGGTAGTGCTATTTAGGCTGCAATCGGATACCCACTTACTTGTGAGTAAGTCCCACTGAGCTCGATGGGGCTTACTTCTAGGTAGACATGTAAAGTTTGGCAGTAGTAGAAATTGCATTAGCAAAATTTAGATAAAGATGAATTTCCAAAGATGCCTCTGTTCCAGTTCTCAAATAGTTCCAGAAAGTGATAATTGGATAGTTTTGCCTTGAAACATGAACTCTCAACAGTAAGTCCTGTTTCTGGTGCGACTCCAGGGGCAGAGGGTTCTGGACACACTTTCCTTGACATGAGGGCGTTTGTGGGTCAGCCCTGAATGCAGGTGAGAGGCAGACAACACCCACTCCATGAACGTTTCTGGCAATCCGAATGCTTTCTGTCTCTCTTAGCTGCTGGTTTGGAATCTCTGGCGAAAGAGGCTGTTTTTCTTCATGTGCCATTTTCCAGAAGTTTCCCCCAAGCAGGACTGCTCCCCATCACCATCCCAGGGGCAAAATTAGTCTTCAAATGCAGCCTATTAGCCCAAAGGGAAGGAACTGGAGCAACAAAATAGCATGTGAACTATCATGGCCGTAATGTTTGAACACTTAGGATAAAATGGGAGGGGATTTCTTGAATTAATGTGATTTGTGAGCAAACTTTGCAAGAAGGGAAATTTTGCTCTGTTGGTGCTTCCATGAGCTTGAACACTGTCCATTTACATTTGCCAATGCGTTTTCTGTGCAGGGAGGAGTCCAAGGGCAAGATGGTTCCTAGAACTGGACACGTGATGATGGGTAAGGTTGGGCTATGCTTTGATCTGCTGGTTCTTGCTCTGTGGGGTTAAGCATATAGCCAGACTTGCCAGTGCCGTTTACTGGTACTCACACCCTTTCTGGCCTGGTGAGACCTGTGGAAGCCTGTCATCTTTTTTTAAAAAAAATAATATTTATTAGAGTTTCAAAGAAGTTACACAAAAAAAAGAAAAAGGAAAGGAAAAAAAAGGAGAGCAGAAAATACAAAATACAAGAAAATATAAACAATTAAAAACAATTCCATCTTTCCATGTCTTATCTTTCATTTACTTGTTTCCCTGACCTCCTCACACCTCCCTTTTTTGTATTCTAGTTCAATTAAGTATTTCAGCAAATCCTTTCCGCTTGGTTTTTATCCTAATAATTTATCTTAGTGTACTATAATTTTACATTCTCGTTTCACCACTTAAAAAATCAATTTTTACCTAATCTTTTATATCATTTCTGCTAAAACCACATTGTTTCACTCCAACATCCTTCTAGCATTCCTGGATCTTGCAGTGTTTCTGTAAATAATTTTTTTCCAATCTTCTTCCACCAACTCTTCACCTCGGTCTCGGATTCTGCCAGTTATCTCCGCCAGTTCCATATAGTCCATTACTTTCATCTGCCATTCTTCCCGAGTGGGTAAATCTTGTGTCTTCCAGTATTTTGCGATGAGTATTCTTGCTGCTGTTGTTGCATACATAAAAAAAGTTCTATCCTTCTTTGGCACCAATTGGCCGACCATGCCCAGGAGAAAGGCCTCTGGTTTCTTCTGGAAGGTATATTTAAATACCTTTTTCATTTCATTATAGATCATCTCCCAGAAAGCCTTAATCCTTGGGCACGTCCACCAAAGGTGAAAGAATGTACCTTCAGTCTCTTTACATTTCCAACATTTATTATCGGGCAAATGATAGATTTTTGCAAGCTTGACTGGTGTTATGTACCACCTGTATATCATTTTCATTATATTCTCTCTTAAGGCATTACATGCCGTAAACCTAATACCTGTGGTCCATAACTGTTCCCAGTCAGCCATCATGATGTTATGTCCAACATCTTGAGCCCATTTAATCATAACTGATTTCACCGTTTCATCCTGAGTATTCCATTTCAACAGCAAGTTATACATTCTCGACAAATTCTTAGTTTTTGGATCTAACAATTCTGTTTCCAATTTTGATTTCTCCACCTGAAACCCAATTTTCTTATCCAAATTATAAACCTCCATTATTTGATAATAATGAAGCCAATCCCGTACTTTGTTTTTTAGTTTTTCTCTGCAGCTTTAATCTGTCTCCTTCTTGTTCCAATATCTCCCAATATTTCGGCCAATTGGCCTCCATATTGAGCTTTTTCAGAGCCTTAGCTTCCAATGGTGACAACCACCTAGGAGTTTTGTTTTCAAGCAGATCCTTGTATCTTATCCAAACATTAAACAAAGCTTTCCTGACAATATGGTTTTTAAATGCTTTATGCGCTTTGACCTTATCATACCACAGATATGCATGCCACCCAAATACGTTATTAAAACCTTCTAAATCCAAAATGTCTGTGTTCTCAAGAAGTAGCCATTCTTTCAGCCAGCAAAAAGCGGCTGATTCATAGTAAAGTTTGAGGTCTGGCAGGCCAAATCCACCTCTTTCTTTTGCATCAGTTAATATTTTGAATTTTATTCTGGGCTTCTTGCCCTGCCAGACAAATCTAGAAATATCTCTCTGCCACTTCTTGAAACAGTCCATTTTATCCAAAATTTGCAATGATTGAAACAAGAACAACATTCTTGGCAATACATTCATTTTTATCGCTGCGATTTGGCCTAGCAATGAAAGCTTCAAATTTGACCATATTTCTAGATCTTTTTTCACTTCCATCCAACATTTTTCATAATTATCTTTAAAAAGGTTCACATTCTTAGCAGTCATATTAACCCCAAGGTATTTCACTTTCTTAACCAATGTTAATCATGTCTCTTTCTGAAACCTCTCTCTCTCTCTCTCTCTCAATCCGTGTTAGATTTTTCTCTAAAACCTTAGTTTTCAGCTTATTCAACTTGAAACCTGCTAGTTGACCAAATTCTTGAATCAATTCCAATACTCTTTTAGTACTAGATTCTGGCTCCTGTAATGTCAATACCAAATCATCCGCAAATGCTTTCAATTTGTACTGTTTAGCTCCGACTTGTATGCCTTTAACCAATTGGTCCTTTCTAATCATATTTAGCAAAACCTCCAGGACCGATATAAAGAGCAATGGAGAGATTGGGCACCCCTGTCGTGTTCCTTTCTCAATCTTAAACTCTTCTGTAACTACGTTATTCACAATCAATTTAGCTTTTTGTTCTGAATAAATTGCACCTATACCGTTTTCAAAACCTTGGCCTACCCCCATTCCCTGTAAATTTTTCTTCATAAAACTCCAAGAAATATTGTCAAAGGCTTTCTCCGCGTCCACAAAAATCAAAACTGCTTTTGTATTGATCTTCACTTGTAATTTTTCTAAAATGTTAATTATATTCCTCGTATTGTCAGACAAGTGTCTCCCCGGGAGAAAGCCCGCTTGATCTTTATGGATTTCTTCTACCAGTATCTTTCTTAACCTTTTAGCCATAATATCAGCAAAAAATTTGTAATCCACATTGAGCAATGATATAGGGCGGTAGTTCTTAAGCTGTGTCTTCTCAGACTCTGTTTTCGGTATAAGTGTGATATATGCTTCCTTCCACGACTCTGGTGCCTTTTTCCCTTCCAATATTTCATTACAAACATCTTTTAAAGGCCGTACTAACCATTCTTTTAAAGATCTGTAATATCTTGCGGTCAAACCGTCTGGCCCTGGGGATTTGCCCAATTGCATGTTCTGAATGGCTCCTTCAACCTCCTGGTCTGTTATTTTATAATTCAGCATTAGCTTATTTTCTTGAGAGATTTTTTGTAATCCATTTGTTTTCAAAAATCAGTCAATGTCCATTTCTTTCTGGGTCTCCTGCGTATATAGATGTTTAAAATACCTCTGAAAGCACTTCCTAATCTCCACTGGATTCTGTATAATCTTTCCATCCACTTCCAAATTGGTGATAGTATTAAGCTTTTGTCTTTTTTTCATTTGCCAAGCCAGCAATTTCCCACATTTATTTGCCGATTCAAATGTCTTTTGTCTCATCTGTTTGATCTTCCATTCAATTTCCTGATTGATCAATTTCGTGTATTGTACTTGATATAACTTTATCTCTTTCAGGATCTCCTGTGATTTCGGTTTTGCTTTCAGTCTCTTTTCTCCTTCCTTTATTTTCTCCAGAATTTTATCCTTTTTTCATTTTGAATTTTTTTCTTAATTGCATTCTGCATTCTCCCTCTCATGACTGCTTTACTTGCGTCCCAGATTACTCTTTTTTCAACTGTGGTGTTCAAATTTATCTCAAAATAGTCTCTCAAGTTCTTTTGAGCCTTTTTAGTCACTTCTTCATTCCTAAACAAAGTGTCATTCATCCTCCATCTAAAGGAACCAATTGGTATTAGTTTCATTTCCATCTTCACCGCATTGTGGTCGGAGCAGGTTTTAGGACAAATTTCCACTTTTCTAGTCTTCGGAGCCAGCCCCCTAGTTACCCAAATTTGTTTGATTCTTGTCCATGTCATTTTGGCCTCAGAATGGAAAGTTCCTTCTCTTCCCATGGGGTTCTTAGTTCTCCAAATATCAACTAAGTCCATATTGTCAGTCATATCAAAGAAAGTCTTTGGTAGTCTACCATCTTTTGTTACTACCTGTCTCTGTGCCTTGTCCATATTAGTAGACACTACTCCATTCATGTCTCCCATCAAAATCATTTTATAGTCCAAATAGTCCATCAGAATCTCGTGTAGCTTCTTAAAAAATTCCGATTTCCCCTCATTTGGTGCATAAATACAGTGGTGCCTCACAAGACGAAATTAATTCGTTCCGCAAGTTTTTTCTTCTTGCGAGTTTTTCGTCTTGCGAAGCACGGTTTCCCATAGGAATGCATTGAAAATCAATTAATGCGTTCCTAGGGAAACCGCTTGCCAGGCTGGCGGTGCGGAGAAGGGCTTTTCTCCCCACCGCAAGCCTTCAGGACAGGTACGGGAACAGAGGGGAAGGAGCGCAGCGCTTTCCCTCTGTTCCCGGGGCTTGCGTGGGAGGAGGGTTTTTCCTCCCCACCGCCAACATTCAGAACAGCATTCTGAATGTTGGCGGTGGGAAGGAAAACCCTCCTCCCACCCCAAGTCTTCAGGAAAGCCATCCGAAGCTGGGCGGCGGGAGAAGGTGTCCCCGCCCCCCTGCCCGGCATCGGAGCTTCGTTCCGATGCCGGGCGGCGGGAGGAGGTGTTCCCCCCCGCCGCCCGGCATCAGAGATTCGTTCCGATGCCGGGCGGCGGGAGGAGGCGTTCCCCCCCCCCGCCCGGCATCGGAGATTCGTTCCGATGCCGGGCGGCGGGAGGAGGCGTCCCCCCCGCCCGGCATCGGAGATTCGTTCCGATGCCGGGCGGCGGGAGGAGGCGTCCCCCCCCGCCTGGCATCGGAGATTCGTTCCGATGCCGGGCGGCGGGAGGAGGCGTCCCCCCCCGCCCGGCATCGGAGATTCGTTCCGAAGCCGGGCGGCGGGAGGAGGTCCGAGGACAGTGGGGAAGACGCGCTGCGCTTCCCCGCTGTCCTGGAGATTTCCCTATGGGCTGTCGTCTTGCGAAGCAAGCCCATAGGGAAATTCGTTTTGCGAAGCGCCTCCAAAATGGAAAACCCTTTCATCTAGCGGGTTTTCCGTCTTGCGAGGCGTTCGTCTTGCGGGGTACCACTGTACCTAATATCAAAAATTTCTCTCCTTGTGATTGAATTTCAATTGCAACAAATCTTCCTTGATCATCTTTAAATAAGAATTTCCGTGATAGGCTCTCCTTTGCATAAAGTACTACTCCTCTTTTCTTTACTTTATCTGATGAGATAAATTCATGTCCTAATCTTTTATTACTTAGAATCTTCCTATGTAGCCTTATCACATGTGTTTCTTGTAAACAAATCAAGTCCAATTGTTCTTTTTTTAATATATGAAAGACTCTCCGTCTCTTTTCCGGGGAGTTGAGTCCATTCACATTCCAGCTTAATACTTGCAGTGCCATGATGTAGTTACTCGGCTACTCCTCCTTCGGCACCCAGTACTTGTTTTAATTCTGTCAATGGTGTCGGTTACCCTCTTTTTGGTGAACTTCTGTCCAAAGCTCCTGGCTCTTTTCCAAGTTCTTTCTGCAGATCTTCTCCGTGGTCTCTCAAAAACTTGTCTTTTTCCTCCACTGATCTTATTTTTATCTTCCTTCCTTGAGGGAATTCCCACCTGAAGATAATTTTGTTCCTTCTCAGAAGGGCAACCAAATCTCCAAAGTTGGACCTAAGATCCAAAAGATGTTTCGGTACATCTTTAAAGATTTCCACTCTTGACTGCAGAATTATCAAAGGAGTCTGAAAGTGCAATCCCAAAATTTTTATCTCTCTCTTCCTTAGATAGGAGAGTAATCAGACAATCTCTTATTTTGAACTTCTTTCCTCCTCTTCCCAGTCTGAAGGCCCTCACGATTTTAAAATCTTCTTGTTTCAAATCCGACTTCCAAAACTCTGCAAATTCCTGTGTCAAAAAGTCTATCAAACTGCCCTTCTCCAATTCGGGTACAGTGGTGCCCCGCAAGACAAAAGCCTCGCGAAATGAAAAACTCGCAAGATGAAAGCTTTTTTCGTTTTCGAGTTGCTTCGCAAGACGAATTTCCCTTTGGGCTTGCTTCGCAAAACGAAGCTTGCCCCCGCACCCCGGACCTCTTTTGAAGCAAGGGGCGGCGGGGAGAAGATCGCTTCTCCCCGTTGCCAGCCCCGCAATCTCCGGGGACAGAGGGGAAGGCGCGCGCGCGCCTTCCCCTCTGTCCCCGGACCCCTTTTGAACCAAGGGGCGGCAACGGGGAGAAGCGATCTTCTCCCCTCCGCCCCTTGCTTCAAAAGAGGGGACAGAGGGGAAGGCGCGCGTGCGCCTTCCCCTCTCTCCCTGGACCCCTTTTGAACCAAGGGGCGGCAACGGGGAGAAGCGATTCTCCCCGCTGCCCCTTCCCTTGCTTTAAAACAGGTCCCCTCTGTCCCCGGACGGTCTCCATAGGAACACATTGATTGATTTTCAATGCATTCCTATGGGAAACCGTGCTTCGCAAGACGAAAAACTCGCAAGAAGAAAAAACTTGTGGAACGAATTAATTTCGTCTTGTGAGGCACCACTGTACTGCTCTAATCCTTAAATTTGTCTGTTTTTCTTTTAATTCAGTCATAGAAAGTGTTTCTGTTCCTTAATTTGCCTCTCCAAATCTGGGACTTTCTCTGTTTCCAATTGGGTTGTCTTGAATTCCACGGCATCAGCTTTCTTCTTGGCTTCCTCTGCTGTCTGTCGGGTCAAAGTTGATTCCTGCAGCTGTTTCTGAATAGATTCCGTGTTGGTGTTCACCTTTTGTCCCAAACTGTTTAAACTTTCTGTATTTAGGTCAATTTTAGTAGTTGCTGCATTTACCTTCGATTTTGTCTCATCGACTATCACCTTTGTCTCTTCGACCCTTTTATTTGTCTCTTCAGCCCTTTTATTTTCTCCAAAGATTCATTAGTCTTGGCCAAAGCAGCCGCCAGAGTATCTTCTGATGACATTCCACTAGGTTTAGGTTGTGATGGTACAGTCACTGATGAAGTAGGAAGGCCAGATCTTCCCAGACCTTGCTGTTTTGTCTGGGAATTGTGAATCTACTTTTTCTCTCCCATCTGCCATAACACTTAAACAATAGAGAAGCCAAGGTCAGTCCCAGCTACGCAGTTTGTCTTCACAAGTGGAAAATTCCCCTGGTAACAATTTAGCAGTATCAAAATCTCCCTCTAGGGGGCAACAGTTGCAATAGTCCAGAAAAAACTCTTTTAAACTCAGTCAATAAACAATTCCAATTTTTGTTACTTTACAGTAACTTTCCCTCTTGGCAACAGCAGAGGAAGCTGGCCACAATGTATCTCTCTTACTGAACTAACTGTCAGCAAGTCTCCTGTTCGCAATTGTCAGGGGTTCAGAAGCAGAGACGCAGAGAAGGGAGGAGACAGAGAGCGAGGGGGAGGAATACGAAGGAAAGATGAGTGGGGATGACGAACCGAGATCGCCGAGCTTATCCAGTGAGTCCGAGGATTCCCAGAAGGGAGCGCCAGCAGTCAGAGCAAGGGGGGAAAGCAGGGGGACATCCCAGGAAGAAGGGTCCAGAGAGGAATCAGAGAGCAGCAGTTGGAGATCGGGACCCACGTACCCAGACGGGAACAGCGGGGAGAAAGGGGACCAGATATCGGGTTCCGGAGGCTTTCAGAAGGAGGGAGGGCATGAGTCAGGAGTAGTCACGCCCACCTCGGGGAGCGACGAAACGATCAAGAGGAAGGTTGAGAGTTGGGCGCGCGCGCCAAGTTCAAATGTAGCGGAAGCTGGCGCAGTAAGCAGCCCAGAGAGTGAACCAGGTCCCAAAGCCCGCCGCAAGGAGGCGGAAGGGTCAGGGGGGTCCGCGTCAGAAGAGAGTAGGAAAAAGGAGACCCCGGGGGGCAGAAGGACCCAGAGACGGAGGGAAAGGCGCAGGAGGTGGAGCAAGGCTAGGGTATTAAGCTGGTGTGCTAGAGGCGGAGACTCAGACGGGTCTTCGCCGGTCTGACCTAGAAGAAGTAGGGCTGCACATTGCAGTTTGGAAATGGAACCTGTAATCCAATAAAGACTCTTTTAACCTGAACGCTGGCTAGCGTGGTCCTATGTGAGCTGGGACTGAGTGGCAGCCCTGACAGTAAGACCCGTCTCTTTAAAGCTTCGGACACCTGATACCTCGCAGCGGAGGCAGAAGCAGCGAGAGGAGGAAATTGGTGTTTGGGAGCGAGCTCACAACGGTTGGCAGAGATGACGGAAGCAGAGAAAATTTCAGCGCTGCAACAGGCAGTGACCCAATTGAACGCGGAGGTACAGGCATCCAAGAAAAGGGAGGAGGATGCGGCAGCCGCCTACAGAGATCTCCACGCCAGGTTTGAAGCATTGGTTAAGCATGGGCAGCCAGGACCCAGACCAGAGGGGGTTGGGTTGGCACGGAGAGCAGGAGGGCTTGTGGCTCACTTCGATGGGAATTTACAACAGTACCCCAATTTTCGAGCAGACGTAATGTGCGCACTGCAACTGCTGGCGAAAGACTTTAGGGATGAGGAAGAGAAAGTGGGGTTTATACTATCCCATTTGCATGGGGATGCGAAAGCGTGGCTACGCAATTTGTGGAGGGATAAAGATCCGGCGCTTCAGAATGCAGATGCCTTTATCAAAGCGATGGATGCGTGCTTTTTATCTACCATTGACGTGGATCTTGCCCGACGGGAGATTCATGGACTGAAACAAGGGAGGGCGAGCGTACGCCAGTATCACGCCCGCTTTTTTGCGCTGGTCAGTGCCTTAGAATGGGACCGGGATTCGCCCCCAGTCAGAGACCTCTTCTGGGAAGGTTTGAGCAGTGCTGTTAAAGACGAAATTGCGAGGGGGGAGAGGCCCCGGAGCACGCAGGAGGTGGTCCAAAGGGCGCTGACTGTGGGGGTGAGGCTGGAAGAACGTCCATGGTGCAGAGACGAAGGACGTGGAGGGCGCGAAGCAGCGAGAAGTTTCTCTTTCGTTCCCAGGGAAGCTGCGCGTGTGCAATCCACACCTCCGCCAGGAGGGGGAGTGGAACCTATGGAGGTGGGAGGCGCCAGGGCTCAGTCAGCTACCAGAAACCCTGCACCGGCGGCAGTCAAGACTAAACCTCCTAGAGGGACCAGGAAGTGTTATATATGCGACAGCTCTCAACACTTGGCGAAAGAGTGTCCCCAGAGGAGCTCCAAGCACACTGCAGCCTCCGCAATGGTGAAAGCGGCCACGCAACACAGCGAACAACAGCAGGGAAACGACGATGTCTGGCTGGAGACAGAGGCACTGGGGCCCAGCCAGACGCATCACTGAAGCAGTCCCCAGCAATCTTGCAACCCACGGACCCCCTCCCACCCAAACCAGTAGTGCAACTCACAGCATCTCTCCAGCTGCCCGATGGCGTCACTATCGAAGTGCCGCTTTCTGTGGATTCTGGAAGCAACGCAGACTTTATAGCACAGGATTTTGTGGAGCAGCACGCTATACAGCTATTACCGGCCACTCTGCCCCTGCAAGTCGTCACAGTGGATGGTAGAGAGTTGCTGGGGGGGCAGGTGGTGAAGCAAACGCCGCCAATGGTGATGCGCCTTGGCAACCACAGGGAAGTCATCAGTTTTAACGTCACCCGCCTGTCGGACACACCCATTGTGTTGGGCATGAGTTGGCTGGACAGGCACAGTCCGACACTGGCTTGGTACCAGCGACAGCTGATCTTCGGCTCCTCTTACTGCGCAGAACACTGCATCCTGCCCGAACAGGAGGGAGAGGAGGAGGAATCACAACTGCAGTTGGGAACGTTGCAAGCAGTCCCCCACAAATATGCAGACTTTCTGGAGGTCTTCTGCGAGAAGGAGGCAGACAAGTTACCACCGCACAGGCAATATGACTGCAAGATTGACCTCCTACCAGGGGCGACGCTACCGAAGGGGAGGCTGTATTCCATGTCGGAGGATGAACTACAGGAACTCAAACAGTTCATAGATCACAATTTGGAGCGCGGTTTCATCCGGGAGTCCAGGGCAGTAGGGGGCAGTCCTGTTTTCTTTGTGAAGAAGAAGGACACGCCCCAAAAAAGGCTGGTGGTGGATTTTCGCCTCTTGAACAAGATGACCAAGCCCTCTGATTTCCCCATGCCCAGGATTGACGACCTACTGGCGACGGTGCGCAAGGGACGCGTGTTTACCAAGTTGGACCTGCGAGGGGCGTACAATCTCATCCGCATGAGGGAGGGCGATGAGTGGAAGACAGCCATGTTCACGCCTCTGGGAACCTACGAGTACAGAGTGATGCCGTTTGGATTGCAAAATGGCTCCCACGTTTTTCAAGCTTTCATGCATCATGTGTTGGCGGGACTCCTCTACAAGAAGTGCGTCTGCTTTCTGGATGACATCCTGATATTCTCCGAGTCGCAGCAAGCGCATGACCAGGATGTTCGGGAGGTGCTGGAGAGGTTGCAGCAGCATAGACTGTATGCCAAACTGGAGAAGTGCCAGTTCGACACGACGGAGGTGGATTTCTTGGGTTACAAGTTGTCAGACAAGGGGCTAGCCATGGACAGCGCCAAGGTGCGAGCGGTGTTGGATTGGAAGAGCCCGCGCAACCGGAAGGAGGTCCAGCGGTTTGTCGGCTTCGCCAACTTCTATCGCAAGTTTATCAAAGGGTTCGCGATGCAGACGGCGGCTATTACGGACACGCTAAGCTCCAAGAAAAAGAAATTCATCTGGACGGAGCAGGCAGAGCAGTCCTTTCAGGCACTCAAGCGTCTCTTCGCGTCGGAAGAGCAACTGCTGCATATCGACCCCAGCAGACCGATGCGGGTAGAGACAGACGCGTCCGATAGAGCAGTGGGAGCTGTCCTGCTGCAGAGGGACCCACAGGGGGTCTGGAGACCGGGAGCGTTCTACTCCAGAAAGCTCAGCAAGTCGGAGCAGAACTACACCATCTGGGACAGGGAGTTGCTTGCCATTCATGCAGCATTCAAAGCATGGAGGCACTTCCTGATCGGCGCCAAGCACACGGTGCAGGTCTGCACGGACCACAAGAATCTGGAGCACTGGCGCACGGCGAAGTTCCTGAACCAGAGGCAGATACGTTGGGCGGAGTTCTTTGCTGACTTCGATTTCCGAATAGAGTACGTCCCAGGCGACACCAACATCATGGCGGATGCACTGTCCCGAAAACCGCAATACCTCGAAGAGGCGACGCCAGCGGCAGCCATGCACATCTTCGCGCCAACAGCGTGGGCGTGCGCTTCAGCCACAGTAGACCTGGATGCGGTGCGGCGGGCGTTGCAGGACGACTCATTCGCGCAGGCGAAGATGGCCGAGGTGCACAAGGGCACGGCGAAGAGCGACGAGTTCCAGATACGGGACGGCTTGCTCTTACGTAAAGGGGCCATCTACGTGCCGGGAGATGAACTTCGCGCCAAGGTACTGCAGCAGTTGCACGACGCACCCACGGCCGGGCACTTTGGCACGGAAAAAACGGTGGAATTAGTCGCAAGGGACTTTTGGTGGCCCAGACTGAGAGGGGAAGTCGCGGACTACGTCGCGAGGTGCGACACCTGCCAGAGGGCCAAGCCGGTGCACAAACCACCGGCGGGACTGCTCGAACCGCTGCAAACGCCGTTTGAACCGTGGGAGAGGGTGGCCCTGGACTTTGTCACGGATCTACCCAGCTCGAGAGGCAAGACGGCTGTACTAGTGGTGGTGGACTTGTTCACCAAGATGGCACACTTCATACCGTGTGCGAAGGTGGCCACGGCAGAACAAACAGCCAAACTGTTCATAGATCACGTGTTCAAAGTGCACGGGCTGCCGCGGTCTATACTGTCCGACCGCGGTCGCCAGTTCATCTCGAATTTCTGGCAGAAGCTGATGGGCTTCCTGAACGTCAAAATCAACCTGACATCAGCGAGACACCCGCAGACCAACGGGCAAGCGGAGAGGGTCAATGCCATCATGCAGCAGTACCTGAGATGCTATGCCAATCAACAGCCTGCGACGTGGGTGGATTACCTGCCGCTCGCCGAGTTCGCCTACAACAACACGAAGCACGTGTCCACGGGGGTGACGCCGTTCTTCGCCAACAATGGGAGGAATCCCAGAACCTTCCCGGGACTGGACAGAGTGGGGGAAGGGGAACCGCAGACGGCGGACGCTTTCGCGTCTGAGTTGCAGGAGGTCCACGATCAACTCCGACGGCAGCTGGAGCTAGCGAAGCACGCATACAAGGTGCAAGCGGACAAGCACAGGCGGGTTGGCGAAGAGATCCGAGTGGGAGGCTGGGTCTGGTTGGCAGCCCACGCAGTGCCGACCAGATCGTTAGCCAAAAAGAAGTTGGGGCACAAGCAACTCGGTCCATACCAAGTCGAAGCGCAGATCAACCCAGTAGCTTTCAGGCTGGTGCTCCCGGAGGGTTCCAGGATGCATCCGGTGTTCCACAGGTCGGTGCTCACTCCCTACAGGACACCTCACAGGTTCCAGGAACCAGGAACAGCACCGAGTCCGTCTCAGGAGCGGTCGGAGGCGGGAAGATTGCCACAGCAGGACCCCATCAACGAAGTCACGGAGATTTTGGACTCCAGATGGGGGGAAGACGGAGTGGAATACCTCCTAGCCAGAGAGGGCACCCGGGCTAGTGCTAATAGCTGGGTGCCAGACTACGCTTTGGAGGAACCCCTGCTCAAGGACGAGTTTCATGCCCTTTTCCCACACAGACCCATGCCAGCAGGCTTCTTCGACGACTGGTTGTTCACGCCCACACTTTCCTCCAGCACGTTCCATGGCTTCGACTCGGACGGGGAGCCCGCACAGCGCACACATTCCCCAGAGGGGTCACCGGAGGGTTCGGCGTCCGACACCTCGTATTGGTGGGACGATCGGCCAGAGGAGCAGTGGCGCCGGAGGTGGCTGGAGATGCCAGGTCAAGCGACCGACGCAGAGACTGACATGGACGTGTGCGGGGAGGATCTCGGTTTCGAGCACGGCGGCACTGAAATGGAGGCGGAGCAGCTCACCGTTGACGAACGCGAGGAGGAAGACTCGGAGGTCTTCAGTTGGCGGCCAGCAACGAGGAGCGAACTGTATCCGGCATTCACTCCTGTGATGATGGAGCACCCTGCAACCACCCTTGAAAGTGGGGAGGGGGGAAGGGGGGGCTTCGAGGGGGGGATGGATGTCAGGGGTTCAGAAGCAGAGACGCAGAGAAGGGAGGAGACAGAGAGCGAGGGGGAGGAATACGAAGGAAAGATGAGTGGGGATGACGAACCGAGATCGCCGAGCTTATCCAGTGAGTCCGAGGATTCCCAGAAGGGAGCGCCAGCAGTCAGAGCAAGGGGGGAAAGCAGGGGGACATCCCAGGAAGAAGGGTCCAGAGAGGAATCAGAGAGCAGCAGTTGGAGATCGGGACCCACGTACCCAGACGGGAACAGCGGGGAGAAAGGGGACCAGATATCGGGTTCCGGAGGCTTTCAGAAGGAGGGAGGGCATGAGTCAGGAGTAGTCACGCCCACCTCGGGGAGCGACGAAACGATCAAGAGGAAGGTTGAGAGTTGGGCGCGCGTGCCAAGTTCAAATGTAGCGGAAGCTGGCGCAGTAAGCAGCCCAGAGAGTGAACCAGGTCCCAAAGCCCGCCGCAAGGAGGCGGAAGGGTCAGGGGGGTCCGCGTCAGAAGAGAGTAGGAAAAAGGAGACCCCGGGGGGCAGAAGGACCCAGAGACGGAGGGAAAGGCGCAGGAGGTGGAGCAAGGCTAGGGTATTAAGCTGGTGTGCTAGAGGCGGAGACTCAGACGGGTCTTCGCCGGTCTGACCTAGAAGAAGTAGGGCTGCACATTGCAGTTTGGAAATGGAACCTGTAATCCAATAAAGACTCTTTTAACCTGAACGCTGGCTAGCGTGGTCCTATGTGAGCTGGGACTGAGTGGCAGCCCTGACAGCAATCAAAGCTCAGTTCAAAGCACGGCAGTCTTTGTTTGTTGGCAGCCGTTCCCAAGTTTAGAGCGGTGGATTTTAAAGTTTTTCCCCTCTCTCTTGCAGATATATACAGTCCACAACTTCCCCCCTCCTGCCCCTACTTCCTTGGGGGGGGGGGTTACGATATTTTGGTGTTAGAAATTTAGTCCTTCCCAATCAATTTCTCCAGGCTTTAGCTTGCTTTCTCTTTGCTTTGATCTGTTTACAGAACCGGGAGGTGGACTTCCTGTTTAAACCTTCCCCGCTTCGGTATCAAATTAAGTCTCTTTTGTATTTCCAAATTTCCCCTACTCACGGGTAATTACTTTAGTAGTCAAATTTTCACAAGAAGAAGTCAGCGCTCTCCGGTAACGGCTGTGCGGCTTCACTCTGGGGGAGAAGCAGTCATTCACAGCACCGCTCACCCGCTTCGCTCCGGAACCCATAGATAAGATTCCCCGCGAATTTGGGGGGCGCAAAATGTGCCTGCCGAATCCCACGCTCACAGGCTTCACTAGCCTGTGATTTTTGGAGGGTCTCCACTTTCGCCGTAGCGGCAAGACCCGATTCCCCCAAGGCAAATCCCTCCTAGTCAGAAGGATTCCTCCATTACCAATGGCACTAAACCCGGAAGCCTGCCATCTATGGCTTCCTATAAGACAGCACACCCCAGCCGACGAGGAGAATAAACTGCTCCTCAAAGGGAGCTTTTACTTCATTATAGGAATGAGGGTTTTGAAGAACATGCAACATATTGTAGGAAAAGCATTCCAGGCCAGTGGACCACTCTGTGGAACAGGCCATCCCTAAAAAGGCCCTGTAGCTCCTTTCCTGCCTCCCTGTCTCTATAGGAGTATAAGGAGAACATGCTTGCAGGATGAATCAAGTGATCTAAGATCCTTTTCCAGCAGTGGCCAACCAAATGATTTTGGGAATAGGACCAGGATGGCATGATGACAGCAGTCCTCCCCCCCCCAGCTGGAATTCCCTGGTACATGGACACCAAACTTGGTGGCTTTAGCCAGGATCACAATTGACCTCTGTGCATTTGTCAGCCTCAGTGTCTAGTAAATTTTAAAGCCATTTTGTGGCAGCAGATCCCATAAATTACTAATGCATTATGTAAAAAAGAAACAAATGACTTTGTTTTGTCAGCCCTTAATCTGATTCTATTTCTTTGGGAAACTCAAGAGTTCTACAGATACTTTTTTCACCTTATCAACAGACATACTTTTCATGAATCTCTATCATGTTCCCCATTAGTTATATTTCTCCCCTGATGACCCTCACCACCACCACTTAAAGGGAAGGTGCTGTGTGGCTTGGATCATATCTACTGCCATTTTTCATACCTTGTTCAGTGCTGTGCTAGCTCCATCCTCCATTCCTATGAGTTCTTTCTTTGTTTTCCTGTCTTTGTAATGCAAGTGTGAAACAAATGTTGGCTCCCCCTCATGGCAGCAGGTTCAGGGGACTCTTCGTTGGCAGGTGCCCAGCCATGCCAACCCTTGACCCTACTCCTGTGTAACCCCTGCCTTGGCCAGAAAGTACCTTCCGTTTTAAGTAGACTGCGTGAGAGAGGAACTTGCAGGAGAATGCGCTTCTGATCTCCTGGCTTTCTAGTGCCAGTGCTCTAGGGTTTTGTCTGGTGTTGTGATGAAGTTTTGCTGTGACGCAGATCCCCATGGTCTGAATGCACCCCTCTCCTTGCTGCTCCCCAGCCTTTGTTGATACCATGCAGCAGAGATGCCAGATCCAGCCACAGATCTTGAGCTTCTTCAACACGGGTCCTTTGCTGCAGACGCCCAGCACCGAGGACTTGGATGTGACTTGCTCCATGGTGCAGGTGCAGCCCAAAGTTCTGAGTGGCTTGGAGACAGCCCTTGTCGAGAGCCGCCTCCCAGGAGCCTTTGACGAGAGCACCACAGCACAGACCCAAACGCTGCGGGATTTTGAAAAGGTAAGCAGTCTGGAAGCATGGCCCCCAAACAGTCAAACCACATATTGTCCCTGAGTCTGTTGGAAATTCCCTGTACTGGGACTGAAACAGCAAGACTAAAAATCCCTCTCCCCTCCAGGTAGAAGTGCTTTTGTTTTGAAGATATTGCATTTTTCCAGCACTGATTAATGGGACGATGGGATTCTTATGCAACAAGCAGAATCTATTGTGATTTGAGCTATCCTGTGAAATACATCACAGTCCTTTCCCAAATGTACAATCCTCCTGCAAATTTCTAATAGAATGTCTGCCAAGTTTGCAGAGAGGTCAGCATGGTTTGACTGCCAGGTGGGGAGAAGCATAGCAGCAGCCTAGAGGAAGCTTTAATAATTTCTGCCCCCCACCCCATACCTTGTGGAATGAATCTTAACCTGGAAGGGTGGAACAATATTGGTGTATCTGAGTGGGAACCAAGGAAACTGCAGATTTTCTGGCTCTTCAGGCCTCACTACTGCTCACCTGACAGTTTATATTAGTTGCTGGGCCACTGAAATACTGGCAAGGTTTGCAACCCTAGTCACAGGCCTTGTTTGGAGGTCCACCTGAGCCTTGGAAATTTTAGGGCTCACTAGGCCCATGAAGGGAAGGGAGCGAAGAGTTCTTTCCTTTCCTCAGATGCAGGATTATGTGATGGAACCAGATCTCCAGTGGCATTTGAGGGGGTTCTCCTCTCCTTCCCCGCCGTGCTGTGCCTTGATCATGTTACTCATCCCACACCTGGCCCAGGCACAATCTCTCTGTCTCCCTCTGCAGCGAGTGGGGCTGCCCTAGTCACCCTGTTTCCCTCGGAGCTGCTAATCTCCTGCAGTTGGCGAGGGACGGTTGCAGATCCCTCCACAGCCTGTCTCAGATTACACCACTTGCGAAGGGGTTCATGCAGGATGAGCGCCTGCCAAGGATTCCTCAAATACCTCCTGGAGGTAAAAAAAGAAATGGAACTGCACTCTGCCCCAGAGTTGAGCAGCAGCCCCAGAGCTGAAAGGCAGCTGACGCCCAGAGCTTTGAGCTCATCCCAATGTCTCCATAGGCATCCCAGGCCTTGTGGCTGTAGCCCATTTCTCTGGGCTTCCCCTCTTTTCTCGGCTTCACAATGTTACTGCAGTAAAAGGGGTGAGAGGAGATTTCCACCCCATGGATCGCCCACCATGTCTAATGGCTACCGTACTCTGTCTCAGCACCTCAATGACTTGAAGAAGGAGAACTTCAGCCTCAAGCTGCGCATCTACTTCTTGGAGGAGCGCATGCAGCAGAAGTATGAGGCCAGCGGGGAGGACGTCCACAGACGGGTGAGCAAACAGCCCTGCAGGGCCTGGGGACTGCAGAGTCTGAGCTTGTTTGGCCCTGTAGGCAGAGCTGGGCAAGAGTTTTCTATACTACTTAACTGAAGAAAAGTCACTTCATGGAGCTGACAATGCTTCAGTGCATTGGGCTGCTGCCTAGGCTGGCAGTTCTGCCATGGTGTCACTTAGAAGTTGGGCTCTGGCTGGAGTCTGTCCTTCGGACAGGAGTCGTCTGGGGTTCACTGCTAGTTATCACTGCCTGGAGGAGGTTTTTGAAATATGGGGGGTGTGGGGAGCCTCGTGGAAAACACGAGAAGAGGTGAGAAATTTGCACGTACCCTCCAGAGATAGCTGTTTAACCTGCAGAGTTTGTGTTTTTTCACTTTGGGAACAAACTGCAGCACTAAGTATAATAGTTTTTTATGTTCTTCTTGGTAATTCAATCAGACAACTTTGTTAATGTGCACCAAACTTAGAATTCTGAAAACATGAGCATTGGAGAATAAAACACTGTGTGACAACAGAACAGAATGTATAGCATCGAAATATAAAAATGCAGAATCTGGGCAATTGAAACTCGTCTTGTGAGGATAATACTTGCAAGCAAATGGGTTTCTCTAAAAGATTTGTTTCTGGAAGGTGCTTGATTTATGGATTTGATTTTTGGGGGTTCCTGGCTAATGGGTCAATTCCGTCTGCATGAGCGGATGCTGAAAGAAAGTTTGGACATTGGAATGTATCCAAAGGAGAGGAAAGTGTGACTTTTGGTTGTTGGTCAGAAATATCAGAGGAGGAAGGATTTGAAGGGTCTGCTGCTGCTTTGGGGAATGGGATGCTGCCGTACAGAGAAGTACTGCTACTTGTCATCCATATATTTGTAAATCAGCAAGTGTTTCAAAAATTATATCTGTTTCCTTTTTTTAAAAAAAAATTATTGCATTTTCAATTTTTGTAATCACAATATCCATACATACATCAATAAACTCAAACCTCGTTCTTACCAGAGCATCGACCTCCTCCCACCCCTCTTCTGGACTTCCATATATATTTACTTTAATCTTAGCATTTCTATAACCACTTTTTTACCTTCTCTAATTTTTATATTTCCCCTTGTTAAATGTAAATCAGTTCCTTATATTGTCATTACAAAACATTTCAACTCAAAGCTACAAACGTTTTCAGATGTTTACAATATTCTTTCATATATAATATAATATAAATTTGCTCCAATCCTTTTGAAACAGTTCGTCGTGCTGATTCCGGATCTTCCCTGTCAGCTTTGCTAACTCAACGTATTCCACCATCTTACTCCGCCATTCTTCCAATGTTGGAATCTCCTGTGATTTCCATTTCTGAGCCAAAAGTATCCTTGCGGCCGTTGTGGCATACATAAAAGTATTCACATCTTTAAAAAAAAAATTCATCTCCAATTAGACCTAGCAAAAATAACTCTGTTTTTTTACTGAAATTATATTTAAAGATATAATTCATTGTAAATTATGTCCCAATAAGTTTTCACCTCAGTACACGTCCACCACATATGGAGGAAATTCCTCTCCTTCTCCTTACATTTCCAACATTTTTTATCTTGATTTCTATACATTTTTGCAAGTTTGGCTGGTGTCATGTACCATCGATACATCATCTTCAATAAGTTTTTTTTGAGTGACATACATGCTGTAAATTTAATTGTTTTGGTCCATAATTTTCCCCATTTTTCAAAATCAATATTATGTCCCAGATCCTGGGCCCATTTAATCATAACACTTTTTACCTCCTCATCCTTTGTGTGCCACTCCAGTAATAGCTTATACATTTTTGACAATATTTTCCTTTTACTACTCAGCATTTCAGTCTCTATTTTTTATTTTGTGCTACCAAACCCAGTTCTTTTGCTATCTTCTCTGAATACATCCTGCAATTGGTGATACTGCAACCAATCAGTTAGTTTTTCTCTCAGTTCTTCAAATGGCTTTACCTTTAGTTTATTATCCACTTCGATTAACAGGCCTTCGTATGTTGCCCATTCACTTCCCATGTTTTTCTTTTTTACTGCAAAGGCTTCCAATGGAGAAAGCCATCACGGAGTTTTGCATTCTAACAATGTTTTGTATCTACTCCAAACCTCATATAATGATTTCCTAATAGGTAAAGGTAAAGGGACCCCTGGCTATTAGGTCCAGTCATGGCCGACTCTGGGGTTGCAGCGCTCATCTCGCTTTATTGGCCGAGGGAGCCGGCGTACAGCTTCCGGGTCATGTGGCCAGGAGGACTCTGGTGAACCAGAGCAGCGCACGGAAACGCCGTTTACCTTCCCGCCAGAGCGGTACCTATTTATCTACTTGCACTTTGACATGCTTTCGTACTGCTAGGTTGGCAGCAGCTGGGACCGAGCAACGGGAGCTCACCCCGTCGCGGGGATTCGAACTGCCGACCTTCTGATTGGCAAGTCCTAGGCTCTGTGGTTTAACCCACAGCGCCAATAGTGTGATTTAAAAAAACCTCTATGTATTTTAACCTTAGGTAAATGTAAAGGTACCCCTGCCCGTACGGGCCAGTCTTGACAGACTCTAGGGTTGTGCGCTCATCTCACTCTAGAGGCCAGGAGCCAGCGCTGTCCGCAGACACTTCCAGGTCACGTGGCCAGCGTGACAAAGCTGCATCTGGTGAGCCAGCGCAGCACACGGAAACGCCGTTTACCTTCCCGCCAGTAAGCAGTCCCTATTTATCTACTTGCACCCGGGGGTGCTTTCGAACTGCTAGGTTGGCAGGCGCTGGGACCGAGCAACGGGAGCGCACCCCGCCGCGGGGATTCGAACCACCGACCATGCAATCGGCAAGTCTTAGGCGCTGAGGTTTTACCCACAGCGCCACCCGCGTCCCTTATCGTACCACAAATACGCGTCAAATCCCTCTAAATCCAATACATCTGTATTATCCAATGTTATCCAATCTCTCAACCAGCAAAAACAAGATGCCTCATAATAAACTTTTAGGTCCATTTCCAGTACTTTCCCCCAACCCTGTAAACTTCTCTACTACTCAGAGAAGAGGGGAATATGCAACAATATTTTTAAACGGTGGTTTTCAAACTGTGTTTGAAGGAAGACTTGGTGGTTCTCTGACGTTTGCCAGGGTTTTCTCAGAGTGAGTGTCAGAAATGGTGGGAAGCTTATCTGAAAAGCAGCTTGCTGACCACTATCAACCTTCTTTTGCAATGTGCAGCTGCAGGAGAATGTGATGACTTTCTAGTGCACACGCTCCATTTGTTTGTGTGGCGGCAAGGGCCAGGGAGCCTTGCCAGTGCTCCGAGTTAACCAAGGGTGTACCCTAGCCTACAACATACCCCCAATCTTCTGCCATGTGCTGTGATTCCTCAGCAGAAGAGTCAACAGGAAAAAATTCCTTGGAGGTGGAAAACTTTAAAAACCAGCATTTAGAGCAACTTAGTCAGGCATGTCACCAGACTCTAAGGGAGTGGTGTTTGACTTACTCACTACCCACAAAAGGGTGTTCACTCAAAGCAAGTGTACATATCTGTTTAGTTTGCCAGAGAACTTGATAGAAATGGATGTGGAAAGTTGTAATGGAATGAAGGCAGTGCATGAGAGAAGCCTGTGTGGACGTGTCAGATGTTGTGGGGGATTCACACTCTTCAGACGGAGATGGAGCCTGGTTGGAGGCAGCTTGAAAGTGCCATATATTATTCCATCTCAGAAACTTTGCAGGCAGTAAATTGGAGAATAGGTTGGGACCCTCTGCCCATTTAAACCTAAGATTGAAACCTACGACACTTAAACCTAAGATTGCATTCACGGTGCTCTACTAGTTCTAGTCCCAACAGGGGTACAATGAGGACCAGAGCTTGGGGCCAAAATCTGCCTGGCACCTGGCCTCTGGACCACCACAAGGAGGACAAGTATCACCAGGGCGGAGGAGGCTGGTTTTCACAGCATCCTTTCTTTCATTTCAGTTTTTTAAGTATCTTACAGCAAGGAGGCAGTTAGCTAGGCACATACATGGTGACAGATACGCAGGGACTTTGGAAAACAAAGCCAGCTATGGAGGTCAAATTCCAATGTCAAAATGGAGCTAACATTTTGAAAATATGCTTAATGGCACTCTTTAAGAGGCCCAGGTAGCACCTGTTGTGATTCATGAAGCAGTAAATAGAAATACAAGTAGAATGTCTTATTAAGAGCAGGGCTGTAGCTAGGGGGTGGTGAGGTGGGCCCCTGCCAGGGGTGCAGGCGAGGGCCCCCCCCAAAAAAAAACAACTTAAAAATATGTCCATAAATATACCTAAAAATAAAAATATCAATTATTGCCTCATAAGAAAAGGTTTTAAATAGAGGGTGAATTGAATGGGTGGGGGTGGGGGTTAGAGGAGAGGCAGAAAGAAGAGTTAATTTGTCAGTGACTGGGGAGGGGCGCAATCTGTGCGGTTCTGCCAGGGGCACAAGATCACCCAGCTACGACTCTGACTAAGAGACTTACCAAGGCAAAGTGGAAGGGGAGACAGGATATTGCCTGGTTTTTTCCTATATTGACGCAGATTGATAGGTGCCAGTTATGGTCCCTTCGTGTATGACAATTAATTCAAGTGAAATGTTGACAGCTGGCTGCTGGACTTATAGTATAATTCCCCATCTTTAAGAAAAGTGGCTGGGATAGCTGCCCTCATGCTGACCCAGTAAGTTTTTTTGATGTCCCCTCAGCACAATGTTGTTCAGCATGGATTGAAGAGAAACAGGTTCTATCCCCATGAAAGCTGACTTTCACAAGGGACATAGCACAATTGACCCCTCTTTTGTTTTTTAATTATCTTATTTATAAAAACCTGCATGTCACATGTGTTGGTCTTTCATCTGCCTTTGACTCCATTGACTGACCGCATCTCTGGGGGGAAAACTATCAGTTACTTCATTTGACTGCTGCTTCTTATACAACAACTGTATTTTAAAGTTGATATTAAAATTGGAAGTGGCCTTGTCTTTCAGACTCAATATTTACATCGAGAGATGCAAAAAAAGGTTGGACCAACTGATGATGATGATCCACTTATTTCTCCAGTAATATCATGCCAGGATATTTCTGCTGAATATGAAAATGAACTTAGGATTCCTCATATTTTCAAGTACTCAGATATTTGGACTTCATATATTAAAATTAAATCCAACCATTAAAGGGCGGCTTGTCTATTAGAAGCAACTCTTTGGTCCTGCTAGCAGTTCCATCAACAGCCAAAGTTTACTGTGCAACAGGGCAGGGTAGGGCCTTCTCTGTTATCACACCGCATATGTCAGTTCATTTGAATGAACATGCTGGGAGTCTGGACAGCAAGTCTTGTTCCCCTGATTCTTTAAGATATTGCAGCCCTGGCCCAGGACTGGGATTCCACGATACAGTTAGGCAATTTAAGACCCTGGACTTAAAGATTTTGCAGGGCCCCCAGGGCCAGCCCAGTCATAAGGATGGCTGAAGGGGCCACCTCAGGTGTCAGAATCCACAGGGTGGTGTCCCCGCAGGTGCCCCAGCCAGGGTCCTGCAGTGGCTTCTTCCGGTGAGATCTCATGGCCATGGGCAGCACCTCCCTGTTTCGCCTCAAGCAGCAAAATGGGGCTGGACGGACTGCCCCTGAGGGCTCTCCCTTTAGACAGTCATGTGAATTCCTTTGGTTCCCAAGCACACAATTAGCATTCCTCTTCTTCCCCAGTTCACTGTAATTTCATGCTTCAGAACGACTTCTACATAGCTAAAAATAAAAAATAGTATCATTATCTTAACCAGAAGGTTCCCAGGGTGGCACACAATGAATTAAAATACAATACAGCAATATTACATAAAAATAATTAACATAACAGCAGTCCAGCTTCAAAAGAAGCCAGTTTTTAAACCAACCAGCTCCATGGCCTGGTGGAAGAAAGGCATCTTTGCCTGACATCTAAAAACAGTGAACACGTTCAGTAGTCTCATCTCCAGTGGGAGGGAGTTCCAGTGAGCAAACCAAGAAGAATCCCAACAGGTGAGGAAGAGCCAGCCCACGGCAGAGCTCCTCCCCTCCTCAGCTGGAGCATTTGCGCAATCGACGGCCTGGGTTATGGAGGTGGGCGAGGCTCATGCCACTGCCCAGGATTGAAGGCCCCCTCAAGGATAGTACCACATACAATACAGAACCCAATTTGACCAGCAGTGCATGCGAGTGGAGGGCTGTGGGACCTGTGCCATGGCTTCTTGTACTCCTCGGGTTCCCAGGAGTGTGTTTACTTGGGGCTTTTGTTCATTGCCAGGACCAGCAAGACTAGCAGGCTCAGGCTGCCCACCCTGCCCAGGAAGAATCAGCCCGGACTCTGCAGGAGAAGGAGCTCTGCCTCACTATCCTTTTAAAGTGTTTGGAGACTCTTAGAGATAAGGAGATGCCCAGATTATATATCTGGACTTGAAAAAGGCTTTTGACAAAGTCTCTCATCAAAGGCTCCTGAGAAAACCAGCAGTCATGAAATAAAAGGACATGAATGTGGATATGGTGAGGAGTTATGAGTGCCATTTTTTTGGCTCTGAAAGGTTGCTAAAGTCCATCCCTCCTGATCAGGAACAAAATAGAGAGGTAAAAGTGGTCAGTAAATAATTTGTGCTGAGTTGAGTAGCATCTTTCAGCTCCCATGAGCACAAATGTGGGTGCACACATGCTGCCTCCCATAAGTAGCAGAATATGCCACAAATGTGCTTTACCCACAGGGTCACATAGATGTGCATTGTGGGGATGGGTGGTATAAACATCTGTCCACCACCTGGCTGTGTATCCATAGCCCTGTATGAAAGGAGGGGAGGGGCTGGCCAGAGCTCCCTGGCAGAAGGCCTGTTCTGCTTGCAATGTCCTCGGGTCCACCAGGCTTCCATCATCTCTGGTTAGAACAATCTCAGGGGGAGAGTCTGGAAGAGACCCGAGGTGCTCGTGAGCTACCACCAACCAGAGCAGAAAATACTAGGCTTGATGGACCCATCTTCTGACTTTGTACAAACACATTCATACTAAGAACTTGGAGCTAAGAGGTTTACAGTCAGTGCACTGCAAGAGAAATGTCACCCTGGTGTTGACAGGTGCCCTCAAAATTGTGAAAAGCAAGTGCAGGCAGCTGACATGTCACAGAACTGCCAGCCAATAGCTTCTTCTCAGAGAGGGAAGTTATAAATAGCCTGGTTACTGGGGGAAATGATTGCGAGGTTTGTTCTGCTTCTTGCTGTGGGAGGGAGAACAAGTGAGGCAGCAGAACTGGCAGGGCCTGATCAGACAGGGTGGCTTTGCAGCAGGAAAAGAGAGGGCCAATTGGCCTGATGTGCCAATTTTAGTTTGTCAAACATTTGCCAACTGCTCCCTTGCTGTACCAGACCCGTCACAAACTCACATCACAAACTGGGAAACAGTTCAGTCAGTAAGGAGTGGCACATCTAGCAAACTAGAGAGGTGCCCTAAATATTGGACAAATATTGGACGCAGCATTCTGCTCGGTTTAGATCTCCTGGCTTTCGAGAGCTGATGCCAAGCCCCAGGCAGCTGTTTATGCCAGCCAGGGAACATTGCTGGAGAAAGTAAATTGCAGTTGCTTGAAAAGCACTCCCAACTTTCTCTCTGACTGGAAAAATGGAGGCTGTGGCACTAGGAGAGTAGAGCACACCATACAGGGAAACTAGCAATGGCTGGAAAGGTGACATTTGAGCCATCAGCTTCCTAACCCAGGTGCCATCCACACAGAAGTCCCCTTTATTTGTGGTGCATCGCTGGACTGGCATTTGTTGCCAACGCAACTGCTGCTCATAGGACACATGCAGCGGAACATGCCTGGGCTTCCTTTTGTGCCATGTTTCTAGGAACAGGTCCAGGCTGTAAAGCTCTGTGTCCAAGCACCTGCCCCCCCCCCCCGCCAGTGCTTTCCCCACAAAAACCACTCTTTATTGCTGAATCAAATGGCAACCCATGGAAAAACTCCCATGGCTGTTTGCTCTGATTCAGCAGTAAAGAGCAGGTTTTCCTGGGGGAAACAGTGGAGGACAAAAAAAGCGCTTAGAAATGGACTGAGAAAGTGTGGGCCTTTGTCTAGAAAGCCCAGGACAAAAGATTTGTGTGGATGCACCCTGTGTCTCCCCTGTTTGTAACACTGTTGCATGCCACTGCAATATGCAATGAAAAGTGTCAGGGTCTTAAGTAATGCACACAAAATCAAGTGGGTGGTGCCTGAAAGGTCACTTTAAAAAAAAAATCATTTACCTGCATGTGCTCCTCCACGTCTGCGCAGACTAATCATGCAAGTTAATAAAGAGTGTGATCTCCCCATTGACTGGCTAATTCCCCAGAAATGACCTGTGGGAGAAATATTCTGTCTACCAAGGACCCTTTTACTCCGCCTTGCCATTTTGGGGGAACCAGGCTCTTGATCTCAATTTAAGTTGATGGAAAAGAAAGACTTGGTTAGATCCCCAGCGGTTGGGGTGGGGGGAGAAGCCCCACCAAGATTTATTGGGGCAAAAGGCTCCTTGGCATGTGCTGGGATTAATACACCACCACAATCATGTTCCTACCACAGCCGCAAATTTAATTCCTCCACCAAAAAAATGAAATGCGAAGGTTTGGGAGGAAGGCACAAGTGCAAGTGAACACAACAAGAAGCAGCGTCCACAAAACATGCAAAATATGACCATCAGGAAAGTAAAATGGAGGATAAAACTTCATTCCTATAGATTCCAGCTCTTTGAAGTTAAAAGTCAAGGAAGGTGGGGGTAAAAAGGCACCAAATTGATTCTGCAAGATTGGAACTATTCCTGTGGTAATAGTAACAATTGCACACCACTGGTTCACATGAAAATCCACAGAGAGAGAGAAATGCAGACAGTAAAAAGAATATGGCACAAAAGAAGTACAAAGAACAATGGAATAAATGAGCAAAAGTGGCCGTACAGTGGTACCTCAGGTTACATACGCTTCAGGTTACACACTCCACTAACCCAGAAATAGTGCTTCAGGTTAAGAACTTTGCTTCAGGATAAGAACAGAAACCAGGCTCCAGCAGCGCGGCGGCAGCAGGAGGCCCCATTAGCTAAAGTGGTGCTTCAGGTTAAGAACAGTTTCAGGTTAAGAACGGACCTCGGGAACAAATTAAGTACTTAACCTGAGGTACCACTGTATTATTATTGTTTGGGCTGTCGGTCATCAAGTGCTTCATGAGCAGGCAGGAAACAATAGTACCAGGGAAAGTGTGGGTTGAACCTGAGGGCACCAGACAAGTCAGAAGATGGCTGTTGAGCATGTGGGCGAGGGATCCAGTTGTGGATGGGCAGCTCAGATTCTCTGTCCGAAGCAGATGATCTGTGTCCTCTAAAGCAGGCAACTGAAGTCGGGACATTCTGTTCCAGGAGAGGCAAGCATCACATGGGTCTGCTGGCTTCTGGCCATGCTATTCACAGGCTACTGAATAATACAACTTCTGCTCCTTGGCTTAAATTGGCACAAGGGGAATACAAAAGTGGCAAGTGACGCGGAGTTTCATGGAGCAGCTTGTGTGGGGATTTGTGGGCAGTTGTGCTGGTGCTTTACCTGCTTGACAGCTGGAACCCCCAGTGGAGCCGCCTGTCTTCATGCCATATTTGCACAAAGAGCAATTTTATGTGACCACAGTGACATGGTGAATGGAGAGGTGGCAGGGACCCATGTTGGGTTGAGCATGGGATGAAGCAGTCAGGTGCTCTTTGTCAGGATGTACAAACCCCTCCCTGGATTCAGAAAATCTCACTACTGGCCAGCTGCCAATCTCCTCTTCTTGGGCACTGGTTCTTGGTGGATTTTTTCTTGGTTAGGGATTTTATAAGCAGAGGCTGCATGGCCAACTCTCAGGGATGTTTTGAGGGGTGACTTTCCTGTCTTGGCAATAGGCTGGGCTCCACGACCTTGTTGGTATGCAGTGTGTGTGTGTGTGTGTGTGTGTGTGTGTGTGTGTTCAGTGCCAGATTTATGTATAAACTAAACAAGCTCTAGCTTAGGGCCCCACTCTCTTGGGGCCCACCAAAAAATTTAAAGGAAAAAAACCCTGGATGTACATTTCCAAAATATAAGATAAAAAATAAAACCTACATACAGCAACAGTGTTTTGTGTTGTGTAGGCTCCTATATGTTATGTGCAAATGGCTTTAGATACCTATTAGGTCCATAAATGACCATATAGCATATATTCAACACAAAAAACAGTGACAATTTGTTGTTGACAAAGGACAGCTGGACATATAAAGGGCCCCGTGACCTTCAGGAGCTGAGGGCCTCATCAAATCTAAATCCGGCCCTGGCGTGTGTGTGTCTATCTGTACTTTATAATCTCTTTCATATTCTTGCAAACTAAGAGTGGGCTCAAGTCCATGATCATTTCTGCCATCATAAATTTCTTAGTCTTCAACATGCAGATGCAGTGGTGCCCCGCAAGACGGAAAACTCGCTAGACGAAAGAGTTTTCCGTTTTGGAGGTGCTTCACAAGACAAATTTCCCTATGGGCTTGCTTTGCAAGACGACAATGTCTTGCGAGTTCCTGCTGGTTTTTCCCCTTCCCCCCCTTTTTTCTAAGCCGCTAAGCCGCTTATCAGCTGATTCGATCAGCAGATAAGCCACTAAAAGCAGCTAAAAGCCGCTAATAGCGCTAATAGCACTAATCCGCTAATCCTTCAATGGGCTTGCTTCGCAAGACGAAAAAACCGCTAGACGAAGAGAATCACAGAACGGATTCTTTTCGTCTTGCGAGGCACCACTGTATATAGGACTCTTTATGTTTTTACTTGGAAACTCAGGAATTAATTTTGAGTACTGGGACTTAATGGAGCACAATAATCCACTCCTGCTTAGCCAAAGCTTTCTTTATTGGACCAGAGGCGGAGGCATGTTGTTGATTCTGTTGACAGTAAAAATAAAAATAAAAGGGGTAGTCCTTTTAATTCAAATGGGAATCTAGATTCCGCCCCCCGCCCCCAAGCCAGATAGTTAGGTCATGCAGCTTCTCTTCTTAAAAACAGTTTGGGGCAATTTTTGATGGCATTCTTTCCTTCCCATTTTGAGAGCGGAAAGTGCAACCAGGCTGGCACATGCCACTCCAGTCTCCACAAGCGGTGCAAGATACCAGGGATTCTGGGCAGGGTTGTGTTTCAAGGCACAGCAGAGATGAGTGTCTTTAAGAAGTATGGTTTAATTGACACAACTTTACACCTAGAGCCTTCAGTGTTGCCCCTCTCATAGCTTCATCCAGCTTGGGTCTAAAGCAGCCTCCAGCCATGGTCCCTGGTCTCTGGGCGCAGCCTCCCCCAGCCAGTGCTGCATATGAGTTCTTCTTACCCCTGTTCCCCCCACCAACCCATAACAATACAAATAGACAGCAAAGCAATTGTGCAAGTTTCAACTTTACTAAGATGATTTCTAAAAGCTTCAAAAAGTGGGTTAAGGTAGATAACCTAAGGAGGGGTTTTAGAAACCACTGCACTGTCTCTTCCTGCTTGCTTTTTTTCTTTCTCTCCCCACCCCTCTCCCCACTCCTTTTGACACCATCTCATAGTTGCTTGTTCTCCTCAAGTTCAACTTCACCAGAAGCTGATGGAACTGCCTGAAGAGGTAGAATTTTAAAGATAAAAAATAGTTTGTTGTGACAGCAATTTGATCAGTCTGGAGCTGCTGCTGCTGCTTCTTGTCTTCAGACCTCTCCACATGCAATGCCCTGACCAAAGCTGCATGTTGGCTAATCTTAAGGTGGGGAGGAGTTGCTGCACAAAAGAGCTGAATGGCTTCAAAATGCCCAAGTCAAGGCAGAGGAGGAGGTCACAGTGGCCATGGTTAAGTGGACACAAGACTTTGGATATTCAATAACCATGCCACAGTGGGAAAATTTGTGGGGGAAATCATTGGAAATTGGAAATTTACAAATTGTTATGTCTTAAGAGAGAATTTTCTAAAAATGCAACACCTATGGTATCTAACACCTTGGAAACTGTCGAAGATGTACAAAAGTGTCCCAAGCAACTGCTGGAGGTGTGGAAACACTTTCTATCACATGTGGTGGCTGTGTAAGAAAATCCAGGCATTTTGGGAGAGTATCCACTTAGAACTACAAAAAATGATAAATATTTCCTTTATGAGAAAACCAGAAGCTTATCTTCTGGGGATTACAGATTTGGATATTCCACAAAAAATGAAAGGTATTTTTTTATATGCCACAGTGGCAGCAAGAGTTCTTATCGCTACAAAATGGAAGAGTGATGAAATCCCCTCTATTCATGAATGGATCCAAAAGCTAACAGAATATGCAGAATCATAGAATCATAGAGTTGGAAGAGACCACAAGGGCCATCGAGTCCAACCCCCTGCCAAGCAGGAAACACCATCAGAGCACTCCTGACATATGGTTGTCAAGCCTCTGCTTAAAGACCTCCAAAGAAGGAGACTCCACCACACTCCTTGGCAGCAAATTCCACTGTCGAACAGCCCTTACTGTCAGGAAGTTCTTCCTAATGTTTAGGTGGAATCTTCTTTCTTGTAGTTTGGATCCATTGCTCCGTGTCCGCTTCTCTGGAGCAGCAGAAAACAACCTTTCTCCCTCCTCTATGTGACATCCTTTTATATATTTGAACATGGCTATCATATCACCCCTTAACCTCCTCTTCTCCAGGCTAAACATGCCCAGCTCCCTTAGCCGTTCCTCATAAGGCATCGTTTCCAGGCCTTTGACCATTTTGGTTGCCCTCCTCTGGATACGTCCCAGTTTGTCAGTGTCCTTCTTGAACTGTGGTGCCCAGAACTGGACACAGTACTCCAGGTGAGGTCTGACCAGAGCAGAATACAGTGGCACTATTACTTCCCTTGATCTAGATGCTATACTCCTATTGATGCAGCCCAGAATTGCATTGGCTTTTTTAGCTGCCGCGTCACACTGTTGGCTCATGTCAAGTTTGTGGTCAACCTAGACTCCTAGATCCTTTTCACATGTACTGCTCTCAAGCCAGGTGTCACCCATCTTGTATTTGTGCCTCTCATTTTTTTTGCCCAAGTGCAATACTTTACATTTCTCCCTGTTAAAATTCATCTTGTTTGTTTTGGCCCAGTTCTCTAATCTGTCAAGGTCGTTTTGAAGTGTGATCCTGTCCTCTGGGGTGTTAGCCACCCCTCCCAGTTTGGTGTCATCTGCAAATTTGATCAGGATGCCCTTGAGTCCATCATCCAAGTCGTTGATAAAGATGTTGAATAAGACTGGGCCCAAGACAGAACCCTTGTGCAGAGTTAGACAGTCTATCAGAAAAAATAAAGAACAACCCAAAACAGGAATTTGTCTCAAAATGGGAAGTCTTCAAAGCAACTATAACAGTTTAAACTCTGTCGCAGCATTTGAATAACTTCGGTAGTAGCTTTAAGAAAGATATGAGACCTAAGATAAACCAATAATTAGTTAATCTATGATAAAAGTGTGTATTGGCAACAAATAATATATAACTGAAATAAGGAATAGACGGAAGGTCAGGTCTGTAGTTCAAGGACCACTTTTTGCTTTATTGATTTGTAATTAATATTGTCTTTATCACTGTTTTTATTTGCATTTTTGTTTTGTTTTTTCCTTTTTTGGTGTATCAACAACAACATGCCCACCCAGTTAGGCTCCTGATAGAGCACCAGAGTATTGCAACTGCAATAGTTTGTGGAGATTTCTCTATGTTTATATTTCACCATGTATTCAAAAAAGGGAAGCTCTTTGTGTGCTGCTACCAGGTACCTCAGTATTTGAAGTCAAAAGGAGACAGACCTGCTTCAAGACTGGAATACTGGTGCAGCAGGAGAGATCCACAGCTGAGCAGATTATGATCCTTCATGCCTGTTTGTACCTTTCAGAACATCGAGCTGAAGGTGGAAGTGGAAAGCCTGAAGCAAGAGCTCCAGGAGAAGCAACAAAGCTTGGACCAAGCCCGGTAAGAGGTGGTACAGATGGATCTGCAGAGCCCGGTTCACACACATCCCGCCCTTAGGAATGCACACGTGTGTGTGTTTGTGTGTGTGTGTGTATTTGTGCATGTACACAAAGAGAGTTTACTGGGCCCTTCTGTTTATCTCCTGCACTACACCAAGGTCACAATCCTGTTTTCACATTTGAGTTCCCATTGAAAAGAAAATCCAGATCTGGATTTTATTTAATTTAGCATGCAAACCAAGTTTCTTGCTTTGTCCCTAAGGGTGGATCTAAACATGGGGGTGAAAATGCTATTTATAGAATCATAGAATCATAGAGTTGGAAGAGACCACAAGGGCCATCGAGTCCAACCCCCTGCCAAGCAGGAAACACCATCAGAGCACTCCTGACATATGGTTGTCAAGACTCTGCTTAAAGACCTCCAAAGAAGGAGACTCCACCACGCTCCTTGGCAGCAAATTCCACTGTCAAACAGCTCTTACTGTCAGGAAGTTCTTCCTAATGTTTAGGTGGAATCTTCTTTCTTGTAGTTTGGATCCAGTGCTCCGTGTCCGCTTCTCTGGAGCAGCAGAAAACAACCTTTCTGCCTCCTCTATGTGACATCCTTTTATATATTTGAACATGGCTATCATATCACCCCTTAACCTCCTCTTCTCCAGGCTAAACATGCCCAGCTCCCTTAGCCGTTCCTCATAAGGCATCGTTTCCAGGCCTTTGACCATTTTGGTTGCCCTCCTCTGGACACGTTCCAGTTTGTCAGTGTCCTTCTTGAACTGTGGTGCCCAGAACTGGACACAGTACTCCAGGTGAGGTCTGACCAGAGCAGAATAAAGTGGCACTATTACTTCCCTTGATCTAGATGCTATACTCCTATTGATGCAGCCCAGAATTGCATTGGCTTTTTTAGTTGCCGCGTCACACTGTTGGCTCATGTCAAGTTTGTGGTCAACCTAGACTCCTAGATCCTTTTCACATGTACTGCTCTCAAGCCAGGTGTCACCCATCTTGTATTTGTGCCTCTCATTTTTTTTGCCCAAGTGCAATACTTTACATTTCTCCCTGTTAAAATTCATCTTGTTTGTTTTTGCCCAGTTCTCTAATCTGTTAAGGTCATTTTGAAGTGTGATCCTGTCCTCTGGGGTGTTAGCCACCCCTCCCATTTTGGTGTCATCTGCAAATTTGATCAGGATGCCCTTGAGTCCATCATCCAAGTCGTTGATAAAGATGTTGAATAAGACCGGGCCCAAGACAGAACCCTGTTAAAAAGTCAGAAATCAGATAGTTTCAACAAAAGAAAAAAATCTCTATGGAAAATTGTGTTTTAAAATTTCCTGCTCTCTGGTGCCATCTGGTGTTGCATGTTTATAGCACATTCAAATGGCTGTTTCTTTACTAATGTAGCTGAGTCCCAAGATGCCTGTTATTGCTCATGTAGAGCTAAACAGTCAGAGTCAGATGCCTCAGGTATTCAGAATGTTGCCATTTCTATTGAATCCCAAGGCAACTGGGAGAAGGTTTCTTTGGACTGGGTTCAACTAAATAGTTGTGTTAGCATGGCAGGGCTTCCCTGCTCTGCTCCCCCTGGCCCCCTCCCCCCAAATCAGCTTTGCGGGGAGAAGAGGGTAAATCTTTCCCCCTCCTGGTAAGCAGCCTTAGTGCAACATTGAATTCCACCCTTTGTTTTTAAAGAGGTCAATAAGACATAAGCTCTGGGGACAATTTTCATTTTAAATGCATTTCTTACTATCGTTGACATATACACAACAGACAAGCATAGTCAACAACTTACATTGTGGTTTATTCCTAGAGGGGGATCCATAGGAAAAATGTATATTCATTTCTTAAGTTCTCTCGTCCAGTCTCTGGGGACAGTTTGCAGTCACTAGGATGAAAGCCTTTGATTATGTCACTGGGTGAAACAAGCAGGCTCAGGGACTCCATTGCTTCTCTTCGCAAGGCTGGGGAGCAGAGGGAGCAACTGAACCCTAAAAACATGCTTTCTGGGGGTTGCTCTGTTCTGTTTGAGTTGGCATTGGTGCCCTGGAGTTTGACTAAATAGGTCTAAGATAAATGCACTTTCTGTTCAAAAGCACATTTTCTTTTACCAAGCTGCAGAAGAACTTTGGGTTGGATCCAGATTTAGTCATACTTTAAAGTGGACTCATGTTTGATTTCTTCCAAGCATTAATGTACGAGGAACGCTTGTGTTCCAAACTATGCTGCCACAACTTTTGGTGACATTGCTGCATTGAGCTTGGTGGATGGATCCTACTCTGAGTAAGCTTGTGTTAGGTTTGCATGGAAGTAGTAAAACTCAGTGAAATAAATGTAATTTTCTTCTGTGTATCTGTGGTTAGGATTGGGCTATAACCCCAAATTGACAGGTTCCTCAACCCTGGCCTAAGGAGTTTTAAGTATGTGCAAGAACGTTTGTCCCTCGTCACTTTGATCTCTCGCTTTGAGCGCACCAAGTTCCCTTGGGCTGGGCTTGTCCATCAAGCCTCGTGTTGTCTCTGCTCTGCCTGCTAGTTGCTCTCTAGGTTCTCAGACAGAGGCCACTTCCAGCCCTGCTGCTTGGCACCCATTTCACGGAAGGTGCCAGTGAGGATCTGAACCTGGCTCTTTCTGCAGGCAAAGCCGTCAGTCTCCACAGAGCCATGGCTCCTCCTTTTCTTGTTAATATTCCTTCTGCCATGTACCAGGGGTGTTTTTTTCTATCTTGCCAACTAGTACTATGACTTTCAGGGCAGCAGCTGGGAACCTGGGTGGTCAGAATGAGGCTAAGATCTCTCGCCAGCAGCAGAATGAACATGCCTATGAGATCCTGGAGAAGAAAATCCACCTTCTGCAGGAGGTGAGGAAATTCCCTTACAGGGATTTATGTGTGTGTGTTTTGCTGACCATTTTAGTAGGGCACAATCATGAGATCCTGCAAACACAAAAAGTATAATAGAAATAGATTCACCCCAGAAGGGTCAGTATTCAGGCAAAGAAATGACATTCTGGAATGACTGTTACAGTTATGCTATATTATACTTATGTTTTTTACGTTTTGTTTGCGTTTGTTTTGTTTTTCTTTTCGTTCTTTGTGTATTCAGTAGAAATGTTTGTATTCTTTGTTTCATTTGTATTTGCATAATAATTCAATAAAAAAATTCCAAAAGCTTAAATCTTATAATGAGCTCTGTTTAGATTAGCCACTCAAGTCTGTTTAAAGATAATTAGCATGTAGAGCAAGCTAAGCTCTTGGACAGCATTTTACAAAGCCTCACTGAGGGTATCTATCCTGGAAAAAGACAGTTGGGAAATGAGGAAGTTCAGTTCTAGTGTTGGGTATCAGTTTATTCAGGTGTGAGATTTGGGAGTTCCGTGGCTCTCACTTGTGGATTCTGTTCACCCTTGCTCCAAGAAGTGCTCCCATCAAAGGGAGTTTATATGCCCCCTCCATGTTTAAATAGCACATGAGGGGCTGCATGCGTAAGTGCCAAGTGCATCAAAAAGGTGCAATGAACGCAACAAGAGATGTGTGTAGAATCCTCCACATGCTGGAAGAGCCTGATCTCATCAGGATCCCCTCTCAAACGGAAGAGCTATGTAACCTTAGGAGTGGTCCTGCATTGACATGGAACTTGCTATCTAACCCTAATTCAGTTAAATGATGAGGAATATTTGTTTTCTGGAGTAAATATGCTTGCAGCCTAGGAGCTTAATGAAAACCATTACTTCAATGTACTTACGGCTAGAGAATGGTGTACATGTGAACTCTGACCGCTCCTGGTCTCCATTTGTGATGGATGCAGACTCTCTATCAGAGTTAGAATCTGTAGGTGCAAAACAGAGGAAGCGATGTATATCCAAGTTGATTTAGGTGGGGTGAAGGGGTCTCATTCTATGATGTGGTTTTGACAGACTAACTGTACTGACATTCCATATTGAATGTTGACTGTAGATTTCACGAATGCGTTCATTCTCAATGTCAAGTGAGAGAATGACTTTAGTGAGGTGTTACAAGCAGTCCAAGCCCCTCTCAGAGCCATCCATCCTGCCTGTGAGCCTTCCCAAGACATTTGTGGCCTGCCAAGTAGGATGAAAATACCAGGTGCCTCCTCTAGAGCAGTTTTCAGGTGACACTTGGGAAAACTTTTACAGGGCTCATGTAAATATCCATCACAGTCTTCTGCTGGCCTCCTCCTGATTTCTTCTGAAGAGAAAGACTGAGGTCTCTTTGGTTTGGACACAACAGGAGACATCCAAACTGGAGGCACCTACTCTTTCAGGATTCCTTTGGCTGATTTCATCTCTGATTCTTCCTTTAGGAAGCCCAGTCGGCAAAGACCAAAGCAGAGAGGATGACAACTATGGCAGAGGTTGAAAAGGATCGCTGTCTGAAACTCACCAAGGAGCTGATGAAGTTCACCAAGCTGCAGGATGAGACCAGGAAAAGCCAGGCTGTTTTGGAAACCTACAGTGCTATGTTGGCTGAGAAAAATAAGTATGTTTCTATGGGTTTAGTTCCACTGATTCGATTTGTGTCTGCCACCCATAATGTTAAATCTTCTGAGAAATTTGGGGAATAGGGTTTTTTTATTTTCCCCAAAATCGTGTCAGTTTGCATTTCTTAGTGCAGAAGGTAGAGATCTTTCCTATTTTAATTAATTCAAGAGGGTTCTGGAAGCTTCTTTGTATGAAAGAAACAAGCAGAAGGTTCATTATATTTAGTTATCACTTCAGAGAAGCTGAGTACAGCTGGCTTAAAAGTGGTCCTGTTATCTCTTTCTCTCAAGGTCATGCTGACTGTCATAATAGGCCAGAAGGAGCCTGAATTTGCTCTCTTTTCTTCCTTCCTTCCTTCCTTTCTTTCTTTCTTTCTTTCTGGTGTTCTGTACACAGTATGCTTAGTGTTAAGGTTTAGTCTTATTATTTGTAACTTAGTTAAGTCTGCTGCCAATCCTAAATGTAAAGATTAGACCATTATGCTCATTTGCCTTCAGTAGCAGTAAAGCTCTGCTGGATGAAATAAAATTGCCTCTGGTCTATTTTTGGGGGAATCCTGCAATGTGTTTAATTTTTTATTCTAACTGTATGCTGGAATCTGCTCAGGATCAATACTGAGTAGAATTCATGGCAAGTTGAAGAGGTCTGCGCAAACTTTGCATCTCTCTTTTGGGGGCAGGGGCGAACTTGAGGCCTTGCTGCTGGAAGCCTCCTGGCTTGTTTGGTTTTGTGCTTCGTTGGTGGAGGAGGTGCTCCTCTGACTGACAGGCTGACAAAGCCATCCGTAGCTCATTGTATTCGCCTCCGTGATGTCCTGACCTGGTCTAACTGCCCACAGTCGTGCCAAATGGCCATCCTGCCCTGTATCTCGTAGTGTTCCTTGCTTCCAGCCATGGTGACCAGAATGTTTTTCCTCTGCAGGAAGATTGAGGAGCTGGCTTGGAATCTGAGGGACAAGGAGCAGCTCCTTGAGCAACTCTCCACAGAGAAGCAGAACCTGTTGCAGCGTTTGCAGGAGCATGAGGAAATGAAAGTGCAGGTAACAATGCATCTGAAGTTTCTCCAGTGCAAGCACTGTTTTTCTAATGGTTCTTTTGCATCCCGCCTGCCCAAACGGCCTGCTGTCAATCAATGTGGCACTGAATTAGTGGATTGGAAAGATTAACTTAGAAAGGAAGCTGGAGAAGAGCAGGAAATGTATACTGCTGTTGGGTATATATTCCTTGTGGTCCCTTCTCTAGCCACACAAGATGTTTCCCTCTGCCTGGGAAGTGTTTAAGCTGGTCTTCAGAGGCCATGAATCATTGTTTTCAGGAAGCTGCCTCCCTTTGCCACTTCTCTTCCCACCTGTGCAGATATTGGCAACGTGGCCTCCTTGCATGAACAAGAACCCCTTCAGTCCCAATCTAATCCTCAAGCATCATTGGACCCGTAACAGAATCCCCCCAAAGATCCCAGATATCTTCCTAATATTATTATTTTTGCTAATACAGAGTAAAGCAGACATGCTTTGAAAATGAAACAAGCCTCACAAATACCATGGGCCTTTTCACCTACACATTACACTTTGAGTACCCCCCCCCCCCCCGGCAGTCCAAATAGAAAGACCATTCTGTCCTCACATAGCAGATGAGCCAACAGCCCTTGTTACAGAGGCATTAATGTGCAGTGTCAATTGAAAGAGGCAAGCTTCTGCTTCAGCGAATGCAGGCAGAGGAGCAGCATGGTTCCACCTAAGCCACCAGTAGACAAAGAAAGAGATAAAAAGCCCCAAAGCTGCCAGGAGTGAGAAGATGCCTTTGCTGTTATGTGGCATTCCTCTCTCTCTCTCTCTCTTTGTACATGTGTGTATTCCTGGATGACTGTTAGCAGGACTGAGGCAATATCGCCCCCTGAAGCATGGAGCTGCAAATGTACTTAATAAAATGGTCCAGTGACATGGGAAGACCAGGGAGTTATGTTACTAATATAATATCAGGCAACAGCTAGTAGCTGCTCATCCTGCACTGAAATCACAGGAGGAAATAATGGGGGAGTGGGGAAACAACTGCATTTCTCTACATACAAAATACTGCATTTGAGCAATTTGTAGTCCCTACAAAATAAAACAGGGACGCGGGTGGCACTGTGGTTTAAACCACTTAGCCTCTTGGGCTTGCCGATCAGAAGGTTGGCAGTTCGAATCCCAGCGATGGGGTGAGCTCCCATTGCTCTGTCCCAGCTCCTCCCAACCTAGCAGTTCGAAAGCACGCCAAAAAGTGCAAGCAGATAAATCGGTACCGCTCCGGCAGGAAGGTAAATGGAGTTTCCATGTTCTGCTCTGGTTTCGGTATTCCGTTGCACCAGAAGCGGCTTGGTCAAGCTGGCCACATGACCTGGATGCCTGTCTGTGGACAAACTTCGGCTCCCTCAGCCTGTAAAGTGAAATGAACTCCACAACCCCAGGGTCATCTGTGACTGGACTTAACTGTCAGGGGTCCTTTAACTTTTTAACAAAACAACAACAACAACAGTCAACTGCAGTTATCTGACAATGTCCTCTGGATTCTCCATCAAGGTGAGTATTCAAAGGAAGGCGATTCCAGAGAAAATAGCTAGCGTGGAAGGAAACTGTGTTTGTTCTCCTTGTGGTGGAAGAAAGCCAATTATTTGTCTTAGGTTCCAGTCTAAGTCTCTTTTAAAAGTATAAAAAATGTTTTGGTCTTCAAATAACTTTCAAAAAAAACATGCGAGTCACAGAATTAAATGCAGCATTCCAGTAATAATTTCATGGCAGAATAATGGTCTTACTTCTCCTTTGTTATTTATATGTGTGTTTGAGCCAGTGTACTCCTCCTTTCTTTGTTCCTAAAGCTTAATGGCTTTTTATCCTGTGTCTTAAAGGCGGCTCATTTATTGGAAAGGCCATGACCCTCTTTCCATCGGCACTAATTTAATGTGGGATTTGTGTTCCTATGGTTTAGCGGAATCAAACATACATCGCCAATGGCTTAGTTCACATGTAATACTGAGCCAAACTATTGTTTAGTGGGGAAAACACAAGCAGGTACGTTCCTGGCAGCTGTACTCCTCCCCTGGGAACCAGGCAGAGGGCCTTTTCGGTGGTGGCACCCACCCTGTGGAATGCCCTGCCAGCAGATGTCAAACAGATAAGTGGCTATGTGATTTTTAAAAGACGCCTGAAGGGAAGTTTTTAGTGTGTGATGTGGTATTGTGCTTTTACAATTTTTTGGTGGGAGCTGCCCAGAGTGGCTGGGGCAACCTGGTCAGATGGGCGGCATAGAAATAATGAATTAATATTATTGGTCCTTCTGCTGCTGCACTGTGGTTTGGCTAAGTGTGCCATCCAAACCTGGGCATGTGGCTTGCCCCCAAAAACCAGGAGATCAGGTTCAGACAGCACCCTAAACTGAGTAATGGTTTAAGCATGGCAGCAGGAGAGCTGGGGGAGGAGTTCAGTGATGCCAGTCTATGAGGATTGTGAGTTCATACTATGCTTTGCCTTAGCTTTATCTGCACACTGAGTCGGTGTCATCATCACTGCTCTGTCAATTGTATTACTCACAGATACATAATTCTTCCCTTTCACATACATAATGCAAGCTCAAAGCATCTGAATTTGCATATCTGATGTGACTGTACGTTTAAGGTTTGCCCAGTGGCGTAGCGTGGGGGGTGCAGGGGGGGGGGCGGCCGCACCGGGCGCAACATCTGGGGGTTAGGCTTAGGGGGCACAAATCCACGGGTTAGGGGGTGCAAATCCACGGGTTAGGGGGCGCAAATTACTTGCCTTGCCCCGGATGCTGACAACCCACGCTACGCCACTGGGTTTGCCTAAAACTTTATTTTTCTGGTTTTTAGTAAGTCACTGTGTTCTATGTATTTAAATCCTGATTGCATGAAAGTTCATTTTAGATGGCGTAATCATAGAACTGTAGAGCTGGAAGGGACCCTCAGCGGTCATCTAGTCCAACCCCTGCAATGAAGCATCCGGGGCAGATGGCCATCCAAGCTCTCCTTAAAAACCTCCAAGAAAGGCCAGTCCACAATTTCTAGAGGCAGACCGTTCCCCGGCGGAACAGCTCTTCCCGTCAGAAAGTTCTTTCTAATACTGACCTGAGCCCATTGGTTCAAGTCCTGCCCTCCAGAGTGGGAGGAAAAAGCTCGCTCCCTCCTTCCCGGGAAGGTTTTGCCTGCCTCGCCGGGGGCTGGGGCCCCTTCCCCTCGGGGAGAGCGGGGGCTGCCGGGGCGGGGCGGGGGACTACGACTCCCAGAAGCCTCCGCGGGCCGGCTGCGGCCGCCATCTTGCCGGGGGACCGGGCGCGGCGCGGCCGGAGCATCTCTCGGCGGGCGGCGGGCGGCTGCTCGGGGCCGCGCTGGGGATGCGCTCGGAGTGGTGCCGCGTGTGCGGGCGGGCGCTGTGCGGCACCCACCGGCGCTGGCTCTTCCACGGGGCGTCGGGGGCGCCGCCGCCCCCCGCGCCGCCGCCCGGGTCCCGGCCCAGCCTGCAGGTGCTCCTGGCTCACGCGACGGGGCGCGAGGTGTCCCGCGACGGGCGCGCCGAGTTCGCCTGCGGCAAGTGCGCCTTCCTGCTCGAGCGCGTCTACCGCTTCGACACGGTCATCGCGCGCGTGGAGGCGCTGTCGCTGGAGCGCCTGCAGCGGCTGCTGCTGGAGAAGGAGCGCCTCAAGCTGTGCCTGGCCGCCCTCTACCGGAGGACCAACGGCGCCCCCGAGGCCCCGCCGGAGGGCCAGCCGGGCGGCGGGGGCGCCTGGGACGCCCGCTACCTGGCGCTGCTCCAGGAGGACTTCGCCTTCTCGGGCCTCGAGTGCTGGACGGAGGGCGAGGCGCGCGCCGACGAGCAGCCGCCCGGAGCCCCGCGACGGTGCCGGGGCTGCGCGGCGCTGCGCGTGGCCGACGCCGACTACGAGGCCGTGTGCCGGGTGCCGCGGAGGGCGGCGGCGAAGAGCGGCGGGCAGCCCCAGCGCCCCGGCGACGGAGAGAGCCTGGACGACGAGGCGGCGGAGGCGGACGGGCGGAGGCGCGCCGAGGAAGCCGGCTCGTCCTCGCTGGAGTCGCTGGCGTCGGGGCCCGCGGGCGGCGGCCTGGCGGCGGCGCTGAGCCTGCTGAAGACCTTCGGCTGCAAGCCCGTGCGCAGCCCCCGCGGGAGCCGGCTGCCGGTGCCGGCGCGGAGAAGCCCCGAGGGGGCGGCCGGGGCTCCGAGCGAGGCGCCCGAGCTGCGCGAGCTGTGGGAAGAGCTGTGCGTCGACTACGTCCCGCTGCGGCCGAAGGTAGCGCCCTCCCGGGCTGCTGTCGGGGGCCGGGAGGGAGCCGAGCGGGGAGGAGAAGCCTGTTTTCCGGCGAGGCCCTCGGCCAGGGGATGCCGCAGCCTCCGGATCCGCCGGATCCTTTTTAGGTTTCCGAAGGAGCGGCTGGCCGCGCGTGTAAATGGGCTACAAATCCTTGTTTTCGTTTTACCGTTAAGAATGCATTTTATTCAAAATGTATATTGGACTTTGTGCAACAAAGCAGTGCTTTTCCCCCAAGTGGATGTGTTGAGCATCAGGGCAGCAGAACAAAATCCCGCTTTCTGTGCTGTCATCTAATTAAGTACAAAATGTGGAACTGCAAAGTTGGCAAAATTACTTTTGAAGGAGGAGAAACCCTCAAAAGGCATGGATTGAGGAGGGGGTGGTCTTGTAAACGGAGTGTACACCTGGCAGCATTGTGACAATTTTCTCTCCTCTTAGTGACCTTGTACAGATGGGATCTAATATGGGGTTGTGCTGCCTATAGACAGACTTCTGCAGTTTAGATATTCTAAATAATTGGTGTGTCACCTTGAATTAATGGCAGCTCCCCTAGAACTGTGTCAGCTGCAGTCGCCAACATTCTAGGTACCATATGCAATGGAGTCTTGGATTCTCTTGGCTTTGCTAGAATTTGAAATCTCATTAAGTTCAACTTCTGGTTGTATTTAAGAAATTGTGCCTCTGTCATCTTTAATTTAGGAACATCCATGTCAGCCGAATTGGATTCATGTCAGTGATAAGTGCTGATTTCAGCTAGCAGCAGAAAATTTAAAAAATGCATACCAATGATTGGTGACAATGACATTTTCATCTAGTTATCATCCAGCTTTGACTAGGGGAAGCTCACTGCACTGCTTTTAAACACAGTAGTGGAAGCTTCGCATTAAGAGCTGAGCCTCCGAAGCCTTTTGCGGCTGAGGATTATATTCAGCTTGTAACACCTTGAGAAAATCTTGTTCTGTTAAACCTTGGGGTTATCACTATTGCAAAGAAGTAGGTCCTTTTCTAGAGCTTTGGCTTAAATTGAAGTCAGTAGGTATGACAAGACTGCAATTGTCGTAGCACTGAAAAGATCCCCAAATCTGTTGGCCTTCAGCTGGTTTGTGGCCTTTTTGACCCATAACTTGAGTGGCTACCTGGCAATCCCATGCATGTTTACTCAGAATTAAGTCCCATTAAGTACAATGGAATTTCCTCCCAGGTAAGTGTGCATCGGATTGTGCCCATGGGGTGGGTCTCACAAGCTAAAGAGAAAAGGTCAGACAGTTGTAGTAAAATCATATTTGAGAAAAATATTAAAAGTGCATGCTGAACATAAGAGCTGAGTGTGCAAGAGTTTGAAGGCCACTGTGCCAGAGAATAACCCGTGTTTAATTTTAAGAAGACAATGGATTTAATTTTCTGTTTTGATCATTTACAAACCCACTCTCTTATCTTTGAGGGCAACAAAATACTGTCACCAGCCAGGGTTGCTTTCATTGTCAAACTGCAACAGAGGAGGCCTTTTTAATCCAGATACGGCTTGCTTTAAAGCTGTACGTGGAAAATCAGAAACGGGCCAAGTTACATGTCTGCTAGAAAACTTGATATCTGGTACTTGAGCCAGATATTATAGTCTGTGCTTAACATCTGAAGTAAGACACTGATGCAGTTTTAGGATGCCAAGGTGATGATGCCTCCCAGCATGAAGGGCTAGAATGTCAGATTAACTCTGAGGAAACCTAGAATCAAATCTGTACTGAGCCTTGAGCTTCACTTTGGGTCAGCCTGCCTAAGCCGAACCTGCTTCACAGACTTGTTTGGTAATAAAACGGAGTTGGAGTGAGAACTAGGTGCGGTACATTATGACTGGTTTTTTGGAGACAGGATGGAATAAACTAGTTGGTAAAAACAGAGGAGCTAAGTGGCTTGGTTTTAAAATTCCACCATACATTGAACAATACATATATTTTTACTCCAAGGAGTGGCTGTAGATCTTTGAAACTCCTCTCAAAATAATCAGCAAGCTCCTCTTGGGTTCCCTTTAAATGAGCCCCAATGACTTGTCTCATGTAGCTTTTCTTTTAATGGTTTTATGTTGACCTGCTGTTTTTAGTGGCTGCTTAATTTTACTCAACCTACTGATTAAATCTGTTGCTTTTTAATTGTGATGGTAAGCCACCTTGTCATGCCATTGTCCTGAATGGTGGGGTACAAGTATTTGAAACTAACAAATAAAAGTAATCATCTTAAAAACACCAAGAAATGTCAAATAGGAAAAAGCACTACAAAATAATGAAAACAGTAATTTTAAGGGCAATAAAGTAACAAGCAATGATAGAAGAGCCGTATTATACCATCATCCCCTTGAAACACTAGCAAGGAAAAGCTCTTGGAATTCATTCTCTGTTCTTTGTTACTGTGACACAGAATAATTTCCAAGCAGCTTAATACAGTACACAACTTTTCTGCAAGTGTGTGCAGCTTTGGAGCATGTGGGACATTAGTAGCATTGTTGTTTTAGACATACTTTATTAGGAATACACAGTTTTTTTACCTGCAGAGGAGTGATCAGCAGCTTGCAGCAGAAAAAGATCCTGGTCTTCCCTATAAAACAACAACTCATTAATTTGGACGCAGCTTAGTAAGGCTGTGACAAGAAACGTCTGAGTAGAGCTGTCAGCAGTAGTGTATTGCCCTCACTCAGAAAAGGCTGTGCTCTGGGAAAGATGGAGCCATTCAGGTTTTCCCCAGGAAATGTTTGTTTGACCTCACTGTGGCAGATTCAGATATCAGAATCTAAATCTGTTCACTCTAGAGAGGATATTCCATACATCAGACCTTTAATGGCATTTGGGAGGGCACTCAGATGAAGCAAAAGGGTTATGAAATATTTTTACTCCACAACTCAGGGGCAGCACAGAGTGGGGCTATTTAAGGTACAGGTCCCTGGGCAGTGATTTCACGAGACACCTCTGGATCCTGAAGCTCAGCAGTGAGTCTGAGCCTGGTTGCAGTACAGACTTTCAAGGAACAGGACACAATTGTTGTTAATGCCAGACCTTGCTTTTGCCACCATGGGGAAAGTGAAAAAGACTACAGATTACCTCAGTAGGAAGTCATGGAGCTGAGGCAACTTTGTGCTGATGAACATGAATCACACTCCTTGCTTAGTGACTTAAAGGAGTATGAGGGGAAAATGTGCAACAGAGAACAAATATTTTGGAGCTGCCTTGAATGTCATTGTGTGTCAGAAAGGCAGCAGGAAATATTTTAATAATAAACTCACACAGACTTCTTGTACTAGACATATTAGCTCCAATACAGCTTTCAGAAACAAAGTAACTTGAGTTCTGGTTAGTTTTGTTAGAACAATGAGGAAGAATGAGGAATGAATAGCAAAAATAAAAAAATTCCTTCCAGTAGCACCTTAAAGACCAACTAAGTTAGTTCTTGGTATGAGCTTTCGTGTGCATGCACACTTCTTCAGATACACACATATCTGAATGAATAGCAAGAAATGGGATTGAGAAGAGCAGGGGAAGGGGATAATTAATGATACTTTAATTAGTAACTGATGGAAAATTAGATATTTGGGTAGAAAATGGAAATGTCAGGGAACTTGAAAGCTGTGGAATTGGAAGGGTTAAATTGTCCCAAGGCCAGCAAATCACTGTGAATCTCCTTCATTTACCAGCCCATTTCCCTGCTGAGCTATATAACAATGGAAGCAAACTGCAAAAGGAACCTTATCTGAGCAAATGTCACTTTTTTCTCACCCTTTTCAGTATTTGTTTGAAGACCAGCAGCAACTGATTCCAAACAACTTATCACAAGGCAAACAAGCATCTGAACTAAATAATGTAGAACTGCTGGAAAAAATCAGCTGCCTTGATGCTACCAACAAGGTATTTTTTAAATAATAAAAATCAAAATTGCTTTAAATAGATTTGGGGCTAGTGTGTGAGTAAACACAACACATGGTGAGACATCTATAGCCTTTTCCTGGCCTATGTCTAGTTGTATGGTGGTCATAACATCTACAGGTGCCTGTTCCCGTAGTCAAAAATGCATAGGTTCGGTCCTATTTTCAAAAGCTGGAAGGGTTTAGATTCCATACTTCAGGCGATGTGTGTTAGATGAAAAACACTTTGTCCAAGACATGGAAATGCGGAGCTGGAGACAAGCAGACACAGTCCTATTGCCTCAGCACTTTCGATGCTGTGCACTTCCTCCTAAGACTGGGGTAGGGACTCTTCCTTCCTTCTTGGTCTGTTCCTTTTGAACTGGTTATACCCCTCAATTCCTACATTCCAGTCACGAGTCTCATCCCATCAGGTTTCAGTAATACCTAGCAGGCCATATTTGCCATCTTGAATTAAAAGCTCCATTTCATCTTGTTTGTTTCCCATACTCTCTGCATTTGTGTCGAGACAACTGAATCCATGGGTTGGGGCATGTGGGCTTAAACTTTTGTGCTTAAGCCTAAAAAACTGTTCTGGGCCAGTTGGAGCCATCAGTGTGTTACACACACGCACACATTGTCATTTCTGCCTGTGGATGTGATCTGTCGCAGTCAGAAGCAGTCAGTTTGCTAGTATCACAAAATGCAACCTAACACTAGGGTGAGGCTAGGGGTTGTGTATTACACATTTACTTTAAAAATGAAAGCTGAAATCCTCAGGTTTCATCTAAAATTTCCCAAAATTATGGGGCAGTAAACTTTCCAATAATACAATATATGTTGGAGGCTTAGGAAATTGCAATTCATGTAAATATGTAGAAAGGTTGAGTAATTCAGCAGTAGGTTAAAGCTGTACAGGCATACCTCTTATTGCACTTTGCAGATACTTCTCCTTACGAGGATGTGGGCACAGCTGTAGGCAGCACAGCTGCTTCCAGGGAAAGGAAGCTGCCTCCCTCTCCACTCCACCCCTGCAGCCGGCAGGGCCTGGCTTAATAAACCACAGTAATAATAATAATAATAATAATAATAATAATAATAATAATAATAATAATAATAATAATAATAATAATAATAATATATTTATACCCCACCCATCTGGCTGGGCCTCCCCAGCCAGTCTGGGCGGCTTCCATAGAAACCAAAAATACACTAAAATATCACACGTTAAAAACTTCCCTGAACCGCAGTAGAGTGTAAACATAACTTACATGCACTGGGAAACAAAGAAAATTGTGGGGCTCACTTTATTGCAATATTCCCTTTATTTTGGTGGTCTGGAACCAAACCTGCATTGTCCCTGAGGTGTGCATGTACTGAGAATGGAAAAGAGTATCTTATATGGTCGAGTTCAAAGTGTGTGTTTGTTTACGACATTTAGCAGCTGCAAGAGAAACTGAATGAGATGGATTTTGAACTGAAGTCTGTTCATCATACATCCCAGAGACAGGATCACAAAATCCAGACCTTGAATGAGACCTTGAAGAGCAAAGAGAAAGAGGTTTGTAGTGTTGCCATCTCCTTGTCCAGTAAATGCTGATATAGAGCCAGTGATTCAAAATTACAACTAACTGTTATTTGTAGCATATGAAATCTTCCCAGTATGTGAAATTGGATAAGATAATTCTATAGAGAATGGGGTGAGCTGTCCTTTCTGGTACAGCATTTTAGGAAATTCTAACAGTCTTGTTGCACCTTGGGGCGGAATTTCCCGAATGTGCCCCACCAGCTGAAGGACTCTGTCTTGTGCAGCGGGGCCTCTGCTTTGTGCTCTATTTCAGTGTCCTGAAATAGGCTCTGGCGGGTATTCAGGGGACCCCCCCCCCAGAACACCACTCAGGGGAGGAGTTGGGAGATTGCTCCTTGTAGCAAGTGGCAGCGCTTGTGCAGAGAGAACATGTGAAATAATGCAATGTTGAAATCCACTATCTCAACTACCCCACTACAGATTATGTCTTGGGAGGGGGGGTAATAGGTGCCTTTCCTAATTTCTCACTGCTCAATTCTGTCCTGTAGTCTGAAGAACTGTACCGTGTAATTGAAGGGCAGAATGAGACAATAGCCAAACTGCAAGACACACTACATAAAACCCAACTTGGGCAATTGCAGGTATGTATCTTATTTTGATATTTCTTGTCTTATACCGAATCTGTCTTGTCTTATCCCAGACATTTGAACTAGAGGTTCAAAGTATATTGCCCTGATGTTTAGAGTACTGTATTTCAAGAAAATTAGCTGTAGATTGTAATATATGGTAAAGAAAGATAATATAATAAGTAAACAAAGATAATCCCCATTAGATTCCAAGGAGACTAAATACACAACCAAGCTATTCAGATTATGTAGTGTACATGCAGATGCCACTAGCTACTTCCTCGCTGTCTGAAAATGTTCCACCCTTAAAGAATTTTGCTTGCAGCATTGGCTACCCGCAAGAGCCTATGATATACCATGGAATGCACTATTAAAAGCTCCAGTATTTTTCTGGGCAGTGATTTCAGTCTTAAACCCCCCCCCCCTTTTCTGTTTTCACCTTTCTGCAGATCCCAGGGGGCTCTTCCATGTTGCAGCAGACACAGCCAGTAGCACTCCTGGAGGTGCAGAACACACTTTTCTTCACTCAGTTGGAAGTGCAGCAACTGAAGACGGCTCAGCAGAAAAAGGATCTCCAGTTGGCTGAGGCCAGGAAGACCTCCTGCCTTGTAGAAACATGGCTGCAAGAGGAGCAGCAGCAGAAAGAGGCTGCATGGAAACACAACCAGGTATGGCATGAATTCGTTCGTTGAGCCCTTTTCACCCATCAAAATATAATAATAATAATAATAATAATAATAATAATAATAATAATAATAATAATAATATATTTATTTATTTATTTATACATACATACATACATACATACATACCCCGCCCTCCCCGGCCAGGACCACGCTCAGGGCAGCTAACACCAAATATATAATACAATAAAAACACAAACGATTGATTAAAATAGAGTTCAAAATCACATCAAAATCAAAATGAAATTGAATGGCAACAACTATAGTGGTAAGGAATATTAAATATTCATCAGGCCCGGCCATCCGTGCTGGTCCCATATGGGCCCATGGAAAGAGCCAAGGAGGCCGCTTACATACAGGGAGGTCAGGCTGCACCCGGACCAAAGGCCTGGCAGAACAGCTCCGTCTTGCAGGCCCTGCAGAAAGATGTCACATCCCGCAGGGTCCTGGTCTCTTGCGGCAGAACGTTCCACCAGGCCGGGACCAGTCTAGCCTCCTTGAGGCCCAGGACCTCCAAAGTATTAGTGTTTGCAGACCGTAAGGTCCTCTGCGGGGCACACCGGGGGAGGCGGTCCTGTAAGTACGAGACTTCTAGGCCATGTAGGGCTTTAGAGATTAAAACCAGTGCCTTAAACCTGACCTTGTACTCCACCGGGAGCCAGTGCAGCTGGTATAGAACTGCTGAATGTGGTCCCAGGGTGAGGACCTTGTAAGGAGCCTCACTGTGGCGTTCTGCACCCGCTGGAGTTTCTGGGTCAGTTTCAAGGGCAGCTCTGCGTAGAGCGAGTTACAATAATCAAGCCTGGAGGTGACCGTCACATGGATTGCTGTGGCCAGAACAGGGTGAGAAAGGTAAGGGACCAGGCCTAAATGGAGCTTGAACAGCTGAATGTCTTGCATTGTCCTTTGCTGTGCTTCAAGGGCCAGAAAATGTTTTCATGTCACAAATAAAAAGCCTCACATTACTAACTGTAAAAGTAAGGTTCACACAACCGGTTTGTGGCAGTGTGGTGGAAATGGCCAGAGTTTGCCTTTTGGGGAGTGTGAGCAGTCCTGTCGCTTTCCCTGTTGCAGCTCAGTTCAACCTTTCTGCCCTTTTGAGAGCTCCAGAGATGCTTCCAGGCCTGATTGACTAATGACTACATTGTTGTGTTGGTTTCCAGGAGCTGCGTTGTGCTCTTCAACAAGTAAGAACAGAGCTGCAGAACAAAAACTGGCAATGTTGTACTTTGGAAAGAGAAAGATGGTCAGAGATGCAGAAACAAGAGCTGAAACTGAAGCATTTGAAACACAGGCTGGCTTGCAGAGAACAGCTTCTACAGGTGAGATACAGATGGGTTGTTAAATTCTGTTTGGGCAGAAACACACCTTATTTCACATGGTGTGTGTGTGTTTAACAGGTGAGAAGGTCCAAAGATAAAACCAAAACAGTTCCCAGAGTTGTTGGTGTTGGGTTGGGAAATACAGTTGCTAAAGGGAAGCTTCCACACTAGTCTGGAATTAACCAGCTTTGTTCATCTGCATGATGCTGTCATCCTGTATATTTTTTGCAGTAGTTCTGTCTTTTCTCACAAAGGCTATAACATTTTCAAAAGAACAGAGGAGTGGTGTAGAGCTGTTATACAGTGGTTCCGCTCCTTCCTCCTGGGCCGTGTTCAGAAAGTGGTGGTGGGGGATGAGTGTTCAGACCCCTGGGCTCTCACTTGTGGGGTGCCTCAGGGTTCTGTCCTCTCCCCCATGTTTTTCAGCATCTACATGCAGCCGCTGGGAGAGATCATCAGGGCATTTGGGCTGGGTGTTCATCAATATGCGGATGATACCCAGCTCTGCTTCTCTTTCATGTAACGATGCACGGGGAAATGAACCTCAGCACACATTTATTATAAGATTTGTGCGGAACTGCATTTTTGTTCACTTTTACTTGGCTAAAATATGTGAAAACTGTAGTAAAGAAAAGGAATGACACCCACCACAATGAGGCTCAAACACCCCAGCAGCCATTTCACACCAGTTGGTGCCAACAGAGCATATTGGGATGTACTCAAAGGAAAAGCTCAGTAATGGAAGGTTTATTTAATTCTGCTTTTGGCTTACCGTGCATTGCTAGGAATCTAACAACACATTAGAAACAGGCTAAAACAGGGGTCAGCAACCTGCGGCTCCGGAGCCGCACGTGGCTCTTTTACACCTTTGCCGCGGCTCCGGGGCGGATACTAGCGAGGGGAGGAGGCACATTGTTTGCCCCGACACTCCCCGCTGTTTTAAATGTCGCAATGGTTTTGCGGCTCCCAGTTCTTTTTTCTTCGGTCCAAGTGGCTCTTTTTGTCTTAAAGGTTGCAGACCCCTGGGCTAAAACATTATCCCATTGTTCAGTTAAGATGAGGCTTGTTAATTCCTTGTTCCATTCATTTCTCAAAGTCTGTGTGTCAGATTGACACTAAACTTCTGTAAAAAGTAATAGCTGGGGGTTTTTTTTTTAGCTTCTAAGGATTCAGTCAAGTGTTTGAGTATTTCCTGTGTCTTGGATGTGGATGCATCAAATATCAAAGGAAATCCTAATCTAGCCAGCACTTCCTGCATCTACTGTTTATAAATTTTATAATTTTATAATTTTATAATTTTACTGCTTTTTCAGAATCCTAAAAAAAAGATTACTTTCTTATTCTATTTAAATCTATTAGATCAGCCACTAGCCTGATATTGTCTGAAGCATGTTTAGTTTTAGTGAATCCTGCCTGGTCACTCATTATTATTGGCAATATCCCTTGTTGCACTCTATTTGCCAAAACGGTTGTTAAAATCTTTATATTTACAGTAGTTAATGATATTGTCTGGTTTTGGTATAACCGATATATGCTTGATTGAATGTCATTGAAAGAATTCCCCTCTTCATATAATAAACATAGTTTTGATGCTAGAAGATCCACACAGTTTTAAATCATTCAGATGGGAATCCATCTAATCCAGATCTTAAAATTAGAGATGCTAAAATTGTTTTTGTATACGGTTTAAATGTGGTATTTTTTTTTTAAAAAAGGACATATGTATCTTCCTTTTCTACTTTCATTGAGTTGCCCATTCTGCATGAAATTTAAAAAACCTGGGTATTAATATCACTTGGAGAATTTTATAATTCATTGGTTGCCCCTCTAATACTGGGAATCAATGCTCTGTCTTTCTTTTGTTTTAAACAATTAGCCAAGATCATGGCTGTTTTTTCACCATTTTCCTAGTATTTCTTCTTTGTACATGCAAACATGTCTGTTGAGAAAGAATATTATTTAATTCATACTTTTTTGTATTTTGTAGATGGATTTCTAATCATTTGTGCCCAAGATTCTTTCATTTATCAAGTTATTCTTTCCCTTGTTTTTAAGCTGATTTTTATTGGAGGCAGGTGCTATAATATGTCCACTGATACGTGCTTTGTACGCTTCCCATTCAGACTTTCACACAGAGGTTGTTGCTTAGTTCAGTTCAAAATATTGTATAGTCTCTTCCCACTTTGGTTGAACAAAATGTTAATCATTAAGTAAAGACATATCAATACACCAGATACCAGAAGCCTTCCCCAGGTTATGGCCCCCACATAACTGCGTTATGATCAGATACATAGTAGGGCTGGGTGATGTATCAAAACATTGCCCCAAAGCAGTTTGAGGTCTTAACCGCAGTTAAGGATTTCAGAATTTCCAACCCGGCAGTATATTGCGAATACAAGCCTCCTCCCTCCCTCCCTCCCCACTCTAGCCACTGCCTACCCTTTGCATGTGTTCATTGCCTTCTCCAATCACGGAAACAACCGCTGAGACGGTTAGGGTGCCAGTGGCAGAAAACTCATTCTGAATCTGACATGGGTTAGAGCTCAACGCTGAGCCTACCAAGTGTCGATAGAGACGGCAAAGAGGACTTTCTTCACTGCCTCTATTGCATCTGCAGAAAATAGCAGCAGGAGACTCTTTCAGGTGGTTCGTAATTTAACGGAACCACCTTTGCCATCAGGGCCTGGTATAGACCCCAAGATCTCCTGCAATGATTGTGCAAAGCTTTTTTTGCAGATAAATTCACTCAGATTCGGACTGCTTGTGGCTACCCCCATCCTGTGAGCAGGCATGCAATGGTTTTTCAGAAAGCTTTCAAGGTAAGCCCTATCTAGGCTGCTCTAGAGTACATTGCACTGGCCAGTCAAGGTTAAAGGAGTCGAAGGTGCTGGGCCAGTCCTTGCTGTCTCATGATAAAAGGCCATGCTTGGGTAAATGTGGGTCAGAAAAGTTGCCTCCTTTGTCCCTATTCACAACTGCTTCATTTGCCTTCCCAAGAACGCTTGGATCTGTCACCAGCATTGCTTCTCTCTTGGAGCTTTCTGAAGTTGCTCAGGTGTTATTGATGGTGTCAATATGTTCCATTTCTGCAGGAATCTAAGGAACTTATTCAGTATCACCAGAGCTTGGACAAGAGCCCCACATCAGCTGATAATATGGTGAAGAAATTGCAACAACGAATCAAAGACAGGGATGCCATCCTGGAGGTAATTACAGAGGTGTCCAACACAATCTCTTGTGTATTTTTTCTGTGTTCACACTGGTGCCATCCTTTGCTGTCCCAGGTCTCCTCAGCTGGTAGGTTTTGCAGAGCACAGAGCACCCTGCTGCTCTTAGGTGGCAGTCTGGGTGGCTTCTGTAGGGGGTGGGGCTGCATCTTGCCCTTTCCCTCAGGCAGCCAAATGTCTTGGACCGGCCCTTGCAGAGCCAAGAGCAGATGTCCTCTTTTCTCTCTTGTCTGGCGCATTGAAGAGGGGAAGGGGAGCTGAATCTCCCTCTTAACCATGAGTGGGGTGTGAGTTGTGAGCTCCACAATATTGTGGAACCCCTTTTCTATGTTTGGAAAGCATTTAAGTAGTTTATATGTATTTTATTAAATTATAATCTTGGTTGCTTGAGTTTGTGACGCTTGCTACTTCTTTGCCACTCGTGGCCTTTTTTGTTGCAGCGAGCGGTCGATGAGAAATTCTGTGTGCTTGAAGACAAGGAGCAGGAGCTGCAGCAGCTTCGCTTGGCTGTGAAAGAGCGAGAGCATGACTTGGAAGAGCTGCGCAGGGTCCTCTCCCATAATGAGGCTACCATTCAGGTGGGTTGCAGCAGGAAGGGCAATGCTTATGCCATTCCTTCCGTCTGCCATGGCTTCCTGCCCACTCTTGAGACTGACACTGTATTAATGCAGCACTCTTCAAGACGACTCTTGCAGCAATTCGTTTGCCATTGCTTTTAGGTTGACTTGAGCTATGTTAGGGTTAATCCAGAGTTTCAGAGTAGCACTCAGCACAACTTAATTATACCTAATGGTGCCAACAAGCCAGCCCAACATTTCTATCCTCACATAGAATCATAGAACCGTAGAGTAGGGTCCTCTAGTCCAGCCCCCTGCAATGCAGCAATCTCGGCTAAAGCATCCATGACAGGTGGCCATCCAAGCTCTGCTTTAAACCCTCCAAGGAAGGAGAGTAAGTCCACAGCCTCCTGTGGGAGACCGTTCCACTGTTGAGCAGCTCTTACTTGTAGCAGCTCTCCAAAGTCTCTGCAAAGGGCTTTTCTCTCCTGAATTGGGTTCTTCTGCAGCAGAGATCACAGGAGTTGAACTTGGACCTTAAAACCTTAAAATGTCCAAAGTATGCATACCACTGTAGAGCTGTGTCCCCCCTGCATAAAGGACCTGATGGAAATAGATGCTGCTTGTTTTGTACCATGAGAAATCTAGACGGAGGTCTGGCTTGGCCTTCTGTTGATCTCTTTGCTATCCACTCTCTCCCCCCTCTCCCGTAGGGAATGGAGAGCTTGCTGAAAGCAAAGGGCCTGGAACTTGAGCAGCTGTTGACAAGCTACCAGAATTTGCGCTGGCTGAAAGAGGAAGTTGAAGCAAAATCTCTCAAGTGGCAGGCAGAGCAAGAGGGAACAATCCGGCAGCTGCAGGCGGCGTTGCATGGCAGGAATAAGAAAGTGGAAGTAAGTGAGAAAGGCAGCTCTGTTGGGAGGCCCTGGGACTGTTGCCCCATCCTCTCAGCCAGTGATTGATCCAGGTTCACAGTCATTCTGCAGGTACGACATCGTTACTAAACCAGAAACCAGAAAGCAGTTGTTGGTTGTGTTGATCATTGTACATTGCCAGAAATAGTGCCCATAGTTGAATAACCTCTGAAATTTCCTCTTCTCCTTGATCTCAGCACCCTTTCTGAAATAGGAAGGCCTGCTTTCCTCCTCCCTCTTGATTGTCATTGCCATTTCCCTAGGCACTGTCAGCAAAACTGCTATGCAAGCTGGGGCCTGGGCAGAGGGAGCTTGTGGAAGAGCTGCATCTCTGCCTTCATCAGAAAGAGCAGATCATAGAGGAACTCCTCAGTGACAAGAGCCGGCAGACTGTGGAGCAAATGGCTGAGCTTCAGGAGTTGCTTCAAGCTGTCCACACCAGAGAGCAGCAGAGTTGTGTAAGTGGGCAGCTGTGCACTGGGGTTGGCACTCTTCTCTTGGGCTTTCTATGCCAATCTCTCCCAGATGCATCTGCAGGCGTCTCTGTCTCAGCAAGAGAGACTCAGTGGTTGGGGAGGTGGCACTCCTGCATGGCTACAATGGCTACATTCTCCCTCTGCTTCCGGAGGTAATATGTCTCTGGAAACCAGATGCTGGGACTCAGAAGTGGGGAGGATGCTGTTGCCCTCAGGCCGTTTCCAGGCCTCCCATGGGCATCAGGTGGGTCTCCGCGAGAGGAGGATGCTGAATGGCCCTTTGGCCTCATCCCTCGGGTTTTTTCTTATGCCCTCAGGTTCTTCTGTCTAGTATGTTTCCTTCTTTGTGTATTCTGTTTAGGAGTCTTTCCATATCAAATATTTCATAGAATCATAGAATCCTAGAGTTGGAAGAGACCACAAGGGCCATCGAGTCCAACCCCCTGCCAAGCAGGAAACACCATCAGAGCACTCCTGACATATGGTTGTCAAGCCTCTGCTTAAAGACCTCCAAAGTAGGAGACTCCACCACACTCCTTGGCAGCAAATTCCAGTGTCGAACAGCTCTTACTGTCAGGAAGTTCTTCCTAATGTTTAGGTGGAATCTTCTTTCTTGTAGTTTGGATCCATTGCTCCGTGTCCGCTTCTCTGGAGCAGCAGAAAACCTCACGCTTGGGCTCTCATTACAGGCTAGGGATTCTGTGAGCGCACTCCCCACCCTGCTGAGTTGCTGGATGTGGTCTCTGAGGGGATGTTGGAGGCTTGGCATCCACACCCAATCTGCCTTGTCTGGTGTGGCTCAGGCTCGCAGTTGCCCCAGAGCCCATGGAATCCTACCTCAGATTATATCTGGTTCAGTCCATGTGGCAGGGTGTGCTTTTGATCTGTGGTGTACTTTTGATCTGGGCAGGAGTACACTGATCTAGAGCAGTGTTTTTCAACCACTGTTCCGTGGCACACTGGTGTGCCGCGAGATGTTGCCTGGTGTGCCGTGGGAAAAATTCGAAAGATTTAAAAAAAATAAAAAAGTCAAATTTTCGCCCACTAGGCGGGCGCCGGACTGTGTCCACCCTATTTTCCATCCGTCCTGGGTGGGGGTCAGATCGGATGGGATCGGATGAGAGCGGACAGGCGGTCCGCTCTCATCCGATTCCCCATAGAGAGCAGCGGGGCTCTGACATCTCCCTCTCCGCACACAGTGCGGAGACGGAGCTGTCATCCGCCGGCTCAGCGGGGATCAGCGAATCGATCCCCGCTGAGCAGAGAACGGTCCGCAACGTTCGATTCCAGCCAGAATATCAGCTTTGTGTTCAGCCAAACAGGCCCAGGTTGCGCACTGAATAAAGTATTTTATAATTTTTCATATTTCTGTTTACTTACTATTTCATAATAAAGTAATTATAAAATACTTTCTTTGTGTTTATTTGATTCCTATTCAAGAGAATTACTTTATATATAGTCAATATAGGCACAGAGTTAAATTTTTTAACATTTTCTATTGGTGGTGTGCCTCGTGATTTTTTTTCATGAAACAAGTGTGCCTTTGCCCAAAAAAGGTTGAAAAACACTGATCTAGAGTCTACACTGCTGGGTGAAACTGCCACCTCTCCCGAGTCCCTCTGCCACCAGTGCCTGGCTGCAGCTTGTTTCTGCCTCAGTGGCAGAGGGACTCGGGAGCAGCAGTGGTTTCACTCGCAATATACCACCAGGAAGAGCCGCCTTCACGGTTGGCCCTCATACCAGTCCTGGGTGATGTATGAGTACTGCCCAGAGTGGCTGGGACAACCCAAGCAGATGGGCAGGGTACTACTACTACTACTATTATCATCATTATCATTATCATTGTCAGATATCTTCTGAGAAAATGGCACGGGCTTTAATAGAAAGAAGTTGTGAGCTGCAAGATTTACGTCAGCAACTGCAGGGCCAGCTTTCACAAGAGAAGATGGAAGCTTCCACTGCCCATCTCCTACAGAAGGATGACTCGGAAGTAAGAATGTGCTTCTGTGAGAGAACATTCCCTCCCAGAGGTTGGCCTGAGAGGGGGAGGGGAAGGCCTGCTTGGAAAGAAAAGGGGTGAGGAAATGGAGGTCCACGCTGCAATAATCTGTGCCCTCAGCAGACTCTTCCATCTTCAGCGGTGCTCAGCCTCAGCCTCCAGTGCCGCTTGTGCTCAGGGCTTAGGAATCAAGTGGGGAAATGGTTGCATGGTGGCCTGGCCTGCAAGCCCAGGACCATATGGAGAGAAATGGTTTCTAATCATGCATTTAGCACCACATCTAGCTTGGCCCTATGTGTGCAGTTTTAAAGCAAAGTGTTTTCAGAGCAGAGCCCTAAAGTCTTTCCTAAAGGAAAGAAATGAGAGCAATGTTGAAGTGAGTGAGCAGAATTGGTGCTTCTCAGAGGGAGAAAACAGACTGTGAGCAAACACTGTAGTTTCTCATTGTTCAACTTTGGAGTTGAAAACTTTATTCAAACTCTCAAGGCCTATGAAATATCAGTGAAATAATGTGTATATTCATGTTCTTAGGCACTGAGGCAAGGAAGCCCAAGCAAGAGCCCCGCTCCCACGACATCTGAGAAGGGAGGTGGCCATTTCAACGTGGAGAAAGGTTGGTCCATAAGCAGCTTCCATTCAGTTTAACCCTTGGCCACCCAGAACGTTTGCTGGCAGCAGTGGCGTAGCGTGGGGGGTGCTAGGGGGGCAGGACGCACCGGGCGCAACATCTGGGGGGGGCACACTCGCTGCCTCTGGAGTCGCCGAAGAGCCTCGCGCGCAGGCTGTAGCAGAGCCGCATGTCTCGCGGAACCGACGAGCTGTGCGCGCGTCCCGGCTGAAGGCGCCCGGCAGGCAGCGGCTCTCAGCGCTTGCCGCGGAGGACGCGCCAGGCAGCCCCTCCTCACAGCCCCGCCTCCGCCGCTGCTGCTGCAGCTGCTGGGCCGTTGCATTTTCCTCGCCTCTCTGCCCCCCTCCTCCTCCGGGCAAGCGGCGTCGTTTGGGTGGCAGCGCCAGCGGCAACTCGCAGGTTAGGGGTTGGGGGGGCGCAAATTACGTGCCTTGCCCCGGGTTAGGGGGCGCAAATTACTTGCGTTGCCCTGGGTGCTGACAACTCACGCTACGCCGCTGGCTGGCAGGAACAATTCAGCTGCTTCTGCTGCACATGACCTCTAAGCCCACGGCTGCTTGTCAGGGAGACGGAGCTCTGTGCTTTGCCTGCAGGGGCCCTTGGCTCCTCCAGGGAACTGCCCCTGCCTGAGCACCCTGGACAGGTGCTGCCTGTCATTGTAGTCCAGGGCTGGGGAGCCTTTTGCCCTCCAGGTGTTGCTGGGACTCGCAACTCCCATCAGCCCAGCCACCATGACCAGTGTTGGCAGCTGTAGTCCACTGCACTAGGTTTAATTTGGTGCACAGCACCCTCCTGTGTCCTGAAGGAAAGTCACCTGGCTTTGAGACTGCCTTTTTGGCACCGGGTGAAAGCTTTTTTACTAGTCCAGGGTTTCTTTGGGGAGAGGGGAGGGGAGCAGCTGACCTGTTAATCTCTGTTGCTAATAATGAATATGATTCTGTTCTCCCATTATTTATTTATTTTGCTTTGTTCTTATTAATTTTTATTAATTTACTTTGTCTCCTGTTCTCTGCTGATCTAGGAGTTTCTTTGGGAATGCCCTAAATAAATAAAGCTGAATCAGCATGTGATTATATAGTTGCATGCATCTTTCTCTCTGTGTGTATTCATTTAAAAAAAAACTTTTGGGAGGAAAGTGGGATCCTTAACTCTTTTTACTCTGGTTGTTTTTCAACTGAAATTTCCCCTTCACCTCCAGGTTTTTCTCTCCACAGGGATTGCACCGCTTTTGATTTTTAAAGTTGTGAGACGGGGTAAGAGGTATGTGATCCCAGCTTAACATTGTTCTGCCTTCTCTCCAGGAGCTTGGGAGGCAACTGCTGGACTTGAGGAAGAGCTTACTGGTGCCAAAGAACAGCTTGAGCTTTTGACACAAAAGGAGAAGGAAAGCAGAGTGAGTCTGAGTCAAGGTATTGAGGAACAGAGGCCCCTGGCAGCACAACCAGCATGCCCATGTGCTGCCTGCTGAGCGGGAAAGGAAGGGCTGTAGTTCTGGGCAGTTCTCCTAGGGAAGGATGCCATGTGCCAGCCGACAGACAGCATGAGAAACATTTGCCACATCCTCATGTGGCACTTCTCTCCCTTGCCTTCTCTTTGCTGTTACTGGCTCTCGTTTCTCTTCTCCACAGTTGGAACTTGCTGCTCTTCAGTCTGTCCTGGTCTCCCAAGAAGAGGAGCTACAGGTTCAAGCTTCTGATGTTGAATCTCTGACGAGAAGCATCCAGATAAAAGAAGAACTCATAAAGGTGGGACAAAAGGGCCCTGACTCTGGTTCTCTCTGGCTGCAGAGATCTGTGTGTATAGTTTAGTATATGATTTAACACTGGCAGCAGAAAACCTTTGGTTAAATGCAAAATTATAAGAAGCAGCAGAATCTTTTAATATGAAGCAGGTTTGGTTTGTTTAGTCACAGGCTGCCTTTGGGATGTTGCAAATGAAAGACCTGTGTTGGGTTTTTCATTCAGGGCTTCCCATTCCAGATGTACTCCACACTTTAATGATGTGGAAGATCTCTTGACTGGAAGCTGGTGGTAGACGCATGGCCAGGGCCATGACGGCACTTTTCCATTCTCCAAGTCACTCTCTCCTTGACTTCCAGGACTTGCAAATGCAGCTGGTTGACCCTGAAGAAATGCCAGTAGTTGAGCGACTTTCCCAGGAAGTGTTGATGCTTCAGGAAAAGGTAGCCAAGATGGAACAGCAAGGACAGGAAGTTGCTGAAAACAGAAGACTGCAGGTATGGCAGAAAAGTGTCGCAGCCATGTGGTGGACACAGGCTAGTTAGATTTATGTCTGTTTCCTGCTCCTCAAAGTTGCTCAGAGTTACCTATGTAGGCTTTTCTCACAACAGCACTGTGAGACTACAGTGAGAGGGTGACTGGCTGAAAAGGACTGTGAACTTCCTGAGCAGGCATTTAATCCCCAAACGGCAGTCTAAGGGCAGCCCTCTGTTGATTGCACTTCACAAACTCAGAGTAGACCCACTGAAATTAAGGGGTCTATTTCTCTGTCTGTGGGAAATTGGAGGCTTTCCTCCTTTGCAAAAAACTCTGATATCAGCACCATTAAAAGCAGGCTTGGTTGAAGTATGTGGAGTGGTACCCCTGCATCTGCCTTCGGTCAAGATCTTCCTCAGGAAATAAGAGAAGCAAGCGGCATAAATGCAGCTCAGGTCACAATCTGGCACAAGGTTGTTTTTGCTTGACTGTTAAATAGCATTAAAACACTCACGTAAGCACAAAGTGAAGGCAAATGTTTGCGCTTTCAGCTGCTGCAGGTGTTGGAGGGACTGGCAGCAGAGAAGAATCAGCTGAATGAAACCCTGAAAGCCGAAAAGCAGCTCTACAGCACTTGGGTGAAGTTTCGAGCTCATCCTGACAGGTGAGGAGATGCTCTGTTCCCCTGCCTCCAGTGCTGAGGCATTTGATGGGTAGAGGCTGGAGTTTTCTGTGTAGCTGCGACTAGAAACTCTTTCGCTTATGTTCTCTTGCTTTCCCACACCTCTTGCTGTTTGCTTGACACATCCACAAAGATTATAGGCTAGTTTAGTAAATCATAAACCCTCAAGGTGTTATTTGGAAGAACTGTTTGTATACCCAGCTTGTCAGAAGTGAGCACCTACCTTGCAGCACCACAGCTTTCCCCTGTTTTCTCTCTGTTGGCGAGAGCGTTGCTGAAAGGCAGCTGCAGGGAGTGAGGTGGTTGGTGCTTTTGAAGGAATGAGAGTAAGTGGTGAGCAGAGAGAGGGTGGTAGACCTTGGCAGAACAACTCCTAAACTGCTCCTAATCTGCTTCCCTTTCTGCATAGCCTTGCCAGCTCTCAGCATGAACAGACACTGCAGGTGGAGCTGGACCGGGTGCAGGCCATCCGTGGGCAACTGGAAGAGGCTCTTGGAAGAAGTCTGGCTCACCTGAGCAGGCTGGAATCGCTGGATGGCATTGGAGGTGGGGAACAGGAGCGTGTGACAGTCCTGCCCAAGCATGCCTTCTGAGCTCTGGCCGTCACACTGTCGCTAGCGCAGAGCAAGCCTGTCTTGATGCTGGGAGGCTGAGAAGGGCTTGCTGGAACCCATGTATGCGTCATTCATGTTCCTGGTACAATCTTGCCAGGGAGATTGTATAATAGATTTTGGCAGCCAATAATTCCTTTCTAGTGGCTCCCCGTCACCTCTTCCCCCATTTGGCTGAATAAAGATTCTCCCATCCCTGCTCCCTCAGAATCTGTGTTAATTGTTCTGTGCCATACCAAACATGCATTTGTCATAGAGGGTTTTGTTTTGTTTTGTTTTCAAAAGCCCCAGTTCCCTGTGTTTTCACCCACTAACTCCACAAAGCTATTTATTAATTAAATTATTTAAAAGCAGACTTCTCATAACAACTCACAGGGATAAGCATAACATCAATGGAGGCAGGCCAGTCTGGGTGGGGAGTTGCATGTTGCTTCATTGTGATGATTTATGTGAATTGTTCCCTGGCTAACCTTGGGGAGTCTCTTATTTGGACCTTGATTTTGCATCTCAATTCTGGCACAATTCCTGTACTGCCATGCTAAGTAATGCACAGTGGAATAATAATAATAATAATAATAATAATAATAATAATAATAATAATAATAATAATAGAATCATAGAGTTGGAATAGACCACAAGGGCCATCGAGTCCAACCCCCTGCCAAGCAGGAATAATAATAATAATAACAATAATAATAATAATAATAATAATAATAATAATAATAATAATAATAATAATTAATAAATAAATAGATTAGATAGATAGATAGTTGGATGGATGGATAGATAGATAGATAGATAGATAGATAGATAGATAGATAGATAGATATCCTGCCATTCCCAGCCGAGGCTAGGCTCAGAGTGGCTAACATCATAAAAACAACACAATAAGCATAAAAACAGACAACAATTAATTAAAATACATCTTAAAATTAATTTAGACAAGTTAAAATCCAGGCAATTGAGAGTGGTTAATAATTGCCAGGACCAACTGTTTCCACTGATCATACAAGGACCTTTGAGTGGGTTGGAGGCCTCCTTCGGGCTTGTTTTATACAAACGAAAGTACCGTATTTTTCGCCCCATAAGACGCACCGGCCCATAAGACGCACCTAGATTTTAGGGGGGGAAATAAAGGAAAAATTTTTTATTTCCCCCCCAGGTGCGCTGCGCTACACCAGGAGCTTGGGGCGTGCGGAGCTCAGCGCGCCCCAAGCTTCTGCGTGCCGGCAAGGTCTCCGCTAGCGTGGGAGAGCCGGGCGCCTCTCCCAGGGCTAGCGGACCCCTGCGCTAATCCAGAAGCTTGGGGCAAGCTGAGGTCAGCGCGCCCCAAGCTTCTGCGTGCCAGCAAGCAGTCCGCTGCCGCCCCAAGTCTCCCGCACCCGGCAGGAGGTCCCGCTGGGTGCGCGAGGCTTGGGGCGGCAGCGGACTGCTTGCGCGCACCTAGAAGCTTGGGGCTTGCTGAGCTCAGCGCGCGCCAAGCTTCTGCATGCCGGCAAGCAGTCCGCTGCTGCCCCCAGCCTCCCGCACCCGGCAGGAGGTCCCGCTGGGTGCGCGAGGCTTGGGGCGGCAGCGGACTGCTTGCGCGCACCTAGAAGCTTGGGGCTTGCTGAGCTCAGCGCGCGCCAAGCTTCTGCATGCCGGCAAGCAGTCCGCTGCCGCCCCCAGCCTCGCGCACCCGGCAGGAGGTCCCGCCGGGTGCGCAAGGCTTGGGGCGGCAGCGGACTGCTTGCGCGCCCCTAGAAGCTTGGGGCGTGCTGAGCTCAGCGCGCGCCAAGCTTCTGCATCCCGGCAAGCAGTCCGCTGCCGCCCCAAGTCTCCCGCACCCGGCAGGAGGTCCCGCTGGGTGCGCGAGGCTTGGGGCGGCAGCGGACTGCTTGCGCGCACCTAGAAGCTTGGGGCTTGCTGAGCTCAGCGCACGCCAAGCTTCTGCATGCCGGCAAGCAGTCCGCTGCTGCCCCCAGCCTCCCGCACCCGGCAGGAGGTCCCGCTGGGTGCGCGAGGCTTGGGGCGGCAGCGGACTGCTTGCGCGCACCTAGAAGCTTGGGGCTTGCTGAGCTCAGCGCGCGCCAAGCTTCTGCATGCCGGCAAGCAGTCCGCTGCCGCCCCCAGCCTCGCGCACCCGGCAGGAGGTCCCGCCGGGTGCGCAAGGCTTGGGGCGGCAGCGGACTGCTTGCGCGCCCCTAGAAGCTTGGGGCGTGCTGAGCTCAGCGCGCGCCAAGCTTCTGCATCCCGGCAAGCAGTCCGCTGCCGCCCCAAGCCTCCCGCACCCGGCAGGAGGTCCCGCCGGGTGCGCAAGGCTTGGGGCGGCAGCGGACTGCTTGCGCGCCCCTAGAAGCTTGGGGCGTGCTGAGCTCAGCGCGCGCCAAGCTTCTGCATCCCGGCAAGCAGTCCGCTGCCGCCCCAAGCCTCCCGCACCCGGCAGGAGGTCCCGCCGGGTGCGCAAGGCTTGGGGCGGCAGCGGACTGCTTGCGCGCACCTAGAAGCTTGGGGCGTGCTGAGCTCAGCGCGCGCCAAGCTTCTGCATCCCGGCAAGCAGTCCGCTGCCGCCCCAAGCCTCCCGCACCCGGCAGGAGGTCCCGCTGGGTGCGCAAGGCTTGGGGCGGCAGCGGACTGCTTGCGCGCCCCTAGAAGCTTGGGGCGTGCTGAGCTCAGCGCGCGCCAAGCTTCTGCATCCCGGCAAGCAGTCCGCTGCCGCCCCAAGCCTCCCGCACCCGGCAGGAGGTCCCGCCGGGTGCGCAAGGCTTGGGGCGGCAGCGGACTGCTTGCGCGCCCCTAGAAGCTTGGGGCGTGCTGAGCTCAGCGCGCGCCAAGCTTCTGCATCCCGGCAAGCAGTCCGCTGCCGCCCCAAGCCTCCCGCACCCGGCAGGAGGTCCCGCCGGGTGCGCGAGGCTTGGGGCGGCAGCGGACTGCTTGCGCGCACCTAGAAGCTTGGGGCGTGCTGAGCTCAGCGCGCCCCAAGCTTCTAGGTGCGGGCAAGCAGTCCGCTGCCGCCCCAAGCCTCGCGCACCCGGTGGGACCTCCTGCCGGGTGCGCGAGGCTTGCAGACACTCGCCGGAAGCAGGGGGAGCCCTCCAGAGGGCTCCCCGTGCTTCGGGCGACAGGCTGCCGCCCCAAGCCTCGCGCACCCGATGGGACCTCCTGCCGGGCGTGCGAGGCTTGCAGGCATTCGCCCCATAAGACGCACCCCGATTTCCCCTTCATTTTTGGAGGGGAAAAAGTGCGTCTTATGGGGCGAAAAATACGGTAAGTCAAACCACATCCTGCCCAAAGGCCTTGCAGAACAGCTCCATCTTGCAGGCCCTGTGGAAAGATGTCAAATCCTGCAGGGCCCTGGTCTCTTGTGGGAGAGCATTTCACCAGGCCGGGGCCACAGCCGAAAAGGCCCTGGCTCTAGTCAAGGCCAGTCTAATTTCCCTAGGGCCCGGGATATTCAAGGTGTTGTTATTTGCAGACTGTAAGGTCCTCCATGGGGCATACAAGAAGAGGCGGTCCCGTAGGTACAAGGGTCCTATGCCATATAGGGCTTTAAAGGTTAAAACCAGCACCTTTAATCTGATCCTGTACTCTACTGCAGTGTTTCCCCACCTTTTTTGGGCAACGGCACACCTGTTTAATCAAAAAAATCTCGCGGCACACCACCATTACTGCCCCGTGACGTCAGCGCGCAGCGTCACGCCGGGAGGGACGCACAAAAGTGAAAGTTTTCACTTTTTTCCCCTCCCCCTTGCCGGGGAACCTCCAAGCTTTGGGGGTGGGGGTGGGGAGGCAGCAGAGCGAGGGACTGAGGGACGGCGGCAGCTGAGGCGGCGGCGGCTGTTGTGGTGGTGGCGGCGATAGCGGGCGGAGGAGGGGGCGGCGGCGGGAGTTGCTGCTGCTGTTGTTGCTGCTGCTGCCCGGACATGCCGGCCTCCTCCTCCTCCGCTGTCTCGCGCTCCTCCATTTGCACGCGCTGCCCCGCCGCTCGGCACCACCACCGCGGAGCTGCCCCCAGCTCGACGCGGATCCTCGCCGCCGCCGCCTCTCACCGCCCGACTCGCCCGCCTCCCTCCCACGGCACACCAGCCGATGTCTCACGGCACACTAGTGTGCCGCGGAACACCGGTTGGGAAACACTGCTCTACTGGGAGCCAGTGCAGCTGGTATAGCACTGGGTGAATGTGATCCTGCAGCAAAGACCCCGTAAGGAGTCTTGCCGCGGCATTCTGCACCCGCTGGAGTTTCTGTGTCGGTTTCAAGGGCAGCCCCACATAGAGTGAGTTACAGTAATTAAGCCTGGAGGTGACTGTCGCATGGATCACAGCGGCTAGGTCAGGACGAGAGAGGTAAGGGACCAACTGCTTAGCTTGGCAGAGATGAAAAAATGCTGCCTTTGTTGTAGCTGCAACCTGCGCCTCCATGGAAAGGGAGGCATTGAAGATTACACCCAAACACTTGACGGAAGGCGCTGGCACTAGTTGCGCCCCTGCAAGGGATGGGAGTTGGCCAGCCAAAGGACCTCTGTCTTTGAAAGAAGACCTGTGAACAGGCGTCTCACCCAGGGCAGCTTCATAAAACATCAGCCTATGCACATTTAAAGTCCTGTCAGAACAGCTGTGAGGAGTTACCTTCACTTGCAGGATTCAGCCCAAATTTGGCTTTTGGTGGGTCCTAAGTTTAGCTAGATCCTGAGTGCATTCACAGAGACGGAAGGCAAGCCTTCAACCCTGGACTGACATGGCTGGTAAAGATTGCTGTGGATTCAGGTGGCTAAGGGGCTGTGAACCCCTGCCCAGTCAGTCAGCAAACATTATGTTCCATTTCCCCCAAAGAACCCATGGATCTAATGGAAATGGTAGGCCGGTATTGGCTTTGAAGTGGCATTCTATAAAGACAACATGTTACTTACCCTGAATTAACTCCCTTCATGCTTTGTAATGAGGTTGCTAATACCTCCAACTTGGAATAGTCAACTTCCAAGATGCTTTGCTTTTGCTGTTCCTTGGTGCAGTACTTTAATGTGTGGGCAATGAGCTAGAAGATTAAGCCTCTCTGCCTACTTTTTATGACAGCGAAAACTAGAAAATTCCCAGTATAGGGCCCGTGTTTACCAGTTACTGGAGACAACAGAGGAGAGCTGCTTTCCTTTATGCCCTACTTGTCAGCTGCTAGGAGCATCTGGCTGGCAAATGCTGGAAATGGACAGACTTTATTGCTCTGCTTCAGCACCAGAAAAAGCAAAAACTTCCTGGTACGTAAACACTAGATCAAATATTTCTCTTGGTATCAGTTCTCATTACTGAAGGCAGACCCAGAGGCCACAGAGGTGGACACTTCATCATTCCACTAGATTTGGAACTTTTCTTTGTCGCTCAACCATAATGCTGGCATTATTTATTATTGCTGCTGTTTTGTGTCTCACTTGAGAAGCAGATGCTGAAACTCTGATTGCAATCTTACATACCAAGAATAAGTGCCATTGGGTTCACTGGTGCTTGTGTCTGGGTGGATGTGTATCAGATTGTGCGGTGAATCGTACTTTTTCAGTGCTTAACTAGGAAAAGAGCCAGTGGCTCCTCATTGTCATTGTGAGTGTAACTGGGTAGCACACCACCTGTGGAATGCAAGCAGCCAGTCATTGTCCCGTGTTCAGCTAGGAGTTGGGAGAGTGCTCCTAAATCCTTGTGTATCATGGAGTGTTTACTTGCTTTTTGTATGTTCTATATTGAAGTAGGTTCCTAGCCCTCATACTTGCTGGAGTAGGACTAAAAATGAGAGTAAATCCTGCTAAAGATGCCAGGGAAACAAGCTCAGATCTTGTGCTTTGAAGTAGGAGTTTCTAAACCATTTTGGAAAGGGCTGTTCCGTTTTAGGTTAGTTGAGGAAGAAAAACAGGCTTGGATCCTGAGAGCAGTTACCGTATTTTTCGCTCCATAGGACGCTCCTGACCAAAAGACGCACCAAGTTTTTAGAGCAGGAAAACAAGAAAAAAAATCTGACTCAAATTTTGTACTAAACTATTTAAAACAGCAAAGTGTGTGGCTCCTGTCCACTTTGCTGCTTTAAAGCGAGCCATGGTATATAATGATGAGAATGGAAAAAGGACACATTCCATTATAATGTAGCTGTTTTCATTATCACTGGGAAGTTAGTATTGGCAGCAGTCACAAAAACTAAAATTTGAGCATTTTACTGTTATTAATCAAGAATATTAATAGTCAGGGAGAGAAACCAGGGCTGTGCAAATGAGAAGTGCTTGGAGTATGGAGGAACAGCAAAAAGATGATGATGATGATGATGATGATGATGATGATGATGATAATGATAATAATAATAATAATAATAATAATAATAATAATAATAATAATAATAATAATAATAATAATATATTATTTATACCCCGCCCATCTGGCTGGGCCTCCCCAGCCACTCTGGGCGGCTTCCAAAAGAATATTAAAATACTGTGAAGCTAAAGATCAAATGATTGTGCTCCAGTTCCTAAATCTCTGAAGTTTTCTCAAAACAGGCATGGTTGTTTTGAAAGGAAGATTCAAAATGGAGTGACTGAGCAAAGAACAGAGGAGGAAAAGAGGGCAGATAAATAGCTTCCATTCAATACCAAGAGAACACAATGTTTTTGGTTTAGTATAGGTGGACTGTACTTGTAAGAATTTGTATAATGAATTATAGAGTTGGAGTGGAATATCAGAGCCTCTTTTCAGCAGTAAAGATTAGCTACTAGGAACATGGTCCACACACACAGGATGTCTGGTTATAGCTGTGCAGTTTAAACTGTTCCTGAGCCAGATACCTGCTCTGTTTTAGCTGAAATTACTATTACTGGTTTGTGGAGATGCTTTGCATGTATTTATGACTATTTCCCCAAAACTGCTACTTGAAGAAATCCCCAAACTTACTATTTTTAAACTTCAAATGGAGCTCAGAATCCAGTTAGGCAATCCTTTGCAGCTGAATTAGGAGGCACTGAGAGACAGCAATTTGCTGCTCCCCACCCCACCCCAGGAGCACACAGCCTTCTCTCTGCTTGCAAACCTTGCAAACCTTGTCCGGACTTCAGGGGAAAGCAAAGTCTGTAGGCAGAGCAGTGTAGCTCCCCACCCCCAAAAAGCACCCCAGCAGCACACAATCTTCCCTCTGCTTGCAAACCTTGCAAACCTTGTCGGGACTTCAGGGGAAAGCAAAGGCTGTAGGCAGAGCAGTGTGGCTCCTCCCCCCACCCCCAAAAAGCACCCCAGCAGCACACAGCCTTCCCTCTGCTTGCAAACCTTGCAAACCTTGTCGGGACTTCAGGGGAAAGCAAAGGCTGTAGGCAGAGCAGTGTAGCTCCCCACCCCCACCCCCACAAAGCACCCCAGCAGCACACAATCTTCCCTCTGCTTGCAAACTTTGCAAACCTTGTCGGGACTTCAGGGGAAAGCAGAGGCTGCCGGTAGAGCCGCGTGGCTCCTCCCCCCACCCCCAAAGAGCAGCCTGGGAGCGCACAGCCTTCCCGCTGCTTGCAAACCTTGTCGGGACTTCGGGGAAAGCAGAGGCTGCGGGCAGAGCACCGTGGCTCCTCCCCCCACCCCCAAAGAGCAGCCCAGGAGCATAGGACAACAGCGATTTGGCTCCAGGGAACACACATTCGCTCCATAAGACGCACAGACTTTTTCCCTTACTTTTTAGGAGGGAAAAAGTGCGTCCTATGGAGCGAAAAATACGGTAACTTATGGAAATTCACAGAAGAGAAATTTCCTCTTCCTTCCCTTTGCCCCTTTCCTATATCATTCTGAACACTATAGGGTGGGGGGGGGGCTGCAGGGGGAGAAGCCCCAATAGGACTTGCATTCTAATGTAAGTTAAAGTCTATGGAAGGACTGTGTCCAACCCTCCAGAGCGGCGGCTTTGGCGTGGGGAGAAGTCGGCTACCAGGGCAGGGAGCTGGGCCTGGAAACTTCCTTTTTCTGAGCTTAAGTTCCCTTCGGATCCAAACCACAGGGTTCCTTCAGCTTAGGGCAAGAGCCTTGTTGTGAAGCAAGGGGCCCCTGGTCAGTCCAAGCCTTTTAATTAAAACGTGCCTAATATTGAAAGCCTGTTTTTCTCATTCATGGAATTATAGAAGAAACTGGGAGCCCTTCTGCTCTGCACAAGTAGATGTTACACTGGGAATCAGCCAGTGGTTAAAATAAAAATAAAAAGTAGGACATGGGAGGAAGGGTGAGACTTCCATGAGGGCCAGAGTCGGGGAGAAAAGAGTTAAACCTCTCCTCCCTTTACACAGCGGTTCTGGCAGTAATCACTTTCCCATACCTACTATTTTGTTTTTAAACCATGCTGGCACCTAGCTTTGTCCTAAGTTGTGGATTCATTTGCCATCCTAGGGCAATTCTATTGCTAACTTGTGAATATATGTATTTGCCAGGAGGTTTCTCTGTTTACAGTACAATCACAATTTACTTGGGTTTACCGTAATATGTGCAGTTTCAGCTTTATGTGTTTGAAGTGTGGCTGGTTGAAAGGCGGAGAGTTTAAAAGTGCTTTTTGTGCAGGTTTTCCAGGTGTGGAGAGGGCCTTTAAGCTCTCTGCCTTATTGGGGGGGGGGGTGCAGACCTGCTTGGTGTGCCAGCTCTGGAAGGCAAGATGGCTGGCGCGGGGGGCATTTCTAAGGGGGCGCTTTGACTTGGGTGTATTTTGTGTCTATGTGCCATCTCCAGAACTTAATTCCCATACAAGAGGTGATTGTACTGCATCTCACTCCTGGTTTTCTCCTGCCTGACCTTGATGTGTCACCCCTTCCTCAGAGCTATTTACAGGCTGGCAGGGCCTAAACTTGTTATGCCTCCCATTTGTTTACTGGGCTGCTTTTTATGAACAGGGGCTCACAAGGTTCCATCTAAGACTTCTTCTGCCCAGGAAGCTTGTTGTTTTTGACTAACAACACATGGAAGCAAACTTAAGTTTGCAGATATTTGTGTCATCCACACCCATTCGTTACGAGGCAGAATTAGCTGTGGCTTTCTGTTGCATGTACTGTGGCTGGCAAACCCAGATTTGTCCTCTCTGATACAGGCGAGAGGTGAGCTTTGGCTTGAATGATTTCCCACAAAGTGGCTCTCTTAATGTAGACACCTCCCCCCCCCCCGGCAATTGTCCCCCTGCCTCCTACGCCAGTCATCTAGTTACCTGTTACTTTCTTTGAACTTTGAACTTCTACAACTTTGCCTTTGGAGTGTCATCCTGGGGTCATTCCACGCCAAATCACCTGGTGCCACGACTCAGATTTTCTTCCAAAAAATAATTATGTGTAGATACCTATGATATCTACAAAAATTTTATTTTTAAAGATTTTTTGGTCCAAAATTGGGCGCAGGAGAATTTAATTTTTTTTCCCACGCGATTTAGGGTAGTGCAATTTCTGTGTCCGTTTAGAAAAAAAAATCCTGTTTTGCTTATTTTTCAACCAATTGGGCTTATTTTGGTATCAAAATAAAGCTAATTGTGGTCTCTTCAAAATAAGGTATAAAAATGGTATTAACTGCCACAAAAAGGGTCACTGACCATTCAAAGTGAATTTTTGTCATTTTATTCCCGGAAGGTTCAATAAGCCCTAGAGCACAAACGACAACTAACACATGTGTGATGGGATGATGAGCTGCTTGTGCGTAAAATCCCTGTCCCTCAGAGTTTGGTGAAGTCCGCAAACCTCTGTCTGGAACGGAGCCCCTTAATCATGGCTCCGTCAGTTGCTGGCAGATTCCGACAGTGGTTGCTTGCGGAATCTCTTCCAACATAAAAGCTCCTTAACGGAAACACGTCTTCTCATCCCGGTGGACACATTCTCCGCATTGTTGTAGGCAAATTCCGCCAGCGCTAACTTCTTTACCCAATCATTCTCTCTGTCATTGACATAACACCTCAGGTATTGCTGGAGGATACCGTTTGCTCTTTCCGCCTGCCCGTTGGTTTCAGGGTGCCGGGCAGTCGAAAAATTGACCTCTACGTGCAGTAAGCTCATGAGCTTCCTCCAGAACCTGGAGGTAAATTGTTTCCCTCTGTCTGAGACCACCCTCAAGGGGGCGCCATGCAACCTAAAAATGTGCTCTACAAACAATCTCGCTGTCTCTTCCGCCGTGACTGCATGCGAGCAGGCTACAAAGTGGCACATCTTTGTTAATAGGTCTACTACGACCATGATGGCTGTTTTCCCCTTGGACTTTGGCAGATCGGTCATAAAATCTATCGACACTGCCTCCCATGGTCGTTCTGGTGTGGGTAACGGTTCTAACAACCCCGCCGGCGCCCGCCTCTCCCCTTTGGCTCGCTGGCATTGGTCACACCCTCGTACATACTCCCGTACATCTTCCCTCACCTTGGGCCACCAAAATTCCCTGGTGACCAACCACATGGTTTTGTGTTGCCCAAAATGCCCCGCTGTGGGGCTGTCGTGCAACTGCTTGAGTACTCTCCCCCTCAATTCTCCTTCGGGTATATACAGTGCCCCTTTGTAATACAATGCCCCGTTTCTTTCCTCAAAACCTCCGGGTTTCTCTCCCTCCCTCCTGAGACCTCTGAGCTTATCCTGGGTGTATTCACCATTCTCCGTTCCCTCTACCAGTTCTCTTTGCCCCACCAATGCCGCCCCACACACCCAGCAGTCCTCTGGGATGACATGTCTCTCTTCGGGTGCTCCCTCCCCCTCCAAATATTCAGGTTTACGTGAGAGAGCGTCCGCCCTAACGTTTTCTGGGCCTGGCACGTAACAAATTTCAAAGTGGAATTTGGAGAACTCCTGGGCCCATCTCACTTGCCGTTGGTTGAGTACTCGTGCCGTTCTCCAATACTCTAGGTTCTTGTGGTCAGTGCACACTTGCACCTTATGTTGTGCGCCAATTAACAGGTGCCTCCATCTTCGGAACGCTTCGTGAATGGCGAGTAGTTCTCGGTCATACACCGTGTAGTTCCTCTCGGATTTGTTCAGCTTTCGCGAGAAAAAGGCACACGGTCTCCACTCCGGCTTCTCCTTCCCAGGCTGCAGAAGCACCGCCCCTACCGCCCGGTCCGATGCGTCTGTCTCTACTCTCATCGGTTTTTGTAAATCCACATGCAGGAGCTGTTCTTCAGAAGCGAACGCCCTTTTCAGTTCCTCGAATGCTCGCTCCGCCTCCGCCGTCCAAACATATTTCCTCTTACTGCTGAGACAGTCAGTAATGGGAGCCGTCAAGTGGGCAAAGTTTCTGATGAACTTCCGATAGAAGTTTCCAAACCCTAGGAATCTCTGCACATCCTTCTTCGTTTTCGGTGTCTTCCATTCCAGCACCGCCTGGACCTTGCCTGGATCCATGGCCAATCCCTTGTCTGACAAGTGGTACCCCAGGAATTCCACCTCCTTGGTATGAAACTGACACTTCTCCAGTTTCACCCACAGCTGATTCGCTTGCAGTTTGCCCAACACTTCCCTGACGTCCCTTACATGCTGCTCCTCATTCCCTGAATATACCAACACGTCATCTAAGAATGCCACGCAATTCTTGTAAAGCAAAGGTCCCAGGACGTGGTTCATAAACGATTGAAAACACGCTAAGCCTGCTTGTAGACCGAAAGGCATAACAAGGTATTCGAATGCCCCCAAAGGGGTGAACATGGTGGTTTTCCATTCATCCCCTTTCCTCATTCGTATCAGGTTGTACGCCCCCCTCAGGTCCAGTTTAGTAAAAATCTTTCCCTTCCTGACCTTTGTCAAAATGTCATCAATTCTAGGCATAGGGAAAGCCACTGGTTCTGACACTGCATTTAAGGCCCGAAAGTCCACCACAAGCCTCGGTTTGTCTGTGTTTTTTTTTATCCACAAAAAACACTGGGCTGCCACCCACTGCTCTGGACTCTCTGATAAAACCCCTCTTCAGATTTTTGTCAATGAACTCCCATAACTCCTGCATTTCCCTGTCTGACATGGCGTACAGCTTGCCTACTGGGAGCTGGGCCCCAGGGAGTAAATTGATTTGACAGTCAAAGGGTCTATGCGGAAGTAGTTTGTCTGCTTCCCTTTCGCTGAAGACGTTGCTCAGGTTGGCGTATTGTCGGGGCACCTTCCCCTTGTCCGTTACTTCCATCCCTGCTAGAGTGGCTTTGGCCCCTTCTGGAGCTTTCCCCTCTTTGCAGTGCTCTAGACAATGTGCTGACCCAAAGGAGACCACTCTCTGATGCCAGCCCACTAGCGGATCATGTAACGCTAGCCAGCTCATCCCCAAAATAATGGGAGCTCCTCCCAAGGTGGCCACATTAAACGCTATTAGCTCGGTGTGCCTTGCCACTCTCATTATCATTGGGACGGTCTGTAGGCTGACTTCTCCTCCCAACAGCTCCCTCCCATCGATCGTGGTCACCTGCAAAGGGTTGCTTAACGGGATGGTCTGTATCTGGTGTTCAGCTGCAAACTCCTTGCTCATGAAATTACAGGAGCTCCCTGAGTCCAATAGCGCCTTTATCTTTAGTGGGTGTCCGTTTGGCAGCTCTAGCAACACCTCTATCACTAGGGCGGGTTTAGGAGGTTCCGGCGTGGGCACTTTCACTGCTCTTTGGCCTGGCTGCTGTGCCCCGACGGTGGCAGCCAGGCGTTGGCTTTTACTTGCTCCTGGAGCTCTTCCTCCCTCTCCCCAACAGCTCCCGCCATCCCTTGCCATTCCTTTCTTTGGGGGCAGACTCTGGCAAAGTGACCTGGCTGTTGGCAGAGATAACATTTCCTGGCTTCTTTCCCCTCCTTCTTCCGCCCTTCACTGGGCTTTGAAACTGCGCGCACGCACGCTGTTCCAATTTCCATCGGCTCTCCTGGCGGGAAAGGTGGCTCTGGAATCTCTGGAATGCGAAACTCCCTCCAACGTTCCCCCTTCCCTTCCCGCCTCTCCAAGGCTCTCGCCTCCTGGCGTGCTCCTATGGTCAGCGCGGATTTGGTCAGCTGGTCCATAGACTCCGCCCTGGGCGCCCGGGAAAGTTCGTCTTTCACAGCCGAAGAAAGCCCTTCTTCAAAAAGCATTTGTATGGGTTCCGCCGATAGATCCCACCCCAATTTATGGATCAACATGGTAAACTCAGTCCAGTACTCACGGACGGATCGGCTCCCCTGTTTACAAGCCATTAACTGTCTGCGTACCACTCCCTGCTCAATATCGCTGGAAAACATCAAGTCCATGGCACGAAAAAACTTCCTTGTGTCCTTTAGGATGTCATTATTCGCTGCCATCAGGGGCCTAACCCAGTCTTTCGCCCCCCCCCTTCAAGATGTCCAATCACAAACGCCACTCGCGATTCCTCGTCGGGAAATTCATCAAACTGCAGATTGAGGGCGTATTGCATCTCTGTCCTAAAGGCATGATAGTTCCTGGGCTCCCCCCCAAACTTCTGCACCAATCCTGGCCCCTTTCTGGCGAGCGGGGTGGTTTTTCTCTTTTCTGCATCTTGAGCCCTCCTCTCCTCGAGCCTTGCCGTCTGCAGCGCTAGCTGGACCTCCAACACCCTGTACCTTTCTTCCAGGCTTGGACCCGCTCCAGCTCCTCCTGCTTCTCCAGTTCCGGCTGGGTTGCTCATGATGCCTTCCCCTGCACAAGCTGCTTTCAGGGACTGTCGGAATGCTGTGATGGGATGATGAGCTGCTTGTGCGTAAAATCCCTGACCCTCAGAGTTTGGTGAAGTCCGCAAACCTCTGTCTGCAACGGAGCCCCTTAATCATGGCTCCGTCAGTCGCTGGCAGATTCCGACAGTGGTTGCTTGCGGAATCTCTTCCAACATAAAAGCTCCTTAACGGAAACGCGTCTTCTGGACTCTCAGCGTGACAGTTTCCGGCAAGGAGTGGGTGTCCCTATAGGAGGTCCTGAAACCTCCCCACTGTTTTCGCTGGAAGTGTCTCTGAGCCATCCCTCCTGCTCACTTTCCCTCGGAGCTCCTCCTCTCCCCCTGCTGGTTCCCTCTTCAGCTGCTGAGTCTCTCCCAACCTCTGTGAGCCCTTCCACCTCCTGTCCTTCCGATGGCAGTTCCCTGACAACATGTATCATACTTTTTTTGTAGAATGGGTTAACCATGTACTTGTTATGTTTTAAAAATAAGGAGGGTGTTTTTTGTCATTATAAAATAAATTGATTTTGAAGTAAATTGTTTACAAAAAAAAAAAATTTGGGTACAGGTTTAAGGTCTCTCTGAGCTTGAAATAACTCACACATTTGTGAGAATAGTTAAAATAGTACCCTCCTATGTTATAATGTCATCTGATATATTTTTAAAATTAAGTTTTATTGATTAATAAAAACAAAATTCGTCTTAGAGCCCTTGTTCATTTTATTGTGCAATGATATGGTCAAAGCTATTTTGTTTCCCATACATGTAATATGGTCAATGATGCTGTTGTTGTTTTTTATAAATTTTATTGGATTTTACAATTTAATATTCAACCAAATACAGTCATACCTCGGGTTGAATGTGCTTCGGGATGAGCGAGTGCGAGTTGCGCTCCGCGGCAACCCGGAAGTAACGGAGCGCGTTACTTCCGGGTTTCGCCGCTTGCGCATGTGCAGACGCTCAAAATGACGTCACGTGCAAGCGCAGAAGCGGCGAAAAGTGACGCCTGCGTACGCAGACGTGCCGTTGCTTCTAGATGCGAATGGGGCTCCAGCACGGATCCCGTTGGCATCTAGAGGTACCACTGTAACACAATGTAACATTTGTCATATAAACAAAAAAAGGGGGGAACTCTCCCCATGACTTCCCTCAACTTCCCCTTCTGGCTTTTTAAAGATTTATTACTTCTGCTTAATTTTTGTCTTATTTAAATTCCTATCGTTTGGCTTATTGAACCTACCGTGAGAGCACGGTCGAGTATTAAAATCAGGTGATCTGGCGTGGAATGACCCCCCTACATAAAAGCTCCCAGTGTTAGTTTGCCATTGGTGGCTGCAGCCTTCATTCAGTCTCATTGCCAGCTAATGCAACATTGTGAAGCTGGAAGGACAGGGCTCTCCTGCTTTTTAGTGTAAGAGGAGGGAGAACTTTGGCAGGAAGAGACTTCCTGATACTGCAAGGAAATGGAAGTTTGTGTTGCGTGTGCCCAAATTCTCCTGTCTGTACAGTCTCTAAATCAGAGTTGCCAGTTATTCAGCTATAGTGAGGGGGGAAAGTATTTGAACCCCTGCTAAATTTTCCCGTTTGCCCTCTGACGAAGAAATGACCAGTCCATAATTTTAATGGTAGGTTTATTGTAGCTGTGAGAGACAGAATAACAACAGGGAAACCCCCAGAAACCCAGAAGACAAAAGTCAGAGATTGATGTGCATTATAATGAGTGAAATAAGTATTTGATCCCTTTGCATAAGATGACTTAGTACTTGGTGGCAAAACCCTTGTTGGCAATTACACAGGTCAGATGTTTCTTGTAGGTGGCCACCAGGTTTGCACACATCTCAGGAGATATTTTGTCCCACTCCTCTTTGCAGATCCTCTCCAAGTCAGTAAGATTTCAAGGCTGATGTGTAGCTACTCAAACCTTCAGCTCCCTCCACAGATTTTCGATGGGATTAAGGTCTGGAGACTGGCTAGGCCACTCCGGGATCTTAATGGGCTTCTTATTGAGCCACTCCTTTGTTGATCAAATACTTCCCCCCCCCCCCTGCCATCCAGTGTCTCTCGCATCAACTTGTCTTTTCCCCAGACTTGACTGGAGGTGGTGTGGTGTGGAATAGAGCAGAATGCAGGCTAGCAGCTCTGCTGAAGGCTGAAAAATGTTGGTGATTTGGCTTTGCTTGGAGTGCAAATCCCTCAATAAAACCTGAGAATGTGGCAGTCCTCTGTTGAATGAAGTATAGAGCTTTGTCCAGTGCATGTGTGCACATGCATGATTGTCACACTGGTTGTGAATGTGTTATTTGGGCAAGAATTTATATTTTCCCAGATCAGGGTTAGAAAGATGTCGCAGGCAGAGCTGCTAGGGAGGTCTGCTTGGAAATCAAGCTGCTGCTCCTTTGTGCATGGGCACCGATAATGAAACAGGGCAGTGTATTTCTAGCTCCTAAGCAGAGAACTCTTCTTCCGGTCTCTAGCCGCTCTGGAATAAGAACATTATAATGCTGCAGGAGCCAGGGAGGGGGTGTCCAAAAAGGACCGGGGAAGGGGATTCTCCAGCACTTCCGAAGCTTTTTGGCATTGTGCTATATAGTGATAAAGGGCTCACGTTCAGGGTTGGCTTCCAATGGGAACGTGAGACATCTCTTGCTATGTAGAGGAATGGGGAGAGGGGTCTAGAGAGGAAGGAAGGGCAAGGCTGTCCTCTTTCCATCTCTACCCTCACAAAACATCCAGTGAAGGAAGGGAAGGTTTTCCCTCTTCTTCCTGGGCATCTTCCTGACCTTAATCCTCATCTCCAGATTACTATAAACTGTTAAGGGGGCATTCCCACCCCCCCCATTCAGTTTCTAAAAATTATTTGATGTTTTGGGTTACTTTCTGATCTACAAACCAAGATACTTCTGCATACCTGGGGGACCCCATGGAAGCACCCCCTTTCAATACAATCATATATACAAAGACATCTAGCTTTCCTAAATTAAATCAAACATAAATAACACATTGTTTCTTTCTTCTGCCTCTTCATTACAAAGCAGTCCTTCTCAGGAGGGGCAGTGTCCAGAAATCTGGGGAATACGGGGGTAATAACTGTATTTTATTGCATTAAAAAAGTACTCCTGCTGATAAATTTCCAATGATACAGTAGACTTCTCAAGATACCAGCAATCTCATTTCAGATTTATGCATAAAGTAGCAATAAAGAAGAATTCTTTTGATGGGTTTCTCATGGCCTATTATTATTATTATTATTATTATTATTATTATTATTATTATTATTATTATTATTAATTATTAGTTTGTTAGAATAGTCTACAGTACAATTCCGTGCATGTTTACTTGAAACAAAACAGTGGCTTCAGTGGGATTTACTTGTAAATGCTCAGAGAATTATTACAGCAGTGATGCCTGATCCTACAAAAGTTTGCTCAGAGAAAAATCCTGCCAAGCTCCCTAGTTGCTCCCAGTCAGGGGTGCCAACTTGAATAAAATATTGGAGGGGGGTCAGGTAAGCCCTGCCCCACATCATCACAAGACCATTTGAATGGCAATGCCCCTCAGCTTTGGGAGGCCCTGACCACCTCAGATATTTTATTGGGGGGGGGGTAAAGGGACCTTGGCCCCCAGTAGTTGGCTCCTCTGTTCCCAGTCAAGGGTGCATAGTTCTTCAAGAGATACTGGCACACTTCTGGCTCTTGTGGAAAGAATGGGGCCAAGACTCTTCAGGGAGGTGGGAGCAGCTCCTATTGGGTAAGTGGAAGGCCAAGCCCAAATCCCCCACAAGGTTTTCCAAACCATGTGAAGCAAAGTAAAGCTCGAGAGTCAGCCAAATATTAAATGACAAGTTATGGTGCCATCAATGCACACAAGGGGAGGTGGAAGGCCTAAAGGCATCTGTAACCCTAACGGGTGTTTGTTCAAAAACAGCTCAGTGGGACCAGAATGCCGACCTTTTTTTGGTTGGGAGTGGGATGGAAAATGGGAGGAGGGGGAATGCAATGGAGTCTCCAAGAAAAGATTGGCTGGGTGGAATGTGGAACTCTGAACATTAGCACTCCTGTGGCAGGTCCCGCTTGATAAGGGAAAGGAAATGGAAATCTGCTTGAATCTGAGAAATCTGTGAAGCCTTGACGGGCATGCGGGAAGTATGTGTCTCCAGGCTGAACAAAACCAAGAAATCAATTGGGAAAGAGACCTTTACCACTCCCTCTCGAACAGCCCTTTCAATCCCATACTTTATAGAGAAATGCATCAGCCATGTAAATAAAATTTAATGTTGTGCAGGGACAAATATGATTAGCAAAAAACATTCTGCTATGGGAATAATGAAACCCAAGAGTAAACTGCTTTATATACAGAAAACATATACTGTATGATGGAACCAAACACCACTAAGAAAACCGCACAACTGTAAAACAGAATATGAGTTAAATCATTCCCCTTCAGAGTGTGTCACCTCCCTTAGAAGTCAGAATCTGCACAGCACTCTTAACATCACCTGGGTTGGAAGTTTCTTTAAAAATTAAAACTATTTATATCCAAGACAACATTAAAATTCATTATGAAAGAAAACCCTTAAATATAAGTAACATGAAAAGTCATTAGGTTTTTTCCTGTACTATAGTTTGCAATACATGAGATTTTACTCTTATCTTGGGATCAATAAAATCCCACTGAGACAAGAAGGGTTTTCCCAGGCAGAAATGAAGCCCTGTTCACTCAGAGCGACAGGCTGCTTCCATCAGAGCTCTTCCACAGACCTTTTGCCAAAGCTCTCGAGTTTAGAACAGGGAAGTTGTGGTCCTCTAGATGTTATTTGACTACAGCTCCCATCACCCATGACAATTGGCCAATGGGGGCCGAAATACATTATCATCTTAAGATCCCTGCTCTAGAACATTAAGATGATAATTCAAAAGTGGGCTGCAGAATAAAGGAAATCGACCCAAACTGTTTCCTCACTAAACCTATTGAGGCATCCCCAACTCCCCAATTATTATTTTTGCTACCATGGCAGCCGGAGTGGTCATATTCAAGGGTAAGAGACCAACTAAGTCAGTAAACACACTGCCTTGTCTTCCTCTTTTATAGACTGCTTTTGGGTCCCCCAGGGAGATGCATTTGCAGCAATCTTGACACCCTCTTTTTTTGCCCTAGCGGGTGAAGGATAGGAGCTTCCAGGATCACAGGACTCGGGCAACACTTGAGTAGTGGAGCCAAGTAGCAGTTTGAGCTTCCGACACTAATCTGCTGTTCAATTGTTCTAAATGACCATTTCTTGATAGTTGAATACAGTATTCTGAGGCCATCAAGGATTGCATAAGGATAATTTCCTCCAGAGCTCCTGTGGTATCAAAAGTGCAGCAGATGAATACAGTCTGCGTGGGAGCACATCCCATGTTCTTTAGTATACAAGACTGGTGTTCCTACAGTAACCTCACCAGAAGGATTTCTGTATGTATTTAGCCTGATTTCTCTTTGGGCATGTGTGCTGCAATTGATTTGAGATCAGCTAGGTACTCTTGGGGGCGTCTTCTTTTTGCGAAGGAGACCCTGCTTTTCTCAGAGCAGATTTCCTATCACAAAATTTCTATAATATATCTACACCCGAATTTGTTGTAACTAGCAACCTATAGGGTGAGTGCCAAGCTCTGTAAGCCACTGTTAGCATGTTCAGATTACTCTTCTTCCTACCAGGCCCGTCCTCCTTTTATAATGCAAGGCCACCATGAGCTAGTGTGGCAGAAGAGATATTATACATTTGATAAGGCTGATTCGAAGCCTGACTTGGACTTTTTGCAGGGTGCTCTGCAGAAAGTTCTAACAGGATATCAACATAGCAGAGAAAGAGGTGCCAGTGCCATGAGAGGCGCTTCACTGCAGGGGCAAGAAGAGCCTGCATCCAATCTGAGATGGATGCTCTCTTTTCTAAAAAAAACCAGAGTGGAAGGGATCCTTCAAGGCCACCCATCCAGCTGCTTAATGCACACAACTGGGTTTTGCTGGAACTTATTCATAGGCAGGCATGAGAGGAATGAATGGGGCCCAACAAGAATGACTTGTGCGCCACAATGTATACTTTTGTCCTTTAGCTTTGGCCCTCAGACCCCTCAAGTTTGTTTTTCAGTTGCTACCAATAAGCCAGCAGGGTGAGAGTCTGCTCTGAAGGGTTGGAGCTCCACCCTCTGGTAAAATCAGAAAATAAATCTGCTTTCTGACCAGGAGGTGGCGTCACCACAGATGTGAAAACTGCTGTGGACACCAAGGCTGAATGCACACTGTATAGCTGAAACACATAGGAAGCACATTCTCTCTCTCTCTCTCTCTCTCTCTCTCTCTCTCTCTCTCTCTCTCTCTCTGTGTGTGTGTGTGTGAACACACACAGAGTTCAGAAGCACACCAGAAATAGTTTGTCTGCAGCCCTGAGTGAAGCTGTTTAGAGCCTAATTTCCCCCCGTTTAACATGAATGTATAGGGGGAAAGCAGTGAGATTGGTATTGTCGGAAGCTAATACCATGTGGACTACACAAACTAATGGGGACACAAAAAGCTGCAGACCCACAGTAAACTCCACTGAGGGCAAACCCTAAGTTGTACAGACTTGCTTTTTTACACAAGACTAAATACCCAGCTCCTAAGAATAAGATAAGCTAAATTAAATCTGAATTGCTGCTGCTTGCAAAAAAGAAAAAGGTTGTTGTGTTGGCTGAAGAACCCCAGTTTTGAGGAGGTGGGAGGGTCTCCTCAATTCATGTAATCTGTTTCCCCCAATTTTCCTACTTTCTCTGCTTCTCAGTCTCTTCTTCTTGGCCATAGGGGTGTTCACACTACACTTATGTTGGCACCTGTCTGTCCTGAGTGAAGACAAACTGCTGCTTTAGCAACACCAAAGTGACCTCCCTGGGGCACAAGGCTGGGCAAGTGTGTCTGGGAGTCCTGGGCTGCCCAGGCAAGACCATCTTGGCCTTGCTGATGTGGCCTAAAGGAAAGCAGAGCAACACATTTGGCACCAGCTTGGCTGTGGAGTTGCCAGGAAGAGGCATGCAAGGCACCATCCAGCTGCCTTAGGGACTCCACTCTGGATGTGTGTAGGAGGGTTGCTCCTTTGCCTTTCTTCTCCCAAAGGCATCCTGCAAGGCAGTAGAGGTTTAGGATCAGAGATTTCCTTCTCCCAGATGGGCTCTCTTCTCAGGCAGGTGAGCCCCATCTGGCCCTCACTTCCCTCTACAGAAACCGCCTTCTTGACCATTGAACCCACTTTTGGTCATGTCTGCTCAGTCTACCAGAGCCTGTCTTCACATGTAGGGGAAGTCCCTCACTCATGGAGGATTTGAGACCCATTGGCTCCCCTCAGCTGCTTAAGCCGGCCAATCAAAGCCATTCCTAGGATTGTGGCCGCTGTCGCCTGCTGACAGCTGCTAGGAGCCACAGGTGAGAGCTGAGTGCAGAGTGGGGACCAAACTACCCTAGAAGGAGCATGACGTGCCCCCCACCAGAGGTACTACTCTTCCCCTAACGCCTCACATGGCATTCAACAAATGTACAATCAGTATACCTGCGTACACAAATAGTTGAGCCGTACACTCAGTTATTCACTTGTAAAAGTCAACAAGTGTACAGTTTGTGGACACGATACTTGAACTGTGCAAATGTGCACACTTCCACACAAGCACTTTTACCTGGGTAGAGAGAGATTGCACCTGGTTAATGAATGAATAAGCCTCTTGTGTCTGCTTGCTCCCTTACATCTTTGTTTCTCTTTCCCCTTTCTTAATCTGTTAGCATTGCATGGCTTTACCTTCTTCTATCTTCTTCTATCTCTCTTTCTCGGCACAAAATCTTTGGGGAAGGGAGCTTTTGTACCTTGCTTCCGTTACAAAGAGAGGAAATCTGGTGCAATTTTAACTGATAGTTTCGTTAAGAAACACTTCCTCATTCTTTCCTTGTGCCTGCCGCCTTCTCGGTCCCCATTAACTGCTCCCCCTTTACCACCGGCTCCTCTTCAGGACAAACTTTCAGATTACTGCATGGACCAGCGAGATCTAGCATAGAATCATAGAATCATAGAATCATAGAATCATAGAATCATAGAATCATAGAGTTGGAAGAGACCACAAGGGCCATCGAGTCCAACCCCCTGCCAAGCAGGAAACACCATCAGAGCACTCCCGACATATGGTTGTCAAGCCTCTGCTTAAAGACCTCCAAAGCAGGAGACTCCACCACACTCCTTGGCAGCAAATTCCACTGTCAAACAGCTCTTACTGTCAGGAAGTTCTTCCTAATGTTTAGGTGGAATCTTCTTTCTTGTAGTTTGGATCCATTGCTCCGTGTCCGCTTCTCTGGAGCAGCAGAAAACAACCTTTCTGCCTCCTCTATGTGACATCCTTTTATATATTTGAACATGGCTATCATATCACCCCTTAACCTCCTCTTCTCCAGGCTAAACATGCCCAGCTTCCTTAGCCGTTCCTCATAAGGCATCGTTTCCAGGCCTTTGACCATTTTGTTTGCCCTCCTCTGGACACGTTCCAGTTTGTCAGTGTCCTTCTTGAACTGTGGTGCCCAGAACTGGACACAGTACTCCAGGTGAGGTCTGACCAGAGCAGAATACAGTGGCACAATTACTTCCCTTGATCTAGATGCTATACTCCTATTGATGCAGCCCAGAATTGCATTGGCTTTTTTAGCTGCCGCGTCACACTGTTGGTTCATGTCAAGTTTGTGGTCAACCAACACTCCTAGATCCTTTTCACATGTACTGTTCTCAAGCCAGGTGTCACCCATCTTGTATTTGTGCCTCTCATTTTTTTTGAATGTAGCAATGTAGTCCTTAATTCTGGTGCTCTATACATTTTGGTAGGGACGCGGGTGGCACTGTGGGTTAAACCACTGAGCCTAGGGCTTGCCGATCAGAAGGTCGGCGGTTTGAATCCCCGCAACGGGGTGAACTCCCGTTGCTCAGTCCCTACTCCTGCCAACCTAGCAGTTTGAAAGCACGTCAAAGTGCAAGTAGATAAATAGGTACTGCTCCAGCAGGAAGGTAAACGGCGTTTCCGTGCGCTGCTCTGGTTCGCCAGAAGCGGCTTAGTCATACTGGCCACATAACCCGGAAGCTGTACGCCGGCTCCCTCGGTCAATAAAGCGAAATGAGCGACGCAACCCCAGAGTCAGTCATGACTGGACCTAATGGTCAGGGGTCCCTTTAGCTTTACCTTTATACATTTTGGTGGTTACTTGAGGCCGGTTCATTCCAAAACACCCACACCGGAGGAATCCAAGCTCAGGCACTGTGGGGCATTTGCTTGGGCCTGGAGGGCACATGCAGCAGGACATGCACTGTGTCAGTAGCCAAACTTTCTGGCTGTATCTGTATCTGCTGAATAGGGAAAGGCTGCTCCTGCAGTAAAGGGAAGAGTTGCAAGTACTGAAGTATTTTCCTTCTTGGAATCTGCAGTCAATTTGGCATCAAGTTGCTGCAGAGTCTGTGCTGGCAGTTATGCATGGAAATTTATACAGGCCAGGGAGAACTCTCAAGGGTCTACTTTGTGGTGTCATTCCCAGGTCCAGTGGCAGAGGAGGATGCTGAGGATGCCAGCACAGAGTTCACAGACAGTATTGAAGAAGAGGCACAGAGAACCACTCGCCAACAGGTGAATCAGAGAGCAAAGCATCATGCTCAAAGGGGCAGGTGCTTCTTCCTGGGAGCAGTGTGGTCCTGTGTAACAGTGGAGACATTGCTCCTTTGGCTTGGCTTGAGGAGGCTGAGTGAGGCAGCCAAATTCCACCCATCCCTGCAATCACCACCAGAGAAGCAAGGAGAATTGGCGGAGACTTCTGGTGAGATCTTGCAGAAGTCTAGAGATCTCGAGGAGCTCTCACCACTGCTGCTCCTCACTTCTCTCATGGTGTGTGGGGGGGGTGCCCCACCTGCCCCCTGTCTCTGTCAGAGAAGCATCTGCAGCTTCCAGGTTCTGGAAAGATGCTCTCATCAGATCCTGCCAGAACCCACAACCACATAACCCCGGTAAGCAAGGCTTTGGTGTGTGCGAACTGCTGCGTGCAAATTGTTGTCATTATGTTGGAAGTCCCAGTATCGGTCTTCTCCTTGCTGAAGCCGTGCACTTCTGCTTGTTTAGCAACTCATTCTCTGGCACATCTTCCATAGACTGGGTGTTCCGGACTTTTAGGAGTTATCTCCTCTTGTTTCAATTACATGTTTTAGCACGCCAAGGAAGGAGCTGATGGCACCTTCGTGGGCCAAAGCAGTTTCCCCGCTCCGTCTCTGGAGAGAGAAAAGAGCCTGCAGGCCGAGCTGCTTTCTGCAAAATCTGAGACTCAGCAGCTTCGAGAGCAGAAGAAGAAGCTGGAAGTGGAGTTGCAGCATCTCAAGGGGCAGATTGAAGAAGCTGGGTTCTCCTCAATATCACAGCTCAGGTAAGCTAGGGTGGCTCCCGAAAATGTCCTCCTGGAGTGCAGCAACCTCAGTTCTAATGTATTTGTTTGTTTGTTTTTAATTAAATTTAATTTCTATACTGCCCTTCCAAGAATCACAGTGTAGTTTACAATACAGTGCTACCTCAGGTTAAGTACTTAATTCGTTCCGGAGGTCCGTACTTAACCTGAAACTGTTCTTAACCTGAAGCACCACTTTAGCTAATGGGGCCTCCTGCTGCTGCCATGCCGCCGGAGCACGATTTCTGTTCTCATCCTGAAGCAAAGTTCTTAACCTGAAGCACTATTTCTGGGTTAGCGGAGTCTGTAACCTGAAGCATATGTAACCTGACGCGTATGTAACCTGAAGCGTATGTAAGCTGAGGTACCACTGTATAAAAACACAAAAATACATAACATAGTAAGAAACAATAACCCCTTTCCACAGTTTAAAAGGCCATACATTGTTTAATTAGTCAAACACCTGGAAGAAGAGGAATGTTTTCTCCTGGCGCCTAAAGATATGTAATGAAGGTGCCAGGAGAAACTCCCTAGGGGAGCCACACAAAGAATGGCCTCAGAGGGTAATTGCGGGGTCTGAGTCAGTTCATATGGAGAGAAGTGTAGTTCTTTTTTAATAATAACAATTTTATTATTTATACCCCGCGCATCTGGCTGGGTTTCCCCAGCCACTCTGGGCGGCTTTCAGGATATGTAAAAACATAATAAAACATCAAACATTAAAAACTGCCCGATAAAGAGCTGCCTTCAGAGGCCTTCTAAAAGTTGGTGGGTGCTCTTACAATGAAGACTGATAGTCCTCCTCTTTCCTTGCGTTTGTGATATGAGCCAGTGAAACTGAAATCAAAATAAAAGGTGGCCAGGCAAATGAGAAGTCCTGAACCCTTGTGATGATTTTCTTTGGGGCAAGAACCACAGAAGTTAAATGTCCGATAAGGTTCAAATATAGATGTTTGGAGCATGTTCCAGGTTGCGGGTTAGGAATAGGCCTTTTGGCAGGTCCCAGTTGCACAATGGCTAGTGATGGGCCGGGGGAAGAGCTTGTAGTTGCCGGTTGGATCTCTAGCAGAACGCGCAGAGGCCTTCCAGCCAGCTCCCAAGACATGCTTCTAGTGCAAAACTGTGCAAGGACGAATGCCTCGTCCCCTGAGGTCCTCTGAGGTCAAAACTCCTTTACGCAGGCCGTGAGAAAGACTCTTCATTCTTTCAGCCTGAGGTGTAAGCAGTGAGGATGACAAATGCTTCCTCTGCTACCGTACTTTTAAAATGTTGTTTTCCAACCACCTTTCCCCGCCTCTGGATTATGCTAAACAAAGGGAATGATCCTAATGCTGGTGGAGTCTCAAACACTTCCTGGGCCAGTGCTGGGAGGAAAGGTTCAATACCCAGCTAGTCCAGGAGCAATGCCTGGTGCAAGCGGGATAATCCGGGATGGCCCAGGTAGTGCTCTGCAGGTGTTGCTGGGCCACATCTCCTGCAACCCCCAGCCACGGACCATGCTGTGTGGGGCTGATGTAGAACAGCAGTGGACCAACAACACCTGGAGGGACACCATGTTGGCTGCCCCAGACTTGCCAGTTACCAAGAGTGCTTAATCTCTGGGCACTGGTTCCTATGTCTCTACAGGAAGGCCCTGCTGAGTCTGTGTCTCGAAAATGCAGAGCTCAAGGAGCAAGTTGGAGAAGCAATGTTATCCGAGGGTTGGGAGAATGAGGATGAAAAGGAAGAGCAAGAGGACCTGAAGTTGGAAGTCAGGAAGCTGCAGGAGAAGCTGCACTCTTCGGAGATGGTGATTGGCCTCCTGAAAGAACAGCTGACTCTGAGCAGCCAAGCATGTGGAAGCATCTTCCAGCAGCAGGTCGCTGCTGGTATGACCCAGGAGTCCGAGCAGCTGCAAGTGGCCTCGCAAGGCAGCCTCAAGGGGGCTCCCCATGACAGTGCCCCACAGCAGCACTGCCCACGTCCCCAGAGTGTGGACACCAGCCTAAAAGAGACTCAGGTAACTCTGGATTACCTCAGAACTGGGGAAGATTTGCCTAGGCTAGCAGCAGCTGCCATTTCTACTCAAGAGTTCTTCCTGTTCGATGGCTCTCTGGTCTCCTGCGCAGAACAGATTTTAAAAGGATATTAACTTCCATAATGATGTTGGGCAACGGCAGGATTTACTGTTCCAAACTGTTAACCTAATGCGCTTTGTAGTAAGCTTTAGCATCTGTTTAAGTGGGTAATACATGTAGTCCTTTTGCGAAATGTGTCTCACCAGGTTGGTGCAAGTCAAGTGCAGATCAGGGTAGAATAAAAGACTGGGTGTGGGCAGTGTAACCTACGAGGGATATTTCATGGGTCAGTTTAAAGTCTGCCCTGAAGACTCACATGTCTTTTCTGCTGTGGACTGATACAACCCCTCATTTCTTCTCCAAAGGTGTGTGAAGTCAGACTGGGAAGCAACTCCTGGCAGCAGCTCAGGCAGCCAGTCCATCTTCTCCCCTCAGAGCTGCCTCAGTGCAAAAAACAATGTCACAGGCTGCGGGGCAAACTCCTGGTTTCAGAGGCCACTGTCCTGGCTCAGGTGGCACAGCTGGAGCAGTACCGGGCCCTGCTCAGTGAGTACGGTTGCACCAGATGTGTGGACACGGATGAGGGACACTTAAATCCTAAGGAACAAAAAAAGATGCTGGTTGATTGTCTGCAGAGAGTTCATTGTGACCTTTTGCTGTCTTATTTCCTGTCCTAATACAACACAAACTGTGGAGGAAGAGCTGAAATGCCCAAAGAAGGATTCCCCATTGAGCATTGACCCGGGAGCTGAAGTAGCCTTACAGGGGCGGGGGGAGGAATGGGCATGCCAACATTAAAAAGGAGGAAATGTAAGCAGCTCCAGCTCCCCCCATTTTGGGTGTTGGTTCCATTGGTTTTTAAAGCAAAATTACATCATTCTTACACAATAAATATATTTTAGCTTGAACAATCAACAGTTCACTTCAGTTAATTTCAGCTTGTATGTAGGCTTCAGTGGCCGAGTTATCTTCCTTTTTGGAAGTGGAGATTTTGGTCATGGGAGCACAGTGCTTCCTCTCACGGGATGCAGCCATTTAACCCAGAATCGCACCATTATTGATAATAATCCAAAAATGCTACAGGAAAGTGTTGTGGATGGCGTGCAAAGGCTGCAGGGAAGAAAGGGACTCCCTGTTTCCTGTGGGCTCTGCAACTGCTGTTCTCTTCCTCAGTCTTTCCCTCAGGATTATGTTCCCATGGAGGGGAGGGCAGAGAGGTTGTGTCCTGGAATTTGCAGAGGTGCCCAAGGCTCTCTAGTGGCCTTTGCCCTTCAGCCAAAGGCAAGAGGCTAGTATTTTTGGCTTTCTTTGTAACAGGTGAACCCACGGTGCAGCAGGACACCAAGCAGATACAAGTGGATCTCCAGGACCTGGGCTATGAGACCTGCGGGAAAAGTGAAAACGAGGCTGACCGAGAAGAGGCAACCAGTCCTGGTAACATGGAAGCCCCCCACCCCTTACCGGCTGTTGCTGCCCCCAAGGCCTTTTTGGAATTCCAGCTGAGCTCTTGCACCGCAAGTGACCGGGGGGGGGGGGGTAAAGCAAAGGCCTCCCAATGCCAGAGTGATTCTAAAAGTGGGATATATCTAGGGCAGAGGTTTTCAACCTTTCTGAGTCCCCGGCTCCCTTGAGCAATTACATTCTTTCTGCAGCACCCCTGTGGGGCTCAGGAGCCCACTTATGTCCTCCCTTGCCTGCCGAGCTGGCAGCCTCTCACCCTTTTTCGAACACACACTCTTGTGGAGGGTTCCCCCAGCCTCCTCCCCTCTCCCCTCTCCTTGGGTGTCCTCTGAGCAGCCTCTGCCGCTGCCCCGGTCTCTGAGCTGCCCCCCGCCAAAAAGAGAGGTGCTTCCTCACACTGCCTGGGAAGACGGTGGCCCCTTGCTCACCCTGGGAGGCAGCAGAGGCAGCAGCAGGCGCTGCTGGGCCTGCATGCTGGAAAGGCTCCCCTTCGGCACCAGGCACTCATCTCCCAGGCAAGCCTTGCACACAGCAAGCTCCAGGAAGGCCAGGGCAGCACCTGCCCGCCCTCTCACTGGTCTGCCCATTCCCAACAGCAAGGACTGGCAGACTGGCTGGCTGGGCTCCCTCACCCCCTTTGGATGGATGTTTGGTTGGGCTTGGGGAATTATTATTTTTTTATTTTGATGTTTTTGTAATTTTTACATTTTTTTGTTTGTATTGTTTTATTGGTTTTGTTTGTTTGTTTAAGGTGTTATTTTGTTTTTTAGGGGGAGGGTTCAGGGCTGCCGGGGAGTGGGCCCCAGCCCACAAAATGGCTGGGGCATGTTCCACAGGGGGGGATGCACTGGGACAACCGATCTCAGTGATCACGGGTAGGAGGAGGAGTTACGCTAAGACCAGACCATGTCATTACAGAGGAGGCAGGTTTAGTCGTTGTCTGAGGACTATCCCTGCCTCCGGGTCTGGTCCTGTCCGGATGGATACTAGAATCAGCAAGGGATACCCACGTGACCTGAAGGTGCTGCTGTGCAATGCCAGGTCAATGATTCGTAAGACCACTGCCATCCATGACTTGATCATGGATGGAGGATTTGACCTGGCATGTGTAACAGAGACTTGGTTGGATGAAGCAGATGGGCCTGTCCTTGCCGCTGCTTGTCCACCAGGTTTCTCTTACGCACAGCAACCCAGGTCACGTGGGCGGGGAGGGGGGGTTGCAGTGATTTTTAGGAAGTCATTAGTTTGCACCAGGCGTCCTATTGGGAAGACCCAGTTTTCTGAGTGCATGTTCTGGAAGTTGGGCAATAGGGGCAGTACAGGATTCCTTTTGGTGTACCGACCTCCCCGCTGCACCAAGGATTCCCTGCCCGAGCTGCTTCAGGTCGTGGCGGATGTTCTCCTGGAGACACCTAGCCTGGTCGTCCTAGGGGATTTTAACATCCATGCCGACACGACCTTACAAGGGGCCGCTCGGGACTTCGTGGAAAGCATGGCCTCCATGGGGCTGTCCCTGAATAAGTCTGGCCCAACCCATAGCCGTGGACATGCCTTGGACCTGGTGTTTACCTCTATGGATGTTGGTGATCTGACACTAAGTAAAAGCGAAATGAAAGAAGTGCCATGGTCAGATCACTTCCTGGTGCAACTGGACTTCTCTGCGACCCATCCCCTCTGCAGGGAGGTGGGACCAATTCGGATGGTCCGCCCCCGCCACTTAATGGATCCAAATGGTTTCCAGAGAGTGGTAGGGGATGCTTTATCCCATGTTGATGGCCTTTCAGCCGATTCCCTGGTGGCCCGCTGGAATGTGGAGTTAACCAGGGCTATTGACTGTTTGGCTCCGAAGCGCCCTCTCCGATTGCATGGAGCCCGGACAGCCCCGTGGTTTTCCACGGATCTGAGGGCAATGAAACAATCGTTGAGACGGCTAGAGCGCCGGTGGCGGATAACTCATTCCGAATCTGACCGGACACAGGTTAGAGCTCAACGTCGAGCCTACCAAGTGGCGATAGCGACGGCGAAGAAGAATTTCTTCACCGCCTCTATTGCATCTGCAGAAAACAGCAGCAGGAGACTTTTTCAGGTGGTTCACAATTTAGCGGAACCACCTGCAACATCGGGGCCCAGTACGGGCCACATGTTCTCCTGCAATGATTTTGCAAAGTTTTTTGCAGATAAAATCGCCCAGATTCGGGAAGAAGTAGACTCCACCGTGGGAGCAGGGCCGGGGCGGGAGAGTGCTAGAGTTCTGTCTAGTCAAGTTGAGTGGGATCAATTTCAATCTGTTACCTCCGAGGATGTGGACAGGCTGCTTGGACGAGTGAAACCAACCACCTGTCTCCTGGATCCTTGCCCATCCTGGCTTATAAAAGCTAGCCGGGAAGGACTGGGCGATGGGCTTCGTGGGGTGGTGAATGCTTCCCTCCGTGAGGGAGCCTTCCCAGACCCGCTGAAAGAGGCGGTTATTAAACCGCTTCTTAAAAAACCATCTTTAGATGCGGCCACGATGGCCAACTATCGCCCAGTCTCAAATCTTCCATTCCTGGGCAAGGTGATTGAGCGAGTGGTTGCTGAACAACTCCAGGCACGCCTGGAAGAAGCGGACCATTTGGATCCCTTCCAGTCGGGATTCAGGCCTCATCATGGGACTGAAACTGCCTTGGTCGCACTGGTTGATGATCTCCGGCGGGCTAGGGACAAAGGTGAGAGCTGTTTCCTAGTTCTGCTGGATCTCTCAGCGGCGTTTGATACCATCGACCATAGCATCCTTCTGGACCGTCTTGAGGGGCTGGGAGCTGGGGGCACTGTTATACAGTGGTTCCGCTCCTTCCTCCTGGGCCGTGTTCAGAAAGTGGTGGTGGGGGATGAGTGTTCAGACCCTTGGGCCCTCACTTGTGGGGTGCCTCAGGGTTCTGTCCTCTCCCCCATGCTTTTTAACATCTATATGAAGCCGCTGGGAGAGATCATCAGGAGGTTTGGGCTGGGTGTTCATCAGTATGCGGATGACACCCAGCTCTACCTCTCTTTTAAATCAGAACCAGTGAAGGCGGTGAAGGTCCTGTATGAGTGTCTGGAGGCGGTTGGAGGATGGATGGCGGCTAACAGATTGAGGTTGAATCCTGACAAGACAGAAGTACTGTTTTTGGGGGACAGGAGGCGGGCAGGTGTGGAGGATTCCCTGGTCCTGAATGGGGTAACTGTGCCCCTGAAGGACCAGGTGCGCAGCCTGGGAGTCATTTTGGACTCACAGCTGTCCATGGAGGCACAGGTCAAATCTGTGTCCAGGGCAGCTGTTTACCAGCTCCATCTGGTACGTAGGCTGAGACCCTATCTGCCTGCGGACTGTCTCGCCAGAGTGGTGCATGCTCTGGTTATCTCCCGCTTGGACTACTGCAATGCGCTCTACGTGGGGCTACCTTTGAAGGTGACGCGGAAACTACAACTAATCCAGAATGCGGCAGCTAGACTGGTGACTGGGAGCGGCCGCCGAGACCATATAACACCGGTCTTGAAAGACCTGCATTGGCTCCCAGTACGTTTCCGAGCACAATTCAAAGTGTTGGTGCTGACCTTTAAAGCCCTAAACGGCCTCGGTCCAGTATACCTGAAGGAGCGTCTCCACCCCCATCAGTCTGCCCGGACGCTGAGGTCCAGCGCCGAGGGCCTTCTGGCGGTTCCCTCACTGCGAGAAGCAAAGCTACAGGGAACCAGGCAGAGGGCCTTCTCGGTAGTGGCGCCCGCCCTGTGGAACGCCCTTCCAGCAGATGTCAAAGCGATAAACAACTATCTGACATTCAGGAGACATCTTAAGGCAGCCCTGTTCAGGGAAGTTTTTAACGTGTGACATTTTACTGTATTTTTGGTTTTTATGGAAGCCGCCCAGAGTGGCTGGGGAGGCCCAGCCAGATGGGCGGGGTATAAATAATAAATTATTATTATTATTATTATTGCTGGCGTACTCCAAGGCTGCCTCAGCTCCTGGCAACCAGCACCCCCGGCCAGCCCCAGAGGCACCATTCACCTACGGAGCTTGCAACCAGGGCTGCTGCCACAAACAGCTGTGCCAGCCTTTGGGAGGCAGAGACACAAGAGAGCCTCAGAGGAGGGAGGGAAGGAAAGAGGGACAGAGGCCAGGGTGCCATAGCAAACTGCCTGAGAACCACTGGTCTAGGGACTATTTCATATGTTCATTGTGTTATTTTTAGCCGTACATCTAAAAAATTGTAAATGCAGCCCATGAGCTCTCAGTCCACAGTGTGGTCCAGGAACAGCTACCAGGAAGTTGGGATTTGCAGCAGCTCCATATTGAGTGAATGTTTGGTGGAAAGGACCCTAATGCACAGGTGGAAACCCTTTTTGGACTGGTGGACCAGATCCTCATCTCCCTCCACCCTGTGCGCTAATCTTGACTACCTGTGAATCATCTGACATTATGATAATGTCAGGTGACTGATAGGTGAGCTCCTAGGGGTGCAAGAAGGGGGTCTGCTTCACCAGCAGGACTGAACCCCATCAGCTGATGTAACACGTATCATGCCATACAAAAAAAAGAGAGAAATATATTTTGAAGCTGCCAAGAAAAGGGATTTGCAGCCCCAAATACCTTTGTCAGGGGCTCATTTCCTGGTTTCTTAATGAACCAATCTCAAAGTCTGTTGGAACAAAATCTTTAAATCCCAATTATGTCAGCTGGTGGGCATGGCTTGGGGGAAATGGCCTTGTGGGCTAACTTGCACCCCCTGGCAGGGCAATATTGGTCGTGTCCCCCCCCCCCGCCCTAATATCTCACCTTTCAGTTGTTTCCCCAGAATGTGAAGAACATGATATGTTCCATGAGGAGTTGAGGCCTAGGAAGAACATGCTGGGCTCCCCTCCCAGCCCATGTGACGATGCTGCCACTCTCCGCCAGCAAGTGCGGGACCTCCAGCTGCAGCTGCAGAGCTCGCACAGAGTCATCCAGAACCTGCAAAGTCATGTGCGCTCCATATCTGCCACGAGCGACTATGGCTCTGGGGGCGAGCGCCCACTCCAGCAGAAACCAGGCTATGCCCTGGGCAGCTCCCCCTTGCACAGCATGACGGAGGAAGATGAAGGCTGGTACTCAGACAGCCTGGGCTCCTTCTGCCCCACCAGCCTCCAGCCCAGCCGAGACCTGGCCAGGCTCATCCAGAGGGTGTCCCTGCTGGAGGCTCATCTGGGAGAGAGCAAGCCCAAGTGGCTGCTGGCCGAGGAGCTGAAGCCTGCAGCATCCATGGGGTAGGACTGAGGCAGAGTTCCAGGGGGCAGGGGGAACTGATCTGCTGGGCCTGGGAGAGACAGACCAGTGCCTTCTTGCTCCTCCTTTGCCAGGGGGTGGAGCCCATTAAAAGCCTCTGTAGATACACTTGGTCTTCTGGATATCCTCTGGTATATTCAATATACGAGCCGTTTCCGCATGGCAGAATATTCAAACAACATTTTATTATTATAATTACTAGTGCTATTATTATTATTATTATTATTATTATTATTATTATTATTGTTGTTGTTGTTGTTGTTGTTGTTGTTGTTATTATCATCATCATCAATATTAATCAAATTTTTATACACCACTTAATTTGCAGATCCCAGGGCCATTCACAAGATAAAATTACAAGATAAAAGCACAAAATACATAATATAAACAGGAACAAAAAACCCCATAAAACGTTAACGCATTCTTCCCCTCCCACAAGACATGGAAACAGGTGTCACATGTTAATCAGCCCAAGGCCTGGTTGGAGAGGAGCGTTCTTGCCTGGCACCTAAAGGTGTATAACCTCCCTGAGGAGAGCATTGACCTTGTGAAATTAATTTGGCAAAGTCAAGCAAGAGTTGTGGATCCGTTCCAAGGTGTCTTTTTCCCCACGGCATCCCCCGAAAGTCCAGTGCCTTTCTTCCTCACTGGGGGCTGAGTGTTCCTCCATCACTTGGTGAGGGGGGAGCCTTGCCTCTCACGGTCCTCTCTTCTCCTGCAGGAAATACAATTCGTTGGTCCAGGCTCAGGCTCGGGAGCTCTCCCATTTGCGCCAGGTGATTCGGGAGGGACGAGGGGTGTGTCACCTGCTGAAGCAGCACTTCCAGGACACCATCAAGTCCTTTGAGGAGCTCCTGAGAGGCACTGACTTTGATTACTTCTTGGGCCAAAGCTTCCGTGAACAGCTGGCACAAGGGAGTCAGTGGGCAGAGCGGCTGGCCAGCAAACTGAACAGAAGTGAGTTTCCTCGGCTCTCACAGTCTTTGAGTTTGAGGTCTTGTAGGGGTGCAGATAGGGACCCTGGCACCCACCTGAGAGCTGCTGGAACTGAGTTCCGGCAAGTTCCAGCTGCAAAAAAAGCCTTGCCAGTGGGTAAGTACAAGCTCAGCTTCCTTCCAAGCCAAGGCCTCACCTGGGATAGAGGTGTTAACATGACAAAAGGGCTTGAAGGCCCATGGGGATGGGGGGGGGTGTTTGAGGTGTCATGAAAAGAGCAGGGTGTACTGAGAAGAAGAAGAAGGGGAGAATAGAGATCCATCTTTGGGAGGCTGGATGCAGAGCTGGCTGGAAGACATGCCTTGAACTCCAGTGCTGCTCTGCTGTGGGGATCAAGTCCCTCTTAAAATGACCAAGCCATGACAGTCTCCGCTGTGTCTTCAATCCTCCAAAGGAACACAAACCCTGGGTGAGCACCTGGAACTCCTGGGAATCTTGCAACCACTCAGCAGAGAGTGGGAGTGGTGCCCAACTTCTGTAACACTACTTAACTATCTGCTGTGGGCATTCCTTTGACTGGGAGCATTTGCAGCTTGAGTGAGTTAGAGTGGAATGTTCACTTACAGTTTCTGGGGTTCAAAGGCTTTATTCATGCAGAAACTATTTACAGGACAAGTGGAGAAAGAGAACATAGCAGATGTTTTGTCTCAACAAGTTGGGAGAGAGAACAGACTAAAGTGGTTCAGCTTTTGCAGGTGGAGTTAACTTAGACCCATGAGTGTTGGCTTGATCACTAGACAAACAGTTCCCTCATGTGGTTTAAAGTAATATGTTCATTAGCGACAAGCTCAAGAGAAGGAAATGTTTTTGCTTCTCTCCAACAAGCAGTTATTCCCACCATACAGCTTGAGTGCTAAGGCCTAGAGACAGTGTGTTCATGCTTTATTGACTCTTTGACTGAGACAGGTTTTACAATTAGGCTTTCCTAACATTGTCTGCGAAAAAGTCTGAAAACCATATAGGCAAGGTTTTTAAGAAGCTTTTTTTTTTTAAGGGCAGGGTCTTGTTGGAGACTTTGGCGTGACATCAATTTTTCTCAGTATGGAACCCACATTTTCCTCATGACTTCCTGTTTTGTCCCCTATTAGAGAGAGGGAGAGGGAGAAAAAGTAGGGGGACTGCAAAATCATGGACTAACCCTGTTCCTCTGAATTCTGTTTCAGGGAATGACCTAAAAATGGAGGACAAATCTAGTCATGAACTGCTTACTCTGAGGTAACTGTAGTAGATTCCTAGCTGCAGGCTTATTTTGACATTACTTACTTCAAATTTGGTACGTCTACGCCTCCGTTTTACTGCACATCTTATGTATGGTAAATTTTTGCCACTTGGCAGAGTGATACAGCTCTTCACTTAGTCAATGGACTTCTGTATCCAGTTTCTGTCCTCCCTATGGGCATAACTACCCCTCTGCTTCCTTTTTACTTGAAAAGTGTGTGTCACTCCCTCACTTGGGTCATGCCACATCACAATGCTTTTAATAAAGACATCCTGCTTTACTAGCCTCTGGAGACTCCAGGCTGAACCCCAGTATTGAACCCCAGTATTTCCATAACAATCTGGTGTTAGACGTGGGATGCCTGGTCCTCTAGCTCAAGGCTGGGACACCTCATACAACAACCGGTGGCCCTTAGCAGTGTGGGGTCCTTTGTAGCCAACACATGTCCTGTCCTGTAGTAAGTTATCTCCAAGGGAGAATTTGTGCCACAAGTAGACTTTGTGAGTTTGCTGGTTGGCACAGAGGACAAGAAACATCATCGGCATGATGTTAAAGTGACAAGAAGACACCTTTAACATTTGCGTGAAACAATTTCACCTGCTCAGATTCCTTGTTCTGCACAGCCATTAAAAGGCCAGAGAGCCCTGCCCCCCCCCCGGTGATGTGTCTTCTTTGGGGAGGTGGGAAGTCTCTCTGTGGAAATACTTTGTCCCTCCCCAGACTGAGCAAGGAGCTCCAGGAAAAGGAGCAAACCATCCAGAGCCTCCAGGCGAAGCTCCACCTGCGCTCAGTGACCCCTTCCAGCAGCCGCACCATCTCTGAATCGCCCCGTTCTGGCAGCAGCACTTCCTTTCTCTCAGACGGCCTGGACGGCTGCTCTGACATGGATGAGGGCAGCGAGCGTGTTTTCTGCCAGGAGGACCCTAGTGAAAACCAGCCCCACAGCCTCCGAAACAAAGGTATAGTCTGAAAGACCTGCCGAAGGAATGTTCTCTCTCCAGGACTGCTGAGTAGCATAAATTGTGCCAGGCGCAGAGACCTCCAAGGACAACGCAGCAGGGAACCTGGAACGGAGACTGGATCTTAGTTGCTCCAGTTCTACACAAAGGTGCAAGGGGGAGAGAACAGAACAGACCAGGCCTATCCAGTAGTCCCTTCTCTCCCAAGCCAGCCTCTCTAAGGCTCTTGCTCACACTTGGAAAAGCTCCATTGCAGACTTTCTCCACAGGGTGGGAGCTGCTCCTAGGGGGCTTCCATGCACAGAGATATGTACAGTCTTGCTAAAATCTTTGCATGGAAAGTCAAAACTAAACCCACAGTGGGGTTCATGTGTCAGAGATTGCAAAAGGTTGCCAAACCATTTGGAATGAAGGGCTTGTGAGAGGTGAACAAGTAGATATCCACACAATGGGATTGCTTGCTTTTATAAAGGAATAACACCCGAATTACAGGTATGGTGGGGTGCAGGATGGAGAGCATTGTAGAAAAGGACTGAATACATGCCTCCTGTTAGTAATAGGAGAAGAGAAAGCATATTCAGAACTGGGCACAAGATTTAGGTTGAACCACAGACGATCCATGTTACATAATGCTAAGTCTGGTGAATGTTGTTTTGTTCAGACATTTCCAAGTTCCCAAGGAATTCACAAAACCAAAGAGACACACACACACCGCACGAGTCTAAAAGCAATTTAGATTTGCAAGTGAGATATTCTGAATGTGTGTATCCACTCGTCCGCCAGATATTCAGCTGGTGTAAGGTTAGAAGAAGGCTCAGATCACCAAACTACCTGGTCCTCACGGGGCACTCAAGGGCTTGGGAGGTCTGCACCATTGCTGTGTATATGGGAACATGCCTTGGTTGCATTTGAATCCCATTTCTGAAGGTGGGAGGCAGATCATACCTGCAGTTCAGATGCTTGCTATACTTTTAATGAAATGGTTGTACGACGGCTTTTATTTTGTCTCTTCTCACTTAATATGAGCCACTTTGAGAGCACCATGTTTTCTTAATGTGTAGGGTATAAATTTAGCCAACAAACAAACAAATTATTATCACTGTCCACATTTCCTCTCACTCTTGTCTCGTCCATTGTCATATGATCAGGGCTCCTTTGCCCCCAGAGTTTAGCCATGATACTCTCCACATGCAAAAGCATTTCCCATCCTCTCTTTGTGTCTTCTTTTAGACTGTTATTCCAGCAAATCTTCTGTGCAACCATCTCCCCCACCTGCTGCAGCCACATCTCCTGCTGCTCCAGCGGAGCCCATCCCAAGGAACCTTCTTCTATCTCTTTCACAAGCCACCCAGCAGCCTTGCAGAGGTATGGTGGACCACATAAAGCAGAGTGGAATGGTGGGCAAATTGTTGGCATGTGTGGACCTTTAGTTATAACTTAATTGATGTTATGAAGATCAGCATGCAACATAGACGTGTTAGGAGCAAAGGAGGATACAGTAAAGAATATTCAGGGATCTTAATTGTCAAGGGGCTAAAGCATCTCATTCACCCACCTCCTCCCCCTGGGGCTATGACCCAGGCGTTTCCAGCTCAAGCCTCACTGCCTTTAGATGTGTCATAATATTGAAGACAAAATGTAACCACAACCTTTTCCCTGCATCTTCAACTTGTGGGGGAAACTCCCATGGAAGAGAATGATTTCCAGATGGCTTGAATTCCTATACTGCTTGTTTTTAGAACGTAACACTCATCATCGTCATCAACAGCTTTCCCTCAGCTGGGCTGCCTGCCATCCTGCACCTTTTTTCTGAATCAGTCCTTTGGTGAGGAGGGAGAATATTTCCAATTTCACCACATCTTTGTAAATGTTTATTTTTCTTCCCAACGAATATTATTTTATAAAGGTGTTTCATTGGGGGTGTAGGCCCAGTCAAAATTTCCTGGGAACCAGCAGAGAGCCAATGCCATGACTTCAGAACAGGCACAATATGGCTGCATCTAGGAAAACCGCTCAGAATCCTAATAGCAGAATTCTGCACTAGTTGCCATTTTCAAACTGTCTTCAAGGGCAGCCCCATGCATAACACATAACATACAGAGGGTAAAGGTAAAGGCCCCCTGACAGTTAAGTCCAGTCGCAAATGACTCTGGGGTTGTGGTGCTCATCTCGCTTGACTGGCCAAGGTAGCCAACATTTGTCCGCAGACAGTTTTTCCGGGTCATGTGGCCAGCATGAGTAAGCCACTTCTAGCGAAACCAGAGCAGCACACAGAAAAGCCATTTACCTTCCCGCTGGAGCGGTACCTATTTATCTACTTGCACTTCATGCTTTCAAACTGCTAGGTTGGCAGGAGCTGGGACCAAGCAACGAGAGCTCACCCCGTTGCAGGATTCGAACTGCCGACCTTCCAATCGGCAATCAGTGGTTTAGACCACAGCACCTGCACCTGCGTCCCTGACCCAGAGGTTATCAGAGCATAAATAATCACAATCATGCTGTGTCTCTCCTGGAAAGCCCACAGCTGACCAACCAGATGGAGCTGGTAAGAAGGACCCTTAGCCACCAAAGCCACAAGGTCAAGTGGGGATGGATAGATCAGCGTATGTCCATCCTGTGCACAAAAACTACTCTGCCTCATCCCATTTATGGACAGATCATTTTAGGGAAAGTTCTAAACTATCCACATAGCTGGGGGGGGGAGATGCTCTTTTGTGGAATCAGTCATTCTTGCTGAGCAGACTTCTTGAGCACTCGCTGAAGAGGCGATATTGTGTCCTCCAAGCTGCAGCCAGCATCTTTGGAGAAGAGCCCACTTGGTTCATATGTTTGTCTGTCACCTCACCCTCTTAACCTTCTCTCTCTCTCTCTCTCTCTCTCTCATTCTGTGCCTAGGGTTCCATCCAGACTCTTTGTCCAAGCCAGCTGGTTTGGTTTCATTTGCCTCCAGGCCCTGCTCCTTCCCGCCTTTGGGGCCTTCTCCTCCAGCCCCGGCTCCACTCCTTGGCTGCTGCAGGGCGCCAGTTTTCTCCCTGGCTGAGGCACAGCAGGAGCTGCAGATGCTGCAGAATCAGCTGGGAGAAAGTGAGCGCTTTGCCTCCCTCTCCAACGTCCCACATGGCTTGCATGCCTTGGTGAACAACCATCTTTGCATGGCCTGGCTTCACCTCTTAGAGCAGGGAAACTAACCACCTCCTAGGATAGCAGAGGCCATTGCAGACCAACTTTTGTATGTTCATTTGGGGCTGGTATTTTGAGGGTTCCAGAAAAGCAATGGACGCTGACACTGCAGGATGGACTGTGCTCCCTGCCGAGAGCAGGGTTGAGGGGGAAATTAGATTCAGTTTGCATTTAAAGGTGAAGCCACTGAATTCACACTTCTCAAACAATATGAGAACCAAATACAGTCATCCTTCAACATCTTTGCTTCCCTCAGCCAACCTTTATTTCTGGGCCACAGTGAGGAACAGAGATGCCACATCATCACACAATAGATCCCCAATTAGGATCTTCTCCCTCTGTGTGTATTTTAAATGAATCTTTAATCTCAGAGGATCCAGATCAGACCGGGAATTTTAACAGGTAATCCTCCCCACCCCACCCCCCGCACCATATTCCAAATTAGAACAATTTCTCCCCATCCCTCCCCAACTTCTGGAAGGATTTTAATCAGGAGAACATAGAGGAGAAAGGGGTCAGCCCCCTTCCCTGATCCCCAGTGTGAGTTGAGCACCCATAGCTCCCTCCCTTTCTATCTCTCTCTCTGTGTATCTATATCTCCCACAGGGGATTCTGATTACAGATCTCCCATGTTACATCTAGTGTGGTTTGAGTTGCCTTGCTTTCTGAGTCTTTCTTATTGTTGGCAACTTGACAGCTGAAAGGACTTGCGGGCGATATCAAGAAACAATGTGTTGTTGTTATTTATTGCACTTACTAGCTGTCATGTTGTTTTATTTCACTCTGAATTGCATCTGCTTTTCTTTGCCCTTAAACACTGTCGTAGCCTAGAAAACCCAGACTGGTTTCATAGACAGCAGGATTTTTCCTGAATACTAACAAATCTTCCACCAGCAAGAAGCAGGTGCCTAATTTTTCCCTCTAGAATTGCACCCAATATAGAGTTGTGTTCTGGTTTTCAGATGCCAAATACCTGGCCACGTGCTGTAGGCAGAAAGTGGGGAAGTTGGCTGAATGGAGTAGACAGCCGCAGCAGTCCCCACTCCCATGGAAAGCTTGCAGTGTCACATAAAAGTGAGCATGGTGTCCTGCCCTCCTCTTTCTGACTTTCTGCTGTCCCCTCTGCCTAGGTGTGCAGCTGCCAGCTCTACCTCCTGTGACGTCAGGGTCACCGGCTGGCTGCCTTTCTACGGGCTTCCCTGCTGTCTCTTCCAAGCCCTGCCTCCAGGCCTGCCCTCATGTGGACCAGTGGCTTCCCATGCAAAACTCTGCTGAATGGAACAGGAAATCTGAGGGGTGGGTGGGGGAGAGCAACCCCCCCTGTTGTATGCACCTGAACTTCAGAGAGCCACAGGAGAGATGTGTCTCTGGAATCCTGCCATCATGTTCTTTAGCAACACTTTCTAGCCAGAAGCTCTCAGGTAAACCCTGCGGTCCTGTCCTCTTCATTGCATGAGTCATGAGAACCATCCTTACCAGCCTTCTTTGATTGCATGGTTCCAGTGTAAGAAACCACTGAGTATTCCTTGGATACTTGGATGAGTGACATCCTGCTCTGGATCAATGGGCTATTCCGGGCTAGGTCTGGTGAGATTCACCAGCATTTACTATTACTGGTATTACGCAGGTGGCGCTGTGGTCTAAACCACTGAGCCTCTTGGGCTTGCAAATCAGAAGGTCAGCGGTTCGAATCTCCATGACAGGGTGAGCTCCTGTTGCTCTGTCCCAGCTCCTGCCAACCTAGCAATTCAAAAGCATGCCAGTGCAAGTAGATAAATAGGTACTGCTGCGGCAGGAAGGTAAACAGCATTTCTGTGCACTCTGGCTTCTGTCATGGTGTCCCGTTGTGATGGAAGCGGTTTAGTCATGCTGGCCACATGACCCAGAAAGCTGTCTGTGGACAAACACCGGCTCCCTTGGCCTGAAAGCGAGATGAGCGCTGAACCCCATAGTCACCTTTGCCTGGACTTAACCATCCAGGGGTCATTTACCTTTTACCTTTGCCTTAATATTGCTCTTGTAGAACCGGATGTGTGGTTCCACCTTTTCATGCCAGGTTATAAATTTGAGGATGATAGTAGCTTGCACAGGTCAGGTCTCCTTCCTATGCCAGGAAATTCCCAGAGCTTCAGAATTACTTTCGGCACATCCTACCTTGGCTCTCATCTCTCTTGCATCTGTGCCCTTCCTTGCTGCTTGAGCACAGCTGGTGGTCTGCTGGAGGAACACCTTTCTGAGATCCAGATTCTCCGCCAGCGCCTAGAAGAGTCCATCTCTGCCAATGATCACCTGCGGGAGCAACTGGAAAAACGCCTGTCCCTGGTGCCAAAAAGTCATGGTAAGAGGAAAGGCATCCTCACCCTCTCCTCAGGGAAAGATCTGCCACAGATGGCACTCAACCCCAAAGTGCTCTGTTGGTGTCTAGATATCACACCCGTCACCCCCCCCCCCAGCTGGGATCCAGAGGAAGCAATAAAATTGACCGAAGGCATTATGCAGGAAGACTTTAATTTAGAAGGGACCTTTCCTGAATGGGACCATGAGTGACTAGACATTACAGAATAATCTTGGAAATGCAGAAGAGTGTTATTGGGTAAAATATCAGTATGTTAAAGTTCTGTTTAATTCCGCTCCAAGTTGAAAAGCTCTAAGGGGCTCTCTGTATATTTCATACTTTCAGATCATACTCAAGTACAAAATGCTCGTAGGAAATGCCCCTCACTTTTCCTTCCTTGCATCCAGCCATTCAGAGTGCAAGGGATCTCTCCCCTCCCGTCTTCTGGTGTACCTGGATGGCGAATGGAAAGAACTGAAGTCCAGCTTGCCTCCCAGAAAGCAGACCCTTCAAAGTCATTTCCCTTTCTGCCAGTCTGTGTGCCATATGGGGAGGGAGAAGCTCTGAGGCTGGCAGGAGATGGAGATCAAAGCTCAGCTTGGACAGCTGGCCTTTCCATGTCAAGGCCACCCCCCCTTCTACAGCAGCTGGAGATTCTGATGGTCACATGTGAAAAGGCACTAACATTTTTATTTTAATCAAAGAAATAATGGCAGTGTAGTTGCATTCTGTTTGAGGACTCTTTAGTAAGATAAAAGCACCCCTGACTCTCTCCCATCCCCAGAGCTGGGGCGGCTGCAGGAAGCTCTGCTGGCATCCCACTCCAAACGGCATGACGGCAAGATGGAGCTGCACCAGCAGCGAGCTGAGCAGCAGCGGTTACAGGAAGAAATCCGAGGCAAGCAGCAAGACTTTGTGCACCTCCAGGAGGAGTTTCTGGCTCTGCAGAAGAACAATTCCAGGTAGGCCAAACAGAATGGCAGAAGTCAAGGAGATGGAGCATCTCCTTGCCCTCAAAGTCTTATGGAGATGGGAGCTGTCGGGTGTGGAGGCTGGATGACTAGGAATTGGGGTGGAGGGACGGGCTTTCTCGGAGTCATTCGCAAGGTTCCCTACATAGAATCATAGAATCATAGAATCATAGAATCATAGAGTTGGAAGAGACCACAAGGGCCATCGAGTCCAACCCCCTGCCAAGCAGGAAACACCATCAGAGCACTCCTGACATATGGTTGTCAAGCCTCTGCTTAAAGACCTCCAAAGTAGGAGACTCCACCACACTCCTTGGCAGCAAATTCCACTGTCGAACAGCTCTTACTGTCAGGAAGTTCTTCCTAATGTTTAGGTGGAATCTTCTTTCTTGTAGTTTGGATCCATTGCTCCGTGTCCGCTTCTCTGGAGCAGCAGAAAACAACCTTTCTCCCTCCTCTATGTGACATCCTTTTATATATTTGAACATGGCTATCATATCACCCCTTAACCTCCTCTTCTCCAGGCTAAACATGCCCAGCTCCCTTAGCCGTTCCTCATAAGGCATCGTTTCCAGGCCTTTGACCATTTTGGTTGCCCTCCTCTGGACACGTTCCAGTTTGTCAGTGTCCTTCTTGAATTGTGGTGCCCAGAACTGGACACAGTACTCCAGGTGTGGTCTGACCAGAGCAGAATACAGTGGCACTATTACTTCCCTTGATCTAGATGCTATACTCCTATTGATGCAGCCCAGAATTGCATTGGCTTTTTTAGCTGCCGCGTCACACTGTTGGCTCATGTCAAGTTTGTGGTCAACCAAGACTCCTAGATCCTTTTCACATGTACTGCTCTCAAGCCAGGTGTCACCCATCTTGTATTTGTGCCTCTCATTTTTTTTGCCCAAGTGCAATACTTTACATTTCTCCCTGTTAAAATTCATTTTGTTTGTTTTTGCCCAGTTCTCTAATCTGTCAAGGTCGTTTTGAAGTGTGATCCTGTCCTCTGGGGTGTTAGCCACCCCTCCCAGTTTGGTGTCATCTGCAAATTTGATCAGGATGCCCTTGAGTCCATCATCCAAGTTGTTGATAAAGATGTTAAATAAGACCGGGCCCAAGACAGAACCCTGTGGCACCCCACTAGTCACTCTTCTCCAGGATGAAGAGGAACCATTGATGAGCACCCTTTGGGTTCGGTCAGTCAGCCAGTTACAAATCCACTGAGTGGTAGCAGAGTCAAGACCGCATTTTACCAGCTTCTTTACAAGAATATCATGGGGCACCTTGTCAAATGCCTTACTGAAATCAAGGTAGGCTATATCCACTGAGTTCCCTTCATCTACCAGGCTTGTAATTCTGTCAAAAAATGAGATCAGGTTAGTCTGACATGACTTATTTTTCAGAAATCCATGCTGACTATTGGTGATCACAGCATTCCTTTCTAGGTGCTCACAGACTGTTTGCTTAATGATCTGCTCCAGAATCTTCCCTGCTATTGATGTCAGACTGACTGGGCGGTAATTATTTGGGTCCTCTCTTTTCCCCTTTTTGAAAATAGGGACAACATTTGCCCTCCTCCAGTCTGCCGGGACTTCGCCTGTTCTCCAGGATTTCTCGAAGATGACTGCCAGTGGTTCTGAGATCACATCTGCCAGTTCTTTTAATACTCTTGGATGCAGTTCATCTGGCCCTGGAGACTTGAATACATCTAAACTAGCCAAATATTCTTGTACTGTCTCCTTAGTTATTCTGGGCTGTGTTTCCTTTGCTGAATCATTTGCTCCAAATTCTTCAGGTCGGGCATTGTTTTCTTTATCGGAGAAGACTGAGGCAAAGAAGGCATTGAGGAGTTCAGCCCTTTCTGTGTCCCCTGTTTGCATTTCACCATCTTCTCCTCTGAGTGACCCCACTGTTTCTTTGTTCTTCCTTTTGCTACGAACATACCCATAAAAGCCTTTTTTGTTGCTTTTAACCTCTCTAGCAAGCCTGAGTTCATTCTGTGCTTTAGCTTTTCTGACTTTGTGTCTACACGTGCTGGCTATTTGTTTGAATTCCTCTTTGGTGGTTTCCCCCCTTTTCCATTTTTTGTACACATCCTTTTTTAATCTTAATTCAGTTAAAAGTTCTTTAGATAGCCACCCTGGCTTCTTTAGGCACCTTCCATGTTTCCGTCTCATTGGTATTGCCTGACGTTGTGCTTTTACTATCTCCCTCTTAACAAACTCCCAGCCATCATGAACTCCCTTTCCTTTTAGTATTGCTGTCCATGGGATCTCACCCAGCACTTCCCTAAGTTTTATGAAGTCGGCTTTCTTAAAGTCAAGAAATTGAGTCCTAGTATGCTTGGCTGCTCCTTTCCGCTGTATAGTAAACTTCAGAAGAGCATGATCACTCGCGCCTAATGATCCTTCCACTTCTACCCCACTAACCAGGTCATCAACATTGGTTAGGACCAGATCTAAAATGGCTGTTCCTCTTGTTGCTTCTCCCACTTTCTGGACAATGAAGTTGTCTGCAAGGCCAGTGAGGAATCTGTTTGACCTTATGCTCTTGGCTGAGTTTGACGTCCAACAAATATCCGGGTAATTGAAGTCCCCCATTACTACTATCTCCCTTCCTTTTGCATGCTTGGCCATCTGTTCCAGGAAGGCATCATCTATGTCCTCCGTTTGGCTTGGGGATCTATAGTAAACTCCCACAATGAGGTCTCTGTTATTCTTCTCTCCCTTAATTTTGACCCAAATGCTCTCACATTGGCTTTGAGGTTCTAAATCTTGGATCTCTTCACAGGTATACACATCCCTGACATATAACGCCACTCCTCCTCCTTTCTTGTCTGGTCTGTTTCTCTGAAATAGATTGTATCCCCCCATTATTACATTCCAATCGTGGGACTTATCCCACCAGGTTTCAGTGATGCCTATTATGTCATATTTAGTTTGCTGTACCAAGAGCTCAAGCTCATCTTGTTTATTTCCCATGCTTTGTGCATTAGTGTACAGACATTGAAGTCCATTAATCATTCCCCCGTGTCTCTTATTTAAGGATTTTTTCCTCCCACCACTAGGTCCGCGTGCTGTTTGCTCCATTTGGTCTATGACATTTGGATGATCATCTTCATTAATTGATAGACTCCTACCTTCAGGAGCACTGTCTCCCTCCCCCACATTAGTCAGTTTAAAGCCCTCCTGATGAGGTTTCTGAGATTTTTGGCAAAAACATTCCTCCCAACCGTTGTGAGGTGCAGCCCATCACTTGCCAGAAGTCCATCTTCAAGAAACTGCAGTCCGTGATCTAAGAATCCAAACCGTTCCTGTTTACACCATTTGCGAAGCCAGCTGTTCACTTCCACTATTTTCCCCTCTCTCCCTGGGCCACGTCGTTCAACTGGGAGGACAGATGAGATGACAATTTGTGCATTTAATTGCTTCAATTTCCTGCCCAGAGCCTCGTAGTCTCTTTTGATCTTCTGGAGGCTATTGCTTGCAGTGTCATTGGTTCCCACATGAACCAAGAGGAAGGGGTATTTGTCAGTGGGTTTTATGATTCCTTGCAGTCGTTCAGTTACATCTTGGATCTTAGCCCCGGGGAGACAGCACACTTCCCGAGACATCTTGTCAGGCCCACAGATCACTGCTTCTGTTCCCCTCAGTAGGGAATCCCCTATCACCACTACACGCCTCCTCTTGGGTTTGGTCGGGGTTCTTCCGTGAGCTGTCCGTTCCAAGGTCGCCTGCACATTCCCTGAGGACTGACTTTGCTGCTCGTCTTCATATACCTGATCGACTGTAATGAGGGAGAGATCCTCAAATGGAGTCTGCTCTTCGTCTTCCATGCTAGGGGAGAGGACCTCAAAGCGATTGTGTATTTCTAAACAATCAGAGTGAACCCTGGGCCTCCTACTTCTTTGAGTCACGTTTCTCCATATATCTGGCTCCTGTGTTGATGAACTAGCCTCCTTCTCAGGGGAGTCCCCTGTCTCCTCTTTGGTGGGGACGGTGTGCTCTGTTGCTTCCAAGAAGAGCTCCAGCTCTCTAATTCTTTGGAGCGTAGCTACACGTTCCTCCAGTTGCTGGACAACGGCAGGCATCTCCACAGCAAAGACTAACAGGTTTAGTGTGGCGTAGGCTGTCCTGGACTGCAATCCATTTCATCTGAACATTTCATCACTCCAGTCCACAAAAGTTTATGGCCAGAATAAATTAGTTTTTAACTTGGTGAAATCTGCTTCATTAGTTTTACTGTAAGATTAATAAGACTAGCCTTCCAGAAAGCATCAGACATTGTTTGAAAAATAATATCCCAAAACACTACAGTTGGAGGAAGGAAAGAACTTTTGCAGGAAGAGAACCCAAAAGGAGGGTGAATGGCCTTTGATCCCCCCCCCCCGAGCTGGGAAAGTGAAGAAGAAGAAGGAACTCTGATGAAGCTGCCTTTAGGCTTTCTGCTTCTGCTGGTCCCTTCAGGATGGGCCTTGCAGAGACATCTGACTTCCCAGCCAGAGATGGCAAACTTCCATTCATTTCTTGGGGTTCTCCTTGCAGGCTTCAACATAGAGTGGCTCTGCTTCAGCAGCAGTGCGAGCAAAACCAGCTGCACTTCCAGACCCTGCAGGCTGAATTACAGGTCTATAAGTTGCTGTGTGGCCCACAGTTGAAGGTGGCCTCAGGTGGGTACTAAGCTGCTTCCTGGGACACCCCTGGAATGCTCCTGGGGGTGCTGGCTGGTTGGTCCTGGGCACTGGAGAAGCAGGTGGAGGCCGAGAGGGCAGGACATTGGATCTGCCTCTGGGAAGTCCGGAGTGGAACAGATCTGCCCCGGAGCTCCTAGGAAGTCTTCACAGGGGCCATAGGGTTCCCCACTTACTTTGTTCACCACCACCATCATTAATACTTGTATACCCCTTAATATGCAGAATCTGTAAGCATTTTACATAAAACACAGTGAGATAATTAAAAAAGAATGCATATGCAACATTTAAGCAAAAAATACAAATATATCTGTAAAAACAGAGAAGCTATCAACAAAACATTCAGTTCAACATCATTAAGTAATGAAAAAGAACAACATGATGAATCTCATGAGCCCAGGAATGCCTGCTGAATGGGGGAGGGGGTTAAAGCTGGCCGCTGCTTCTGCCTCACATTCTGCAGTACATGGAAGACCCTTTGACCGCTGGTCAGGTGGATCAGGGTGGAGGAGAGTCCAGCAATAGCAGGAGAGCCACAGGTTCCCCATCCTTGGTTTATCTTTTAGATAAACTCAGCAACAGTTATTGGGGGCTCTCAGAGAAGGCATGTCATTCTCTTCCACTTTATTATTTTATTAGTGTTGTTTGGTACTAATTTTTTTGCTTGTATCTGTAAAAACATAATAATGAACTAGCAATTCCCTTCACTCCTAGATGCTGACAGAATGCTGGCTTGAGTAATTTGCCTTATGACTCTTGTATCATTCCTCTTCCTCCTCAAGATTCGTGTGACTCTTTGATCCTGTTCCCATCATGACCAGACTGAAATTAATTAAGCATGTATTTATTCCCTAATCTTTTGGGAAGTTGCAATGCATTATGAACAGTATTGCTTGATGGGTTGTGCAGTATCAGAGCAGGTATTGGATGAGAATATTGTGTAATATTGGGTGAGAAGTCTAGCATAGTCAGAAGATTACAATAATAATGATCATAAAGTATTGCAACTTCCCAAAAGATTAGGAAATGGACATCAAAGGGCGACTTTTCAAAAGATTAGCTGCAGACCAATGGAACCTGTAGATAAATATGCTAGATAAATCAACTAAGTCTTTCCTCATATACCTTTTGAGTTGGCAACTCAAAAGCTGACAACTAATATACCTAAACAGAGCAGCCGACACCATCAGTGGATTATTTTAGGGTGGATGTCTTCCTTGATCCTCCCTGGAATTTTCACTAAGCCTAATTCTCTCCACACATGCAAGGAAAGTCACACCTGACCTGTGTGGATGCAGGTCAAGGCAATAGCCAGAAATTGCAGATCTTCATATTTCACCCAACTCTCACAAAGTTTTAGCAAGATCTCCTGCACTCTTGCCAGAAGTCGGCGCTGCTTCTCCACTGGTGGTGGTGGGTGGGGCAGTATGACCACGAGGGCAACAGCTCTTGGGCTTTTGCTGCCTGAAGTGGCTGCCTCCCCCCACCTCATAGGTGAGCCAGTCCTGCATCTGGTTGTAGCTGAAGAGAGCAAAGCCTGTGTGATCTGAACTCCAAAGAGGTGCTGACCCAATTAGGTTCCAGTCTGGTGCTTTGCTTTCAGGGACACAGAAGCAGGAGAAGCCGGTGCTGTTAGACAATATCAGCAGCCAGGGGTCCCATGTGATCAGCCACCTCAAGGACTACAGCACCCTTAAGAAACAGATTCTGGAAGCCAAGACTCTGATCCACAAAATGGCCTCTCTCCTGCATCCTGGCCAAGAACTACAGCAATCCAAGGTAAAGTGGGAAGATGCAGAAAATATAAACTCCTCCGGAGCCACGTGATCTTTCTCAGCCACACCATCACGAGACTGCGAGGCCCAGGAATGGCCACAGGTCGTTGGGACTGCAGCAGTTATCACAGGGTATCTTTCCAGCCCACCTGGGCCATGGGGAGAAGAAAGGCTACTCCCTCATGTTAGGACAGAGGTGCTCCTGGGAGGACTTACTGAGACAGCTTGAGGACCACCAAATGCATACTCTCCAGAATTACAGTCCCAGAATTAAAAAACCATCCCAGCTTCTGATTTGATCCCAGAATATCCCCATTTTGCCCGCCAGTGCTATTGCCCCCACGCTCAGGGAGGAGGGTGAGCTGGTGCTTGTCCCGAGTGGCGGCTGCCTCTTCATGGCCTTTCAATGGCTGCCACTGCTGGCCTCCTCCCTTGGGCAGCTTGTAGTGGCTGCTGAAGGGCAGCCAGGGAGGAGGAGAGGCTTGGGCTGCTGAGGCCCAGCGCCCCATGGTGCACCGGCTCCCAGGGGCAGGGAGAGGGCAGGAAGAAAGTGGGAGCAGAGCACAAGGAGTCTTGATTTTTAATGCTTTATGTGTCTGTGTTTAATCCTGCTGCTTTCTAAAATTTATTGATTGGCGTGTGCTTTTCTTTTTGTAAGTCTACCAATAAAATAAAATCTGGATTGAGGGGTTTTCTCAGGACGGTGGGGGGGGGGGGCATGCCCCGTTGGGGTGGTGCTGGTGGCCCTCACCATTCTTCTGACAGGAAATGCTCTGCAGGGCGGGGGATGCAAAAAATGGGGGGGCGGGTCAAGGAGGGCCAGTTGTCAGGTAGTGAGAAGTGTCCCCTATTTTCATCTGAGGAATGTTTGAGAGTATGCAAAAGTTAAACAGGGGCGTCAAAGTGGCTGAGGTTGTGCAAGAGACTCTCTTGATAAAAGTTTCTTCTCTCTGCTGCTGTAGATCTTCTGCCAAGAAAGGATCAGGCAACTGCTTGCCAACATGAGTTCTTTGCACCAGATCCTGGAGAAGTCCGCTTCGCTCCTGGCAACGTTCTGGAGAGCAACCCTTCCCGGCCCTCACATCTCTGCGCAAGTATGACAGGCAGCAGGGAGACGCTTCCTCTTCCCATGCAAAGCATCCTCCTCCTTTCCTTTAGGAGCAAAATTCCTTGAATGCACAGGCACTGCCAACTTCAAAAGAAGAGCTAAGAATACGTACCATGTGACAGAGATCTTCCTTGTGCGCTGTCTGCCTCATGCAGCCGGGTGTTTTTGTTTTGCATGTTGGAAAGGGGACGATGGAGACATAAGAAAGGGCGGTGTATTCTATGTGGTGCAGGGAGAGAGAGAGAGAGAGAGAGAGAGAGAGAGAGAGAGAGAGAGAGAGAGAGAGAGAGAGAGAGACTGCTCTTAGGAAGTGGCATCTCAAGTAGTTTTGTGTCATGCTGCAGGCATTCCTAACTTAATCTCTTAGGACTGATTTATATGTGCAACAGAATGAGTGCTAGAATGGACTAGACTATTCAATTCGGCAAAGAAAATTGCGTTTATATACCACTGTATCATAAAAATATATCACAGAGGTTTGTTTACAAGAATATAAAAACATAAAACCAGACAATAAAATAATAGAATGTTAAAAACAAGTTAAAAGCAAAAAATAAAATAAAAAATTAAGCAAACATCATCAGACCATTTGGGGGAAAGTACTCTAAATTGCCCGCATAGACCTAATGAAACAGAAATGGTTTCAGCAGGCATTTAAAGGTTGGCACAGGAGATGCCTGCTGAATCTCTATTGGCAGGGAGTTCCTCAGGACTGGGCAGATGATCCTAAAGGCTCAACTTTTCATTGTTTCCAAATGAGCCTCACCAACTCAGGAAATGACAAGAGACACTCCTGCAGATGATCTCAGTGATCGAGCTGGACTATAAGGCTTCTGGTGTCCCCTGAGGTACGCTGGACCTAAGTTGTTCAGGGCTTTGTAAATCAATACAAGGATATTGAACCTGGCTCGGTAGCAGGTGGGCAGCCAGAGCAGCAGTTTTAACAATGGTGTGACCTGTCCTCAGTCAGAAGCTTCCGCCAACCGTCTGGCTCCCACATTCTGCCCCAGCTGGAGCTTCCGGACCAGACCCAAGGGCAGCCCCACAGAGAGCGCATTGCAGTAGTCTTTCCTAGAGGTTACCAAAGCATGAACTATAATGCTGTTTTACTTTTGGAAAGTGAAGAATTATAAAATGTCTTTTACTCATATGTTGCTTGAAGAGGTGCAGCGCATTCTTTTACCTGCAGGAGTCCATAGCCTCGTTCTGTTTCATGGCTGGACTGCGTCACTCTTGGAGATGCCATGGAAAATAACCACCAGCTTCTTTCTCAGGAGCCATTTCGGAAGGAGGAGATCCAGGAGCTCAGAGCCAGACTCGCTGAGCCAGAGAGTCGCCTGCAGACTGCCGGCCGTGGGAAGGAGAGCATGGAGAGCGCCCTCCTTAGCCACTGTGAGCTGCCTCCCAGCTGTGAGGTGGTTGGTTGGGCAGGGGTGGGTGGGTGGCTTGGCTGTGCAGCCCTCAAGGCACTCATCCAGCCTACAGATCCAGAGCGGGTGAGACTTGGGGTCCTCCTGCCCTCTTTGCAGCTGAATCCACAGCAACCAGAAAACAATGCTGGGTCTTGTTTTGGGGCAGGAAGGGAGTGGAGAGGAAGAAAACTACAAGTTTACACTACAAGTTTACATCCTTGTAATTAAAAATAGGAATGGGTGATTGCCCTCCTTTTTGCCTCAGAAGTACTTGGGGGGTTTCGGGAAATTACAACCAAAGACTCGAGAAGTCTGGAGGGCCTTTTCCTCCACGGCCTCCCACATCTGGGTGCTTGTCATGGGGCAGAGGGAGCAGAGGGGCCTGCTCCTGGGCTGGGTGCCGGCCTCTATTCTCTCCCCAGTAATCGGAGCAGAGGTGCTCAGGGAGTGCCTGGACTCAAATGCCTGCCTAGTTCCAATGGTATGTTTGATAAAGTCTTCCCAGCCCCACTGCATAAGCTATTGTTATTACATGTCACAGACATTGTTTTCTTTGACTTGGGGCTGTATCCTAGCAGTGGGCTGGCTACTGTCCTGTGCATTCTCACATGCACACGCATGCAGAGCACATACAGGTGCATGCATCCCCATCAGTGCACTGGGTTCTTTGACTTACAGCACTGCTGCCAAAAGCAGTGAGGCACATTGGGCCTCTGCGTAGCTGGCCGGCCCCCCACTGCCCTCTACTGCACGAAGGGAAATCTCACAAGGTGCCTGGGCAATGAAGGAAAAGCGATGAAGGGGTCAGGGAGGAAATGTTCAGAGACAAGCCTGATTGTTACTTTGCTTACAGTGACAAGGACATACGATGTGCTAAGGAAAGCAAGGATGAACCTGGAGGTAAGTCCAAGCCCACTTACCTGCACAATGATACAGGTGAGCCAGGAGGCCACAGAGGAGTGCAGGCCTGGCTAGGCCAGAGTTCACTTGGCCTACAAGTCGTGGCGGCGTTGCTGTTGAGCACCACAGGGCTTGCTCCGAAGGCCTTACTCCACTGCTGTCCCTCTTTCTTGTGCAAGGCTACAAACCCTTTCACACTTCTTAACTACCCACACAGGTGTTGGCCCCTGGATCACAGGGTCACCACCCCCAGGCTCATGTTCTTGAAAAAAGGCATCCCCATAATGGGGAGAGAAACACTCAGACTTTTTCCTACTTTCAAGGGCTTTTGTTCAGTTTACCACCCTCCCTGCCTGCTCCAGGCCAGCAAATTCTCCAAGATAATCATAGAAGCTGGGAAAGAACTGTGAGGAACAGCAGCTGAGAAAGTCCTAAGACCAGGTTGTCACTCGTGTGCTGCTTCTTTTTCTGCTACTCCAAGGAAGAGAAACGCTGCCTCTTCTCCAGACTGTTGGGGAGCACCTTTAGCCTCCAACCTGCTGCACAAATGCCTTATTGCCTTTCAAATCCAGACTATCCCCAGCTTAGAGAGGGAGGCGGTCCTGTTCCGCTCTCCACACCCACTGAGATAGTGCTGGTCCCTGGCTTTCATGTGGGCTAAGCAGCCTTGTACCCAGAATATAGGGGGCCCCAAGCCAGTTTTGTAGTCAGCAGTGGGTTGTGTTTACTCCCCACCATTTGCAGCCATGGGTTTCAATTCAAAGTTGGTGTTGCAAAAGATATTGTCCCATGGCACCAGTGTACCACCCCTGCCCTTTAGAGCCCTCAGAGCTCCTTGTCCCCACGGCATGGTAGGGTAGGGTTAAGCAGAAGGATGAGAGGGAGGGAGTTAACCCCGTTCTTAGACCTCTGCTTTGTGCACTATCCTCTCTAGGGGATCTCCCCCCAGCCTCTTCCATCCTGTGAGCAAGTTCTTGCCTGAGCGAAGAAGGAAACCTAGCAGCTCAAGTGCCCAGAAGCAGGTGGAAGAAAACGAAATTCAATTACAGTTCATCACCCAAACCCAGGCATCAGAAAATGACCCTGCCCCAGACCGGCAGCTCTTCGTGGTCCAGCAAGCCCTGACTTTTAGGATTTGTCCTGGAACCCAACCACTGCCTGACTTGCCAACTCCATCTCCTTCAGGGTGCGGCACCAAGCTGCTCCCGACCACTGTTTGTGTGCGCTCTGGAGTGACTGCTGCTAGGGATCAGGCTGCAATTTGCCTGGAAATGATCCAGCCAAAAGTGCAATACTATACTAAAAATAGACTACTGCTATAAATGCTGCTGTCTGGGTGGGGGGGGGGAAGGAGTGCTCTAAATGTGGTTTCATCCGAAGCTGCGCTCGTCTGACTCTGTGAGGCTGGCTGGCTGAGGCTCAGCCGCTTCTAGCATTCTCCTGTGTATCTTGCTGTAAATCAGGGTGTAGAATGTAGGGCAATGCTTTCCTTGCTCCAGAGAAGTACGGCCTTGAGATATATTATTTGAAAATGTAATTATGCTGAGTTACTGGGAAAAGGGGAGAGAGAGCAAGGCTCCCTTAGCCCCGGCAACATTTGACTCTTCAGCTACTAATTTTCATCTTCTGAAGTTACTTCTGAACTCAAAGCCAGCCCCATCAGCCCACAGGCTGTTTTCTGATGTGTATCTCAAGTCACCTTCTGCAAGACTTCTTGTGACTGTTGCTTACCTGGAACAGGTAACACCAGTTTACATATAATGCACACAACAACTAATTGTGAAAGGATTAAAGAGTCCTTACTATAGTCTGTATGCTGTTAAGAAGGGCTCTAAGGGATGGGGAGAAATGAAAGTTGGCTTTGCTTAAATTTATTGAAAGACATGAACCATGTTTTCTTTGTATTATTTGAATTCCCAATAAAACTTTTTTAAAAAGTGAATGGAGTTTGTCTATGATGGAAACGGACAAGTTGCATCTTTGCTCGCAGTGCGAGACGGGCCTGGGCCAGTCCCTGAACCTTTTCTAGGAGCCGCTAAATGAAAGAGTTACCTCAGTTCTATTTCCTGCAGGAGCTAATGGATTTAACACAGCTCCAGATAGCTACTGAGCTGGATGTCAATTGGGCATCACAGGACCAGAGCTGTCACAAGACTTGGTGAGGCAGCCGCTGCAGTGGGAGAAGATAGAGGGGTGGCTCTAGCCGCTCTGAGTCCCGGCACAACCGCCTGCCTGTTCCACAGCCCTTCTCTCTCCCTGCTGCTTGCCAGCACCCTCTTGCACCCAGGATTGCAGCCTTCTTTCCTGATGACTCGGCCACCAGCTCCATGCACTGGGCTGCTGCTACAGGTCTTTTTATGAGTGCAACTGCAGAGTTTTACCTGGCAGCTCTCAGCTGACATTGAGGAGGACTATTACACATGTTCACAACCACTCTTTAGTTCAGGCAGATGCAGATGTTGGGAGGTCTGGGCTGCAATCCTAACAGCCTTACCCAGGAGAGAGAGAGAAATTTCAGATAAAACCTTGGTCACTTATCACTTGGTCCTAGTCAGGTTGCATGGCAGTGGGACAGAAGGGTCGTTTTTGTTGGCTTTTTGCAGTATGGTAGCGCTGCAGAGAGCTTGCTGGGAAGACCATGCATTAAAAAGAAAGGACTCAAAAATAACTTAAAGAAGGTTTTAATAAGAAAAACAAAAACTCCATTTACACTAAATACATCAACAAACCAGACCCAACCACCAACCCATCCCCCAGGGTAATGGGAGAGCTAGGTGCTGCTCCTTATATACTCTACCCAATTCCTGACACAGTTTAATCAGTACAACTCAGCAGCACCTGCTATGTTTCACAGCTGTAAAGCTGGGTCTCGTTAGTTTGCTCTGGCCCTTGCTCCGGCCCCTTAAAGACACACACATCGAGTGGAACAATGATGAACCTTTACATTTAAAGAAACCATTCAACATTTCCCCTGCGGTTCATCATTGTGGAACAAAAACATAAAGCATACTTTGTACATGTTTTTCATGTGTAACCTTTGGAAGTGCTTTAGTAAAAATGTCCGCAATTTGATTGTCACCTGGAACATATTTAAATACAACCATTTCATCAGCAATTAGCTTCTTTACAAATTCTAAACGTAATCTTAAGACTCTAGTGCGCTGCGTATTGGTCTCTGAACACAGGATAGCAAGTCCACTCTGGGAATCAAGGTAAACTTTTACTGGTAGTGTTACTTGCATCTGTAGGTCTGCAAATACTTGCAGATACCATTCTACATCACGAGTGGCCTGAACGCATGCACATAATTCACTCTCTGTTGTGGAGAGACAAATAATGGTTTGTGTCTGGGACTTCCATTCAAATGGACAACCATTATAACAAAACACCATACCAGACACACCCCTGCAATTATTTTGTTCTACTGCATGAGATGCATCGCAAAAAATTTCAAAACCTTTGTCAATACTTGTTGTAAACTGCAACCTATAATGTTTGGTATGTTTAAGGTACATTACCACTCTCTTAAGAGCAGAGAAACATTGCATAGTGGGCTTTTCCACATTGTGATGCATCTTTTAACAAAAGCTTAACTGTTTCATATTTTACACTTGGTGAATAACACAAATCATAATCTTCGCCTGGGATTTGTTGAAAGCCCCTAGCAACTAGTCTTGCCTTGTACCTTACAACTTCATTTTTGTCATTCATTTTAACTCTATAAACCCATTTTGAATCAATAAGTCTCATATCTGGGGTTTGTGGTACAAGAGACCAAGTGTTATGCTCTTTTAAAGAAGCTATTTCGGAGTTCATAGCTTTATACCAATTTACAGTTTGGTGCTTAGGTAAATTCTGAACATCATTGTAGCTTTTTGGCTCAAAAACCACCTTATTGGCATACACAGTATTAAAATGTTCATCTGCGAAACGTTGTGGCTTCTGTCTCTTTCTATCTGAACGTCTCAGTCCGGAAGGAGAGTCAGACTCCTCAGACTTAATGGGACTCAGTGAACTACTAGTTTCAGGTTGTAAATCATCATTGTCAGACTGAAGAGGTGCCTGTAGGCTAAGCTCATGGTCAGAAAACTCAAGAGAATCTAACCTCCCCTCGGGTGCCTGTGACTTTAAATCCTCAAACAAATTATCAGGTCCAACAGGCTTTTTGTCTTCTTCCATTAATTCAGAAGCACCATTTCCTCCTGCTGCTGCTTCTTCTACCTCTTCTTCCTCAGTATCATCTATACCGTTAGCATCTTGGAAAACAGCAACCCCATTCCAAATTACAGTTTGTATCATGCTTCTGGTAATATGAAATTTGCCAATTGCTGGTATGTAAATTCTGTACGCTCCCTGCTGGTAGCCCATTAATTTTCCCTGAACACTACTGTCAGAGCTGCTTCCAGATCCTAGCTCACAGAGGATCACGCTAGCCAGCGTTCACTTTATAAAAGTCTTTATTGAGTTACAGTTTCCATTCTCAAGCTGCCGCGTGCAGCTCTACGTCTTATGGGTTAGACCGGCGAAGCTCCGTCTGAGTCTCCGCCCCCTGTACACCAGCTTAATACCCTAGCCTTACTCCACCTTTTCCGCCTGACCGTTCTTCTCTGGGTCCCTCTGCCCCCCGCGGTCTCTTCCTTCCTGGACTCTTCTGACGCTGACCCCCCGGACCCTTCTGTCTCCTTGCGTCGGGCTTTAGGACCTGGCTCCCTTTCCGGGCTGCTTACTGCGCCACCTTCCTGTGCATTTGAACTTGGCGCGCGCGCCCAACCTTCCACTTTCCGCTTAACCGTTTCTTCGCTCCCCGATGGAGGTGTGGCCACTCCTGACTCATGCCCTCCCCCCTGCTGCGAGCTGCCAGAGCTCGATACCTGGCGCCCTTCCTCTCCACTGTGCTCTGTTGGTGACGCTGGCCCCGATCTCCAACTGCTGCCCTCTGAGCCCCCTCTGGACCCTTCTTCCTGGGGTGTCCCCCAGGCTCCCCCCTTGCTCTGGCCACTGGCGCTCCTTTCTGTGAATCTTCTGATTCACTGGAAAGACTCGGAGATCTCGGGTCGTCATCATCACTCATCTTTTCTTCGGCCTCCTCCCCCTCGCTCTCTGTTTCCTCCCTTGCCCTCGCCTCTGCTCCTGAACCCCTGACATCCATCCCCCCTCGAAGCCCCCCCTTCCCCCCTCCCCTCCTTCCGGTGCGGGAGCTGGGTGCTGCAGTGTCATGGAGACGAATGCCGGATACAGTTCGCTTCCCGTGGCGGGCCTCCAACTGAAGACTTCCGGTGCTTCCTCCCTGCGCTCGTCGCCGACGGTCGCCTCCTCTTCCATCTCTGTGCCGCCGTGCTCGAACCCAAGGTCTTCCCCGAACACGTCCATGTCCGTCTCTTCATCGGTCCCTCCTGGGGGCGTTGCTCGCCCGGGACCCTCCAGCCACTTCCTGCGCCACTGTTCCTCTGGTCTATCGTCCCACCAATACGAGGGTTCTGAGGCAGATCCCGAGGGTGACCCCTCCGGGGAACGTGTGTCCATTGTCGGTTCCTCGTCCGAGTCGAACCCCTGGAACGTGCTGGCTGAAAGCGTCGGTGTGAAAAGCCAATCGTCGAAAAAGTCTGCTGGCATGGGCCTGTGTGGGAAGAGGGCATGAAACTCGTCTTTGAGCAGAGGTTCCTCCAAAGCGTAGCCCGGCACCCAACTGTTGGCACTGGCCGGGGTGCCCTCTCTGGCGAGAAGGTATTCTACTCCCTCTTCTCCCCATCTCGAGTCCAAAATCTCTGTGACCTCGTTGATGGGCTCCTCCTGTGGCGCTCCCCCTTGCTCGGTTCCCTCTCGGAGCGGACTCGGCGCCGTTCCTGGTTCCTGAAATCTGTGAGGTGTCTTGTAGGGAGTGAGCACCGATCTGTGGAACACCGGATGCATCCTGGAGCCCTCCGGCAGCGTCAGCCTGAAGGCTACCGGGTTAACCTGCTCTTCGACTTGGTAGGGTCCCAGTTGTTTATGCCCTAGTTTCTTCTTCGCTAACGACCTGGCCGGTACTGCGTGGGCTGCCAACCAGACCCAGTCTCCCACATGGATCTCTTCGCCAACCCTCCTGTGTTTGTCTGCTTGTACCTTGTATGCGTGCTTGGCCAGCTCCAGGTGCCGCCGAAGCTGATCGTGGACCTCCTGCAACTCCGACGCGAACGCGTCTGCTGTCTGCGGCTCCCCCTCCCCCATTCTTTCCAGTCACGGGAAGGTTCTGGGGTGCCTTCCGTTGTTGGCGAAGAACGGCGTCACCCCCGTGGACACGTGCTTCGTGTTGTTGTAGGCGAACTCGGCGAGAGGCAGGTAATCCACCCACGTCGCGGGCTGTTGATTCGCATAACATCTCAGGTACTGCTGCATGGTGGCATTGACCCGCTCCGCTTGTCCGTTGGTCTGCGGGTGCCTAGCCGAAGCCAGGTTGATCTTGACGTTCAGGAAGCCCATCAGCTTCTGCCAGAAGTTCGAGATGAACTGCCGCCCCCGGTCGGACAGTATAGACCGCGGCAGACCGTGAACCTTGAACACGTGATCTATGAACAGTTTGGCAGTCTGTTCCGCCGTGGCCACCTTCGCACACGGAATGAAATGTGCCATCTTGGAGAACAAGTCCACCACCACTAGCACTGCCGTCTTGCCTCTCGAGCTGGGCAGATCCGTGACAAAGTCCAGGGCCACTCTCTCCCATGGTTCGAACGGGGTTTGCAGCGGTTCCAGCAGTCCCGCCGGCGGTCTGTGTACTGGTTTGGCCCTCTGGCAGGTGTCGCACCTCGCCACGTAGTCCGCGACTTCCCCTCTCATTCTGGGCCACCAGAAGTCTCTGGCTACTAATTCTATCGTCTTCTCTGTGCCAAAGTGCCCAGCGGTGGGCACGTCGTGCAACTGCTGCAGTACCTTGGCGCGAAGATCGTCCCCTGGCACGTAGATGGCCCCTTTACGGAGGAGTAATCCATCTCGAACCTGGAACTCGCCGGTCGTGGTCGTGCCCCTGCGTGCCTCTGCCATCTTCGCTCGCGCGAAGGAGTCGTCCTGCAACGCACGTCGAACCGCCTCCAGGTCAACAGTCGCGGAAGCGCACGCCCACGCTGTCGGTGCGAAGATGTGCATGGCCGCCGCTGGCGTCGCCTCCTCGAGGTATTGCGGTTTACGGGAGAGGGCGTCCGCCATGATGTTGGTGTCCCCCGGGACATACTCTATGCGGAAGTCGAAGTCCGCAAAGAACTCTGCCCAACGTATCTGCCTCTGGTTCAGGAACCGCGCCGTGCGCCAGTGCTCCAGGTTCTTGTGGTCCGTGCGGACCTGCACCGTGTGCTTGGCTCCGATCAGGAAGTGCCTCCACGCCTTAAAGGCTGCATGAATGGCCAACAACTCCCTGTCCCAGATGGTGTAGTTCTGTTCTGACTTGGTGAGCTTCCTGGAGTAGAACGCTCTCGGTCTCCACGCCCCCTGCGGGTCTTGCTGCAACAGCACTGCTCCCACGGCTCTGTCCGAGGCGTCCGTCTCCACCCTCATCGGTCTGCTGGGGTCGACGTGTAGTAGCTGCTCTTCCGACGCGAAGAGGCGCTTGAGTGCCTGAAAGGACTGCTCCGCCTGCTCCGTCCAGATGAACTTCTTCTTCTTGGAGCTGAGCGTGTCTGTGATGGCCGCCGTCTGCATCGCAAACCCCTTGATAAACTTGCGATAGAAGTTCGCAAAGCCGACAAACCGCTGGACCTCCTTCCTGTTGCGCGGACTTTTCCAATCCAAAACCGTGCGAACCTTGGCGCTGTCCATGGCGAGCCCCTTATCGGACAACCTGTAGCCCAGGAAGTCCACCTCCGACACGTCGAACTGGCATTTTTCCAGCTTGGCGTAGAGCCTATGCTGCTGCAGTCTGCTCAGCACTTCCTTGACGTCTCTGTCGTGATCCTGCTGCGAGTCAGAAAAGATGAATATGTCATCCAGGAAACAGACACACTTCTTGTAGAGGAGCCCCGCCAGCACGTGATGCATGAAAGCTTGAAAACAGTGGGAGCCATTTTGCAATCCAAAAGGCATAACTCTGTATTCGTAGGTGCCCAGGGGCGTGAACATGGCTGTCTTCCACTCATCGCCTTCCCGCATGCGAATGAGGTTGTATGCCCCTCGCAGGTCCAACTTGGTGAAGAAGCGTCCCTTGCGCACCGTCGCGAGGAGGTCGTCTATCCTGGGCATGGGGAAGTCCGATGGCGCAGTCACCGCGTTCAAGGTCCGGTAGTCCACTACGAGCCTTTTTTGGGGCGTGTCTTTCTTCTTGACAAAGAATACAGGACTGCCCCCCACTGCCTTGGACTCTCGGATGAAACCGCACTCCAAATTGTGATCTATGAACTCTTTGAGTTCCTGTAATTCGTCCTCAGACATGGAATACAGCTTCCCTTTTGGCAACACCGCCCCTGGTAGGAGGTCAATCTTGCAGTCGTACGGTCTGTGGGGGGGTAGCTTGTCCGCCTCCTTCTCGCAGAAAACCTCCAAAAATTCTGCGTACTTGTGGGGAACCGCTTGCAGCGTCCCTAGCTGCAGCTGTGACTCCTCTTCCTCTCCTTCCTGCCGGGGCAGGATGCAGTGTTCAGCACAATAGGAAGAGCCGAAGGTCAGGTGCCTCTGGTACCACGCCAGCGTCGGGCTGTGCCTGTCCAGCCAACTCATGCCCAATACAATAGGCGTGTCCGATAGTTGAGTGACATTGAAGCTGATGACTTCCTTGTGATTCCCAATTCGCATCACCATTGGTGGCGTTTGCTTCACCACTTGCCCCCCGAGCAGCTCCCTGCCATCCACCGTGACGACCTGCAGGGGCAGTGTGGCAGGCAGTAACTGTATAGCGTGCCGGTCGACAAAGTCTTGTCCTATAAAGTCCGCATTGCTTCCTGAGTCAATGGTGATCGGCACGTCCATGGTGAGGCCATTGGGTAGCTGGAGCGATGCGGTGAGCCGCACTACTGGTTTGGGCGGGAGGGGGTCTGTGGGCTGCAAAATCTCTGGGGACTGCTTCACTGACACGTCTGGCTGGGCCCCAGTGCCTCTGTCTCCAGCCAGACTCCGTCGTTTCCCTGCTGTGGTTCTCCTTGCTGCGTTGCTGCAGTTACCATTGCTGAGGCTGCAGTGTGCTTGTGGAACCTCTGGGGACACTCTTTCGCCATATGCTGGGGATTGTCGCAGATGTAACACTTCCTGTTCCCTCTAGGAGGCTTCGCTTTCACTGCTCCCGGTGCTAGGGCTCTGGTTGCTGACTGAGCCCTTGCAGCTCCAACCTCCATAGGTTCCGCTCCTCCTCCTGGCGGAGGCGTGGATTGCGCACGCGCTGCTTCTCTGGGAAGGAAGGAGTAGCCCCTGGCTGGTTCGCGCCCTCCACGCCCTTCGTCCCTGCTCCATGGACGTTCTTCCAGACGCACCCCAACCGCCAGCGCCCTCTGAACGATCTCCTGCGTGCTCCGGGGTCTCTCCCCCTTTGCAATTTCGTCTTTAACCGCACTGTTCAATCCTTCCCAAAACAGGTCTCTGACTGGAGCCGAATCTCTGTCCCATTCCAGGGCACTGACCAATGCAAAAAAGCGGGCATGATACTGCCTTACACTGGCCCTCCCCTGCTTCAGTCCATGTACCTCCTTCCGGGCAAGATCCACGTCTATGCTTGACAAAAAGCACCCATCCATCGCTTTAATAAAGGCATCCGCATTTTGGAGCGCCGGATCCTTATCTCTCCACAAATTGCGCAGCCATGCTTTAGCATCTCCATGCAAATGGGACATGATAAATCCCACCTTCTCTTGCTCATCTCTAAAGTCTTTGTCCAGCAGTTGCAGTGCACACATTACATCTGCTCTAAAGTTGGGGTACTGTTGTAAATTCCCATCGAAGTGAGAGACTAGACCGCCTGTTCGTCTCCCCAACCCAATCCCCTCCGGTCTGGGTGTCAGTTGCCCTTGCTTCGTAAGCATTTCCAACCTGACCTGGAGATCTCTGTAGGCGGCAGCTGCGTCCTCCTCTCTCTTCCTGGATGCAAGTATCTCGGCATTCAGTCGCGTCACTGCTTCTCTGAGATCCGCTATCTGCTGTTCGGCCGTCATATTGTCTGCCGTTCGTGAGCTCGCTAGTAGGCACCCGCCTTCTCTCCTCTCCGCGAGGCTGCAGATGCCCACAACTGGAGACGGAGCTTACTGTCAGAGCTGCTTCCAGATCCTAGCTCACAGAGGATCACGCTAGCCAGCGTTCACTTTATAAAAGTCTTTATTGAGTTACAGTTTCCATTCTCAAGCTGCCGCGTGCAGCTCTACGTCTTATGGGTTAGACCGGCGAAGCTCCGTCTGAGTCTCCGCCCCCTGTACACCAGCTTAATACCCTAGCCTTACTCCACCTTTTCCGCCTGACCGTTCTTCTCTGGGTCCCTCTGCCCCCCGCGGTCTCTTCCTTCCTGGACTCTTCTGACGCTGACCCCCCGGACCCTTCTGTCTCCTTGCGTCGGGCTTTAGGACCTGGCTCCCTTTCCGGGCTGCTTACTGCGCCACCTTCCTGTGCATTTGAACTTGGCGCGCGCGCCCAACCTTCCACTTTCCGCTTAACCGTTTCTTCGCTCCCCGATGGAGGTGTGGCCACTCCTGACTCATGCCCTCCCCCCTGCTGCGAGCTGCCAGAGCTCGATACCTGGCGCCCTTCCTCTCCACTGCGCTCTGTTGGTGACGCTGGCCCCGATCTCCAACTGCTGCCCTCTGAGCCCCCTCTGGACCCTTCTTCCTGGGGTGTCCCCCTAGGCTCCCCCCTTGCTCTGGCCACTGGCGCTCCTTTCTGTGAATCTTCTGATTCACTGGAAAGACTCGGAGATCTCGGGTCGTCGTCATCACTCATCTTTTCTTCGGCCTCCTCCCCCTCGCTCTCTGTTTCCTCCCTTGCCCTCGCCTCTGCTCCTGAACCCCTGACAACTACGTTCACCCAATTTCTGCTTAGCGTGATAATTCATAATTTCATCTGAACCCCAAATACGTAGGTATTTCAGATTAGGGCGTTTTTTAAACAGCTTCTCATAGGGGGTGGCATCTAAACCAGAATGATAACTGCGATTTCTAACATAACAAAAGGCATTGAGTGCTTCAGCCCAAAACGCTTTGGGCAGATTAGCATTGTGCAGATAAGTTTTAACCCCTGCCTGCAGGTCACGCTGCACAACTTCAACAAGCCCATTTTGCCAGGGACTTCGGGGGCAAGATAACTCATGAGTAGTCCCCTGCGCTTCCAGGAATTTCTCAAAATCCTCAGAAACAAATTCTCCGCCCCGGTCAGAAAACAGGTTCTTAATAGGTTTGTTAAAGTGCGTTTTTACCCAGTTGCAAAAAACCTTGTACTTCTCAAATGCTTGGGACTTCTCAGCTATTGCATAAGTCCAACAATATCTACTATACTGGTCTATCAGGGTAAGCCAGTACTTTGAACCTCCTAATGATGGTGGGAGTGGCCCAACTAAATCACAATGTACACGCTCAAATGGCTCAGTTACTTTCCTATCTGAGCACCTACCCTTGCGTGCAACCTTAATCTTATTCTTGCAACAGGATAGACACTGCATAAAGAATTTACATGGTTTTAAGTTGAGGCCATTGACAATATTCTTTGTCTTAATTACATCAGCAAAATTCAGGTGTCCCAGAATTCTGTGCACCTCGTGGACACACCCAGAATGTGGTCTTACATTCCTCAACCCCTGGCTTGACTGTGCTGCTCTGCAATTTATAGATGATTGTGAGTAGGTGCGAAAATACAGTCTATATAAACCATCAGATTCCCGGGCATACAATAGACGTTTGTTCCCATCGAAAAACTCACACATTGACTTTAAGAAACGCAGAGTTATGCCTTGACGAGCAAAACACCTTACTGACAATAAATTGTCCATTGACGGGCAGTAAATGCAGTTCGCTATTGTAATGTTTAAAGAGTCAAGTTTAACAGTACCCCTGCCAAGCGACTGCAGGACTTGTGAATTGGCTAAATGTACATTACCAATTTCCTCTTCGAAAGAAATAAACAAGCTTCGATTGTTGCAGACATGCTGCGATGCTCCTGAGTCAACAATAAAATAATTCCACTTGGCACCTTTAATTCTTTTACGATCTGTAGTCCGAGCGTGAAAAGCTCGCGGCTCGTTTCTGTCTCTACTATACGATGCCGGCTGCTGGGCTGACGACCGTGATTGACGAACAGAAACAGGCTTGGGAGTACTTTGCTTTCTTTTGGCTCTGCAGTCCTTTGCAAAATGTCCTTGCTTATTGCAGAACCAAGAACGCTTTGCAGCTTTAAATGCAGATGTATCACCACAGGTTTGCATATGGTGTTCCTCATTCTTTCTGGAAACAGGAGTGCTTATGGCACAAGCCTCCCTTCTATCCAACTCGCCCATTAACCTTGCCGTTACCCCTTCCACAGTTAATTGTGCTGGTGGAACGGCAGATATCTGGCTAGCTATACCATCAAAGTCCTCATTAAGGGAACATAGAATGATAAAAATATACTGAATATCAGGTATCTCCATGTCCCTTCGAATTAATTCGCCGCGTATTGCCTCCAGACGTCTCAAGTGTGCTGCTAAATCACCACCAGGCTGCAACTTCGTCTGGTACAACTGCTTGAAAAACGTCAATACAGACGCTGACTCTTTTCTAACATGCACTGCTGCAAGACTGTCCCACATTTCTTTGGCAGTTTTCTTATTTCTTATATAGACTACTTGCTGGTCGCTGACTGCCAAATTAATTATCGCCCTGGCTTTCGCATCTCCTTTCGACCAAGCATTAGTCACAGGGTCAGGAGGGTCATCAGTTACATAGGTCCATACTTCTCTAGAGGTCAAAAGCGCCTCCACCCGAAAAGACCATAAACTATAGTTCTCATCTGTCAGCTGTGGGAAGACCAGAGCCTTCTCAGCTTCAGGAACCCGGTCAACCATTCTGGAACTCTTCCAGACCCACAAAAACTACGCTAACAGGAGAAGGAGTTTTCAAACCTTTCTCAGAGTCCAAAAATATGCAGTCATCCACTCAGCAGCTGGGCCCATAACCAAAGATGTTGGCTTTTTGCAGTATGGTAGCGCTGCAGAGAGCTTGCTGGGGAGATCATGCATTAAAAAGAAAGGACTCAAAAATAACTTAAAGAAGGTTTTAATAAGAAAAACAAAAACTCCATTTACACTAAATACATCAACAAACCAGACCCAACCACGAACCCATCCCCCAGGGTAATGGGAGAGCTAGGTGCTGCTCCTTATATACTCTACCCAATTCTTGACACAGTTTAATCAGTACAACTCAGCAGCACCTGATATGTTTCACAGCTGTAAAGCTGGGTCTCGTTAGTTTGCTCTGGCCCTTGCTCCGGCCCCTTAAAGACACACACATCGAGTGGAACAATGATCATAGAATGATAGAATCATAGAATCATAGAGTTGGAAGAGACCACAAGGGCCATCGAGTCCAACCCCCTGCCAAGCAGGAAACACCATCAGAGCACTCCTGACATATGGTTGTCAAGCCTCTGCTTAAAGACCTCCAAAGTAGGAGACTCCACCACACTCCTTGGCAGCAAATTCCACTGTCGAACAGCTCTTACTGTCAGGAAGTTCTTCCTAATGTTTAGGTGGAATCTTCTTTCTTGTAGTTTGGATCCATTGCTCCGTGTCCGCTTCTCTGGAGCAGCAGAAAACAACCTTTCTCCCTCCTCTATGTGACATCCTTTTATATATTTGAACATGGCTATCATATCACCCCTTAACCTCCTCTTCCCTAGGCTAAACATGCCCAGCTCCCTTAGCCGTTCCTCATAAGGCATCGTTTCCAGGCCTTTGACCATTTTGGTTGCCCTCCTCTGGACACGTTCCAGTTTGTCAGTGTCCTTCTTGAATTGTGGTGCCCAGAACTGGACACAGTACTCCAGGTGAGGTCTGACCAGAGCAGAATACAGTGGCACTATTACTTCCCTTGATCTAGATGCTATACTCCTATTGATGAGGCCTAGAATTGCATTGGCTTTTTTAGCTGCCGCGTCACACTGTTGGCTCATGTCAAGTTTGTGGTCAACCAAGACTCCTAGATCCTTTTCACATGTACTGCTCTCAAGCCAGGTGTCACCCATCTTGTATTTGTGCCTCTCATTTTTTTTGCCCAAGTGCAATACTTTACATTTCTCCCTGTTAAAATTCATCTTGTTTGTTTTGGCCCAGTTTTCTAATCTGTCAAGGTCGTTTTGAAGTGTGATCCTGTCCTCTGGGGTGTTAGCCACCCCTCCCAGTTTGGTGTCATCTGCAAATTTGATCAGGATGCCCTTGAGTCCATCATCCAAGTCGTTGATAAAGATGTTGAATAAGACCGGGCCCAAGACAGAACCCTGTGGCACCCCACTAGTCACTCTTCTCCAGGATGAAGAGGAACCATTGATGAGCACCCTTTGGGTTCGGTCAGTCAGCCAGTTACAAATCCACTGAGTGGTAGCATAGTCAAGACCGCATTTTACCAGCTTCTTTACAAGAATATCATGGGGCACCTTGTCAAATGCCTTACTGAAATCAAGGTAGGCTATATCCACTGAGTTCCCTTCATCTACCAGGCTTGTAATTCTGTCAAAAAATGAGATCAGGTTAGTCTGACATGACTTATTTTTCAGAAATCCATGCTGACTATTGGTGATCACAGCATTCCTTTCTAGGTGCTCACAGACTGTTTTCTTAATGATCTGCTCCAGAATCTTCCCTGGTATTGATGTCAGACTGACTGGGCGGTAATTATTTGGGTCCTCTCTTTTCCCCTTTTTGAAAATAGGGACAATGTTTGCCCTCCTCCAGTCTGCCGGGACTTCACCTGTTCTCCAGGAATTCTCAAAGATGACTGCCAGTGGTTCTGAGATCACATCTGCCAGTTCTTTTAATAGTCTTGGATGCAGTTCATCTGGCCCTGGAGACTTGAATACATCTAAACTAGCCAAATATTCTTGTACTATCTCCTTAGTTATTCTGGGCTGTGTTTCCTTTGCTGAATCATTTGCTCCAAATTCTTCAGGTCGGGCATTGTTTTCTTTATCAGAGAAGACTGAGGCAAAGAAGGCATTGAGGAGTTCAGCCCTTTCTGTGTCCCCTGTTTGCATTTCACCATCTTCTCCTCTGAGTGACCCCACTGTTTCTTTGTTCTTCCTTTTGCTACGAACATACCCATAAAAGCCTTTTTTGTTGCTTTTAACCTCTCTAGCAAGCCTGAGTTCATTCTGTGCTTTAGCTTTTCTGACTTTGTGTCTACACGTGCTGGCTATTTGTTTGAATTCCTCTTTGGTGGTTTCCCCCCTTTTCCATTTTTTGTACACATCCTTTTTTAATCTTAACTCAGTTAAAAGTTCTTTAGATAGCCACCCTGGCTTCTTTAGGCCCCTTCCATGTTTCCGTCTCATTGATATTGCCTGACGTTGTGCTTTTACTATCTCCCTCTTAACAAACTCCCAGCCATCATGAACTCCCTTTCCTTTTAGTATTACTGTTCATGGGATCTCACCCAGCACTTCCCTAAGTTTTATGAAGTCGGCTTTCTTAAAGTCAAGAAATTGAGTCCTAGTATGCTTGGCTGCTCCTTTCCGCTGTATAGTAAACTTCAGAAGAGCATGATCACTCGCGCCTAATGATCCTTCCACTTCTACCCCACTAACCAGCTCATCAACATTGGTTAGGACCAGATCTAAAATGGCTGTTCCTCTTGTTGCTTCTCCCACTTTCTGGACAATGAAGTTGTCTGCAAGGCCAGTGAGGAATCTGTTTGACCTTATGCTCTTGGCTGAGTTTGACATCCAACAAATATCCGGGTAATTGAAGTCCCCCATTACTACTATCTCCCTTCCTTTTGCATGCTTGGCCATCTGTTCCAGGAAGGCATCATCTATGTCCTCCGTTTGGCTAGGGGATCTATAGTAAACTCCCACGAGGTCTCTGTTATTCTTCTCTCCCTTAATTTTGACCCAAATGCTCTCACTTTGGCTTTGAGGTTCTAAATCTTGGATCTCTTCACAGGTATACACATCCCTGACATATAACGCCACTCCTCCTCCTTTCTTGTCTGGTCTGTTTCTCCGAAATAGATTGTATCCCCCCATTATTACATTCCAATCGTGGGACTTATCCCACCAGGTTTCAGTGATGCCTATTATGTCATATTTAGTTTGCTGTACCAAGAGCTCAAGCTCATCTTGTTTATTTCCCATGCTTTGCGCATTAGTGTACAGACATTGAAGTCCATTAATCATTCCCCCATGTCTCTTATTTAAGGTTTTTTTCCTCCCACCACTAGGTCTGCGTGCTGTTTGCTCCATTTGGTCTATGACATTTGGATGATCATCATCATCAATTGATACGACTCCTACCTTCAGGAGCACTGTCTCCCTCCCCCACATTAGTCAGTTTAAAGCCCTCCTGATGAGGTTTCTGAGATTTTTGGCAAAAACATTTCTCCCAACCGTTGTGAGGTGCAGCCCATCGCTTGCCAGAAGTCCATCTTCAAGAAACTGCAGTCCGTGATCTAAGAATCCAAACCGTTCCTGTTTACACCATTTGCGAAGCCAGCTGTTCACTTCCACTATTTTTCCCTCTCTCTCTGGGCCACGTCGTTCAACTGGGAGGACAGATGAGATGACAATTTGTGCATTTAATTGCTTCAATTTCCTGCCCAGAGCCTCGTAGTCTCTTTTGATCTTCTGGAGGCTATTGCTTGCAGTGTCATTGGTTCCCACATGAACCAAGAGGAAGGGGTATTTGTCAGTGGGTTTTATGATTCCTTGCAGTCGTTCAGTTACATCTTGGATCTTAGCCCCGGGGAGACAGCACACTTCCCGAGACATCTTGTCAGGCCCACAGATCACTGCTTCTGTTCCCCTCAGTAGGGAATCCCCTATCACCACTACACGCCTCCTCTTAGGTTTGGTCGGGGTTCTTCCATGAGCTGTCCGTTCCAAGGTCGCCTGCACATTCCCTGAGGACTGACTTTGCTGCTCGTCTTCATATACCTGATCGACTGAAATGAGGGAGAGATCCTCAAATGGAGTCTGCTCTTCGTCTTCCATGCTAGGGGAGAGGACCTCAAAGCGATTGTGTATTTCTAAACAATCAGAACGAACCCTGGGCCTCCTACTTCTTTGAGTCACCACAGCTAATCACCTTCCTCAACAGAAACCCTGCCCCCTCTGACCTTTGCACAGGGAGAACAGCTAATCAGCCACAAAGAAACACACACACACAAGAAAACCCTTTTTGCTCCTTCTTCAACTGCTGCCCTGCTACCTCTGATAAGCTCCTCCCACAGCTAATCACCTTCCTCAACAGAAACCCTGCCCCCTCTGACCTTTGCACAGGGAGAACAGCTAATCAGCCACAAAGAAACACACACACACAAGAAAACCCTTTTTGCTCCTTCTTCAACTGCTGCCCTGCTACCTCTGATAAGCTCCTCCCACAGCTAATCACCTTCCTCAACAGAAACCCTGCCCCCTCTGACCTTTGCACAGGGAGAACAGCTAATCAGCCACAAAGAAACACACACACACAAGAAAAACCTTTAAAGAAACATTTAAAGAAACATTTAAAACATTTAAAGAAACCATTCAACAGTTTTCTGGTTCACCTCATGCAGCAAAAATGTCTTAAGCAGCCCTGGTGCTTTTGGTCTGGTTTTGCCACAAAGTGCCACAAAGTGCCTTGGCTACCTGGATGGATGATATCTGCTGGCAGTACAGGAGAAAGGAAATTTATTGATTTACCTGGACCTTAGGAGCTTTCGATGAGTTTCCTTCTGGATGTGCTGTCCAGCAGTGGTGGACCTTGTGGTCAAATTTCAGCAGCATCTTGTGCGATGCCAAAATTCAGCACCTCCCTCCCTTCCATTCAGCATCATACTTGTGCCACCCCCTGTGCTTCCAATCACACTCCCCTAAACATGTCCATGTCCAGACTGGGAGCTGTAAGCGCCATAAGGAAGTGGTTCTGTTCATTCTTGGCTAGCTGATACTTGGAGAGGGTGCTGGGAGACTACAGCCTACCCCCCCCATGGTATGAGCTCCTGTGGGGTCTCTCCACTTTAGCACCCACCCACAACTACTTGAGTCATCTTAGAATCTGGAATAATGTATCAGTACAGTGCTGATGCAGGACGCAGGTGGCGCTGTGGGTAAAACCTCAGCGCCTAGGACTTGCCGATCGTCAGGTCGGCGGTTCGAATCCCCGTGGCGGGGTGCGCTCCCGTTGCTCGGTCCCAGCGCCTGGCAACCTAGCAGTTCGAAAGCACCCCCAGGTGCAAGTAGATAAATAGGGACCGCTTACTGGCGGGAAGGTAAACGGCGTTTTCGTGTGCTGCGCTGGCTCACCAGATGCAGCTTGTCACGCTGGCCACGTGGCCCGGAAGTGTCTTCGGACAGCGCTGGCCCCCGGCCTCTTAAGTGAGATGGGCGCACAACCCTAGAGTCTGTCAAGACTAGACTTCCGGTCGGCGCCAGCGTTAATGGCGGTCCTCTTTCCGAAGCTCCGGAGGAGGACTGCCCTGCGAGTTCGGGTCTGACCCGCTACGGCAAGCGGGGGACCCCTAAAATCACAGGCGCTGAAGCCTGTGAACACGGAGACTCGGTGGGCACCAGAAGCGCCCCCCCTTTACCACAGAAAGAGCCTTTTTAAAGGCTACGGAACGGCATCGGGAGAGCGCGGTGCTGAGAGTCGCTACCCAGCCCGCAGGGTGAAGCCGCGTCGCCATTGACGGAGAGCGCCGATTCCTTCCTGTAAATTTGGACTGGAAAAAACCTGTGAGTAAGATTGAACGCTATTTGGAACTTTTTAAAAGAAAATTTGGCTGAAAATGGGGAAGGTAAAAAATTAAGGAAGTCTGCCTTCCCGACTGCATGACAGCTAAAGCAACGGAACTTTAAAGCTGCATCCGCAAGAGACCTTTTTTTTTCCTTTGACTATTTAAACCTGACATTGAACCTAGACCTCCCCTCTAGCAAGCAGGGCAGAGGGGGGGGGGAAAGGATATTAAGAACTGCATGATCTATTTAATAAAGAAAAAACCCTTCTGCTGCCTCACTGCCCTGAAGCAGACTGCCAAACAAGATAGTGAAGCACTGAACTGTCTTTAACTCCGGGGAAAGTTACATAGTTGAAGTTTCTGTTGATACAAAGTTTTTGGACTCTGTTGTTACAGTTTACTGGAGTATGTTGAAACTGTATCTACTGGAAAAAGTGTTCTAAAAGACTTTTACAAGCCTCCTGATATACTTGTTTATACTTGTTTTTAAACTTCTTCGTCTCTTTACTTATTTTTTGGTCTGCTCCCCCTAGAGGGCTAAAGTAACAGTTGTAAAGCCTAGGACTGTGGAATTTTCCATTAGGGGATTGCTTCCCTGGGAACGACCTTGGGACATGAGTGGCTCAGCGGAAGAGATAACCACAAGAGCTAAGGCTAAGCAACAACAATATCAGCAACAACAACAAAAAAAAGAGGCTCAATTACTGGTGCAACTCCTACAGGAACAACAGGACATGAAAAAGTGACAGCTGCATCCATGGAGTCAGTGACACAAGCGCTTCTCAAGATAAATCAGTCTTTGGAGAACTTGACGAAGCAGAGTACAGAAAATACACAGAAATTAACAGAGCTAACAGCAAGATTAGACTTAAATACAGAATCTATAAACAAGCTCGTTCAAGAAAATTCCGCAACACGTAAGATTGCAGAGGAAGCCAGAACCATTGCTGGAGAGACTCAACAGAATTTGCAACCGATTGCTAAAAAAGTTTATGAACATGATACAACTCTGGCTTTGTGGGACTTACAGAGAAAGGAAAGAAATCTGAAATTAAGACTGATTCCCGAGAGCGAAGGAGAAAATCTAGTGGAGTTTTTAACACAAGAGTTTGCTGATTTCTGGGAAGACTTGGAGGACGAAGAAATTAAAATAATAACAGCATTCAGACTGGGCAGAAGACAGAACAGAAAGACCCCGAGGGACTGCTTGATCACCCTTAGATCGAGGGAAGAAAGAGACAAAATACTAAAATTACACTACGGAAGGGCCTTGCAAATTGAAAACTCATCTATAGATATTAAACTCATCTATAGATATTAAAGATATCCCTAAACACATCTTGGAGCTGAGAACCTTCTACAAGGATTTGGTCTACCTGCTGAAGAAGAACACCATCCCTTTCAGGTGGGAGTTCCCACAAGGGCTGTCTTTTGACTATAAGGGAAAGAAGGTGAAAATAAAGACCATACAAGACAAAGAAAGATTCCTGGAAAGAAATCAAGAGGATTTACAGAAGGGAACGGTGGACCCAATTGCAGAACAAAGGAGAACAATAGATATTCTTAATTTATTGTATGGACTTGACTCAGCACCATCAGAGGAAGAGCAAAAACTTGGAGCGGTTGGAGGAGTAACAGAAAAATAACAAGATGGCCCTGCAATTCCTTAGTTGGAATTGTAATGGGCTGAACATGCCTTTGAGGAGACGCCAAGTATTTCATATTTTGAAAAGAGAACAACTGGATTTGATTTGCTTACAAGAAACCCATATAACCAGAGCACACAGGAAACTACTTACAAATAAAAGATTAGTACAAGAATTCATTTCATCGGATAAAGTTAAGAAAAGAGGAGTCGTGATCTACGTAAAGGAGAAATGGGCCCCAAAAATGATGTTTAAAGACGAACAAGGAAGATATCTCGCAGTGGAAATACAAGTACAAGGAGAAAAATACCTAATAGTTGGAATTTATGCACCAAATGAGGGCAAAGCGGAATTCTTCAAGAAACTCCATGAAACTTTGACGGACTATCTGGACTACAATATGATAATCATGGGACAAAGACTGACAATCTCCAATGAAGGGAGACTTCCGAAGACTTTTTTTGAGATGACGGAAAATATGGACCTAATAGACATATGGAGAACAAGGAACCCTCTGGAGAGAGAGGGAACCTTCTTCTCCCAAGCAATGATGACCTGGACCAGAATCGACCAAATTTGGATCACTAGTGGGATGGCTCCAAAGATCAAGAAAATAGAGATCTGCCCAAAAACTTGCTCCGACCATAACGCCTTGAAGATGGAAATGAAACTTACAACAACTGGTCAATTCAGATGGAGGATGAATGACACCCTGTTTCGAGATAAAGAGATCCACATGAAGGCCCAAAAAACTCTAAAGGACTACTTTGAAATAAACCTAAAGGCCGATGTGGAAAAAAGAGTGATCTGGGACGCAAGTAAAGCTGTGATGCGAGGATTTTTGATTCAACAAAACTCAATTAAAAAGAGAAAGCAGAATGAGAAGAAGGAAAAGATTTTGGAAAAGATAAAAGAAGGAGAGAAAAAGCTAAGATCAAAACCGAAGTCCCAGGAGATCTTGAGAGAGATTAAGTTATATCAATCACAATATATGGAATTGATGAATCAAGAGATTGAATGGAAGATAAAGCAAATGAAACAAAAGACATTCGAATCGGCAGATAAATGTGGCAAACTTCTGGCATGGCAATTGAAGAAAAGGCAGAAACGAAATACAGTTACAAGCCTAGAAGTGGACGGAAAGAACATATCTAAACCCAACGAGATCAGAAACTGTTTTTTGAGTTATTTTAAAAAACTTTATTCTCAAGGACCACAAAATGAAGAGGACATAGATAAATTCCTTAATAAATATGGATTACAAAAAATCTCTCATCAAAGTAAGGTGGATCTAAATCAGAGAATAACAGAACAAGAGATAGAGGGTGCCATTCAAGACATGCAATTGGGCAAATCTCCAGGGCCAGATGGATTGACTTCCAGATACTACAAATCTTTGAAGGAGTGGTTGGTTTATCCGTTAAAGGAAGTCTGCAATGAGATCTTAGAGGGGAAAAGGGCACCAGAATCGTGGAAAGAAGCGTATATTTCACTCATACCAAAGACAGAGACTGAAAAGACTCAACTTAAGAACTACCGCCCAATATCATTACTTAATGTGGATTACAAAATTTTTGCAGACATTTTGGCAAAAAGATTTAAAAGAGTGTTGATGGAGAAGATTCATAAGGACCAAGTAGGCTTTCTCCCAAAAAGACACCTATCAGACAATGTAAGGAATATAATAGATATTTTGGAATTGCTAGAGGTGAAAATTAACACTAAAGCAGTGCTGATTTTTGTGGACGCGGAGAAAGCCTTTGACAATATTTCTTGGAGTTTTATGAAAAAGAATCTTCACGGGATGGGGGTAGGCCAAGGATTTGAGAATGGTTTGGGTGCGATATACTCTGAACAAAAAGCTAAGCTAATTGTAAATAATGTGGTAACTGAGGAACTCAGGATAGAAAAAGGAACACGACAGGGATGCCCAATCTCCCCATTGCTTTTTATCTCGGTTCTGGAGGTGTTGCTGAATATGATTAGAAATGACCAGCAGGTTAAAGGTGTACAGGTCGGAGACAAACATTATAAGTTAAGGGCATTTGCAGATGACTTAGTATTGACCCTACAAGAGCCTGACACTAGTACGAAAAGGGTGTTGGAGATAATCCAACAATTTGGCCAGGTAGCTGGATTTAAATTGAACAAACAAAAAACTAAAGTCTTAGAAAAAAATTTAACAGCCACGGAGAAGGAGAAATTTCAAGAAGAGACAGGATTGACACTGGTTAAGAAGGTGAAATACCTAGGGGTTTATTTGACATCAAAAAATTTGAATTTGTATAAGGACAACTATGAAAAATGCTGGTCAGAAATTTAAAAAGATCTAGAAATATGGTCAAATTTGAAATTGTCAATGTTTTTTTTTTTTATAAAGATTTTTATTTGGTTTTCTGCTTTTATATAAACAAGACACACACAAAGAAAAGACACAAGACAAAAACATGTATAAAATCAGCAAATCCCCATTTCATAACCTTGTTCCCTGACTTCCCCCCACCCCCCCTCGTGCATCCCAGTTCCCAAGATTATATCAGCAAGTTGGTGTTTCTCCTCTTAACCATCTTATTCATCTTATTATCTCTTTTATAATAAAAATTGATTTTCCTAAGTTGGACTTAAGTTCTCTTCCATCGATTTTCATTTTGTCTTAATTAAGAGTCATATTAACCAAACCTAAAAGTCTTAAGAGTTTTTAAGAATCTCCTCTTCCCTCCCTCCCATCCCCGGTTTTTGTCCCTTCCCAATAGAAATCCAAATTCGAGATTCTCAGCCTGGGTTCCTCACGTCCGAGGCTTTCAAGTCTCTTTCAGTCCCTCTCCGCCTGTCTTGTTGGTAGTCCTTTATGTCAGTCGTCGAGTCTGGAAAAAGTTCTTTCACCATCAAAGTGTATTCTCTTCCCACAAGGAGATTTGAAAGTAACTGCTGAAAAATTTCCACAAAGCCTATATCTTCAGAATCAAAGTCCAAACGGAGGCCCCAATCATATTTCTTTATTTTAAGTTCCTGTATTCCATATTGTCCCGGGACCTCCTCCTTCTTCTTCTGTGTCTTTCGCAGACTTGTGGTAAATATGTTCCCAGCATCTCCTTGCTTGTGTTCCACAGATGTCAGCTTTTGGTCGTTACTTCCCAAGGTTACTTCTTCTTTTTCTTGTTGTTTAGTCTCTTTCACCTCTGTAGATATTGTTTCCCATTCAGCTGTGGATTCTTTCTCATTCAGGTCCTCAATACAGAGAGCAGAGTTGCCTGTTCCCAAGGTCATAGTCCCAAGTTGTTTATTCATGGCCAAGCTCTGCTCTTGTAAGGTTCCCACCAATTGAAACATCCTTTCGATTTCCACTAGTAACTTTCCTTCCACAGCCATTGTATCCATTGTAGTTTCACAGAATTCCCCCTAGGGGGAATCTGGTTACTTGTTAGTCTTTTCTCCAACAGTCCTTTAACTAATTATTATTACTTTGTTTCCAACAATTTTAGCTCAATTGTAACTCGTCTTAGTCCAGAGGGATCTTAGATAGCGATTTTTCCACTTTAAACCGCCCGTTTGACAGCTTTGACAGCTGTCAAACTCCGCAGCTCTTACACAGGCACAAAGGCAGGACGTTCCCGAGCCCGGGAGGGGGGGTTGTTTAAAACAAAAAGAGGGTCTCCAAAACTCCACTCTCCAGCACAAAATTTCCTTTAGCTAAATCTTGAAAGTTAGTGTCCTTTTTAACTCACCCCACCAAGGGTAGGCTCTCCAGCTTAGCTCTTATGTCGTTGCTTAGATCGTCTGCAGGGGGGGGGGTGCGGACTTCCTTTTAGCACACCCCCCCGATCGTCTCCAATTCAGGGTAAATTTTTTAAAGTCCCAATCCGTCTTACTCACGGGTGATTCTTTCAGTCCAAATTTTCAAGGAAGGAAGTCAGCGCTCTCTGGTCATGGCTCGCGGCTTCGCTCCACCGAGGTAGCGATCGACTCTCAGTGCCACGCCACCCCCGTATCCTCTCCGCAGCCTTTAAAAAGGCTCTTCGTGAATCAGGGGGGGCGCTTAAGGCACCCGCCGAGTCTTCAGTCCGCAGGCATCCGCGCCTGCGGTTTTTAAGGGTCCCCGCGTCGCCGGCGCGGCAAAGACCCGTCCTCGGTAGAGCCGATTCCCTCCGCAGCTCGGAGGGAATCCGCCATTTCCAGATCGCGTCAACCCGGAAGTCCTGAAATTGTCAATGTTAGGCCGAATTGCAGTGATTAAGATGAATGTATTGCCTAGAATGTTATTTTTGTTTCAAACCTTGCAGATTCTTGACAAGATGGATTGTTTCAAGAGGTGGCAGAAAGATATTTCGAAATTTGTCTGGCAGGGCAAAAAGCCCAGAATTAAATTTAAAATACTGACAGATGCTAAAGAAAGAGGGGGATTTGCCCTGCCGGACTTAAAATTGTACTATGAAGCAGCAGCGTTTTGCTGGCTGAAAGAGTGGATGCTCCTCGAGAACACAGACATTTTGGATTTGGAAGGTTTTAATAATGCATTTGGTTGGCATGCATATCTATGGTATGATAAAATCAAGGTGCATAGGGCCTTTAAAAACCATATTGTCAGAAAAGCATTGTTTAATGTCTGGATAAGATATAAAGATCTGTTGGAAAACAAAACCCCTAGATGGGTGTCACCTGTGGAGGCTAAGGCATTGAAGAAACTCAATATGGAGGTCGGATGGCAGAAGTATTGGGAAATCTTGGAACAGGAGGGAGATAAACTGAAATTACAAAGTCATGAGAAAATGAAATCTAAAGTACAAGATTGGCTTCAATATTACCAAATAATGGAGACCTTTAAACAGGACAGGAAAATTGGCTTTCAGGTGGAAAAATCAAAATTAGAGACTGAACTGTTAGAACCCAATACTAAAAACTTGTCAAGAATGTATAATTTGCTGCTGAAATGGAATACACAAGATGAAACAGTCAAATTGGCTATGATTAAGTGGGCACAGGACATTGGTCATAACATTATGTTTGCTGACTGGGAATGGTTGTGGAACACCGGTATCAAATTCACGGCATGTAATGCCTTAAAGGAAAACATTATGAAAATGATTACATGACCCCAGTCAAGCTAGCAAAAATCTATCATTTGCCTGATAATAAGTGTTGGAAATGTAAAGAAACTGAAGGCACTTTCTATCACCTTTGGTGGACATGCCCGAAGATTAAGGCTTTCTGGGAAATGATATACAATGAAATGAAAAAGATACTTAAATGTACTTTCCCTAAAAAACCAGAGGCCTTTCTCTTGGGCATTGTCGGCCAATTGGTGTCAAAGAAGGACAGAACTTTCTTTATGTATGCTACAACAGCAGCAAGAATACTCATCGCAAAGTATTGGAAGACACAAGATTTACCCACCCTGGAAGAATGGCAGATGAAAGTGATGGACTATATGACATTAGCTGAGATGACTGGCAGAATCCGCGATCAGGGAAAGGAGACGGCGGAAGAAGAATGGAAGAAATTTAAAATCTACCTTAAGGACTATTATAAACTTGATGAATGTTAGAATGTCGAGGTTTGAGTAAGAAAGGGTTACAGCGATACAAGATTAGATTGAAGGAAAGATTGAGAGGACAGAGGATTGACAGATATATTTAGAGTTGCTAAAAACTTTTGGACATTGGGATGCAGAAAGGGGAGGTATGGGGAAGTCTGAGAAACACGGTTTATGAAAAAAAGGTTATGAAATTATACGTGTTTGTATGTCTTTTTATATGTTTGTATTGTCTTAAAAAATTTTGTAAAACCAATAAAAAAAATTTATTAAAAAAAAAAATAGAGTCTGTCAAGACTGGCCCGTACGGGCAGGGGTACCTTTACATTTACCTAAGGTTAAAATACATAGAGGTTTTTTAAATCACACTATTGGCGCTGTGGGTTAAACCACAGAGCCTAGGACTTGCCAATCAGAAGGTCAGCAGTTTGAATCCCTGCGACGGGGTGAGCTCCCGCTGCTCGGTCCCAGCGCCTGGCAACCTAGCAGTTCGAAAGCACCCCCGGGTGCAAGTAGATAAATAGGGACCACTTACTAGCGGGAAGGTAAATGGCGTTCCGTGTGCTGCGCTGGCTCACCAGATGCAGCTTGTCACGCTGGCCACGTGACCCAGAAGTGTCTTCGGACAGTGCTGGCCCCCGGCCTCTTAAGTGAGATGGGCGCACAACCCTAGAGTCGGACACGACTGGCCTGTACGGGCAGGGGTACCTTTACCTTTTACAGTGCTGATGACACTCAGTTCCATTTCTTATTTTCATCAGATTCAGGAGAGGTTGTGGAAATGAACAACAACAACAAAAAATTTCTACCCTGCCCATCTGGGCGGCTTCCAGCAAATGATTAGAAATACATCAAGACATCAGTCATTTAAAACTTCCCTAAACAAGGCTGCCTTCAGTTGTCTTCTAAATGTCACATAGTTGTTTATTTCTTTGACATTTGATGGGAAGGCGTTCCACAGGGCAAGCGCCACTACTGAGAAGGCCCTCTGCCTGGCTCCCTGTAACTTCGCTTCTCGCAGTGAGGGAACCGCCAGAAGGCCCTTGGAGCTGGACCTGTGTCTGGGGCAGAACGATGGGGGTGGAGATGCTCCTTCAGGTATACTGGGCCGGGGCCGTTTAGGGCTTTAAAGGTCAGCACCAACACTTTGAATTGTGCTCAGAAACGTAATGGGAGACAATGTAGGTCTTTCAAGACCGGTGTTGTGTTGTCTCGGTGGCCACTCCCAGTCACCAGTCTAGCTGCCACATAATGGATTAGTTGTAGTTTCCAGGTCACCTTCAAAGGTAGCCCCACATGGAGTGCATTGCAGTAATCCAAGCGGGAGATAACTAGAGCATGCACCATTCTGGCGAGACAGTCCGCAGGTAGGGAGGGTCTCAGCCTGCATATCAGATGGTGCTGGTAGACAGCTGACCTGGATACAGAATTGACCTGCGCCTCCATGGACAGCTGTGAGTCCAAAATGACTCAGGCTGCGCACCTGGTCCTTCAGGGACACAGTTACCCCATTCAGGACCAAGGAGTCTTCCACACCTGACCACCCCATCCCCCCAAAACAGTACTTCTGTCTTGTCAGGATTCAACCTCAATCTGTTGGCCGCCATCCATCCTCCAACTGCCCCCAGACGCTCACACAGGACCTTCACCACCTTCACTGGTTCCAATTTGAAAGAGAGGTAGAGCTGGGTATCATCCCCAACCCCACTGATGATCTCTCCCAGCGGCTGCATGTAGATGTTGAAAAGCATGGGGGAGAGGACAGAACTCTGAGGCACCCCACAAGTGAGAGCCGAGGGGTCCGAACACTCATCCCCCACACCACTTTCTGGACACGGCCCAGAAGGGAGGAGCGGAACCACTGTATAACAGTGCCCCCAGCTTCTCTAGACAGTCTAGAAGGATGTCATGGTTGATGGTATCAAAGGCCGCTGAGAGATCCAGCAGAACTAGGAAACAGCTTTCACCTTTGTCCGCAGCCCGCCGGAGATCATCGACCAGAATGACCAAGGCAGTTTCAGCCCCATGGTGAGGCCTGAATCCTGACTGGAAGGGATCCAAATGGTCTGCATCCTTCAGACATGCCTGGAGTTGTTCAGCAACCACCAGCTCAATCACCTTACACAAGTATGGAAGATTGTGAGACCGGGCAATAGTTGGCCATATTGGCCAGGTCTAAAGATGTTGAAGAATTTAAGGTTTAATGACTGCCTCTTTCAGCAGGTCTGGGAAGGCTCCCTCACAGAGGGAAGCATTCACCACCCCACAGAGCCCATCGCCCAGCCCTTCCCGGCTCGCTTTTATCAGCCAGGATGGGCAAGGATTAAGGAGACAGGTGGTCAGTTTCACTTGTCCAAGCAGCCTGTCCACATCCTCGGAGGTAACAGATTGGAATTGATCCCATGCAACTCGACTAGACAGGACTCTTAGCAGTCTCCCACCCCTGCCCTGCTCCCACGGTGGATTCCACCGCTTTCCGAATCTGAGAGACTTTATCTGCAAAAAACTTTGCAAAATCGTTGCAGGAGATCTTGGGGTCTTTACCAGGCCCCAATGTCAAAGGTGATTCTGTTAAATTGTGAACCACCTGAAAGAGTCTCCTGCTGCTATTTTCTGCAGATGCCATAGAGGCGGTGAAGAAAGTCCTCTTTGCCGTCGCTATCACCACTTGGTAGGCTCGACGTTGAGCTCTAATCCATGTCTGATCTGATTCAGAATGAGTTTTCCACCACCGGGGCTCTAGCCTTCCCAAAAATTGTTTCATTGCCCTCAGCTCCTGGGAAAACCACAGGGTTGTCCAGGCACCATACAATCAGAGAGGGTGCTTCGGAGCCAGACAGTCAGCAGGCCACCAGGTAATCAGTTGAAAGGCCATCAAAATGGGATAAAGCATCCACTACCACTCTCTGGAAACCATTTGAATCAATTAAGTGGCAGGGGCAGACCATCCAAATTGGTCCCACCTCCCTGCAGAGGGGAAGGGTCGTGGAGAAGTCCAGTTGCACCTGGAAGTGATCTGACCATGGCACTTTTGTTTCGCTTTTACTTAGTGTCAGATCACCAACATTCATAGAGGTGAACACCAGGTCTAAGGCATGTCCGCGACTATGAGTTGGACCAAACTCATTCAGGGACAGCCCCATGGAGGCCATGCTTTCCACCAAGTCCCAAGCAGCCCCTTGTAAGGTCGTGTTGGCATGGATTTTAAAATCCCCTAGGACAACCAAACTAGGTGTCTCCAGGAGAACATCTGCCACGACCTGAAGCAGCTTGGGCAGGGAATCCTTGGTGCAGTGGGGAGGTTGGTACTGTCAGGAGCTCGTCCTACACTCAAGTAGGACCCTGGCAGAGACACATGCCCAACTGGCAAGTTCTCACCCTCCTGGTCTTTCGTTCGGGAGTGTCAAAAGCTTTCTTCTGCCCGAACATCACAGCGACTGATGCCAACAGACATCGGCACACTTAGGGATCTGCAGAGTGTTTGCAGTTTGTGTAACAGAGCTCAGCAACTCAGAATTTTGGCTAATCTACTTTATTTGCATATAAACACATACAGAGAACTGCAACATGGCTCCCTCTCTCTCTAGCATCAGACAGCAAAGAGAAAAAGGACAAAGGACAATAGTCCCACTTCACGGAACACAGTAACACAAATATCTTGTCTCCGTCACTTTCTACTCTGTGGAGTCAAAACATACACCGTCATGTATGTTAGATTAGAGAACTGGGCCAAAACAAACAAGATGAACTTTAACAGGGAGAAATGTAAAGTATTGCACTTGGGCAAAAAAAAATGAGAGGCACAAATACAAGATGGGTGACACCTGGCTTGAGAGCACTACATGTGAAAAGGATCTAGGAGTCTTGGTTGACCGCAAACTTGACATGAGCCAACAGTGTGACGCGGCAGCTAAAAAAGCCAATGCTTTAAAGGAAGGAAAATAAAAATAAGATCAGTAGAAGACAAAGTAAAGTTTTTGAACAACTACGAGGAAGATCTGCAGAAGGAACTTGGAAAAGAGTCAAAAGTGTCTGACAGAGGATCGCCAGGCAGAGGATTAGAGCAAAGAGCATTGGACAGAAGATCACCAAAAAGAGGAATAGTGGACATAGCAACATTACCTTTTGGACTGGACCGCCTAGTGAACGTGACACCGGCACTACCAATGGAAGAAGAGCAGGCATTGGGTGCAGTTGGAGGAAAATCAGAGTAACTACATCATGGCACTGCAAGTATTAAGCTGGAATATTAATGGTCTGAACTCCCCGGAAAAAAGGCGGAGAGTCTTTCATTTACTCAAAAAAGAACAATTGGACTTGATTTGTCTGCAAGAAACACATGTGATAAGGCTACATAGGAAGATATCGAGTAATAAAAGATTGGGCCAAGAATTTATTTCATCAGACAAAGTAAAAAAAAGAGGAGTAGTCCTTTATGCAAAAGAGAGCCTATCACCGAAATTTATATTTAAAGATGACCAATGAAGATTTGTTGCAATTGAAATTCAATCACAAGGAGAGAAATTTTTGATAGTAGGTATTTATGCACCAAATGAAGGAAAATCGGAATTTTTCAAGAAGTTACATGAGATCCTGATGGACTATATGGATTACAATATGATTCTGATGGGAGATATGAATGGAGTGGTGTCTACAAATATGGACAAGGCACAGAGACAGGTAGTCACCAAGGATGGTAGACTACCCAAAACTTTTTTCAACATGACTGAAAATATGGACTTAGTTGATATCTGGAGAACGAAGAACCCCCTGGGAAGAGAGGGAACTTTCTTCTCTGAGGCTAAAATGACATGGACAAGAATTGACCAAATTTGGGTAACAAGAGGACTGGCTCCGAAGACTAGTAAAGTGGAAATCTGCCCCAAAACTTGCTCCGACCATAATGCTGTGAAGATGGAAATGAAACTGACGCCAATTGGTTCCTTTAGATGGAGGATGAATGATACTTTGTTTAGGAATGAAGAAGTGACTAAGAAGGCCCAAAAAACTTTGAGAGACTATTTTGAGATAAATATGAACACTACTGTGGAAAAAAGAGTAATCTGGGACGCAAGCAAAGCGGTTATGAGAGGATTTCTGATACAACAGAATGCAATTAAGAAGAGAATTCAAAATGAGAAAAAAGATAAAATCCTGGGGAAAATAAAGGAAGGAGAGAAGAAATTGAGGGTGAAACCAAAGTCGCAGGAGATTCTGAAAGAGATAAAGTTATATCAAGTACAATATATGAAAATGACGAATCAGGAAATAGAATGGAAGATTAAACATATGAGACAAAAGACATTTGAATCGGCAAATAAGTGCGGAAAACTGTTGGCTTGGCAAATGAAAAAAAGACAAAAACTTAATACCATTACGAATTTGGAAGTGGAAGGAAAGAATATACAGAATCCAGTTGAAATTAGAAGGTGCTTCCAGAGGTATTTTAAACAACTATATACACAGGAGACGCAGAAAGAAATGGACATTGATAGATTTTTGAAAATTAATGAAATATTTTATTCAGTTTTCAGATACAAAGATTATAAACATGGACCGGAGCCCGAAACAGAGAGATAAGAAACAGAAGAAGTAAAAAAAGAAAAACCAACCGTCCAACACATTTTTCAGATAACCAACTGGACTTCCTCACATCTTCCCTACCCTGCATTCTTTATAATAAAATTATCAGCAAATTATTACCTTGTTTCGTGTCTTATTTTGTACTTTTCAAATACTATACCTCAAATTTTTCATACTTTCCATCAATTACTTATATCCTAAATTAAACATAGTATTACCTTAAAATTTAACCTTTTCTTACTTAAAATATAGTTTCCTAGTCCCTAATTTTAGTTGCTGAAGCTATAGTTTCCGAATCGTGAAATTTTTTTTTAACATTCATATAACTTATATTGTTTTTGTAAATAGTCCTTAAATTTTTTCCAGTCCTCTTCCATTGTTTCTTCTCCCAGGTCTCGGATTCTGCCGGTCATTTCAGCCAGTTCCATGTAGTCCATCAATTGCGTCTGCCATTCTTCCAGTGTGGGCAAATCTTGTGTCTTCCAATATTTTACAATGAGTATTCTTGCTGCTGTGGTCGCATACATGAAAAAGGTTCTGTCCTTCTTTAACACTCTCTGGCCGACAATGCCCAAGAGAAAGGCCTCCGGTTTCTTGGTAAAGGTATATTTAGATACCTTTTTTAACTCATTATAGATCATTTCCCAGAAGGCCTTCACCTTTGGACATGTCCACCAGAGGTGAAATAATGTCCCTTCAGTCTCCCTACACTTCCAACATTTATTATCAGACAGGTGATATATTTTTGCAAGCTTGACTGGGGTCATGTACCACCTATATATCATTTTCATAATATTTTCCTTCAGGGCATTGCATGCCGTGAATTTCATTCCGGTGGTCCATAACCTTTCCCAGTCCTCAAACATGATGTTATACCCAATATCCTGAGCCCATTTTATCATGGCTGATTTGACTGTCTCATCCTGAGTATTCCATTTAAGCAACAAGCTGTACATTCTTGAAAGTATCTTAGTCTTTGGTTCAAGCAGTTCTAGATTTTTGAAAATTAATGGACTACAAAAAATCTCTCAAGAAAATAAGTTAATGCTGAATTACAAAATAACGGAGAAGGAAGTAGAAGGGGCCATTCAGAACATGCAATTAGGTAAATCCCCAGGACCGGATGGATTGACTTCAAGATACTACAGATCTCTGAAAGAATGGTTAATACAACCTTTAAAGGAAGTCTGTAATGAAATACTGGAAGGGAAAAGGGCACCAGAGTCGTGGAAGGAAGCTTACATCAAACTTATACCGAAAACAGAGACTGAAAAGACACAGCTCAAGAACTACCGCCCCATATCACTGCTTAATGTGGATTATAAAATTTTTGCAGATATCTTGGCTAAAAAATTAAAAAAGGTGTTAGCAGAAGAAATCCATAAAGATCAAGCGGGCTTTCTCCCAGGCAGACACTTGTCTGACAATACGAGGAACATTATTAATATCTTAGAAAAACTACAAGTGAAGATTAATACTAAAGCACTTTTGATATTTGTGGACGCGGAGAAAGCCTTTGACAATATTTCTTGGAGTTTTATGAAGAAGAATTTACAGGGGATGGGGGTTGGTCAAGGTTTTGGAAATGGTATAGGTGCAATTTATTCAGAACAGAAGGCTAAATTAATTGTGAATAACGTAGTGACGGAAGAATTTAAGATTGAGAAAGGAACACGACAAGGTTGCCCAATCTCTCCATTGCTTTTTGTATCGGTCCTGGAGGTTTTGCTAAACATGATTAGAAGGGACCAATTGGTTAAAGGTATACAAGTGGGAGCTAAACAGTACAAATTGAAAGCATTTGCTGATGATTTGGTATTGACTTTACAGGAGCCAGAATCTAGTACTAAAAGAGTATTGGAATTGATTCAAGATTTTGGTCAGGTAGCAGGCTTTAAGTTGAACAAGATGAAAACTAAGGTTTTAGAGAAAAATCTAAATGTGATGGAGAGAGATAAGTTTCAGAAGGAGACAGGATTAACATTGGTTAAGAAAGTGAAATATTTAGGGGTTAACATGACTGCTAAAAACGTGAATTTATTTAAGGATAACTATGAAAAATGTTGGACTGAAGTGAAAAAGGACTTAGAAATATGGTCAAACTTGGAAGTTATCACTGTTAGGCCGAATTGCTGTGATAAAAATGAACGTATTGCTAAGGTTGCTGTTTCTGTTTCAAACATTGCAAATTTTGGACAAAATGGACTGTTTCAAGAAGTGGCAGAGACATCTCTAGATTTGTCTGGCAGGGCAAGAAGCCTCGAATAAAATTTAAGATATTAACAGATGCTAAAGAAAGAGGTGGATTTGCCCTGCCAGACCTTAAACTTTATTATGAATCAGCCGCTTTTTGTTGGCTGAGAGAATGGATGCTTCTTGAAAATACGGATGTGTTGGATTTGGAAGGTTTCAACAATGTATTTGGTTGGCATGCATATCTGTGGTATGATAAGGTTAAAGCACACAAAGCGTTTAAAAACCATATTGTCAGGAAAGCTTTGTTTAATGTTTGGATAAGATGCAAGGATCTGCTTGAAAACAAAACTCCTAGGTGGTTGTCACCATTGGAAGCTAAGGCTCTGAAAAAGCTAAATATGGAGGCCAATTGGCTGAAATATTGGGAGATATTGGAACAAGAGGGAGACAGATTAAAACTGCAGAGTTTTGAAAAATTAAAAAACAGAGTGCGAGATTGGCTCCATTATTATCAAATAATGGAGGCATATAATTTGGACAAAAAACTAGACTTCCAGGTGGAAAAATCAAAATTGGAAACAGAATTGTTAGACCCCAAAGTTAAGAATTTGTCAAGAATGTATAACTTGCTGTTGAAATGGAATACTCAGGATGAAACGGTAAAATGTGCTATGATTAAATGGGCACAAGATGTTGGACATAACATTATGATGGCTGACTGGGAACAGTTATGGACCACAGGTATGAAGTTTACGGCATGTAATGCCTTAAAAGAGAATTTAATGAAAATGATTTACAAGTGGTACATAACACCAGTCAAGCTTGCAAAAATCTACCATTTGCCCGATAATAAATGCTGGAAATGTAATGAGACTGAAGGTACATTCTTTCACCTTTGGTGGACATGCCCAAGGATTAAGAATTTCTGGGAGATGATTTATAATGAAATGAAAAAGGTATTTAAATATACCTTCCTGAAGCAACCAGAGCCCTTTCTCCTGAGCATGGTCGGCCAATTGGTGCCAAAGAAGGATAGAACTTTCTTTATGTATGCCACAACAGCAGCAAGAATACTTATCGCAAAGCATTGGAAGACACAAGATCTACCCACCCGGGAAGAATGGCAGATGAAGCTGATGGACTACATGGAATTGGCGGAAATGACTGGTAGAATCTGAGACCAGGGAGAAGAGTCGGTGGAAGAAGATTGGAAAAAATTCAAAGTATACTTACAGAAATATTGCAAAATTAATGAATTTTAGAAGGATGCTGGAATGAAGTTATATGGCTTTAGCAGAAATGTTATAAAGAATTAAGCAAAAACTGATTGTTAATGGGCCAAAGAGGAAAATTTAAGGTTAGATTGTGTTAAGATAAATTATAGAACAAAAAATTGAGAAAGATGGAAAGGATTTGCTGAAATAGCTAATTGAACTAGAATACAAAAAAGGGAATTGTGAGGAGGTCGATGAAACAAGTAAATGAAAGGTAAAGATATGGAAATATTGGATGTGTTTTTCAATGTTTTTGTTTTTCTTGTTGTTCTGCTGTATTGTTTTTTGTTTTTCTTTTTATTTTTGAAGAAGAAGAAGAAGAAGAAGAGTTTGGATTTGATATCCCGCCTTTCACTCCCCTTCAGGAGTCTCAAAGCGGCTAACATTCTCCTTTCCCTTCCTCCCCCACAACAAACACTCTGTGAGGTGAGTGGGGCTGAGAGACTTCAGAGAAGTGTGACTGGCCCAAGGTCACCCAGCAGCTGCATGTGGAGGAGCGGAGACGCGAACCCGGTTCCCCAGATTATGTGACTACCGCTCTTAACCACTACACCACACTGGCTCTTTGATGTATTGTAAGGTATTGTTTTGTTCTGTTAAACTTTTTATGTTTCTTTCTTCTTTTTTCTGTAACTATTAAACCTCTAATAAATATTATTTTTTTTTAAAAAAGGCCAATGCAATTCTGGGCTGCATCAATAGGAGTATAGCATCTAGATCAAGGGAAGTAATAGTGCCACTGTATTCTGCTCTGGTCAGACCTCACCTGGAGTACTGTGTCCAGTTCTGGGCACCACAGTTCAAGAAGGACACTGACAAACTGGAACGTGTCCAGAGGAGGGCAACCAAAATGGTCAAAGGCCTGGAAATGATGCCTTATGAGGAACGGCTAAGGGAGCTGGGCATGTTTAGCCTGGAGAAGAGGAGGTTAAGGGGTGATATGATAGCCATGTTCAAATATATAAAAGGATGTCACATAGAGGAGGGAGAAAGGTTGTTTTCTGCTGCTCCAGAGAAGCGGACACGGAGCAATGGATCCAAACTACAAGAAAGAAGATTCCACCTAAACATTAGGAAGAACTTCCTGACAGTAAGAGCTGTTCGACAGTGGGATTTGCTGCCAAGGAGTGTGGTGGAGTCTCCTACTTTGGAGGTCTTTAAGCAGAGGCTTGACAACCATATGTCAGGAGTGCTCTGATGGTGTTTCCTGCGTGGCAGGGGGTTGGACACAATGGCCCTTGTGGTCTATTCCAACTCTATGATTCTATGTGAAACAACAATCCCATGACTGCAATCATGGAGCAGGTACACCAAAAGGAATCCTGTATTGCCCCTATTGCCCAACTTCCAGAACATGCACTCAGAGAACTGGGTCTTCCCAATATGATGCCCGGTGTAAGCCAGTGACTTCTTAAACATCACTGCAAACCCCCCCCCCCGCCCACATGACCTGGGTTGCTGTGCGTAAGAGAAACCTGGTGGACAAGCAGCAGCAAGGACAGGCCCATCTGCTTCATCCAACCAAGTCTCTGTCACACATGCCAGGTCAAGTCCTCCATCCACGATCAAGTCATGGATGGCAGTGGTTTTATGAGTCACGGACCTGGCATTGCACAGCAGCACCTTCAGGTCATTTGGGTTGATCCGTCCGGTCAAGCCCAGACCCGGAGGCAGGGATAGTCCTCAAACAACGACTAAACCTGCCTCCTCGGTAATGACATGGTCTGGTCTTAGCATAACTCCTCCTCCTACCCTTGATCACTGAGATCAGGTGTCCCAGCGCATCCCCCCCGTGGAACCTGCCCCAGACATTCTGTTGGCTGGGGCCCACTCCCTGGCAGGCCTGACCAGCAGCCCTTGTGAAGCCTGTCAGGCCCCGCCCAAAGCCAGGTAGAAAGAGTTGTGCTCCCTCTAAAGGAGCAAATTTTGAGCCACATCCTTGGAGGGGTAATTTTAGCCTTTGGAGCCACTTACACTGATGCACATACCGTATTTTTCGCCCTATAGGACGCACCGGCCCATAGGACGCACCTAGATTGGGGGGGATTTATTCCCCCCCCCTCAGGCGCGGGGGAAGCCCAAGCTTCCCCGACCCCAGCCCCCAGAACGGGAGCCAGAGCGATGCCGAAGCTGCGCGCACTCATCTCTAGCTGGTGGAATAAGGCGGCTGAGGACCCAGAGAGCACTGGCTCCCTCTCTGAACTCCAAAGTCCACAGCCGGGCAATACAGTACCTTGCGGCCAACTGAAGCCTGCATGTGTCATGCCATTTGACTGGGACAAGCAAGACTACTAAGAGAGCAAGATCGAAGAAGAAGAGAGAACAGTGTTTGATCCCTACAGGCGCGGCTGCTCCATACTTGTGCTCTTAACCGGATAGAGCACAATCGGGATCCCCCGGGCCCTTGCACGAGCAGCCAGGGTTACTCTCTTTTTCCAAGTATCTCTGCTGGGCCCAATCCTCCATGCTGCGTCTCTGAGACGAGGCATGGGAGGCAGCTCTTTCCGGGAAGCGTCCCTGCCCGCCCGCCACCTTTCTGGGGGTGGCGCGACAGGAAGGATCCGCCTGGGCGGCCGGTGGGGCCCTGTGAGAGGAAGCGGCTGCTGTTACTTGTGCGGGGACCTGCCGCCTTTGCACCCTCTTCTGTAGCCCTCTGGGAGCTGGAGGGCGTGCAAGGCACAGCTCGCTTCCCCTTGCCTCGGCGGGTGGGAGAGAGAGAGGCCAAGCTAGCAACAGGCACTGGCCTGCTCGCCCATCCCCTCTGGGTGGCTCACAACCTTCCCACCGGGAGAGGAAGCAGCCGCCGCCGAGGGGGCATCCAGCAGGCCACCGGGGGAGACGTTTAAACTGTGGCTGAACTTCGCCAAGGGCAACCCAAAGCTTGCTCGCTTGCTCATGGGGATCGGCGATGGGGAGCCTGCGGGAAAGGCGCTTCCTCCGCAGCAAACATGCAATCTCGTTGGACATCCCCGCCCGCGAGCCCCCAGCTTCCCCCGCCGCGCGTGGCATGGAGGATCGGGGCCGCCGCGCCCCAGTCCCTGCAGAGAGCACGGACCCGCAGCTGGCATCTCACACTCTCTCTCTGGCTGATGGGAGGCATGCTCCCGAAAGTCGCCCATAACTTGGGAATTCCCTCTTCCCCCTCCGCCATCCCGTGGCAGGGAGCGAGCAGCACTTTCCCCCACCGCACGTGCTGGGCCGATTCTCTCTGAGACGCACGCCAGGCTGAGGTTTGCTCCGCTCGGCGCTCGACTCGTGCTGCTTGCTCGCAGCCTGAGCCCGAGGCTGCCTTGGCAAAGAGAAGCCTGTGCAGCCTAGACTGGCTCAGCCGAGCGCCGAGCCGGATTTTCAGGAACAATAACAGAAAGCTGAGGGAGCCAAGCCACGAGGCAGCTTCGGCATCGCTCTGGGAGTTTGCCGGGCTGGGGGGATAGCTTCCTGAAGCCTGCATTCGCCCCATAGGACGCACACACATTTCCCCTTCATTTTTGGAGGGGGAAAAGTGCGTCCTATAGGGCGAAAAATACGGTAAGTGGGTTTGCTGGGGGCATGGGGCTGCATACACACAGCTGGACAGCCAACGTCTCCAGATCTCAGGGGCTCCCCACAATCCCTATAAAGGCCATAAATCTATGAAGCCATGACTTTGCTTGCTTCTAGTCACTATTCCACCACAGGAGCAAACATGAGACATTGCCCCCCCCCCACTCCATGTCCAAGCTAATAAGAACCACAACAAGAGACTCAGCACCAAGCCTGTTTTCCATTTAATAACGTGCATAAATTTTTATTAAAGTTACATTTCAATGAAAAAAAATCTTCAGTTTCTGTACACAATAAATTAAAACTGGACTATGCCCCTGATGGGAAAGGGGTCAATGTAGATTCTGGGATGACCCTCCAAAGTCTCTCTGACGACACTTTTTCACGGTAAAGGGAAAACTGGTTCCTCTTACCCCATACAAGCTGCCATCAACAGGAACACTTGGAAGAGCACCACACACCCATTCTATATTGCAAGTATCTGTACATTAAAAGGAACAGTATCCTGTGCAGGTGCTCCCTGTGGCTCCCCATGCTCAGCCAGGACCTCCTGCTGTGAGGAGGAAAAGGATCAGGCTGAATGTTAAATTCCATTATCTTGCCCCCCCCCCCCGGTTATTTGGAGATGCTGACATCATCTGCCTCTCACCACCCAACAGGGCAGGGTATTTGCATGCTATAAAAGGAGCTGTCTCTCCTCAAATCCTTCTTGATGCAAAACAACTTACTTAACTGCTTAAGCAAGACACAGATGGGACCTGTGAATGCAGTTCAAGCAGGCTGGGATGGAGGTGCATGGACCACTCAGCCCTTTCCTCTATCCAGGCTGACGCTGAACACTTTTGGCTGTATGAGCACGTAGCTAAAGGTTAGGGAGGGAGAACTTGCAAATCCCTCAAGTAGCCACAAAGTGCTCAGCTCCTCTCTGCCAGGCAACCTGCCAGTATGGAAACCATGCAAGAGCCATACAGAGGCCCTTTTCTATTTATGCCCCCCAAGCCTCTGCCATTTAGCCCTGCCCTTCCCTGGCTGCTGCCAGCACCAGCCCACTTCTTAGTTCACCTCAGCTCTTCTATTCTCTTCCTGCATTTCTGCACTTCTCTCCACATGACAATCTGAGCCGACAGCATGGTCCAAGTGACCACTAACTTAACGCTGCTTGCTTGCATTTATTTATTTATTTATACCCTGCCCATCTGGCTGGGCCTCCCCAGCCACTCTGGGCGGCTTCCATAGAAACCAAAAATACACTAAAATATCACATGTTAAAAACTTCCCTGAACAGGGCTGCCTTAAGATGTCTTCTGAATGTCAGGTAGTTGTTTATCGCTTTGACATCTGCTGGAAGGGCGTTCCACAGGGCGGGCGGCACTACCGAGAAGGCCCTCTGCCTGGTTCCCTGTAGCTTTGCTTCTCGCAATGAGGGAACCGCCAGAAGGCCCTCGGCGCTGGACCTCAGCGTCCGGGCAGAACGATGGGGGTGGAGACACTCCTTCAGGTATACTGGACCGAGGCCGTTTAGAGCTTTAAAGGTCAGCACCAACACTTTGAATTGTGCTCGGAAACATACTGGGAGCCAATGTAGGTCTTTCAAGACCGGTGTTATATGGTCTTGGCGGCTGCCCACAGTCACCAGTCTAGCTGCCGCATTCTGGATTAGTTGTAGTTTCCGAGTCACCTTCAAAGGTAGCCCCACGTAGAGCGCATTGCAGTTGTCCAAGCGGGAGATAACCAGAGCATGCACCACTCTGGCGAGACAGTCCAGTGCCCAGAACAACAGCACTGGGTAAGAATATTTCTTAAAGCATCGAATTCACTCATTTCCCCACCCCCAAATATCCACTGTTTTGAAGGCTAGAAAATGTTTAAGACATCAGTAAGTCAAAACTGTGATTCTCAAGATCCTAAGAGATGTGCTAGCCGCCAGAGAAATGTCAGGTATCTCAGGACTTTTTTCCATGCCCATATAAAATTCACTCTTAAAACACACACAAATATATGTCAAAATGACCGCTAAGCTAATGTGTTAGGGAAAGGGTGTTGGCCAACTACAGGTCACGCCAAGTTCCATTGTAAGATTTGATGGTCTTCCCAAAACAGGTGTAGTGTGAAGGCAGTAGCCAGGCTCTCCCCAGCAGCTGAGGGCTAGAAATAGGCAGGAAAAGCCAATTCCAATGAATGCAAATATTAAGTAACTATTACCCAAGACATCTTAAAACAGCCTCAACATTCAGATGCAATATGCCTTTGATTCTGGGGATAAAGAAGAGAGGAAAGTCTTCATAAACCTGCTCTCTTTATTAGCTTCCAGCTGGCTGGGCAAAATGGACCTTTGGTGTGAGACTGCAAGGCAGCTCCACATTTCCAGCGTCAATTGCCTTCCACACCTAGCACTGCAGCTACTTCCTGCTGCACAGTATTTGTTTGCATATGTCTGCAGACCACAGCCGATTCTTTTCTTGGATAATAAAAATATTCTGATGAGGAGTGACTCAAGGGCCCTTCACAGGAGTGTCCAACACTGAAAATACTGCCCCAGAACAGTGTGATTCCACAGGAAAGGACAAGCACCTTATGGTTTAAAATGGCACCACACTGAAGCAACTCTGCAATTTTGAATGTGGCTATAAAAGGCCTGCAGCGGTAGGTGTTAAGCATGTAAGAACTGCCCTGCCCCATTAGACCAGAGGTCTGTGTAGTCCAACACACTTCTTCCGACCATGGTCAACAAGATGCTGTCAGGAAACCGACAGGCAGCACTTGATGGGAACGCCTTGTAAGCGTGGAGGTTCTATCTAGTCATCATGATTCGTAACCATGTGCTAGCTAGACCTATCCTCTGGGTCCCGGCCCCCCCATTGTAGCATCCCTTGGCAAAGGCCCTATGTTAACCAACAATGACTGGAACATAAAGGGGGCAGGAAATGTATAATTCTCCCAGGGCCAGGTAAAATAAGGAGCAGCCGATCTCTACCTTAACACTGTTCTACTCCTAGAAAACGCTTGGCTGTCCAGGACAGGTTAGCAGGAAAGGAAGGCTCAGTGCTTCTTCACATTCCCCAGGAGGAAGCGATTTCACCCCCATGGTTGATAAGTCTAAAGAAGATAATGCATCCCCCAAATTTGGTAATATCCTTATGCTACAAAGAGGTGCAACTTGTATGTCACAAACAGCCATCAAGGAAGAAAGCGCTTGATCAGCCTGCAAAGCCAATAGAGACTGATCTCATGCAGAGCAGTAGCCTCTGACGAAGAGCCCAGAAGCCGACTGCCCGCTCTTGTGTCTGCTTCTATTCCGATGTGCGCAGACAAAGCAGCGGCCTGTGCTCCCATGGAGACAAGGACAGACCCAACTCAGATGGGCTTGTAGAGGAGAGTAGTGACGTATTTCTTCTTGTAGCGATGAGTGGCACTGAGCACCATGACACCATCCTGGGAGGGAAGGAGAGAGGAGGATTTAAAGGGTTCTAGAATACCATGGCATGGTGCTCTCCACTACATGTTTTGGACTGCAAATCCTATCAGCTCCAGCCAATATGGACAATTGTCAAAGATGATGGGAACTGTAGTCCCAAACATCTGGAGAGTACCAGGTATTGGCTACCCCTCACTAACTGCTTACAGAGGGCTGGTGGGGGAAGTTCTGAGCAGGGGTTAAGAGAATGAAGATATTAGAGCAGAAAGTTTGTGCTTAGAGGGTTTTTACACACTTTCACCCTTCCTCTTTCCCCATCCTTAATTTTCTTCCAAAGTAAAATACTTGCAGACTCAAAGTGTAAAATGGGCTGCTCCCATCCTCATTGAGAAGAGCTGGAAGAAAGTGGGATATTTGAGAAGAGGCACTTGGAGCAGAACAGCAGACAAGATATAGGCAGCCTCAGACATAAGAAGTGCTTTCCATTTCAGGTAAAGGACCCCTAGACGGTCAAGTCCAGTCGAAGGCGACTATGGGGTGTGGCACTCATCTCCCTTTTCAAGCCAAGGGAGCTTGTCCACAGACAGCTTTCAGGGTCAAGTGGCTAGCATTATTAAACTGCTTCTGGTACAACAGAACACAGTGACAGAAAACAGAGCGCACAGAAACGCCATTTACCTTCCCGCCGCAGTGGTACCTATCTATCTACTTGAACTGGTGTGCTTTCAAACTGCTAGGTTGGCAGAAACTGGGACAGAGCAACAGGAGCTCACGCCACCACACAGATTCAAACCATCAACCTTCCGATTGGCAGGACTAAGAGGCTCAGTGGTTTAGTCTCTCATTTCAGCTTCTCCCCAAGAATGCTTTTTTTCTGAACAGCTCCCTCAATCATAGCTATCGTACCCTGAATTCTAAACTGTTAAAACCCACAACTGGGCAAGGAGGTAAAGCAATTAGCAAGATGGTGCCGTGCATGGCAGGAATGAGAGAGAAGAGCGAACACTCAGTCCATTGCCCTCAAGCTCTGAGGAGGAGGAGCAAGAAGAGGAAGAAGCACTGCAGGCTGCCTGGTCCTGGCCTTACCTTAATTGACAGGGCATAGAGATGGTTCAGCATCACATGGTTTGGCTCAGGCAAGAGGGCTGGGTCACACTGAAACAGAAGGAAATGTCACTTTTCACCTATGCAGCCATTTCTAATTCTGTCACTGGGTGCTTACATGTACAGTGGTGCCCCGCAAGATGAATGCCTCGCAAGACGGAAAACTCGCTAGACGAAAGAGTTTTCCGTTTTGGAGGTGCTTCGCAAAACGAATCTCCTATGGGCTTGCTTCGCAAGACAACAATGTCTTGCGAGTTCTCCTGGGGGTGAATATGACATCTAAGAATGTGAACTTATTTAAAGACAACTATGAGAAATGCTGGTCAGAAGTGAAAAAAGATCTAGAAATTTGGTCGAATTTGAAGCTTTCCTTGCTGGGTCGAATTGCTGTTATTAAGATGAATGTATTGCCAAGAATGTTATTTCTATTTCAATCATTGCAAATTATCGACAAGATGGATTGTTTCAAGAAGTGGCAAAGAGATATATCTAGATTTGTCTGGCAGGGCAAAAAGCCCAGAATAAAATTTAAGATACTTACTGATGCTAAAGACAGAGGGGGGGGGTTGCCCTGCCAGACTTTAAACTTTATTATGAGTCAGCAGCTTTTTGCTGGCTGAAGGAATGGCTACTTCTTGAGAATACAGATGTTTTGGATCTTGAAGGGTATGACAACATATTTGGGTGGCATGCATATTTGTGGTATGGCAAGGTAAAAGCACATAAGGCATTTAAAAACCATATTGTTAGGAAAGCATTGTTTAATGTCTGGATAAGGTACAAAGACATTTTGGAGAGTAAAACCCCAAGGTGGCTATCACCTATGGAAGCGAAAGCTTTGAAAAAACTTAACATGGAGGCCAAATGGCCAAAATATTGGGAAATTTTAGAACAGGAAGGTGACAAATTGAAATTGCAGAGTTATGACAAACTCAAAGAGAAGGTGCGAGACTGGTTACATTATTTTCAAATAAGAGAAGTTTATAACTTGGATAAAAAAATTGGTTTCCAGGTGGAAAAATCAAAGTTAGAAACAGAATTGTTAGAACCCTATGCTAAGATACTATCAAGAATGTACAATCGGCTGCTGAAATGGAATACTGAGGAAGAAACGGTAAAATCTGCAATGATAAAATGGGCACAGGATATAGGATACAATATTATGTTTGCTGACTGGGAGAAGTTGTGGACCACCGGGATTAAATTTACGGCATGTAATGCCTTAAGAGAGAATATTATGAAAATGATGTACTGGTGGTACATGACTCCAGTCAAGCTTGCAAAAATATATCATTTGCCCGATAATAAATGTTGGAAATGTAAGGAAACGGAAGGCACATTCTTTCACCTTTCGTGGACGTGCCCAAGGATTAAGGCTTTCTGGGAAATGATCTATAATGAAATGAAAAAGGTATTTAAATATACTTTCCTGAAGAAACCAGAGGCTTTTCTCCTGGGCATAGTTGGCCAATCGGTGTTAAAGAAGGATAGAACTTTCTTTATGTATGCTACAGCAGCAGCAAGCATTCTTATTGCAAAGCACTGGAAGACACAAGAGTTACCCACCCTGGAAGAATGGCAAATGCAATTAATAGACTACATGGAGATGGCGGAGATGACTGGTAGAATCCGAGACCAGAGAGAAGAGCTTGTGGAAGAAGATTGGAGGAAATTTAAAATTTATTTACAGAAACATTGTAAAATTTTTGAATGCTGATGACGTTGAAATGAACTGAAGGGGTTCTAGCAACAAGGTAAAATGTAAGATGGGATTGATAATAGATAAGCTAAATTGGATATGAATTTGCTGAACCAATTTTTAAAAGGGATACAAAAAAGGGAGGCGCGAGGAAGTCAGGAAAATAAGTTAACTAAAGATGAGAAATCAAAAAAAAGAGGGAGTTTTCTTTTCTTTTATATGTGTTTTTTCTTCTTTTTTGTGTTTAATGTTTGTATTTTTGTATTTTGTAATTTTGTTTTTTTCTGTTTTTGTGTTTTTCTGAATTTTTCTATTGATAAAACTTAATAAAATATTGTAAAAAAAGACAATGTCTTGCGAGTTCCTGCTGGTTTTTTTTCCTTTCCCCCCCTTTTTCTAAGCCGCTAAGCCGCTTATCAGCTGATCCGATCAGCAGATAAGCTGCTAAAAGCGCTAATAGCGCTAATCCGCTAATCCGTCAATGGGCTTGCTTCGCAAGACGAAAAAACCGCTAGACGAAGAGAATCACAGAACGGATTCTTTTCGTCTTGCGAGGCACCACTGTACCTTAAATTTTAGCCGCATGAGGCCAATCAATGTGGGCACACCCCGTAGCAGGTAGGTGTGACCTGTCCTGCTCCAGACACTCTGGGAACCACAGCTCACTTTAGAGTAAGGCTGCACCTCCCACAATGGAGCCCTCTATAAAGGTCTTGCTGTATACTGCCTTCGGATTGGTACTCACCGAAATGTTAGTATCCTTGTTAAGGATGACTTGGAGGAGATGGGGAGGAAGAATGGGCGGGGACTTGAAACGCTCCTCAGGTCGATAAACATACATTTCTTGGCCATATATTCCAGGAGGGGAGCCAGAAAGGTCTATTAAAAATAAAGATAGTATGAGAAAGGAAACCAGGAAACACCATCATTTTGGATGTTGACACCAACAGCACAAGAAAGTCACCTCGACAGGAAGTCTCTGAACTTTCTAGGGAGTCCACCTTTAAAGCATCAAACACTTCGAAGTCAGACTTCCTGACATGAATCAGATTGTTAATTGTCCCCATCTGACTGGTGACCACTGGCTGAAAAACAAGACAGAGGTACATGCCACAGCCGCAGGTCAAATCCCCAGCCTTCCCAACATATATATGCAGAGAACAAAGTCACATCCCAGGTGAAGCAAGGAGAACTGTGTAGAGGAGGTTAAACACAGCTACAAAAAAGGAAGACTTAAAAATCCTCAGTAGTGGTAGATGTAACATATAAGCAATGCAGAACACAAGGTCTCACTATTCAATTAAAACCTACGAACTACATCGAAAAGCCAGTCAGAATATGTACTAGGGGAGCAGTACATAAATTCAGAAGCACAGTTAAGTGCCAGGGATTCTACCCTGAAAAAAGAAAAAGAGAAGAAATCATAGAAGCAGTCAAAATAATCCAGCAAAACTGGAAGGAAAGCCAGGGGCCTTGTCATTGGCAATTTTAGCCAGAAGGTCCTGCTTGCCTCTTCTAACTATCAGAAGCTACAGAGTGCACTGATAGTTAACCCAGGGAAGTAGCCTGCAGCATGTGACCCTGGCTCAGAGAACTAAGCTGACAGGGCAGGCAACAAGGTCAAGCCCAGCCCACCTGAAAATGTACGGGGGGGGGCGTGCAGAAGGACCTCTCAGCAATATGACACAGACACATGGAAGAAAAGGAGTTACCTCGGAGGGATCATGAACCCACTGGCCATCCACAAAGAACTTGTACTGGTGCTCCCCTTCAGGAAGGTCCAGAATAGCGACAAAGTCATTGTGGCTAAAAGGAGAGGGAGCAATCATCCACAGTGAGAGGCAACAGCTTAGAGCCTCATCCATCCACTCACAGCACCATCTGCCCACTCATGTATCAACTGTGGTTCTATCCTGCCCCATAACCATAAAGCTCCAGGTGGCATACATAATCTTTTAAAAAACACAGCAGAAATAAAAATAGTCAATATAAAACACGTTACGCATTACTTTCAAAAATGGGAAAATAAAATCTATTAGAAGCCCCCCAAAAGCTTGCAAAAAAACCAAACGGACAACTTAGAAAACTAATCAAACTACTCAAAGTATAAGTGAGCTACATTGTGCCAGAATTTACAGGGAGCCCCGAAAAGAACAGCAAAGTACTAAAGCTGCAATTGTCATGTACTGTCAAATGCCACAGCAATACTGGCACAAGACTGGGTTACCTGGAAGAACACAGAGCCACCACACAGAGCTCCCTGAATCTTAAGATCCCCTTTGGGGGCCCAATTGTGTATCCTACTGTCAAGTGAAAAGAGGAGATGGCCTACTCAATGATGGAGCCCGTTAGGGCAGTGTTTTTCAACCACTGTTCCGCGGCACACTAGTGTGCCGTGAGATGTTGCCTGGTGTGCCGTGGAAAAAATTGAAAAATTCGGAAGATTTTTTTTAAAAAGTCACATTTTCGCCCACTAGGCGGGCGCCGGATTGTGTCCACCCTATTTTCCATCCGTCCTGGGTGGGGATCAGATCGGATGGGATAGAGAGCATAGAGAGCAGCGGGGCTCTGACATCTCCCTCTCCGCACACAGTGCAGAGACGGAGCTGTCATCCGCCGGCTCAGCGGGGATCAGCGGATCAATCCCCGCTGAGCAGAGAACGGTCCGCAACGTTCGATTCCAGCCAGAATATCAGCTTTGTGTTCAGCCAAACAGGCCCAGGTTGCGCACTGAATAAAGTATTTTATAATTTTTCATATTTCTGTTTACTTACTATTTCATAATAAAGTAATTATAAAATACTTTCTTTGTGTTTATTTGATTCCTATTCAAGAGAATTACTTTATATATAGTCAATATAGGCACAGAGTTAAATTTTTTAACATTTTCTAATGGTGGTGTGCCTCGTGATTTTTTTCATGAAACAAGTGTGCCTTTGCCCAAAAAAGGTTGAAAAACACTGCGTTAGGGAACAGCCTTTCCAGAGCTCACATGGTGCCTTCTTTATAGTTTTTCAGTGCCACAATAAAACTTTTTAATCACATTTAAACTCCTATTTCAAAGCAACCCCATGGTCTTTACTGTTTTAATGGTGCTTTAGAGAAACCTTATGTCCTCATTCTTTCAGGGTGGTTTTTAAGGTGAGAGGTTGGCACAGTGGTTCATCTCTGTGCACGCTTTACCCATCAAGTTCAAGGGACCTCCAATGTATGCCAGCTTTCTCTCGAGTCTTGTTCTCTGTACAATATTGTATGAAATAAACCAGTAAAATTTCCAAATTACTGTAAGGTCTGGAATTTATTAGAAATCCCTTGCCTTCCCTTTTAGGTACTGGTGGGGAGGGAGGCTTAAATGAGAACAGCCTGTCCTGCCATTATCTTTGTGCTCTTACAAACCTGTGACAGCTGGGGAAGCGTCTCAGTTGCAGTAAATAGATCCAAGTAAAAGAAGTTAAAGTTAAGCACCTGTGAGGAAAGGTTAGTTCCACCCACTAATTAGCATTTAATTAATCATCACCTGAAGCTGAAACAGAAGCACAGCACAGGGTGTTGCATGCCAGAACCTAAATCTCACAAGGGTAATCCTTTAGCTGCAGCTTTCAGTTCAGGAGCTGAATGCCCATGAGAGGAAATCTTCTAGACAACAAAGAGTTCTAGCTGGCAGCTCTACTCTAGCAGGGAAGCCTAGAGTGGTTGTAGTAAACCTCGACCAGACACACAGATTGCACTCAAGTTTGGAAAGGACTAAAGTTGTACGTTTTACCAAGCCCACAATGCCTAGATCAGGCGTCCCCAAACTAAGTTCCACGGGCCGCAGACCCCAGACCCCATCTCCCAATCGCAGCCTCCTCACGCACCACCCGGGCATCTCCCCGCCCCGGAGTGTCTCTACCAGGGTCTGAGGCGCCTGAGAAGCGAGGAAGGAGGGGAGAAAGGCCTAACCCTAACCCAAATGCTGACAAAGCATTCAGAACACTGTCCAGGAGTACTCTGCGAGAAAATCAGAGACGAAGGGAGCAGGCCCGGGTCAGCGCCACATCCCTTCCGGGGTGGACGAAGCGAGCAAGGACTGGCCCGCGTGAGGGCCTTGCTGGCGATGCAGAGCACCGTGCCCTCCTAGGGTACCCACCTCGCCCCCCCCTGGGCCCAGTACTGACTCCAATCCCCCGATCTGGCGCACCTGCAATGCCGCGAGTTCGTGATGTGCCAGAGGAGTTGCCCCCGCAGTGAGTCGGGAGTCGTGGGGACGGGTGACATGCAGGCAAGCTGGCATGTGGGGATTTGGTGTTGGAGGACTGGCGTGCAAGCTGGGGGGGGGTTAGGGAGAAACACAGGCAAGTTGGGTCGTGAGGATGGGGCTTAAGGATTAGGGAAGGTTAGAGAAGCACATGCATAGGCTGGGTTGTGGGGAAGGGGGTTAGGGAGACATGTATAAGCTGGGTTGTGGGGATGGGGGCATGGAAGGCCTGCATGTAAGAATATCAATAAACTTATCAGCATACAAATAAATATACGTTTACATATCTTATTATTTTCCTTCCTCAAATTATTCAAAAAATCCTAAAAGAAAAATCGTAATGTTTTGAGCTCTACGGAGCCCTCGACTCCCCTCCACCCTTGGCAAGAATCAAATCAATTCCGCAATCACGCATTTTGCTTTAACCTTAAAAATTTATCGTTCCCTGTTAGGTTTGTTTCAGCCCCGCCAGTTTCCTCTACACATTAATTCCAATATAGTTCCAATATTTATTCCAATTTTCCTGAAATTTCTGTTCATCCTGGTCTCGTATTCTAAGTGTTAGTTTAGCAAGTTCGGCATAGTTTGCCATTTTGACCTGCCAATCATTTATACTAGGTATGATTTCCGTTTTCCAGTTTTGTGCCAACATAATTCTTGCGGCTATGGTGGCATAAAGAAATATGGTCTTGTCTTCTTTTTTAATTTCTTTACCTATCATTCGTAGCAGGAAGGCTTCGGGTCTTTGGGGGAAAGTGTATTTAAATATTTTTTTAATCTCGTTGTAGATTAATTCCCAGAATCCCTTCACTTTATTACATGACCACCACATGTGATAGAAATCGCCTTCCGCTTCACCACATTTCCAGCATCTCTTATTCTTTAACCTATACATTTTTGCGAGTTTCACCGGTGTGTGGTACCACCTATATATCATTTTCCAGGTATTTCCCCTCAGTGTCATACACGCCGTGAACTTTATACTACTATTCCACAATTCCTCCCACCGTTCAGTCAATATTGTGGCCAATGTCTATAGCCCATTTGATCATTGCCTCCTTCACCTCCTCGTCCTTTGTGTGCCATTCTAGCAATATGTCATATATCCTGGACAGTGTTTTGTTTTTACCTTCCACTACCTCCACATGAAATTTAGATTTTTGATCTTCAAACCCCGTTTTCCTTTTGTCCTGTTTTAGAAGCTCATTCACCTGGTGATATTGCAACCAGCCACTAAATAAGATTTTTAGTCTCCTCATACGGTCTAAGTTTAATTCCTTGCTCTGTTTTATTTGTCAGTTCTTCATTCTTTTCTTCCATATTGGTCTTCCTAATCCTTATCACCTCTATTGGTGAGATCCACCAGGGAGTTTTCCTTTCCAGGAGATTTTTGTTTCTCTCCCATACCTGATAGATTGGTCCCCTAAAAATATGATTTAAAAAGCCCCTGTGAACCTTCACCTTTTCGTACCACAGGTACGAATGACATCCGTACCTGTTATCGAAGCCCTCCAAATCTAACATATCTCTATTTTCCAGTCTTATCCAATCTTTTAAACATAGTAGTGACGCCGCCTCATAGTATATGCTCAAATCCGGTAGGGAAAAACCTCCTCTTTCCTTTTTATCTACCATTATTTTCATTTTTATCCGCGGTCTTTTTCCCTGCCAGATATATCTCGCCAGCGTTCTCTGCCATTCCTTACATTGTTTTAGACCTTTAAGAACAGGTATAGTTTGAAATAAAAACAACATTCTGGGCAAAACATTCATTTTAACTATCGCTATCCTCCCCAAAAAGGACAGTTTCATCCTCCTCCAAATTTCCAGATCTTTCTTTATGTTTTTCCATGTGGCCTCGTAATTATCTTTATACAGATTCAGGTTTTTTGTCGTAATCCACACTCCTAGGTATTTTATTTTCTTAGTTATCATAATTCCCGCCCTTTGTTCTAAATCTATCAAATCTTCCTTAGTTAGGTTTTTAACCAACATTTTAGTTTTATTTTTGTTTACCTTAAGTCCTGACACCGCACCAAACTCTTCAAATTTTTGTAAGGCTTCTTTTACACTGTTTTTTGGGTCTTCTAGAGTAAGTACGATGTCGTCCGCGAAAGCTTTGATTTTATATTCTCTCTTTCCCACCTTAATTCCTTTAACCTCTATTGCTTCTCTCAATCTTTTATTGAGTATTTCTAATACTGTTATTTGTATATTGTGTACCGGTTTTTTTGTTTTTTGTGTAATCTGAATAATGAATAAAAATGCATTATGGAAGGCCTGCATGTAGACTGGGCCATGGGGGTTAGGGAGATCCCTGTGTAGGCTGGGTTGTAGGGACGAGCATTAGCAATACTTCCCAATTGAAATACTTATAAGTTTATGTTGATTAAAATCATTCATTTTAAATATTGTATTGTTTTTCCTGTTTTTTGTGCACTACAAATAAAATATGTGCAGTGTGCATAGGAATTCATTCATATTTTTTTCAAATTATAGTCTGGCCCCCAACAGTGTCTGAGGGAAAGTGAACCAGCCCCGTTTAAAAAGTTTGGGGACCCCTGGCCTAGATAGTGGACGAATCTGCTCCTAAACAAAATATAGACTTCATCTTCAGTTCAAGCTCAGTCTATGCCCTGTTTAGGTTAAAAGCAGAATTCATAAGCTAAAGAGGTGGTGTAGATCTCAGTTCCATTTTTTAAAAACCAGCTTTTTCAGTTTTCAAAAAAGGGCATGTTGAAGTAGGCTTAAAGTGAGAGAGAGGCCCCCTGTGTTCCTGGGGAGGCTACATCTGACTACATCTTCTCCTCAATCATTGTTTCCTTTACAAAATCAAGATGTTACTGCCCTACCCTGCCAGGATTAATGATACGTTTTATGTGAAGCATTTCAAACCTTTGCAATGTGCCATGTCCGACACGGGGCCATCACACACCAAAGCCAGGCCTTCAGAGCATCCATCGCAGCAGAGCACAGTGCTTTGCACCGGCTGAGCCATCAAGCCCTAACAATCCCATGAGGCGCATGGATGGATGTGAGCAGCCCCCGGCAGCCTTTCATTCCCAGCCCCCCCGTGCTCTTCTGGCCGGCGTTTGCTCTGTGCAACCACCTCTCCTCCCCGACACACCGGCAGAGCAGCATTTCAGCCAAGGCACCTTTTAATGAGAGGGATCTTGGCACTCCAATTGTTGAAGGATCCAGAGATGAAGACTTCCTTCCCTCCCTCCGTCCATCGTATGACGGTGGGACGAGCCTGCTGGGCTGGTTTGATGGACTCGTCCAAGTCGTGGTGCCAAGACACAAAACCTTTGTCCGCGGGAAGCTGCAGGAGGAAAACAAGAGCTGCATCTTGCCCCCTGGTCCCCCCCCCGGCCCCAGGGCGCTCCGAAGCCCGACCCCTCCAGCCCCCGGGAGGCGGCCCTTGGATTCAGCTGGGGGGGCACTATGGCGGGGTCCCCCGTGAGACCTCCCTCGGAGCAGCTGCACCCCCCCCCCTGCTTCCCAGCCGGGTCTCTAGTCGGGGGGGATGCAGAAGGCAAGACGCCCCCCCCCCGCCGCGGGTCCTCGAGGGCTACCTTGGCGTCGGGGGCGCTGAAGAGCGCGGGGTCGTCGCTGCTGCCCACCATGATCTTGTGGGGAGGGGGCTCCTTGGCCGGCGGAGCCTCCGAGCGGGGCGCCTTGCTCCCCGGACGCTCTCCGGACCCGCGCTCGCTCGCCGTGTTGCCCATGGCCGGGGGGCGAAGGGGGTCCCGCGGGCAGGAGGAGGAGGAGGCCGCTGCTGCCGCCGCCCTTCGCCCAGGGCCTCCTCTCCCCGGCCCGGCGGGCCCCCGTCAAAATGGCGGCGCCCACGGAGCGCATGCGCCCCGCGCCGAGGCCCCACGGGAGGGAGCCTCGGGCGGGCCGCTTTCTCCTCCCGAGGAGGCCCGCCTCGCCTTCCGCGCGCACCCCGGCGGGCAGGAGGGCTGTGCCGGCCGCCTCTGGGACGGAGGCCGCGCGGGAGAGGCCCGCCAGCCGTAGGAAGCCCCTCAAGGCGCTGGCCCTCATTGCGCCGCTGCTTCTGCCGCCGGGAGAAGGAAGGCTGAGGAGAGTGCGAAAGTCCGGAGGAGGCGTGAGGAAGCGACCAGGGAAACCGGGCGGCCCCACTGCCAGCCCTCGCCAGAGGGACGGGGCGAGAGGAGGAGCGGCCGCCGCCTTGGCCGCCCTCGCTGCCGCTGCCCTGCGCCTCTTTCCCCGGGATGCCGAAAGGTCCCTGCTGGACGTGCGCCCGCGTTCCCGGCTGCTTCCCTCCGTTCCGCCGCTTGCAGAACCCTTTGGGCTTTAAGCCACTCTTTCAATATGCATTGTCAACATTTATTGGTCAGCCAAAGACAGCTTATAGCCAAAAGGCAAATAGAAAGCAAACAGGTTTTAGCAAGCAAGCAAAGAACAGCACGATCAAACACATGTAATAAAACACGTACAATAATATGTAAAACCGTATCTCGGGTTGCGAGGCCAGAGTCTAGGCTTTCTTGAGTTGGGAGCCTTTTACCACAAACTTAGCAGGCTAAGCCAGGCTAGAAAACAGATGTTTAATTTAGTCAATGTCACTGAGGTTGGTGATTGGCTTTAATAATAATAAACATTTTGTCCTTGGAATTTCATATTACTTGCAATATAGCATAGAGTATATAATGTCCTCTCTTATCTGGCATCCACAGATGCAAAAGCGCTGTTCTCTAGGACTTTACTTCTAATGCTCATCCAGAAAGTTGGCTTTCATTGCCTGAAACCTAGAAATTCCCTATAAAAGAAGGGGGAAGTAACCACAGGCAAGTATTTCTCTAGACTGAACTGGGTTTTGATGTGGGCCCAATCCTGCAAGTAATTCCTGCAGGTGCTCTTGGATGTTTCCTTGGCTAGACTGCATACAGTGGTGCCCCGCAAGACGAATGCTTCGCAAGACGAAAAACTCGCTAGACGAAAGGGTTTTGCGGTTTTTGAGCTGCTTCACAAGACAAATTTCCCTATGGGCTTGCTTCACAAGACGAAAACGTCTTGCAAGTTTGTTTCCTTTTTCTTAACACCGTTAATACAGTTGTGACTTGACTTCAAGGAGCAACTCGTAGAACGCGGTGTGGTAGCCTTTTTTGAAGTTTTTGAAGACTTTGGTGATTTTTGAAGCTTTTCCAAAACTTTTCCGACACCGTGCTTCGCAAGACGAAAAATTCGCTAGACAAAAAAGCTCGCGGAACGAATTAATTTCGTCTTGCGAGGCACCACTGTATTGGCTACTAAAGGAGCTGTGGGATCAAAACTAAATTTCCACAGCAATGGATTACTGCTGGCCACCCACGTATCTTTGGAGGGCACTCTGAGCTGATCTACACAGAGCTTGACCAGATCATTTACTATGTACTTTAGTTTAAAGTGGAAGGAAAACATAGTCCTCTGGATATAACACTGTTGGCTTTAATCCTGCTTCCGCTCGTACCTGGTGGAAGGCGCAGTGGGATTCAGATTAATTTACTCTGCACTGCCTGACTTTTTCATCTGGCTGTTTACAGCCACCGTAATTCAGAATGAAGTTCAATTGCCAGAAGATTTCCAAGTTACATATTGACTCTAGGTTGTCTTTTAGCAATCTTTTTTCATGCCCTGAATTATAAAGTTCAAAGGAAAATGTAGTTGTGCATTTTCCTGCATCAGCAGGATGTTAAACAAGATTGTCTTTGAGGTCTCTTCCTTCCAGCTCTATGATTCTGTGAAGCATTGATTCTGCTTCTGAAGGGCTGTAAATCTTATTTCGGGTTGCAATCAATTTGGTGCTAAAATACACTTTATTTTTTAACAAAATTAACACCCACACTTTAAAAATATTGAGGGATAAAAAGGTAAGGTATAATTGAATTGACTGACAAATTTGAAGAACATTTAATATACATATACAGTGGTGCCTCGCAAGACGAAATTAATTCGTTCCGCAAGTCTCTTCGTCTTGCGGTTTTTTCGTCTTGCGATGCACGGTTTCCCATAGGAATGCATTGAAAATCAATTAATGCGTTCCTAGGGAAACCGCCTTCAGACCAGGTCCGGGGACAGTCTGTCCCCGGACCTCTTCTGAAGGCTGGGGGGGGGACAAGGGCTTTTCTTCCCACCCCCAGCATTTTAAAAAACCCTGGGACAGCGGAGGACTTCTCCGCTGTGCGGGGCTATCTTAAAATGCTGGCGGGCGGCATTTTAAAATCGCCCCGGACAGCGGAGGACTTCTCCGCTGTCCGGGGCGATTTAAAAGCCCCTGGGAAGGCAGGCAGGGGGGACAAAGACTTTCGCCCCCTGCCCGCCTTCAGAAGGTGTTCCCGCCCCCCGCCCCACTTCGGAACAGCTTTCCGAAGTGGGGGGATGGGACAGGTGTCCCCGCCCCCCGCCCCACTTCGGAAAGCTGTTCCGAAGTGGGGCGTGGGGGCGGGGACACCTGCCGCCGCCGCCCCACTTCGGAAAGCTGTTCCGAAGTGGGGCGGCGGCGGCAGGTGTCCCCGCCCCACTTCGGAAAGCTGTTCCGAAGTGGGGCGGCGGCGGCAGGTGTCCCCGCCCCCACGCCCCACTTTGGAAAGCTGTTCCGAAGTGGGGCGGCGGCAGGTGTCCCCGCCCCCACGCCCCACTTCGGAAAGCTGTTCCGAAGTGGGGCGGCGGCGGCAGGTGTCCCCGCCCCCCCGCCCCACTTCGGAAAGCTGTTCCGAAGTGGGGCGGCGGCGGCAGGTGTCCCCGCCCCCACGCCCCACTTCTGAAAGCTGTTCCGAAGTGGGGCGGCGGCGGCAGGTGTCCCCGCCCCCCCCGCCCCACTTCGGAACAGCGTTCCGAAGTGGGGCGGCTGGGGCAGGTGTTCCCCCGAGTGCTTTTAAAAGCGGGCGGTTGGGAAGGAATCCCTTGGCCCCCCGCCGGACTTAAAAAGAGCTTCGGGAAGTCCCGCGGGGGGCTAAGGGATTCCCTCCCAGCCGCCCGCATTTAAAAGCACTCTGGGCAAAGCAGCGAAGTGCGCTGCTTTGCCCAGAGTGCTTTTAAAAGCGGGCGGCTGGGAAGGAATCCCTTGGCCCCCCGCCGGACTTAAAAAGAGCTTCGGGAAGTCCCGCGGGGGGCCAAGGGATTCCCTCCCAGCCGCCCGCATTTAAAAGCACTCCGGGGAAAGCAGCGAAGTGCGCTGCTTTCCCCGAGCGCTTCTAAATGCGCTGCGCTTCCCCGCTGTCCCAGAGATTTCCCTATGGGCTTTCGTCTTGCGAAGCAAGCCCATAGGGAAATTCGTTTTGCGAAGCGCCTCCAAAACGGAAAACCCTTTCGTCTAGCGGGTTTTCCGTCTTGCGAGGCGTTCGTCTTGCGGGGCACCACTGTAATTGTATGTTTGGCGCAAAACCTGATTGGTCCACATGAATTAATTTAATTATAGTATTTAAATGTTTTGTGAAATTAGGTTTTATACTTGTGATGAAGAAGAGCAATTGGACAATAGGGTTCCTTAAAAATGTTTTTAAAAGATTTGGGAATAACTGCAATCCAGGAGAGTTTGCAGGTGTTGGGGGGAGGTGGTTACCGTCTAAAATTCCATTGAAAGGTCTGTGCAAAATAGGGATTGAAGCATCTTTGAAACATTTATAAATTTCATTAGTGAAGCTATCAGATCCTCAGCATTTATTTGTTTTGAGAGATTTATGATCAGTTTCAGCCAAGTCCTCTTTCTATTAAACAATGTTGTTCTTCAGCATTTAAAAATAAGCAAAAATTGCAGCCAAAAGAGCCACAAGGCCAACTAGCTTGATCCACAGGGGCACGAAGGTGTTGCTGCTTGAATTGTCAACAGGCCTTGTTCTCAAGGGTTTCAGGATCCGGTTGTGTTGCGTCAAGATGGCTTTCCTGGCTCCATCCCATTTCCCTGGTCCTTCGAGGCGGTACTGATAGGGTGTGCATGGCCCAAACAAAAGCTCCCAGGCCAGTTTGGGGTCAGAAAGAAACAGAGGCCATACACTGGGCTTGACCCCCACCAGACAAGCCAATTCATCCATGTACTCAATATAGTCCACTTGGATGGTGTGGCGTTGGCTCTTCACATACCTGGCATGGAAGGGGGAAGAGACAAATATAGTTTACTTTGCTATTCATTCAATCAGTCACATTTATAACCCACCCTTCCTCCCCATGGGGAGCCCAGGGTGGCTCACAACAATAAAATTACATAAACCGATTCAAAACAATATTACAGGCAGCAGTTAAAACCAACAGTATATAAAAAAGAGATAACTATCCGCCCCAAACTTGGATGAGGGAGTTTGATAGCCAGCATGCTGCTTCTGAGACTGTCCTAACCCGCATCCCAGCAGAAGTAGTTAGGGGGCAGGGAGTGGCACATTCCTCTTTCACCTCAGGTGCTCCTGGGCAAGACCAGGCGTAGGGCCTCTCCCCCAAATCACCAACTTCAGGGTGGAAGCTACTTGGCTCTCAAGTGATTTAGGGCTTTGCATCCTAGTACTCCCACCTTGAATTGGGCCCAGTAGCTCACAGGCAGCCACTGCCGTGCCCCAAGATTAAGGATAGCGTGGTTGTTGTTTCTTGCTGCCCCATACAGTGAGCAAGCAGCCATGGTCTGCACTAGCTTTGAGATGCTCTTCAAAGGAAGGCCTTTGTAGAGAGCATTGCAGTTACTTACCTTGGAGGCAGGTACAAGAGCATGGCTGGGGGGGGGGGGAAGGTCTTTACCTTGAGAATGACATGAGCTCTGAGCATAGGAGGCCCAGGTGAGAGCTGGGAAGGAAGGCTGCTACAAGGCTCTACCATCCAATGCATGCCAGTTAATTGTAGCTAGCTTCTGCAGAATAATGATTCCCCCTATCCCAGGGGTATATACTGCCATTTTTTATGTTGAGCATTGTTCTCCTACTTAGTTTTAAGCTGTTAAAATAGGTTAGCTTATTTGTATTGTTACCTAGTAGGACATGCATTTATGTTCTGCCTTTATTGATAGGATGATTGTTTTCAATTGCTCTTAATATGTATTTTTAATTATATTTATTATTGTTCATATGTCGTAAGATACTTTGGACACAGTTTTGTGGCCTACAAATAAACAGATGACTATGATAGCAATGTTTCAGAGCAGAAACTGGAGTCCTTGTCATGGGTCACTATAACCCTCTCAGGGCTTTGGCTTAGTACAGAATCTACACCCAGTGGCGTCACAACGGGGGGAGGGCCAGTACGCCCTGGGTTCCATGCCTGCGAGGGTGACAAGAAGTCACATTGCGGGGGCTGGTGGCGGCACGAGCAGCACTCGCAGGCGCCTTTGGAAGATCCTCCGTTTGTGGCTGCAGCCACGAGAAGAGGATCCCGGCGCCAGCAGCAAACCGCTAAGTTTGCTGCACAGTGCATGTGCAGCGTCACACGCATGCGTCGTACGTAGCTACGAGCCCTTAGTTATCATATTTCACAATAGGCCAAATGTGCTGGGGCAGGGTAGGCCCACTTCATGAATTTCAGTTTTAATTAATACTGAGGTCTTGTCCACAAGGGCAGCAAAGCAGTCTAAATATCTCTGTTATTATTTTGGTATGTACTGCAGTTAGAATCTCCTCTGAACTGAGTTCAAATTCAAAGAAGCCTTATGCAAGCTGCAATCCATGGAAATAAACACAATCTTGTTTGGGCCACCGGAAACAAAACACTCAGATGAAAAGCAAATGGAAGTAGGGAGATGAAAGCTAGCCACAAAACCACCACCAAGCCAGTCCCCCAGCCCCACCATAAGAATATACTAGCAAGCCCCCACACCAGCAGTGACCAGAGTTGTATACTGGGCTCGTTTTACTTACTGGATCTTCCACAGAATGGGTAGGCTCGATTAAATGAATAAAAACTACAGGCTGGCATTTTTTTGACAACAATATCATGCAGATAATGCAAAAAAACACCCAAAAAACAAACAAACCCACAACCACCCACCCAAAAACATGCATGCATGAGTAGCTCCGATTCAAGAGTGGACTCCCACCTTGAGGCACCTCAGCAATAAGTGCAGTTGTAGGAAGTGGCAACACTACAAGACTAGCCTACCTGGTAACCATTCAAGCTAAGCCTGTCATTTACCGTTTAGCCATTGCTGCTGACGTCCTGGTGATATCCGACATCATCCCACTTATTGATGGTATCTTAGCAAGTCCTAGAAAAGAGAGGCAAAAGGGAAGAGGCAACGTTTTGAGGACCTGGATAAAGGCAGCTGGGAAATGTAATCAAGGGAGGCAAGAGGCCCTTTCTGGAAAGTCCTGAGCTCTCCTGCAACAAACCAGAATTGCCCCATCCTAGTCAGCAGGAATTCTCTTTTCATTTGAGAAATACCAGCCTAGATTCCCTGTGTGCATGACTAAAGCTGATATTTCTGAGCTTTCATATAGATAAGGGGAGTTGGAATGCTACTAGGTTTCAGGGTCCCCAAGAAAATGTTACCTTCCCACCCCAATTTCTCTCTCCCCTTCCAGCCCCACATAACATCCTGGTAATAAAGCAGGTGGGAGAGAATGAGTCTTTTTCCCTTTCACTCATCAGAAAGAAGAAGTGACAAATATCACACACCTACACCCATTATTACCATGCAGGGGGAAGGAAGACTTCCCTTTTCCTAAAGCTTTCAGGAAAACCTCTTAAAGAGATTGTTGACACATTGCTTCAAGGAGGCAGGAGGGTTGCTTTGCTTTCTTATTTTTAAATGAGCTGCTGGAGCCCCTTCATTTTAAGGACATAAAAGAAATAAAAAAACTCTCAGTTATTACATAAAGTTAAGGTGGCAGCAAGCTCCGCCACCCCTCTCTCCAAACCTCTGGCCCCTAGGAGCCTCTCTGGGCCAGGCAACACCCCATAGCAGTGCCTTCAAATCTGCCCCCCGAAATGTCACAGAGGCAAGCTCAAATAAAGGAGGCAGCTCCATGGTCAGCTCCCGTGAAGAAATACTACTCCCTCATCATTCTGCAAGGTCAAGTGACAGTAAATAGACCTGGTGCCATGAAATTAACACCTGCCGTGTCCAGACTTCCCAAATTTGCCAGTATAGCTCATTCCTTCAAACACAGGATTCCTGAGATCACCAGCAGCATGAAATGGAGCAGTTTGAAAGCTCTTACCCTTAAACACACGGACTGCCCAGCGAGCCTGCAGCTCTGAAATGGGCATGATGGCACCCAGGGGTTGCACAAGGCCAATGATTGCTAGAGTTGGCTGCTCCAAGTGTGGGGGGAAGACAAATTTATACAGGGCGGTCTGGTTCTCAATGACTCTCACAGAGTTTCCCAGGAAGGGAAAAGAGAAACTGTATCCTGTGGCAAAGACAACAAAATCGATATCGTCTTCCTGAGAGCCATCTTCAAAGACAACAGCAGTTTCAGTAAATTCACAGATGTTTGGTTTCACCAGCACCTTCCCTGAAATGATGCAGTTTGGAAGCTCATCGTTGACGGTTGGATGTTGGCTGAAAACCCTGAAAGATACGAAAACACAAGGTGGAAGTCAGTGTCGTGGTCTTCCAGTCGTTCCATTGGCAGAAGCACTTCAGCTTGTCAGAGAGGCTTGCTCCCTGCCACATGCTGCTCTGGGACTTCTCCCAACCTCAAGCCAATTGCAGGGGCACATGGCGGTCGGAGCGGGGAAAGCCGTTGTGCAAGCAAAAGTGAAGGGCTTCTACTGACAGTGTTGGCTAGGTGAATTCTCAAAATAGCTATTTATTATTATTATTATTATTATTATTATTATTATTATTATTATTATTATTATTATTATTATTTAAAAAGCATTTCTAAACTGTATAATATTTTCAAAATATGTAAGCAGTGCAAAGACTAAAGATCAACAACAAATTAAAATATTAAAATGGTATTATTATTATTATTATTATTATTATTATTATTATTATTATTATTATTATTATTATTATTATCCCTATACCACCCTTCATGAAAATCATAGGGTCATTTACAATTTAAAATATACAAAAATATATAGCACAAAAATATATAGCATAATAACAAAAAAACCCAATACTGCCCTCTACATTTTAAAAGGCCACCGTTTGTTTAATCAGCCTGGAAGAGGAGGAATGTTTTTGCCTGGTGCCTAATTAACATATGAAGCAAGGGGCATGCATAATCTAAACCAGGAATAGGGAACCTCAGGTGATGTTGGATCCCACAGCTTCAGACAGCATGGCTAATGGTCAAGGATGCAATTCTATAAACTATATAAATACATATATAAATATAATATATCTCTTAAAAATAAGTTATTCCAATAAGAGGAGCACAGCAGCAGCCCTTTCATTGAAAGCAGTCAGTTCCCAAAGTCTGACGGAACAAGGTGGTCACATGCCAGCAGAAGGACAACAAAGAGGGAGTCAGTCTGGGAGCAGCCACATATTGTAGTGCATTATTTTTAGCTGCTATGTCTATTATCCTTAAATTGTCCTCTGTGGTGGTGGTGATGGTGATTATTATTATTATTATTATTATTATTATTATTATTATTATTATTATTATTATTATTACCCCACCCATTTGGCTGGGTTTCCCCAGCTGCTCTGGGCAGCTTCCAACAAGAGATTAAAAATACATTCAAACATCAGTCATTGAAAACTTCCCTAAACAGGGCTGCCGTCAGATGTCTTCTAAACGTCAGATAGTTCTTTATTTCTTTGACACCTGACATTTTCTGGAAAATGCAGTACTGTACATTCGTACCTTGGAAGTCAAACGGAATCTGTTCTGGATGTATAGACATACATTGACTAATTAGCATACAGTATTGCTGAGCCACACCTGTGCTTAGGTTTCAGGCCATAATGGGAATGGTCGAATCTTGCATTTAAACGACCCTCCAACCAGTGATTCAGCATGGACATGGTTGCGCACTTCTTCCGTAACATGTTAAACCGAGTAGAAAGTACCACATCTGCTGGATAGCCTCCTTCCCCCACACGATTCAGGATCCATGCACCTCGGCGAGTGCTGAGAAAGACCTGGGTATGGGAAGACAATTATTTAACTAAGATGTCCATGTGATCTGTTCTTCATGAAGTTCCTTCTTCCACCTGCAACGTTCCCCAAAACTGCAGAACATTTTACAGTGGTGCCTCACAAGACGAAAAGAATCCGTTCTGTGATTCTCTTCGTCTAGCGGTTTTTTCGTCTTGCGAAGCAAGCCCATTGACGGATTAGCGGATTAGCGCTTTTAGCGGCTTATCTGCTGATCAGATCAGCTGATAAGCAGCTTAGTGGCTTAGAAAAGGGGGGAAGGAAAAAAAAAACAGCAGGAACTCGCAAGACATTGTCGTCTTGCGAAGCAAGCCCATAGGAAATTCGTTTTGCGAAGCATCTCCAAAACAGAAAACTCTTTCGTCTAGCGAGTTTTCCGTCTTGCGAGGCATTCGTCTTGCGGGGCACCACTGTAGTTGGACATCACCTGTGAGATAGATGAAAATATCTGGACGCAGAGAGCAGAGGGTGCAGACCCTCCAAGTGTCCCTATTTTCCAGGGACAGTCCTGGATTTACAGAGCCATCCTAGTTTCTGATTTGATGCCAGAATGTCCCGCTTTTCCTTAGGACGCCCCTACTTTCATTGGAGCCAAGGAGATGAGTAACTATACAATATTATGCATTCAAGTCTATGAGTTATTGTGTATCCAGAATGCTGCAAAGTAGTTTAATATATTTGTTACTGAGTAAGCATCCGGCAGCCAGACAGATACTGTGAATAAGTTAATTATCAAGTGTCAGGGGTTCAGGAGCAGAGGCGAGGGCAAGGGAGGAAACAGAGAGCGAGGGGGAGGAGGCCGAAGAAAAGATGAGTGATGACGACGACCCGAGATCTCCGAGTCTTTCCAGTGAATCAGAAGATTCACAGAAAGGAGCGCCAGTGGCCAGAGCAAGGGGGGAGCCTAGGGGGACACCCCAGGAAGAAGGGTCCAGAGGGGGCTCAGAGGGCAGCAGTTGGAAATCGGGGCCAGCGTCACCAACAGAGCGCAGTGGAGAGGAAGGGCGCCAGGTACCGAGCTCTGGCAGCTCGCAGCAGGGAGGAGAGCATGAGTCAGGAGTGGCCACACCTCCATCGGGGAGTGAAGAAACGGTTAAGCGGAAAGTGGAAGGTTGGGCGCGCGCGCCAAGTTCAAATGCACAGGAAGGTGGCGCAGTAAGCAGCCCGGAAAGGGAGCCAGGTCCTAAAGCCCGACGCAAGGAGACAGAAGGGTCCGGGGGGTCCGCGTCAGAAGAGTCCAGGAAGGAAGAGACAGCGGGGGGCAGAGGGACCCAGAGAAGAACGGTCAGGCGGAAAAGGTGGAGTAAGGCTAGGGTATTAAGCTAGTGTACAGGGGGCGGAGACTCAGACGGAGCTTCGCCGGTCTAACCCATAAGACGTAGAGCTGCACGCAGCAGCTTGAGAATGGAGACTGTAACCCAATAAAGACTTTTATAAAGTGAACGCTGGCTAGCGTGATCCTCTGTGAGCTAGGATCTGGAAGCAGCTCTGACATCAAGCTTCTGGAAACCAAATTTAAACTGACAGTATCTGTTTGGCTGTCGGATGCTTATTCAGTAATGAACTACTTTGCAAAATTCTGAATGCACAATTAACCCACATTAACTAACTGCCTATGCAATGGATGTTTTAGGCTCTCATATAGAAAACAGGGTAAAACACATTTTTAATGAACAAAAAAATAATGGCTACAAATTAAATAAACTAAAATCTTCATCAAATGTGTAATCTATGGAAGAAACGACAAACAAATTTAAAATCTGGGTGATAACTTAAAAGCTCTTTTAAAAAGGCTTCATTGCAATTTTGAGAAAGAAAGCAAAAGATTAGAATCGTAGAAACGAGTTGGAAGGGACCCTGAGGGTCATCTAGTCCAACCCCCTGAATTGCTAGCTTAAAAATTAAATAAATTAAGAAGTTGAAGCGAAACAACTTATTACTTATTCAGAGGATCTGTCTGGGGATCTGAGTCAGAAAATAACAATGGGTCACAAAATTAATTAGCATTTGCATGTAAAAGGAAGTCACAGATATATGGCTTAACTTGGAGAAAACCATATCTAAAGACAAAACAGTATGAATTTAGTTAATGAATGTGCAAATGATAGAAGCAGTGCTGGTATCTCAATGCCACAAGGTTGGACTGGACAACCCTTGCGGTCCCTTCCAACTCCACGATTTTGGGATTCTGTGTATGTGATCATCAGCCCTGGAATTTATTTTCAGAAATTTGTGCAGCAATATTTAAGAATAGTGCCAACGCATGTGCAAAGTGCCTTCGTCACTAAAAGTGCGACAATACACAGAATTAAAGAGCAGGCATTACAGGGAACATGATATCTTCCTTTGGGAGGTGGCGTGGGAACACTGCTTGAAGCCAAGTACTGCCCCAATTTTGTCTGATATCAGTTTTGGGCCCCAGCTGAAGGGGCCTCAGACACGAGATCCCCACCCTCCACCCAATGGACCAGTTGAAAATTGCTGAGGGCCTTCCTTGATGGACTAGTTATTTTTCTGCGTGTTGTAGCAATTACAATGCATTGTGCTAGATGCCTTTATTTATTAAATATTAAGATATTACAAATCTAAGAAATAAAGAAGGCAAAGAAATACAATTAAAACTCAGTTTGAGTATTTAATGTACAGGCAGCCCCTGTTTATGTGTGTTCAGTGCATGTGCAACAGTATATATGCTTATCGTGCCGCCAAACCAGGAAGTGACCTGGAAACGTCATAAAGACGTCACTGAAACATCACTAAAAGGGTGGAAAGGGGGCAGGGTGGGGGACTTGCTGGGTTTCAATTTTACATGATTTCTCTGATGTGTGCAACCCTGCGTAAAGGGGGGCTGCCCGTAATGTATGTGGGGTCTCCTGGCTTCAACCGCAAATCCACAGACATGCTGAATGAAGCTCGTGGAGCACAGTTTGGGAGCCCCCCTGCTCTAAAAAAATATTTTCCCCTCTCCTTGCCAGCAAGTGAAGCCAGCAAGTGAAAAGAGCTTGAATCCAAGCACCTCCTCCCTCTTCCCAGAGCCTATCCTTTGGGCATCCTTTTTGCAACTACCCACTTTCCCCTGGCAGCATGAGTGACAATTGAGACATCATCTGCCCGCCTTCCACAGCCTCTCCTTCCAACCAGCTAGAGCTCTCTCTCTCCAGGGATGCTGTTCCTGCCTTCTGCACCTCCCAGGGGTCCCTAGAGATGGGGACCTGCCTCAGTGCCCATCTTCTGTCACAAGAGAGCCGGCAGTCAATCATGCTGTGCAAGCTGGAGCTGACTCTTTATTAGCCAAACCCCAATCCGCCAGGACATGGTGGAGTGTCAGGCCTAATAAACACAGCAACTCATTCCCGGCAGGTCTTGTCCCCATGCAAAAGTTACCAAGACAAGAAGTCCCTGCCTCCCTGCAGCCCAGGGCTTTTCCCAAGCAATCGATCAGAGACTGCTCCTCCATTTCATGCCTCTCCTGGTGGTGGGAGGGGAGCTTGTTGCCGCACGACTGACTCCTCTCTGTCTCTTGACCTCCCTCATCCCAGTCTCCTGCTTCAGCTCCTGCCTCTGATTTGTTGGTCTAGCTCTTTTTCGCTGCTCTCAGACCATTTCCGTAACCAATCCCGATCCAGAGCTTGCAGGGCAGCAGTTGAAGAAGGAGCAAAAAGGGTTTTCTTGTGTGTGTGTGTTTCTTTGTGGCTGATTAGCTGTTCTCCCTGTGCAAAGGTCAGAGGGGGCAGGGTTTCTGTTGAGGAAGGTGATTAGCTGTGGGAGGAGCTTATCAGAGCTAGCAGGGCAGCGCAGTTTGATTCATCTTTTAGATTTAGGGGAGCTAGTCTCAAACGTTTGTTGGGGGAGGCCTAGGGGTTTTTTGGGGGGGGTATTTGTCCTGTCTTCATGCTTTTTAAGATGGAGGACCACTGTAGCCACCCCCAACGACACATTCTCAAGATGGAGGGGGAGGGAACAGCTGCAGTCGCCTGCGGTTCCTGCGCAATGTTTGCCATCTTGCCAAAGATTGCAGGCAGCTTTACCTGCAGCAATTGTACTGTATGTTGATTGCCCTCTTAGAAGACAAAGTCCAGCAACTGGAGGAATGTGTAACTATGCTCCAAACAATTACAGACCTGGAGCTCTTCTTGGAAGCAACAGAGCACACCGTCTCCACCAAGGAGGAGATAGGGGACACCCCTGAGAAGGCTAGTTCACCAACACAGGAGCCAGATATATGGAGAAACGTGACTCAAAGAAGTAGGAGGCCTAGGGTTCACTCTGATTGTTTAGAAATACACAATCGCTTTGAGGTCCTCTCCCCTAGCATGGAAGACGAAGAGCAGACTCCATTTGAGGATCTCTCCCTCATTACAGTCGATCAGGTATATGAAGACGAGCAGCAAAGTCAGTCCTCAGGGAATGTGCAGGCGACCTTGGAACGGACAGCTCACGGAAGAACCCCGACCAAACCCAAGAGGAGGCGTGTAGTGGTGATAGGGGATTCCCTACTGAGGGGAACAGAAGCAGTGATCTGTGGGCCTGACAAGATGTCTCGGGAAGTGTGCTGTCTCCCCGGGGCTAAGATCCAAGATGTAACTGAACGACTGCAAGGAATCATAAAACCCACTGACAAATACCCCTTCCTCTTGGTTCATGTGGGAACCAATGACACTGCAAGCAATAGCCTCCAGAAGATCAATGTTGTTATTCAACATCTTTATCAACGACTTGGATGATGGATTCAAGGGCATCCTGATCAAATTTGCAGATGACACCAAACTGGGAGGGGTGGCTAACACCCCAGAGGACAGGATCACACTTCAAAACGACCTTGACAGATTAGAGAACTGGGCCAAAACAAACAAGATGAACTTTAACAGGGAGAAATGTAAAGTATTGCACTTGGGCAAAAAAAAATGAGAGGCACAAATACAAGATGGGTGACACCTGGCTTGAGAGCAGTACATGTGAAAAAGATCTAGGAGTCTTGGTTGAGCACAAACTTGACATGAGCCAACAGTGTGACGCGGCAGCTAAAAAAGCCAATGCAATTCTGGGCTGCATCAATAGGAGTATAGCATCTAGATCAAGGGAAGTAATAGTGCCACTGTATTCTGCTCTGGTCAGACCTCACCGGGAGTACTGTGTCCAGTTCTGGGCACCACAGTTCAAGAAGGACACTGACAAACTGGAACGTGTCCAGAGGAGGGCAACCAAAATGGTCAAAGGCCTGGAAACGATGCCTTATGAGGAACGGCTAAGGGAGCTGGGCATGTTTAGCCTGGAGAAGAGGAGGTTAAGGGGTGATATGATAGCCATGTTCAAATATATAAAAGGATGTCACATAGAGGAGGGAGAAAGGTTGTTTTCTGCTGCTCCAGAGAAGCGGACACGGAGCAATGGATCCAAACTACAAGAAAGAAGATTCCACCTAAACATTAGGAAGAACTTCCTGACAGTAAGAGCTGTTCGACAGTGGAATTTGCTGCCAAGGAGTGTGGTGGAGTCTCCCCTTCTTTGGAGGTCTTTAAGCAGAGGCTTGACAACCATATGTCAGGAGTGCTCTGATGGTGTTTCCTGCTTGACAGGGGGTTGGACTCGATGGCCCTTGTGGTCTCTTCCAACTCTAGGATTCTATGATTCTATGATCCCTTCCACTGGAATTCTGCTACAACATCTTTGACACACTCTGGGGCTGCTACACCAGGCAAAACCATCACAATATAGAACTGTCCTGAGATCTACGGGTAGAGGGTGAGATACAAATTTATCCAATAATAAATAATAGTAGCCAGACCTGTTGTGCCGAGCGACTTATCTCCACAGCAAGGTCCCCGCCTGAGTTCCCAATGCCAATCACAATTACTCTTTTCCCAGCAAACTCAGCTGGGCTCTTGTAATCACGACTGTGAAAGTAGCGACCTTTGAACTTTTCAATTCCTGTAAGTGAAGAGCAAAATTGTTCAGGCTCAGGTAGTGTGGATGCGTCTTGTACATGAGATCTGGCACTGTCGTTTTCTGCTGGTATGAAACTGGTAAACTCTGTAGTTGCAACACTAACTGCACTAAGGGCTGTGGACATATTTTGAAGAGCAAAAACGAGGACACATTTGCTGAGTTCTACTTTGAACTATGGATCTCTATGATGGCTCTACCCATGAAAAAGAGGACATGTCCTGGAAAAAGAGGACATATGGCAACCAATCTGGACAAATTTTATTCCTTGCTCCCCCTGAATTCTCTCACAATATCTTTCCAAACCACATTTGCAAAACTAGTTCAGTTTTGTGAGCCTAAACTTTTAAGCAAATGTACTTTCTGTACTGTTCTAGGAAGGGAAAAAAATAACTTTTATGCTAGTGAAGTAATCTTTTTTGATTGGAAAACTTGCTTTTTATGACATACACACAGGTTGCTCTTTGGTTTTTAATGCTTTGTTGCTTATTTTAGCACTTATCCCCCTCCCTAGTCTGATCAACTCAAGGGCAGTGTGAGAGAAGACGCTTTTCATGCAAAAGGCCCCAAGTTCAAGCTCAACATCTCCTGGCACAGCTGGGAAAAGGCAATGGAACTGCAGAACTGCTGCCAGTCCATTCTGACGATACAGAGCTGGATGGATCCATGGCCAGACTCATTATAAGTCAGCTTCCAATGTTCCCATGGAACTACGGAAAGAACTGCTGCACCAGTGTGATACAGTTGTGCCAGTGTGATACTTTGAAACTCACTGGCTGAAATGAACAACCTGTTCTCTGTCTAAGCACTACTTACTACACAGAGTTGTGGTGAGAATAACTGTGGGATAACAAATACACAACACTTTGCACACTGGAAAAGGCTATAGAAATGAGTAGCAACTTAAACATAAAGGAAGAACTTAGCTTATTTTAAGAGAGAGAGAGAGAGAGAGAGAGAGAGAGAGAGAGAGGGAGAGAGAAATGCAGTTACAGGATAGGTTCCTTGGTTAGACAGACACTGCCATGTGGTTTTCTCTGCTGAGCACCTTTATGTAAGTGCCAGTGCCCAAAACAGCATGAGCTGTGGGAAGCTCAGGCAAGTGAGACATGGCAAGGGGAGCATGCACATTTCCATACTAGAGGCAATGACTGAGGGGTGGTAAACCCTGAAGCAGTCACAAAATGTCATAAAAACATCATGAGAAGGGGCAGGAGCAGAGTGGTCTTACGTGTGCTCAGCTGGCGCACGCGGGGGTCCATAACCCCCTTGCAAAACAAGGATTGCCTGTAACATCTGCCTGCAATGGCTCCGTCGCTCCCCTTCGCACCTACAGAGCGTACCTGGGAAGGAGTTCAGCGGCAGATGTGCATTTGTGTGATGCCCAGTGCAAACCAGGATTGCATCAAAGACGGCTGATTCTTCTTTTCCACCTGTCTCTGTGACAACATCCCATTGGCCAGTGCTAGAGAAATCTGGGCGCCTTTTTACACTGCACACCTTAGTCTGGAAAGAAAAAAGTCAGCAAGAGAATGATGAAGGATTTATTTCTGTGATATTAATGTATACCTCAGCATATGGTACAAAATACACATCAGAAGACACCTAAGGGCTGCGGTCTTAAACCTACACACTTGAAATGAAAATAAATGCTTCCAAATAAAACTGATTGGGACCAGACCTTAGATTATTCCATGCTGAGCAAATTCTTTTCTGGGGGTACTCAGGGGCACGCAGTACCGACACACCCACACCGCCAATGAAAAGCATTGGTTAAAAGTGTGGCACTGACTAGTACAACTTCGTAGTAAGTACTGACACCTTTTCTTTTTCTGGAAGAAAAGCACCACCCACAACCCTTGTTGTTATCTCAAGGGTAAATTTCAATTCCTCCAGTACCAAGAAATAGATGAATTTTACAGCATGCTAGAATAAGTACAGTGGTACCTCAGGTTAAGAACTTAATTCTGAAGCGTATGTAACCCGAGGTACCACTGTATTTTGTTTATTTATTCAAACATTTCTATTGCATCTTTCTTCCTTTTGGGAACCCCCAGCAGCAGCAGCAGCACATGCACACGCACAATAGATTTGACAAAACAACAGTGGGAGAAATTGGTGGAGGAGACTAAAAAGAGTGAGCTTATCTCTTTGGGATTAAGGCTGGTTGCTTGTCTGAGCTGCTTGGTGGCTTGGCTGTGGGTGTGGCTGCATGCTACTGCCAAGAGGAAGCCAGGCTGAACAAGGGAGGGAGTGGGCAGGGGGGTTATCAGCCAGCAGCAGGTAGACTTGGCTGATAGCAGCTTCTGAGAGCTTGCAAATAAACAGGAGTGTTGGTGAGGACATTTGGAAGAGAAGGCCCAGAGTGCCGTCTCACGGTGTCTGTAGGACTAAGAGACATGGATGATGAGGGGGCTACTGAAGTGACCAGCAACGCCTGTGCCATATTTGTCTTTCTGCCTCAGAATGTGCAAAACTACACCTGCAGCAAGTGCAAGCTGGCTGCCTCGCTGGAAGAGAAGGTACAGCAACTTGAGGCCAGCCAAGTCACCCTTCAAATTACTGGGCAAGATGATGACTTTCTGGATAGAGCTGAGTGGACTGTCCTGGAAGAGCAACTACAGAGGAGGAAGATCGCCCGTTGCAGGAGACAAACTCCTGGAGGAACTTGGCTCACAGAAGCAGTACTGTCAGAAGCCATGCTGTGTCACTGGAGCTGCAAAATTAATTCCTTGCGCTCACCTCAGACACAGATACTGGGCCAGAGGATCAAGAACATTAGTTGCAGAGCTTAGAACACTCTGAGGTGGTTTTGGAAGGCACTGTGTATGGAATGATTCCTGCCACTCCCCAGAGGAGGAAGGGACTTGGGTTGGTGGAAGGGGACTCCTTACTGAGGGGGACAGAGGCAGCAGTGTGCAGAGGTAACAGGATGTCCTGGATGCAACACTTCAAGGACAGAGAAGTTGCCAAGGCTTATAAAGCCCACTGGTCACAACCCCTCCCTTCTGATCCACGTGCATTCAAATGATACTGCCAGACACAGCCCTTGATGTATAGCAAGGAACTATGAGACTCTGGACTGGAAGCTCAAGGACCATGGGGCACGGAGGTTGTTTTCAACACTCTTTCCTGATGAAAGTCGTGGCCCAGGAAGGAGGAAAATACTGGCAGTAAACCACTGGCTGCACAGGGGACGTTGTCAGGAAAGGTTTGGCTTCTTCTCCGCTTTCTTGAGTAAGGACTTCTGGCAAGAGATAGGTTACACCTCACAGCAGTTGGCAAGAATGTGTTTGCTAAGCATCTTGCTGAGCCACTCAGTCAGAACTTTGTATGGTTCATTCAAACAAAATGATTGCAAGTGAAAAAACCATGCCATTTTTGCGACGTTACAGACGAGTCCTGTGTTTTAGCTTAGCTCTGTGTAAGCTGGCATCAATTAGTCCTGTTTATCAACTGTTTAGCAAAGCAGTTTTTATGCTGTCCTCTTGGAGTCTGCAGAGGTGCACGGTTGACAGGAAGGCATGTAACCGAGTGAATAACTGCATGAGGGATCCACTCACACCTTCTATAGCCTCTTGTTTCACTAAACCCTTGTGACCCTTCTCCCTAGACAGGTTGTCTCCTGCCTTCTGCTCTCCACTGGCTCCACCCCATCTTCAATGGTTGCTAGAGATGGAAGAAGACAGAGTTTTGGTGTCCCCCTTCTTTCCCACAAATAAAGATTGCAAGCTTTTCATCCTTAAAAAATTCTGCTGTGACAAAGCAAAAAGGAAAAGGAAAAGTGGTCTACAAAAAAGCGAACACAGATTGATCAGGAAAAGCTGAAAAGAGCTGAAGAAACACACTCTCAACTTCCTTCCACCTGAAAGAAGGATGGGGAACCTGCAGCCTCAGGCCACTCTCAAGCTGCCAGGAGGTCCAGTGTGACCCTGTGAGGCCACTTCCCCCAAACCACAGCTGGCGCTGTCAGCTGATGAGCAGGAGGACAGAGTATAATTCTGCATCAGGTAGCCAAGACAGCAGGGTTTAATCCCCAATCTCTTTTTGTTTTTGGCATCATTTTTGTTTTCCTTCAATGGCCTCCCTGTTGACTGAATGCTCTGCTTATGGCAAGAGAGAACATGAGAGAGGCCACTTGGACAAACTACTCATAGTATATTGCATAGTATATTGTCAAGAACTCTTCTGCCCAGAATTTGCTCTTCCAAACCTAGAAACATCCTAGAACACAGCTGCTCTGTCCTACTCTTCTTACCCTGAAACGGATATATTTCAGAAGATCAAAGTGCTTGGCGTACATTCGGAAATAATCCATAATCTTGGAGTTGTGCATGTAGTTGGGGAAGTCGTCTGGGATGGGGAAGTCGCTGAAGCACATCATCTCCTTGGAGGTGTTGATGATGACAGATCTATAGATGCTGGCCCGTCCCTCCTCAGGATTCTCCTGCAGGAAGCATAATTTTAAGAGGGTGAGGTTGTGCTCATTTCGTATACAGTCATACCTCGGGTTAAAGTTGCTTCAGGTTGAGGGTTTTCGGGTTGTGCTCTGCGGCAACCCGGAAGTAACAGAACGCGTTACTTCCGGGTTTCGGCGCATGCGCAGACGCTCAAAATGATGTCACGCACATTCACAGAAGCAGTGAATCGCAACCCGCACACGCGCAGACGCAGGTTGCGTTCGCTTAAGGATGCGAACGGGGCTCCAGAATGGATCCTGTTCGTATCCAGAGGTACCACTGTACGTCACTTAGGGATGTTTTCTTTGAAAGGCAAGTAACAAAGGCAATTATAATATTGTTTGAGGCACTTGCTTCTCCAATCACTGGGAAATGTAGGCTAGGCCTTAACAGGATCAATTTCCTTTGTGGAAGAAAACACTGGAGAGTTGCAATACACATGTTAAAACTGTTTGAAAAGTACTGCAAGGGCAGAGACAGACAGACATGAGGCACTACTTTCAGAGAAGCCATGAATTGGAGTACCATGAATTAGCTCATCCTCAAAAATTATATTGTGCAAATCGAACTGCAGAAAAGGTGCGTGGCAAACTCAGGTGTTCTATCTGTGTGATCTACTGATGCACAACAAGAAACAGCCCACACATCACGTCACACACGACCTGCCAGTATTTAGTGCTTTGTTTGAGCTTGGGAGCAGCAGCAAAGGCAGATCCAGAAAAACTGGATACTGGAGGAGCTGCCTCCTTAGAGAGGCATCCAAGTTGCTGGCCCTGCATTCAGTTGGGCTGAGCATGGTCAGTCTTTCCTTCCTGTGACCAAGAACTTCTTTTAGCAGGTTAAAGCTTCCATTTTCCCATCACAGTTTCTGCTCCTTTCCTGCACCTAGGTTTTTAGCAGTTGTTGTTACAAATCCCCACTGACAGAATCCTCAGCAAGAAAAACATTAACATTTATGAAATGATCTGGCTTACCTTGAACCTCCAGAGCCCCCCAATGTCTTCACTGCTCTCAAAGCACGTAGGATCTAGACCCTCATCTAAACAGCATTTGATGCTACAAAGTCCACTGGAGCCACCTCCGATAATTGCAACTCTCTTCTTTGCCATGGCTGGTTTCCCAATTTCAGGAATGTTAGGGCTAGGCTAGGAGGAGAAAGATATACTTATTTCCACAAAGTTCACACTCTTGCACCTTCAATAATCCAGGCACACATAACTCCCTGAACTTGTTTTGCAATTCCCAAAATGATACCTGACCAGATCTTCACCTTTCCTTTGAAATTGGTTTCAACCCAAAAGAGGAACAAAATTGCATATATTAGGGGAAAGTGTACATTAAAAGCCAGATATTAAAATTTAAAAAAATAGCATACAAAATGAATTGTATTAGTCAAAATTGTTTGCAAACTGTGTCTATGAGGAAATTGCACTGGTGTGAAGGTAAATGAGTCAAATGTAGGTTTTTCTCAGGAAGCTGCAGAATACAGATGGATTGTGGCTGATGTCATTTGTGCACAGCTTCAAACACCAGCAGCAGGAGTGCAGTGGAGAGTTGAGCAAATGGTAAACACTGTAAAGAATCTTAAATACAACACTCATATCCACTTTTTAGTGCTGACTCCGTTCCTTGTGTTCATGCTTTCACAGCTGATCTGTGTGCAGTTCCCGGCAGCCTGGAGGCTCAGTTGTGCCTTGGCCAACAGGAGAACATTTGTGCTTCAGTCACTGTGGGAAAGCCTTAGGAAGAATCCACCTTGGGGAAACATATGGTGTTTTTGGTGTGTCTGTGGAGGAATTATTTGCCCATGAATGTTGTTTGATGAACATGACGGTGGGGCATCAAGGCTTACTGGTGAAGCAGGGGGCCTCCTTCCTATAACAGAAGGGCCAGTGGGGTCATGGAAATGGGTACCAATATCGTAAGAGGTTCACCGTAGATGAAAGGAAGGGATATCAAGATGCCTGCAAGGCTTGAGAGGCTTTTCAATAGGGGCTTCTGCCCAGGATTGTGAAAGAAAGCCATGCACAGCAAGCTGAAAGTGGTTCCTATGGGAGGGAGCCCCTTGGCCTCCCCCCCACCGCACGACCCACCAAGTGTAGCTCAGGTTTGCCAGTAACCATGCCAGGGGAATTGTAGGGGGCTGTGCATGCCAGTCTCCCTGAGCATCTCATGGGGAGGGATCAGAAGTACCCTCTCCATCCTGGTCTTAGCTGGTGTGTGCATATGTCATGCTCCTTCAACAACACTAAGACCGAGACTACGAGGCTCTGGGCAGGAAATTGAAGCAATTAAATGCACAAATTGTCATCTCATCTGTCTTCCCAGTTGAACGACGTGGCCCAGGGATAGAGGGAAAAATAGTGGAAGTGAACAGCTGGCTTCGCAAATGGTGTAAACAGGAACGGTTTGGATTCTTAGATCACGGACTGCAGTTTCTTGAAGATGGACTTCTGGCAAGCGATGGGCTGCACCTCACAACGGTTGGGAGGAATGTTTTTGCCAAAAATCTCAGAAACCTCATCAGGAGGGCTTTAAACTGACTAATGTGGGGGAGGGAGACACTGCTCCTGAAGGTAGGAGTCTATCAATTGATGAAGATGATCATCCAAATGTCATAGACCAAATGGAGCAAACAGCATGCAGACCTAGGGGTGGGAGGAAAAAATCCTTACATAAGAGACACGGGGGAATGATTAATGGACTTCAATGTCTCTACACTAATGCGCAAAGCATGGGAAATAAACAAGATGAGCTTGAGCTCTTGGTACAGCAAACTAAATATGACATAATAGGTATCACTGAAACCTGGTGGGATAAGTCCCACGATTGGAATGTAATAATGGAGGGATACAATCTATTTCAGAGAAACAGACCAGACAAGAAAGGAGGAGGAGTGGCGTTATATGTCAGGGATGTGTACACCTGTGAAGAGATCCAAGATTTAGAACCTCAAAGCCAAAGTGAGAGCATTTGGGTCAAAATTAAGGGAGAGAAGAATAACAGGGACCTCGTGGGAGTTTACTATAGATCCCCAAGCCAAACGGAGGACATAGATGATGCCTTCCTGGAACAGATGGCCAAGCATGCAAAAGGAAGGGAGATAGTAGTAATGGGGGACTTCAGTTACCCGAATATTTGTTGGATGTCAAACTCAGCCAAGAGCATAAGGTCAAACAGATTCCTCACTGGCCTTGCAGACAACTTCGTTGTCCGGAAAGTGGGAGAAGCAACAAGAGGAACAGCCATTTTAGATCTGGTCCTAACCAATGTTGATGACCTGGTTAGTGGGGTAGAAGTGGAAGGATCATTAGGCGCGAGTGATCATGCTCTTCTGAAGTTTACTATACAGCGGAAAGGAGCAGCCAAGCATACTAGGACTCAATTTCTTGACTTTAAGAAAGCCGATTTCATAAAACTTAGGGAAGTGCTGGGTGAGATCCCATGGACAGTAATACTAAAAGGAAAGGGAGTTCATGGTGGCTGGGAGTTTGTTAAGAGGGAGATAGTAAAAGCACAACGTCAGGCAATACCAATGAGACGGAAACATGGAAGGTGCCTAAAGAAGCCAGGGTGGCTATCTAAAGAACTTTTAACTGAGTTAAGATTAAAAAAGGATGTGTACAAAAAATGGAAAAGGGGGGAAACCACCAAAGAGGAATTCAAACAAATAGCCAGCACATGTAGACACAAAGTCAGAAAAGCTAAAGCACAGAAGAAGAAGATTCCACCTAAACATTAGGAAGAACTTCCTGACAGTAAGAGCTGTTCGACAGTGGAATTTGCTGCCAAGGAGTGTGGTGGAGTCTCCCCTTCTTTGGAGGTCTTTAAGCAGAGGCTTGACAACCATATGTTGCTAGAGAGGTTAAAAGCAACAAAAAAGGCTTTTATGGGTATGTCCGTAGCAAAAGGAAGAACAAAGAAACAGTGGGGTCACTCAGAGGAGAAGATGGTGAAATGCAAACAGGGGACACAGAAAGGGCTGAACTCCTCAATGCCTTCTTTGCCTCAGTCTTCTCCGATAAAGAAAACAATGCCCGACCTGAAGAATTTGGAACAAATGATTCAGCAGAGGAAACACAGCCCAGAATAACTAAGGAGATAGTACAAGAATACTTGGCTAGTTTAGATGTATTCAAGTCTCCAGGGCCAGATGAACTGCATCCAAGAGTATTAAAAGAACTGGCAGATGTGATCTCAGAACCACTGGCAGTCATCTTTGAGAATTCCTGGAGAACAGGCGAGGTCCCGGCAGACTGGAGGAGGGCAAATGTTGTCCCTATTTTCAAAAAGGGGGAAAGAGAGGACCCAAATAATTATCGCCCAGTCAGTCAGACATCAATACCAGGGAAGATTCTGGAGCAGATCATTAAGCAAACAGTCTGTGAGCACCTAGAAAGGAATGCTGTGATCACCAATAGTCAGCATGGATTTCTGAAAAATAAGTCATGTCAGACTAACCTGATCTCGTTTTTTGACAAAATTACAAGCCTGGTAGATGAAGGGAACGCAGTGGGTGTAGCCTACCTTGATTTCAGCAAGGCATTCGACAAGGTGCCCCATGATATTCTTGTAAAGAAGCTGGTAAAATGTGGTCTTGACTATGCTACCACTCAGTGGATTTGTAACTGGCTGACTGACCGAACCCAAAGGGTGCTCATCAATGGTTCCTCTTCATCCTGGAGAAGAGTGACTAGTGGGGTGCCACAGGGTTCTGTCTTGGGCCCGGTCTTATTCAACATCTTTATCAACGACTTGGATGATGGACTCAAGGGCATCCTGATCAAATTTGCAGATGACACCTGTCAGGGGTTCAGGGACAGAGGCACAGGTGAGGGGGGAGACGGAGAGCGATGGGGAAGAAACCCAGGACAGTGAGGAAGAGGATGACAATGACTTGAGGTCTTCCATGAGTCTCTCAAGTGAATCGGAGGATTCCCAGAAGGGGGCGCCCCTGGTCAAGCCAAGGGGGGTCACAGGGGGGACTTGCCAGGAGCAGGGAAGCAGCAGGGAAACCCCGAGTGGGAGTGGGAGATCGGGGTCGGCTTCCCAGGAGGAACGGAGTGAGAAGGGTGGAGTTCCCAGTGTGACACACGGAGCAGAGCAGGAAGGAGACAGGGGAAGGAGATCGGGGCAGGACGTCCTGCCGGAAGGGGCGGAGAGTAGTACAGGGAGTAGTGTAGCTGTCAAAAGGAAGGTCAGGGGTAGCGAACACGCGCCAAGTTCAAATGTGGAGGCGCGCGGAAATGCAGAGAGCCCGGAGGAGGAGCCTGGCCCCAAAGCACGAAGGAGGGGGGAGCAGGCATATGAGGGATCCGCGTCAGGGGAGAGCAGGAGGGAAGGAACCCAGGGGGGCAGGAAGACCCTGCGGAAAAGAAAGGACAGGAAGAGGTGGTCTAGCACAAGCCTCTTAAGCTGGTGTAGAGGCGGGACCGACTCAGAGGGGACTTCAAACGTCTAGGCTAAAAGACGCGGGGCGGGGCTGCACGCCTCGGTTGTGGAACCAATAATGAACTGCAATAAACATCCTTGTATATAAGAAGAGCTTGGCGTTGGTCTTTTGTGAGCTGAGACCTGAGGCAGCCCCTGACAACACCAAACTGGGAGGGGTGGCTAACACCCCAGAGGACAGGATCACACTTCAAAACGACCTTGACAGATTAGAGAACTGGGCCAAAACAAACAAGATGAACTTTAACAGGGAGAAATGTAAAGTATTGCACTTGGGCAAAAAAAATGAGAGGCACAAATACAAGATGGGTGACACCTGGCTTGAGAACAGTACATGTGAAAAGGATCTAGGAGTCTTGGTTGAGGACAAACTTGACATGAGCCAACAGTGTGACGCGGCAGCTAAAAAAGCCAATGCAATTCTGGGCTGCATCAATAGGAGTATAGCATCTAGATCAAGGGAAGTAATAGTGCCACTGTATTCTGCTCTGGTCAGACCTCACCGGGAGTACTGTGTCCAGTTCTGGGCACCACAGTTCAAGAAGGACACTGACAAACTGGAACGTGTCCAGAGGAGGGCAACCAAAATGGTCAAAGGCCTGGAAACGATGCCTTATGAGGAACGGCTAAGGGAGCTGGGCATGTTTAGCCTGGAGAAGAGGAGGTTAAGGGGTGATATGATAGCCATGTTCAAATATATAAAAGGATGTCACATAGAGGAGGGAGAAAGGTTGTTTTCTGCTGCTCCAGAGAAGCGGACACGGAGCAATGGATCCAAACTACAAGAAAGAAGATTCCACCTAAACATTAGGAAGAACTTCCTGACAGTAAGAGCTGTTCGACAGTGGAATTTGCTGCCAAGGAGTGTGGTGGAGTCTCCCCTTCTTTGGAGGTCTTTAAGCAGAGGCTTGACAACCATATGTCAGGAGTGCTCTGATGGTGTTTCCTGCTTGGCAGGGGGTTGGACTCAATGGCCCTTGTGGTCTATTCCAACTCTATGATTCTATGATTTAATCCCATTTGTTGTTGCCCAACACATTCCTGACACGTTCATGACAGGCAAAGTATGCCGACAGCACTAAACAGTGATGAATATCCATTTCAGGCACTAACTGACTTGTCACCTGGATCTCTGAACCTTCCCCATGGAACTTCGAGAGATAATTATTTCAACCAGGCAGGTCTGACCAGCACGTCCACAAAATAAATACATCCATGATCTCTGAACTCTTCCCTCAGTGAAGATAAACTTTACTTTATTTCTCTTCTAGTTCAAACCAGCAACGATTTCTGCACCAGGAAGCCACAAAATCCCCCTGCAGGCAAGATACCAAAGGTAGTCATTGATGTCATTTTCTCTTGCTGACTTTCCCCATCAGAAAGGTCTTTCAGCAGCCATATTTTTACCATGTTTCAAAAGGTAAAACGTGTGTTTAAGAGGGAAATTGTTAGTACTCATTAAAGATTCCTCATCATCCTGGGAAAAACTGACAAGTGGGGTGTCACAGGGTTCTGTCTTGGGCTCATTGTTGTTCAATGTCTTTATAAGTGACTTGGATGAAGGAATTGTGGGAATGCTCCTCAAATTTGCAGATGGCACCAAACTGGGAGGAGTAGCTAATGCTGCAGAAAACAGAATTGGAATTCAAAATGACCTTAACAGATTGGAGAACTGGGTGCAAGCTAACAAGATGAATGTCAATAGGGAGAAATGTCAGGTTCTACACTTAGGCAGAAAGAACCAGATGCACAAATATAACATGGGAGACACCTGGCTTACTAGCAGTTCATGTGAAAAGGGTTTAGGGTGGACCACAAGCTCCACATGGGTCCACAGTGTGATGCAGCAGCAAAAAAGGCTAACACTATTCTAGGCTGCATCAACAGATGTCTAGTATCCAGATCAAGGGAAGTAATAGTACCACTCGATTCTGCCTTGGTCAGACCACACCTGGAATACTCTGTCCAATTCTGGGCACCACAATCTAAGAAGGATGGTGACAAGCTGAAACATGTGCAGAGGGGGGCAACCAAGATGATAGAGACTGACAGGAGATATGATAGTCATTTTCAAATATCTTAAGGGCTGTCACATGGAAGGGGGAGCAAGCTTTTTTTTCTCCTGCTCTGGAGGGGAGGACTCAAGGCAATGGCTTCAAATGACAAGTAGGAGATTCCAACTAAACATCTGAAAAAACTTTTTGACAGTAAGAGCTGTTTGGCAGTGGGACAGTCTCCCTTGAGAGGTTGTGGGCTCTCCTTCCTTAGAGGTTTTTATGCAGAGGTTGGATGGCCATCTGTCAGGGATGCTGGAGTTGAGATGCCTGCATCACAGAGGGTTGGACCAGCTGAGCTGCTTGGGATCCCCTCCCACGTTACAATTCTATGATTCTATGACTCCTTTCTCCTTATAGCCCACCTTTCCTCCAAAGTGCTCAAGGTGGCCCTCCTGGTTTCCCATTTCCCATGTTATCCTCACCCTGTGAGGTAGGTGAGGCTGAGAGACAATGACTGGCCAAAGGCCTCACTTGAGGGCCAAGCCGTGGCTTTTACCCTGTTCTCCCAGATCCAATAAATGTCCCACAGTGTTACTCCATATTCTGGAAAGTAGGTCTAGAAGTGAAGAAGCAGGAGGACCTTTTCTCATAGCTCTGGACGTTTATGGTGACCCTTGTTAACAGTTCTGGGTGGCAACTTTCCCCTTTCCACCACCCATGCCTAGGAGGTTTTTAAGCAGAGGTTGGATGACCATCTGTCAGGGATGCTTCAGCTGAGATTCCTGCATTGCAGGGGGTTGGACTAGATGACCCTGGGGTCCCTTCTGACCACAATTCTGATTCTATGATTAGCATAAATGATGCCTCTGTCAGACTATGGCTTTTTGCCATAATTCACCAGGTCTCAGAACTGACTAGGTCCATAAACATGTAAAGTTATAGCAAGTGGGCCTTCAGACATGTTCTTTTTTTATTATGGCCAGCTTCCATGCATCACCTCAGGTGCTGCCTGGAACAGGAGCCCTCAACCAAGGTACCTCACTTTTGGTAAATGAAAAGTTACACCTGTGTCCTGATATTCATAACAACGGAGCTTCTTCAACTATGAGCCAGAAGCCCCAGCTCAAATCTCACCCTCCACTGTGAGCTCAACCGCCATGGCTTTGACAAGCTGTTATCTTTCAGCCCCACGCTGTATTATCCATGCTGCAGTATGGATTCCAGCCAGACCTTTGCATGCCTTGTCTCTATGCAGATGGTTTGGTTAACGTCCAGGCCATATTTTCTTCAAGAGAAGCAAATCATGGAACGGTCTAGAGAGAGACTCTCTACAACTAAGAGGGATGGATTCAGTGGGTTTACAAACCACCTCTGCCACTAAGTGACGGGGAAGAAACTATACTTTCTCATCCTCCCTTTTTTATTAGCAAAATTTTAATAACCTACCTCACAAGATTAGTATGAGGATTGTAGAACATTCTATGCACTCCTCTAGAAATTGTAATATAGGTAAAAGCAGGCACAGGCAGACTCGTCCCTCCAAGATGTTTTGGGACTACAACTCCGATCATCCCTGGCTAACAGGACCAGTGGCCAGTGATTATGGGAATTGTAGTCCCAAAACATCTGAGGGCTGAGTTTGCCTATGCCTGGGTAAAAGCAATACTCAGTTATTCCTTTCAATAAAAAACCAGTGATTTCATAACGGGATATTACACTTAGGAAACTTATTAAAGAGGATATCCTGACACTAATTCCTTAGTGATTTGGTCTTCTCCATTCCTCACATTCATTTTTGAAAGTAAGCTATTTTAGTTGTTTTTGCTGCTTCGTAAGTTCCTGTGCTTTTACTCCGGTGAAACCAGCAGGTGTGCTCTGTTAAACTCGTCCAGATCCCTTTCAACATTTCATATGCCATTTTATCCTTCAAGTCTGTCCTTTACAAAGACCCTGATACCTTCTGATGACTAGAAATATGACATTCACCTGCTCTAAACAACTGTAACTGGTATACCTGACAACAACTTAATATTTGCAGACTGAAAGCTATACAACAGACCTGTGAAGACTGCAGATGTGATGAGGCAATAGCACAAGGATTCACCGTACTGCCTAGTCCGCCTCTTCCACTCTGAAATTCTTCAGGGTGGAGAGAAGAGAGCTTTTAAAGGGTGTCATTGAGCAACAGTCCCTCCCAGCTGTTTGCTCCAATTGGACGGAGGGAAGCAAATCCTGGCAGGAAAGACATGGGTTTGAAAATATTTAGCAGTCTTATTCCATGGCCAAAAACAGTAACTGAGAAACAAGGTCTACAGTGTTGAGAAATAACATCACATGGCTTGGCAGGCTTCCCAAATGCTTCCATTTACGATTCTTCTTCACATGACAATGGGGAAAGATCTCTGGGATGTGGAAGTTGTGCTGGTTGCATTTGCAATAGCAAAGGGTAAAGCAGTCAGGCAACTTTTAACCTTTGAGCTCAACAATCCAGCAATCTCAGTAAACACGCCCTAGATAAAGATTGTACGAAAGGTTATTTTATAGCTCTGGGTTGCTTTAGTTGAGATTCCTGCCTTGCAGGGGGTCAGCGCAGATGACCCATGAGGTCCCTGTGATTCTATAATTTTAGGAATGCTGGAGAATGTGTTGACGTGCAATGCACAGAAGTGAGAGTCCAGGAGCAAAAACTCACCGTGACAAGATTAGGTGAAAATAGGCCACTGCTCTGTCTCCTTGATAACAGCCATAGTCCAGGTGAGCAAGGCAGGTGGGCAGGATCAGGGCACTGGGAAGCCGGTCTGCTGCCAGGTGCCACCCTTCCCAGTCCACTGGCTGGGGAAGACACATGGCAGTCATCGGGGTGGACCTGGGTAATATTGAGTCCTGTGTGAGGCCAAAATCTGACACCCTCTCCAGCCCAAAGCCACCTTCCCAAAGCCAGGTAGGGGAGACACCAGGCTTTGGGAAGCAGGTATGAGGGCTCTGGCAGGGTCCTAGAGCCCTCTCCGCTCCTTCTCAAAGTTGGTAGTAGACCAGTATAAGCAGCACACAAAACACTACCAAACCATTCTATGTTCTAAAACTTATATTAATAATCCAAAACTTGAGAGAACAATGTACAAGATCTACTACAGAAGCCACAAACAGAAAACTCATTCAAATTGTGTCCAAAAGGAAGATTCAGTCTTTAAAGGTCCTTTAGCCAGGCTCCTGTAGATATAAACAAAAGTAAGTTTGATCAAACGAAGTGTCAGCAATGTTGCGCTCAAGGGTTAGATATCAACGAAGATAAGTTTGATCAAACGAACTGTTGGTGATGTTACGCACAATAATTAGACAGGGTGCCGGCGTTTGTCACCTGTTACGCCCATGAAGAGTCTCGGGCTTCTTCAGTAAATTCTCTCTCACAGTTTTGATATATTTATAAACATTCAAGTCTACAGTGGTACCCCGCAAGACGAATGCCTCGCAAGACGGAAAACCCGCAAGACGAAAGGGTTTTCTGTTTTGGAGGCGCTTCGCAAGACAAATTTCCCTATGGACTTGCTTCGCAAGACGAAAGCCCATAGGGAAATCTCCGGGGACCTGTTTTAAATTGCTGGCGGTCGGGAGCAAAGACTTTCGCCCACAGCCGGCCTTCAGAAGAGGTCCTGGACCTCTTCTGAAGGCCGGCGGGGGGCAAAAGTCTTTGCTTCCCCCCCCGCCTGCCTTCCCGGGACAGCGGAGACTTCTCTGCTGTCCCGGGCGATCTTAAAATGCTGGCGGGCGGGAGCGAAGCGTTCGCTGCCGACCCCCAGCATTTTAAAATCTCCCCGGGACAGTGGAGGCTTCGCTCCCGCCCGCCAGCATTTTAAAATCGCCCCGGGACAGCAGGGGCTTTTAAAATGCTGGCGGTCGGCAGCAAAGCCCTCCTGTCCCCGGAGCTTGCGGGGCGGGAGGTGGGAAGAAGGGCTTTTCTTCCCACCGCCAGCCTTCAGAACAGCCTTCTGAAGGCTGGCAGTGGGAAGAAAAGCCCTTGTTCCCCCCCCCCAGCCTTCAGAAGAGGTCGGGGGACAGACTGTCCCCGGACCTGGTCTGAAGGCGGTTTCCCTAGGAACGCATTAATTGATTTTCAATGCATTCCTATGGGAAACCGTGCTTCGCAAGACGAAAAACTCACAAGAAGAAAAAACTTGCGGAACGAATTAATTTCGTCTTGCGAGGCACCACTGTATATGTTACATTTCTTCTTGGCTTAAGCTACAATATTTAATTTCTTTCTTCAGGAAATTCTCCCTCAAGATTTTGATGTACTAAGGCTTAGTAAATGAATAAATGCTTAAGTCAAGAAAGAACTTAGCAGGCTAAACATATCCAACTCCCTTGACCATTCCTCATAACTTGGTTTCCAGACCTTGGATCATCTTGGTTGCCCTCCTCTGCACACCTTCTAGTTTGTCAACATCCTCCTTAAATTGGTGCCCAGAATTGGACACAGTATTTCAGGTGTGGTCTGACCATGGCAGAATGGAGCAGGACTATTTCTTGTCTTGGTCACTAGACTTCTGCAAATCTGACGTGCATTTGACATGATTGGCCCAAGTGTATCCAGGAAGCTTCATGGCTGAGTGGAGATTCGAACCCTCGCCTCATAGTCACAGCAAGCATTCTAACCATTATGCCACACTGGCTCTCAAGGAGTAGGAAAGAAAAATAGCCAGCCATGAGTTACAAAACAGTTTGTCGTAAATGCAGTTTCTTTCAGTTTAGAAGGCAGTAGAAGTGACAACCTAAATTGTGTTTTCAGCAATTGAGAGTTTACTGAAACAGTTTATGCCACAGCATTTCCTCATAATAAGCTGCCTCTGGGCATATATTGAAGTCCCCCACCGCAATCTGATTTTTTATTTTTTTTAAGTATTTTTATTAAATGTTATCATGGGGAATGTTATCAAGATTTCTATTGTGGGGGACAGGCTTCATGTTGGGGAGCCAGAACCTCAGTTAGTTAAATATTTTTATTGATTTACTTGATTGTAGGGGAAAGCTGCCCTCCCTTAGCTACGTCCATGGATTTTATCCATAGAATCCAAATAACAAAATGAAATTTCATGAGATAAAACACATAAAAACCAAACCAAACCAAGGCTGGCATGAGATGTTACATTCATAAGAAAAAACGATAAAGCTGGTTATCTGGATATTTGTGATAAGACACAGAGGAGGGGTCAGAGGAGAGCACCGTCATAGAAAAGGAGAGACCCGGAAGTGGCGCCCACGGCTTGAAAGATGCGCAGAAACCCAAGTCCAGAACTGAGCCCTCAAAGGCACAAGGAGGACCAAGAATCAATGGCTCTTTTTAACACCAGGAATTTCCCCCAACCAAATCGATGCTACTTAGCCCAAACTGAGAGGCTTGCAGAAGAGGCAAGTGTAATTTTTCTTTTTTAATGTATTCAATGAAATCCTGCCCGACTGAGACAAGAGGTTACCTATTTTTCAGGTGAGTTTTCCGGGTCGTGCTCGAAAATTTTTTAAGGGCGCCTTTTTTCTTTCCTGTTTCACAAACCTCACTATTCAGACCTGAAACCTTTCAGCTCCACGATGTGGAAAGGCGCCGGGGTTTCTGGGCTCTCCTCAGAAAGGCTCCCGCGTGGGAGCAGCCCCCCTCCGAGGGCGGGAGACGCGCCGGGAATAAAGGGCGCTGCCCACCCGCCCGCCCCCAGCGCCAGGGAGGCGGGCAGCGCCATTGCTCAAGAGCGGAAGGAGCTCTCGAGCTGTTCCGGAGAGAGGGGGGCTGAAGTGCAGAATCCTAACGCCGTTCCCTCTGGCTGAGGCTAGACTGCCCCAAGGAGTGAATGGGTGGAATTGACAGCATGGGCTTTATCAGCACAGACATAGGCGCCGACTCCATGGGGCTTGAGGGGGCCCGAGCCCCCTCAAAAATTCGTTTGGGGGGGCTCAGCCCCCCCAATAATCTCGGGCGGCGGTGGGCGCGTCCGCGGCTTTTATAGGGCGCCCGGCGCGCACCAGCTTGATAACGGGCACCGGCGCGGCGGGGGGCGCCGGGCCGGGGGAGGAGGGCGGCCGGCCTGTCTCCTTGGCAACCCCATTGAGCAGCGCCGGCTCCCCCGGGAGGGCCATCCCCCCGCGCCGCCGATCGCCAACACCGCCGACGCTGTGGCTGCCCGAGCCCGAGCCCGAGCCTGAGCCTGAGCCCGACCCGGAGCCCGAGCCTGAGCCAGAGCCAGAGCCCGAGCCCGAGCCCGAGCCAGAGCCCGCCAGTCAGTCAGGAAGGCAGGAGAAATGGGGAGGGAGACGAGGGAGGAAAATTGCGCGCAGGGTGAAGAAAGGAGAAGGGCGAACGAGACGAGCTTCCAACCCAAAAAAGGGCTGGAAGACTGGGAGGATGCAGGATCGGGAAAGAAAGCGACGCCTTCCCCGCCCGCGACGTCGCCCGCTTGTCATTGGCAGCGCAGCGGGCGCCCAGAGGGGCTGGGCACCGGCGCAGGGCCGCTCCGCAGCCGCGGAGGACAGCTGCGCGGCTAGCAAGGTGTGCCGCGTAGAGCGCGGCCCTTGTGTGGCCCGGTGGCCAGGCAAGCTCGGGCGGGGACCCCCATGCAAATCTAAGACGGGAGAAGAGGGCAGAGCAAAGGGGGCCCCTTCCCCAACCTCCGGCTCTGAGACTTCCCTGAGCCCCAGAAAAGCGAAAGGATTTTCTCTTCTTCTTTTTTTATAAATATTTTATTAAGGTTTCAAATACAAAGTTAGAAACATACACTGAAGAAAAAAGTAAAAGAACAAGAAAAAGAAAAGAAGAAAAAGGAGAAAAGAAAACCAACCATTCAACACATTTTTTATATAACTAACTGGACTTCCTCGCATCTCCCTTACCCTGCATTCTTTATAATAAAGATATCAGCAAATTATTACCTTGTTTCGTACCTTATTTTGTACTTTTCAAATACTATACCTCTAAATTTAACATACTTTTCATCAGTTACTTATATCTTAAATTAAACATAGTATTACCTTAGATTTTGACCTTTTCTTACTTAAAATATAATTTCCTGTTTCCCAAATCTAATTGCTGAAGCTATAGTTTCCGAATCATGTAAATTTTTAACATTCATACAACTTATATTGTTTTTGTAAATAGTCCTTAAATTTTTTCCAGTCCTCTTCCGTTGTTTCTTCTCCCAAATCTCAGATTCTGCCAGTCATTTCAGCCAGTTCCATGTAGTCCATCAATTGCGTCTGCCACTCTTCCAGTGTGGGCAAATCTTGTGTCTTCCAATATTTTGCGATAAGTATTCTTGCTGCTGTAGTTGCATACATAAAGAAAGTTCTATCCTTCTTTAACACTTTCTGGCCAACAATGCCCAAGAGGAAGGCCTCTGGTTTCTTGGGAAAGGTATACTTAAATACCTTTTTTAACTCATTATAGATCATTTCCCAGAAGGCCTTCACTTTTGGACAAGTCCACCAGAGGTGAAAGAATGTCCCTTCAGCCTCCTTACATTTCCAACATTTATTATCAGACAGGTGATATATTTTTGCAAGCTTGACTGGGGTCATGTACCACCTATAAATCATTTTCATAATATTTTCCTTCAAGGCATTACATGCCGTGAATTTCATTCCGGTGGTCCATAACCTTTCCCAGTCCTCAAACATGATGTTATACCCAATATCCTGAGCCCATTTTATCATGGCTGATTTGACTGTCTCATCCTGAGTGATTTTCTCTTCAACCTGCCCTCCATCCTCTTGCAGAAAACTCTTTGCCTGCCCTGCCCGTATCTCGTTTTTGCTTTTTAATTCCACACACGCACCCTTCGGACTTCGTGGCAATCGGGCGCGCGGGTGCGTTTCCTAAGAGAGTGAGGACCCCCGCCTCCTCCCCACCTGCTCCCTCGCCAGCCAGCCAGCCGCGCGCCCTAGCCGGAGAGCCCCAGCCGTCCCCGTCGCGCAATCGGCTGGATCTCCCTTCAGCAGGCCGTGCTCACAACTCGGCCCAGGGACCCCCCAGCAGCGGATCTCCGGCCCAGCTGAAGAATCCGGCAACAAGCCCCCTCCTCCCCAATCGCTCCGCCGAAATACGCTCCAAAACCCCCCAGATAGGCCGCCGGCCGCCAAGTCTAGTGGCGCCCTGAGCGAGGGTCTCTCCCCAACACCGCCACCTCGAACTGCGTTCTCCCGGCTACCCGAGCGAACCAGCGGCAGGACCCCGGTATGGGCCCCCCCAATATTTTTTATAAGTCGGCGCCCCTGAGCACAGATGAAGGTAAGAACATTCACAAAATGCTGAAAAACATTTAATACGGTTTGGGGCAATTCACACAACCACTGTGATATGTCAGAATGTAGTTTATGGATAACTAACATGATCTCATGCTTTTGGAAACACAGTTGTGAGAAGTGCACAAGCACCGATTATGAGCAAGTCCCTACCTGACTAAATACGCATTTATTCAGGAACAACCTGTTCTGTGCTGACAACCATGTGTCAGGAGTGCTCTGATGGTGTTTCCTGCTTGGCAGGGGGTTGGACTCGATGGCCCTTGGGGTCTCTTCCAACTCTAGGATTCTATGATTCTATATACCTGAACATTAGGAGAATGCATGTTGTTGTTTGATAGTCTGGGGAGCTTGAAACCAACTGTATTGAAAGAATACCTTTAATATTATCTATTCATACACAATTAGTGAAAAACACCTTTTCACCCTCACATCTTCACTGGTGTTCAGGTAATCTACATATCCTGCAGTTCGGAAGACTGTAGACAAAGGTGACATAGGAAGGGTGGACTGGGTTACTCTAGGATCTGCCTATGTGAAAATACATGATTGTAAAGGTAAGGTAAGGGACCCCTGGACGGTTAAGTCCAGTGAAAGGTGACTATGGGGTGCGGAGCTCATCTCACTTTTCAGGCCAAGGGAGCCGGCATTTGTCCGCAAACAGCTTCCAGATCATGTGGCCAGCAGGACTAAGCTGCTTCTGGCGAACCAGAGCAGCACACAGAAACGCCGTTTACCTTCCTGCCGGAGCAGTACCTACCTCACTGGTATGCTTTTGAACTGCTAGGTTGGCAGAAGCCCGGACAGAGCAACGGGAGCTTACCCCCTCAGGCAGATTCAAACCACCAACTTTCCAATCAGCAAGCCCAAGAGGTTCAGTGGTTTAGACCACAGCACCACCCATGTCCCAATGATTTAAAACATCTTCCCAATGAGGAAAAACAAGGGGGAAAGTTCTGGTTGGAAGAAAGGTGGGGTATAAATTTGAAACAAAAACAGTTCCTGTTAAACACCGTGACATTTGACTCATTGCCCCACTTTCATGGAAGGAGGGAACAAAAGGAAGCCCAGAAAGGAAGTAGCAGGGACAAAGGCAACGACCCCACTCAGTTGCTCTACTTATTGCTCCTGGCTGTTGCAGATGTATGTGCGTATATATGAAGTATATACTGAAAGAACCAGAAAAACATTGGAGTAAATACTCAACTTTTTAATATGAAAGGGAGATATGAAGCCCCGTTGTACTTGATACAGTACAGAAAAAAAGTGCAGCATGTAACTGAACAGAAAGAGCAACTGTCTGCTACATTTAAAGTGGTGCAGTGGTACCTCATGTTACTACCTAATCTGTTCTGGAGGTCCGTTCGTAACAGGAAACCACTCATAACATGAGGCATGCTTTCTCTAATGGTGCCTCCTGCTGCTGCGCCACAAGCACGCAACTTCCACTCGCATCCCAGGGCAAAGGTCGCAACAAGGGGCATCTACTTCTGGGTTAGCGGAGCATGTAACCCACAGCATTCGTAAGGGGGACGGTACGTAACACGAGGTACCACTGTACCTCTAAGATCTACAGTGTGGCTCAATTTGTCAGCAAAAGCTGTTAAAACATGTACACACTAGAAGACAAAGGCAATCAGAGAATCACCGTCGCAGTATTATCATCTGGCAACCCGTTATACTTTACAGACAATAAATACATATACATGGTTTGTAATATTCTCCAACTGCAACAATACAAAACACACAATATGAGCACTACCCTGCGCTTGTACAATAACTTACTGAACAGTCTGAAATTTACTTAAACTCATAAGACCTGCCAAGCTGAGCTTTTACTAAAGCGGAAGTGACAAGTTTTCTCATGAATATGCCATTGACAGTAAATATTAATGGCCTTCATGAGGCAAGGGCAGGGCATTCCAACTGCAGAACAACTTTTGATGAAATAGGTTGGGCATGCTTATTCACACATCCTAAAGTGTTTTTAGGATGTGTCAATAAAACCCCCGTTTTTAATGGGACGCCATTAAAACCACAGCGCCCAGGACTTGCTGGTCAGTGGTTCGAATCCCCGCAACGGGGTGAGCTCCCGTTGCTTGGTCCCTGCTTCTGCCAACCTAGCAGTTCGAAAGGACGTCCAAGTGCAAGTAGATAAATAGGTACCGCTCCGGCAGGAAGGTAAACGGCGTTTCCGTGTGCTGCTCTGGTTCGCCAGAAGCGGCTTAGTCATGCTGGCCACGTGACCCGGAAGCTGTACGCCGGCTCCCTCGGCCAATAAAGCGAGATGAGCGGTGCAACCCCAGTCACTCACGACTGGACCTAATGGTCAGGGGTCCCTTTACCTTTAAAGTGTTTTTGGATTGCTTTATGTTATTGGTTTATTATTTGTGCTTCAGGGATAAGTGTTGGCAGGATGTGGGAAGATCCCTTCATGGGTCTGCTAGAGGCTGAGCGCATGACAGCAGTAGCACAGCTGCAGAATTAAGTCTGCTAGCCCCTGGCTATGGGCCCATCTTCCCTGACAAGTGGGAGGAATTTAGGTATCAGGACAGCCAGCATGTAGCCACTGCGAGTCTGAAGTCTATCAGTCTCCCAGATTGATGGAGCCTGACCAACGTGTCTTGATGTAGGCCCTGACTGGATAGATGCTACATATTGGCATCTTTGTTTGCAGCCCCCAGTGAGCAAGTCTAATCTTGCTTATGTTGCATTATTCTGCTTACAGGCTGTTTCACTGCTTTTTATTATGCATGAAGTCTGCTACTTCATAAAAGTACTGAAGTTCTCTCCACTGATGTTCTTATTGCCACTGAATCCAAAAGAACACTTGCATTTGGCAAAACACAAGGTTAAGTCATGGAAAGGCACAGACAAGGATAATATTTTATTGATCTAAGCTCCAGGAAAACTAGCATTTAGCAACAACTCACAATGGTTTCAGAGTCGAATGCCCAGCGAGCATGGAGAATGACAACTGAACAGAGTAAGAGTACAATGTGCATCATGGACAGAACTGCTGGGAACCACAGCTGGTGGGCAGAGTGCTGTGGTGCTCATCTCCAGCTGGCCCTCTTCTCACAGGCATCTGGTCGGCCACTGTGGAAACATGATGCTGGACTAGGTGAGCCCTTGGCAGGCTTGTTTCATGTTCTTATACAGAAAGTCCACTTTTAAAACAGAATGGCACAAAGGTGAAACAGAAGGCTAGTGAAAACACTGTAAACTTATATAGGATTTGTTTCAAGTAACTTTGCAACAACAACAAAACTAATTCCTAGACTGATAAGGTAAGCTTACATAAGACACTTTTGAATTCCAAAGTTAACAGTTTGGTGACTAACACTACTGCTGGTTGTTTGTTTTTTTAATTACTTGTCAAGGTTTCTAGACTGGCTGCAAACACACAGAATGAACTCCAGATCAAACACAATGGGGTGCTGGTGCATAGAGCAAAAAAATGTGTTTGCCAAATATACTTTATTGCGCTTGATTCAGCTATATCAGTTGCAGTGATTTGCCTGTCCTCGAGCTGGATCCAGCCTTCCAAGCCTTCCCCAGGGACTTGCTAACCCCTCAATCCAATGTTGCACAGCTCCTCTGGTGAAAAAAACCCTGTGCCAAGTAAAAATGGGGCAGAGCCATTTTCACCCCTTTTGAGGTACCAGGCAGTGAGTTTTAAACCTCTCTGCCCATCTCTGCACTACAAGAAGGAAGCAAATGGTCTCTTCCCTGCCCATTAGAGTAATGATCTGGAGAGTGGGGAGAAGACAATAACCTGCTTCCTCAGCTGATCTGTCTATGGTGTGTAGTCTGTATGTTTAGTACAGTTCAATTCCCAAGTATTGGCCAAGGGTGAATGTGGAGCTCAGGCCAAAACAGGTTTGCCACACCTGAGCTATACCATAGCTTGAGCTACGGTTCAATTTGAGATATGCTAGAATAACCAAATAGCCATTGTGACAATTGCAAAAGCAAGTTATCAATACCAGTTGGAATATGTACAGCTTACACAGTAACTACCAGACACCTATAGCACAAAATCATATCTATTACTTACTTGGAATACAGAGGTTTATGTGAGATATTATCTTTATCAGTTTACAGCGGGGGGTAGGGTGGGTGGGAGCTTTTTGGCCTACTGGGCCAGACCTTTATCTCCCCACCCTTGTGGATCGATTTTGAGAGGTGTGCGGGACCACTCATCTGTCAGTCATCTGACATAATAATTGCCTTATGTAAACAGTATTGCTTCTAATCTCACAAGGAAATGAAGTTTTACTATGGGATGGTTTGTGCAGTTTCATGGGTTGGTCCATGCTCCAGCCCAGCAACACGTTCAGAAAACAAGGCGGCACCAAACAACCCTTATGAGATGCACCTAAGCAGCCCACCCACCCGCTGAAGAGGAATCTTGCTGGTCCTGCCCATCTATCTTGCTGACCATATGAAGCTTTATTCATTTTTATTACGTGTGTTCAGGCAGACAAGGCCATCAACTCCACAATGAAAAAAGAACAGGAGCACTGACAGGTGACAACCAGAAGTACTCCACCAGGCTGTATTGCATGTAGCCCATGATTAACCCAAATATCACATCTGTTACATTGTGCCTGCCTAGCATGACTCGGGAAATTCCCACTATGAAGGTCCAAAGCACCACCAGCACCCGCAGAGGGACAGCCAGGACAAGGTGATGTAGAATAAATCTGCAGACCATGGCGGCTCTCGTCGCATGACCTGAAGGAAATGAATACCTGTCCACAGACACCGTGGCAAACATGTCCATCTTGTTGTGAGCTGGCCGCCTTCGCTTTACCAATCCTTTCACCGCAGCCACCAAAATTAGATCAAGGATCAGAGCTGGGAGACAAGGTGAATAAAGAGGTTTCAGACATTTTAAAGAGCAACTTGGTAAACAACAAAGCTTAGAGACTGAATTTCTGTTACCTAACACCCATTTATCAGATGCAAGGAGATTCAGGACATAGTACTTTGATTTGCCTTTAAGGTGCCACAGAATTCATGGCTGGTTTCATACCAATATTACAAACTTACACTTGTTTCCTAGTCATAGTTCCCCAACCCTAAAATAATTTGAGTTCTGAGAACCTTGAGCTGCATGGACCTATTAAACAAAGTGACTTGTGTAGAATGCCTATAATCTCTGGGCATTACCAGGTGAATACATGAGGTAGCCTATTTTTTCCATATAACCCTAGTAAAATTATCAGTTGGCAAAAAATTTATCAGTTGGTTCCCTGTCTTTATTATGTGAAAAATAACCCAAAATATCTACTATCCAATTTGATAGTTCTATTTTGCCCACAAGGGCTCAAATAGTCCAGAAAAGATCCATAATGTACTCAAATAATTTTTGAGAGCATCATTGAAAAGCTGCAGAAGAAACAGTCCAAAATCTGTATATAATGGGGCAGGGGGGAATCTTATATTTTAGATTTCATGTATAAATTGAATTGTTCATGGAAGTAGAAGAATGGTCTCTTTTCTACATTTAGCCTGTTAACTGACACTGATCAATGATTGATCATATCTCTGTTGAGGTAACATGCCTGGTTTAAAACAGTATGTCCCTGCTTAAATTGTTGTTACCACTCTAGCTGATGATGTAGCCTACAGCCATTGTATTCCATGATAGCCATCAGTAATGAAAGAACACCTTAGTTATGAAAAAAGTCAAAAATTCATAATACAGTCGTACCTTGGATCTAAAACACCTTGCGAGTTAAACATTTTGGCTCCCAAACGCCACAAACCTGGAAGTGAGTGTTCCAGTTTGTGAAAGTTTTTTGGAACCCGAATGTCTGACGCAAATTCCGCTGCTTCCAATTGAGTGTGGGAAGCTCCTGCAGCCAATCAGAAGTCGCGCCTTGGTTTTCGAACTTATTCAGAAGTTGAACGGATTTCCGGAACGGATTCCGTTCGAGAACCAAGGTACGACTGTACAATGTTTTCTCAAATGTTTTAAATAATCTTAGAAGTAATTGTCATCGTTACTTCATTCAAGGGCAGGTGATTGTGACAATGTTGTACACGGTATTTTACCATGAACAGCATAACCATTCACCATAAAGAGGACATGCAAGCGCAACACAAGATTCCTGAGACATGCAGCACAACCATTCCAGAACTCTGCCATCCATTGTACACATTCTCATGCCATCCCGTAAACAGGCCAGCACTTCCAATTTCTCCTCCACCTCTTGGGTTTGCCATCACCCAAGGAGGATTACAATGGCATGTGTTTAGGTCATCTCAAAGAAAGGCTAAAAATAACCCTCAAAAAAACAACCCAAATTCCTTCAGAACCTCCTCCTCCCAAAATTCCACCAAACTCATGTTGATCACTCCCTCCAAACCAATTTGCTTGAAATAGTTGAGTAGTAATTTCCTGCTCTTTATTTCAGCTCATAGGAACAGTGATTGAATTTCCTCCAAAAACCTCAGGCTTTTACACAATGAGACCACCTGATTATTTTTCCCTCCTGGAGCCTGATTGGGCTGCTGCCGCCGGCCAATGAGTTGTTGTATCCTAGTATCCTACCAGCCTAATAGGCTGATTAACTTCCTCCTGGGGTCTAATTGGGCTGCTCCTGCAGGCCAATCAGGTTGTTTCATTCTAGGATCCTACATGCCTATGGTTCTAGGATCCAAGCTTAGTACGTAACACCCCTCCCCTCTAAGTTCCCGTTGTAGTCATCAAGGTGTGCCGGTCGCCTGTGTATGCATTGTGGTCTGGGGTGTCCCTCGGTAGGGGTTCCTGGTTTTGGCTCTTGTTCCGGGGCTGCCAGCTGCGACGGGGCCACTGGGTCAAGGGGCCCTAAATTAGCTTACTGGGATTGGCATGGTTCGGGTCACTGGGGCTAGCCATCACTGGGGTGAACCGCACCAGCTCCCACGTGGGATTTTTTAATTTCAATTGGATTTTTAAAATAAAATGCTTTTGGAGGAAAAATCTTTCTAAAGATAGTTTTCTATTTAAGTTACATTATACAGTGGTACCTTGGATTACAGACGCTTCAGGTTACAGATTCCGCTAACCCAGAAATAGTACCTCGGGTTAAGAACTTTGCTTCAGGGCAACTGATAGACTATATGGAATTGGCAGAAATGACTGGCAGAATCCGGGACCTGGGAGAAGAGACAGTGGAAGAGGACTGGAAAAAGTTTAAGGACTATTTGCAAAAGCATTATAAACTGTATGAGTGTTAAGATGATGCAGGACAGAAAATAATCTGGCATTAGTAATTTAGTGGAAAGAAGTATGAAAATAAGCGAACCATAAGAACAAGGATGAAACTTTGATTAATATTATGTCAAATTTAAATATCTAAATATTTGATAATAAAGTTTAAAACTGGAGACATAATATCTGAAAGTTACAAAATAAGATTTGAAAGAAGGTGAAGTACTGCTGAATATAACTTTATAAATGGGAACGCAGGAAAGGGAGATGTGAGGAAGTCCGAAAGGAAGGTTATGGAAATTGGGTTTTTCTGAAACTTAATTACGCTGTATTTTATTTTTTTATGTGTTTATTTTTTTTTCTATATTGGTGAAGGTGTTTTATGTGTTTGGTGATGTATTGTTTAAAACCTTTAATAAATATTTTATTAAAAAAAAGAACTTTGCTTCAGGATGAGAACAGAAATCACGCGGTGGCGGCGCAGCGGCAGCAGGAGGCCCCATTAAGAACAGGAGGCCCCAGGTTAAGAACAGTTTCAGGTTAAGAACGGACCTCCAGAACAAATTAAGTTCTTAACCTGAGGTACCACTGTAGTCCAAAGACTATTCATCAGGAAATAAGGATTTGTTTTAAGTCTTTCATGTGTGCTAAAACCCAGTCTAAGTGTTTTTTTTAAAAAAACCGTTCAACAAATATGGATACATATGCTAGAATGTTATTGTTTTAGTTAAATAAATTGTTTAAATTGTTATTAAGGAAATGATTATTTTGCTCCTTCCAGTAAAGTACAGCAGAAACGTTGTCCAAATACAGTGGTGCCTCGCAAGACGAAATTAATTCGTTCCGCAATTCTCTTCGTCTTGCGGTTTTTTCGTCTTGCGATGCACGGTTTCCCATAGGAATGCATTGAAAATCAATTAATGCGTTCCTAGGGAAACCGACTTCAGACCAGGTCCGGGGACAGTCTGTCCCCGGACCTCTTCTGAAGGCTGGGGGGGGGGGGACAAGGGCTTTTCTTCCCACCCCCAGCATTTTAAAAAACCCTGGGACAGCGGAGGACTTCTCCGCTGTCCGGGGCGATCTTAAAATGCTGGCGGGCGGCATTTTAAAATCACTCCGGACAGCGGAGGACTTCTCCGCTGTCCGGGGCGATTTAAAAGCCCCTGGGAAGGCAGGCAGGGGGGACAAAGACTTTCGCCCCCTGCCCGCCTTCAGAAGGTGTTCCCGCCCCCCGCCCCACTTCGGAACAGCTTTCCGAAGTGGGGCGGATGGGGCAGGTGTCCCCGCCCCCCCCGCCCCACTTCGGAACAGCTTTCCGAAGTGGGGCAGCGGGGCCAGGTGTTCCCGCCCCCCCTCCCCACTTCGGAAGAGCTTTCCGAAGTGGGGCGGCGGGGCCAGGTGTCCCCGCCCCCCCGCCCCACTTCGGAACAGCTTTCCGAATTGGGGCGGCGGGGCCAGGTGTTCCCGCCCCCCCCTCCCCACTTCGGAAGAGCTTTCCGAAGTGGGGCGGCGGGGCCAGGTGTCCCCGCCCCCCCGCCCCACTTCGGAACAGCTTTCCGAAGTGGGGCGGCGGGGCCAGGTGTTCCCGCCCCCCCTCCCCACTTCGGAACAGCTTTCCGAAGTGGGGCGGCGGGGCCAGGTGTTCCCGCCCCCCGCCCCACTTCGGAACAGCTTTCCGAAGTGGGGCGGATGGGGCAGGTGTCCCCGCCCCCCCGCCCCACTTCGGAACAGCTTTCCGAAGTGGGGCAGCGGGGCCAGGTGTTCCCGCCCCCCTCCCCACTTCAGAAGAGCTTTCCGAAGTGGGGCGGCGGGGCCAGGTGTTCCCGCCCCCCCTCCCCACTTCGGAAGAGCTTTCCGAAGTGGGGCGGCGGGGCCAGGTGTCCCCGCCCCCCGCCCCACTTCGGAACAGCTTTCCGAAGTGGGGCGGCGGGGCCAGGTGTTCCCGCCCCCCCTCCCCACTTCGGAAGAGCTTTCCGAAGTGGGGCGGCGGGGCCAGGTGTTCCCGCCCCCCCTCCCCACTTCGGAAGAGCTTTCCAAAGTGGGGCGGCGGGGCCAGGTGTCCCCGCCCCCCGCCCCACTTCGGAACAGCTTTCCGAAGTGGGGCGGCGGGGCCAGGTGTCCCCGCCCCCCCCTCCCCACTTCGGAAGAGCTTTCCGAAGTGGGGCGGCGGGGCCAGGTGTTCCCGCCCCCCCTCCCCACTTCGGAACAGCTTTCCGAAGTGGGGCGGCGGGGCCAGGTGTCCCTGCCCCCCCGCCCCACTTCCGAACAGCTTTCTGAAGTGGGGCGGCGGGGCCAGGTGTCCCCGCCCCCCCTCCCCACTTCGGAAGAGCTTTCCGAAGTGGGGCGGCGGGGCCAGGTGTCCCCGCCCCCCCTCCCCACTTCGGAAGAGCTTTCCGAAGTGGGGCGGCGGGACCAGGTGTTCCCGCCCCCCCTCCCCACTTCGGAAGAGCTTTCCGAAGTGGGGCGGCGGGGCCAGGTGTCCCCGCCCCCCCACTTCGGAACAGCTTTCCGAAGTGGGGCGGCGGGGGCAGGTGTCCCCGCCCCCACTCCCCACTTCGGAACAGCGTTTTAAAATGCTGGGGGTCGGGAGCGAAGCGCTGCCGACCCCCAGCATTTTAAAATCTCCCCATGTCCCGGGGAGGTTTTAAAATGCTGGGGGTCGGCAGCGCTTCGCTCCCGACCCCCAGCATTTTAAAATCTTCCCAGGACACGGGGAGATTTTAAAATGCTGGGGGTCTGCAGCGCTTCGCTCCCGACCCCCAGCATTTTAAAATCTTCCCAGGACACGGGGAGATTTTAAAATGCTGGGGGTCTGCAGCGCTTCGCTCCCGACCCCCAGCATTTTAAAATCTTCCCAGGACACGGGGAGATTTTAAAATGCTGGGGGTCGGCAGCGAACGCTTCGCTCCCGCCCGCCAGCATTTTAAGATCGCCCGGGGCAGGCGGGGGGGAGGCAGGCGGGGGGGGGAGCAAAGACTTTTGCCCCCCGCCAGCCTTCAGAAGAGGTCCTCTTCTGAAGGCCGGCTGTGGGCGAAAGTCTTTGCTCCTGACCGCCAGCATTTCCCTATGGGCTTTCGTCTTGCGATGCAAGCCCATAGGGAAATTCGTCTTGCGAAGCGCCTCCAAAACAGAAAACCCTTTCGTCTTGCGGGTTTTCCGTCTTGCGAGGCATTCGTCTTGCGGGGTACCACTGTATAAAGTTAACTTATTAAATCTCACAATAATTTCATAATTATCTGTCTATGTATTTCTAATAGTATAACCAAGTCAGTAATTTTTGATATACAGTAACTGTAAAAACCACTCTGAAAATTTATTATTCCAAAAATGAAACCTTCATCTGGTTGTAAATATTAAAGTTATACCAGCAAGAATGAGTCTTTCTGTAAAAAAATGATTTAAATCAAGTCTTACTGACTAGTGATTTAAATTGATTTTATTTAAATCAAATCCACCCTGCCCTGTGGGATTGCTAGGAGCTGTTTTCGCGCCTTTTTTAACCTTCTTGCACTCTTTTACAGCTGTTTTTGTCATTTTTAAAATCACATTTGGGTTCACGACAATGCATGTGTGCACAGTTGCGCATGCTTTCAAAGCACATAAACGGGGAGTTTCTGGTATATTCGTGTCCCTGAAAAGACTTCTATAGGAAAACCAATGGCAGCAGGTTCCACTTGGATGACATACAAAACATAGTTTGGGATGAAACATAGTTTGGGTAGACCTGTACAGGTTCATCTAAATCAGGAGAAACCGTTTTCATAAATGGCCATTGGCCTACTGCACCTATCTCATGAAGAACCATGGCATCAACATCCATACAATTTATGTCAAACTAAGTTTTGGAGTGTTGCAACAATAGTTAATATTGTATGTAATTTCCCCCTTAGCACAGGAAGGTTGGGATGAAGGCAAGTGTCATGGCCACAACACTCAGCACTCTCAGGCTGAATAAGGGCTCTGTCTGAAATACAAACACAAGCCAGATTTTCTAGAAGTGGAAGCTCAGATTTAAATATGACATAATAAATATAAGTCATGGTAAAAATATTAGTAAATGGTATGTCAAACACAATTATTATAGCTCCAAATATTTTTTAGTTATATACATCTTCCTAATGCAGATAGAGATAGCTTCCAGCGTGTCTGTAGAAAACATTGCAATGGGACATCATTTTCACAAATGACATTTTAGGGAAAGATGGAATGAATGGGGGAAATCTCTCCGCCCAGTTCTCCCAGATACACTGACAGCTGGGCTACTCCCCACAGTTATCAGATAAAAATTATGGGAAGCAAAGACCACACAAGGTAAAGCTTTGATAAGAAAGGGAGCTCTTACCAAAGAGCAGGTTGAGCAGCACCTCACGGCCTGCTGAGCTGGCACTTCTACAGAGCCCATACAATGTGCCAGCCAACCAAGGAATGCCATGTCCTGAAATCTCTACAGCCTTCATCAGAGGACGAGCACTGCCCCAAGGGGAATTCTCTCCAGCACATACCCCCAACTGTTTAGAGGCCCAAAGATCAACAGCCAACAAGGAGCGCAGGGCAATACCCACAAAAGATGGATTAAGCTTCATGCAGTCCTCTTCAGGTAAAGCCTGTGGAGGACCAGCGCTGGCTGTCGATTCCTTGCGATGAGAAGGGCTTTCTGGGGGTGCTGAGCTCCTCTGACTTGTCAGTGATAGGAACTCCAGTCTGCTGCCTGGGGCCCGTCTCTCACGGCTACTCTTTGGGCTATTCCTAGGGCTAGGCATGATAGTGCGGATGTCGCTGATTTGTCGGAAGAACTGGGAAGATAAAAAGTTGGGGCAGTTTGATTCATCAGTCTATGCAATAAATGCATTAATACTTTAATCACATATTTTAACATATTGTGCCCCTTTCCCTCTTACAGACAACACAGCCTAATCTAACACGTCTACTCAGAAAAAAACCTCACTGAATTCTGTGGGTCTTACTCCCACATATGTGGTTATATGACTGTAGTCTAAATCAGTTAAGTAGCAGCATTTGCTAGAGCTACCTGCTTTTGAGATTCAAAAGCTATTTTAGCTTGAACAAAGCAATAAAAACCAGACAAATAAAAATCTGTATATTACTGATCAGTAAGTACCCCGAAAAACAGCTTCAACATTGTAAGCAAGCTACACACTTCCACATTCTACAAGTAGCAACCAACTGGTGTGTTTAAAATAATGCTATAAAATAAAATAATGCTAGCATTTAACTATAGCATTGTCTATTTCAGTTATCCAATAAATCACCAGTTTCTATTGTTTCAAACATGCAGGTACTGATGGCAAAGTTCTGCAGCTGTAGCACACATTCATGTAATTTAGACTAGGGGTGCAGAATTCAGCATGCTAAGGATTTCAACATCATTTTTGAAATAGCATATTTCTAGCTGTCATGGATATAAAAGTATCTTGCAAGTGCCTGCTGCCTGCTGAAATATCAGAAGCTGGAAGGGCAAGGTGGAGAATTTCTAGAGGGCAGCACTTCAGTGTCCTACATATTTTGGACCTCCAGTTCACTTACAAGAAGCAAGAACATGCAAAATTACCTAATATGTATAATAATAATAATAAATTTTATTTATATCCCGCCCTCCCCAGCCGAAGCTGGGCTCAGGGCGGCTAACAACAATCAAATAATCAAACAATCAAATAATCAAACATTCTAAAAACATTTCATTATAAAAATTAATTAAAATCAAATTGATGGCAACCGTTAAGCAAAATTCTGTGCAGGTTGCCAGAGGAGGGAGGCAGGCTGCGCCCTGACCAAAGGCCTGGTGGAACAACTCTGTCTTGCAGGCCCTGCGGAAAGATGTCAAGTCCCGCAGGGCCCTAGTCTCTTGTGACAGAGCTTTCCACCAGATTGGAGCTGCAGCCGAGTAAGCCCTGGCTCTAGTTGAGGCCAGCCTAACCTCTCTGTGGCCTGGGACCTTCAGGATGTTATTTGCAGATCGTAGGTTCCTCTGTGGGGCATACCAGGAGAGGCGGTCCCGTAGGTACGAGGGTCCTAGGCCGTATAGGGCTTTAAAGGTTAAAACCAGCACCTTAAACCTGATCCTGTACTCCACTGGGAGACAGTGCAGCTGGTATAGTACCGGATGAATGTGATCTCACAGCGAAGACCCCATAAGGAGTCTCACCGCGGCATTCTGCACCCGCTGGAGTTTCTGGGTCAGTCTCAAGGGCAGCCCCACATAGAGCGAGTTACAATAATCCAGTCTGCAGGAGACCGTCGCGTGGATCACAGTGGCTAGGTCAGGGCGAGAGAGATAAGGGGCCAACTGCTTAGCTTGGCGGAGATGAAAAAATGCCGCCTTTGTTATAGCTGTAATCTGCGCCTCCATAGAGAGGGAGGTATCGAAGATTACACCCAAACTCTTAACGGACGGTGCTGGCACTAATTGCACCCCCGCAAGAGATGGGTGTTGCCCCCTCAATCCCATATCATCCCGTCCCAGCCAGAGGACCTCTGTCTTCAAAGGATTTAACTTCAACCGGCTCCCACGTAACCATCCAGCCACAGCTTCCAGACATCTGGTCAGTGTGTCTGGGGCCGAGTCAGAATGGCCATCCATCAACAGATAGAGTTGGGTGTCATTGGCATACTGATGGCAACCCAGCCAAAACTCCGGACAAGCTGGGCGAGGGGGCGCATAAAGATGTTAAAAAGCATCGGGGAGAGTATAGCATCCTGAGGCACTCCACACACCAAGGAGTGGCGCGATGACAAGTCCCCCCCAAGCGCCACCCTCTGTCCCCGACCAGAGAGAAACGAGCGCAGCCATTGAAGGACTGTGCCCTGGATCCCCACGTCGGCAAGGCGGTGGTCCAGGAGTTCGTGATCGACTATGTCGAAGACTGCTGACAGGTCTAGAAGAATCAGCAGCCCCAACCCGCCTCGATCCAGCTGCCTGCAGATCCAGAGCCGATGTTTTATCCAGAAACCTACCAAGCTGTTCAGCAACCGCTCTCTCAATCACCTTACCCAGGAATGGAAGATTCGAAACCGGGCGGTAATTGGATAGATCTAAGGGATCTAATGATGTTTTCTTTAAGAGCGGGCGCACCACTGCCTCCTTCAGTTCCCCTGGGAATATCCCGGTGCCAAGGGACAAATTGATGATATCCCCCAGGGGGCCCCGCACCTCGTCTGGACACGCTCTAATCAGCCAAGACGGGCACGGGTCAAGAGGACAGGTGGTGGGCTTTCCAGCTCAGAGGAGTCTGTCCACATCGGCTGGGGATATCCGGTCGAAGTGGTCCAATACTGGACCCGAGGACAGTCGAGGGGCCTCCAGTTCCTTTACTGTATCCAAATTGGCAGGGAGGTCATGGCAGAGCAACAGGACCTTCTCCGCAAAAAAGCTCGCAAATGCCTCACAGCTGTGTGTGAGATTGTTATTTAAATTTGGCTGTCCTTCAAGGGACGTTAAAGACCTAATTATACTAAATAATTGCGCCGGGCGAGAACTAGCGGATGCAATGGAAGCCGAGAAGTAAGACTTCTTAGCGGCCTTCACTGCCATCTCATAGGTTTTCATAAAAACCCTATAAGATGTTCTTGAGGCTCCGTCACGGGCACCCCGCCATACTCGCTCTAGCCGTCTGAGGTCCCGCTTCATTTTCCGAAGCTCCTCAGTAAACCAGGGAGCCCGGTTTCTGCAGGGTCGCAGAGGGCACTTAGGTGGGATCTCATCGATGGCTGCCAGGAGCTGGGTATTCCAGCCCTCAACAAGCTCAGTCAATGAGTCACCAGGGAGAGCAAGGTCCCACAAGGCCTGACAGAATTATGTATACATATCACAGAATTTAGCTGCTTTCTTTTTGCAGGTTTTTGTAATGGGGTAAAGGTAAAGGTAAAGGTACCCCTGCCCGAACGGGCCAGTCTTGACAGACTCTGGGGTTTGTGCGCCCATCTCACATCTATTGGCCGGGGGCCAGCGCTGTCCGCAGACACTTCCGGGTCACGTGGCCAGCGTGACAAAGCTGCATCTGGCGAGCCAGTGCAGCACACGGAACGCCGTTTACCTTCCCGCTGGTAAGCGGTACCTATTTATCTACTTGCACCCAGGGGTGCTTTCGAACTGCTAGGTTGGCAGGCGCTGGGACCGAGCAGCGGGAGCGCACCCCGCCGCGGGGATTCGAACCGCCGACCTTTCGATCGGCAAGCCCTAGGCGCTGAGGCTTTAACCCACAGCGCCACCCGCGTCCCCTTTGTAATGGGGGGGGGGGTTAAATCAAGTTTCAGTCCACTGATGCGATTTGAAGTTGGATCAAGAAAAGTAGGGTACAATATGAATGCTGGACACTAACAGACAAGTTTCCCCATATAAATGTGAGATACTCATATAAGAGGACTGTATCACATCCATTTCTTTCTGCACACTTTAACTGGCCTTTAAACTCATAAACCTAAGAGGATCAAAACTTTTTTCTGTGTGCAACCAATGTGTGAATAATAAATATGGCTTTCATTCCTCTCCACAATCAGCAAAAGATTTACTTTTTAGAATATTAGGTAAAGGTAAAAGTACCCCTGCACGTACGGGCCAGTCTTAACAGACTCTAGGGTTGTGCGCTCATCTCACTCTAGAGGCTGGGAGCCAGCGCTGTCCGCAGACACTTCCGGGTCACGTGGCCAGCGTGACATTGCTGCTCTGGCGAGCCAGCACCAGTGCAGTGCACGGAAACGCCGTTTACCTTCCCGCTATAAAGCGGTCCTTATTTATCTACTTGCACTTAGGGGTGCTTTCGAACTGCTAGGTGGGCAGGAGCTGCGACCGAACGACGGGAGCTCCCCCCGCCGCGGGGATTCGAACCGCCGACCATGCGATCGACACGTCCTAGGCACTGAGGTTTTACCCACAGCACCACCCGCTTAGAATATTACTTAAGCAGTAAGAAACCTAAGGTGTTATAAGAACTTGGGAAAATAGGAAGAGCTCTGCGGGATCACACCAAAGGGCTATGAAATGCAGCATTCTGTTCACAGTGGCAAACCAGATACCTACAAGCAGAACATAAGTGCTGTAGCGGCCCACTTGCAGCCTAGGACCCACGTACCTATGGGACCACCTCTCCTGGTATGCCCCATGGAGGATCTTAAAGTCCACAAATGACAACACTTTTGAGGTCCCAAGTTGCAAGGTGGTTAGATTGGTCTCAACTAGGGCCAGGGCCTTTTCAGTACTGGCCCCGACTTGGTGGAATGCTCTGTCACAAGAGACTAGGGCCCTGCGGGACTTGATATCTTTCCGCAGGGCCTGCAAGACAGAGCTGTTCTGCCTGGCCTTTGGTTTGGACTCAGTCTGACCCTTATGTTTCCCTCCCCTTACGGTTTTGATCTATGGGCTACTTTTAAAAAGAGGCTGCAATTTAAATTGGGGTTTTTTCAATTATGTTTTTATTGTAATTTTACTGGTGTTAGCTGCCCTGAGCCCAGCTCTGGCCAGGGAGGGCGGGGTATAAATAAAATTTATTATTATGTAAATGGAACAAAATGTAAGCAATCTGTTGAAAATCACAGGGCTCGGGTCGGTTCATAGGGGGAGAGGTAGGTGGTCCTGAGCCCTTTAAGGGTTTAGTGGTCAAAAGCAGCACTTTGGATTGGACCCGGAAGCTAGCGGGCAGCCAGTGCGGACGGACCAGGATCGGCGTGAGATGCCCGAACTGGCTTCCCCCGGTGAGCAACTTGGCGACTGAATTCTGCACCAGCCGAAGCTTCCGAACCGTCTCCAGGGCAGCCCCACGTGCAATGCTCTGCAGTAGCCTAACCTAGCGAGGCAACCCTTTAGGCGCGTGAAGAGTCTCCCTCCAGCCCGGCCCGGAGCTCTCCTTCCGCCCCCCTGGGCTCAGCTCCCGGAAGGGCGAAGGCGGCCCTGGGCGGCAGCTCTGGGCCCGGCCCCTTTTTCTCTGGCCCTGGTCTGGAAATTTCTCGTCCCCCCGAGAGCGCGGGGCCTGCCGCCTCTCCGAAGGAAGGCCTGGGCGGAGGGCGACGCCGGGACGGGAGCGCCGCGCTCGGGGGGGGGCCTCCCTCACGCCCGCCCGTCCGCCCCTCCAGCGCCCCCCAAGCGCCCTCAGCCCGGCCAGCGCCGCCCCCCGCCTTCGCGCCCCGCCGTTACCTAGCAACCTCGCCACTCTCTGCGGCTCTCGCGGGAGGCGGGCTTTGGGCTCGGCTTCCGCTTCCGCCCGGTGCCATAGGGCCGCAGCCGAGGGGCGGGGCTGTCTGGCGGGAAAGAAAAGGCGGGCGAGGACGCCCCTCCCCCCTTTTCCCTCAGGGTCAAATTCACACGACGCGCCGCGTTCCGCCGGCCTGCTTTAGAAACGGGCGGCCGTTTGGGCTCATGAAAGCGACCGCCCTGGCCTCGGCCTTTTCCCTTCTCTCACGGCGCCCTCCGGGAGCCAAGGCGTGGCAGGAAGAGTCTCAGACAAAACATCCCCGGGCAGATGGCCGTCCTAAGGGATTGTCGGAGTCAGAATCACAAGACGCCCGAAGTATTTGTCTTGAGGGCCTTCACGGGTCCCCGGCGCGCGCGACGGCAGGCGGCCTCCACAGGGCGGGATGCGTCTCCTTAAGACGCACCCGTCGGCCTCATCTCGCAGCTTTTGGCGCACTTCCCCAATCCATTCAGCTGCAGCTCCAGCCTTTCCTGGTTGGGGATCCCTGGGCGAATCGGAGGCGACGGGGATCTGCCACCAAGGACGCCCAGGCCCACGCGTTGACAGGGTCTCCTGGCGCCGCCTTTCGCCTTCGTGGGGGGAAGCGAGGAATAAAGGAAAAGCCTCTGGAAGCTCAATCTAACAGGAATGAGACGGGGGTTCAGGGCCCGGGGCAGCCCACCCTTGACATAGAGAGCCCCGCAACACACACTTTGCTTCCCAAATGCAAAGGGCACGGAAGGTTTTCGAGCAAGCTCTCTGAAAGGAGCTGGAGCAGCAAACTTCCCATTGCTCGCTCGCTCTCTCTTTAAATACAACCTTTAATAATGCTCCAGGTCACCTTGTGGTCATTGCGATAAAGTGAATTTTTAATGGAGGAAGCACAGATTCAGCGCCTAGCCAAGGGGCAAAGGACCCAAGGCACTCATCTGTTTGGATTTTAATTCATAGCTCTAGCCATTTTGCTTCACTTTGGGAGATGGCCAGAGAACTCCTGCTTTGGGAGGCGATATAAATGCACTTAATATATTAACCCCACACTTGCTTGCCCAGGAGTAAGCTGCCATGTTGGCTTGCTTATGTTGCTGCTTTCCCATGTTCTGTTTTAACCCATGAAAAGTGAAACTGGTTTCCTTTCATGGCATTCATAATTCTTCTCTTCCACATTTTATTCTCGTAAGCGAGACACAGCCTGACAGGAAAGCCCAGGCTCACCCGAGGAGCTTGGTATAATAATAATAATAATAATTTATTATTTATACCCAGCCACTCTGGGCGATTTCCAAAAGTATATTAAAATACTGTGAAACATCAAACATTAAAAGCTTCCCTAAACAGGGCTGCCTTCAGATGTCTTCTAAAAGTCTGGTAGTTGTTGTTCTCTTTGACATCTGGTGGGAGGGCGTTCCACAGGGAGAGCGCCACTACCGAGAAGGCCCTCTGCCTGGTTCCCTGTAACTTGGCTTCTCGCAGTGAGGGAACCGCCAGAAGGCCCTCGGCGCTGGATCTCAGTGTCCAGGTAGAACGATGGAGGTGGAGACGCTCCTTCAGGTATACTGGACCGAGGCCGTTTAGGGCTTTAAAGGTCAGCACCAACACTTTGAATTGTGCTCGGAAACGTACTGTGAGCCAATGTAGGTCTTTCAAGACCGGTGTTATATGGTCTCGGCGGCCGCTCCCAGTCACCAGTCTAGCTGCCGCATTCTGGATTAATTGCAGTTTCCGGGTCACCTTCAAAGGTAGCCCCATGTAGAGTGCATTGCAGTAGTCCAAGCGTGAGATAACTAGAGCATGCACCACTCTGGCGAGACAGTCCGCGGGCAGATAGGGTCTCAGCCTACGTACCAGATGGAGCTGGTACACAGCTGCCCTGGACACGGATTTAACCTGTGCCTCCATGGACAGCTGAGAGTCCAAAATAACTCCCAGGCTGCGCACCTGGTCCTTCAGGGGCACAGTTACCCCATTCAGGACCAGGGAATCCTCCACACCTGGTAGATGAGATGGGTTTAGCAGTGGTCTCCTAGTGTGTTTGTATCTGGGACAAATTGCATTTATTTGCTTTGAACATTGATTAAATTCTGCTTTTGAAAACTCTGGCTATACTTTCCGGAAGAGGCATAGACATAACTGGTGGTTGAAGACTTGCTTTCCTCTTCTCATGCCCCGCTCAGCAATAGATCACAACTTCTATAGCCTACATATAGTTGTTGTTGTCGTTTAGTCGTGTCCGACTCTTCGTGACCCCATGGACCAGAGCACGCCAGGCACTGTCCTCCACTGCCTCCCGCAGTTTGATCAAACTCATGCTGGTAGCTTCAAGAACACCATCCAACCATCTCGTCCTCTCTCGTCCCCTTCTCCTTGTGCCCTCCATCTTTCCCAACATCAGGGTCTTTTCCAGGGAGTCTTCTCTTCTCATGAGGTCGCCAAAGTATTGGAGCCTCAGCTTCACGATCTGTCCTTCCAGTGAGCACTCAGGGCTGATTTCATTCAAAATGGATAGGTTTGATCTTCTAGCAGTCCATGGGACTCTGAAGAGTCTCCTCCAGCACCACTAGCTAGGGGTCATGGGAGTTGTAGGCCAAAACATCTGGAGGGCCAGTGTGAGGAAGCCTGCCCTAGAGCATGTGGAGCTCAAGTAACTGTTGTTGTTGTTCAGGGCTGATTTCCTTAAGAATGTCGAGGTTTGATCTTCTTGCAGTCCATGGAACTCTCAAGAGTCTCATCCAGCATCATAATTCAAAAGCATCAATTCTTCGGCCTTCTTTATGGTCCAGCTCTCACTTCCATACATCACTACTTGGAAAACCATGGCTTTAACTATACAGACCTTTGTTGGCAAGGTGATGTCTCTGCTTTTTAAGATGTTGTCTAGGTTTGCCATCGCCTTTCTCCCAAGGAGCAGGTGTCTTTTAATTTCATGACTGATGTCACCATCTGCAGTGATCATGGAGCCCAAGAAAGTAAAATCTCTCACTGCCTCCATTTCTTCCCCTTCTATTTGCCAGGAGGTGATTCGTTTTTTTGATGTTGAGCTTCAGACCATATTTTGCGCTCTCCTCTTTCACCCTCATTAAAATGTTCTTTAATTCCTCCTCACTTTCTGCCATCAAGGTTGTGTCATCTGCATATCTGAGGTTGTTGATATTTCTTCCGGCAATCTTAATTCCGTCTTGGGATTCATCCAGCCCAGCCTTTCGCACGATGAATTCTGCATATAAGTTAAATAAGCAGGGAGACAATATACAGCCTTGCCGTACTCCTTTCCCAATTTTGAACCAATCAGTTGTTCCATAACCAGTTCTAACTGTAGCTTCTTGTCCCACATAGAGATTTCTCAGGAGACAGATGAGGTGATCAGGCACTCCCATTTCTTTAAGAACTTGCCATAGTTTGCTGTGTTCGACAGAGTCAAAGGCTTTTGCATAGTCAATGAAGCGGAAGTACATATCTTTCTGGAACTCTCTAGCTTTCTCCATAATCCAGCGCATGTTTGCAATTTGGTCTCTGGTTCCTCTGCCTCTTCTAAATCCAGCTTGCACTTCTGGGAGTTCTCGGTCCTCATACTGCTTGAGCCTTCCTTGTAGAATTTTAAGCATAACCTTGCTAGGGTATGAAATGAGTGCAATTGTGTGGTAGTTGGAGCATTTTTTGGCGCTGCCCTTCTTTGGGATTGGGATGTAGACTGATCTTCTCCAATCCTCTGGCCACTGCTGAGTTTTCCAAACTTGCTGGCATATTGAGTGTAGCACCTTGACAGCATCATCTTTTAATATTTTAAATAGTTCAGCTGGAATACCATCACTTCCACTGGCCTTGTTATTTGCAGTGATTTCTAAGGCCCATTTGACTTCACTCTCCAGGATGTCTGGCTCAAGGTCAGCAACCACACTACCTGGGGTGTACGAGACATCCATATCTTTCTGGTATAGTTCCTCTGTGTATTCTTGCCACCTCTTCTTGATGTCTTCTGCTTCTGTTAGGTCCTTACCACTTTTGTCCTTTATTATGGTAATCTTTATACGAAATGTTCCTTTCATATCTCCATTTTTCTTGAACAGATCTCTGGTTCTTCCCATTCTGTTGTTTTCCTCTATTTCTTTGCATTGCTCATTTAAGAAGGCCTTATCTCTCCTTGCTATTCTTTGGAAATCTGCATTCAATTTCCTGTATCTTTCACTATCTCCCTCACATTTTGCTTGCCTTCTCTCCCCTGCTATTTGTATTTTTTTTAAAGTAATATTTATTAGAGTTTCGAGTAATACAAAGAACAAAAAGAAAAAAGGGAAAAAAAGAATTCATCCTTTACAGTCCCATTTTCAATAACTTTTTTCCGCGACTTCCCCTCACCTCCCCTTCTTGTATTCCAGGTCCAAATATTTATCCAACAAGTTCTTATCTCTAATTTCTTAACCTTAATTTGTTATTATGTTTATTTATATTAAATTTTTAACCTTAATTCATTATTATATTTAATTCAATTTATATATCAACTTTTAACTTATATACCTCAATCATTTATAGAAAACTTTTTCTAAGGTCGACCCTATTTCCCTTCCACAAATTCCCCATTCTTATACTAATAGCAACACAAAATCAAACACAGAATAAAAAAGATCAAGCCCCCTTTGGATTTCCAAACCCCACCCTCCCTTCCCCGGTTTCGATCCCAAAACCATAGTCCATTAGTCCATCTATTATTAGCCTGGCAACCTCATGTCCGAGGCTCTTAAATCTCTCTCAGTCCCTTTCTGCCGGCTTCTTTGAAAGTCCCTTGTATTTAACGCCCAGTCTCAAAGGGGCACTCTCTCTATAATGTCCATATTCCTTCCAGCCAGGCCTCCTTGTTTAAAGGTGGAGCTCAAGTCCTGTTTCTTAGATCCAAATGTCCCAAAAGCTCCAGCTTCCACCTTGATCAAATTAATAGTCCCTAAATCTTCAGATCCCCACAAAAGAAGATCTTTCCATTCCTCATTTCTAAGTTCAAACCAAGTTTTCCTCTTCCAATCCTTATTTTCTTTTATATCCATCTTGACAGGCCTCCAGCTCTCATTTGCCTTCTGTAACATTTCAGCCCCTCCTTTCTGCTCCTCCTGTTCAGCGTATATCTCTTCCTCCTCTTCAGTCTCTAGTTTCTTTTCTTGTCCAGCTGCCTGGGTTTTGTACGTCAAGTCCTTTTCCAGTTCAATAGATATATTTGCTGTTGACTTCAAATTTGTAGCACTTGTAGACAAAACATGACCTTGCTCGTACATCTTTTGCAGCTTTCCCATGAGAAAAACAACCTCATCCAAGTCAGCCAGTATTTTCCGACCTATTTCCATTCTTGTAATGTCCGTGAACCCCCTCTAGAGGGATTCTGGTTATTTAGTTTCACTTCCAGTCCAAAAGTCAAGTTAATTTGTTTCAGTCCTTCTTTATTTTCAACAACTTGTAACAATATAACCGGCTAAACCAAAGCTTTCTATTTTTTCCGACTTTGACAGCTAATTTGACAGCTGTCAAAATCTTCTGTATCTCCTCAGCAGGCTCCTCTCGCGGATCACTCCCGGTCCCGGGAAGGGTGGCACTTAATCAAAAAATAAGCTCTTATCCTCCAGCACAGTAACTTATACTTATAAATCCGTGTAATTAATAACTTTTATCCAAAAAGGGAAAAAAACCTCTTCTCTCGACCTTAGTTGTCAAATCCTTGCTTTAAAATGTTTACAATGGGGGGGAGACGGACTTCCTCTTTGCACCTCCCCCGCTCGTGCCGAATCCACAAAAAGGGGAAAAAATTTAATCCAGTTTCCAAATTACTCACGGGTTGTTGTTCTTGGTTTTTAGTCCGAATTTTCAAAGGAAGAAGTCAGCGCTCTCCGATGAATGGCATGCGGCTTCGCTCGGCAGGGGAAGCAGTAGACTCACAGCACCGCGCCGCTCCCCGTCCCCCGTTCCGTAGCCTTTAAAAAGGCTCCTTTGCGGGTCGGGAGGGCGCTAACGGTGCCAGCCGAGTCACCAGGTCCACGGGCATCCGCGCCCGTGGTTTTTGAGGGTCCCCGCGTCGCCGGCGCAGCAGAACCCGACCCCTGTCGAGCAGACTCCCTCCGGAGCTCGGAGGGAATCCGCCATTCGGCGATGGCGCCAACCCAGAAGTCTCTCCCCTGCTATTTGTAAGGCCTCGTGGGACAGCCACTTTGCTTTCTTGCATTTCTTTTTCATTGGGATGGTTTTAGTTGCTGCCTCCTGTATAATGTTGCGAGCCTCCACCCATAGTTCTTCAGGCACTCTGTCCAGCAAATCTAAATCCTTAAACCTGTTCCTCACTTCCACTGTGTATTCATAAGGGATTTGGTTTAGATTGTATCTTACCGGCCCAGTGGTTTTTCCTACTTTTTTCAGTTTAAGCTTGAATTTTGCTATAAGAAGCTGATGATCTGAGCCACAGTCAGCTTCAGGTCTTGTTTTTGCTAACTGTATAGAGCTTCTCCATCTTTGGCTGCAGAGAATATAATCAATCTGATTTCGATGTTGCCCATCTGGTGATGTCCATGTGTAGAGTCGTCTCTTGTGTTGTTGGAAAAGCGTGCTTGTGATGACCAGCTTATTCTCTTGACAGAACTCTATTAGACTTTGCCCTGCTTCGTTTTGATCTCCAAGGCCAAACTTGCCAGTTGTTCCTTTTATCTCTTGATTCCCCACTTTAGCATTCCAATCCCCTATAATGAGAAGAACATCCTTCTTTGGTGTCACTTCTATAAGGTCTTGTAAGTCTTCATAGAATTGGTCAATTTCAGTTTCTTCAGCACCAGTAGTTGGTGCATAAACTTGGATTACTGTGATGTTAAAAGGTCTGCCTTGGATTCGTATTGAGATCATTCTGTCATTTTTGAGATTGCATCCCAGTACAGCTTTCGCCACTCTTTTGTTGACTATGAGGGCCACTCCATTTCTTTTACGGGTTTCTTCCCCACAGTAGTAGATATGATAGTCATCCGAACTGAATTCGCCCATACCCGTCCATTTTAGTTCACTGATGCCCAGGAGGTCAATATTCTTGCCATCTCATTTTTGACCACATCCAACTTACCCAGGTTCATGGTTCTTACATTCTAGGTTCCTATGCAATATTTTTCTTTACAGCATTGGACTTTCCTTTCGCTTCCATGCATATCCGCAACTGAGCGTCCTTTCGGCTTTGGCCCAGCCGCTTCATCAGCTCTGGATCTACTTGTACTTGTCCTCCGCTCTTCCCCAGTAGCATGTTGGACACCTTCCGACCTGAGGGGCTCATCTTCCAGCGTCATATATACAGTGGAATTTGCTGCCAAGGAGTGTGGTGGAGTCTCCTTCTTTGGAGGTCTTTAAGCAGAGGCTTGACAACCATATGTCAGGAGTGCTCTGATGGTGTTTCCTGCTTGGCAGGGGGTTGGACTCGATGGCTCTTGTGGTCTCTTCCAACTCTATGATTCTATGATTCTATTCTATATGCCTGTTGTCTTTGTCCATGGAGTTTTCTTGGCAGGGATACTGGAGTGGCTTGCCGGTTCCTCCTCCAGGTGGATCACATTTGGTCAAAACTCTCCACTATGACCTGTTCATCTTGGGTGCCCTGCTCGGCATAGTTCATAGCTTTTCTGAGTTATTCAAGCCTCTTCGCCACGGCAAGGCAGTGATCCATGAAGGGGCCTACATATAGTAGGTGTATTTAAAATGAGAGTCGTCATAGCGTCCTCTTTTTTGCTCTTCACGATATGGCAACCCTGTCTACACTCTAGTCCATTTAATACCCCTCCAGATTGTGGAAGGAAGTAATAAAAGTGAATAAGCTAGAATGGTGGGGGGGTTCATCTTTCTCCATAGGGCTGAAACTTGGGTAAGGGGGGCTTGTTAACAGTTCTGTGTGGTACCTTTATTGGCTTAAGACCACCATACCTCAAGGACCGCCTTTCCCCATATGAATCAACCCAGACCCCCAGATCATCCTCTGAGGCTCTTCTTTGTGTGCCCTTCTTCCATGAAGGGTCCCAAGGGTGGTAACACGAGAACAAGGCCTTTTCTGTAGTGGCTCCTTGTCTGTGGAACCTCTCCCCAGGGAGGTTTGCCTGGTGCCTTCATTATACACCTTTAGGTGCCGGGCAAAAACATTCTTCTTCAACCAGGCCTTTCGTTGACTCACATGCAATGCCATTTTAAAAAGGGGAGGGAGGTATTGTTTTACTGTTTACTTATATTTATGTTTTTATCCTGTACTGTACACCAGCCTCTGTGAACCAGCCTGAAAACTTATGATGAAGGGAGGTATTATTTTTATCATAATTATTATAGTCCAGTGAGTTCTGGTTGCAGTCCTATCTTGGTGTTCCCTTAATGGAATTTAGTAGAGCTTACTTCTGAGTGATTTATGGTTATTGTGACATTAACCAACACCAGAACTTGGACAACAGGGACCCCTTCTCAACCATAGAATCATAGAATCATAGAGTTGGAAGAGACCACAAGGGCCATCGAGTCCAACCCCCTGCCAAGCAGGAAACACCATCAGAGCACTCCTGACATATGGTTGTCAAGCCTCTGCTTAAAGACCTCCAAAGTAGGAGACTCCACCACACTCCTTGGCAGCAAATTCCACTGTCGAACAGCTCTTACTGTCAGGAAGTTCTTCCTAATGTTTAGGTGGAATCTTCTTTCTTGTAGTTTGGATCCATTGCTCCGTGTCCGCTTCTCTGGAGCAGCAGAAAACAACCTTTCTCCCTCCTCTATGTGACATCCTTTTATATATTTGAACATGGCTATCATATCACCCCTTAACCTCCTCTTCTCCAGGCTAAACATGCCCAGCTCCCTTAGCCGTTCCTCATGAGGCATCGTTTCCAGGCCTTTGACCATTTTGGTTGCCCTCTGGACACGTTCCAGTTTGTCAGTGTCCTTCTTGAATTGTGGTGCCCAGAACTGGACACAGTACTCCAGGTGAGGTCTGACCAGAGCAGAATACAGTGGCACTATTACTTCCCTTGATCTAGATGCTATACTCCTATTGATGAGGCCCAGAATTGCATTGGCTTTTTTAGCTGCCGCGTCACACTGTTGGCTCATGTCAAGTTTGTGGTCAACCAAGACTCCTAGATCCTTTTCACATGTACTGTTCTCAAGCCAGGTGTCACCCATCTTGTATTTGTGCCTCTCATTTTTTTTTGCCCAAGTGCAATACTTTACATTTTTCCCTGTTAAAGTTCATCTTGTTTGTTTTGGCCCAGTTTTCTAATCTGTCAAGGTCGTTTTGAAGTGTGATCCTGTCCTCTGGGGTGTTAGCCACCCCTCCCAGTTTGGTGTCATCTGCAAATTTGATCAGGATGCCCTTGAGTCCATCATCCAAGTCGTTGATAAAGATGTTGAATAAGACCGGGCCCAGGACAGAACCCTGTGGCACCCCACTAGTCACTCTTCTCCAGGATGAAGAGGAACCATTGATGAGCACCCTTTGGGTTCGGTCAATCAGCCAGTTACAAATCCACTGAGTGGTAGCATAGTCAAGACCGCATTTTACCAGCTTCTTTACAAGAATATCATGGGGCACCTTGTCAAATGCCTTACTGAAATCAAGGTAGGCTATATCCACTGAGTTCCCTTCATCTACCAGGCTTGTAATTCTGTCAAAAAACGAGATCAGGTTAGTCTGACATGACTTATTTTTCAGAAATCCATGCTGACTATTGGTGATCACAGCATTCCTTTCTAGGTGCTCACAGACTGTTTTCTTAATGATCTGCTCCAGAATATTCCCTGGTATTGATGTCAGACTGACTGGGCGGTAATTATTTGGGTCCTCTTTTTTCCCCTTTTTGAAAATAGGGACAACATTTGCCCTCCTCCAGTCTGCCGGGACTTCGCCTGTTCTCCAGGAATTCTCAAAGATGACTGCCAGTGGTTCTGAGATCACATCTGCCAGTTCTTTTAATACTCTTGGATGCAGTTCATCTGGCCCTGGAGACTTGAATACATCTAAACTAGCCAAGTATTCTTGTACTATCTCCTTAGTTATTCTGGGCTGTGTTTCCTTTGCTGACTCATTTGCTCCAAATTCTTCAGGTCGGGCATTGTTTTCTTTATCGGAGAAGACTGAGGCAAAGAAGGCATTGAGGAGTTCAGCCCTTTCTGTGTCCCCTGTTTGCATTTCACCATCTTCTCCTCTGAGTGACCCCACTGTTTCTTTGTTCTTCCTTTTGCTACGAACATACCCATAAAAGCCTTTTTTGTTGCTTTTAACCTCTCTAGCAAGCCTGAGTTCATTCTGTGCTTTAGCTTTTCTGACTTTGTGTCTACACGTGCTGGCTATTTGTTTGAATTCCTCTTTGGTGGTTTCCCCCCTTTTCCATTTTTTGTACACATCCTTTTTTAATCTTAACTCAGTTAAAAGTTCTTTAGATAGCCACCCTGGCTTCTTTAGGCACCTTCCATGTTTCCGTCTCATTGGTATTGCCTGACATTGTGCTTTTATTATCTCCCTCTTAACAAACTCCCAGCCATCATGAACTCCCTTTCCTTTTAGTATTACTATCCATGGGATCTCACCCAGCACTTCCCTAAGTTTTATGAAGTCGGCTTTCTTAAAGTCAAGAAATTGAGTCCTAGCATGCTTGGCTGCTCCTTTCCGCTGTATAATAAACTTCAGAAGAGCATGATCACTCGCGCCTAATGATCCTTCCACTTCTACCCCACTAACCAGCTCATCAACATTGGTTAGGACCAGATCTAAAATGGCTGTTCCTCTTGTTGCTTCTCCCACTTTCTGGACAATGAAGTTGTCTGCAAGGCCAGTGAGGAATCTGTTTGACCTTATGCTCTTGGCTGAGTTTGACATCCAACAAATATCCGGGTAATTGAAGTCCCCCATTACTACTATCTCCCTTCCTTTTGCATGCTTGGCCATCTGTTCCAGGAAGGCATCATCTATGTCCTCCTTTTGGCTTGGAGATCTATAGTAAACTCCCACAATGAGGTCTCTGTTATTCTTCTCTCCCTTAATTTTGACCCAAATGCTCTCACTTTGGCTTTGAGGTTCTAAATCTTGGATCTCTTCACAGGTATACACATCCCTGACATATAACGCCACTCCTCCTCCTTTCTTGTCTGGTCTGTTTCTCCAAAATAGATTGTATCCCCCCATTATTACATTCCAATCGTGGGACTTATCCCACCAGGTTTCAGTGATGCCTATTATGTCATATTTAGTTTGCTGTACCAAGAGCTCAAGCTCATCTTGTTTATTTCCCATGCTTTGCACATTAGTGTACAGACATTGAAGTCCATTAATCATTCCCCCATGTCTCTTATTTAAGGATTTTTTCCTCCCACCACTAGGTCTGCATGCTGTTTGCTCCATTTGGTCTATGACATTTGGATGATCATCTTCATCAATTGATAGACTCCTACCTTCAGGAGCACTGTCTCCCTCCCCCACATTAGTCAGTTTAAAGCCCTCCTGATGAGGTTTCTGAGATTTTTGGCAAAAACATTTCTCCCAACCGTTGTGAGGTGCAGCCCATCGCTTGCCAGAAGTCCATCTTCAAGAAACTGCAGTCCGTGATCTAAGAATCCAAACCGTTCCTGTTTACACCATTTGCGAAGCCAGCTGTTCACTTCCACTATTTCCCCCTCTCTCCCTGGGCCACGTCGTTCAACTGGGAGGACAGATGAGATGACAATTTGTGCATTTAATTGCTTCAATTTCCTGCCCAGAGCCTCGTAGTCTCTTTTGATCTTCTGGAGGCTATTGCTTGCAGTGTCATTGGTTCCCACATGAACCAAGAGGAAGGGGTATTTGTCAGTGGGTTTTATGATTCCTTGCAGTCGTTCAGTTACATCTTGGATCTTAGCCCCGGGGAGGCAGCACACTTCCTGAGACATCTTGTCAGGCCCACAGATCACTGCTTCTGTTCCCCTCAGTAGGGAATCCCCTATCACCACTACACGCCTCCTCTTAGGTTTGGTCGGGGTTCTTCCATGAGCTGTCCGTTCCAAGGTCGCCTGCACATTCCCTGAGGAGTGACTTTGCTGCTCGTCTTCATATACCTGATCGACTGAAATGAGGGAGAGATCCTCAAATGGAGTCTGCTCTTCGTCTTCCATGCTAGGGGAGAGGACCTCAAAGCGATTGTGTATTTCTAAACTATCAGAACGAACCCTGGGCCTCCTACTTCTTTGAGTCACGTTTCTCCATATATCTGGCTCCTGTGTTGATGAACTAGCCTCCTTCTCAGGGGAGTCCCCTGTCTCCTCCTTGGTGGAGACGGTGTGCTCTGTTGCTTCCAAGAAGAGCTCCAGCTCTCTAATTCTTTGGAGCGTAGCTACACGTTCCTCCAGTTGCTGGACTTTGTCTTTTAAGAGGGCAATCAACATGCAATTGCTGCAGGTAAAGCTGCCTACAACCTTTGGCAAGATGGCAAACATTGCGCAGGAACCGCAGGCGACTGCAGCTGTTCCCTCCCCCTCCATCATGAGAACGTCGTTGGGGTGGCTACAGCGGTCCTCCATCATAAAAAGCATGAAGACAGGACAAATAACTCCCCCCACACAAAAAAACAAAAAAAAACCCTAGGTCTCCCCCAACAAACGTTTGAGACTAGCGCCCCTAAACCTAAAAGATGGATCAAACTGCGCGCGCCGCTGCCCTGCTACCTCTGATAAGCTCCTCCCACAGCTAATCACCTTCCTCAACAGAAACCCTGCCCCCTCTGAAGATGGGAAGTATAGGAGCCAACTTCTAGGAAAATATTTGAGGGAGCCTTCCCTCCGCCAACGTTGATGGGCATTGCCAATTTGCCATTCAAATGGTGTGCATGCACCGCGTCAGAGTAGACAGGGTTATAACTTGCTCTGCTTACCTGCCCTCCCCCCCAATATTTCAAGTTGGCACCCCTGATGGGAAGTCAGAACAATTTCATAGAATCATAGAGTTGGAATAGACCACAAGGGCCATTGAGTCCAACCCCCTGCCAAGCAGGAAACACCATCAGAGCACTCCTGACATATGGTTGTCAAGCCTCTGCTTAAAGACCTCCAAAGTAGGAGACTCCACCACACTCCTTGGCAGCAAATTCCACTGTCGAACAGCTCTTACTGTCAGGAAGTTCTTCCTAATGCTTAGGTGGAATCTTCTTTCTTGTAGTTTGGATCCATTGCTCCGTGTCCGCTTCTCTGGAGCAGCAGAAAACAACCTTTCTCCCTCCTCTATGTGACATCCTTTTATATATTTGAACATGGCTATCATATCACCCCTTAACCTCCTCTTCTCCAGGCTAAACATGCCCAGCTCCCTTAGCCGTTCCTCATAAGGCATCGTTTCCAGGCCTTTGACCATTTTGGTTGCCCTCCTCTGGACACGTTCCAGTTTGTCAGTGTCCTTCTTGAACTGTGGTGCCCAGAACTGGACACAGTACTCGAGGTGAGGTCTGACCAGAGCAGAATACAGTGGCACTATGGCACTATTACTTCCCTTGATCTAGATGCTGTACTCCTATTGATGCAGCCCAGAATTGCATTCGCTTTTTTAGCTGCCGCGTCACACTGTTGGCTCATGTCAAGTTTGTGGTCAACCAAGACTCCTAGATCCTTTTCACATGTACTGTTCTCAAGCCAGGTGTCACCCATCTTGTATTTGTGCCTCTCATTTTTTTTTGCCCAAGTGCAATACTTTACATTTCTCCCTGTTAAAGTTCATCTTGTTTGTTTTGGCCCAGTTCTCCAATCTGTCAAGGTCGTTTTGAAGTGTGATCCTGTCCTCTGGGGTGTTAGCCACCCCTCCCAGTTTGGTGTCATCTGCAAATTTGATCAGGATGCCCTTGAGTCCATCATCCAAGTCGTTGATAAAGATGTTGAATAAGACCAGGCCCAAGACAGAACCCTGTGGCACCCCACTAGTCACTCTTCTCCAGGATGAAGAGGAACCATTGATGAGCACCCTTTGGGTTCAGTCAGTCAGCCAGTTACAAATCCACTGAGTGGTAGCATAATCAAGACCGCATTTTATCAGCTTCTTTACAAGAATATCATGGGGCACCTTGTCAAATGCCTTGCTGAAATCAAGGTAGGCTGAAATCAATTTGGCCCTGCCCATGTGACCTGCCAACCTAGCAGTTCGAACCACATCAAAGTGCAAGTAGATAAATAGGAACCGCTCCGGCGGGAAGGTAAACAGTGTTTCCGTGTGCTACTCTGGTTCGCCAGAAGCGGCTTAGTCATGCTGGCCACGTGACCCGGAAGCTGTACGCAGGCTCCCTCGGCCAATAAAGCGAGATGAGCACCGCAACCCCAGAGTCGGTCACGACTGGACCTAATGGTCAGGGGTCCTTTACCTTTATGTGACCTCCTTGGTCCTGCCTCCAGGCCTAGGGCATAGCTGTCAATCTTCCCTTTTTTTGCGGGAAATTTCATTATTCCAGCGCCTTTCCTGCTGCTTCCCACTGCTATCCTGGATTGTTACTAATAATAATAATAATAATAATAATAATAATAATTTTTATTTATACCCCGCCCTCCCCAGGCCGGGCTCAGGGCAGCTAACAAGCAATAATAAAAACAAGTTGAATGAATACAACATAAAAACAAGATTAAAATATAACGTTAAAATATTGAAACATTAAAATATTAAAATGCACCCTCATCATAGGAGGAGAAAGGAAAAAGAAAAAAGAAAGGGGGAGGGAATCAAATTGGCTCCAAGCCAAAGGCCAGGCGGAACAACTCTGTCTTACAGGCCCTGCGGAAAGAGATCAGATCCTGCAGGGTCCTGGTCTCATGAGGCAGAGCGTTCCACCAGGCCGGAGCCAGAGTTGAAAAGGCCCTGGCTCTGGTTGAAGCTAATCTAACTTCCTTAGGGCCCGGGACCACTAGGGTGTTGCTATTTATGGACCTCGAGGCTCTCCATGGGGCATACCGGGAGAGGTGTCCCGTAGGTACGAGGGTCCAAGGCCGTGAAGGGCTTTAAAGGTCAAAAGCAGCACCTTAAATCTGACCCTGTACTCCACTGGGAGCCAGTGCAGCTTGAAAAGCACTGGGTGAATATGCTCCCATGGCAGGGACCCCGTGAGGAGCCTCGCTGCAGCATTCTGCACCCGCTGGAGTTTCTGGGTCAGCTTCAAGGGCAGCCCCGCGTAGAGCGAATTACAGTAGTCAAGCCTGGAGGTTACCGTCGCATGGATCACTGTGGCCAGGGCAGGAAAGGTAAGGGACCATATTGTTAGATATCCCGTAGACTGTCCCCCGGACAGGTGAGGCTGCTGATCCCTTATTTTTAAATCAGAAAGTTGACAACTATGGTTCAGGAGCCACCAACTGCCACTGCACCTGAGTCTGCACATTTTCCCAAAGGTTGGTAAGGGGCTCCTGGAAAGTATTACTCTAAGACTTGCTTATGTTTAACTGAAACTAAAAGTTTATACCAAAAAGTAACTCTTCAAGCTGAATCAGAACATCAAACTTGCTCTGCTTGTCAATTCTAAATATTCATTTTAGTTCCTTTTTAAACACATTCAACCTGTTGCAAAAGCTACCCTATGCATGTTTACACATACATGCAGGACAGGAAGGTTGCAATCATTAACAAACAGGCTGCTTACTAGGGATTAAACTCCACTGAACTCCATTTACCTTATTTCCAGGTTAATATGTACACAAGATTGCTTTTACCCACTCTTCATTTTTCTTGCTGTCTTGATGACTTCTCCCAAACCCAGGTCACCTGCCCTCACTCCCTCTATACATCCTCCATGATACAACCTTTTTCGTCTCATATGTTTCACACTCCTAATGTATGCCATGCTTTCTAACCCAAAGCGGAGTGTAGAGAAAGCAGGGGATTAGCAGTCACAGAAAATGACCAAGGGAAAGCATGATGCATGGAGCCTGAGATGTAAGCAAGCACAATATGTGAGCATTTAGGACACATTTTCTTTTCCCAAAGCACAGGTGTTAATATAGTTGGTCAGGGTGCACTTGTAAATTATATATTGGAGCTGCAGCAGGGCTGTTGGCTCCGTGTGGGGTGTGGCAGCGCTAAATATGCATTGTAAAAAGAAGAGGTGGTAGTAAAAGAAGACAAGATGGCGCTAAAAGGAACCTGAAATGGCCTGCAGCTGATACTGGTACATTGTTCCCATGTATAATTGCTGCTTGGTGTGTCCTTTCAGACCTCCTCCATGCATATGCTAAGACAGGCATAGGCAAACTCTGGCCCTCCAGATGTTTGGGACTACAATTCCCATCATCCCTGACTACCAGTCCTGTTAGCTAGGGATGATGGGAATTGTAGTCCCAAACATCTGGAGGGCCAGAGTTTGCCTATGCCTGTGTTAAGAGCACAGAGAAGGGGGAGCAGCACCAGGCAGCTGGCCTTGTTCCAGACATTCAGGGCCCTGTGGTCTCACCTCCTGAGATTTATACTTAGAGCTGAAAGTCTGAAAATGGGCATCTACCTGCGTACAATGAATGTGCACAGCTATTCCTTGCATTAAGGAACTTTGCATGACCAGGGAACCCAACTGTGTGGAGCACCTGTTCAGTTCACACAGTGGCCGGCTGGAGAAAAATGCTGGAAACATATATCTTCCATAGATAAAATCAGAAGTCATTTTACAGTATGGCATTCAATACCATTACCTCAGCAGTTTCAGCTGGTGCACTTAGTCCCATCCTTATCTAGCTGTTTCTAGGATATAGTTAGCAAGAAAGGGTGGAAGAGATAAGGCTCTCTGCTCACACAGCTTCCTGCAAGGACACATTCTTACATGGTGCACGTTCACCTTTCTCGTGCTTAGCCGACATTTCTGATTCCCTTTTAGGGAGGACTACAATTCTCCTTCCTTAGTTTGTATACATGCAAACTCTTTTCACACCCCCGGCTCTACACAGGAAAGTCTGGGTGGGCCTGTCGGGGGTGGAGTTGGTGACAAAATTTGAAAAGGAAAAGTAAGGTTTTGATGTGCCTGAAATTAAAACTTTTAAGGGACTTAAATTTTAGCATCACAATTCACAAGATTATTTAAAATGAATTGTGTGCTAAAACACTTTCATTTGTATTTGAGAAAGATAATCAAATGTTGTATTACTTATTCTTGCAATTTAAAATAAATTTAGCAGTTTCAAGTTTTGTGCTTTTCATTTTTTTCTTCATCTGTTTTTGAAAACTGAAATTAAAAAATATTTTTAATTAAATATTTTCTTGGGTTACAAAAGTACATGCATTGTCTCCTTTTTCAGGTGGTAGAGTCTTTTCTACAGATCAGTTACATTTGAGACAGTGAGACACTGATGTTGCATACAGTATAAGGCTGGGGGAGAAGAGAGGTGAGGAGAGGGTGGTCAACTTATATTCTTTTACTTAGTGTACGTGTGAGGTTTTCGTGTCAGTGTCACTTGGGTGGTTTCTCTTTCTATTTGTTTATTATATTTCCTTGGTAGTGAGAGAGGTTAGGGGGGGGCAGGTTGGTTGTCTTCAGTTGACACGGGGACAAATAAAAGAGAATTCCTTCATTACATACATATGTTGGTTTCTGTTTCCCTCACTGAGTAGCAAAATGCTTGTCACAAGACAATTGTTTACATTCCACAGTCAGAGTTACTGTTGGGTTCCCACGGGAATAGGAGACTGGATGTGACGTACACTGGTTTCCTGTTTTTCACTGTTCTCTCGGTTCCCTTTGTGTCGAGAGGGAGTTGCTTCTCTGCTCTTACAGAGGCAGGATGCATGTTTGTATGCTCTCAGCATAGCTTGTAAATAAAATTAACATGTAATAATAATAATAATATTAATTTATTATTTATACCCCGCCCATCTGGCTGAGTTTCCCCAGCCACTCTGGGCGGCTCCCAATCAGTGTTAAAAACAGTACAGCGTTACATATTAAAAACTTCCCTGAACAGGGCTGCCTTAAGATGTCTTCTGAGTGTCAGGTAATTATTTATCTCTTTGACATCTGATGGGAGGGCGTTCCACAGGGCGGGCGCCACTACCGAGAAGGCCCTCTGTCTAGTTCCCTGTAGCCTCACTTCTCACAATGAGGGAACCGCCAGAAGGCCCTCGGCGCTGGATCTCAGTGTCCGGGCTGAACGATGGAGGTGGAGACGCTCCTTCAGGTATACAGGACCAAGGCCGTTTAGGGCTTTAAAGGTCAGCACCAACACTTTGAATCGTGCTCGGAAACGTACTGGGAGCCAATGCAGATCTCTCAGAACCGGTGTTATGTGGTCCCGGCGGCCACTCCCAGTCACCAGTCTAGCTGCCACATTCTGGATTAATTGCAGTTTCCGGGTCACCTTCAAAGGTAGCCCCATGTAGAGTGCATTGCAGTAGTCCAAGCGTGAGATAACTAGAGCATGCACCACTCTGGCGAGACAGTTCGCAGGCAGGTAGGGTCTTAGCCTGCGTACGAGGTGGAGCTGGTAGACAGCTGCCCTGGACACAGAGTTAACCTGCGCCTCCATGGATAGCTGTGAGTCCAAAATGACTCCCAGGCTGCGCACCTGGTCCTTCAGGGGCACAGTTACCCCATTCAAGACCAGGGAGTCCCCCACACCAACCCGCTCCCTGTCCCCCAAAAACAGTACTTCTTTCTTGTCAGGATTCAACCTCAATCTGTTAGCCGCCATCCATCCTCCAACCGCCTCCAGGCACTCACACAGGACCTTCACCGCCTTCACTGGTTCTGATTTAAAGGAGAGGTAAAGCTGGGTGTCATCTGCATACTGATGAACACCCAGCCCAAGCCCCCTGATAATCTCTCCCAGCGGCCTCATATAGATATTAAAAAGCATGGGGGAGAGGACAGAACCCTGAGAACAGAACAAGTGAGAGCCCAGGGGTCTGAACACTCATCCCCCCCACTTTCTGGACACGGCCCAGGAGGAAGGAGCGGAACCACTGTATGACAGTGCCCCCAGCTCCCAGCCCCTCTAGACGGTCCAGAAGGATGTTATGGTCGATGGTGTCAAAGGCCGCTGAGAGATCCAGCAGAACTAGGAAACAGCTCTCACCTTTGTCCCTAGCCCACCGGAGATCATCAACCAGCGCGACCAAGGCAGTTTCAGTCCCATGGTGAGGCCTGAATCCCGATTGGAAGGGATCCAAATGGTCCGTTTCCTCCAGGCGTGCTTGGAGTTGTTCAGCAACCACCCGCTCAATCACCTTGCCCAAGAATGGCAGATTTGAGACTGGGCGATTGTTATGTACTGAGTTGAATAGGATCCAAACTGAAGCAGTCTGATTGGTCCTAGAACAATAGGATCCAAATTGCAGCAGGCTGATTAGTCCTAGAACAATAGGATTCAGAATGCAGCAGTCTGATTGGTCTTAGAACAATGCAGCAGTATGATTGGTTGGCAGGAACCACCCAATCCTGCTCCAGATAGAAGTGAATCCACAACCTGATTGGCTTACAGTAGAATTCCGGAATTAGCCAATCATATGCAGCCCATTGTGTAAATAATGTATATAAAGCAGATACTGTGAGGGGACTTTCATTCATTCCTCCTCACCACTATGAGCTGAATAAAGAGCATGAAATCACTTTGCGACTCTGAGTATATTTCAGCGATAGTTGGCCAAATTGGCCGGGTCTAAAGATGTTTTTTTAAGAAGCGGTTTAATGACCGCCTCTTTCAGCGGGTCTGGGAAGGCTCCCTCACAGAGGGAAGCATTCACCACCTCACGAAGCCCATCGCCCAGCCCTTCCCGGCTCGCTTTTATCAGCCAGGATGGGCAAGGATCAAGGAGACAGGTGGTTGGTTTCACTTGTCCAAGCAGCCTGTCCACATCCTCGGAGGTAACAGATTGGAACTGATCCCATGTAACAGGACCAGACAGAACTCTAACACTCTCCCGCCCTGGCCCTGCTCCCACGGTAGAGTCTACCTCCTTCTGAATCTGAGTGACTTTGTCTGCAAAAAAATTTGCAAAAGCATTGCAGGAGATCTTGGGGTCCCTACCAGGCCTCGGTGGTACAGGTGGTTCCGATAGATTGCGAACCACCTGAAAAAGTCTCCTGCTGCTGTTTTCTGCAGATGCAATGGAGGCGGCGAAGAAGGCCCTCTTCGCCGTCGCCATTGCCACTTGGTAGGCTCGACGTTGAGCTCTAGCCCGTGTCCAGTCTGATTCAGAATGAGTTTTCCGCCACCGGCGCTCTAGCCGTCTCAACGATTGTTTCATCACCCTCAGCTCCGGGGAAAACCACGGGGCTATCCGGGCTCCATGCAATCGGAGAGGGCGCTTCAGAGCCAGACAGTCAATAGCCCTGGTTAACTCCGCATTCCAACGTGCCACCAGGGAATCAGCTGAAAGGCCATCAACTTGGGATAAAGCATCCCCTACCACTCTCTGGAAGCCAATTGGATCCATTAAGTGGCGGTGGCGGACCATCCGAATCGGTCCCACCTCCCTGCAGAGGGGAAGGGTTGCGGAGAAGTCCAGTTGCACCAGGAAGTGATCTGACCATGGCACTTCTTTTGTTTCGCTTTTAGTTAGTGTCAGATCACCAACATCCATAGAGGTGAACACCAAGTCTAAGGCATGTCCACGGCTATGAGTTGGGCCAAACTTATTCAGGGACAGCCCCATGGAGGCCATGCTTTCCACGAAGTCCCAAGCGGCCCCTTGTAAGGTCGTGTCGGCATGGATGTTAAAATCCCCCAGGACAACCAAGCTAGGTGTCTCTGGGAGCATATCTGCCACGACCTGAAGCAGCTCGGGCAGGGAATCCTTGGTGCAGCGGGGAGGTCGGTACACCAGTAGGAATCCTGTACTGCCCCTATTGCCCAACTTCCAGAACATGCACTCAGAAAACTGGGTCTTCCCAATAGGACGCCTGGTGCAGACTAATGACTTCATAAAAATCACTGCAACCCCCCCTCCCCGCCCACATGACCTGGGTTGCTGTGCATAAGAGAAACCTGGTGGGCAAGCAGCGGCAAGGACAGGCCCATCTGCTTCATCCAACCAGGTCTCTGTCACACATGCCAGGTCAAATTCTCCATCCACAATCAGGTCGTGGATGGCAGTGGTTTTATTCATCATTGACCTGGCATTGCACAGCAACATTTACCTGCTTATCCTTCTGCTGTGTGAAAACGCTCTGCTTGGGCTCAAGATAAGACGAGCCTGTATCAGCTTCAGATGGGCCAAAGCTGGTCAAAATCTCACATTTTTGGTTCCAGGCCCAGAAAAACGGAATCGGACTGAAGAATGGCTGCTGGCAGAGGAACAGAGGATCGGAATGCCGACAGAGGGACGGATCGGGAGTTATCAGCTCTGTGCGTCAAGATGATTGATGAGAGGTATGTGCCCATTGCCCCGGGAAGCCTGCCAGTTCCTAATTAATGGCTATAAGGCTGGACTTTGAACTTTTCAAGCCGTTTGCAGCGGCAGAGGCTCAAAGGCTTGAGAGGCTTGAAAACCGAAAGTGCTTTTGGAAGCAGCTGTACTCAGACGCAGCTTGATTAATGACGCAGAAGGCTAATGCCAGAGTCATGGCGGCCCTTCAGGATGCTTGTGGGATTCCAAAGCTCGATAAGAAGAATTATGCGGAGTGGGCATTGTATGCAGAAGCTTTGCTACGAAAAGAGGGTCTGTTTGAAGTCATAACAGGTACCCCCCCCCAGCTCCAATGACGGATGAATGGGCAGCTAAGGATTCCAAAGCAAGGGGAACTCTTACATTGATAGTATCCCCAGAAGAGCTCTGTCTGTTGCGTGATAAGGCCTCAGCCAGAGAGATCTGGGACACTTTGAGAGATTCTCATTTGAGAACAGAGGCTGGTGCTTCTTTGTTCTACTATGCCAAGCTGCATGATATGGCACTTGATGATGTTGTGCAGGATGAAACTTGTTGCATTGCAGGTGCTAACAAGGTTTTGCATGCAGGATGTATTCATGATTTTCAAAGGAAATTTGGTCATTTACATTTTGAGGCAGTGTCTAAAATGCCTGCCTTGGTTGAAGGTATGACTATTAAACCCTGCAGGTACCACATGAAGTGCAAGGCATGCACAGCAAAGAAGCTGAAAATGGCTGCGAAAGGTAAGGTGTCTAGTAGACAAGCTACAGAACCATACCAGGTAGTGCATGCTGATTTGGTTGGTCCACTATCGCCCTCTTTGGGTGGAAACAGGTACTTCATGGTTCTCATTGATGCATTTTCCAGGTATATTTATGTGTACAATCTCGAGCAGAAATCAGAGGCTTTTCCAAGGTTCAAGGAATTCTGTGCTTGGTTGGAAAATGTGCATGGTAAGAAGATAAAGACCCTTTTCACTGATTGCAGGGGGGAATTCACTTCTCAGCAGTTTGAAGCTTTTCTGACTGAGAAAGGAATTCAGCACGATTTGTCTAGTCCTCATTCGCTATGGCAGAACGGACTTTGCGAGAGGGCAAGTTAAACATTGCTTCAAGGGTTGCTGCATGATGCCAATCTTCCAGAGAGTTATTGGGCGGAAACTTTGGCCTGTTTTGTTTACAGTTATAATCGCAGATTATCTTCAGCGATTGGTTGTACCCCCTATGAGAAGATGTTTGGCAAGAAACCATACATCAAACACATGAGTTATACCCATCTTTTAGATTTAGGGGAGCTAGTCTCAAACGTTTGTTGGGGGAGACCTAGGTTTTTTTTGTGGGGGGAGTTATTTGTCCTGTCTTCAAGCTTTTTATGATGGAGGACCTCTGTAGCCACCCCCAACGACACGATCTCAAGATGGAAGGGGAGGGAACAGCTGCAGTCGCCTGCGATTCCTGCGCAATGTTTGCCATCTTGCCAAAGGTTGCAGGCAGCTTTACCTGCAGCAATTGCATGTTGATTGCCCTTTTAAAAGACAAAGTCCAGCAACTGGAGGAACGTGTAGCTACGCTCCAAAGAATTAGAGAGCTGGAGCTCTTCTTGGAAGCAACAGAGCACACCGTCCCAACCAAGGAGGAGACAGGGGACTCCCCTGAGAAGGATGATAGTTCACCAACACAGGAGCCAGATATATGGAGAAACGTGACTCAAAGAAGTCGGAGGCCCAGGGTTCACTCTGATTGTTTAGAAATACACAATCGCTTTGAGGTCCTCTCCCCTAGCATGGAAGACGAAGAGCAGACTCCATTTGAGGATCTCTCCCTCATTACAGTCGATCAGGTATATGAAGACGAGCAGCAAAGTCAGTCCTCAGGGAATGTGCAGGCGACCTTGGAACGGACAGCTCACGGAGGAACCCCGACCAAACCCAAGAGGAGGCGTGTAGTGGTAATAGGGGATTCCCTACTGAGGGGAACAGAAGCAGTGATCTGTGGGCCTGACCAGATGTCTCGGGAAGTGTGCTGTCTCCCCGGGGCTAAGATCCAAGATGTAACTGAACGACTGCAAGGAATCATAAAACCCACTGACAAATACCCCTTCCTCTTGGTTCATGTGGGAACCAATGACACTGCAAGCAATAGCCTCCAGAAGATCAAAAGAGACTACGAGGCTCTCGGCAGGAAATTGAAGCAACTAAATGCACAAATTGTCATCTCGTCTGTCCTCCCAGTTGAACGACGTGGCCCAGGGAGAGAGGGGGAAATAGTGGAAGTGAACAGCTGGCTTCGCAAATGGTGTAAACAGGAACGGTTTGGATTCTTAGATCACGGACTGCAGTTTCTTGAAGATGGAATTCTAGCAAGTGATGGGCTGCACCTCACAACGGTTGGGAGAAATGTTTTTGCCAAAAATCTCAGAAACCTCATCAGGAGGGCTTTAAACTGACTAATGTGGGGGAGGGAGACAGTGCTCCTGAAGGTAGGAGTCTATCAATTAATGAAGATGATCATCCAAATGTCATAGACCACATGGAGCAAACAGCACGCGGACCTAGTGGTGGGAGGAAAAAATCCTTAAATAAGAGACACGGGGGAATGATTAATGGACTTCAATGTCTGTACACTAATGCGCAAAGCATGGGAAATAAACAAGATGAGCTTGAGCTCTTGGTACAGCAAACTAAATATGACATAATAGGCATCACTGAAACCTGGTGGGATAAGTCCCACGATTGGAATGTAATAATGGGGGGATACAATCTATTTCAGAGAAACAGACCAGACAAGAAAGGAGGAGGAGTGGTGTTATATGTCAGGGATGTATATACCTGTGAAGAGATCCAAGATTTAGAACCTCAAAGCCAAAGTGAGAGCATTTGGGTCAAAATTAAGGGAGAGAAGAATAACAGAGACCTCATTGTGGGAGTTTACTATAGATCCCCAAGCCAAACGGAGGACATAGATGATGCCTTCCTGGAACAGATGGCCAAGCATGCAAAAGGAAGGGAGATAGTAGTAATGGGGGACTTCAATTACCCGGATATTTGTTGGACGTCAAACTCAGCCAAGAGCATAAGGTCAAACAGATTCCTCACTGGCCTTGCAGACAACTTCATTGTCCAGAAAGTGGGAGAAGCAACAAGAGGAACAGCCATTTTAGATCTGGTCCTAACCAATGTTGATGACCTGGTTAGTGGGGTAGAAGTGGAAGGATCATTAGGCGCGAGTGATCATGCTCTTCTGAAGTTTACTATACAGCGGAAAGGAGCAGCCAAGCATACTAGGACTCAATTTCTTGACTTTATGAAAGCCGACTTCATAAAACTTAGGGAAGTGCTGGGTGAGATCCCATGGACAGTAATACTAAAAGGAAAAGGGAGTTCATGATGGCTGGGAGTTTGTTAAGAGGGAGATAGTAAAAGCACAACGTCAGGCAATACCAATGAGACGGAAACATGGAAGGTGCCTAAAGAAGCCAGGGTGGCTATCTAAAGAACTTTTAACTGAGTTAAGATTAAAAAAGGATGTGTACAAAAAATGGAAAAGGGGGGAAACCACCAAAGAGGAATTCAAACAAATAGCCAGCACGTGTAGACACAAAGTCAGAAAAGCTAAAGCACAGAATGAACTCAGGCTTGCTAGAGAGGTTAAAAGCAACAAAAAAGGCTTTTATGGGTATGTTCGTAGCAAAAGGAAGAACAAAGAACCAGTGGGGTCACTCAGAGGAGAAGATGGTGAAATGCAAACAGGGGACACAGAAAGGGCTGGACTCCTCAATTCCTTCTTTGCCTCAGTCTTCTCCGATAAAGAAAACAATGCCCGACCTGAAGAATTTGGAGCAAATGATTCAGCAAAGGAAACACAGCCCAGAATAACTAAGGAGATAGTACAAGAATATTTGGCTAGTTTAGATGTATTCAAGTCTCCAGGGCCAGATGAACTGAATCCAAGAGTATTAAAAGAACTGGCAGATGTGATCTCAGAACCACTGGCAGTCATCTTTGAGAATTCCTGGAGAACAGGCGAAGTCCCGGCAGACTGGAGGAGGGCAAATGTTGTCCCTATTTTCAAAAAGGGGAAAGAGAGGACCCAAATAATTACTGCCCAGTCAGTCTGACATCAATAGCAGGGAAGATTCTGGAGCAGATCATTAAGCAAACAGTCTGTGAGCACCTAGAAAGGAATGCTGTGATTACCAATAGTCAGCATGGATTTCTGAAAAATAAGTCGTGTCAGACTAACCTGATCTCGTTTTTTGACAGAATTACAAGCCTGGTAGATGAAGGGAACGCAGTGGATGTAGCCTACCTTGATTTCAGCAAGGCATTTGACAAGGTGCCCCATGATATTCTTGTAAAGAAGCTGGTAAAATGCGGTCTTGACTATGCTACCACTCAGTGGATTTGTAACTGGCTGACTGACCGAACCCAAAGGGTGCTCATCAATGGTTCCTCTTCATCCTGGAGAAGAGTGACTAGTGGGGTGCCACAGGGTTCTGTCTTGGGCCCGGTCTTATTCAACATCTTTATCAACGACTTGGATGATGGACTCAAGGGCATCCTGATCAAATTTGCAGATGACACCAAACTGGGAGGGGTGGCTAACACCCCAGAGGACAGGATCACACTTCAAAACGACCTTGACAGATTAGAGAACTGGGCCAAAACAAACAAGATGAATTTTAACAGGGAGAAATGTAAAGTATTGCACTTGGGCAAAAAAAATGAGAGGCACAAATACAAGATGGGTGACACTTGGCTTGAGAGCAGTACATGTGAAAAGGATCTAGGAGTCTTGGTTGACCACAAACTTGACATGAGCCAACAGTGTGACGCGGCAGCTAAAAAAGCGAATGCAATTCTGGGCTGCATCAATAGGAGTACAGCATCTAGATCAAGGGAAGTAATAGTGCCATAGTGCCACTGTATTCTGCTCTGGTCAGACCTCACCTCGAGTACTGTGTCCAGTTCTGGGCACCACAGTTCAAGAAGGACACTGACAAACTGGAACGTGTCCAGAGGAGGGCAACCAAAATGGTCAAAGGCCTGGAAACGATGCCTTATGAGGAACGGCTAAGGGAACTGGGCATGTTTAGCCTGGAGAAGAGGAGGTTAAGGGGTGATATGATAGCCATGTTCAAATATATAAAAGGATGTCACATAGAGGAGGGAGAAAGGTTGTTTTCTGCTGCTCCAGAGAAGCGGACACGGAGCAATGGATCCAAACTACAAGAAAGAAGATTCCACCTAAGCATTAGGAAGAACTTCCTGACAGTAAGAGCTGTTCGACAGTGGAATTTGCTGCCAAGGAGTGTGGTGGAGTCTCCTTCTTTGGAGGTCTTTAAGCAGAGGCTTGACAACCATATGTCAGGAGTGCTCTGATGGTGTTTCCTGCTTGGCAGGGGGTTGGACTCGATGGCCCTTGTGGTCTCTTCCAACTCTATGATTCTATGATTCTATGAGTATTTTTGGTTCTGACATGTGGGTTCACACACCACAAAGCTCCAAGTTAGGCAAGCGTGGATTGCATGGTATCTTTCTTGGGTATCAGAAAGGTTCTTACAGAATAATAATGATTGACTCTAAGACAATTAGGCTCACAAGAAGTGTTGAGTACAATGCCAAGTGGGGGGAGAATGTGGGAATTTTCCAATGCTATCCTGATGACAGTGATGAAACTGAGGATAGGCAACAGCAACAGCAGCAGCAACAGCCACAGCTGCCGCAACAACCCACACCCACTGATCAAGGTCCTGATTCTGAGTCTGAGACTGAATCAGATGATTCAGAGGATTTCAAGAGTGTGAAAGCCTCTATGAGACCCTCTGAAGGCTCTGATCAAGAATTGGAGGAACCCTTGTTCACAATAGGTCACTTTTCTCCTAAGAAGGAAGAGGAGAGTGCTGAAGACCTAAGGCTAATTCGCAGGTCTCAGAGAGCCACAAAAGGTAAACCTCCAAAGAGATTTGCTGATGAGTTTGCTAAGACAGCAGTAGCAGCTGTTAAAAGCTCCAAGAAGGTATTTGAACCTTCAAGCTTTCAAGAAATCCAGGATTTGGATTCAAAGGATGCTGAGCCATGGTTAAAAGACATGAAGGCTGAGCTTGATTCCTTAGAGAGAAATAAAACATGGGAACTAGTTCCAGTAGTTCCAGGTATGAAACTGCTAGGAAGCAAATGGGTCTTCAAAGCGAAGACAGATCAAAATGGCAAGATAGTCAGACACAAAGCCAGATTGGTAGCCAGAGGATTTTCACAGGTACCAGGTGAAGACTATCACGAGACCTACTCACCCACCGTGAGGTATGAGAGCATTAGGCTTATGCTCAAGCTTGCTGCAGAAGAGAATCTTCACGTTAGTCACCACGATGTGAATACAGCATTTTTGTACGGATCTCTAGGTGAATCTCTTTATATGCTTCCACCTGATGGCGTACAGGTAAAACAGGGATTTGTTTGTGCTCTGAAGAAGTCCCTTTATGGTCTCAAACAAAGTGCACGGTATTGGCACACTAAAGTCACTGAAGTATTGTTTTCTCTAGGTTTTCAGCAAGGGAAAGCTGATCCATGTGTATTTGTCAAAGAGGAGGGGCAAAAGAAGTTGTATTGCTTGTTTTATGTTGATGATATTTTGTTCTTTTGGAAAGATGTCACAATGTACAAGAACACTCTAGCTCTACTGAAAGAGCATTTTGACATGAAAGATCTTGGAGAGGTAACCAACTATCTATCTCTGGAAATAGAGAGAGATCAAGATGGTAACATTCTAGTACACTAGTCACGGAAAATTGCTGATGTGTTAAGCATAGAATCATAGATTCATAGACTTGGAATAGACCACAAGGGCCATCGAGTCCAACCCCCTGCCAAGCAGGAAACACCATCAGAGCACTCCTGACATATGGTTGTCAAGCCTCTGCTTAAAGACCTCCAAAAAAGGAGATTCCACCACACTCCTTGGCAGCAAATTCCACTGTCGAACAGCTCTTACTGTCAGGAAGTTCTTCCTAATGTTTAGGTGGAATCTTCTTTCTTGTAGTTTGGATCCATTGCTCCGTGTCTGCTTCTCTGGAGCAGCAGAAAACAACCTTTCTCCCTCCTCTATGTGACATCCTTTTATATATTTGAACATGGCTATCATATCACCCCTTAACCTCCTCTTCTCCAGGCTAAACATGCCCAGCTCCCTTAGCCGTTCCTCATAAGGCATCGTTTCCAGGCCTTTGACCATTTTGGTTGCCCTCCTCTGGACACGTTCCAGTTTGTCAGTGTCCTTCTTGAACTGTGGTGCCCAGAACTGGACACAGTGTACTCCAGGTGAGGTCTGACCAGAGCAGAATACAGTGGCACTATTACTTCCCTTGATCTAGATGCTATACTCCTATTGATGCAGCCCAGAATTGCATTGGCTTTTTTAGCTGCCGCGTCACACTGTTGGCTCATGTCAAGTTTGTGGTCAACCAAGACTCCTAGATCCTTTTCACATGTACTGCTCTCAAGCCAGGTGTCACCCATCTTGTATTTGTGCCTCTCATTTTTTTTGCCCAAGTGCAATACTTTACATTTCTCCCTGTTAAAATTCATCTTGTTTGTTTTTGCCCAGTTCTCTAATCTGTCAAGGTCATTTTGAAGTGTGATCCTGTCCTCTGGGGTGTTAGCCACCCCTCCCAGTTTGGTGTCATCTGCAAATTTGATAAGGATGCCCTTGAGTCCATCATCCAAGTCATTGATAAAGATGTTGAATAAGACCGGGCCCAAGATAGAACCCTGTGGCACCCCACTCTTCTCTTCTCCCTGTGGCACCTGCCCTGTGGCACCCCACTCTTCTCCAGGATGAAGAGGAACCATTGATGAGCACCCTTTGGGTTCGGTCAGTCAGCCAGTTACAAATCCACTGAGTGGTAGCATAGTCAAGACCGCATTTTACCAGCTTCTTTATAAGAATATCATGGGGCACCTTGTCAAATGCCTTACTGAAATCAAGGTAGGCTATATCCACTGAGTTCCCTTCATCTACCAGGCTTGTAATTCTGTCAAAAAACGAGATCAGGTTAGTCTGACATGACTTATTTTTCAGAAATCCATGCTGACTATTGGTGATCACAGCATTCCTTTCTAGGTGCTCACAGACTGTTTTCTTAATGATCTGATCCAGAATTTTCCCTGGTATTGATGTCAGACTGACTGGGCGGTAATTATTTGGGTCCTCTCTTTCCCCCTTTTTGAAAATAGGGACATTTGCCCTCCTCCAGTCTGCCGGGACTTCGCCTGTTCTCCAGGAATTCTCAAAGATGACTGCCAGTGGTTCTGAGAGCACATCTGCCAGTTCTTTTAATACTCTTGGATGCAGTTCATCTGGCCCTGGAGACTTGAATACATCTAAACTAGCCAAGTATTCTTGTACTATCTCCTTAGTTATTCTGGGCTGTGTTTCCTTTGCTGAATCATTTGCTCCAAATTCTTCAGGTTGGGCATTGTTTTCTTTATCGGAGAAGACTGAGGCAAAGAAGGCATTGAGGAGTTCAGCCCTTTCTGTGTCCCCTGTTTGCATTTCACCATCTTCTCCTCTGAGTGACCCCACTGTTTCTTTGTTCTTCCTTTTGCTACGAACATACCCATAAAAGCCTTTTTTGTTGCTTTTAACCTCTCTAGCAAGCCTGAGTTCATTCTGTGCTTTAGCCTTTCTGACTTTGTGTCTACACGTGCTGGCTATTTGTTTGAATTCCTCTTTGGTGGTTTCCCCCCCTTTCCAATTTTGTACACATCCTTTTTTAATCTTAACTCAGTTAAAAGTTCTTTAGATAGCCACCCTGGCTTCTTTAGGCACCTTCCATGTTTCCGTCTCATTGGTATTGCCTGACGTTGTGCTTTTACTATCTCCCTCTTAACAAACTCCCAGCCATCATGAACTCCCTTTCCTTTTAGTATTACTGTCCATGGGATCTCACCCAGCACTTCCCTAAGTTTTATGAAGTCAGCTTTCTTAAAGTCAAGAAATTGAGTCCTAGTATGCTTGGCTGCTCCTTTCCGCTGTATAGTAAACTTCAGAAGAGCATGATCACTCGCGCCTAATGATCCTTCCACTTCTACCCCACTAACCAGATCATCAACATTGGTTAGGACCAGATCTAAAATGGCTGTTCCTCTTGTTGCTTCTCCCACTTTCTGGACAATGAAGTTGTCTGCAAGGCCAGTGAGGAATCTGTTTGACCTTATGCTCTTGGCTGAGTTTGACATCCAACAAATATCCGGGTAATTGAAGTCCCCCATTACTACTATCTCCCTTCCTTTTGCATGCTTGGCCATCTGTTCCAGGAAGGCATCATCTATGTCCTCCGTTTGGCTTGGGGATCTATAGTAAACTCCCACAATGAGGTCTCTGTTATTATTCTCTCCCTTAATTTTGACCCAAATGCTCTCACTTTGGCTTTGAGGTTCTAAATCTTGGATCTCTTCACAGGTATACACATCCCTGACATATAACGCCACTCCTCCTCCTTTCTTGTCTGGTCTGTTTCTCTGAAATAGATTGTATCCCCCCATTATTACATTCCAATCGTGGGACTTATCCCACCAGGTTTCAGTGATGCCTATTATGTCATATTTAGTTTGCTGTACCAAGAGCTCAAGCTCATCTTGTTTATTTCCCATGCTTTGCGCATTAGTGTACAGACATTGAAGTCCATTAATCATTCCCCCGTGTCTCTTATTTAAGGATTTTTTCCTCCCACCACTAGGTCCGCGTGCTGTTTGCTCCATGTGGTCTATGACATTTGGATGATCATCTTCATTAATTGATAGACTCCTACCTTCAGGAGCACTGTCTCCCTCCCCCACATTAGTCAGTTTAAAGCCCTCCTGATGAGGTTTCTGAGATTTTTGGCAAAAACATTTCTCCCAACCGTTGTGAGGTGCAGCCCATCACTTGCTAGAATTCCATCTTCAAGAAACTGCAGTCCGTGATCTAAGAATCCAAACCGTTCCTGTTTACACCATTTGCGAAGCCAGCTGTTCACTTCCACTATGTCCCCCTCTCTCCCTGGGCCACGTCGTTCAACTGGGAGGACAGACGAGATGACAATTTGTGCATTTAGTTGCTTCAATTTCCTGCCGAGAGCCTCGTAGTCTCTTTTGATCTTCTGGAGGCTATTGCTTGCAGTGTCATTGGTTCCTACATGAACCAAGAGGAAGGGGTATTTGTCAGTGGGTTTTATGATTCCTTGCAGTCGTTCAGTTACATCTTGGATCTTAGCCCCGGGGAGACAGCACAATTCCCGAGACATCTTGTCAGGCCCACAGATCACTGCTTCTGTTCCCCTCAGTAGGGAATCCCCTATTACCACTACACGCCTCCTCTTAGGTTTGGTCGGGGTTCTTCCATGAGCTGTCCGTTCCAAGGTCGCCTGCACATTCCCTGAGGACTGACTTTGCTGCTCGTCTTCATATACCTGATCGACTGAAATGAGGGAGGGATCCTCAAATGGAGTCTGCTCTTCGTCTTCCATGCTAGGAGAGAGGATCTCAAAGCGATTGTGTATTTCTAAACTATCAGAACGAACCCTGGGCCTCCTACTTCTTTGAGTCACGTTTCTCCATATATCTGGCTCCTGTGTTGATGAACTAGCCTCCTTCTCAGGGGAGTCCCCTGTCTCCTCCTTGGTGGAGACGGTGTGCTCTGTTGCTTCCAAGAAGAGCTCCAGCTCTCTAATTCTTTGGAGCGTAGCTACACGTTCCTCCAGTTGCTGGACTTTGTCTTTTAAGAGGGCAATCAACATGCAATTGCTGCAGGTAAAGCTGCCTACAACCTTTGGCAAGATGGCAAACATTGCGCAGGAACCGCAGGCGACTGCAGCTGTTCCCTCCCCCTCCATCTTGAGAACGTGTCGTTGGGGGTGGCTACAGCGGTCCTCCATCATAAAAAGCGTGAAGACAGGACAAATAACTCCCCCCACAAGAAAAACCCTAGGTCTCCCCCAACAAACGTTTGAGACTAGCGCCCCTAAATCTAAAAGATGGATCAAACTGCGCGCGCCATTAGGCGCGCGCCGCTGCCCTGCTACCTCTGATAAGCTCCTCCCACAGCTAATCACCTTCCTCAACAGAAACCCTGCCCCCTCTGACCTTTGCACAGGGAGAACAGCTAATCAGCCACAAAGAAACACACACACACAAGAAAACCCTTTTTGCTCCTTCTTCAACTGCTGCCCTGCTACCTCTGATAAGCTCCTCCCACAGCTAATCACCTTCCTCAACAGAAACCCTGCCCCCTCTGACCTTTGCACAGGGAGAACAGCTAATCAGCCACAAAGAAACACACACATCATGTGAAAGGCTGGACTGGATGAATCCCAAGCCAGAATTAAGATTGCTGGAAGAAATATCAACAACCTCAGATATGCAGATGAGACAACTTTGATGGCAGAAAGTGAGGAGGAATTAAAGAACCTCTTAATGAGGGTGAAAGAGGAGAGCACAAAATATGGTCTGAAGCTCAACATCAAAAAAACGAAGATCATGGCCACTGGTCTCATCACCTCCTGGCAAATAGAAGGGGAAGAAGTGGAGGCAGTGAGAGATTTTACTTTCCTGGGCTCCATGATCACTGCAGATGGTGACAGCAGTCATGAAATTAAAAGACGCCAGCTTCTTGGGGAGAAAAGCAATGACAAACCTAGACAGCATCTTAAAAAGCAGAGACATTACCTTGCCAACAAAGGTCTGTATAGTTAAAGCCATGGTTTTCCCAGTAGTGATGTATGGAAGTGAGAGCTGGACCATAAAGAAGGCTGATCGCCGAAGAATTGATGCTTTTGAATTATGATGCTGGATGAGACTCTTGAGAGTTCCATGGACTGCAAGAAGATCAAACCTCGACATTCTTAAGGAAATCAGCCCTGAGTGGTCACTGGAAGGATGGATCCTGAAGCTGAGGCTCCAAGACTTTGGCCACCTCCTGCGAAGAGAAGACTCCCTGGAAAAGACCCTGATGCTGGGAAAGATGGAGGGCACAAGGAGAAGGGGACGATAGAGGATGAGATGGTTGGACAGTGTTCTCGAAGCTACCAACATGAGTTTGACCAAACTGCAGGAGGCAGTAGAAGACAGGAGTGCCTGGCGTGCTCTGGTCCATAGGGTCACGAAGAGTCAAACACAACTAAACAACAACAACAGTTACTTGAGCTCCACATGCTCTAGGGCAGGCTTCCTCACACTGGCCCTCCAGATGTTTTGGCCTACAACTCCCATGACCCCTAGCTAGTGATCAGGGATGATGGGAATTGTAGTCTCAAAACATCTGGAGGGCCAAGTTTGAGGAAGCCTGCTCTAGAGCAGTGTTTCCCAACCACTGTTCCGCGGCACACTAGTGTGCCGCGAGATGTTGCCTGGTGTGCCGCGAGATGTTGCCTGGAGGGAGGCGGGCGAGTCGGGCGGCAAGAGGCGGGGCGGCGGCGGCGAGGAGAGGCCGCCCAGCGCCGGGCTCTCGCCGTCTGCCTGCCTGGCTGCCTGCGAGCTCGGCGGGCAGCGCCTCCGTCCGCAGCGCCCGCCTCGCGGCTCTCATTCCCTGCCCCTGCCAAAGCTCACCCAGCCAAGCCGCGCTCTCCTTCCTGCCTCGCTTTGCTGCCTCCTCCCCCCCACCCCCAAAGCTTGGAGGTTCCCCGGCAAGGGGGAGGGAAAAAAATTGAAACTTACACTTTTGTGCGTCCCTCCCGGCGTGACGCTGCGCGCTGACATCACGGGGCTGTAATGGTGGTGTGCCTCGAGATTTTTTTCATCAAACAAGTGTGCCTTTGCCCAAAAAAGGTTGGGAAACACTGCTCTAGAGTATGTGGAAGGTGCTGCCTTTGGAGAAGGTCAAAAGGTGGGATACCATTTTGAATGAATGAATGAATGAATGAATGAATGAATGAGTCATAGAATTGTAGAGTTGAAAGGGACCTCATGCATCATCTAGTCCAACCCGCTGCAATGAAGGAATCAAGAATGATTTAAGCCTTAATAAAAGGCATCACTTGTCCAAGACGGATATAGAAAACCACTTTCCTTTGATTTCTAAGGCTACTTGAAATTGCAGTCCTAACCCCACCAGTAAGCCCCATTGAATTCAATAGGATTTACTTCTGAGTAGACCTTGTTTGGATTAGCCATCACCTTAATTGCTCATGGAGTGAACAAATAAAGGCAGCATTCTAATCCCCAAAAACATTATCATGAGATCCTCCCATGAAATCACCCTGCAACTGTTTAACTTGGCAGAAAATCACGGGTAGAGCATGCACTGATCATGAGTTAAATCGTCTTTTTGCTTCACTTTTCTGCTGATGAGAGAAAATCAATGGACTTCTACAGTTTAGCCAATGTCATTAGGATACTGAGCAACTACTTCTGTAATCGGTTTATCTGTATATGCTATGCTTTAACCCTATCACAAATCGATTATGGATGGGACTACTGCAGCAGCTGTAAAGAGGTAGCTTTTGGAACTGTGCCTTCTCCTTCTTCCCTGTTCTGTAAACCTGGCAACCTACATTCTCCTACAGGAGAATAATGTCACATGCCACCCCAATGTTTGAGTGGTGCATGATTCCAGGGATCAGTTTCCTCGGCATGACAATGGTGTCTTCAGAATATATGGTTTATTTACACATCCACACACCTTGAGCCTATGATGGAGGGTGTAATGTGTATGGGTTGGTCGTGCGTAAGTTGCCGCCTCTCCAGCCTTTGTTGCCTTGCTAAACCTTTCAGTCTGGGCAGCCCTTCACTTCGTGGCTGCCTCAGTCGCTAGCAGAATCCGTCAGTGGGCGTTTCTTAAACCTTTTCCAACATAAAAGTTGTTTGATGCCCAGTCTCCTCCTACTCTCTCTGCGCGGAAGTCTTCTGCGCAGTGTGGGCGTGGGTAGCGGAGGACCCGTGCTCTCCCCGCTGGTGTCCGGTGAAGAGTCCTGGAGCCCTCTCGCCAATTCCCCCATCAGCCCCTCTATATCCCTGGTGTTGCGCTGATTTGCTTCCCCATCTGCGGAGCTGCCTCTCTCCCTGCTGGGCCCTTCTCCAGCATCATTTGAGAGCCTTCCCTCCGCCTCTAGCTCCGATGTCAGTTCCCTGACAGAGGGTCTCACAGCAGTAACACCCTAAGAAGGTATTGCTTCTCTGACAGCCACAGCCTTGGAATCAAGCAGAAATAATTAAATATCAATATCATATTTATATTGCACTCAGTAATCCTGTAATTAATCCTTACAGCAATCTATAAGAGAGGCCACTTGATTGAGCCTCCTGTTCTTAATATTGAGCACACTTACTTGTCAATCTCAGGAAAGTTTGTGATCCAGAAAAGGAACATTAACCATATAGCCAGTACCGCTAATAGTAATTTGGTATTTTAACTGATGAGTGCAATATAGGACCCCACTGGAGTAAGGTCTTTGCCCAGTTACGTAAAACTATAATTTTGTTTTCTCCAAATATTGAGGATTGAATAGTTCCCCCATTATAAAATAGCATGGTAAGCCATGGAGTTCATTCTTTATGAAATGCCTTGTAAAACAAGTAGTTTGAGCCATCAAGCCCTGGAGCTTTAATGAGTTTTCATTTTTTGATGACCTCTACTTTCACCTCTTGAATTGGACTGTTAAGGTACTAGTGAGGTCAGCAGAGTGTGAAACTTCTGCTTGAGAGATATCTATGTTCTAGATGCAAACAGATTAAGTGAAAAGGTGTGAATTCATGTTGCTCTGTCTCACTTAAAGTGGAAATACTAGGAATTCAGAAACAGAAGGTCAAAACTTTTAAGAGGCAGCATAATAGGAATTTGATAGTGTGGGATAACCAGTCTCATATAACCAACATGCTTTAGTCTAATTCAGGGGTGTCAAACTCAAATTCATCAGGGGCCGCATCAGCAGTTTGGTCACCCTCAAAGGGCCGGTTGTATCTGTAGGACTATGTGTCCACTCTTTATTATCATAAATTATTGTCACTGCATTCAATTATTACTGTTTTTTGTAATAATATAAGTAATAACTAGCTCTGAAAGCAGAAACATAGTCAGAATAATGGCAAGTAGATATTCAAATGTACAATTATTGTACAATCTATTAAAAATGATTTTTGGTAACAGACAGTAATATTTTTTTTTTAAACATGCAAATATTGCCAAACACTGTTTATTACACATATGGCAAACACAAGGCATTAACTTTTTTTTAACTTTTCTGACTAGATGGCTGACATTGTTTTCCTGAGGTCAGTCCATCGATGTCTGGCGTTAGGTCTTGTGCTGGAGCAATCCGCAAAACAGCATGGAGGTTTGAGCACATGAAAAAGTACCTGGGAATGAGGTTGAGATGCTCTGGCAGATAGGAAAGTGGGCAAGACTGTCTTTTTCAAGCTGTGACTTCCCGTGGGCCTTGTGTTTGACACCCGTGCTCTAGTGCGAAGAAGGCACCTGGGAACGCAACTGCACTTCCAGAACCTCAAGTGTAGAGGGGAGTGACACAGAATACGCACTCACACCACCTTAGGCCAGGTCATAATCCCCAGTTCCGCCAGCTTTTTTATAGTCAGCTGGCAGGGTGCTTCAATCTTCACAGGGTCCCTAGCCTTCATTTTAAAGAGCAGCCTCCAGGATGCACCACCAAGACAGATCCCACCTGAAAGTACTAAAAGCATGCACTTCTGTTGGGATAAAGATATGGGTGTCACACGCCTGTAAAAATACTATTGCAGCAGCTACTGTAGGGTCATGGGGAGTAAGCGCTGCTATTCCTCTGTTGATGGCAGTGAGTTTCCTGCCTGTGGTGAGGATTTCAGCATTCAGTCAAGGGTTCCTAGTCCAGGCATGCTCCCTCTGGTCTACGTTCCCATGGGAGGTCCACCGATCCACTAACCTAAGGCAGGAGACTGAGAAGAGATATGATAGCCATCTTCAAATGTCTAAAGGGCATTTCGCATGGGAAATGGAGCAAGCTTGTATTCTTCCATTAGGGAAGGTAGGGCTCGAACCTGTGGATTCCCGTTACAATAAAGATTTTGACTAAACATTGGAAAGAACTTTCTGATGGTAAGGGCTGTTCAACAGGGGAATGGTCTCCCTTGGGAGGTTGCGGTCTCTCGTTCTTGGAGGTTTTTAAGCAGAGGTTGGATGGCTATCTGCCATGGATGCTTCAGTTGTGATTCCTGCTTGCAGGGGTTGTACAGTACTGGATAACCCTGGGGATCCCACTATGATTATATTAGGATCCCTTTTATAAAACAGAGAACTTTAATGGCACGGCCATTATTTATTTCGGCTTCTCCCAAGAGGGCCACGAAGGATCAGAAAAGCTGAAGAAGAGACCCTTCCTCAGGGGAGGCAGGAGACTACCGGACCCGCCGAGGAGGGGAATCCGACCGCCTTTCCCTCCAGAGGCTCCGCTTCGCCTTTTGCCCCGGCCAAGTCGCGCCGAGGGCGCCTTGAGGGCTCTGCGTGGCTTCAGGTGGAGCCCCAGGAGCAGCTTCCCAACCTGAAGGGCAGGCTGCGCGCGGGACCCCGCCACTCTCGGGGCACGATCCAGACCCGGCTGCCTTCCGCGGCCAGCAGAGGTAGGCCGCCGGCTTCTAACCCAGCGGAACTCGGGCATCCCGGGCGCCACGCCGCGCTTCCCACTCCTCCCGCCCCGCCCCGGGCGAGGCTGTCCGGCCAAGCTCCCCGCCCCCTTCTCCCGGGCACCCCCCTCCTTTGTTCCCCGGGGCCCCGCCTCCCCCTCTCCCCCAGCTCGCCTATTGGCTCGCGCAGCCGCCACTCAGGTGGGGTCCCGCTTTGGCCCCGCTCCCCGGCCGACGAGAGAGAGCGGGAGCGCGCAGGGCTGGGCTGGGCGGCCGGGCATCTCCTTCCCTGCGCTGCTTCGGCCGCGTCTGCAGCCGCCGCAGGACCAGGCGGGAGGCCAGTCCTGCCCAGACGCTGCCAGCCGCTCAGAAGGAGCCGTCGCTCCGCCGGGCAGCGCCTGCCCGTGCGCCCCTCGCTCCCTGCGCCGAGGATGGCGGGGGCACCGGGTGCAAGGCGGTGCTGAGGCTGCTGGGCAAGCGGCAGATGCTGATGCACTTTGGGGAATTCCTGTCACAGGGAGCAAGGCAGGAGCGGAGGGTGATGGGGCACGTTCCCCGGGGGAGCGGGGCCGCGGCTGCCTGGCCAGTTTCGTCCCATGATCCTGGAAAGGCTACACGGGCCACATGACGAGGTCTGGCGGGCCAGATTCGGCCCGCGGGCCTTGTGTTTGACACCCGTGGTCTAATTAATGCAGGAAGGGGTTAATACCATACAGTAAGTTGTCTTGCCAGACTTAACTGGGTCAACTTCCCTTCACTTTGGGAGGAAGTACCGTAAGTAACCAGGCCATTGTTCTCTCCCAGTCTACCTGTGAAACCCAAGGTGTGAGGAGATCTGAGCTGGTTGCTCAGTCCGCCACTTTTTGGCCACTCTTGAATTCCTTATACCAATAATTTAGGAATTTTCACCACTTTGGAACTAAGCCAAGTTTTACTGCAGGTGCAACCTTTCTGACTGATGTATATTTCAATGCTTTCCATTGCTGTGTGTTTTGTTATTTTAAATCTCTGCTGTGGTTTTCTCACCAAAGAATACTTGCCCGGATTATACTGACAGTTGAAGAAGAAGAAGAAGAAGAGGAGGAGGAGGAGTTTGGATTTGATTTCCCGTTTTATCACTACCCAAAGGAGTCTCAAAGCAGCTAACATTCTCCTTTCCCTTCCTCCCCCACAACAAACACTCTGTGAGGCGAGTGGGGCTGAGAGACTTCAGAGAAGCGTGACTGGCCCAAGGTCACCCAGCAGCTGCAAGTGGGGGAGCAGAGACACAAACCCAGTTCACCAGATTACAAATCCACCGCTCTTAACCACTACACCACACTGGCTCCAGGGTCCAGCTTCAAAACTTTTAACAGTTGACCAAAGATCCAGTGAGTCTTAAGCCTGCCTAGAAAACCCACCCTCCAGGATGTGGTGGTTCATTGTTGAGAAGGGTGCCATCTTCCAGAGCAGGCCTTCCCAACTCTTGTCTCAAATTAAAGCCCTGTGCAGCTACTTGATAGTGGGAATACAGGGCTGAGAGACAAGCCTACTTAAGAGTCTCTGGCATGGATAGCTTCCACCTGTTGATTGGACTATCTGAAGCCATGCAAAAGCCCTTTCTGATAAAATATCCAAAGACCCAGTTGCACGCTCAGTTATAACCCTGCATTATTGCACCATGAAATCCTTCACAAGTATTCTTGGCCCAACCATACTCAGATGCTTACGCCCTGCAGGGATTTACTTTGTTTTAGCCACTAGATGGTGCCAGGAACCAGAGATTGGAATAGCAGCAACAATAAAAGCATTTCATCAAAACTTTACAATGAACATCCACAACAAAAATGCACAGTAGAACAAGCTGGCAAATATTTGCAGAGGTTCCTTAAAACTTTCTTACAACTTGATGACTTGATGTCAAAGAAAAAGAGCACTTTTCAAAATAGCTCTAAGAAGCCAAGTGGTTAGATCTTGCATACCTGAACTCCAACCAGTCATACCTGAGAACTAGAAAGGAACCAATGGAACACCAGTTTTTAAAAAGGAATCTATGGGCGTCCTAGAAATTAAAGGTTGGTTAGTTTGACACCTGTCCCCGGAAAACCAGTGGGAAGTCTTGTTAAGGATAAAATAATATAGAAGACTTACTGAAGAAGAGCCAGCATGGCTTCTTCTCACGAACCTATTGGAGCTTTTTGAGAGTGTCAACAAGCATATCAACAGAGGTGACATGGGTGACACAGTGTACTTGGTCTCTCAAGAAACATCCAACAAGGTACCTCACAAAAGCAAGCTTAGCCATCATAGAATGGGGTACCCTAAGGATTGTTATTGAGACCTGTGCTTTTTAACTTGATCATAAATTATCAAGAGTTAGGGATGAGGTAGTCAAGTTTGCTGATGACTCTAAAATGTTCTGAGTCATTAAAACAAGTAGAGATTGTTAAGAGCTCCAAAAGGACCTCTCAAAACTGAGTGAATGGGTGGGGAAATGGCAAATGCAATTCATTATTTAAAAAGTGTAGAAGGATGCATTTCGGCTCAAAAAACCCCCCAAACCCCAAACTCTTAATTTCACATTAATTATACATTTAGTGCTGACTTACCAGGAATGAAGCTCCAGGGTCCTAGTGGATAGCTTGTTGGAGGTGTCAACTCAGTGAGCGTCTGGCCGCTGTGAAAAGGGCAAATTCCATGCTAGGGATCATTAGGAAAGGATTGGACAATAAAACTGCTGATATTGGAATGCTGTTATACAAATCTATGGTTTGACCACATTTGGAATGCTGTGTACATTTCTGGTTGCTTCACCTCAATAAGGATATTGTAGAGTTGGAAAAGGTTCAGAAAAGGGGCACAAAAATGATAAAGGGGATGGCACAAAGGGAAGGCTGCAGTGTTTGAGATAATTTGATTTATAGAAAAGGGACTAAGAGGGGACATGATTCATAAAACTATGCATGCCGTGGGAAAAGTTGATAGAGAAATCTCCCTCTCCCTCACACATCACATAACTCATGGTTGTTATGGCAACCATGAAGTCCTGAGCCAACCCAGAGCCAGTCGCCTCCTTCTCGTCACCACCGAGGTCAGCTCCATCAGCTCAGGCAGGGGGGCTGCTGGGCAGCGAGGTGGGCAGTAAACCAGCAGAATCCTTAATCTGTCCCAATTGCCCAATGCCAGGAACACTGGTGAAGCTGCATGCTCTGCTACCGGGGGCAGAGAGCAGGTGGGGGCGTGGCTGGTGCCCCAGGGGGCGTGGTCCGCATCCCGAGGGCGTGGCACACCATCCCCAGAGGCGTGGCATGCATCCTGGGGGTGTGGCGTCCAGCGCAGGGGTGTGCGCGGTGCGTGTCCGGGGGGCGCGCTCTGCAATGGCACCCTGCTGGAATAGTAGTGCTAGGGGTGGTCTGTTCCCTCCGCACTCCCTTTCCTCCGCCAGTGGCCAGGAATGCACACTCTAGATTCCCCCCAACTAGACAGGGAGAATCCCTATAAACCACAGTCAACTCCCCCTCTCCAATTCTCAAGTCTGTCCTGATATGGTAGGCGGGGGGGGGGGTGTTACTTTGTGTGCCATCCAGTAGAGCTGGGGTCAGCAACCTAAGGCCCATGGGCCGGAAGCAGCCCGTGGAGGTCATTTGACCGGCCCATGAGCCGCCCATGAATTGAGGCACTTGCTTGCGCGCTGCGCTAAACTGGCACTTTGGAGGTCTTTAAGCAGAGGCTTGACAACCATATGTCAGGAGTGCTCTGATGGTGTTTCCTGCTTGGCAGGGGGTTGGACTCGATGGCCCTTGTGGTGTCTTCCAACTCTATGATTCTATGATTCTATGATTCTATGGCACAGCACAGCATGGGGACTGACTTCCACTGCACAGACGCGCACACACAATCCGGCTCATGGAGGGATTTCCGCGGGACCGATCTGGCCCAGGCAAAATAAACCTTGCTGACCCCTGCACTAGAGCTTTTCTGGTTAGTACCATGCGTTTTACACTTTGGCCCCAAGGAGGTGACAGAACTGATGGTAGCTCACTGTGACTTGTTTGCAAGGCATTTTGAGGATAAAATTGTTTGCTTCTGCCAGCACCTTGACTCTGCTGCTTTAGCAGATGAATCTCAGGGGCTGTTGTGAGCATTGTCTAGCCCTGTAGTGTTGGAAGAGTTTCAATTAGAATGGCCAAAGGACATGGGCAAGGTGCTTGGATCAATCAGGGTAGCCACAAGGACTTCCGGGGGCAGCGCCAGTGGCTAATGGCGGAGCTCCTCTGAGCGGAGGAACTAGCTCCGTGAAAACTGGGTCGCCCGCCACGGCGAAAGCAGGGACCTGTCAGAAATCTCAGGTGGAGGAAGCCTGGGAACATGGGGGTTCGGCAGGGCACCTGGAGCGCCCCCTACTCACGGGGAATCCTTTTTAAGGGCTCTGGAGCGAAGTGGGGTGAGAGGCGCGGTGCTGTGAACTGAATGCCACTTTCACGGAGTGAAGCCGCACAGCCATTGCCGGGGAGCGCTGACCTTTTTCCTGTGGACATCTGGATCTAAAGTAACTACCTGTGAGTAAAGTGAAGAAATTGGATTTTAAACAAGTTGAATTTGGCCATGAACGGGGGAGGCATAAAACAGGAAGTCCGCCTTCCTTTTTTTTGTAAATAGTGGGAAGCAAGGAGTTTTAAACTAAAGCCTGAAAGACTGCTTTTGACATCTAAATCTTCAGTATAAAAATAGTGACCCCCCCCTTAGTTGCAGGGGAAAAGGGGGGGATTTTTGGACATTATTTGCCTGCAGAAAAAGAGGGTAAAAGTTAACTTTTCACAGCTCGGAACCTGGGAACGGCAGCCATTAAAATCGCTGCATTGTGGAGCTCCGCATTGTCTGCGAATAGACTATTTGACTGTCAGTGAGTGAAACTTTGTTGCAATTATTTTCTCTTGGTTTAAAAGTTTCAACTATGTTTCTGAACTAAAGTTTGATATTAAATATACTGGCATAACTTGCTAGAGTAACTTTAAAGAGAAAAACAAAAAGAATAATAATAATAATAATAAAAAATTTTATTTATATCCCGCCCTCCCCAGCCAAAGCCGGGCTCAGGGCGGCTAACAACAATCAAATAATCAGTCAAATAATCACACAATCTAAAAATATTTCATTATAAAAATTAATTAAATCAAATTGATGGCAACCAATTAAGCAGAATTATGTGCAGGTTGCCAGAGGAGGGAGTCAGGCTGCGCCCTGACCAAAGGCCTGGCGGAACAACTCTGTCTTGCAGGCCCTGCGGAAAGATGTCAGGTCCCGCAGGGCCCTAGTCTCTTTTGACAGAGCATTCCACCAGTTTGGAGCTGCAGCCGAGAAGGCCCTGGCTCTAGTTGAGGCCAGCCTAACCTCTCTGAGGCCTGGGACCTTGAGGATGTTATTATTTGCAGACCGTAGGTTTCTCTGTGGGGCATACCAGGAGAGGCGGTCCCGTAGGTACGAGGGTCCTAGGCCGTATAGGGCTTTAAAGGTTAAAACCAGCACCTTAAACCTGATCCTGTACTCCACCGGGAGCCAGTGCAGCTGGTATAATACCGGATGAATGTGCTCTCGCAGCGAAGACCCCATAAGGAGTCTCGCCGCGGCATTCTGCACCCGCTGGAGTTTCTGGGTCAGTCTCAAGGGCAGCCCCACGTAGAGCGAGTTACAATAATCCAGTCTGGAGGTGACCGTCGCATGGATCACAGTGGCTAGGTCAGGACGAGAGAGATAAGGGGCCAACTGCTTAGCTTGGCGGAGATGAAAAAATGCCGCCTTTGTTATAGCTGTAATCTGCGACTCCATAGAGAGGGAGGTATCGAAGATTACACCCAAACTCTTAACGGCCGGTGCTGGCACTAATTGCACCCCCGCAAGAGATGGGAGTTGCCCCCTCGATCCCATATCGTCCCGCCCCAGCCAGAGGACCTCTGTCTTCGAAGGATTTAACTTCAACCGGCTCCCACGTAACCATCCAGCCACAGCTTCCAGACATCTGGTCAGTGTGTCTGGGGCCGAGTCAGGATGGCCATCCATCAACAGATAGAGTTGGGTGTCATCAGCATACTGATGGCAACCCAGCCCAAAACTCCGGACAAGCTGGGCGAGGGGGCGCATAAAGATGTTAAAAAGCATCGGGGAGAGAATTGCACCCTGAGGCACTCCACACACCAAGGAGTGGCGTGATGACAATTCCCCCCCAAGCGCCACCCTCTGTCCCCGACCAGAGAGAAACGAGCGCAGCCATTGAAGGACTGTGCCCTGGATCCCCACGTCGGCAAGGCGGTGGTCCAGGAGTTCGTGATCGACCATGTCAAAGGCTGCTGACAGATCTAGAAGAATCAGCAGCCCTGACCCGCCTCGATCCAGCTGCCTGCGGAGATCATCTGTTAGGGCGACCAGAGCCGTCTCGGTCCCATGACCAGCGCGGAAGCCGGACTGGAATGGGTCCAGAGCAGATGTTTCATCCAGAAACCTACCAAGCTGTTCAGCAACCGCTGAATATCCAAAAGGATATTTTGGACTAATATAAGATAAACAACAATTACTTCCCTCTAGAGGAGGTTTTTGAAACTGTCATAAGGAGTGGAATTTTCCAGTTTTAAAGATAAAACTCTGGGACTGTATCTGACCTTGAGAGCCTTGAGTGTTATGGCAGATGGGAAGGAAAAAATAGACTTATTACAGGAAAAGACAACTAGATCCGGCAGGACCTTTTGGAGAGCTTCTACATCTGGCCCACCTGCTCCCTCTGCAGCTGTGTCAATGTATACCAAATCAAAAGGAGGAATGCCCTTGGAAGAAGATTGGGCTCTTGTTTTAAGCAGAATTAACAATTCTTTGGAACAAATGAATAAAAAATTGGACCAAAATTCACAAAAAATGGACCAAAATACACAAAGTATAAAAAGCTTGGAACAAAAAGTTAATTCTAACACAGAAGCTATAGAGACACTAGTTAAGGAATCTAACTCAACTAGACAGACTGCAGAGGAAGCTAAGGAAAAGATTGTTGCTGTTGAAGCGAAAGTAGCACAATTGGAAATAGAGGTTCCAGATGTGTGGAAACAAGTACATGATCAGAAGCAGATGCTTTCTATGTTTGAGCTCAAGGAGAAACAGACAAATTTGAGAATTCGGGGAGTACCTGAACTAGAGAAAGACTCCTTGATAGACTTTCTTACAGAGGAATTTGCAATCCTACAAAAAGAGGAGTTTAAAATTGTGAGAGCCTTCGGATTGGGAAGAGGAGGGAAGAAGGAGAAGAACAGAATAAGAGACTGTTTGATTACACTCCGATCGAAGGAAGAAAGGGACAAAATTTTGAGTTGGCATTACGAGGAGGCCTTGACAATACACAAATTTAGAGTGGAGATATTTAAAGATATTCCCAAATATCTTTTAGATTTGAGATTTAACTTCAGAGATTTGGTTGAACTGCTGAGAAAGAACAGAATCAACTTTTGGTGGGAATTTCTTCAAGGCCTATCTTTTAGCTTTAAAGGAAGGAAAATAAAGATAAGATCAGTAGAGGATAAAACAAAGTTCCTGCACAACCACGAAGAAGATCTACAGAAGGGAATCGGAAAAGAGCCAACATCACCGGAAAGAGGGTCACCAGACAGAGGACTGGAGCAAAGAGTACGGAAGAGAGCATCACCAAAAAAAGATACTTTGGATACCTTGGACATTTCATCATTGTCTTTTGGATTGGACCCCCCCCCCCGATAAGGAGCTAACATTACTACCAACAGAAGAGGAACAAGATCTGGGGGCAGTTGGGGGAGCACCAAAGTAGCCACAGGATGGCGCTGCAGGTCCTGAGCTGGAATGTCCATGACCTTAACATTTCGGAGAAAAGGCGACAAGTGTTTCATTTATTGAAAAAAGAGCATAGAATCATAGAATCCTAGAGTTGGAAGAGACCACAAGGGCCATCGAGTCCAACACCCTGCCAAGCAGGAAACAACATCAGAGCACTCCTGACATATGGTTGTCAAGCCTCTGCTTAAAGACCTCCAAAGTAGGAGACTCCACCACACTCCTTGGCAGAAAATTCCACTGTCCAACAGCTCTTACTGTCAGGAAGTTCTTCCTAATGTTTAGGTGGAATCTTCTTTCTTGTAGTTTGGATCCATTGCTCCGTGTCCGCTTCTCTGGAGCAGCAGAAAACAACCTTTCTCCCTCCTCTATGTGACATCCTTTTATATATTTGAACATGGCTAAAACGAAGTAAAAGCGAAACGAAAGAAGTGCCATGGTCAGATCACTTCCTGGTGCAACTGGACTTCTCTGCGACCCATCCCCTCTGCAGGGAGGTGGGACCAATTCGGATGGTCCGCCCCCGCCACTTAATGGATCCAATTGGTTTCCAGAGAGTGGTGGGGGATGCTTTATCCCATGTTGATGGCCTTTCAGCTGATTCCCTGGTGGCCCGCTGGAATGCGGAGTTAACCAGGGCTATTGACTGTTTGGCTCCGAAGCACCCTCTCCGATTGCATGGAGCCCGGACAGCCCCGTGGTTTTCCATGGATCTGAGGGCAATGAAACAATCGTTGAGACGGCTAGAGCGCCGGTGGCGGATAACTCATTCAGAATCTGACCGGACACAGGTTAGAGCTCAACGTCGAGCCTACCAAGTGGCGATAGCGACGGCGAAGAAGAATTTCTTCACCGCCTCTATTGCATCTGCAGAAAACAGCAGCAGGAGACTTTTTCAGGTGGTTCACAATTTAGCAGAACCACCTGCAACATCGGGGCCCAGTACGGGCCACATGTTCTCCTGCAATGATTTTGCAAAGTTTTTTGCAGATAAAATCGCTCAGATTCAGGAAGAAGTAGACTCCACCGTGGGAGCAGGACCGGGGCGGGAGAGTGCTAGAGTTCTGTCTAGTCAAGTTGAGTGGGATCAATTCCAATCTGTTACCTCCGAGGATGTGGACAGGCTGCTTGGACGAGTGAAACCAACCACCTGTCTCCTGGATCCTTGCCCATCCTGGCTTATAAAAGCTAGCCGGGAAGGGCTGGGCGATGGGCTTCGTGGGGTGGTGAATGCTTCCCTCCGTGAGGGAGCCTTCCCAGACCCGCTGAAAGAGGCGGTTATCAAACCACTTCTTAAAAAAACATCTTTAGATGCGGCCACGATGGCCAACTATCGCCCAGTCTCAAATCTTCCATTCCTGGGCAAGGTGATTGAGCGAGCGGTTGCCGAACAACTCCAGGCACGCCTGGAAGAAGCGGACCATTTGGATCCCTTCCAGTCGGGATTCAGGCCTCATCATGGGACTGAAACTGCCTTGGTCGCACTGGTTGATGATCTCCGGCGGGCTAGGGACAAAGGTGAGAGCTGTTTCCTAGTTCTGCTGGATCTCTCAGCGGCCTTTGACACCATCGACCATAACATCCTTCTGGACCGTCTAGAGGGGCTGGGAGCTGGGGGCACTGTCATACAGTGGTTCCGCTCCTTCCTCCTGGGCCGTGTCCAGAAAGTGGTGGGGGGGGATGAGTGTTCAGACCCCTGGGCTCTCACTTGTGGGGTGCCTCAGGGTTCTGTCCTCTCCCCCATGCTTTTCAACATTTACATGCAGCCGCTGGGAGAGATCATCAGGAGGTTTGGGCTGGGTGTTCATCAGTATGCGGATGATACCCAGCTCTACCTCTCTTTTAAATCAGAACCAATGAAGGCGGTGAAGGTCCTGCGTGAGTGTCTGGAGGAGGTTGGAAGATGGATGGCGGCTAACAGATTGAGGTTGAATCCTGACAAGACAGATGTACTGTTTTTGGGGGCAGGAGGCGGGCAGGTGTGGAGGATTCCCTGGTCCTGAATGGGGTAACTGTGCCCCTGAAGGACCAGGTGCGCAGCCTGGGAGTCATTTTGGACTCACAGCTGTCCATGGAGGCACAGGTCAAATCTGTGTCCAGGGCAGCTGTTTACCAGCTCCATCTGGTACGTAGGCTGAGACCCTATCTGCCTGCGGACTGTCTCGCCAGAGTGGTGCATGCTCTGGTTATCTCCCGCTTGGACTACTGCAATGCGCTCTACGTGGGGCTACCTTTGAAGGTGACTCGGAAACTACAACTAATCCAGAATGCGGCAGCTAGACTGGTGACTGGGGGCGGCCGCCGGGACCATATAACACCAGTCTTGAAAGACCTACATTGGCTCCCAGTACGTTTCCGAGCACAATTCAAAGTGTTGGTGCTGACCTTTAAAGCCCTAAACGGCCTCGGTCCAGTATACCTGAAGGAGCGTCTCCACCTCCATCGTTCAGCCCGGACGCTGAGGTCCAGCGCCGAGGGCCTTCTGGCGGTTCCCTCATTGCGAGAAGCAAAGCTACAGGCAACCAGGCAGAGGGCCTTCTCGGTAGTGGCGCCCACCCTGTGGAACGCCTTTCCAGCAGATGTCAAAGCGATAACCAACTACCTGACATTCAGAGGACATCTTAAGGCAGCCCTGTTCAGGGAAGTTTTTAACGTGTGATATTTTACTCTATTTTCGGTTTTTATGGAAGCCGCCCAGAGTGGCTGGGGAGGCCCAGCCAGATGGGCGGGGTATAAATAATAAATTATTATTATTATTATTATTATTATTATCACCCCTTAACCTCCTCTTCTCCAGGCTAAACATGCCCAGCTCCCTTAGCCGTTCCTCATAAGGCATCGTTTCCAGGCCTTTGACCATTTTGGTTGCCCTCCTCTGGACACGTTCCAGTTTGTCAGTGTCCTTCTTGAACTGTGGTGCCCAGAACTGGACACAGTACTCCAGGTGAGGTCTGACCAGAGCAGAATACAGTGGCACTATTACTTCCCTTGATCTAGATGCTATACTCCTATTGATGCAGCCCAGAATTGCATTGGCTTTTTTAGCTGCCGCGTCACACTGTTGGCTCATGTCAAGTTTGTGGTCAACCAAGACTCCTAGATCCTTTTCACATGTACTGCTCTCAAGCCAGGTGTCACCCATCTTGTATTTGTGCCTATCATTTTTTTTGCCCAAGTGCAATACTTTACATTTCTCCCTGTTAAAATTCATCTTGTTTGTTTTTGCCCAGTTCTCTAATCTGTCAAGGTCGTTTTGAAGTATGATCCTGTCCTCTGGGGTGTTAGCCACCCCTCCCAGTTTGGTGTCATCTGCAAATTTGATCAGGATGCCCTTGAGTCCATCATCCAAGTCCTTGATAAAGATGTTGAATAAGACCGGGCCCAAGACAGAACCCTGTGGCACCCCACTAGTCACTCTTCTCCAGGATGAAGAGGAACCATTGATGAGCACCCTTTGGGTTCGGTCAGTCAGCCAGTTACAAATCCACTGAGTGGTAGCATAGTCAAGACCACATTTTACCAGCTTCTTTACAAGAATATCATGGGGCACCTTGTCAAATGCCTTGCTGAAATCAAGGTAGGCTACATCCACTGCGTTCCCTTCATCTACCAGGCTTGTAATTCTGTCAAAAAACGAGATCAGGTTAGTCTGACACGACTTATTTTTCAGAAATCCATGCTGACTATTGGTGATCACAGCATTCCTTTCTAGGTGCTCACAGACTGTTTGCTTAATGATCTGCTCCAGAATCTTCCCTGGTATTGATGTCAGACTGACTGGGCAGTAATTATTTGGGTCCTCTCTTTTCCCCTTTTTGAAAATAGGGACAACATTTGCCCTCCTCCAGTCTGCCGGGACTTCGCCTGTTCTCCAGGAATTCTCAAAGATGACTGCCAGTGGTTCTGAGATCACATCTGCCAGTTCTTTTAATACTCTTGGATGCAGTTCATCTGGCCCTGGAGACTTGAATACATCTAAACTAGCCAAGTATTCTTGTACTATCTCCTTAGTTATTCTGGGCTGTGTTTCCTCTGCTGAATCATTTGCTCCAAATTCTTCAGGTCGGGCATTGTTTTCTTTATCGGAGAAAACTGAGGCAAAGAAGGCATTGAGGAGTTCAGCCCTTTCTGTGTCCCCTGTTTGCATTTCACCATCTTCTCCTCTGAGTGACCCCACTGTTTCTTTGTTCTTCCTTTTGCTATGAACATACCCATAAAAGCCTTTTTTGTTGCTTTTAACCTCTCTAGCCAGCCTGAGTTCATTCTGTGCTTTAGCTTTTCTGACTTTGTGTCTACACGAGCTGGCTATTTGTTTGAATTCCTCTTTGGTGGTTTCCCCCCTTTTCCATTTTTTGTACACATCCTTTTTTAATCTTAACTCAGTTAAAAGTTCTTTAGATAGCCACCCTGGCTTCTTTAGGCACCTTCCATGTTTCCGTCTCATTGGTATTGCCTGACGTTGTGCTTTTACTATCTCCCTCTTAACAAACTCCCAGCCATCATGAACTCCCTTTCCTTTTAGTATTACTGTCCATGGGATCTCACTCAGCTCTTCCCTAAGTTTTATGAAGTCGGCTTTCTTAAAGTCAAGAAATTGAGTCCTAGTATGCTTGGCTGCTCCTTTCCGCTGTATAGTAAACTTCAGGAGAGCATGATCACTCGCGCCTAATGATCCTTCCACTTCTACCCCACTAACCAGGTCATCAACATTGGTTAGGACCAGATCTAAAATGGCTGTTCCTCTTGTTGCTTCTCCCACTTTCTGGACAATGAAGTTGTCTGCAAGGCCAGTGAGGAATCTGTTTGACCTTATGCTCTTGGCTGAGTTTGACATCCAACAAATATCCGGGTAATTGAAGTCCCCCATTACTACTATCTCCCTTCCTTTTGCATGCTTGGCCATCTGTTCCAGGAAGGCATCATCTATGTCCTCCGTTTGGCTTGGGGATCTATAGTAAACTCCCATAATGAGGTCTCTGTTATTCTTCTCTCCCTTAATTTTGACCCAAATGCTCTCACTTTGGCTTTGAGGTTCTAAATCTTGGATCACTTCACAGGTATACACATACCTGACATATAACGCCACTCCTCCTCCTTTCTTGTCTGGTCTGTTTCTCTGAAATAGATTGTATCCCCCCATTTTTACATTCCAATCGTGGGACTTATCCCACCAGGTTTCAGTGATGCCTATTATGTCATATTTAGTTTGCTGTACCAAGAGCTCAAGCTCATCTTGTTTATTTCCCATGCTTTGCGCATTAGTGTACAGACATTGAAGTCCATTAATCATTCCCCCGTGTCTCTTATTTAAGGATTTTTTCCTCCCACCACTAGGTCTGCGTGCTGTTTGCTCCATTTGGTCTATGACATTTGGATGATCATCTTCATCAATTGATAGACTCCTACCTTCAGGAGCACTGTCTCCCTCCCCCACATTAGTCAGTTTAAAGCCCTCCTGATGAGGTTTCTGAGATTTTTGGCAAAAACATTTCTCCCAACCATTGTGAGGAGCAGCCCATCGCTTGCCAGAAGTCCATCTTCAAGAAACTGTAGTCCGTGATCTAAGAATCGAAACCGTTCCTGTTTACACCATTTGCGAAGCCAGCTGTTCACTTCCACTATTTTTCCCTCTCTCCCTGCGCCACGTCGCTCAACTGGGAGGACAGATGAGATGACAATTTGTGCATTTAGTTGCTTCAATTTCCTGCCGAGAGCCTCGTAGTCTCTTTTGATCTTCTGGAGGCTATTGCTTGCAGTGTCATTGGTTCCCACATGAACCAAGAGGAAGGGGTATTTGTCAGTGGGTTTTATGATTCCTTGCAGTCGTTCAGTTACATCTTGGATCTTAGCCCCGGGGAGACAGCACACTTCCCGAGACATCTTGTCAGGCCCACAGATCACTGCTTCTGTTCCCCTCAGTAGGGAATCCCCTATCACCACTACACGCCTCCTCTTAGGTTTGGTCTGGGTTCTTCCGTGAGCTGTCCGTTCCAAGGTCGCCTGCACATTCCCTGAGGACTGACTTTGCTGCTCGTCTTCATATACCTGATTGACTGTAACGAGGGAGAGATCCTCAAATGGAGTCTGCTCTTCGTCTTCCATGCTAGGGGAGAGGACCTCAAAGCGATTGTGTATTTCTAAACAATCAGAGCGAACCCTGGGCCTCCTACTTCTTTGAGTCACGTTTCTCCATATATCTGGCACCTGTGTTGGTGAACTAGCCTCCTTCTCAGGGGAGTCCCCTGTCTCCTCCTTGGTGGAGACGGTGTGCTCTGTTGCTTCCAAGAAGAGCTCCAGCTCTCTAATTCTTTGGAGCGTAGCTACACGTTCCTCCAGTTGCTGGACTTTGTCTTTTAAGAGGGCAATCAACATGCAATTGCTGCAGGTAAAGCTGCCTGCAATCTTTGGCAAGATGGCAAACATTGCGCAGGAACCGCAGGCGACTGCAGCTGTTCCCTCCCCCTCCATCTTGAGAACGTGTCATTGGGGGTGGCTACAGCGGTCCTCCATCATAAAAAGCGTGAAGACAGGACAAATAACTCCCCCCCAAAAAAACCCTAGGCCTCCCCCAACAAACGTTTGAGACTAGCTCCCCTAAATCTAAAAGATGGATCAAACTGCCCTGCTAGCTCTGATAAGCTCCTCCCACAGCTAATCCCCTGCCTCAACAGAAACCCTGCCCCCTCTGACCTTTGCACAGGGAGAACAGCTAATCAGCCACAAAGAAACACACACACACAAGAAAACCTTTTTTGCTCCTTCTTCAACTGCTGCCCTGCTAGGTCTGACTTAATTTGCAACTGGACTTAATTTGTTTACAAGAAACGCATGTGACAAGGTTACACAGGAAATTATTAAGCAACAAGAAATTAGGCCAAGAATTTATTTCATCAGATAAAGTTAAAAAAAGAGGAGTGGTTCTCTATGCAAAGGAGAACCTATCACCTAAATTTATCTTCAAAGATGAACAAGGAAGACTGGTAGCAATTGAAATCCAATTACAAGGAGATAGGTTTTTGGTGATAGGCATCTATGCACCAAATGAAGGGAAATCGGAATTTTTTAAAAGTTACATGAAATCTTGATGGACTATATGGATTACAATATGATTTTGATGGGAGATATGAATGGTGTTGTATCTACGAATATGGATAAGGCGCAAAGACAAACAATCACCAAGGATGGAAGATTACCAAAAACATTTTTTGACATGACTGATAATTTGGACTTAATTGACATTTGGAGAATGAAGAATCCTCTGGGAAGAGAGGGAACTTTCTTCTCGGAGGCAAAAATGATATGGACAAGAATCAACCAAATCTGGGTAACTAGAGGACTGGCTCCAAAGATCAGCAAGGCTGAAATCTGCCCAAAGACTAGCTCTGACCATAATGCAGTGAAGATGGAAATGAAATTAATGCCAACTGGCTCCTTCAGATGGAGGATGAATGACTCTTTGTTTAGGAATGATGAATTTATTAAAAAGGCCCAAAAAACCTTGAAAGATTATTTTGAGATAAACATGAACACTACAGTGGAAAAAAGAGTAATCTGGGACGCAAGTAAAGCCGTAATGAGAGGTTTTTTGATACAACAGAATGCAATTAAGAAGAGAAGGCAAAATGAGAAAAAAGATAAAATTTTGGAAAAAATAAAGGAAGGAGAGAAGAAACTGAGAGCGAAACCAAAGTCCCAGGAAATATTAAAAGAAATAAAGCTTTACCAAGTACAATATATGAAATTGATGAATCAGGAAATAGAATGGAAGATTAAACAGATGAGACAAAAGACATTTGAATCGGCAAATAAGTGTGGGAAACTGCTGGCTTGGCAATTGAAAAAAAGACAAAAATTAAATACTATTACGAATCTGGAAGTGGAAGGAAAGAATATACAGAATCCAGTTGAAATTAGAAGGTGCTTCCAGAGGTATTTCAAACAATTATATACACAAGAAAAGCAGAATGAAATGGACATTGATAAATTCCTGGAAATAAATGGATTACAAAAAAATTCTCAAGAAAATAAATTAATGCTTGATTACAAAATAACGGATCAGGAAGTAGAAGGGGCCATTCAGAATATGCAATTAGGTAAATCTCCAGGACCGGATTGACTGACTTCTAGATCATAGAGTTGGAAGAGACCACAAGGGCCATCGAGTCCAACCCCCTGCCAAGCAGGAAACACCATCAGAGCACTCCTGACATATGGTTGTCAAGCCTCTGCTTAAAGACCTCCAAAGAAGGAGACTCCACCACACTCCTTGGCAGCAAATTCCACTGTCCAACAGCTCTTACTGTCAGGAAGTTCTTCCTAATGTTTAGGTGGAATCTTCTTTCTTGTAGTTTGGCTCCATTGCTCTGTGTCCGCTTCTCTGGAGCAGCAGAAAACAACCTTTCTCCCTCCTCTATGTAACATCCTTTTATATATTTGAACATGGCTATCATATCACCCCTTAACCTCCTCTTCTCCAGGCTAAATACTACAGAACTTTGAAAGAATGGTTAATACAACCATTAAAGGAAGTCTGTAATGAAATATTGGAAGGGAAAAGGGCATCTGAGTCGTGGAAAGAAGCATATATTACACTTATACCAAAATCAGAGTCCGAAAAGACGCAACTTAAAAACTACCGCCCCATATCACTGCTTAATGTGGATTATAAAATTTTTGCAGATATTTTGGCTAAAAGATTTAAAAAAGTGTTAGCAGAAGGAATTCATAAAGACCAAGCGGGCTTTCTCCCGGGCAGGCATTTGTCTGATAATACGAGGAACATAATTCATATTTTAGAAAAGCTACAACTAAAGATTAATACCAAAGCAGTTCTGATTTTTGTGGATGCGGAGAAAGCCTTTGACAATATTTCTTGGAGTTTTATGAAGAAGAATTTATCGGGGATGGGGGTTGGTAATTTTTTTGGAAATGGTATAGGTGCAATTTATTCAGAACAAAAGGCCAAATTAATTGTGAATAATGTAGTGACGGAAGAATTTAAGATTGAGAAAGGAACACGACAGGGTTGCCCAATCTCTCAATTGCTTTTTATTTCGGTCCTGGAGGTTCTGTTAAATATGATTAGAAGGGACCAATTGGTTAAAGGTATACAAGTGGGAGCTAAACAGTACAAACTGAAAGCATTTGCAGATGACTTAGTATTGACTTTACAGGAGCCAGAATCAAGTACGAAAAGAGTATTAGAATTGATTCAAGAATTTGGCCAGGTAGCAGGCTTTAAGCTGAATAAGATGAAAACTAAAGTTCTGGAGAAAAACCTGAATGTGATTGAGAGAGAGAAGTTTCAGAGGGAGACAGGTCTGACACTGGTTAAGAAAGTGAAATATTTAGGGGTCAATATGACTGCTAAGAATGTGAATTTATTTAAGGATAACTATGAAAAATGTTGGACTGAAGTGAAAAAAGACTTAGAAATATGGTCAAATTTGAAGCTATCGTTGCTAGGCCGAATTGCTGTGATAAAAATGAATGTATTGCTAAGAATGTTATTTCTGTTTCAATCACTGCAAATTTTGGACAAAATGGACTGTTTCAAGAAGTGGCAGAGAGATATTTCCAGATTTGTCTGGCAGGGCAAGAAGCCTCGTATAAAATTTAAAATTTTAACTGATGCTAAAGAAAGAGGTGGATTTGCCCTGCCAGACTTAAAACTTTATTATGAATCAGCCGCTTTTTGCTGGCTGAGAGAATGGATGCTTCTTGAAAATACGGATGTTTTGGATTTGGAAGGATTCAATAACGTATTTGGTTGGCATGCATATTTGTGGTATGATAAGGTCAAAGCACACAAAGCATTTAAAAACCATATTGTAAGAAAAGCACTGTTTAATGTCTGGATAAGATATAAGGATTTGTTAGAAAATAAAACCCCAAGATGGCTGTCACCTATGGAGGCAAAGGCCCAGAAAAAACTCAATATGGAGGCCAAATGGCCGAAGTATTGGGAAATTTTGGAACAAGAGGGTGACAGATTAAAATTACAGAGCTTTGAAAAATTAAAAAACAGAGTGAGAGATTGGCTTCATTATTATCAAATAATGGAGGCATACAATCAGGATAAAAAACTAGGTTTTCAGGTGGAAAAATCAAAGCTGGAAACAGAATTGTTAGATTCTAAAGTTAAGAATTTGTCAAGAATGCACAACTTGCTGTTGAAATGGAATACTCAGGATGAAATGGTGAAATGTGCTATGATTAAATGGGCACAGGATGTTGGACATAATATTATGATGGCTGACTGGGAACAGTTATGGACCACTGGCATGAAGTTTACGCCATGTAATGCCTTAAAAGAGAATTTAATGAAAATGATTTACAGGTGGTACATAACACCAGTCAAGCTTGCAAAAATTTATCATTTGCCCGATAATAAATGTTGGAAATGTAATGAAATTGAAGGTACATTCTTTCACCTTTGGTGGACATGCCCAAAGATTAAGGCATTCTGGGAGATGATCTATAATGAAATGAAAAAGGTATTTAAATATACCTTTTTAAAGAAACCAGAGGCCTTTCTCCTGGGCATGGTGGGCCAATTGGTGCCAAAGAAGGATAGAGTTTTTTTCATGTATGCCACAACAGCAGCAAGAATACTTATTGCTAAGCACTGGAAGACGCAAGACCTACCTACCAGGGAAGAATGGCAGATGAAGCTGATGGACTACATGGAATTGGCGGAAATGACTGGCAGAATCTGAGACCAGGGAGAAGAGTCGGTGGAAGAAGACTGGAAAAAATTTAAAGTTTATTTACAGAAATATTCTAAAATTAATGAATGTTAGAAGGATGCTGGAAAGAAGTTATATGACTTTAGTAGAAATACTATAAAGAATTAAGTATGAATAGATTGATATTGGGTAAAGATGTAAATTTAAGTCTAAAATTGCGTTAAGTTAAGTTATGAAACTAAATTTGTGAAAGAGGGAAAGGACTTGCTGGAACAATTAATTGAACTAGAATACAAAAAAGGAGGTGTGAGGAAGTCGAGGAAATAAGCAAATGAAAGATAAGGATATGAAAATATGGGGTTCCTTTGTATGTTTGTTCTCTTTTGGGTTGTTTTTTTTAATGCTTTTGTTTTCTTTTTTTATCTCTTTTGTATGGTTGATGTTTTGTATTACTGTATTTATTTTTGTTTTTGAGGCTTTGTAATTGTTTATTGTTTATATTTTTCTTTTGTCTTTTCCCCCCTTCTTTTTGCAATGTCTAAACTTTAATAAATAACTTATTAAAAAAAAAGCAATCAGGGTAGCCACTTGCACTCTGGACCCTTGTCCCTCTTGGCTGATAAGAACTAGCAGGAAGGGGACAGCTGGCCATGCCAGGGAGGTGGTTAATGGCTCTTTGCAAGAGGGGCTGGTCCCTGCCTGCTTGAAGGAGGCCGTGGTAACACCAATCCTCCAGAAACCCCCCTGCATTCCAAAAATCCTAAGTAATTACCGGCCAGCTGCCAATCTCCTCATCTTGGGCGAGGTTTATGTATGGGTATTTGTGGACTGGATCCGAGGCCTCTTGTAGGAAATTGATTTTCTAGATCCATTTCAATCAGGGTTTAGGCCCAACTTGGGCAAAGAAACTGCTTTGGTTCCTTGGTATGGTGACCTCTGTTGAGAAAGAGACAGGAGAAACGTGTTTTTGCTAATTCTCCTTGATCTCTCAGCAGCATTTGATACCAATGACCAGAGGTTTTCAAGCTTTTTGAGTCCACAGCTCCCTTGATCAGAGGTCGGCAACCTTAATTGGAGGATGAGCCGGTTGACGCGCCATCTGTTGGAGGGTGGGCCGGAGTGTGTGCGCACGCACGCTCTTCCGGGTAGGAGGAGCGCCCATGCATGTGCGCGCACACTATTTCCGGCGCTCCTCCGACCTTGAAGTGCGCCGGAAATAGCATGTGCACATGCGCACAAGTGCTTCTCTGTACCGCATGCTTGCGCACACGCTATTTCCAGCACACATCTGGGTCGGAGGAGCGCCCATGTGCATGCGCACAGGCACCATCAACCCAGAAGTCAGTCCCCGCACTGCGGCTGTAAGAGAGGGCAGCGGGGGGGCGGCATGGGTCACCATGGGCCAGTTAGACAAGCCTTGTGGACCGCTACCGACCCATGGCCCTTAGGTTGCCGACCTCTGCCCTTGACCCATGGGGCTCAGGAGCTGTTATGTCCCCCCTTGCCTGCAGAGCTGGCAGCCTCTCACCCTTTTTCAAAAACCCTCCCTTGGGGAGTATTCCCTCAGCCTCCTCTCCTCGGGAGTCCTCTGGGCAGCAGCTGCCACCACCCCTGGTCTCTGAGCTGCCCCCCTGCCCAAAAGAGAGGTGGCTCCTAACACTGCCCCACGGGGGCCTGGGACTTGCTGTCCATTCCCAACAGCAAGGACTGGCAGACTGGCTGGCTGGGCTCCCTCACCCCCTTGCTGGCGTACTCCAAGGCTGCCTCAGTTCCTGGCAACCAGCACCCCCGGCCAGCCCCAGAGGCACCATTCACCTACAGAGCTTATAGCCAGGGCTGCTGCCACAAACAGCTGTGCCAGCCTTTGGGGGGCAGAGACGCAAGAGAGCCTCAGAGGAGGGAGGGAAGGAAAGAGGGACAGAAGCCAGGGTTGCCCACTGTACCCCTGACCACCATTCAAGGCACCCCAGGGTGCCACGGCACACTGGTTGAAAACCACTACCATTGACCATGGTATCCTTCTGGAGTGGCAGAATGGGTGGTGCCACTTTGTGATGGTTCTGTCCTACTTGGATGGTCTCTTCCAGACAGGGAGGCTTGAAGAGTGCTCTTTGGCCTTGTGGAGTCTTCAGTGTGGAGATCCTTGGGATTTGATTCTATTCCCCATGCTATTTAACATATGCATGAAACTGCTGAGTGGGGTTATCTGGAGTTTTGTCACCAATATACTAATGACACACAGCCCCGCTTCTCCTATACATCTGCAGGTAAGGCAATGGAAGTGCTGGACCGCTGTCTTGCCTTCAGCTTGTGCAGAATTTGGTGACCAGATTGTTCACCAGGACAAGATGGTTTGAGCATATTACACCGAACATGGCCTGACCGGATTAGCCGCCTGTTAGTTTCCAGGCCCAATTTGAAGTGCTCAGGACCGCAATACTTCCAGGACCGCCTCTGTCCATCTGAATCAGCCCAGACCCTGCCAGCAGCATCCTTGGAAGCCCTTCTTGGTGTGCCTCCTCCAGGAGGTCTGGAGAGCCGCAACACAAGGATGGGCTGCCCATTGGTGGGATGCTGCTCTCCCCAGGGAGGCTCACCTGGCACCTTCCTTACTGTCTTTGGCACCAGGTGAAAACGCTCCCCTTTTCTGAAGCCTTGGCTCATGAAACAATTTATGGCCTTTTAAACGGTGTCTTTTGGCGCGGTGGAGCGGGGTGTGTTTTGTTTGTCATGTGTGTGTTGTTCCTTTTATACTGTAAACTGCCCTGTGATCTTCCCATGAAGGGCGGTATAGAAATTTAATAAACAATGGCGAACACACCCATCCAACAGCCCCCGGTGCAAGGCTACAGGTGTTTCCCTTCGGCTTCCGCCCGCGCCTCTTGGGGAGTCCCCAGCCGCCGCCCGCCCCGCCAGCATCCTTCCCCGCGGCGGCCCTGCGCGCTTGGGCGCCGCTGCTCTGACCCGCTTCTCCTTCCCTTCACGTGACTCCTTCCCTCACACGTGTCCCCGGCGCGCCCTGCTCGGCGTCGGAGAGGAAGCCGCCGGCGAGTGGCGGGCCCGGCGAGCAGGTGGAGGCGCCGGGCGGGCGGGGGGCTGCGATGCTCGGGGGGCAGCGGCGGGCGGGGGGCGGCGGCGGGGCCCCCGGGGGGCGGGCGGGCTAGCGGGGGCGGCGGGTCCGGGCCATGGGCTGCCTGCAGAGCGTGGCGTGCAAGGCGCGCGTGCGGCGGGAGCACATCGTGGTGTCGGACGTGTCGGCGTGCATCGAGCCGGGCGCCACGGCCCTGGAGGAGACCTCGCCCATAGTGCTGCGCTACCGGACGCCCTACTTCCGCGCCGCCGCGCGCGTCCTCATGCCGCCCATCCCGCGGCGCCACACCTGGGTGGTGGGCTGGATCCAGGCCTGCAACCACATGGAGTTCTACAACACCTACAGCGACCTGGGCATGTGAGTGGCGCCGGGAAGAGGGGGGGCTCACCGGGTCGCCATAGGAACCCTGCGCCCTCCCACAAAGATGGCTGCCCCCCCCCCCGCTCATGGACCCCAAAGGGAAAGGCCGCCGCGGCGGAAGACAGCTGGGCCGGCCGAGGCTGCCCCGGGAGCAAGAGCACCCCCTCGGCCTGGGGGCGGGGTGGGACGGCGCCCTTGGGAGCAGCACCGTCCTTAGCTGCTCTCTTGGGCAAAGGCTGCTCCTCCTTGCCTAGAGTTTTCTGGGGCCAAGCAGCCCAAATCGCAGCAAACCCAGGGAGGAAATTGCAGCTCTCAAGTAAAAGTGAAAATGGGAGAGGTTGGTGAGTTGCGGGTCTTCTGTCCTCTCCTGTAGCTTGGCCCTCAGCTACTTCTCTGTGGGTGTCTCTTCCCCTCCCCTTTCGATGCTCCAACACCTACAGCAACATGGTCCTTTGTGAGCAGTGCTAATTGAGCCCACCTGGGCAGGTGAGTGCACCTGTCCTCATGTCACCAGGCACCCTTCTCCTTGGACAGTGCACTGCTGTGCCAACCACTGCAAAGCTACATGTCCCCCTTTAAGTGTAGCATCAGGAAAGTGAATGTTCTGTCCTGGCAGTGAATGACCTCCTGGTGCTAGAAGACTCAACAGCACTTTGGAGCTCCTTTTCATGTGGTTGTCTTGGGCCTCATGATGATTTGGAATAACTTGATACTCTTGAGCTCTTATCCTTCCTAATCAGCAATCATAATGATATTTGATTTTTACATTGTACTGTACTTTTATTTCAGAAATCCTTACAGCGGTTCTGTAAGAGAAGTCAATGGATTGTCCCCATATGAGGAGCTGAGGGATAGTAGCAACATATGTATGACAGATTCTACAAAAGAAACCCTTTGCCAGCTTGTTAATTGTCACCCTCTCCTGCCCCCCCCCTTTCTGATAGTAAAGACTGTGGCAGCCCTGGCAAGGTTCTTTGGGGAAGCAGTTGCATTGTGGGAGTTCCCCAGTGACACTGCCACCAGATAAAAGGCATTGTGCTTGACATTTGTGGGGAACGTGGCCTCCATGCAAAAGGTAGAGTTGATCCTTAAATCGAATGAAGGCTATTTGTGATTTAAAGGTCAAGACTAGTATTTTGAAGTCTTCCCTGACATAGATTGCTGCTGATAGGCCCAAGGCTCCTTCCCAGTCATAAATTGCTCACCACATTTTGAAAGTTTCTGAACAGTTGTTCAAAGGCAGTTCAGCATAGAACATACAATCATGGGAAAAAGAAAGTACACCCTCTTTGAATTCTGTGGTTTTGCACTTAAGGGCATAATCATTGTTCTTTAGAAGGTCTTAAAATTGTAGAACCACCTTTAGCAGCAATAACTTGAACTAATTGTTTTCTGTAGGACTTAATCTGTCTCTCACATCATTGTGGAGGAATTTTGGCCCACTCTTCTGACTCGGCCATTGCAACCCCTTGATTCTGTTCTTTTTCAGCCATTCTGTTGTTGATTTGCTGGTGTACTTGGGATCATTGTCCTGTTGCATGACCCAATTTCATCCAAGCTTCAGCTGTTGGGCAGATGGCCTCACATTTGACTCTATAATACTTTAGTATATAGTTCATGGCGAACTCAATGACTGCAAGGTCCTGTGGCTGCAAAACAAGCCCAAATCATCATCCCTCCACCACCGTGCTTGACAGTTGGCATGAGTTGTTTGTGCTGATATGCTGTGTTTGGTTTTCACCAAACATGGTGCTGTGCACTACGGCCAAACATCTCCACTTTGGTCTCATCTGTCCAAAGAACATTGTTCCAGAACAATGTTTGCTTTTCAGTTTGCAGTAAGATCCTACCACAGTAGATATATTAATATTGGAGGTGCTGAAAGACTCTTTGTTATTTAAGTGAACAACGGAATGGGGTAGAAATTGAGGTATGCACATGTGTGAGAGTGAGAACCTGCATCTTAGAAGCTCTTGCGGGTGCTCCCTGTTGGGTTCTCATAGATCTACTGCATAGCCTTCTATGTTCCCCTAGTGTGAAGGTCAGATTTTAGAGCAGAAAACATCTGTGGCCCACCAGATGTTTCTGGAGCACAACTCCTATCATTGCTGGCAATTGACCTAATGAGAGTTGGATGGTGACAGCATTGGGATGGCCACAGGTTCCTTATCCCTATTTTAGAGAGTGACGTAGTATCTCAAAGAGCAGCACTACACTTTACCAGAAGAGTGATTAGCAGCAGTTCAATTAGAAGGGGACAGGTTAACGATGCTCTTGGTGTAGCACTAAAGTAATTGCTATCCCTGTTCTCTTTCTCTTGGGTTCCCTTTGTTCTCATACTGTGAAATGGGGTAGATAGATAAAAGTGGATCCAAACCTAAATCCATCCCTCCTACTGGAATCCCAAAGGTTGATGTATTAGCGTGCTTGAAAGTGTTGGGCAGAGTCAGCTTCCTGCTGCTTCAGTGGCATCATTGCAAAAGTTGCCAGTGAAGGGATGCTGTCTATGTGAGAAGGTTGTGTCACAATCAATACATACTAGCCAAAGCTATTTGCTTAGAAGGCTGTCTGCTGCTGAAGTGTTGTACATCATTTTACTTCAACTCTTTTGCCATTCAGAGTGGTAGTTTTTAATCTTTCCAGGCCTGGGAAATACATTTAAATCCAGCCTGAAGCATAGGACTCACTTTTAGTATTTTTTCTATACCTTTTATTGTATTTTTAGTTTTTCATTCCCCTTGCCCTCCTATTTCCCCCCTCTTCCCTCTTGCTCTTAAACATTCTTAGCAACTGTTAATATAGCTCTTAACCCATGTTTTTATTTTGTTTTTGCTTTGCCCCTCTAGGTCAAGCTGGGAACTTCCAGACTTGAGAGAAGGGCGTGTAAAAGCCATCAGTGACTCTGATGGAGTGAGCTACCCCTGGTATGGGAACACCACAGAAACAGTGACCTTGATTGGCCCCACCAATAAGGTCTCCAGGTTCTCCGTCAGTATGAATGACAATTTCTACCCCAGCGTAACGTGGGCTGTTCCTGTGAGTGACAGCAACGTGCCACTACTAACCAGGATCAAACGGGACCAAAGCTTTACGACGTGGCTAGTAGCCATGAATATGACCACCAAGGAAAAAATTATTTTGCAGACTATAAAGTGGAGGATGCGAGTGGACATTGAAGTTGATCCCATGCAACTCTTGGGCAAGCGAGCCCGGCTAGTGGGGAGGACTCAGCAGGAGCAGCCCAAAATTTTGAGCAGAATGGAACCCATCCCACCAAATGCACTAGTGAAACCCAATGCCAATGATGCCCAGGTCCTTATGTGGAGACCCAAAAGAGGACCGCCTTTGGTAGTGATACCACCCAAATAAAAAATACACTTGATGGTATCAATGAGGGCTTTTGCCACCACTGGCATGGATAACTGAGCCAAAGAAGACCTCTGTGTTCACCTGCCTTTTGCGATACAAATGCAAAGAGGGCTTCTTCAAGACAGCGTGAGATCGCAATGGCCAGTGCTAGGCCACAGTAGAGTAGCTGGACGTATGGACTTCGGAAGATTTAGGTTGTTTCACACTTTGAGTGTGTTCTCATGTGGAAAGAGGCTGAAACACAGAGATCCAGAGTTTGATTTCCAGTGCCTGTGGCCAATGCTGCTTCCCAGCCAACCAGATGTAGTCCTGGAGGCTGTTCTTGCCAGACATTCAGTGCAATGCCTGCTCTTTGGGTTAAGACAGGAAGGGATGGCATATTCCCACAACATGATACCTATGCATTTTTGATTGATAATCAATATTATCACCTGCTCATTAGAAGGAAGAAAATGTTTACAAAGGGGGGGACAAGAATGCCGTCTGTTAAGCTTCTTCACATTTGTAGAAAGTGCAGCTTTATCCCGAGGGAACTCTCCATGGTGCTGAACTAAAACACATTTTGAACTACCAATCATCTCACCCGCTCTCCCTCTTTCTGGGGCTCATGGATTCGGCCTCATCGGATTCAGACCTTTTGCATGTTTCTCAGTGTGTTTCAAGTAGTTGTAAGTGTAGGAGTTCTGCCATAGTTTTCTATGCTGTGGGTGAAATGCAAGGCAAATCAACTGGCTACACTTAAAAACAAAACAAAATGAAAAACCACACACCATCCCCAGTTCTGCTTTTTATCCAAGCACAGTTAATCTGTATTTCAGAAGATTGTCTGTGCACAGTATGTTTCTCCAGCACAGTGGGAAAGGGTTATATCTGGCACCCAGAAAAGCCCAGGCACAATATTGCTCAGTGTTTGGGGGGCGGGGGCGGGTTGGATTCTAACAATCTTGGTATGTTGTTTCTGCCATAGGAAGATTGAGATTGCCATTGAACAAGGAAAATGGGTAATGCTGGAAACACTACTTCTTTCCATATCCTCCCAATCAGTGACAGTTTTGCTCATGGTGGAGAAAAGACTGGGAGAAAGAACACCACCTGGAGCAAAAGCGTTATCTTGTTAATGGACAGTCAGAGCTGGACAGAAACTCACATGGTTAGATGCCACTGACTGACTGACTGACCTACTTATTTATTTATTTATTTATTTATTTATTTATTTATTTCCCACTTTCCTCCAAGGAACGGAGGATGGCATACATGGCTCCCTCATTTTGTCTTCACAACAGCTCTGTGAAGTAGCTTAGGCTGAGAGAGTATGACTTGTCCAAGATCATGAAATTACCTTCATGGCTGAGTGGGGTTGCCAAGTCCTTGTCCAACACTATTTGGAAATGCATGACATAGAGGGAAGGTTTTCTGAAAATTATTCCTTTCCCATATTTAATGTAGTTAAGGAAAGTATTATTAGATCATCCCATATTTGAGGAGGAATTTTTGATTTTATGTAGGATAAATGAAGATTGGAAGGTAATGGGAACTTCTCTTGAGCATTTGTCAGAACCACAGATTGGTAGCATCTTTGCTTATGATGGCGATGGTGTCCTAGCAGGAAAGGGAAGAGAACCTATGGAGTTTAGCTCCTGTGAAATCTCCAGAGATGTGCAGTCAGCTTACTTCTCTTTCTGCTCTGTTGCTGACTCTCAGCCAACACCCGTTCAGGAAAACTGGGAGGAGGAACACAGTGCCTCAGTGACTATAGCTCCAAGCTTTGGTTTTTGGTTCTCCAACTGTGGAAATGGAGCATTAAAAGGCTTTTGAGCAAAATTAGTGTAGAAAAGTTTGTAGAAGATCAAAACTACTGACATTAACTCCCAGAATAATGTGAACATACTACTTCAGATAGAAAATGTAGATGAGAGATGAACAGAAGTTGAAGATTTATGTTGTGAATTACTGTATAACAAACAACTGGTTGCAGAATCCATAATAGCACAGCACATGGGGCCTTTTTGTGGATTCCCACCATAATTCTGCAAGTAGTCAGCTACTGGCCTTAAGAATTTAAATTCTCAAGTGAACAGAGATTGGCACTCCTAAAGAGTGATACATTTTCCACTGAGTTCTTCATCTAGTCCCATCTCTTTTAGAGCTATGATTTCATTAGTCTCCAGGTTCCTCACTCAGCTCTTCAGCTGAAGTGCCCAGGGAGGTCTGATCAGAGCAGAATAGAGGGGTATTTGTCGTGATCTGGGCACTATATTTCTGTTGATGTAGCTTAGCTTTTTTAGCTGCCACTTCATCCTGCTGAATCATGTTTAGCTACTAAAACCCCTAGATCCTTTCTACATGTACTGCTGCCAAGCCAGGTATCACCTATCCTTTATTTGGGCACCTTAGTTAGCCTACCATAATGCAGAACTTCATATTCGTTTTTGTTGAAATTCATTTTGCTTGTTTGGTTTTGCTTGTTTTGGCCCAGATCCTGCCAAGATCACCTTGATTCCTGCATCTAAGTATTAGCAAGAACTCTCAGTTTAGTGTCATTTGGAAATGTGATGAGCAAACATTGGACAGCACTGGGTTTAGGGAAACCCTGAGGGTTTCTAGGTTGATGACCCATTGAAGAGCACTCTTTGGGAACAGTACCTAGCTTTCCATCAAAATATGAGAGAGCTTGTTAAAAATCGTTAAGATACTTTGTGCACATCTGCACCCCTGATCTAGCAAGCCATTAGCTGCAGCCCAAAAGGAGGAGATGAAATTAGCTTGACATGAACTCTTGCTGGCTCTTTGTAACCATTGTGCTTTTTAAAAGACAGACCAACTGTTAATAATCTGTTTAGAATTTTTCTAAGCATTGATGCCAAGTGAACTTGCCATCAATCACCCTTTGTGTCGCTATCTTCAGAAGGGGGGAATTTGCCCGCCATCAGTCACCTAGCATGCCACCTGTTCTCCAATAAGTCTCAAAAATTACAGGGACTCTGATACAGTTATACCTCGGGATGAATATGCTTCAGGTTAAGAATTTTCAGGTTGTGCTGCCACATGCGCGGATGCTCAAAATGACATCACGCCCATGCACAGAAGCAGCAAAACACGACCTGTGCAGTTGTGTGTTACGTTCACTTCAGGATGCAAATGGGGCTCCGGAACGGATCCCGTTCGCATCCAGAGGTACCACTGCATTATCTCTGCAATGCAGCTCATGTGACCCTGGAACCATTTAGGGCAGCTAGGTGTTGCTGTTTGCATCTTGAGTAATAATTCCCTTAATTATTTCATCTATCTTTTTATTTTGGGCAGAATTTCACTTTTGGGAGAAGACAGAGGTGACGTGGGAGTTGAGCAGTCCCATCTTCTCCCTGCCTCCCACTAACATTTCCATTCAACTGATCTATGGTTTTCTTGTTCTTCCACTTGCTCCAGACTGGCTCCTTGTTGTTGTTTTTAACCTTTCTCACAAGCCTAAGTTCATCCTGAGCTTTATCTCCCTGACACTTGCCCTACAACTTTGGCTATCATGTGTCCTCATCCGTGATAGTCTGCCCATGTTTTCATCTCTGATAAATAACATTGGGGGAATGTAACCAAAGTCTTCCTGCCCAGCCTGTGTGGATTCTCAAGACCTGTGCCTTTGCTTGGCCCTGGCTGGGAGCAACTGCTATTTCCATTACCTCAGCAAACCAGTGACTGTTTGAGGAGCCTAATGCTCTGAAAGACTAGGACAAACTCTTCCTGGAAATGTTCTGCACAAAGGATTATAATGGCCTCCCAAAAAGCTGAATGGAGAGTTTTATTATTTTCTGCTGTTTCTGAAAATTAAAATAGAACAGCTTATTGAAAGGTAGTGCAGTTTTAAATATATATTTTCTTATAAAATATCTCATTTAAAATTAATTATCCTAATTCTGGGGAAAAGAAAATAAACAACATTGCAGAAAAGGAAAGGAACAGTGAATGGAATACCCCGCCCCAATCACACCCTAAATGTTGGTACTTGAATATCTAACTTAAAGTAAGGGCAGCCATGATCAGGGGACTGGAGCAACTCTGCCATGAGGAAGGCTTACAACATTTGGGACTATTTACATGAAAGAAAGACATAAGGAAGGACATGATAGAGGGGTCAAAAATTATGTATGGTGTAGAGAAAGTGATGAGAAGTTGTTCTGTTTTGAACCATGGCCTCAGCAGTACAGAGGTTCCACAAAGGCTTCTGAGGTAGAAGAGGGCAACAGCATATCTTCAGGCAGGAGACATCCTGGCCCAACTAGGTCCTCTTGCAGAAATTCCTCTCCCACTTCAGCTCTGTGGCCTCATCCCCTGAAGGAGGGATCTGACCCCAGGGGGATGGCAAGTCTTTCTTCCTCTCTCACAACACTCCAATCCAAGACCCATCCAATTAAGCAGAAGAATGGGAGACTGGCACTTTTTCACCCAGCACAGAGTAAATTGCCGTGTTCGGTGGGCTTCGCACAGACATTGGACTGAAGACCAGTTGCTGGGCAGCATCAGTGGGAGGGGCTGTTGCCCTCATGTCTGCTCCTTGGCTTCCCATAGACCTGTGGCTGGGGGAACAACCTGCAGGGCTAGATTGGCCTTTGGTCTGATCCCTCAGATGAGCCTTTTTGGTGTATTGAAGAAACTCATTAGGAGAGAGGTGGGCATGCGCCCCAGTTCCCTTTTCTGGCTATCATGTGCTTAATGCTTGTTCTTTTACATGGTCCTGTCCTCCTGGTCAGAATGCTGCTTCTCAGCAGTTGTTTCTTTTTGAAGATGGACAACAATATTGTTTGTCCCTGGCAGCGTTAAAAGGCCTGTGTGAGAAACCAAAAACTGTCCCCACTGAAGATTTGCAGACAGTCAGTCCCCAGGCCAGAAATGCAAGCTAGCAAACATGCATTGGTGCAGTAGAATAGAGATCTGATTGACAACTAATACTGATGTCCTGTTACTTGGCTTTGGGATATAAAAGATGGAACCCACATCTGTGCAGTATAGTAAGTGGTGTTGTGTACATTAGACATGGCTATTCCAACAATCCCACTTGCCATGATAAGTGTTGTGCTACCTTTGGGCAGGAGGAATGGCCCGCCTCCAGGGTTTGAACCTGCAGGTGTAGGCAGAGATCTGCCTGCTAGTTGCTTGGCAGTCCCCACCACCTCCAAAGCTGTGAGGAAGGTTGGAGGTTGTTTGCCAGCTACATGGCAAATATACCCTGGAGAGCCGTGTCGGGGTGGAATTTGGTCTTTCAGATTTTAGTGGCACCTTGAGCAAGGGTTGACACCAACTTGCCCAGAGGGGGGAGGGCGGGTTGGGGCCTTCAAGTTTGGCTTAGCCAGCAAAACTGATAATTGGTATCTGTTTTCCTTGCAACTTGACTTTACTTCAAGCTACTTCACTGTTTGAGATACTGTAACTAAAAAGTGTTTGTGTGTGTATTTTAAGTGTGTTGCTCAAGTGAAGATCAATCAGGGGTGGTGATTTAAGAGGTCCCTCTTAGGCACATTGCAGGACCTCCCTGCTTCTTGGGTGAGCGAGAGCATGGAACTCAATAGATACAACTTAAGGTGCAGGGAATGTTCAGGGAGAATGAGCCCAAGATGTTCAAAGCAGGGACTAATATTGTAAGCACTTTAGTCTTTGTTTGAGTGTGATGCCCAGCTGTGAAGGAATGCAGGTGTGTAGCCCACTAGCTAATTTCAGGCCCAAGTCAAAACTGGCCCCCACTCCAGGCTGCTTTTTGTCAAGAACAAAAACATTTTTTTGAAACATTTGGCACAACTGGTTCAGATACTGGATTAGTGGGTCATCAGAAGGGTCTCTGGCAGTGCCTGGGTCAGCTGTTCTGACATACAATAGGTAGAAGATCCCAGGAAATGGGTATATTTAGAATGGGATGGAGTCCTAGGAAAGCAAGAAAAATGCAGAGAAGGTACCAGGCCAGTTCTCAGATTACATTGGGGGCAAGAGAAGGCCTGACCCCTTACCCTTTCATTGGCCCCCTTAGCTCCTGTTTCTAAAGGCTTCAGAAAGCATGATTGGGCTAAAATTGGGGTGACTCAAGGTGGCTTGTGGGTTTCATTAAGCCCCCCCTACTTTTTCTCATATAAAAAAAGACTAGCATCTTTAGAGGGAATGGAAAGCCAAAAGACTATGGCCAACAGTCAAAGAGGTGAAAATGACTGATACTACATATTGATTGAAAACAGCCAACCAGATCTTTATGGGGCTGATATCTGCCAATGTAAATATGCAAGCCTTTCTGTTAAACAGCACCCCTTCCAAATTCTCACCTGTGCATAGGACAATGCTATTTCTAAAAACTAATGCTCCCCTCATTTCATAACTGTTGAGCATTCTCTTGTGATTAAATTATTTTGCATTAAGGATGTACAAAATGGGCACATTTTGCATTCTCAATAGTTCCTAGCCCTTAATAGGTTTTGGAAGCACTGCTGTTGTTGTTTTAAGAAAGTGTTTTTGGTGTCTGCAATGAGGCTGGAAGAGAGCAAGGAGCTTAGCACTATAAAGTTGTCAATTTTTTCCTTAATGTTGAGGTTGTATTGGTTAGGAATTTATATAGACATAAAAATATAAGCATTAACTTGGATATAATGGCCTCATTTGCATGTATTTTTAAACAATAGCTAAATAAATGACAGTTTAAAGGTGAACACTCAGTGTGCTGGTGCACACTATTAGAGTTGTGGCCCCTTCACTCCTCCCCAACTGCTGCAACCTCAGTGACGATTTATAGACCAGGCTTCCTCAACCTTGGCCCTTCAATTCCCATCATCCCTGACCACTGGTCCTGCTAGCTAGGATCATAGGAGTTGTAGGCCAAAAACATCTGGAAGGCCGAGATTGAGGAAGCCTGACTTTTAGACCAATGAATTCATGGCTTTTCAGTTATATGATTCAGCCGCTATCCACTATCCACCTTAGAAGACAAAAACTATGGCTGAGAATGAGCTTTCTTTCTACTCTGCTAAGTTTTGTGCACATTATCCAGCAACAGCCATTGGCACAATAAAACATCCTGCCTGCACTGCTCCAACTTTCTTCCTAGGGGCTGGCAGCCTTGGCAGTCTTTGCTTTCCCCAGTTCTTCGGGCTATCTTAGAACATTTTACTGGATCCCGCTTGCAACTTGCTATAAATTGGATTCAGTGGGTTAAGTTGCAGGGAACTGTGTGGCAAATGCACCTTGGGTCAGTTAAGTGGACTTTCTGGACCCTACCAACCTGTAATCGTTGCCTCTACCAAATGTATGCAATCTTACCAGTTGGCCATGTCTGTTTTGAAATGGTTCCCCCATCTTCTTGAAGCAGCCTCCCCCAATGTGCTCCTGCTGTTTTAGACCAAACTCCATCATCTCCAGCAACATGCTTATAGTCCAAACTGCAGGCTGAGAGCACCAGGGTGCAGAAGGCTGTTTCGAAAGGATCCAACATCTCTCAGGGATAAAAATAGAGCCTGTTTGTAGAATGGGGACTCACAAACTTTCTCCAGCTCTGAAACTGGACATTAACCTTCTTCAGTGCCCAGCTGCCTTTTGTGCAAATGCATGTCACACCTGTGCCTTTGCACAAGGAGCTCCAGCCTCCAGGGTGGATGCATAGGAGTCACATCCCCAAGACATCTGTTGCAGCAGGCTGGGCGGTCTGCCTTCACCACTAGAGCCAGTAAACCCTTATGGACTTTTCAGATCCATCTTCTGGGGCCTCAAGAGTAGAGCAGCCTCCCCCTTGGCTCTCACAGATCTCAGAGCTATGTGGCAGCGACTCTGCTAAAAACGCCTTGCCCTTTTTGCGAGAAAGCTGTTCCTGTGCTGGACCCTGGGCTTATCCCACACTTGTCCTCTGCTTAGCAAGCACAGGTCTGAGTAGTTTTGCCTCTGCCCTGCTGCATCCCCCAGGAAGCCTGCTCTTTTAGCACTACATCTGCAGAAAACCCAACGGCTGTTTGTTCCAATTCAGTGCTAACCCACAGGTTTTCCCAGGGGTGGGGGAGCGGCAGGGTAAATGGAAGTGTGGATGAGCCCAGAGAAAGCAGCGCTCCACAACTCCACTCTGCATAGCTCCATGCCAAATTCTGTGCTTATCTTAATGTTGTGCATCAGGGAAGCAAGCACACTTTGTGTTCTGGACTTGAACATGAACTGCTTTAAACTGAAGGGTACTTACTCAGCTTATTTATTTGATCTATTTATTTAAAGTTATTTTTTTCAATTAAGAGACACATGCACCCTCCTCAGGTGAGCTCCTGAGTATGAAAGGTCTACCAAAAACGGAGGGTGGGGGTGGTTGTACTGAAACAGAGAGCTATACATAGGGAGGGATGGTTTTCTCACATGTGCTATTTGTTGTCTTAAGCTTCAACCTTGTCGTTGTCCTTTTTCAACAGGATTGGTGGCTATGAATACAACTTCCATTAAATCAGTTGAGGGGGTTGGAGAAAGAGGGTTGAATCTATTCCTTTCAATGTGATTCTCCTTTCATACCTTTGTCTGCTCTTTTTGGATCGCCCTCACCAATAGCAGACTTTGGGCTCTCAAATTTCAGTGCTGTCCAGCATGTCACTAAAATTTGGCAGCCCCGCCTCTTGGGGCTCTGTTCTACAGTGTTGTGGTGGTGCCCCGTGCAGTGTGGTGTCCAGTGCAGCCAAACTGGTCATAATACTCTAAAACTGCCTCTGCCCTTGCACCCTCAGTTTTCTTCCTTCTCCCTTTGTGGTGTGTGTGTGTGTGTTTTACACCTGCAGTATTAGATGTTGCCAGTTTCCAGAGATATTTATAGGAGCAGGAGCATGTGGAAGTCACTTTGGAAAGAAAAATCAGGTATTCTGCCATTTTGAAAAGACTGGAAACAGGGAAGGAAGAGGCCAGCGGGCTTTGCAGAGTGCCTTAAAACACTGACTTTAATCTGAGACGGGAAGGGGATTGCTCTTTATCTCTGAGTTTTATAGAGGGTCAGGCAATGTTGCATTCCACTTTTCTGGGGTTTTAAACAAATTGTCAAATACATCATGTATTGCAAACAGAAGGCTGTTTCCTTTATTTAGGGGAGATGGGGCAGGTTTAAAGCTCTGGCTTCCAAACATCAGTAACATTTGGGAGAGGATTCCGTGGAAGTTCATCAACCAGGAAAATGACTAAACTAGAGGCTCCGATGATCTGTCTCACATCTGCAGAACCTTTGCTTTTCTCAGCCTGTGTGATGGTGTGGTTAAGAGCGGTAGCCTCATAATCTGGGGAACTGGGTTCGTGTCTCCGCTCCTCCACATGCAGCTGCTGGGTGACCTTGGGCCAGTCACACTTCTCTGAAGTCTCTCAGCCCCACTCGCCTCACAGAGTGTTTGTTGTGGGGAAGGAAGGGAAAGGAGAATGGTAGCCGCTTTGAGACTCCTTAAAGGGAGTGAAAGGCGGGATATCAAATCCAAACTCTTCTTCTTCTTCTTCTTCATTTCTTGGTTATGGTTCAAAGATGTTAACATGATGCCTAACCCAACACATGTGTGTGTTTTTCCTCGTAGATACCTTGAAAAACATTTTAAGCATTTGTAAGATGGAACTCTTCAGTAGGGCTTCTCTGGCAAATTTCAAATAATGAGGCGGTTGATGGAGAAATTATCCCCTTAAGTTCAGGAGACCAGGGAAGGCAGCACTGCCACTTGGGGCTGGGAGACCAACTCCAGAGGAGGAAGGGCCCCCTCAAAGTTCCAGGCTAATGTCCTGCTAAAAATGACCAACTCAGCCTGATAAACTTTAAACAACTGAATAGGCCTGTTGGCAAAAGTGTCTTAAAAAGACATCTGAAAACCAGCTGCAAGGGTGCTTGCCAAATCTCTGCTGGAAGGGCATTTCACAGTATGACACTGGGAACGCTAAATACCTGACTTCTGGCTGAACCCATTTGAGCTTCTGAAACATAAAAGGTAAAGCTAAAGGGACCCCTGACCATTAGGTCCAGTCGTGGCAAACTCTGGGGTTGCGGTGCTCATCTCGCTTTATTGGCTGAGGGAGCCGGCGTACAGCTTCCGGGTCATGTGGCCAGCATGATTAAGCTGCTTCTGGCGAACCAGAGCAGCGCACGGAAACGCTGTTTACCTTCCGGCCGGAGCGGTACCTATTTATCTACTTGCACTTTGATGTGCTTTCAAACTGCTAGGATGGCAGGAGCAGGGACCAAGCAATGGGAGCTCACCCTGTTGTGTTGATTTGAACCACTGACCTTCTGATCAGCAAGTCCTAGGCTCTGTGGTTTAACCCACAGCGCCACCCGCGTCACTTCCTTCTGAAACATAGGCGGCCACTATTAGCTCTTCTCCGAATGATCTCAGTGATTGAGCTGAGGTAGAAAGGTTGAGGCAGTCCTTAGGGTATCCTGGACCCAAGGAGGTAAAGAATTTTGTGGACTGAATCTGGCCCGGCAGCATATGGGCAGCAAGTGCAGCAGTTTTCATGCCCTCCAAGTGTCCCTATTTTCCAGGGAAGGTCTTGGAATTATGAAAGCCACCCCAGTTTCTGATCTGATCCCTCTTTCCCCCACTGGTGCCACCACCACCAAGCCTAGGGAGGAGCCAGTGCTTGCGGTGCAGTGGTGGCTGTATTGGGAGCATCCCACTGCCTCTCCTGGGCTGCTGCTGCCGCCAGCCTCCTCTCTTGGGCAGCTTGTAGCAGCTCTGGAGAAGGAGGAGGCTGCTGCCAAAGACAAGCCCTGTGCGATGTTCTGACTCTGAAGGGCAGGTATAAAGGGGGAGCAGAGCGGAGCGCAAGGAGTCCTGCTTTTTTTTTATTTAAAAAAAGCTTTGCGTGTCTGCGTCTAATCTTGTCCCCTTTCTAAAATTTATTTATTGGTGCATTTTTCTTTTTGCAAATCTACCAAAGAATGAAATCAAATCAAATCAGGATTGACAGATTTTTCTGGGATGGTGCTGTGTCCCGTTGGTGTAACAGTGGTGGAAATGCTCAGAGGGTGGGCGAGGAGGGTCAGTTGGTGGGGTGAGAAATGTCCCTATTTTCATCTGAGGAATGTTTGCGGGGGGTGAATGTTAGCAGAAGTGTTCTGTCAACCATCTGTGCCCATCAGAAGTTTGACTGCTGCATTTCGCACCAGCTGGAGTTCTGGACTGGGCCTAAGGCAAGCTCACCAACTTCACTTTTCAGCAATCCAGTTTGGAGGTCACCAGTGCATGGACTAGAGTGGCTAGACTACCCTTATCCAGATGTAGCTGATGGACCACCTGAAACACTTGAGCCTCCAGTGACAAGCAAGGCACCTGCTCCTTCAGAGGAAGTGCAACCCCATTCAGAGTAGGAAATGGGTTTGTCAGCTGTACCTGGGAGCCGCCTACCCAGTCACACTCCATTGGTTGGCCCTCTTCCAGTCTGCCACTACATTCTGGCCCTGGTCCAGGTCTTGCTCAGCCACGCCCTATGCCAATGTTAAGGAGAAACAGGTGTGCGCCATCAGAATACTGACCACCCTGCGCTCTAAAACAGTTACCAATATCAGGCTCATGTTGACATTAAATAGGATTTGGGGACAAAATAGTGCCCTGTGGGATCCCATAGCAGAAGTGCCAGGGGGGGGCAAAAAGCACTCCCCTTGCCCTACTCGGTATTACTCAACTGCACAGGGAGGAAGGGCAGCACTGAAATACAGCACCTCCCAATACACAGTCAAGGATACTGTGGTCTCAAGATTGGAAAGAAAAACTGAGTATCAAACTGAAAATCTTTTACGCACTACAAAACTCAGTTGTTTTGCTATAACAGACAACCATAGGAAATTATGGTATTTATTAACAGAGAAATCCAGTCTATCACACAACCAAATTCATCTATTAGGAAATGATGGTGCAACTGGTGCAGGGCAAACTTCAGAAATCCTCTCCTCACATTACCATGACAGGCATCCTTTGGGTCTCCCTCCCGCTGGCCCCAACTAATCTGCTGTTGCAGGCAAGCGGGGGGGGGGGGGAGCCAGATGGTTGGCTTGGGCTGTCATTCAAGTTAATCCACTCAATGCTACAGAAAGACAGCTTCAGCCCAGCTAAAAATGTCTGGTATCATGGACAGAAACTGGCCTTGCCTTTCTGCTGAGCAAGTGTTTCATGGCATCTCAACCGGTTAAGGGTGGTGTGCCAGAGACAGGAGGTCCAAAGTGGGGGAAGCTCAGGATCTCACTGGCCCCTTTCTCCACAGCATGCATCATTTTGTGAAAGCCCTTTCATCTCTCCCCCAAACTTCCTTCTAAACTAAACAGCTCCAGATGCTGTAAGGTCTCCCCACAGGTGATTTGCTCCAGCCTCTTCATGATTTGGGTTGCCTTTTTCTGCACCTTTCGCAACTTTATTTTTAGGTGCAGCAACAGCCCATTCTCCTTTTGTCACATGTTCCCAGCCCTCATTCATTGTTCAGAAAAAGAGACCATTCTAAATTTTGCAAGGCATGTTACGAAAATGCATGTAGAATGGCATAGTTTATGTGTGCAAACAGAACTCATGCATACACATGAGTTCAATGTGTATGCTACAGGAGATCTTTTTAAATACAGAATTCTAGAGCACCTGATGTTACGCCTAGGAAAGAGTAGTCAGCGTGACCAAAATTATAAACAAAAACCACAATACACTTTTCATGCCACCTTTATTAAGTCTGAATGTTACATCTTGAAAGCAATAATTACGGAAAAGAGCAAAGTCCCAAGAGTTCTCCCACCTGACCTTATCCAGAAATTCCATCTAAACCCTGAAGAACAAGCCTCCTAGACTTGCAGGCAAAACAAGTGGCTCTTCCTATTCCCCTTCTAGGACAGGAGCAGGAAGCTGCTAATATTTATCTGTGGCTTGTCAGCCAGCCAGGACCCAAAACACCAGAGGACATACAAGCACCTTCTCTCTCCAACCACACCATTAAGGTGGGTGGGGGTGGTAGAAAACATTGTTGACTGCTTCAATCTGTATCAGCACAACCCTACACTGAGCACCATGGCACACGCACCCCTTTTCCTGTGTCCTGGTCACTCCCCATTCATTCCCAGGGCCCAGTCAGAAATGCTCACTATTAGCCCTGCTCATCCAAGTCAGTATCTATACATTGCTCCCTGGCTGGGATGGACACACAACACTCTTGTGTTTAGCACCACTAGGATGAACATGCAGAACTTCTGGTGATCCAAAGGCATCAGATGAATACCAGTTCTGAGGCTGGCTCAGGAAGACTTGGAAAGGCAGAGAGCATGTGGCCATATAGTCACATGGGTGCAGGCTTAAAGCCAAGCAGCACTCGGGAGCTGTGTCTGCCTTGCTCTCATCACTTTTAAGATTAGCCCGTTGCAAAACTATTGCTCAGCAGTAGGGGGATGAAAACGGGCATTCTGAGCCCAGGTGAGACTTCAGTTGAAACCTTTTTCTCTTAACAGCTCCCCCATCTCTCATCATACCAGAGCCCAATGATCTACATTTCTGAAAGCACAAGCCAAAAATGGTGCTTTCCTTACCCCCTTCCCTCCCTTCTTAGCTGATAATACAAACCTGAGGTCCAGATGTGATATGAAGCTAGTGGCAGAGCCATTTGGGCACCCAGTTCTGGTTCAATTCCTTCCCCCAATGCCTTGCACACAGCACCATCTTCCCCCAAGACAGAGATGCCACCTTTCCATTCCACAAAACCTAGAAATCATCAGCATCCTCACTGTAGGAATGTATTGCCCCGTGTTGGAGTTTGGAGCAGAGCCACCCTAGGAAGGCAAAATCTGACCATGGAAGCAAGAGTCCTTAGCACAGACTCATCAATCTATCCATTAGTCAGAAAAGAAGCCACCAAGCCCGGCAAGCGTGTTTGTACATGGGGCTGTAAATACAGGGCAGGAACCAAGGGCATTCAGTTCCTAAGGCAGCAGCCCTGAGGTCAATGTGGCCGGCTGCTTGCTTCCGAGTGCTGCTGCAGGCGGGGAGGAGTGTAGCCATTCAGGCAGCCGTTGGGCTGGCGCTTGCCAAGGCCTCCGTTCAGAATGTCCTGGATGTGCTGCACAATCAGATTGATGGCCACTGGGCAGAGAAGAGGAGGAGGGATTAGAATATAGTCCGCATAGAGTCCCAAGTTTCCTTCAAAATGCCTCATCGCCCTCCACACATACTCAACATCTCAGCAGCTCTACTCCACACCATGGTCCTCTCTCAACAAATCTATCCTTTTCTTGGAGAGTTGGAAGGGACCCCAAGAGTCATCTAATCCCACCCTCTGCAATGCAGGAATAAGAAAGGGAATTGTTGCATTGTTTCCAAGGCTGTAGAAAGCCAAATCCTCATATTTACCCTCTCCAGTTTCACATTCTCCAGAAACAGCTGCACAAGTCAAAAGCAAGTATTGTACTTGGAACGTCAACTACTCACCAAGATTATCCACGCCCCTTGGGATAATCACATCAGCATACTTCTTGGTCTGCCAGAAAGATAAAATCACATTACAGGGTGCTGCAGATGAAATCCAGAGCTGTTACCCATACCCGTTTGAGAGAACTGCTTTAGAATTTTTTCTCCTCAGCTCAAACAGCTGATGAAGTAATGAATGCTGAAAATACCTTTCCTTGCTCCCCTTTTCCCCTGGCAGAACTGCTGCCAGCTTCCACATTTCACAGCAAAAAAGAGGCGACTTTGTGGCCCCTTAAGTACATAAGGAGAGCCTGCTGGATCAGGCCAAAGGCCCAACTAGTCCGGCACTCCCAGTGGCCTCCCAGAGCCAGAGCATAGCTCTCTCCACCTGTCAGTCCCAGAAACTGCAATTCAGAGACATATTGCCTGACAGTGGAGACAGAACACACACACAGTGCGGAGTAGCCACTGATAGCCCTTCCCTAAACTGGAGACATAAGAGAAAATTAATTTTAAGTTATTATTATTAATGATAATAAAGTTATATAACAAGGAAAAAACATGCACACCCATGAGATATGGATTTGTGTGCACTTTTACACAGTATCTAGTCTACGGAAGTTTATGCCATGATACATTTGTTACATCTTTCAAGTGTGACAAAACTTAAATAATATGGCAGCTGTTGCAGGATCACTTGAGGAAGCTCTGCAGAAAGAGACCCTGGAATTGCAGCAGGGATGCATTCACAGAAAGCCCTCAGCCCTTATGGTAACAGATAAAAGTGTGAGAAATTGTGACAAGTGCAAAGAGCCTGCAAAAAACCATCTTCATATGCCACAATTTATTTTGAGCACCTGTTTGTGGAATGTCCAGCACAAAAATAGCCAAAGTTAATCTCTCTCATAGACAGGAATACAAAGCTCTAACTGGGAAGAGAAAGCACCCAACAAATCTTTCCCCCTTGTGAGCCTCCCAGGCACTCACAAAGAGGCCAGCCCAGCACTGACAGAGATGCAAAAGCCCTGGGGCTACCATATCCTTTACTCACAGGCAAGCAGAATTCTTCAAAGGCTGGCTTCACAAATGTAATATACTGAGATAAGATCTGCTCCAGGTCCCTGCCTCTCTCGCTTATGTCTCGGAGAACTGCAGGGGGGAAAGAAACCATGAGGAGGAGACTGACAGCAGCAGAGCTAGAACACAGCTACACTGACAGGTTGCCCAGCCAAGCAGAATATGGTGCTCTAAGCGGCTTGCTTTTTCTTTTTCTGCAAAGAGCAAGGCTTAAACTACAGAGATAGTTTTTCTTTAAACAAAGGAAATAAAACTTGAATACCAAAGTGTCCCGCCCCCCGCCCCAAGAAGTTAATAAGAACAGGAACTTGTGCTGAGTGGGGAAAATACAACACTGCGCTACTCAAAGCCAGCTTGGAAAGGAGTATGAGACTTCTGCAATGCAGAACAAGATGCATGTAAGTCACCACAGGGCCACTCCCACGGTGCTGAACAGCAGCCTTCACAGACGGTGGGCCCAGCAGCCCCAACAGCTCTTAGCTGTGCCCGCCTCCAGGTTGCTCGCATGAGGAAGCTGCTGCCCCTCCCAACTGGAGGCGTCGTTCCAACTGGGAGATGCTGCTTGACCATGGGGTCTGCAGGAGGGAAGGGGAGGCCCAAAGCCTATACAAGCCAGACTCGGGGGCAAAAGTCACATCCCAGGGGGAGACAGCACCCAAATGGGCCTTTGCAGGTGCCCCACAAACTCTGCAGCCAGGGAGCAACCTCCTGGGGTGAGGAACTCCCGGGGTACCCTGTGCAGGCGCCCCAGGGGGCCAATGTTCATCCAGGCGAGTTCCATCTTCACTGTAAATGCTCCACCGTTCTCCATCCATTTTCCACCTCCTCCACCCTAAACCACCAGGAGCCTCCAGAGGTTTGCAAGGCCCTGGGGGAAGGAGGCAGCTGAAGAGAGCGGGAGGGAGAGAGAAAACTACTGCTGGACGCAGAAGCCAAAAAGCAGGGGGCGGAGGAACAGATTGAGTGTAGGAAGACAAAGTAAAGGTTTTTCAAAATGGCTTTCCCAACTTTTCTGTGCTGTGCCTGGGGGCTGCTGGCAGAGGAAGCAACAGTGTCTTGCAGTGGAGCTGGCAGAAGTTGAACGGGCAAGGGGGCTGCCCTGCCCCTAGATGTACCCTTTCGAAAGGGTGGGTAATGACAACCCACAAAGTACCCCCTTCCTCCACTCTTGTCAGGGACTGAGTAGAGGAGGCGGAGGAATGGTGGATACCACCTCCTCCACCTGAACCTACCAGAGAAGAAGGAGACAGCGTAGATTGACAACAGGAGTTTGCGAGAGATCACAGCTGAAAGGCTGCAGAGGGGAGAAGCTGGGAAATATTGGGAGAGGAATAGGAAGCAGCAGCAGCACCAGGGGAGCGACAGCTGACAAGACTCAGTGTCTTTAGAAAGCATTCCACCCCTCACCCCTCACCCCTCACCCCCCAGACCCCGGTGGGCATTGAAAGTAGGAGAGCAGAAAGCTCAGATCAGCCAACATGGAAGCCTGACAACTACAGTGGTGCCTCGCAAGACGAAATTAATTCGTTCCGCAAATCTCTTCGTCTTGCGGTTTTTTTCGTCTTGCGATGCACGGTTTCCCATAGGAATGCATTGAAAATCAATTAATGCGTTCCTAGGGAAACCGCCTTCAGACCAGGTCCGGGGACAGTCTGTCCCCGGACCTCTTTTGAAGGCTGGGGGGGGGGGACAAGGGCTTTTCTTCCCACCCCCAGCATTTTAAAAAAACCCGGGACAGCGGAGGACTTCTCCGCTGTCCGGGGCGATTTAAAAGCCCCTGGGAAGGCAGGCAGGGGGGACAAAGACTTTTGCCCCCCGCCCGCCTTCAGAAGAGGTCCTGGACCTCTTCTGAAGGCGGGCGGGGGGCGAATGTCTTTGCTCCCCCCCCCGCCTGCCTTCAAAAGGTGTCCCCGCGGCGGCGGGAGGTGTCCCCTGCCCCCCGCCCGGCTTCGGAGCACCGGGAGAAGCGATCTCCCTGCAGCCCCTTGCTGCAAAAGACGTCCTGGGGGAAGCGGGGAAGAAGCGCTTCGCTTCCCGCTTCCCCCGGACGTCTTTTGCAGCAAGGGGCTGCAGGGAGATCGCTATCTCCCCCCAGCCCCTTGCTTCAGAAGAGGTTCGGGGGCAGCGGGAAGCGAAGCGCTTCGCTTCCCCGCTTCCCCCGGACGTCTTTTGCAGCAAGGGGCTGCAGGGAGATCGCTATCTCCCCCCAGCGCCTTGCTTCAGAAGAGGTCCGGGGGCAGCGGGAAGCGAAGCGCTTCGCTTCCCCGCTTCCCCCGGACGTCTTTTGCAGCAAGGGGCTGCAGGGAGATCGCTATCTCCCCCCAGCCCCTTGCTTCAGAAGAGGTCCGGGGGCAGCGGGAAGCGAAGCGCTTCGCTTCCCCCGGACGTCTTTTGCAGCAAGGGGCTGCAGGGAGATCGCTATCTCCCCCCAGCCCCTTGCTTCAGAAGAGGTTGGGGGCAGCCCGCTTCCCCCGGACGTCTTTTGCAGCAAGGGGCTGCAGGGAGATTGCTATCTCCCCCCAGCCCCTTGCTTCAGAAGAGGTTGGGGGGAACGGGAAGCGAAGCGCTTCGCTTCCCCGCTTCCCCCGGACGTCTTTTGCAGCAAGGGGCTGCAGGGAGATCGCTATCTCCCCCCAGCCCCTTGCTTCAAAAGAGAAGACCCGCTGTCCCCGGGGCAAGCTTTGTTTTGCGAAGCAAGCCCATAGGGAAATTCGTCTTGCGAGGCAACTCGAAAACGAAAAAACCTTTCGTTTTGCGAGTTTTTCGTCTCGCGAGGCGTTCGTCTTGCGGGGTACCACTGTATAGGAAAACAAGGTTTTCCCTCACCACCACCACCACGTTATGCTCAAGAGCAATGCTTTGCTTTTGTACTGTTGTGAACTTCATTTTTAAAATAAACTTTTTTACTCCCCTCTTCATCTGAAAAGGCTACCAACTTACCCCTGCGGGAGAGTCGGGTGTCTGCATCTGTGTCCACAAAGAGCTTCATCTGGAATAGGTCCCGAACCTCTTGGTTGTAGAAGGCCAGGATGCCCTCAAATAACACCACATCAGCAGGGTACACAGTCACTGCCTCTTCTTTGCTGTTAATAGGCGCAAAAGAGATTAATGCATGGTCAGGAAAGCCATGCAGATGACAACAGGGTCTGATCCAAAGCTCTTATGATGCTCCTGATTTTGTTTTTGTTTTTTATTAGGCTATTGTTCACATTTAAATTAGTTTTATTTATTTGTATATGTTTAGGTAACATGGAGCCAAAACATGGCATATAATTATTTATATAAATAAAATAATTGGGAGCAGTTTGTTGCTCCATCCACATAGGACTGCAATTTCCTGAGAATTCTTTTCAGCCCAAGAAATAAGTGAGAAAACCTGTGGACTTTGATTGGTTTAACTTCAAGAAAAGGAAGGGATGAGCACATAAAGGATTGTTTTTTTCTCTTTCCCAAGCCTATCACTCAGAACTCAGTATGCCTGTGAACTACAACTGAGGACTCGAAAGTTCTCAAACAGATCCATGAACTAAAAGTGGTAGTTTAGGAACAGACAGACAAAGATCTGCAGGAAGCAGCCTCATTTTTGACACATGGAGTCACTCCTCCAAAGAGTTCAAGACTTTTGTTGCAAACTTTTTATAGTTCTCAGCTGCTTCTTTTAAGGCACCAGATATGCGCATGATTCTTAGATGGGTGCGAGTAATCCTCAAGTGAGAGGCATATAACCGATGAAATGAACTCTGGTCCATAAAAGCTTATGCCCTAATAAATGTGCAAGTTTGAAGGCATCCCAATATTCTGTTTTTCAAACATTTTGTGAGGTAGTAGGTCTTGAGCCAAGGGACGCGGGTGGTGCTGTGGGTAAAATCACAGAGCCTAGGACTTGCCAATCAGAAGGTCGGCGGTTCGAATCCCCGCGACGGGGTGAGCTCCCATTGCTTGGTCCCTGTTCCTGCCAACCTAGCAGTTCGAAAGCACGTCAAAGTGCAAGTAGATAAATAGGTACCGCTCCAGCGGGAAGGTAAACGGCGTTTCCGTGTGCTGCTCTGGTTCACCAGAAGCGGCTTAGTCCTGCTGGCCACATGACCCGGAAGCTGTACGCTGGCTCCGTTGGCCAATAAAGCGAGATGAGCGCCGCAACCCCAGAGTCGGTCACGACTGGACCTAATGGTTAGGGGTCCCTTTACCTTTGTCTTGAGACATACACTACAAAAACAACAGAATTATAAGACTAAAGAATCTAAGTACTGAATTTTAGCATCAGAAATGTCACTAAAAATTACTTTAGATGTTTCCAGTGGTTTTTGTTTATTTCTACAGCACTACCCATGGATCCTTGGTTTCATAAGCAAAGATAACAAATCTGGAAGGTGTTTATAATCTAAACTTGAATAGTGGTGAGAGACCTTAACACTGCATGTTCAAATATTTTTTATCAGCACTGGAAAACTACACAAAAGTATTGGAACAAGAGAAACCAATATACAGTCCTACCTTGGAAGTCAAACGGAATCTGTTCCAGAAGTACATTCGACTTCCAAAACATTCTAAAACCAAAGCGCAGCTTCCTGCAGCCAATCGGAAGCCACAGAAGCCCTGTTGGATGTTTGGCTTCCAAAAGAACATTTGAAAACCGGAACACTCACTTCCGGGTTTTGTCGTTCGGGAGCCAAAACGTTCGAGAACAAAGCAGTTCGACTTCCAAGGTACGACTGTATACAAAAGGTGGTGGGGCAGGGAGGGTGAGGAGAAGACAGGAGCTGGAGACCACTGGGAAAGGTCTTTAATTGGAAATATCTATAACTTTTCCCCTCAAAGAGGAAGACAGGTGACACTATTCTCCTTTAAAGGAGGAAGCTGCCAGAGATTATGGGCTCTAGTTCTCTTATCTCAGTTTTTTCTTCTCCTCCTCCTCCCACAAATGCTATCTCCAGGTTTTTGGGGCTACCTTTCTGCTCAAATAAGTTACAATCATAGAATCAGAATTGGAAGGGACCCTGAGGATCATCTAGCCCAACCCCCTGCAAAGCAGGAATACACAGCTATCCCAAACGGAGATCAAGGTTGTAATAACCTCTTTCATGTGGTAGCTCCACAGACTGTGGTACCTCAATGTCCAGTGCTTCCAGTATCCTTGCAGTTTGTGCCACTTCATTTGCTGAGAAACAGCAGCTTAAATGCAAAGCCCCAGTGAGAAGCAGGTCTTGCTTTACAAAGGCATTCTGTGAAATGGCAGTGAGATTTGTGCTTCCGGAGTTTCAGGGCAAGGATCCTGATACATTTGAAATTGGGACCCAATCCAAGTTGCACAAGATGTTCTGACTCTCATCTCCTCTAGCCTGAAAGGGTACCTAGTGAACTGTATCAAGACTGCCTGTTGGTCTGCCTGTTGAGATCTTGGTCCTAGAGTTTAATTGGTTATTTTATGTCTTCCTCTACCACTGCATGTCCAGGCATACTTCACTGATCCATTTAATTAAAAAAACTTTCAGGTTGACTTCTTTGGATTTTCTCATCCTCAAATTTAAATGTCTCCTGTTTTCAGGTCACCTGCCTGATAGTGGAGTGCTTTATTACGGTGAGCTGTTTTCTTACTTTCTTATAATGTTAACTTTCCATGTCACAGTATTTACTAGTACTTACTGCAATTTCTGTGTCCATTAATTTTAATAAGATTTCAGCTTATTTGTAATAAGACTTCTATTTGTAATAAGACTTCATTCCAGGCTGAGAAAAGTTATTGGCACGTTAGAAACTGGCAAGGAAAAGTGCCCTTCATTGGGACTCTGCATGGGAGTTTTGGTGACTTTTGAGAGTCTGCATTCACCACCAGATAAAGCTCAGTTTTGCTAGCTGATGTCCCTGAGTAGTGCAGAGCTTCTTGTGCCAGAAACATAGGATTTCAAGTTCACTTCTTTCTTCTGGACCATCTACCTTTCATCACCCAGTTTTTAAAGCAAACTCTGAGTTTCTAAATTAATCTGTTATTTGGGTGTAATGGAATTATGCAGCCACAATACTTGATAAGTCACACCCCATAAAATCTGTATGTGTGATTTGCTGCCTTCTCCCCACCCCCAAAAATGGATTTGTTGGTTTTAAAAGGCATGTCTGTTAAATTTCTAACTGATATCTTCCCCAAGTGCTAAGACTGCACAACTGTGCCTCCAATGATAGTTTACAATGTTCTGTGGGATCTGGGAATGCAAAACTAAAGTTGCTTCCTTTTTATTTTTTCCTACTGGGAATGATCCTTGTCTGTAGGGCTTAGAATGGACAGTCTTGGATTTGTCAAGAAGAAGAGTTTGGATTTGATATCCCGCTTTATCACTACCCTAAGGAGTCTCAAAGCGGCTAACATTCTCCTTTCCCTTCCTCCCCCACAACAAACACTCTGTGAGGCGAGTGGGGTTGAGAGACTTCAGAGAAGTATGACTAGCCCAAGGTCACCCAGCAGCTGCATGTGAAGGAGCGGAGAGGCGAACCCGGTTCACCAGATTACGAGTCTAACGCTCTTTCAGTCTGACTGGATTCAGGATTCTTTTCTGAGAAAACAGTACAAAAAGGAGATCAGGGAAAGCTCCCTGCTGATATGTCACAACTTGCTACCTCCTCAGGTTATACAAACTAAAAAGCAAACATAGAAACATGAAAAGAACCCATCCACATTGATAAGTGGCCCTGTACCAAAGGAGCCTAAACTGAGAGGATGTTAGAGATGCACGCACAATGTTCACAGTCTGCTTCCATGGATCCCTTCAACTTCTCTGAGGAGTCCAGCTTTAAAAGGCCCCTCATCATTTGGAATAGCGCTGGTCTGTTGGCAGGAAGAGGGCAGATGCAATGGGGGAGGAGAGGAAATTATGTCTCGTCATCATCATTGCCATGGAGTTGCCAAAAAATAAACTCTAGACCAAGTACCTCCTACCATCTCAGACCCACGTCTAGAGCAAACATGCCTTTCGGGAACCATTTCTTAATCTTCTACCATGTAGTTGTATACTGGGGTGCTCATGTCGTGACCAGCCTTGGGGCCCGACCCACCAGTTAAAGACCACTAGGCTACAATTCACTGGATTTGGAATAGTGAAACTGAATGAAGGCAACCGCTCCTTTCTTGTCATTTCATTGCAGGGAACGCACCCGACACAACATGGGAGTCCACCTCTGTTTTCTTCTACCAAAGCAAACACTAGATAAACAGGAGGGAAGTAGGAAGAACTGTTTTACAATTTTCCTTCGACTAGACCATTAGATATTAAAGGTTGGTTTCGGGGCAAGATGCAGCATTTACATTTTATGCAAATGTTTTCCACCATGGGCTCACTGGAAGGATCTGCTAATGAGAAGCAATGCAGACGAAAAGCGCCACATCCAAAGCACAGAGCAAAAGAGGGGAGAAGCAGACTTACCGAGAATGAGAGACAAAGTCATAAACGGGGATCTGAACTGTTTTCCCTTCCAATATCTCCCTAAGAGTTTTGACGATCAGTTCATTGTCAAAGGCATCTGTAGCAAGAATGAGAGAGGGGAAGTTAAACAGTGCGAAGTAGGTCTCCCTAGTGAGGCAGAGGAAGCCTCAGAGGAAAGCATAAACGTCCCACAAAACCTTCCTAGTTAGGTGAAGTCTTCTGCATCACAAGAAAGATACAATTTTTGGCTAACCAGAAATTGTGCCTGCCAGGTTTCTACCCAGCCCCACTTGACAGCAGTGGCCAAGGAAGCCTCTGAATGAAAGGATGGCTTGGAATTAGTGGGCTCTGACTGCAGCACCAGCCAAGAAAGCCCCCAAACTCTTATTTCCTGCTCTGGAACAGGAAAGGGAGGGGGGCCTGCCATTTTGGCTCTACCTGGCAAAGGTGATCCAGGAGCCTTGGCCAAACAGCCTCTGGGTATTGGTGGGGGGGGGGGAATCACTGGGTAGCTGCCAGATAATTCCTCTCCAATTCTGTAGTTTCAAGCTTGGGAGAAATGGTTGTCACACTCAGTGGAGAGGAACAGTCCTTTCATCAGAGTGAACAAGATTATCTTTGCTCTCATGGTTCCTTTCTATCTGAAATAAGTTTACACAGAACTTTCCACTGCAGTGGGAAATCTGGAGCTTGGGAATGAGTGAAAAGGCCTCTTCAGCTTTGGTACCTGTACAATTGGGGGGGGGGGAGCCAACAGGAGGCCTGGTTTCTACCTTGTTCTTCCTCCCCCTGCTTCTTTGCTCTTTGCTCATTGTAGTTTCACCTTGGCTTTATATTGTTTTCCACTATACTGTATATCATTGCTTTAATTTAATTTTTGATAGCTATGGATCAGCTCTACCTCTCTTTTTCTGAGGCCTGTAACCTGCTAATTTAGGTAGCCACTTCATCTACAGAATAATCAAAAATTATTCATTACTTATTGTTATAACTTCAATAATCATTATCATGAATGATCAGAACATTGTATATTATGTAACTTGGGTAGCTGAAGGGAAGAAAGAATTGGTTAAGCTTGTACTCCAAGCAAATTTAAAGTAGCAGGATGAACATAAGAGGTTTGCAGGGGAAAGGGTAATTGTTTTGTTTTTCTTCTTATTTTATGTATTTTGTGTTTTTATCTTGCATTTTTTTTTGCTGTGAACTGTTCTAAGCTCTATGGATGAAGGGCAGCATATAAATTTAATAAATAATAACAACAACAGCAGCAATAACAATCTATCCTATTGTCAAGGTGGGGCCTCCTCTCAACAGCTCTCAAATGATCTCTCTTGAGCAGGGCAGGTTGTTTTGACATTGCAATTTCCCAGTTCTGTCTTTGGGAAGTCTAAGTAGAAGCTAAGGAAAAAGCCTATGCCCCTCTACTCCCTTCCCAGGCTTCATGATGAGTTACCTGGGTGGTCAAAGTTGAACTGGCCTTTGAGAGCTTTGGCTTTTTGCTCTGTACTGAGCACACGATAGAAGCTGTCCTGGCTCAGAATCACCACCTGTTTCTGGCGATGGTCTACTTCATTCTGACCAAGCAGTTGGACTATTTTGGCACAGACAGAGGACTGCAAAAGATGCAAAGTGAGAGAGAGAGAGAGAGAGAGAGAGAGAGAGAGAGAGAGAGAAACATAATCTAAAGTGGACTGAAGGACTGACAGGTGTTGACCCTCCAGTTGCAAAGGACCCAACTTATCCGCAAGCTTCCAAGGGGCAGGGCGCTCCTCTGGAAAGGAGTACGGCAACATCTGCCAAATATATAACTGTGTCCCCTGGAAAGAACAGAAAAGTGAAGGCCCTGCAACACCTAGTCCAGCAGGAACATGTTCATAGGACAGGGATCAAGCATGTAAAACTTCTTTTATAAATGTTGCAGGCATACTTGTCCTTCATTAACAGGCAGTCCTTTCATTCCTGTTAGTTCACCCCTTTCAAGCTTACATACCCACAATTAATTTGATCTCCTTGCCTCTCCCTTGTCAGGGAGGAGACAGGTTTGTGCCCCATTGGTGGAAGGCATTCCAAGCACCTCCTGACCCCCCCATCTTTTCCTTTCCAGTAGAAATATGCTGACAGAAGGGGCAGGCATGTATCTTCAGCTGCTTCCCTTTCCACATATAAATCGGTGGATCTCAAAATCAGTAGCCGGAGCATTAGGCAATGACAGCACCTGAGCATTTTCATCATAGGCAGAAAATATATTCTTATATAGGCTTTGACCCACTGCTCTGTCCTTCCACTGGACTGTCCTTTGGCCAGCTGCTTCTCTCCCAGCAAGGATTTCATGTCTCCTGCTGGTCTTTCAAATGTCAACAGACCATCCCTCCCCAACCTTGGGCTAAGGGTAGTGCAACTTGCTTCCAGTTCAGTCTGCAACCTTCTTTCCAGCACTCATCAAGTACATCATATCTGGGCACTGGGGGGGGGGGGGCATGACCAAGCAGGGAACGCTCCACTATTTTACGGGACTTGGGCTCAGCCCAGGCCAGGTCAAGGTCACAGCAGGCCTGTTCTGATGTTCCTGACAGGAGGTCTCATTGTAAGTACTCCAGTTTGCTACACTAGTCAAAGGAACAGGATAACTCTACCAGACAGCAGAAGAGCTTACTGAGCATTTCTGCAGGGCTCCTAACTTGTGATCATTCTACCGGAAGCAAAGCTCACTTCACTGGCTCAGCTGGGAGCAACATTTGCCTCCTCCCCTTCCAGAACATCTCTAGCTGTTACCTTTCCGCATAGTTATTAGAATAAATTCCATAGGAAACCTACAATATATTGCAGTTTATCCTTAGTCCCCAATAGGAGTGCTCCAAATCAGGGTTCTAGTCAGCCTGGAACAAACATCTCACAGTACATTTCTGGCACTCTTGGAGGACACTTTCTCCCTTTCCCACTGTGCTATATGGCACTAGAAGGCTGCCAGTCCTGAAGCAGAGAGCCTTTTAACCTCATGGGATGTATCCCCCCTAATTCCAATTCCTATTTCCAGAATATCAGCAACTGCTACAGGTTCAAACAGGCAATTTCCCCTCAATCTTCCTCTATTCGCCTTTGCTTCTACTGACATGTTAACAGTTGATGTTTCAATTGCCTTCAATTATCACCAGCCCCTGGCCTATTAGCAAACTCTGATGACTGAGTACCTGCCAGCCTGGAAGTGAAAGGGAACCACCGAAAAACAAGGTAGTGGTTTCTACATACTCAGGAGACACATCAGCATTTAAATCTGCAAATTAAAGATGATTTTTAAATATACACCCCAAGATAACCTGACAAATCCCAGAATTTACAGAAAGCCTAGCCAGACAAGAAATCCTGCCAACCCAACAGAGTTGACACACAATGCTAGGGTCAGTTAACAAAAATAAAACAACAACAACAAGGAAAATGGAGGGAAGAGGGCAACAGCCCATTCAGGCCTGTAACAGCTTAAAGCAAGTGTCCTAGAAATGGGGATAAGTTAGTAGGGTACAAACAATGAAGCTTAACAGAAACCCTTCCTTCCCTGAACCACACAAGGAATTTTTAGAATCACAACTGTAGAGTTGGAAGGGACCCCTAAGACTCATCTAGTTCAGTGTTTCCCAAACGTTTTTGGGCAACGGCACACCTGCTTACCGGAAAAAAATCTCGCGGCACACCACCATTAAAGCCCCGCCCCGTGACGTCAGCGCGCAGCGTCACGCCGGGAGGGACGCACAAAAGTGAACGTTTTTTCCCTCCCCCTTGCCGGGGTGGGAGGAGGCAGCAGAGCGAGGGCAGCTGAGGCGGCGGCGGCAGCTGAGGCGGCGGCGGCTGCGATAGCGGGCGGAGGAGGAGCCGTCGCCGGGAGTTGCTGCTGCTGCTGTTGCTGCTGCTGCCTGGACATGCCGGCCTCCTCCTCCTCCGCTGTCTCGCGCTCCTCCCTTTTGCGCGCGCTGCCCCGCCGCTCGGCACCACCACCGCGGAGCCGCCCCGGCTCGACGCGGATCCTCGCCGCCGCCGCCTCTCGCCGCCGCCTCTCGCCCGCCTCCCTCCCACGGCACACCAGCCGGTGTCTCACGGCACACTAGTGTGCCGCGGAACACCGGTTGGGAAACACTGATCTAGTTTAATCCATGCAATGCAGGAATCACCGTTAAAGAACCCCTCACAGATGACCATGAAGGAGAGTGACATCTAAAGGGTGGCACATGGAAGAGGGAGCAAGCTTGTTTTCTCCTCTCCAGAGGGTAGAACCCGAACCAATGGATTCAAGTTACAAGAAACTAAACATTAAAAGGAACTTCCTGAGCATAAGAGCTGTTCAACAGTGGAACTGTCTTCCTGGAAGGGAGGTTTTTAAGCAGAGGTTGGATGGCCATCTGTCAGGGATGCCTTATTTGAGATTCCTGCGTTGCAGGGGGTTGGGCTAGATGACCCTTGGAGTGCCTGCCAGCTTGACAATTTTATGATAGGCAACACTTGAAAGAGAAACCAAGCTTTCAGAAGGAAAGCTGTATTTACAGCAGCTGTACATCCTAACTATGATAAATGTAGGTCTTTACAAGATCTAAAATCCCGTTGTACATGTAAAACTAATGGTGTTATCTGCACTCCCAAATATTTTATTAACTTGTGGCAGGATTTTAAACCCATCTGTTTCTGAATGATTGATTTGTTAGCGGGAGAAATTCCCATTCTCAGCAAGTCTTCCCCTACCATCTGGGTATAATGATGGTGGACTTTGTATTGACATTCATTTTTAAACTGTTTACAGCAGGGGTCAGCAAACTTTTACAGCAGGGGGCCGGTCCACTGTCCCTCAGACCTTGTGGCGGGCCTGACTATATTTTTTTTTGGGGGGGGGAATGAACAAATTCCTATGCCCCACAAATAACCCAGAGATGCATTTTAAATAAAAGGACACATTCTACTCATGTAAAAACATGCTGATTGCCAGACCATCCATGGGCCAGATTTAAAAGGCGATTGGGCTGGATCTGGCCCCCGCGCCTTAGTTTGCCTACCCATGGTTTAGACTCATTAGAAATAACTTGTTTATATAATATCATGAGCTGCTGCTGCTCACCAATGGACAACTATCATTTGTTTTAGAGTTGACACACTAATCCACAATCATACCTACACTAATATCCTAGATATCGCAATATTTTCGGTCAGCCAAAAATCACTTCTCCACAGGGGAAAACCAGCAGAAAATGCTTAAAGAGAGTTCAGATAAGGTGTGTTAAACTCTAGCCTTCCATTTAGCCTAGCTAGAGAGTTTTTCCTGTTTTCTTTTCCGTATGTCAGAAGCTTGTATATCCAGGAGCAAATTACACTTCATTCTTAATCTGTTGTACAGGAATCATTTTTAGCATTGACTAAAAGCAAGAATCTCTAACAATAAAACTGTTTTCTGCTCAACTATTGAGAAGTGTACAACACATCCTAGATCACAGGTTAGGGCAGGCTTCCTCAACTTCGGCCCTCCAGATGTTTTGAGACTACAATTCCCACCATCCCTGACCACTGGTCCTGCTAGCTAGGGATCATGGGAGTTGTAGGCCAAAAACATCTGGAGGGCCGAGGTTGAGGAAGCCTGGGTTAGGGCGTCCAAGGAATACTGGCTAAGCTGGGCGGTATCTGGTTTTCAACACTGTGATATACCAATACATCAAAATGTCTGAAATAAGGATGGAGCTATGTAGAGGCAAATGTGGTAATGTCTTGGCAACTGCTACTACTAACGGGTCTAAAAATGAAAAAAAATTACTTACCTCTTCCTAAAATCTTCCTTTTTATACGGAGGGGAACTATTTAGGGGGAACAAACAACATAAACACCCCCCAGAAAATAAAAACACTTCTCCCCTTTCCTTTTTTTGCCAGTGGGGTAGGTGGGAGGGAATAAAAAGGAAGCAGTAGCAGCACATAAGGAAGTATAGGGTTGGTGAAACAATGTGAGAAAGCAAAGGGAGGAGGGGAGAATTGGGAGAGATCATGGGTGAGAAGGAGAAAATGGGAAGGAAAACAAGGGTGGGGAGACGATCACACACAAACATGCAGAAGGGGAGAAGTGAGGAAAGAAGCTTAAACAGTAGGGCAAAGTTTTTGTTTTTATTCTGAAGTAAATAACGTTTCACAGGAGAAAGGAAGGGGGAAAGGGGCTTCCACCAAGAAGCCCAGAGCCAGCTCAGACCAGCATCTCCATAAGCCGCCTACCAGCCTGGTGCACCACCTACTAGCCTACTTAAAGCAAGAGCACCTGAGGGAAGTTTCTGCTGGCTGCTTTTGCCAGTGCCTTGTGACTCACTGCCCCTGCAGGAGGTAGCAGAGAGCTGAACTGCGCAGGAATCAAAAGCAGCACTGGCTGGCATCCCCCCCCCATGATTTGTGATATATTGCCAAGAAATAAATTATTAAACAGTTATCATGATACAGACTTCAAAAAACAGTTCTGAATATTACATTGATACCACCCAGCCCTAGAAAAGGGCTTAGAAAGGAGGAAGATTTTGTTCTGCCATATGGTCCTAAGCAGTCACCACCATGACACCCCTCTCTCCATATACTGGCAGAGTATCTAGGATCACAGCTTCCCATTGAGCCAGAAGCGGTTTAGTCCTGCTGGCCACATGACCTGGAAAGCTGTCTGTGGACAAATGCTGGCTCCCTCGGCCTGAAAAGCACCCCATAGTCACCTTTGACTGGACTTAACCATCCAGGGGTCCTGGATTAAAGATCTCTCTCTTTATGTTATTTCCTTGCTAGCTGTTATTTTTGGTTCACATATAAGGCCCAAAGAGAACCTTGTTGATTTTTACCATGAGTACATCTGTCTTGTACTTTGGCTGCTTTGCACTGGAAAACAAGGAAAATTGGGGAGGTGGAACTTATTGGTCAAATACTTAAACAGGAAGCAAACAATTACTTTTTTCAATTATTTTTATTGATTTTCAAATTATTAAAAATCATTGCCAAATTAATTCAATTTAATAGGAAACAAACAATTACTGGCCACTTGATTCAGCTGTTAAAAGTGGGAGTTGTGATTTCAAACAAAAAACCCTCACTATTTAAAAACATCTCTTAATTTGTTTTCCTAATAGAGCTCAGTAAATAGTTTAAGAAAAATGGAGGAACAGCTCTCAAGTTTCTTAGAAGCTGAGGGAATGGTGACATCTGTGCTGCCTTCACCCCCGACATCTGCAGAGAAACCCAGAAAAACCTGCTGCACTCAAAACTGCAAACTGCCATTTGGAAGGGCAGGTGCAAGATGAAACCTAGAATTCTGACATGCTGTTTTGCTTCAAGACTATCAAGTCTCAGGAACACCACAAAGCCTGGAAAAAATGTGGGAGCAGGTATCAAGAGTTTTCAAGTGGCTATTTTAATACAGTATATAAACCCCCAAGCATGCAGGGTCTTAAGGACTTGAGGGGAGAAAACAGAAACAAGACTAGAGTTTCATCAGTCCAGCTGCAGGAGAAGCAGAAAGAGAAGGATCCCACCAGTCCGTGACCATATTCCTGCCACCAAAGGATAAGCCAGCAAAGCAAAGCCACCCTGAGGGCTTTCTAGCCACTGAAGGACAGGCTAAGCTCTTATTTTCCTCTAGAACAGGATAGTCGGAATCTGGCTTTTGTCTTGCGGGAATGTGGAGACACCCAGCTAGCTGCACAAGGAACCCGACGGGGTTGTTGCTCATAGCAGCTTGCTCCCCCCTCAGCACCTGCTCCCAGCAACTCACCGGCAGGCCTGCAAACCTACCCCCCTCCCACCACGCCAAGCTCTAAGGGACAGGAGAGCGCGCCTGGGGAAAAAGAGATGCCATCCTTGTACCTGTATTTTGGGGAAAACTTTTCGCTATTACCGTACACTACTTGTGGTGTGTAGTGGTTAAGAGCCAGTGTGGTGTAGTGGTTAAGAGCAGTAGACTCGTAATCTGGGGAACCGGGTTCACGTCTCCGCTCCTCCACATGCAGCTGCTGGGTGACCTTGGGCCAGTCACACTTCTCTGAAGTCTCTCAGCCCCACTCACCTCACAGAGTGTTTGTTGTGGGGGAGGAAGGGAAAGGAGACTGTTAGCCGCTTTGAGACTCCTTAAAGGGAGTGAAAGGCGGGATATCAAATCCAAACTCTTCTTCTTCTTCTTCTTCTTCTTCTTCTTCTTCAACGAGCTCCACGCGCAGCTGTTGCCTTGACAAAGGGCCACTTCTGGCCCCGGAGCTCCCCGTACACGGAGAACGGGAGCCCGCCCCCCCGGCCCTCGAGGCCGCCCGATCCCCCTCGCGCGGCGGCTGCGCGCACGTGGCGGGACGCTCTAGCCCCCCTCCCTCGCCACTGAGGCGCCGGTGAGGTCGCAGAGCCGCCCCAGCCGGGCTGCTCTCCATCTGGATGGCGACAGTGCCTCTGAGCGCGTGCAGAGAGGCGCCTGGAGCGGGAAGCGCGCCGCCGCCGCCGCCCGGCCCCCCGCTCACCTTGCCGCTTGCAGTCCCTCCGCCGACCCCGATGAGGAAAGGCTCCCCGCCGCCTGCTCCGTCGCCGGGCGGCCTCCCGCGGCCCTGCACGCCCTGCTCGCTGTCGCCGGCCATGGCCGCTCCCGCTCGCCTGCGGCCGGCGCCTCCTCGGCCTCCCCGCCGCCTGGCCCTCGCAGGACCGCCCCTCCCGCCTGACGCACGTGGGAAGCGCCCGTCACGTGTACAGGTCCCCGGGGCGGCCTGGCTGCTCTTTCGTGTCCCTCCGCCGCATCGGGTGCAGCCCGCGCGCCAAGAGAGTCATGCGTCTGCGAAAGAGGCGGCAGCTCCCGCCCCGGGCGCGTCTATGGGCGTCTCAGAAACGGCCTTTCTCCTCGCGCCTCACCGCTGCCCGCCGGCCGCGGCGAGGGGAGGCGGGAGATGGGAGGGCGGGCCAATCAAGTCCCGGCACCGCGGGGGGAAGCTGAGAGAGAGGCCGCGACCGTCCAGGCCGCTGATTGGGGGAAGGCCCCCTCCGTCCCTCCCCCGCGTCCTGGCAGGGGAAGCTTGCGATTGGCCGAGCGAGAGCCGCGTTCTCTGCGCTGTCGAGACCGAGGACAAGCTCGCCTAACCGCCAGGAGGGACGCAGAGGCCAGCGAGGCCGGGAGCAGAGCGGTGCGTGTCTCGAGAGCGCCTCGCGGATTTCCGGTTGGGCCCAACTTCCGGCCGCCCAAGATGAGCACCATGTTCGCCGACACCGTCCTCATCGTCTTCATCTCGGTGTGCACGGCGCTGCTGGCCGAGGGTGAGGGGAGCCCCGGGCCGGGCGAGGGTGTTGCGGGGCGGAGAGGGCGGGCGGGGTGGCTTCTCCAGGCGAGAAGCGTCTGCTCGAGCCTCCCTGGGAGACACTCGCTGGCAGCCGTGGGGCGGCAGAGGCAGCGGAGCTCTCCCCATTCTGCAGGGATAGACAAAGGGATCCACCTAAATTTCCTTCTCGTTCTGAAAGGCGCAGGAATCTCGCCGCCCCACCTCGGCAACAGCCTCGCAACATGCTTTGAATTCCTCAAGTTGGAATTTCCAAATACTATTAAAAAATCCTGCCAGGGAGGGAGCTGAGTCGCACATGAGCAGGGGGGCAGCTGCATCAAGTAAATCAAGAAAAATACTTAACCAACTCAGGTTCTGCCCCTCCCCAACATGAAGCCTGTCTCCCCACCCCCAATGAATCCTCGCTATAACCATGGAGTTGCAGCGCTTCACCTTCAGGAGTGGATTAAGCCATCCTAGTATATACTAATTGTGACTTCATTCTAGATCCTTATGTAGCCAAACCAATGAATGCCAGTTTGCGCCGGGGGGGGGGGGAGTTGTGGACTGTCCTTGAATTCTTTGTCTGTACTGTGGTACCCTGGCTCTCAAACACCTTGGTACGCAAACAACTTGGAACCCAAACACTGCAAACCTGGAAATAAGTGTTCTGGTTTGCGATCTTCTTACGGAAGCCGGACGTGCTCCATTTTGGGTGTTATGCTGAGGTCTGTTTTTGCTATTTATATTGCATTTTTGTGGCTCTTTTTTGTGACTGTGTGGAACCCAGTTCAGCTACAGATTGATGGATTGTGTGACTGCAGTACATTATTGCTTTCATTTTATGGATTATTAGTCTCGTTAGATAGTAAAATTTATGTTAAATTGCTGTTTTAGTGGTTGTTTTTAAAAAGTTTGGAATGGATTAATCCATTTTGCATTATTTTCCATGGGAACGCGTGCCTTGGTTTTGGAACGGACCTCTGGAACGGGTTAAGTTTGAGAACCAAGGTACCACTGTACTGCAGCTACTGTTGCACTAGCACCTGCAATGGTTACAATGGTGTCTTCTTGCCATTCTGTAACTTGGGTGCAGGGAAGGAAGAGACATGTGTACATGGCACTTTCAGGAGCAGTGGTGATGTTGATGCTTGCAGTCCAACTTAAAATCCCAGTCTGTTATTTTCAGATGCTCCTACTCATGCACCAAAGCCTGTTTTAAAGCACCATCAATATCTCAAAGTTCATGTGCTCACAAGACCTACCATGATGGGCAACGGGCTTCATCTCTCTTGGAAAGTGACATCAGTTGCTAGGGGCTCCCACCTCTGACTTTGTGAATGATGGTTGAGTCATGCATGCTGTCACTGGGCTGGTGGAATCAGTTTGGGAATAGCTTGTAACTCATGGTACTGCAGTTGTAGGAGGGAGACCGTAAGCTACTAGGGCTCAAGTTACTGGGTTTGGAAGTCCTCTGGCAGTCATGCTGAGCGCTTTGTAGATACATCTGTTATTCTGTCTCCTGATTATTGTGCTACTTGTTTCAGGCATAACATGGGTGCTAGTTTATAGAACAGACAAGTACAAGCGGCTGAAAGCAGAAGTGGAGAAGCAGAGTAAAAAATGTAAGTTCAAATGCATGATGGAGCTTGTCTTGTCCCTCAACACTCCAATTCTGGGCAATATTTCTTTAAATTGAGCTTAACTGCTTTACCTTGAAATAAATGGACCCCTCATCATGGATTTGTCTGTAAACCACCCAGAGAATGCAGTTATATGGCTGATAAATAAATAGTCATGGGCTGTGTATTAATGTGAAACACTTCATGAGCTTTTGTGGCCTAGTGTCTGCTCCATCAGATCCATGATGTATTATTTTAAATAGGCATAGAGATAAAACTTTTAAAAGGGAGTAAATGTGAGCAGGAAGCTCAGCAAAGTTGGTGTTTTTAAAAAAAGAAAAATCAGTATTTTGTGCTTCATAAAGCTTATGTTACAATATGAACTCCATTCTGGAGGCTTTCACTTCTGGACACTTACAGCACCATCCTAAACATGTCTGCTCAGAAGTAAGACCCATTAATTTCAACAAAGCTAAACCAGTATAGAATTGAAGCCTTATAATAATATAATTTAGGCAAAAATAAGCATTTCATCATTATTAATTGCTTTTCAGCTCTTGCTTGCCATACCCATTGGTCTGATTTTTGTTATAGAGATTTCTATGAGGCCTGAGGGTCAATGGGAAGAGGAACCGTTTTCTTTATGAAAAAACTCACTGTGTTGTTTTATCTCTGCAGTGGAAAAGAAAAAGGAAACTATTACAGAATCAGCTGGCCGACAGCAGAAAAAGAAAATAGGTAACATTGGGGGCTACATGGTTTGTCATGTTTCAGTGTTCAGAGTGGGTAGGCCTGGGGGACAGATCTGGCCCAATTGCCTTCTAAATCCGGCCCGCAGATGGTCTGGGAATCAGCGTGTTTTTACATGAGTAGAATGTGTCCTTTTATTTAAAATGCATCTCTGGGTTATTTGTGGGGCCTGCCTGGTGTTTTTATATGAGTAGAATGTGTGCTTTTATTTAAAATGCATCTCTGGGGCATAGGAATTACTTCATATTTTTTTCAAAATATAGTCCGGCCCCTTCTGAAAAAGTTTGCTTTCCCCTAGTTCAGACAGTTTCATGAGGGAGTGAGGGAAGTGGTTTTCACACACACACTGTTGAAAAAAATCAAGTTCCTTCTGTAAATCATGCAGTATGAGACCAGCTCTTAAACTGTGCTTCCTGAAAACTTGTTATTATATTTATTTATTTATTTATTTAATCAAGAACATGTAATTCATTACATTACTCATTAGATAGTAAAATGCATGTTAAATTGCTGTTTTAGGGGTTGTTTTTCATCATCTGGAATGGATTAATCCGTTTTCCATTACTTTCTATGGGAAAGCACGCCTTGGTTTAAGAACGCTTGGTTTAAGAATGGACTTCCAGAGCGGATTAAGTTTGTAAACCAAGGTACCACTGTACTGTATACAGTTTTGCATTATTTGGATGGTTTGTATTGAGAAGCGCTCTTGAGCTTCCATGGGGAGGAACAGGATCGCTACTCTCTGTACTGAATGTCAGAGCACCTGAAGTGGGTTGGTGACCTTTACATGCCACAGACTTTCAGTATGCCTTTTTGTTGCTGTTTTCCTGCTGTAAGTCCCTTACAACCTTATTGGGAGCAAGTTCTTGACTTTGTGACCTGCAATCATTTGTTTCTCTTTTTCAGAGAGGCAGGAGGAGAAGCTGAAGAACAACAACAGGGATCTGTCAATGGTGAGGAAACAGAGCAAAGTGAACCTTTATTGTAAATCCCTTTGGGAAAGTGATTCCTAAATGAAGAAAGTAATAATAAGGAGTAGGAACTGGGGCAGCTTTTCAGAAAAGCAGCGTGTTTAACCTTCAGATATTACAACTAGGAAGTGAGACCAAATTCCACTATCTCTGTGGGATGCAACACTTAAGGAATAGATGATCGGTAGAAGTGAACTGAAGCGATGCCTAGTTTTCATATAAACTCAACAGCTACCATAAAGAAAAAGAAAAAAATCAACAGCTACCATCAACTAATGCAACATCTCACTTTTCCATTACTAATGCCTGTGAAGTATTGTCTGTCAGCCAACTCCACCTGCTTGATGTTCTTTTAGGCAGTAGAACACCCGTGCTCCTGTCTCTCTCACCTGTTGCACAGAGGCTCCTGCCAGGCTTGGATTCTGTGCCCAGTTGGCACCACCCTTGGCCACTTGCTGTGCAATTTACCTCTTCTGCTACATTATCTGCTATTGCAGATGCTATTGAAAAAACATTACTTATTACTTATAGTTCCTGGTGTTCAGTTTGTTCTTATGCTTTTATTCAAGATATTAACAAAATATTAAATTGACCATAAGATTATATAATGTTAGTACAAAATGTCAATTAAAACCCAGTTTTAATTGCATACATTATGTATACATTATGTATGTAATTGCATACATTAATTAAACAACACTGTTATGTTATATAAGGTAAAGGGGACCCCTGACCATTAGGTCCAGTCATGACAGACTCTGGGGTTGCGGCGCTCATCTCGCTTTAATGGCCGAGGGAGCTGGTGTACAGCTTCCGGGTCATGTGGCCAGCGTGACTAAGCCGCTTCTGGCGAACCAGAGCAGCGCACGGAAACGCCATTTACCTTCCCACCGGAGCGGTACCTATTTATCTACTTTCACTTTGGCATGCTTTTGAACTGCTAGGTTAGCAGGAGCAGGGACCAAGCAACGGGAGTTCACCCCGTTGCAGGGATTCGAACCGCCGACCGGCAAGTCCTAGGCTCTGTGGTTTAACCCACAGCGCCACCCGTGTCCCATGTTATGTTATATAAAACGGTAAAGGTACCCCTGCCCGTAGGGGCCAGTCTTGCCAGACTCTAGGGTTGTGCGCTCATCTCACTCTATAGGCTGGGAGCCAGCGCTGTCTACAGACACTTCCGGGTCACGTGGCCAGCGTGACGAAGCTGCTCTGGCGAGCCAGCACCAGCGCAGCACACGGAAACGCCGTTTACCTTCCCGCTATAAAGCGGTCCCTATTTATCTACTTGCACTTAAGAGTGCTTTCGAACTGCTAGGTGGGCAGGAGCTGGGACCGAACGACGGGAGCTTACCCCACCGCGGGGAATCGAACTGCCGACCATACAATTGGCAAGTCCTAGGCACTGAGGTTTTACCCACAGCTCCACCCACGTCCCTGCGCCACCCACATCCCATAGCACCCGTTATGTCATATACCGTATTTTTTGCACCATAACACTCACTTTTTTCCTCCTAGAAAGTAAAGGGAAATGTCTGTGCGTGTTATGGAGGGAATGCCTACAGGTGGCATGTTAGCCGCTTTGAGATTCCTTAAAGGGAGTGAAAGGCGGGATATCAAATCCAAACTCTTCTTCTTCTTCTTCTTCCTCCTCTAAAAACTACGTGCATGTTATGGTCGGGTGCATGTTATAGAGCAAAAAATACGGTAGTTAACATCTAATACAACTAATATCTAGCTGTGATTTCTGCATTGCAGGGAGTTGGACTGGATAAAGCTTGGCATCCTTAACCTATCATTCAGTGTACCCATACCAGTACTGATGTATCTATACCAGTACTGGGGGAATAATTGAAGGTTTTAATGTTTCCTATACATTTATTTATACCTTCCCTAATTTGTATGACATAAGCAAGTTTCAGAACTTTAAATAAGGATAAACACTCATATGATTGGAATGCTTGGGTTTTGTGCAGACAACAATGGAAGGTATTTTTGAGATCTGGCAGAGAATCCTAGGATGACCTTTATAGACTTGCTGGACCACCCCACCCCCGGAACACCTCTAAATAGTTGCATGTGGTGACCATGGATTGCTTGGGGAAGTAAGGTGTTCTGTAGGTTGTAGTGAAGTTTGACACTTGAATTGTACTTTGGCAACTAGTGAAGGATAGCTTATTTGAAACTCCTTAAGTGGCTTGTAATGTTTTGGTTCCCATTTGCTAACTGTAGGGTTAAGGCAGGCAGCGGTACAATACCTATGCAACTACATGATGCATTTAATTGTATGTCATGAGTCCTGACAGCCGTGCCCCAGGTATGGTGTTGGAATATGGAGGAGGATACGCCAAACGAGCAGTCTACAGTAAAGCACATCTCCCACCACCACCACCACCCCTGCCGCCAGTCCTTCCCCTGTGGAATGGGAGACTGATGCTAGTTGGTAAACAGTGGGCTCTCGGCAGGAAGAAGGGGCAGGTTACAGGATGCAGTGGTTCAAAGACTGGGATTGGGAAACCAGTGCATGTCAGTCCCAGCAGCATATTAAGACGGGACACACCTCTTATGAAGGAAGAAAAACTTCTCATTGAGACCTAGTAAGCAATCATGTTCTGAGCATGTGCCAACAAAATGGCCCAGTCTCATGAATGCCAATGCCACAGATGCAAAAGGTCAGCTCAACATTTCCTATTAGGAACCAAGTGTGAGCTTCAGGATAAAAGATGCTAACTCATAATAAAAAAATTCCTTCCAGTAGCACCTTAAAGACCAACTAAGTTAGTTCTTGGTATGAGCTTTCGTGTGCATGCACACGAAAGCTCATACCAAGAACTAACTTAGTTGGTCTTTAAGGTGCTACTGGAAGGAATTTTTTTATCATAATAAAAAAGAGCAGGGAAGATGCATAAAATGAGGCCATTGTTTTTTTTAGAGTCAGTATCACTGATAGGTTAGGAGGCAAGCTATTGGCGACTTTCACTGCTGACCTGAGCCCTTAAAATAGAAATAGGGATGGCTGTTTTGAATGGAGCCAACCATATTTAGACAATTTAACGAGTGCTAATGCTGTGTTAGTTTTGCCAGCCAGTTAAGTTTTTAAAATCTACTTTGCTTCACTTAGACTGAGAGCAAGTTGGCATCCGGAAGTCAAGTGCTAGTACAGAGGTCAGCAACCTAAGGCCCATGGGCCGGAAGCAGCCCATGAGGGTCGCTTAACCTGCCCAAAAGCCGCCCCCAAACCGAGCTGCCCGCTCAGTGAGTCCCCATGCACTGCGCTAAACCGGCGCAGCACAGCGCTGGGACTCTCTTCCGTGGTTCTGGAAATCACTTCTACGCATGCCCAGACACCAGAAATAGTGTCTGCGCATGTCCACGGCACCGGAAATCGCTTCTGCGCAGGCGCAATTTTCTGCGTCTGGGCATGTGCAGAAGCAATTTCTGGCACTGCGGACATGCGCAGATGCGATTTCTGGCGTTGCGTTGCGCCGGTCCAGCCCACGGAGGAGGTCCGCGGGAGTGATCCAGCCCATGCCCGGTAAGCCTTGCCGACCCCTGTGCTACTACATTTCCTGGTCTAACCTTCTATAGCCTTTGGGCTGAGGACCCCATAAACATCCAATGGCCTCACCAAGGTTGACTATTTAGTGGCTCCAGATCATGCATATGCACATCCCAGTTGATTCATCAGTTTTTGTGGGAGGAGACACTCAGTGGCGATAGTCACTTCTCCAATTTTTCCTCTCCAGGAAAAATTTGCCAGACACTAATATGGGTCCTCAATTGTTCTTTTGACTGCAGGTTCGCATGAAGTCCATGTTTGCAATTGGTTTTTGTTTCACTGCTCTGATGGGAATGTTCAATTCCATGTAAGTGGTCACCACTCTTCTTTTCTTTAAGAACTGTTAACAATGCTCTGTGTTCTCTTCTTCCTTCAGGGTACAGTGAGCCCACAACTTATGTCGGGGCTACAGTAAGCGCCCAGTGCCAAAACTGTATATAGCCAAAACACATTGGGTGATATGGCAGGTGGGATTGCCAGAGTTTATTTCCCACCCACCCCATTTGTAATTTTTTATTTTTTTGCCATGCGCATAAAGCTGAATATGCTCAAGTTAAATGCACATGTTGCAAGTATACTGTATATGTTTTCCATAGCTCACTGTGCCTTCCCGGGAACTGCATGGAATTAGCATAAAAGGAAACAGTGTTGGTGCAGACATGGTTGCAGCTGTGCAATAGCCATTCTTGCAAGTGGTTGATGTCAACTGTGTGTGTGTGTGTGTGTGTGTGTGTGTGTGTGTGTGTGTGTGAATTTATATATAAAGGGGGGTGGAAAGAAGAGGATAGGAAGCTTAATAGGGCCCATAGGGGCCCCTCATTCACGGTAGAGGAACATGAGGTGAGACAGGTTTTGAGGATGGCGAATCCGAGGAAGGCGGCTGGACCTGATGGCATCACTGGAAAGGTGTTGAAGGGCTGTGCGGATCAGCTGGCGAGGGTCTTTACTAAGATATTCAATAAGTCCTTACACCAGTCTATTGTCCCACCCTGCCTGAAGTCGTCAACTATTGTCCCTCTGCCTAAAAAATCCACAATCAGTAGTTTGAATGACTATAGACCAGTTGCACTGACTCCAATCATCATGAAGTGTTTTGAGAAACTGGTGCGCCGTCACATTATTTCCTGTCTTCCATCAACTTTTGACAACTACCAGTTTGCATACAGAGCAAATAGATCCACAGAAGACGCCATCAATACCACTCTCCATGCTGCTCTGTCCCATCTGGAGCAGCCGGGGAGTTATGTGAGGATGCTGTTTGTGGATTTTAGCTCTGCTTTTAACACTATCCTCCCCCATAGACTGGTGTCCAAGCTAGAGGCGATTGGACTCTCCAACTCCACCTGTCTCTGGGTTTTGGATTTTTTGTCAGAACGTTCTCAGAGGGTTAAAGTAGGGTCACACATGTCCACAGCCCTTAGCCTTAACACCGGCTCACCACAGGGTTGTGTGTTGAGTCCCCTGCTCTACACTCTCTATACGTATGACTGTACAGCCATCTATTCCAGCAACAAAATCATCAAGTTTGCTGATGACACTACGGTGGTGGGGCTCATTTCAGGAGGGGATGAGTCCGCCTATCGGGACGAGGTGGAGCGGCTCTGTGTTTGGTGTGGAGAGAACAATCTGGCTCTTAATACGGCTAAGACCAAGGAATTGGTGGTGGATTACAGGAAAAAAAAGGCGGACATTCAGCCCTTGTATATCAACGGGGAACGGGTGGAGAGGGTGGCGGAATTCAGGTTTTTGGGAGTAGCTATCGATCAGGGCATGACTTGGAGCGCACATACCACCGCTCTGGTGAAGAAGGCCCAGCAGAGAATTTATTTCCTCAGACTTTTAAAGAAGAACAATCTGAGTGAGAGACTGCTGGTGTGCTTCTACCGAGGCTCCATAGAGAGCATTCTTACATACTGTATTTGTGCTTGGTTCTCCGGTTGTACAGCTAGGGAGAGGAAGGTGCTCCAGAAGGTCATAACCACAGCCCAAAGGATTATTGGTCATCCTCTCCCATCTTTGGAAGAACTGTACGGTTCCCGTTGTCTTAGGAAAGCAAATAACATCCTGCATGATTCATCTCACCCGGGACACGGTCTGTTTGCACTACTGCCTTCTGGCAGGAGATATAGAAACATCAAGTCAAAGACAAATAGACTGAAAAACAGTTTCTATCCAAGAGCTGTGGCCTTTTTGAATGCTGTAACTCGATAGTGTGACCTGGGAGTTTGATGGGTGTGGTGTGGGTGTGGCTGGAATGTGGTTTGTTTGGTTGTTGTTGTTGTTTTGCTTTTGATGTTTTAAGGGATGGCATCCAATTTCGTTGCACTTTGTACAATGTTGCACTTGTGTAATGACAATAAAGAATCTATTCTATCTATTCTATTCTATTCTATTCTTAATTTCCTCTGCAGAGGAGAGTGGGTGTGACCCGAGTCTATCTAGCCATACAGCTCTGGTCCTTAACCCCTTCATTCACTAACTAGCAGGCATGCATAGTTATATTTGACTGCCACCTCCCACAAACTGAGTTGTGTATGTGTGACATAGGACCTGTGGAAGATCACAGAGCTATTTTCATGATTGCAGGGGAAAGTTGCAGTTTTCCAAATAATGGAATTAGACACTGTGACTTCCCAATAATTCCCATGTCATACACTCAAGCTGTCTGTCTGCACTGGCTCTTGAATTTCAGCTCAGACTCCAGCAAGATTTTTGGTCAAACATATGCATCTCTCTATTTGCAGTGAACTTCAATATTCTACTTTTATCCCAAATATTCAGTGTTACGGTTCTAGCAGAAATTAGCTGAGAGCTCCTCACACTAGCAATATGGATTCTCATTGGTAATTTTAGTATCTTTTCATAGTAGAAAAGGTGCTTTTCAATTCTCATTTATCTCCCCAGCATTTCTGTGAGATGAGCTAGGCTGAGATCAAGTAATCTGGTCATGCTTTATTAAGAAAGACCTTGACTTTGAGATGCTGGACTAGATTTTGGTCTGTTCCAGCAGGGTATTTCTTACATTATATTAAAAGTGAGTTTTTGTAAGAACTCTCAAAGTGACTTAGTCATATTCATTTTGATAATTAGATTAAATTCCTACATTCGTCTTTCTTCCCTAACGATGTAAAAGTCATGGGGCCCATACCCTGTAGCACTTCCTGATATTTTTTCTTTTAGCTGTGTCCAGAAAAGAAGACAGGAACCACGTAGAATATCACAACAATGTCAGAGGGAGATAAACATCCGTTCCTATCTGTTCTGCCAAAAATTCCTTTGCTCTCCAGTTGGCACTTACTGGAAGTGCAGCTCCTTGTATTGTTAACTCTGCAGGAAGAAACACTCATTTAAGAGTTTACAGTACCAGAAGCACCTGCTGAAAATGAGAGAGAGCTTCATATAGCAATGCACTATAGGACATGCAGTTGGAAACTAGTTAGCCTAGAGCCCACCATCTACATTTGTCCCCACAGTAACCTTGGTTAAGGAGCATTATGCACTTCTCTCCCTGCCAGGAGCTTAAAATGCACAAGTTTCTTTTCTCCTCTGTATAAGTAGAGCCTGGAAGAAACTTCGTTCCCCTTTGGAAATTCATAAAATGTTTTCAAAACCCAGTTTGGTTTCTGAGAAGTTTGTCCCTTATTTTATGTGCTGTTGCTCTCCTTCCGTTAAAGGATCTGAACACTGAGTGACAATATTGGACCTGAGCGATCTGAGCTCAGCTCCAAAACACAGTTGTACAGCCTTCAATCTGTATACCTCAGAGGGTTGGGGCAGTGGATGAAGTACTCTGAAGTACTGAAGTAAACAAAAGGGTTTTTCTTTATCTCTGTACACCTAAAGAAATTGTGGTTGCTCTAATCAGGAGAGGAATAATCTGCTTTGAACCAAATACTATATATAGTTAAATTTGTCGTTTTCACCTGGGAGCTACAAATTTCTTGTAGTCCTTGTAGTATTCCAGTGGCTTAAGGTTCCTGGTGGCACACTCTTCACAATCGGATTGTTTCTGGGTAAGTTTTACTACAGTCAAAGCTCGGCTCCCGAACGGCTCTGTTTTGGAACATTTCAGCTCCCAAACGCTGGATACCCAGAAGTAAATGCTCCGGTTTTCGAACGTTTTTCAGAAACCGAATGGCTTCTGGAGAGTTTTTTTCTTTTTTCTCCATTGACTTTGCCCGCTGCCCTTTGATCCTCGGTTGTCAGAACGTTTCGGAAGTTGAGCGGTCTTCCAGAACAGATTATGTTAGACAACCGAGGTTTGACTGTACCAGCATGTGTTTACAGACTTACAGTGGTACCTCGGGTTACATACGCTTCAGGTTACAGACTCCGCTAACCCTTAAATAGTACCTCGGGTTAAGAACTTTGCTTCAGGATGAGAAGAGAAATTGTGCTCCAGCAGGAGGCCCCATTAGCTAAAGTGGTGCTTTAGGTTAAGAAGAGTTTCAGGTTAAGAACAGACCTCCAGAACGAATTAAGTACCACTGTATCCCATAATTTTTGGCACAAACAGCTCTAAGGTCAAACTGTCAGTTCAGTTCAGCAGCTCTTACAATACCATAAATCTGGTACCTCTGAGTGATTTAAGTTAAGATGGATTCTTTAGCGTATTTCCTGGATATAGCCAGAATATGTCAGTCAGAAACAGTGTCCAGGCGGAAATCGCTGAAATGTCTGGGAAAATCCAGACGTATGGCAACCCATGTTGGAAGTCTAGATTTTGGTGAATTTCCAAAAGCTCAATGACTCCCCCCCCCCCAAAAAAAAGAAACAACTTTTGTGTCTCGGTTTTCACTTTTTTGAAATATGGCAACCCTCTTAATGTTATGGATTGAATGTTACACTGTTTGGCTTAAATGCTCCATCTGCTGCCTTGTTTGGAGAATGTGAGTCTGGACCACAGACAACTTGTACTGATAACCAAGTACATCTGTATGCTTTTCCCAGATTTGATGGCCGAGTGGTTGCCAAGCTCCCCTTTGTGCCACTTTCCTACATCCAGGGTTTGTCCCATCGTAATCTTCTGGGTGAGGATTATACAGATTGCTCCTTCATCTTCCTCTACATTCTCTGCACTATGTCTATTCGGCAGGTAAGTGCTACTCTGTGGAGGGTTGCCTTATTCAGAAACTTTGTTTGGAACACCATGTTTCACATTTTATTACTTTTATCATAATTGATAAGAGAGGGCTGGCACAACTACAATGCTGTGATATAAAGATGCAGCCGTAGCCGCCTTCTCTTCCTCCTTTCCCCTAACCTTCCACCATTTTGATACTCATTCATATGAGCTTGATATTTTCTCTTGGGCTTATTAAATAACCACTCATTCAGGGGGCACTTGTATCAAATAAGAATTGTCTCCAGATTATTGTAAATGAGTGAGCACTGCTCTCCCTTATTTTTGGAGGCCACAAATGACTAGCGTAAGTATTTTTGTTTTGACTGTGTTTGTAAGCATATCTGAAGTCTCGTATTATAATTGTGGTATTTCATGTCCGTGTCCTCGGTATCCTTGCCTTTGTACTTCCTATTTTAAAAACAGCCAAATTCAACTCAGAAATTGGCAGGACATGCTTAGCAGTTACAGACTCATATAAGAGCAAGTGATCTTTTACGTAAACTGGTCATAAGTTCTTAGTGCTGAAAACAAACCAGCAGCCATTGCAGCTGCTAAAACGGAAGAGTAACATGGTCCCAATAACTAGCTCTGGTTAACAGGTGCCTCATTCTGCATGGGCTAAAGTTTCACAAGCACCACAGAGGCCGTCCCATTAGACATTGCAATACAGTAACTCCACAAAATATGCTGGGGCTACATTCTGGGGAAAGCGGCAAAAGCCAAAATCGCATGTAGTCAAAACACAATAAGTGCAAGGGTGGGTGGGACGGCCAGTCTTTTTTCCCTGGACTCCCACCCCCTTTTTTGTTTTTTGTAGAAGCGGAGAAAGCTGAATGCATGCAAATTAAATGTGTGTACATTAATGTATAAACATTATAATATATTGTTTGGAATCTGTTGATGAGTGGAAGTACATTAGAGAGACATTGCAGTATTGCAGAACTGTTGATTGGAAGAGGGTAGCAGAGATTTGACTCTTTCACACTTCGGGGAGGAATGTTTGAGGCCATTGCACTGGTGATCTCCAGGAGATGTGAATAGCTTAGGTCTCAATTGATTTGCCCTTGGATGTTTTGATGTTGAGGAAATGTTTTGAGCCTTGGCTGGGACACTTCTCACTCCTGACTTGAGCTTGAGGTTGCCTGAAATACCTCCCTGCAGTAAGCAACTTCCTCTGTGCTGTTTCCATGTCCCCTTGGCACGTCAATCCTGCCTTGGAGTTCTTCCTGCTTCCTGCTGAGGGTGTGAAGTGCTGCATGGATTGTTTTTCAAGGACCCTTAAGTGGCTGGGAAAGTTGACCAACATCTGGACTGGGTGTGAAGATGTACATCCTGTCCCTTGTTTGTTCTTCCTCTGCTCACTCCATGTGACAATTTGGCTGATTAAAATGACTCAAGGCAGATTGTTCCCATTTCCTCTTCCATAACTGAGTTGCCTCTGTTAGCATGGATTAATTTATGGAACCTTAAAGACTAACCAGTTTTATTACAACATAAATATTCATGGACTAGAGCTCATTCATCCAATGCATACAGGGTGAGATGCTCTATTGTCGGGGGGGGGGGGTCATACAGATACATATGCAGACATACCGTGTAAATGGGGGTTGGGAGAATTTAAAGTTGGAGTTGAATGGAGCGCAAAAGTATAGTCAGAGATAATTCAATTAGAGCTTAACCATAGGCAAAACTATCATTCACAACAGGAGTGGTGGGCAATGCTGATATGATTGTGTCAAATGGTAGCATGATTAGATCTTAAGTTTATGCTAAAGCAGCACAGTGATGTGTCCCAGCAGCAGTTATTGGTAATAGAGTAGTTTTAGCATTGCTGAGAAAATTCAAACACGTAGTGGGACAAGAAATGGAGTGTTTTGCTTTGTATGTGTGTGAGTCACTCTGTGCTCCCTCCACTTTGATCTGTGTTTGGGGTTCCATGTCACTCTGTATAAAACAGAGCTCTCGATCCCTGTTCACCATAATGCAGAATCTAAAAACTGTGAATTTTTGTCAAAATGAATGAAATTTGCTATCCCCAAAGTGGATTAAACATGCCCAATTGCAGACGGGACTTTTGTGGCAGAAGTAAAAAGGATTCACTCTCCTCCATAATTTATTTTAATTTTATCTCAACTGGTCTATCACTGTACAGCTCCCATTGAAGGTTTGTGAGCGTGTCATCACAACCCTGGATTTGCATAACGTCAGAGTGAAATTGGGGAGCAAAGACAAGGCTGGTTGCGCAACAGCTGTGGCATGGGAGCCAGGAAGGAGAAACAGAGAGAGGATAGAAGTAGTTGTTTTAAACAACAGCAGAAGTTTGAGTGAAGTGGGTATAGGGAATCACTGAGAGGAAAATGGTGGTTTTAAACCTCAGCAGAGGTTTGAGTAGAGTAGGGGTGAAGTAGTTGGTGGTTTTTATGTTGATCTTTTCTGTGAACCACCCTGAGACCTCCAGGTATAGAGCGGTATATAAATTCAATCAATCAATAAGAAGGGGGGGAAAGTGGTGATTTCAAATAATGGCAGAGGTTAGAGAGCAGGGGATGGTGGGGGAAGTGACAGTTTGAAGGAAGGACTGAGTACAGTTTGGAAAGGTTCTGTTGTGCTAAGTGTTTTGGTGTTAGCTTCTGTGTTGTAATCTCTGCTGTTTCTCCTTGTTACAGCTGGGGGGGGGCGTTATTTGAGGGGGGAAAGTCCACTAGTGTAGGTCCATCCCTGCTTTACTCAAACTTCTGCTGTTGATTAAAATAGCCCCGTTTTTCCTTTCAGCATCTCTCCTTTCTTGCTGCACTGTTCTCTCTTCTGTTTCTCAGCTGCCTTGTGCACGAGGATGCAAGAGCCCTCAAATATCCCATAGCACCTTCATACAATGTGTGTCACTCCTGGTTTCTTGCGTTGTCTCAACATGAAGGTCCAGGTTCAGTGTAGTAATTTTGAACATACATTTAATCTACAAGCAAACACTGCTGTCTGTGTAGGCAATGTCTAACTGAGCAAACTTAAAGATTGGGGGGTGCACAAAGAGGGCCGCAGAATATGAGAGAGGATAATGGTCTGGGAGCAAGAGAGTTGAGAAGAGTGAGGAGGGGGGAAGGGGAAAGGGAAAGGTGAAAAATGGGGTGCAACAAAGGAAGGAGGTAGGCATGGGAATGGGGACAAAGATGAAAGCCAAGGGACGAAAGAAAGGGTCTGCAGAATCAGATGGGGGTGGCAGCTTCATAACTGGATGAAAGGTGTAAAGGGTGCTTTGTAGTTGCAATTGGTGGGAGGAGACAGGTGCAGGAGGTTCCCCATGGAGGTGTCCTGTGTGCAAGGGGAGCTGCCCTAAAGGAGAGGAGGCAGCTGCGTAGACTTTGAAGCAAAGTGGGGCTGCAGAATAGAAGAGAAAAGTGGCTTCGAAATAGGGTTGGAGAAAGGGGAATGAGGTTTTCAACCAGTACAAGGTTCTAGGGGTTTAATGTGTGTGGGAAAATGATTGCAATCATTTTCCCACAAATGTGTATTGGAGGGTCAGAGCCTCCCAGTTTCATATTTTGAAAGTGGGGGTTTGTCTCTTGCTCTTTCTTACCTTTAAGCAATTAAAAGGTGGATGAGTGGTGTGTATTCTAGCTTGTGCATGTTTTAAAACTTGCAACTTTACACCAGCCTTTCCAGTGCTAGACCTTGCACACCTCTTGATAGGCCTGGCAATGTAAGGCTGTCTAGAATGCTCCTTGCAGAGTTTGGAAGAACTCTGGTTTTGTTTGTTTCTTTGCTTGCAGTAAAATACAGTTTTCTAAAAACTTTAAAGTTTTTTTAGTTAGTGAAAACCAATGCTGTGCTCTTCAGTGCTCTGTGGGCAAAGCATAGAGCTATTCCATATAGAAGAGTACAAATACAACAAGGCTTTGTGGGGACCCTGTTCCGACTATGCTGAGAAGACCCCTAAATCACCCCAGTTGGGCCCTAAACAATGCACAGCCTTGCACGAAAGCAAACCAATGTGAGTTTGTGTTTTTCTCCTGTTTGCCAGAATATTCAGAAGCTGTTGGGTTTGGCTCCTTCTCGAGCTGCCACCAAGCAAGCCGGAGGATTCCTTGGCCCCCCACCTCAGTCTGGGAAGTTCTCCTGAAATAAGAGTTGCATCTCACTAGTCGAAACATCCTGACTTTACAAGAAACTCTGGATTGCACAGAAGGCTTCCTGAACATGTTGCCTATGTAACTATCATACCTTTGTTTTGCAAAGAGATCAGCACTGAAGCACATCTTTGGGCTAGATCTTGTACTTACTACTCTGAGGCAGTGGAGAAATATATTAGTGGAATTAAATGGAGTGCTGTTTGATGAGAAAAGTGTGATTTAGAAGTAAGGAGCAGTAGTATTCTTTCTTGTGTAATAACCTTTACCAAAGTGAAAATAAAACAAAAATTGTTTTGTCTCTGTGCTTCCAGTTCATATACTTCACCTCAGACACTATTCTGAGGGAGGCTTTTATTCCGCAAACTCCCGACAGCTGCAGAACGGCAGCATTGGTTTGTTTCAGCCACTGGCTTCCCCTGGATGTTTTTCGATTGCAGTTGGTTAAGATTAGCATTGTATATAAGTGATGTCAAGAGACAGCTGAGGGGGGCTTGGCTTGCTGTTGAGTCAAATGGCGGCTTGATTTCAAGTCTCCGGCAGTCTCCTCCATTTGTAGTGCTGCTGCAAAAGTTTTACATCTACCTCAAGGTGGGTCATTTCCCAGACACACATTTTCTTCATGTCTCCTGTCTTGCTGATGCAGTTTTCCTGTATGACAGCTTTCATTGCCTCCCATACAGTCGCAGTTCTGATTCCTTCTGTGTTGGTTCCAAATACGACTTCCATTCTTCCCCAATCCACTTGACCACCAGGTGGTGCTGCAACATCATGGGAGGGAACTGCCGAGCCAGCTGCCCGCTTGCATGATTCAGCAGAAGACAAAGGGACAAAATCAATATGACTGTATAGCTGGTGGGGATGAGGCTAGAAACAAAAGTTGGGTGAAGCAAGTGCCATGCACCAGTGAAGTATTGGCTTGTGTTTTCATTTTCAAAGTTATGGAGCCCTTGCTATCCATGTGACCATCAGAAATCACATTTTAATCACCACCTAACATGGGTGGCGCTTGGGACGCGGGTGGCGCTGTGGGTTAAACCCCAGAGCCTAGGGCTTTGCTGATCAGAAGGTCGGCAGTTCGAATCCCTGCGACGGGGTGAGCTCCTGTTGCTCGGTCCCAGCTCCTGCCAAACTAGCACAGTTTGAAAGCGTGTCAAAGTGCAAGTAGATAAATAGGTACCGCTCCAGCGGGAAGGTAAACGGCGTTTCCGTGCGCTGCTCTGGTTCGCCAGAAGTGGCTTAGTCATGCTGGCCACATGACCAGGAAGCTGTACGCTGGCTCCCTCGGCCAATAAAGCGAGATGAGCGCCGCAACCCCAGAGTCGGCCACAACTTGACCTAATGGTCAGGGGTCTCCTCTACCCTTAACATGACAACACCTTCTTGAAAAGACATCAGAGTTTGAAGGGTTCTTTTTAGAAAGGTGGTTTGCCCCTCACTGGGTCAGTAAACAGAAGCTAGAGTTACAGTAGTTAATCTCCCTTTTGGCAAAAAAAATCTGCCAGCAGCATCATGTAAAACATCTTGAACTGCCCCAAATTCAATTAATTTGAAATAAGGGGTGCTTTAGGGTCCTGGAGGGGAGAGGAGAACAGTGCATCATAGTCTTGCAAACACAGAACTTTATTAGGATACTTTAAAACACAGTATTAAATGATTTGGAAATAGTAACAAATCTTATTGCTGCGAAACTGCGCAGCGTAAAATTGGAAAAAGCATTGTGCACCTTCAATCTCAGAGCAGTATGGACTGCCATAACAAAGTATAAGTTAACTTCCTATAGAAGAGCTACTAATAACCAGCCAAATAAGTTTATATAACAATGAGCTTTATCGCACTTATCAAAATAAGATACAACTGTACAATAGGTTTTCATTATTGTAATAACTTGTGTGCAAACATTTCTTTTTATTCATTTTTGGTATGTATTAATATAATTGCTAAAAAAATACATTTAGAAGAGCACCGGGTTTAGGCTGCAGTTACCTGGGAGTGATTCTCGTGGATCTCAGCTTATTTCTTATTTCTGAGTAGACGGGTAGAGAACTGCGCTGCCTAGATTCTCCCTATTGAGACAGCAGAAAGTGCGCACGACGCAGTTTGGGGGGACACGAATTTGGGGGCAACAAAAAGAGCTGCTGTGTCTCGGATGGTTTCCCCTCAACACGCAAGTCTTCCAACCTGCCTGGATCCTCTCTCTGCCCAAGGAAAGCCCGGCTCAGGGGAGGAGGCGGGGCGGGGGGCGGGGTCCCGGCGGCCCCTCCCGCGCCGCGCTCCCAAGGGCCGCCCCCCGCCCCGCCCCCCCCGCCTGCTCCCTCGGCCGCTCCCGGGGCTGCGCGGACGTTGCCAGGAGGCGGAGTGAGTGAGGGTCGCGGGAGAGGGGAGGGGGTCCCGCGGGGGGGTCCCACCGCGCCCCCAGGGCAGCGGGCCGGGAAGCCCCTTCGCCTGCGGCGGCGCCGCCCGGAGAAGCGCTTCCGCGACGGGCCTCCCCGGCCGGGGCCTGTGAAGGGAGTCCGGCCGAGGGAGGCGTCGGCTGGGCCGGGGCGCCAAGGGGCCGCTGCCATTACTGTGGTTCAGTTGGTTGGTTGCTCGCTTTCTCCTGCCCGAGGACTTAAGACGAAGGGGGGTGTTTCTAAGCCGCCCCCCCCCAGCTTCGAAGAGGCCTCGGTGGTTAAAGGCGGGAGGCCTGTGGAGAGAGAGGGGCGTTTCCGCCTGGCGCCCCCACCTCGCTCCCCCCCAGGCCATGGGAGCCGGGCGGCGCTGCCTTGGTTGGGCCGAAAGCGGGAAATGAAATGGTGTTGGGAGTCAAGGAGGACCTTGCCGCAAAGCCGGGTTTGGCGCTGTAGCCCCCCCCCCCGCCCCCTAAAGCGCCATAAAGCAAGCCTGGTGGTATTTTAAGGACCAGCCAATTGGTCATGGCGTGAGCTTTCATAGATTCTAAAAATATTGTCTGCGCCTGTGGAGTTTTATCAGCAAAGCACAAAGAGAAAAGCACTTCCAACTTCAAGAAACAAAGTAAAATACTCTTGAGCATATGGATTTTCATGCTTTAAACTCCATTAACTCATTTCTTTTGCTCGCTTCCCACCAATAATTACTAAAATATGTAGAAAACGATAAGGATTTAATATGTGCCCCCTCCCCCCAAATAAGCTTAGGGCCACAATAAAACTTTGCTCCAGGAGAGTGTCTTCCATGAGACAGTATTGAATAGCCTCTGGCCAAATGTGGTTCTGAGAAGAAGAACCTGTCGGGGCTGTGCCCCTGCCCATTATATTGTGGTATATAGAAGTGATGAAGGAATAGGGGGTATGCACACTAAAATAATGTTGGGACTGCTCCAAATCTTGACGCTCACCTTGATGTGTTAGTGTCTCTGTGAGATGCTATTGAATCACATTTGACCCAGTCACATCCACAGCCGTGCATTTAATGTGCATTCGGAACCTTTGTTGTGTTGGGAATTTTAGCTCTGTGAACAAACTGTAAAAAAGAGTAAGAGATAGGGGCATACACCCCACAGGAAGCTTTTGGGCCACCCTGAATCCTTCACCCATGCAGTTAGAGACTACTCCTGTGGATGAGGATGCATCATTTGTGGAGCCTCAAAACAGCTTGTAAAGATTCTCAACACCGTACTCTAATCTCCGTCCCCTCCCCCACCCCCATGGGCTGTTCTGGGGGGTTCCCCTGACCCCTTCCAGAGCCACTTTGGAGGGCCACCCTGCACACAGCACCCATATGGATGCAGGAGTCTTCAGGAAGCTTTTGCTGCTCTTGCTTTTGATTTTTCCGGGTGCCCTGCTTACGCCCTCTCCCACAGTGCTCCTCTACAGCTCTGAAGTGGCTCTGAGCAACTGGATTTCACTTGGCACAAGGTGAAAGGAGCCTTCTCTCTGTTGGCTGATTTGTGTGGCCTATCTCTTGGGGACAATCTGTAGCCAATTGCGTAAAATAATAGGAGGGTTTAAAAGCGGATTGTACATGGCTCTGTGTTTTATAGACATGCTTGAAATTCTTTGAAGGGTAAAACTTGATAAGATAGTGTGTTTTATCTTGTTTTTGTGAACTGTCCTGGTAGCTCTATGGAGGGCAGTATATAAATCTTTCAGATAAATGACACAGCAGTAGGCGGATTCCCAGGCACCTTGCCTGCTGCTTTACGGGAGCAGAGGTTGATAGGCCTCTCTTCTGTCCAATGCAGCCTTGTTCCTGCTTGCCAGCTGTCAGATGCTTCACAGTCCCCGCTTCTTACTCATTCTCCCTGGTTTTCCTGGTCTGCTCCGTTGTGCAGCAATGAGCACCATCACTGGCACATTTCAGCTGCAGCAGCCCCTCAACTACCGAGAGGGTGCCCGCATTGAGCCTGTGGATGGAGATCACAGCGAGGAGACGTATGAACCAGCAACTGGTAATTATCTCCAGGGTGATGTTCTGGGGGGGATGTGGGCTTCAGGGAGTGCAGCCCAGTTGCTGCAAAAGGTGGCTTTGGAATCCCCACCCCAGACTCTGTAGTACATCAATTTGCTATTGACTTGGCATTTTAGATAGCATTCACATTCAGTGATGTGAGGTGAGAATATTATCGGAATGAGAATATTATCGAGAATATTCTCTACTAGAAAATTCCACTCCACAAACTGTAAATTCTAGTGTAAGAACCAGTTTTACAACACTCATTTAAAAAACCTAGTAAATAATAAGTCAAGCTGTGATATTGGCAGTGTAAGTAATGAATAATGATTTTTTTGATCCAGTTACATTACTGGGCCTTGTGTCATTCACCATTGGCAGTTTTGAAATGTGAGCTACAGAAAACAATTTTTTTTAGTTTTAAAAGTGCTTTTCATTTAATAAGATGAACATTTGAATTCATATGTATTTCAACTGTATGTAATAGCCTTTTTCTATTTTGGTGTGATCTTATTCTTAGCAATTCTATACCCTTGGCCATACAGTGAGATTATTTTTACAGAAAGTAGCTTTAATGCTTTATACACTTAAAGTACCTAGGCCTATACAATTATGTGTAACAGCATGTGAGGTGGCCTTGATTCAAACAGTTGTTGCTTCTATATTTTTATTTAGTGCCAGTAACTGGTTTTTGCAGTGCCATTCAGTGGTACAAGGTGCCATATTCTACTATTTTAAATGAAAATTCTCCAATATTTTCATTAATTGAGAATATTCTCAATAGTTTTCTCCAAAAGATTATTCTCGAGAATTTAAAATCACTATTCAAATAAGTTTCTGGCTTAGATTTATTCCAACCAGAAGAATCTATGACCTTTGAAGCTGTTGGCTGGCTGCACTCGTGCCCAAGGTGCATTCTGAATTGTTTATCTTTTAATGCTTGAACTTTGAATTTGCTGATTGGTAAAAAAATGTGGCTGAGGGCTGATATGCAAGACTTGCAAATAATGGAGACAGTGGAGTACTGGTTTTTGTCCAGACACATGTATTTTTAAACTATTGTATTTGCTGTAACAATAATAAATGATAAAGATGTTTATAAATATGTTGGTCAGTGTCTTTATAAATGACTTGGATGAAAGAATTGAGAGGATGCTCATCAAATTTGTAGAAAACACCAAACTGGGAGGGGGAGCTAATGCCACAGAAGACAGAATCAGGATTCAAGATGACCTTAACAGACTGGAAAACTGGGCCCAAGCTAACAGAATGAATTTCAGTTGGGACAGATTTAAGGTTCTACACTTAGGCAGGAATAACCAGCTGCACAAGTATAAGACACCTGGTGAACAATAAGACGTACATGTGAAAAGGATCTAGGGGTCTTAGTAGACCACATGCTAAACATGAGTGATGCAGCAGCAAAAAAAGGGAATGCTATTCTAGGCTGCATCAACAGATGTGTAGTGACCCAAACAAGGGAAGCAGTAGAATTGCTCTATTCTGCCTTGTGGCAGAGCCATAGCTATGGTAAGGCTAGCCAGGGGTTTTTTGCCCCGGGTGAAGTCTTCAGAGGGGTGCCATTGAGGCTCCTAAAACCTTGTTTTTGACCCAGGTGAAATCAAGTCTAGTTTCATCCCTGCTTGTGGTGTCCAGTTCTCAGCATCACAGTTTAAGAAGGATGTTAACAAGCTGGAACATATGCAGGGGAGGGTGACCAAGGTAATCATGAGGACCCTTATGAGGACCCTTATGAGGATCAGTTGAGGGAGCCTGGAAAAGAGGAGACTGAGAAGAAATAGGATTACCATTTTCAAATATCTTAAGAGCTGCCATATGGAAGATGAAGCAAGCTTGTTTTCTCCTGCTTTGAAGGGTAGGACTTGAACCAATGGATTCATGTTACCAGAAGGGAGATTCCAAATAAACATCTGGAAAAACTTTTTGACAGTAACCTGTTTGGCAGTGGAACGGTCTCCCACGAGAGGTGGTGGACTCTCCTTCCTTGGAGGTTTTTAAGCAGAGGTTGAGTGGCCATCTGTCAGGGATGCTTTAAGCAGAGATTCCTGCATTGTAGGGGGTTGGACTACATGAATCTCAGAATCCTTTCCAACTCTATGATTCTATGATAAGTTAGAGAGTCTTATTGTCTGTCATTTACCAAAAATCATTGATACTTTACTGTATCATTTTCCCTCAAGCATGGATTCCCCCCTCTCTAATAATCAATAAATAAACACCATTTATTCAGTTCCCTGTGTATGACTATGTATGTCTCTTTATATGTCTGTCTACATAATATAATGTCAGGTCCTGTTTTCAATACAAACCTTTTGGAGCAATTTCTTCAGAGATGTGCAGTGTCAAATATTTGGCAAATCACTTTCTTGCTACAGTTAGCAAATCAACAACAAGCAAATATTGAACTTGGCTTGTTATATTATTCAATAAAACTATTTGGGGAGAAAAGGCAATTTAAAAAAAATCTGTGGTAATGCATTTTCCATCATAAACCAAAGTGTCCTGATGCCATTGCAGTGCCATCAAATGGGATAGAGGTTGCTGAGTTTCCAACGTGTCTGAGAAGTCAGACCATTTCCCACCCAATTTAATTGGCATAGAATATTGCTTATATAAGCTTATTTTATTTTTAATTATTATCTTGTTCATTGACACCAAAGAACCAAATTTATAATACTTTAGTCTTGAACATCAGTTTGTGTTCTTATGGCTAATTACCCTGCTAAAGGTGGGCAGGGACAGAGCTGTAAGTGAGTTTCTGCCTGCCCTTTTATTCCGGTTTCCCCCCTCGCCACTTTCATGAAATTAGGCCAAGGGCCATGAATTGCCTACCCCTGGTGCAGGCATGGGTGTGATGGGACGCTTCAAGCTTTTCCTCTTGGTAGGCCATGTTGTAGAATAAATAGCTTTTCCTGTTCAGCACACAGCCTGCAGTCCTATGCAGAAGATAATAGATGAACCACACTCTGTCTCTTAAGAAGCATAGGAAAAAGAAAGAATAGAAACCCTGCCCAATAAATAGTTGCTGGTGTACAATATTCAGAAGAATTCCTTGTCAAGCCTGAATCCAGAGAGGCTCAATTGGACATATCACAATGGCCTTTACATCTCAAGAACTTTGACAAGCTGAAAGTGAGGACAGCATGTTACACACTCCTTCCTTCCGGTTGCAATCTCTTAAGGAGAGTGATTGGTGAGTGTGTAAGGATGGGCTTCATCAATTAGAACAAGCCTCCCAGCCCTTCTTCTATTAAGTGGTGGTCTGGGTCTGCTGCATCCTCCATGTTGAGAAGACTGCACAGTGGACCCCAAAGTGCCTGGGGGTCTGATTGTGTGCATTGAGCAAGCCACATGCATATGAATATGAACCAGAAAGAAGATTGGGTACTTTCTGGGTGAGCTGTGCAGCCAGGACCTGCATCTGGATGCTATGTGTGTACCTGGGCTCGTTGCCGAGAGTGGCAGGTCAGAAGCAGGAGCTTTGGCAAGTGTGACCTGGGGTCATGGGAGAGAAGGACAGTGCTGGATGCCTAGTGGCAATATGACAACAGCAAGTATGAGACTTCTCTCAGGAGGGTGATCTTGCCCTTGGAGAAGCTGCTGACATCCTACAAGCGACGGGGGTCACCAGGTGGCGCATTGGAAGCTGGCCGACAATAACATCTCTCCGACCCACACAAGGTAATTAAGAGGCTGCTATGGGAAGTATGCAGCCTTCCCGGCCCCCCCAAGGAGATGGGGGGGACTGCCTTGCCAGCGGTGTCCATAATTGACCCCCGGATTCGAAAGAAGGGGGTGCGGACACTTGGCACAAGCCCTCGGGTGAAGTCAGCTCTTCCTGACGCTGTCTCCAATCAGCGCACTGGTTCGCTTTAGCTCGAAATATATAATTGGAAATATATAATTGGAAAGAAGCTAAAGCACATACATCAAGCGAAGATCGGGAGTAAAGACTGCTGATTAATGGATCTCTGTGAGTGGAGCGACGGGCGGGACAAATAAATCAAATGATGAATCACCATTAAGAGACTGGTATGTTTGGAGTGAAACGGAAAGGGTGGAGGAAAAAACTTCTTTTTTTTTGCCTTATGTGAGTATTAATAACCCTCCACCCCAGAGAGAAGAATCGTTGCAATTTATTAATCACAAGCAGTAATTCAAGAACTGTGTGGAGTGAATTATTGATCAAAGAGAGGATTGGTAAACGTCGGAGAACGGAGGAAAGTTTTATGACGCAGTTTTAAATGGCGTCTCGCTAAGACAGGCTTGCCTAAGAAGGACGGGGGGAGGAGGACCAGGGTCATCGGAGTGTGAATGGTGATCGGAATGTGATCTAGACCTGGCAGAGCCCTCTGAGATATGCTTGGCAAGCCTGGGGAAATCAACGGACAGACTGAGGGAAAGTTCTTTACGGAGGTGTGGAAATGGCATCTGTCCTTATGTGATATGATTTTTGGAGAGTGTAAAACCCACACAGAGGATGTTTGTTTTCAACCCGCTTGTGAAGATTATCAGAGATCGCAAAGAAAGGAATATATGATAGCAACAAGAAGATGAGGAAAGTAATAAAGAGACTATCTGGATAGAACTGTCTAATTAAAGCAGCAATATAAGTGATGCTTGGACCCCTGTTCGGAGCTTGAAGTATGGGTACCCCCAACAAAAATTTAAAAATCTGGCTGTATAATTTGGAAATAATGTGATTTGGAAATAATGTGATTTGATTGGCCTGCTAATAAAAATTATATTTTTTAAAAAAAAGACATCCTACAAGCGACTGGTTATGAAGGACAGTGCAGTGAACGCCGTTTGTTATGGTGAAAAGAGCATGTGACCTGGCCTGCTGTGGTATGAAGACAGCCTCAAAGTCCATAAGAAAGTTGTTATCAGCACAAAAGGAGAGGCCATTTGGACAGCCAGTACCTTGATGACAACTGCAGTACTTGCAGTCATGGAGTTATGCCAAAAATCAAGCATGTGATAATGGAAAAGACACTTACGCTCACAAGTGGGTGCTTGTCCCGAAAGCTGCCCAGAAGACGATGATGATCAAGGCGAGTCTTATTGGACACTCACAGCAAGCCCCATGAGAAAAATCCCCAGGCCTGGAAGTATAACTATGTGGGTTGCTGGAAAGGAAAGCGTAAAAGAAGTCATCCCAGTGGAGCCAGACAAAGAAGGTCGTGGAGAGTGTTGGGGAACACGGAGCAGCAGCCTCATCTCCCTCAGACTCTCCAGAGCTACAAGCAGAAATCAAGGAAGAAGAAGAAAGAGACGATAGAATCAGAGCTTGCTGAGAGTGGCGGGAAGCTAGTTGAAATGGACAGTGGCACAAATGTGAAGAAGATGAAGAAGGAGGAGAAGGAGAAGGAGAAGGAGAAGAAGAAACAGCTCAGAGTAACCTGTGAGAACCACCCTGACCAGGCAGCCTGAACCAGCCTGAGGAAGAGGAGTCTGAAAGCCCAATCCGTTGCAAGTGCAGAAAAGGCAGCTTCCCAAGAACTCTGAAAAATACTTTCTTTGCCAAGTTTCTGGATCTTACAGTTACATATGATTTAAGCATGTAAGTAATAGCTATTGACATCTCAAAAGATTTTCAGTCAACTCATCGTAGAACTGTAAAAGCATGGGGGGAAATGTAGGAGAAACCAGTTTTGCCTCCACTTTTAACCTTCCTAATGACTGGTGGAAACAGGATACATTATGCAAAGCAAACAATTTACAAATTAAACTTGCTTAATCAGTATGATTGTGCAGAATTCTGCTTTTCTTGTTGCTGAATGTGGACTATCCTGGGTGCTTGTTTTTAAGTGTGCATTGGTCTAAGTATATTTTTATGTTGTGAACCTTCCTGAGATCTGTGGATGAAGGGCAGTATACAAATGTAATAAATAATAATCCTCTTTCTGGATTGTGGCTTTTCAAAATTAAGGAATGTGGCCATTCAGATAAATCTGTAATAGTAACATAAAATCAAAATGCAAGACCTGCTTCTGTAAAAGCTTTTTGTGACAGAGGTATGCTAACAAGTTGTGCTTTAGAAACCTGAATTATTATTGTTGTTATTATTTTCCCTTCAGGGCGAGTAATTGGCAAATTTCTCTTCTCTGGAGAGAAGGAAGTAGATCTGGCTGTGCAAAATGCACAGGCTGCCTTTAAAATATGGAGTCAGAAGTCAGGCATGGAACGGAGCACTGTCCTGCTGGAGGCTGCCAGGATAATCCGGGTATGTGTTAAAAATCACATGAGCCAGCCCAGCCTCCTCTCAGGCAGCATTGGCTGCTTTCCAAGGGGATACCTTTTCAGCCATTGTCCACCAGTTTTGACTTGGCTTAATAACTCTAGTTTGTGGTTGCTGCTGGCCTCTCTCTTCTCCTGAGTTCTGTGCAATACTTGAAGAATGTGAGGAGATCTTGTGCAAGGTGTCAATAGAAGGAGAGGTTGCTAGAGAGGGAAGTGCATTTGCCCCTGGAAGCCAGATTTGTGGACTCTGGTTTGCAGTGCTGTGTCAATCACTAACCTATTAACAGCTCTAGGTAAGTAAAAGTCACCTTTGCTCAGATTGAAAGCCTTGGGGTGTCCTTGCCTTCCCAACCTTATCATACTGCTCAGAGCTGCTTTATATGACATGGGCTTGGAAGCCCTTGGATCATGCCTGCCGTTATTCTTCTGCCATATAGCCATTGCTTAATTCGCCAAAAAGAGTTAAGGTGGTTTTTATTCTTGTTGGCTGACTGCATTATTCTGAATTATTTGTACTTTAGTGGTATTTTGATATGTTTTAATGTTTGTTTTTATTTTGCATGTTGCTTAAAGGCTCATTGCAGGAGGTTGCTGGTAGTAAATAAGAGCAGTTCAAGAGAAAAGCCCTCTTGGTCCTGCCACGTCCTGCCGACACACACGTTACAGCTACTTGGAGTTGCATGTTTCCTCCATGGTGCTGCTCACCTTGTGGAATGTCCCCCCCCACACACACACACACCCTGAGCATTCAGCAGGGGCCAAAAGTACTGCTATTTTACCAGCTACTAAAAATGTATCTGTTCATAGAGGCCTTCCTGTTATACCGTATTTTTCGCCCTATAGGACGCACCAGCTCATAGGACGCACCTAGTTTTTTTTTGGGGGGGGGAATAAAGGAAAAAAAATATCCCCCCCCCCCAGGTGCGGGGCTGGGGCGGGGGAAGCCCGAGCTTCCCCCGACCCCAGCCCCCAGAACAGGCTGCTATCCGCAAGCCTTCCCCCACCAGCCCTGACAAACTCTGGGAATATTCCCCACCTCCTGCAGAAGCCGCGCGCTCTTTAAAGAGGCTGCGCGGCTTCTATTGCCTCTTCTAGCTTGGGGATGTCTGCGCGCAAAGGAAGGCTGTTCCCAAGCCAGAACAGCAAGACGGAGGGCTCCGTCTCGCTCTTCTAGCTTGGGGACAGCTGCGCGCAAAGCCTCTGCAGGGCACCCGCAAAACCGGCAGAAGCCGTGCGCTCTTTAAAAGGGCTGCACGGCTTCTCCTGGCTTTTCTGGGAGGTGGAAGATTCCCTCGCAAAAGCCTGCAGAAGCCATGCAACCCCTTTAAAGAGCGCGTGGCTTCTCCTGGCTTTTCTGGGAGGTGGGGGAATTCCCCCACCTCCCTGAAAAGCCCGCAGGCTGCCATCCGCAAGCCCTGGGAGCCCGAGGGAAGTTGCGCCGGGCTCCCAAGGCTTGCGGATAGCTTCCTGAAGCCTGCATTCGCCCCATAAGACGCACACACATTTCCCCTTTATTTTTGGAGGGGGAAAAGTGCGTCCTATAGGGCGAAGAATGCGGTACCTTTTTTTTGTTCCTTAGACACAGCAGATATAAATGTTTATAAATGTAGTGTTTTAGTGAATTGTCTTCAGTTATTATAGTGCACATTGCCTTGTCATGTTCTGCTTCAAAAGTGGTATATACATTATTTTAATAAATGAATGACTAGGAATAGCTGAATGATAGAGCACAAAGAAATATGCACAAATGTATATCACTTCGCAGTTCTAGCTTTTTTGGCACAGACTTTCTTTTGGTAGAATATAAAGGAAGCTTGGGCAGCCACTTAATTCCAGTTCCACTTGCTGCTAGCATAGTTTGATTCATACTGTGTCTCTGTTGGGATTCTAGGAGCGAAGGGAAGAAATAGCTACCTTGGAAACAATCAATAATGGCAAATCCATAACTGAAGCCCGAATAGATATTGATACATCTTGGCAGTGTCTGCAGTATTATGCTGGCTTAGCTGGCTCCCTAGCAGGTGAGAGTCTGCAACTCCATTTGTTAGTTCTGTTCCATTAGCTCTGTATTTTTTCATTCCTCCCATGTCATCTAATACACTCCTTGGAACAGTACAGAAGTCGAATATGGGTAACAGCTTCAAGTCACGGGAGGAGCCTGAATGTTCAGACAGGAAACATTTGTTGTTTAGGTAATATGGTTTGCTACTTTTTCCAGAATTCTTGTATGTCGCTTTATGCAGTGATGTCTGGAGTCCAGCTCTTCTACTGGGCATGAAAAATGGTTCCGTGTGTAAAGTGTTGTGTACTTGCTGAAACTAATATGACATCAGGTGGCTCAGCTACAAAGGAAAGAATCAGGATTACCAGTTCCTCCTTTGCATCAGAAAGTTGGCCCTTTTTAAATGTGGTGCAACAAAAAAGGTGCCAAGTTTAAAGAGCAGTGACTTCTTGATGCAAAGGAAAAATTGGGAGTGCACTTAAAGCATTCTCAATTCTTCTTCCTTGTATCCACAGCTTGAGCTTTCTTGCACCTGACATCACATATGATGGGCAAATTTTGCCCCAAACAACCTGCTGAGCCAACCTCTGAGACCTAGCAGGCCGAATAAGCAGGCGGGAGGTTCCCCACCACTAGTCTAATATTTAAAATGCAGTATTTCTCCTTTTTAAAGCTGCAGAAAGAAACTTCACAGGCAGCCACAACCAACCAGGGCCCCTACAGAATGTTTCCATGCTGAATTTGTTAGGTTCCAGTGGGCAGGTGGGGAGTTTCACTCTGTGGAATGGGGAGATGACTTGGGTGGTGGATGTATCAGCATATCCCAATATTTAGCTGCTGGTAGATCACAGTGTTGAAAACCAGGTATCACCCAGCCCAATTCAGAGCCGAAAGCGTATCACAGAAAGCACCATGAGGGAAGAAATGCAAAAACTATTAGGTTACAAAGCAAAACAGAACCCTTTCACCTCAAAAATACAGTTAAGGAAAACTACCAGTATAAAGAAACCTTTGGGAATTTGAGTATAGTGCTGGAAGATCATGCAGTGGCTAAAAATCAATATCTGCAGTCACTGGTGACCTTGAACCACACAGGTGGTAAATTGGAGCAATTAAATGAAATCTTTTTTTCCTCAGGAAGAAGGTTGCACTCAGAATCCAAAGCAAAAAGCCATTCAAATGGACTCAAGGAATGGGGACTTATTTGCAATCCTTTTTATAATATAAAATGTGGGACGCGGGTTGCGCTGTGGGTAAAACCTCAGCTCCTAGGACTTGCCGATCGCATGGTCGGCGGTTCGAATCCCCGCGGCGGGGTGCGCTCCCGTCATTCGGTCCCAGCGCCTGCCAACCTAGCAGTTCAAAAGCACCTCCGGGTGCAAGTAGATAAATAGGGACCGCTTACCAGCGGGAAGGTAAACGGCGTTCCGTGTGCTGCGCTGGCTCGCCAGATGCAGCTTGTCACGCTGGCCACGTGACCCGGAAGTGTCTGCGGACAGCGCTGGCTCCCGGCCTATAGAGTGAGATGAGCGCACAACCCTAGAGTCTGGCAGGACTGGCCCGTACGGGCAGGGGTACCTTTACCTTTACCTTTTATAATATAAAATATACCATATGTTTTTTACTCTTTTTATTCTTACCTCTTTAAAATGTTTTGGTTTGGTTTGTTGTGGTTTTTACTTTGCAAGCCACTCTGACCAGCTGTGCTGCTCCTGCTCATCTTGCTTTGTCCTTCCTGTCCAGGCCAGCACATCCAGCTTCCCGGCGGATCCTTTGCTTATACAAGAAGAGAACCTCTTGGAGTCTGTGTTGGAATAGGAGCCTGGAACTACCCTTTCCAGATTGCCTGCTGGAAGTCTGCCCCGGCTTTGGCCTGTGGTAAAAGAGATGCTCTATATGAGGAGTGAGAATGTGGGTGTCATCCCAACAGCTAGTACCAGGGGGTGGCTTTGTAGGGCGCCCATGCATGTAATAGGGAACAATACTCTGCAATATTATAAAGTCAAGTATATAAATGGCAGATGAAGAAGAGAGGTAAAGGTAAAGGGGACCCCTGACCATTAGGTCCAGTTGTGACCGACTCTGGGGTTGCAGCACTCATCTCGCTTTATTGGCCGAGGGAGCCAGCGTACAGCTTCCGGGTCATGTGGCCAGCATGACTAAGCCGCTTCTGGCAAACCAGAGCAGCACACGGAAACACCGTTTACCTTCCCGCCGGAGCGGTACCAATTTATCTACTTGCACTTTGACATGCTTTCGAACTGCTAGGTTGGCAGAAGCAGGGACCGAGCAACAGGAGCTCACCCCGTTGCGGGGATTCGAACCGCCGACCTTCTGATCGGCAAGTCCTAGGCTCTGGTTTAACCCACAGCGCCACCCGCATCCCGTGAAGGAGAGAGAACACATTAATGTGGATTGTGAGGCCGCCAAATTAAGATGGGGATTTGCGGGATGAGCATTGTGGTAGCTCCATTTCTTGCTTCTGTCCCTAGTAGAAGCCTTTACTCAACAATCATGTTTGGGCTGGGCATTCAGCTGGGATCAGAGAGGCCAAATCCATTGCCCACCCCAGCTTTCTCCTTTGCACCTCCAGATAGAGTTAATTCACAGCTGTTCTTTTCCCCTTGGCCCATGTGAATTGCCTAGGTAACGCCATGGTCTTCAAGCCTTCTCCCTTCACCCCTGTCTCCGCCGTGATGCTGGCAGAGATCTACCATGAGGCTGGAGTTCCTAAGGGGCTTTTCAATGTGGTGCAAGGTGGAGTTGCCACAGGCCAGTTCCTGTGCCAGCACCCGAATGTGGCCAAGGTCTCTTTCACCGGGAGCGTTCCTACAGGAATCAAGGTACAGGACACCAATGCCGGCTGGCAATATTGAACTGCAAAGTTTAGCCCTCTGGCTTCCCAGGTGGTAAGTCTACAGGAGCGCAAGCATGTGATGCAAAGGCCAGTTTGGAGTACCTGGCATGCCTCTGGAGTGGGGAAGGCCAGCTGGAGAGGCCCCAGAGAGCAGGATAGGAGAAGTTTCTGTTTATGCCTTTGCCATTCGCTTCAGTCAAATCCCTTTGGGCTTTTGAATTGCTAGAGGACAGTGTGTTTTGAGCAAGCCGCAGATGTAAAGCATGTCAACACTGTACTTACAGTCGGAGCTTTCCATGTTGTATCCTTTGGGGAAAGCACTAGCCTTTCACTGCCTGCCTTTCAATCCATGTTGCTGGAGAATTGTCTGGCAAGGACACATGAAAAGCAAGATGAAATTTCAGCCCTGAGTGGTTAAATCTATCATGTGTTACAAAATGCTTTTAGGTATGGAAGACAGAGTTGTGTTAGCGTAACATCACTGTAGGCTCAGAATTGCTTGACATTTAATCCTGACTTATCACCAGAAAGTATCTTCCATAAGCAAAAGATATAGATGCTTATTCAGCAGACTCCCAAATGAGGGTGTCCCTTTTCACTTGTCTAGAGATTTTGCAGAGTTGTGATAGACTTGCTTGTGTTGCTCATACACCTTGTTCCATCTTTGCTTCAATAGATCATGGAGATGGCAGCCAAAGGGATCAAGCCAGTTACTCTGGAGTTGGGGGGCAAATCCCCCCTTATTATCTTCTCTGACTGTGTCCTGGAGAATGCTGTAAAAGGAGCTCTCATGGCCAACTTCCTCACACAAGGCGAGGTGTGGACCTCCTGAGGAGCTTGTTTATGTCTTGTCAGGGAAGTCCAAAGTTCAGTAGTAACATTCTTCTACAGCTGAAAAAGAAATCTGTCATTTCTAAATTACTGCAGCATGGAAGGCCTTAGTTTTTAAGATAAATGAGAATCTGATCTTGACATGAAAACAGATGCCTGTAAAGTCCCAACTATTTAGGGCAAGAGGCCAAGGCCTATCCCTTTCTTACTGGTGGGCCTGCTAGGTTCACGTTTGCCCCTTTGATGCAACTTGTTGTATTTAGTCGACTCTTGAACTTGAAGCCATAAGGCTCCATCAAGAGTACTCATGTTGTAACTGTAAGTCAGACTTTCTTCAAGATACCACTAACAAGAATATAATGTTTGATTATATTTTTTACTGACATGGAGTTCTATTTGGATTTTGGGCCATAGACACCCAAAGGTCTCAGGCCATTTCTGCTTTGCTTTATGCCGTATTTCACTCTTGTCTGCTCTTTATATTTTCCCCACATGGTGGCACTGAGGGTTCTAAGAAAATCTTTCTGCTCTACTTTCCAACAAACTTTTTTCTTATCTCATTCAAGGGAGGGCAGCTCCAGTTTTTCTGGTGGGCTAGATTCTCAATATTCAGAGGACACATAAGAAGACACTTCAGTGCTATTCTTATATTCTAACATTTGTTTGCTATGCAAAAAGTGGCACTACAGCTCACACTCTTGTACTGTGTGGAAGAGTCTGATTTTCTCCATTCCCAGGAGATTTAAAATCAGTGAGCAGGTGGCTCATTGTGGCTACCAGAGCCAGCAAGCAAGGTGTGGTTGGTTGGTACTTTCTTAGATCTCTCTCTGTGCCTCAGGTTTGTTGCAATGGCACTCGGGTGTTTGTGCAAAGCGAGATACTGAATTCCTTCACCAAGGAAGTCATGAAACAGACACAGAATATCAAAATTGGCGACCCCCTGCTGGAAGACACACGGATGGGAGCACTTATCAACCACTCCCACCTGGAGAAGGTGTTGAGCTTTGTTAAACAAGCAAAGGATCAGGTGAGAGTCATGAAGTATATCAGATAGCTTCTCTTCACCCCGAGAACATCATACAGACACCATATTCTGTGCTCACAACAAAGGCTGTGCCTGGCAAGGCATACATGGAATTTTGATATATATGAAGTTGTGTTCCCCTCTTTTGCTAGGTTCTGAGGGACTACATCTGAACAGTTCCTGATAACTTACAGGAAAGTTGACTTCGTGGGATGTGCTGTCAGTGTTGTACTTCCCCATAAGTAGCAACAGCAGATTCAGCCATTCATGTCAAGCAAATAAATAGGGCTCTTTTGCAGGGGTGGCCATGCTGTCAGATCTCTGCTTATGGATCTAGCAGGTCGCTTCAGATCTGTTGGAGTACATTCTCCCTGCAAGATTAAAGGTTATGAAATCCAGAGTCAACATAAGCCCAAGGAATTCGAGACCATTTGACTATTCACATTTAAGGACTTTGTCCCTCAATTGTACTTTGCCTTCTGGCAAGGGTTATGACTTTTGTTTGCATGGTGCTCAGATTATCTCTTTTCAAGACTGAATAATGCTGTCAGTTGCAAAAGAACCCTATGGAGACTAGGATGGACTGGTCAAAGGACTATAAATAGAGGGCACTGTCCAGCAAAGTAGTTCTGTTATTGCAGCAACTTCTGTCCCTTCCCTTCCCTCTCCTCTCCCTAAATCTGTTCTGGGAGTTGCCCAACCCTCTGGAGCATATCTGGGGAGGCTGTGTAAGGAGGGGGGCAAGAGGGAAAGAGACAGAGAGGGGAAATTCCATTGCACAAACAGAAACCCATGGCTAACGCAACAACTTCACTGGATGCTTCCCATAGTTTCCTTTTAAGGAGTCTAATGGTTTGCTCTGGACATTTTGCATTTACAGGGCGCAGTGGTGCTGTGTGGAGGAGAAGCCTATGTGCCAGATGACCCTAAGTTGAGTGGTGGCTTTTACATGTCTCCCTGTGTGCTAGGTATGAACCCCATTATTGGTTGATTCTCCAACATGGTCAGTACTATGTTGGTGCTGAAGGCGATGGAAGATGAGCACAGTACACAGATTTGTATGGCATTTTTAGCTGAAGAAATTGGCTTCCTTATAATCTTTCCTGAGGTTGAGAAAGGATGGTGGCCCCTTTCATTGTTCTGCAGGCGCCTAATGCTATGATCTGAACTACATGATCAGATGATTCGTTTGGGATGGTACTCAAGGTCCACATGTTTGAATGTTCTGTACTATAAATAACCTCCTGTGCAGAGAAGTAATTTCTTCTCCTTACATAGTAGTTTTATTTATGCAGGAAGCTTTCATATTTAGAGTATTGAGGGTGCAGTAAATAATTCAGTTGTCAGGCACTGAGCTCCTGTCCACACTTTACTTGGAAGCAAGTCCTGTTGTACAAAGTGGAATTTATTTTCAAATAAACTTGCATAGATTTATAGGCTGATAGTTTGTCCAGATCTAAAGCAACAAGCAGGTAGTTCTGAAATCCCAATTTGTTTCATAACTGCAGAATAACTGGGTGGGAGAATCTGTTTCTTCCTCACTTGTGCATTCAGAACAGTTGCATACCTATTTAATATTATTTGATCACTTCTGTGTTGCTCTCAGGAAACTGTAATGACAACATGACATGTGTACAAGAGGAGATTTTTGGACCTGTCATGTCCATCCTGCCCTTTGACACCGAAGAGGAAGTCCTAGAAAGAGCCAACAACACTCGTTTTGGCCTGGCAGGAGGTGTCTTTACCAGGTACCATCAAGGAAGGGCATAGGTTTCAGGAAGTGAGATGGAAAATGAAACGGGCCAGACTGGACAGTAAATGGGCTGCCTGCTCTGTAATGTGGCATCTGTGGAAGATGCAAGTTGGGAAGCAGCACATCAGCCCAGAGCATGATGGCAAATGCTTGCTGCCAGTTGGAATAGTGTGCTGTCCTCATCAGCTGGCATTCCTCCGAAGTGACAGCTGTGCCTAGTGGCATTTGGCCTACTCTAGCCTGTCCCATAGGAAGGCCAGGGAACACTGCAGGGTTTCTGGGCCTTGGGAGACACACTGGTTCTTCACCCCATCCTTCTGCTTCCTAGGGACATCCAACGGGCTCATCGAGTCGTGGCTGGTCTCCAGGCGGGGATGTGCTTCATCAACAACTACAACATCAGCCCTGTGGAGCTGCCCTTCGGAGGATACAAGATGTCAGGTGAGCTGCTCAGCTGGTGGCAACAGTGCTGGGCTTTGCTTCTCAGCATATTACGTACCAGTTGGCAAAAGGGAATGGAAATATTAGCCAAGCTTGGGTTGTGGACCAAGAGAGTTGCAGCCTTCCAGAGGGATGTGGGGCTCGCCAAGAATCCTGATGTCATTTAGTTCCTCTGGCTTAAGGTCGTTCTGGGTGTTGGCCATACAGCCTGCCTGAAACAGTTGGAGATACATACATCTGTTGTTTGCAGTGCTCACCCTGTGAGAAAGGACATGCACATGCTAACTCCAGCTTTTAGGTTCACCTGTACATACACTTAAGTAAGGAAGTCCCTTCCCTTGGGTCCTTTGCATTCTCACAGGTAAGTTGCCAGCAAGCTTACTTCTGAAACCTTCACAAGGAAAAACATATTTTTAAGAGCAAATAGTGGCATCAGATGCTATGTTCTCCATTCCATGGTGCAGTTTTCCAGAGTTCTTCTCACAGGGAGCCATAGAGTTGCAGTCTTACCATGGACCTCTCTCTTGCAGGGTTTGGCCGAGAGAATGGTGAAGCAGCAATAGAATATTACTCTCAGCTGAAGACTGTCTGCGTGGAGATGGGCAACGTGGAAACATTGTTCTAATGGCCTGGTCTTGTCCATTTATTCCAGCTAAGACTCGACTGAAGTGCTGTGTGCCATGGGGGGAGGGGGGCTGGAGTGTGTGTTGCTCTTGCTGCCCCTCTCTTTCTTTGAATTCCCTTATTCTACTCTGCTTCCTTGAAATAATTCATGGTGAAGATAGGAGAAAATGTTCCTATCCACCAGTTCTCACATTCTGCCTCTTGCCTAATTTTCTGACTTTAGGAGCAGTGCATGCCAAAAACCACCTGCTCCCATTTAGAGGGGCTGTGACAATGTATCTGCTTGCGAGCTCTCTATTTTAGCTGTCAGGCAACTAGACATCTACTACCGCAATGAAGGTAGATCATATCTGCTACCTTTTCTAATCTGGCACTTTTGTACACAGTTTTCTGAACAAATAAAAGAGCTGCTATTTCAGTATTAATTGCATAGAGCAAGAGGTAATAGCTCTCTTTGCCGTCAAGGGACACCTGTGCTGTGGAGGTGGAGGGGTGGGCATATATACATGCACAGAGTTTAGCCGTCCCCGTGCACCCATCACAGACATGTGATCCATAGGGTCCCTAATAGCTATTTGATTTAAATGCAAAATTCAACCGGGGGGGGGGGGCTGGCAGGGGTTACAAGCTGCATTGTGACATGTAACAGTTTCACATGGTGAATGCAATCTGCCTCTGGTGGAACTGCCTTAAACCCAGAGGCCATCAGCTGTGCCCAGGTGGGAAGGAGCCATGGCTGCTTTAAAGAGGGATGGAGCTCTCTGGCAAACCATGCCACTTATGTAGGAAGCAATGTCACTGCAGCATTTTGTAAAAAGCGGGTTATCAGCTAGCTTCAGAATCAATTCCCCAAAGTTGGGAGCCTCTACCTCCACCTGGAACAAAATCTGTCACATGTTCCTTCCTCACAGATTGTGGGGAAGCAGCAGCAGCGGTTCCCTCTCTGGCTTCCCCACTGAGCCAGGGATGCTTCAGCTGAGATTCCTGCCTTGCAGGGGGTTGGACTAGACGACCCCTGGGGTCCCTTCCAACTCTACAATTCTAGGATTCTAAGGGATTGCAGGTGACCTTTCCCTTAGTCTGTAAGAGGGGAAAGGGGCATTTTGAGGAGTATTTGCCAGACTTCCTTCCCTACAGCCTGAGCAAGACGTGCTCTGCTTCTTAGGGCCAGTATTGCCCTTGGAGCAGTAAGTCTGGGGTCTTTGTGCTTGTCCTGTAAAACAGAATCTAGACTTGTAGTGTTGGGGGACCCCAAGGACCATCTAGTCCAGCCACTTGCAATGCAGAAATAGCACAAGGCATGTGGCCAACACACCCTAAAGACAGGCATGGCCAAACTTGGCCCTCCAGATGTTTTGGGACTACAATTCCTATCATCCCTGACCACTGGTCCTGTTAGCTAGGGATGATGGGAGTTGTAGTCCCAGACATTAGGAGGGCCAAGCGGAAAGCCAGGTGTGGCAAGCCAAACGTGGTATGTTGTGAATCTGTTTCCTGGGAATGATGAATAAATAACACCAGAGGGACAATGCCTCTGGAAGACCTTTGCCTCCTCTCCAGGGGCCACATGGCAAAGCAGACAACTCTAAAGAGAAAGGTTTTGATCCTGAATTCTAGCACCTCCAAGCAGGTGAAGAAGGGAAAGGGGGGGGGGGGGCTCTGTTAGAGGGCTACTCCCATATCCCTCCTGCCTCTTCTGAGGATAAAAATGTCTCACCTCTTCACAGAAACAGTCCTGGAGCTTTCTTAGTTTCCTCCCCAGACATCTTGCCCCTTAAGGGAGAAGGGAGGTGGCACAGATAAGTTGAAAGTTTGGGAGACTCACTTTGTAACTCCCACACAGAGAGGGAACATGCCAGATGTTCAGAAAACCACAGTCCAGCATTCAAAAGGCAGAAATTAAACTAAAGGGAAGTAACCCACAGGAACTTCATCTTCCATCAGCTATTAACACCCTCCGTGCTTTTGCCTGTAAGAGCTAAAAAACCCAGAAGCAAACGACCCTTGGCTGAGGTTGAGCCACCTCCACTTCCTCAAGACAGTTCAGCCTCCTCCCCAGCAGGCTTGGTAGTTGCTTCCCTAGAGAGGCTAAAGCAGAGCTTTCCAAGCTGTTGGCTGCAGTGAGTTTGCTTCCTCAGGCAGGAGCCCAAAAGCAAGACGTTGCTGTCTCCTCCAGCTTCCAGCATCAGCTCAGCTCTCATGCGCAACTCTGGCTACCCAGGCCAAAAAAGCGTGGGACCCATTTAGAGAGCCACTGATTTTGGTTTGTCTGCTTCCTCTTTTACAAGCCAGCCCCAAGGCGACAGAAGAAAAGCCCCTGGAAGAGGGGCAGAAAGGAGACCCTGTGGAGCTGCCACTTAAGGGAGACCTGTGAGATCCTTTTATGTCTTTTGGGTGGTGCCAACTCTTTCCCTTATGGGGCATTCTATGAAGAAGAGCTCTCCGTCTATGATAGAGGTCCTTTACCTCTTTGTAAATGTACTGTGAGGGCAGAGTGTAAAAGAGGAAGCCTGCCAAACCAGTTGCCTTATCAAGGCACAATGGCTTTAGCTGATCAGCAGAAGCCCAAAGAATGAGGTCAATGTGGCTCTCTAAATGGGTGGCTTAGGCATTTCCCACACTTTTCTCACAATCGACCGCATGACCCCAGGTAGAAGAACAATAGCCAGAGTTGCGCATGAGAGCTGAGCTGATGCTGGAAGCTGGAGGAGACAGCAACGTCTTGCTTGGTGTTGGATCCAAAGCTGAGTTTGGGCTCTCCTGGAAACCAAATGAGGAAGCAAGAACCTTTCGGTCTCATGGACATATGTGTAAATAAAACCATATATCCTAAAGACACCACCATCTTGGGATGACCTTCATTCCAGGACACCAAGGAAATGCAGGCACCCCAGGAACCTCTTGCCGCACAAAGATTGGGGTGGCGTGCAACAATATGTTTCCATCCAAGTTGGTGAACCCTGTATATTTATAAACAAGTAGATTTTGCTAGTTTGCATCTTCCCTACAAATCCTCTTTTCCTTTTGTGGTCATTTCTTCTTTTAGATTGTCATGCTCAGATTGTTGTTGTTTTCTAAGCTGCCCTGTGAGCTTTTCTGGCTGAAAAGCAGGGTATAAATATTTTGAATGAATATCCATATGTGGGAAGGGGAAAGGTGGAAACATGATGGCTGGGGGAGGGAAGGCCCCTCTCTCATGGGAGCATCATCCCTGAAGAAGAGGAACACAGGTCATCCTACTTGCAGACTGGAGGACACTCTTTCCCTGTTCCCTGTCTTCAGGGAGCACAGTCAGCTTTCACTTGTAAGCAGAGGAGGCGGGACTGCCGACATCTCCCTCGCGACCAAGTTGTAGATGACTGTAGAAGTGAACATGGGAAAGGCCGTTCCTTTCCATGGGAGCCTACAGACATTTGTCTCTGCAACACTTGCCCCTGGTCTCTTTGGCTGTGCACCAAAAAACCTTGAAGCTGAGCTGGAGCTGTTCGAAGAGCAGGCATCAGCCAGCCCAGTAGGAGAGTCATCTGGAGTTTCTCTGACTTCATGGGCTTAACTTCTTGTGGAGGATACTGTGGGGAAAGAAAGAAAAAATACTAGGGAGAATCTCCATTGCTAATTTGGTCTGCTCAGCTGGCTTCTGATGTTCCCTCAGTTCTCACAGCAGCTTTCCCATCATCTAAAGTCTTATGGCATGTTTATGATGATGATTGGCATTTCTCAGGCCCCTTAATGTCAGAATAAAAATAACTGCCCTTAATGTGCCCTGTTTTCATAAATAGGAAATCCAAAATATTAATGGAATGTGCTTTGTCTGAGGTGAACTTCTGAAAACAGCCAGCTTCTGACTTTCCATAGCAGGCAGGTTTCAATGTTTAGACGCAATTCATTCTTGGTCCACGGAGAAGGCAGGGCGGGGAGCCTAAAGCTAAAAGCAAAATCAGTCACTGGCAAAAAGTGGTCATCAAAAACCTAAAGAAACTTCTTGGAGTGAGATCAGGATAAAAGCATCTCTGGTAGGTAGCTGTTCAACCTCCTTTCTGAAACTCCAAAGGAGTTTCTTCCAATATGTTACTTGCAGCGCAGCAAGCAAGGAGGCTGGCCCGGCTGCCATATTCTCAGGAGAGCAAGTGGGCCGCGTTGCTGCTCAACCTTTGACCACAAATTCTTGAAATCAGCTGATTACTGCCAACTTAGCAGTTCCTCCTCCCTTCACTAGCCATGGTACCTTTTCTCCTTGCAGTTGCAGGAAGGAGCCAAGATCACTTGAGTGATCTTGTGAGTGAAAACAGGTTTTTGCTTGGTTGAGCCCAGTAGAGTGGGGACTTCCACATTAGTCTTTAAATGTGGAATTCGCACTCTTTGCCCTGGAGAAAATGAGTGAAAATTGAGGTGACGGGGATGCATGAAAAGCTCTGTAGCTTGAAGTTGGAGAACAATGGGTGGCAGTGTTTAAAACCCTCATCTGGAGTACCCCTTGTGTTTGATCACAAAGGGAAGCTTTGTGGTCTTTCCAGGCAGCAGCTTGCATCACAGAGTACTAAGTTAAATCTGGATCCGGGAAGAGCCACGGTTCAGCCATTCTCTTGTTTCCTCAATTCTGAGAGATGTGGGTAGCAACTAGGATCATTTTCAAATTGACCTACATTCATGAAAATAAAATATGTGTTGTCTAGGATGTGCATTCATTCCCCCCCCTTCTGAATTTGTTCCCACGATGACAACTTTTATATGTGATGACAAAAGCATGCAAGTACAGCAGCGTCACCTATGAAACACACCATTGCTAGGTTTCTTCAAGGATGCCACCATATCTCAGCCTCTGTGTGCAAAAAGGTGAAAATACTGTAACTTCACAGGACTGTTGTTACTGGGATAGCATATGTCTGCTTAAACACTTGAAGGGTGCTCTAAAGAGGCTGAATGTTAATCTGTGGTGAAAGTGTTAAATGTCAATAGACTATAGGTTTGCTGTGAAGATGAGACAGTGAAACTACAACTGCCACCTCAGTGGGAAAAGGAGAAAAGCAAAGAAAGATCTGCTCCCACACTCAGGGTCAGAGTGCAAATTAAAAATCATTTGACAAAGATCTGGCACCCCCCACTTACATATGTTGAACCCCCTGCCATGCTTGGGGATGGAGATCCTAATCTTTAAGGTGAGCAACTTATAAACACATTAAAATCGAAGAAAAGACCTGCCCATGGCCCTTCTAGTCCAACATCCTGCACTCTCGGGGCCAACCAGCTGCCCCAAAGGAAGCCCCTGAGCAGGACCCCTGGGCAACAGCAGCACCTCGCCCTGCTTGTGATTCCCAGCAATGCAATCAGAAGGATTTGCTGCCTCAAACATGGAAAGGCAGGACAGAGCCAGGAATCTGTCTAAAACCATCCCAGACTGACGGCCATCACTATGCAAAACAGGACAGTTATTCTAGATCAGGGATGGTCAGCTCCCAGAACACTATGATCTACCCACAGAGTTAGAAACTGGCAGTGATCTACCACCTTTTGACGGGTTCACGTCAAAGAAGTTGTTGAGCTTTTTTTAGGAAGGAAAGCCCTGGTTTTTGGGGTTCAGGTCAAAATAGAACTTTTTTTTAGGAGGAAAAGCCCTGTTTTGGGGGGTGGTTTTCAGGTCAGAGTTGTGAGATCCCATGGACAGTAATACTAAGAGGAAAGGGAGTTCATGATGGCTGGGAGTTTGTTAAGAGGGAGATAGTAAAAGCACAACGTCAGGCAATACCAATGAGACGGAAACACGGAAGGTGCCTAAAGAAGCCAGGGTGGCTATCTAAAGAACTTTTAACTGAGTTAAGATTAAAAAAGGATGTGTACAAAAAATGGAAAAGGGGGGAAACCACCAAAGAGGAATTCAAACAAATAGCCAGCACGTGTAGACACAAAGTCAGAAAAGCTAAAGCACAGAATGAACTCAGGCTTGCTAGAGAGGTTAAAAGCAACAAAAAAAGGCTTTTATGGGTATGTCCATAGCAAAAGGAAGAACAAAGAAACAGTGGGGTCACTCAGAGGAGAAGATGGTGAAATGCAAACAGGGGACACAGAAAGGGCTGAACTCCTCAATGCCTCAGTCTTCTCCGATAAAGAAAACAATGCCCAACCTGAAGAATTTGGAGCAAATGATTCAGCAGAGGAAACACAGCCCAGAATAACTAAGGAGATAGTACAAGAATACTTGGCTAGTTTAGATGTATTCAAGTCTCCAGGGCCAGATGAACTGCATCCAAGAGTATTAAAAGAACTGGCAGGTGTGATCTCAGAACCACTGGCAGTCATCTTTGAGAATTCCTGGAGAACAGGCGAAGTCCCGGCAGACTGGAGGAGGGCAAATGTTGTCCCTATTTTCAAAAAGGGGGAAAGAGAGGACCCAAATAATTATCGCCCAGTCAGTCTGACATCAATACCAGGGAAGATTCTGGAGCAGATCATTAAGCAAACAGTCTGTGAGCACCTAGAAAGGAATGCTGTGATCACCAATAGTCAGCATGGATTTCTGAAAAATAAGTCATGTCAGACTAACCTGATCTCGTTTTTTGACAGAATTACAAGCCTGGTAGATGAAGGGAACGCAGTGGATGTAGCCTACCTTGATTTCAGCAAAACATTTGACAAGGTGCTCCATGATATTCTTGTAAAGAAGCTGGTAAAATGCGGTCTTGACTATGCTACCACTCAGTGGATTTGTAACTGGCTGACTGACCGAACCCAAAGGGTGCTCATCAATGATTCCTCTTCATCCTGGAGAAGAGTGACTAGTGGGGTGCCACAGGGTTCTGTCTTGGGCCCGGTCTTATTCAACATCTTTATCAACGACTTGGATGATGGATTCAAGGGCATCCTGATCAAATTTGCAGATGACACCAAACTGGGAGGGGTGGCTAACACCCCAGAGGACAGGATTACACTTCAAAACGACCTTGACAGATTAGAGAACTGGGCCAAAACAAACAAGATGAACTTTAACAGGGAGAAATGTAAAGTATTGCACTTGGGCAAAAAAAATGATAGGCACAAATACAAGATGGGTGACACCTGGCTTGAGAGCAGTACATGTGAAAATGATCTAGGAGTCTTGGTTGACCACAAACTTGACATGAGCCAACAGTGTGACGCGGCAGCTAAAAAAGCCAATGCAATTCTGGGCTGCATCAATAGGAGTATAGCATCTAGATCAAGGGAAGTAATAGTGCCACTGTATTCTGCTCTGGTCAGACCTCACCTGGAGTACTGTGTCCAGTTCTGGGCACCACAGTTCAAGAAGGACACTGACAAACTGGAACGTGTCCAGAGGAGGGCAACCAAAATGGTCAAAGGCCTGGAAACGATGCCTTATGAGGAACGGCTAAGGGAGCTGGGCATGTTTAGCCTGGAGAAGAGGAGGTTAAGGGGTGATATGATAGCCATGTTCAAATATATAAAAGGATGTCACATAGAGGAGGGAGAAAGGTTGTTTTCTGCTGCTCCAGAGAAGCGGACACGGAGCAATGGATCCAAACTACAAGAAAGAAGATTCCACCTAAACATTAGGAAGAACTTCCTGACAGTAAGAGCTGTTCGACAGTGGAATTTGCTGCCAAGGAGTGTGGTGGAGTCTCCCCTTCTTTGGAGGTCTTTAAGCAGAGGCTTGACAACCATATGTCAGGAGTGCTCTGATGGTGTTTCCTGCTTGGCAGGGGGTTGGACTCGATGGCCCTTGTGGTCTATTCCAACTCTATGATTCTATGATGAAGAAGAAGAAGAGGAGGAGGAGGAGGAGGAGGAGTGATATGGGCAAAAGCAGCATAAATTGGATATTGTATAAATAACCTTCCCCTTTTTCTTGGTCTCAGTCTGTTACATCTATGCATCTGTTGCAAAGACAGCCAACTTCCTGTTTGATTCATTCCACTCATTATCTGTCCATTTCCACCCACGCCCAGCGTAACAGATTGTTTTTTGCTTTGATGACTAAATGTTTATAGCAACCAGAATTTCCACAAACCTCTGAAATGGCACAGCAAGAGTTTCCTATTCATGTTCTCGGTGTCAGATTATTTGCTTGGGAAAAGCTTGCTATGACAAGAGACTGTTTGGGTTCTTTGGCAAGAAGCTGCAATTTTCTTCTGAGAACAGAATAGCAGATGTCCACCATATTTCCAGCCTCACTCACCAGGGGCCTCAGTCTTTTTAAAAACCACCCATGTTATCTAAGGCTTCTCAATCTATTGAAGAATACTCAGCCACCTGCTTTCTGACAGATTAATTTATCATATCAATGTACGGTATTTGTATTTTACCCAATATTACCCAAACACCAATCTCAGTGTTGGAATGAAGTGGAAAAACCCCATTTAAAATAAGTGGGAGCTCACACTTACTGTCAGAAGGAAGTATCACCTTTATTATTTTATTTTTCATTTCCTATTGCAGCAGCAAACATGAACAAAAATACCCTTAAGAACAGATAAATGCACTTTTAACTTTCTGCTTTGGGAGTTTGAAGTGACCAAGTTGCTAGTTAATAATAATAATAATAATAATAATAATAATAATAATAATAATAATAATAATAATTTATTATTTATACCCCGCCCATCTGGCTGAGTTTCCCCAGCCACTCTGGGCGGCTCCCAATCAGTGTTAAAAACAGTACAGCGTTACATATTAAAAACTTCCCTGAACAGGGCTGCCTTAAGATGTTTTCTGAATGTCAGGTAATTATTTATCTCTTTGACATCTGATGGGAGGGCGTTCCACAGGGCGGGCGCCACTACCGAGAAGGCCCTCTGTCTGGTTCCCTGTAGCCTCACTTTTCGCAATGAGGGAACCGCCAGAAGGCCCTCGGCGCTGGATCTCAGTGTCCGGGCTGAACGATGGGGGTGGAGACGCTCCTTCAGGTATACAGGACCGAGGCCGTTTAGGGCTTTAAAGGTCAGCACCAACACTTTGAATCGTGCTCGGAAACGTACTGGGAGCCAATGCAGATCTCTCAGGACTGGTGTTATGTGGTCCCGGCGGCCACTCCCAGTCACCAGTCTAGCTGCCGCATTCTGGATTAATTGCAGTTTCCGGGTCACCTTCAAAGGTAGCCCCACGTAGAGCGCATTGCAGTAGTCCAAGTGTGAGAAAACTAGAGCATGCACCACTCTGGCGAGACAGTTCGCGGCCAGGTAGGGTCTTAGCCTGCGTACGAGGTGGAGCTGGTAGACAGCTGCCCTGGACACAGAGTTAACCTGCGCCTCCATGGACAGCTGTGAGTCCAAAATGACTCCCAGGCTGCACACCTGGTCCTTCAGGGGCACAGTTACCCCATTCAAGACCAGGGAATCCCCCACACCAACCCGCTCCCTGTCCCCCAAAAACAGTACTTCTGTCTTGTCAGGATTCAACCTCAATCTGTTAGCCGCCATCCATCCTCCAACCGCCTCCAGGCACTCACACAGGACCTTCACCGCCTTCACTGGTGAAGCAGCAGTAACTTTAAAATTTCCTGCAGTGAACCACAATAAAGGCAGCATATTTCATCCATGCTTTTTTGAAAGCATATTATTCCTACCCTATCATGATCTGACATTTGTCACATTTATCTCTTTGTAGTCTGGCAAATGAATTTTAATGCCAACGCCTTTGTAATCCTCTTTGTTGCACATTCACCTAACGATTAGCAGGAGCTATAGTTGTAGCAGCAGTAGAACTAGCAAAAGGAAAGGGTGGCCCTTGAGCCTTACTTCTAAAAATAAGTGAAAGGTTCCATTTAGGTTTTCCTTTCCTCCCTTCAGTAGGATTGCTTAAGTTCAAGTCTACATAAAGACTCTGGCAGAGACAGTAATTTCCACAATCCAAGTCTATGGCTGCTGCAGTAGGAGATGGTGAGCCCAGACACTGAAAGAACAAGAGTGGTGTCACCTTCTTCTGTAAATATTAGAGCCTCATGTACAAAGAGAAGGGTTAGTTGTTTCTCAAGGGTCATTTTGTGACACTACAGTTCAAAACATTGCTCTTTCAGTGCAGCAATAACACAGAACCTGTTATGTACTGAGTTGAATAGGATCCAACCGCAGCAGTCTGATTGGTCCTAGAACAATAGGATCCAAATTGCAGCGACTTCCGGTTCCGGTCGCGACCTGGGAGGGAGCGCAGAGAACCAGCTCCTGGTTCTTCTGGGCGTTGCGGAGGTCTGGGGAGCCGCTTGGGCGCAGCGAACCCGAAAATCCTAAGGGGGGAACCCTTGGGAGTCTGGCCCCCTGCAGCGTGGAAGCGGTCAGGTCACCTCTCCGCTCCGGTAGAGCGTGAAGACGGAGACGGAGACGGAGACCGCTAGCGCAACTGGGGATAGTTCTGCCCCCGCAACGCGACGTCTCGAGCTCCAGCCAGGAGAGGCGACGGACCTCCTAAAGAGTAGGAAGGCACACGCAGTGTGTTGCAGCGTTTTTTCAGAACGCGTTCTCATTTTTGGAAGCGTAAGAGCTAATAGCGGAGCTGCGTGTTGCCTGGTTATTTTTTTACTTTTTCTTCAGAAGTCTACAGGGGAGTTCACTCGGCGATGGAACTAAGATGGCGCAGGTGGAAGTCGGCGGTTTGAGGAGGCTCTATGCAAAGTCTGTCTGAGTGAGTGAACTTTAAGCTGTGGAACCAAAAGTGCGGCGTATTTGCCTAAAAGCCTTAACTGTTTATAAAGACTGACTAAGTGGGAGGGACGGCAATAACCAGACCCTCTGTGTCGTTTACGCTGTTCCTAGCCGCTGTACGTCTATTGGATTTTAAACCGCTTAAATTGTTCTCTACATTTATACATTTTGTTTTGTTTTGTATGGACATAAGGAAGCTCTGAGGCGCTTTTGGCCGCTCCTGAAGGGTATTTAGACTGACCCCGAGAACCTAGAGGAGTGGACGGACTATTTTAGGAGAGAGGTGGTGGCAAGAGGTATTGCCATTCCCCCCTCCCCTTTACGCCTCTGCTGCCTCTACTTTTCCTTTTCTTTTTTTTTCTTTTTCCCCCTTCTGCCTCTCTGCTCGGAGGCTTCCCACTGGCAATTGGATTTGGGGTTGGTTTTGGATCGGAAAGTGGAGTATATACCTTTAAGGCTTGAATGTGGACAGGAAGCCCTATTGACTTGTGACTCAGGACTAGTGGAGGAAAGTGGATTGATGAGAAGAACTTGAAAGACAACGTCGGGACTTTAAAGTGGAACTACCCTGCTCTGTATTGCCCGCACCTCCATCTGATATTCCTCTTCAAATCCGGATTTTTGATATAGACGTTGGTACAGACGTTGACATAGAACTTTGCCTTGGGGGTGCCTGGAGATTTACGTTTTGGATTCAATCCTGAAGAGCCTGGCCATTCACAGATGGTGAAAACAGCTTCAGCTATGTTTTATTTTTCGGTTTTGTTTCCTCTTTGTTTTCGCCTGTAATTGTTGATATTTACCGAAACTTAAAGGAGGGACTTAAGGGGAGGGGAAAATAGCAGAGGGAGGGTATAGAAATCAGGTGGGAGAGTTTCGGGAATGGCGGGGAAGGATGGGAAGGATGGGAAGAAAGGGGGGGACGCCCGGGGAGAGGAAATGGTCCCGCCAGGAAGAAATCAAAGACCTAGACAATTTGTGGGCGAGAATAAAGGAGGAATTTAAACAGAATACATTATGTATGGAACTTAAGCTAGGAGAGGTACAAGAGAGAATTGACAAAAGGATAGAGGGAGCAGTTGGGGAACTCTCGGCTAAAATCCAGGACCTCTCTGTTAAATCCAGATTGATCGAAGAATCTAACAAGAAATTACAGAAAGAGATAAGGGAGCAGAAGAGAGAGACAATGAAGGTGAAAGAAAAGTTAAGAGAGTTAAGCAGCTCACAAGACAGGATATGGGACAATTTAGCCATGGCAGACATGCGACAAAAGCAGCTACACTTGAAATTCAGGGGAGTAGCGGAGGAAAGAAATGAAGATATAAGAGGAAAAATGATTAGAGAATTGTCTAAATGGCTGGATATAAGGGAGGAAGAGTTGGCTCTTTCTATAGAGAATGTTTTTAGGATGTCTAGACCTAAGAATTTCAGAACTAACAAATTCTTGGGAGACTGCTTAGCGATCTTTAACTCAGTGGAAGTGAAAAACCTAATTTTAAGGAAGAGCTACCACAATAGATTAAGAATTGATGGAAGACCCATTATTATTTATAAAGAAATACCGGTCAGGTTATTACGCAAAAGAGAGGGATATAAACAGGTGGTTGCTGTTTTGAAGAGAAAGGGGATACAATTTAGATGGGAGTTCCCGGAAGGGATTACCTTCCACTATAAGGATAAGAAATTTAGACTGATGGACACACAGGAGGCTGAGAAGTTTTTGAGAAGGTACGAGAAAGATCTGGGAAGGCCAGAGAACAGGCCTGGGAGCAGGGAGAAGGTTCAGGAGGAGGCGGGAGAGGAGAGGGGGCAGGAGGAGGAGGAGGGGATGGAAGGAACAGACGAGGAAGATGATGAAGCCGTGGTGGGAGCGGATACGGCAGAGGAGGGGGAGCTCTCAGGTAATAGAGGCAGTAGAGTTTAGTTCGGGACCTCGGATAGAGAAACCGTAATAGATAAAGAGAAACAATTACACATACATTAAATCTTTTATCCTGGAACGTGAATGGGTTGAATGAGAAAGTTAAAAGGAATAAAATTGAGAGAGTGTTGAAAAACAAAAACTATGATGTAATTTGCTTCCAGGAAACCCATATTGCGAAGAAACATAAACATATTTTGATGAATAAAAAATTAGGAGTAGAATTTATTAATTCGGAGGTAAATAAAAAAAAAGGGGTAGTGATATATGTAAAAGAGAAGTGGAACCCCGTACAAATCTGCAATGACGAGGAAGGAAGAATTTTAGGGATCCAACTAAACTTTAGAGGGGAAAAAATTAATGTAGTGACGGTCTATGCCCCGAATAAAAATAGAGCAGAATTTTTTGAGAAACTGGAAGGAATCCTATTAGAATTAGAAATGCATAAATTAATCCTGCTCGGGGATATGAATGGGGTGCCAGTACCGGAGCTGGATAGGAGCGTAAAGAGAGGGAACTCTAACAGAGGAAAACTGCCGAAATCTTTTAAGGACTTAGAGGATAATCTAGATGTAGTTGATGTCTGGAGACACAAAAACCCTACTTCCAAACAATTTACTTATTATTCAGAACCACATCAAAGTTGGGGTCGAATTGACCAAATTTGGACGACGAGAAACCTTATTTTAAGGGTGAAGAGATGCGAAATTTTACCTAGGACACTTTCTGATCACTGTGCGTTGGTAATGGAAATTAAGGGTGGGTTTAAGGGACAATATAGATGGAGGATGGAGGAAAATCTTCTAGATAATGATGAGGTGAAAGAAAAGGTTAAAGGCACCTTAAAAGATTACTTGGATTTGAATTTGAAGGGGGGACCCACTATAGATATTGTATGGGATGCCAGTAAGTCGGTTATGAGGGGGGTTCTAATTCAACAAAATAACCTTAGGAGGAAACTAAGAGAACGAAAGAAAGAAGAAATCCTCACACAACTGAGAAATTACGAAAGGAAATTGACCACAAACCCAGCAGATGTTGAGGCCACTCGTGCCTTAAAGGTGCTACAGGCCCAGTATTCAGCTATACTAAACCAGGAAATAGATTGGAGAATCAAATACATGAAGCAGAGGTTTTTTGAATCGGCAAATAAAATGGGGAAGTTACTCGCGTGGCAGTTGAGAAAGAGGAAAAAGCAAAATGTGATAAGTAAAATAATAATGGAAGATAACATCATAGAAGCCCCAGATGAAATAGAAAAGAGGTTCGTTCAGTTTTTTGAAAAGTTATATGAAAGAGGAACTGAAGATAGATTAGAAATTGAAAGATTTTTGGAGCAGGAAAGAGGAAAATATATATCGGAAGAGGACAGAATACGATTAAATAAGGAAATTACTGTAGATGAAGTGAAGGAAGCTATTAATAGGATGAAAAATGGAAAGGCCCCCGGGCCGGATGGTTTGCCCTCAAAATATTATAAAACACTAGAGGAACTTCTTGCTCCAGTACTCAGAGATGTTATCAATAACATCCTCCAGGGAGGGAAAATCCCCGGCTCCTGGAAGGAGGCATTCATAACTTTAGTTCCAAAATCAGAAACTGAGAAAACTGATATAAAAAATTATAGGCCAATCTCTTTGCTTAACAACGACTATAAGATCTTTGCCGATATAATGGCAAGTAGACTCAAGAAACTATTAATGAAATACATCCATAAAGACCAAGCGGGATTCCTCCCTAATCGACACCAGAAAGATAATGTGCGTCACATATTAAATATCATTGAATACTTAGATACAAGGATAGATGTCCCAGCCGCACTAATCTTTATAGACGCCGAGAAGGCTTTTGATAATGTCTCTTGGGAGTTTTTATCACTATGCTTGGAAAAGGCGGGTATTGAAGGTCCCTATTTGAAAGGAATCAAAGCAATTTACTCGGAACAACAGGCTATGCTGATTGTAAACAACAGCCTAACTAAATCATTCAAGATTGGGAAAGGCACAAGGCAGGGCTGCCCTTTATCCCCCCTGCTCTTCATAATGGTTTTGGAAGTTATTGCAAATAGAATAAGAGATGCAGTGGATGTGAAGGGGATAAGAATTGGAAAGAAAGAATTTAAGCTAAAGGCATATGCCGACGACCTAGTCCTATCCCTGGAAGAACCAGTGGATAGTGTAAGTAAGGTGATAGAATTATTAGAGGAATTCGGCAGACTGTCAGGATTTAGACTAAATAGGAAGAAAACAAAAATTTTAACAAAGAATTTGGCTATTGAGGACAAAATTCAATTGGAACAAAGGACCGGTATAAAAATTGTGAATAAGGTAAAATATTTGGGAATTTGGCTGTCTCCAAAAAATATAAATTTGGTAGAAGATAATTATGATAAGATTTGGCAGGAAATAAAAAAAGATCTGGACATCTGGCAGAGGCTGAAGCTTTCATGGACAGGGAGGATGGCGGCGATTAAAATGTGCATCCTCCCAAGATTATTGTTTTTGTTCCAAAATATCCCGATAATTAAAGGCACCACCCGTTTTAGGAATTGGCAAAGAATTTTGACTAAGTTCATTTGGCAGGGGAAAAGAGCCAGGATAAGGTTTAAATACCTGACAGATGCAAGAGAGAGGGGCGGATTTGGGGTACCAAATTTAAGGTTATACTATGAGGCAGCTTGTTTAAGCTGGCTAAAGGAATGGGCCACCCTCAGAAACACTGATTTATTGGACCTGGAAGGTTTTGATATTAGGTTCGGGTGGCACGCCTATTTGTGGCAGGGGAAAGGGGAAATACACAGAGGGTTTTCTAACCACATAATTAGAGGTTCACTATTGGAGGTGTGGAATAGATATAAAAAACTGATTGAAGAAAGAACCCCTTGGTGGCTCTCCCCAGTGGATATTGTCAAAATAAAAAAACCGAATATGATGGGAGAAAGGTGGACCTATGAGGACCTCCTAACTAAGACAGAAGAAGGTTGGAAGGTGAAGTCTTATGACGAGTTGAAAGATAAGATAAAAGAATGGTTTCACTTCCACCAGATTAATGCATTGTGGAGTGAGCATAAGAAACAGGGGATGAGTGATAAAAAATCAAGATTCCAGACAGAAATCTTAGAGAGTAATGATAAACACCTCTCCAAATTATATAAACAACTATTGGAATGGGATACAAGAGAGGATTTGGTGAAGGGCGCAATGGTGAAGTGGGATAAAGACCTTGGATATAATATTGATTATAATAAATGGCAGACACTCTGGAGGAAGGGTATAAAATTTACAGCGTGTGCAACACTCCGAGAAAACCTAGAGAAAATGATATACCGCTGGTATTTGACCCCAGTAAAGCTAGGAAAGATGTATAAAACTGTCGATAATAGTTGTTGGAGATGCAAAGAGAAGGTTGGGACCTTTTTCCATATTTGGTGGACCTGCGAGGCAGTGAAGGAATTCTGGGGAAAGATTTATGATGAACTGAAAAAAATTTTAAAATATAATTTCCCCAGGATACCTGAGTTGTTTCTTTTAGGAATGATTGGTGAGGAAATAAAAAAATCAGATCAAACCTTTTTCCAATATGCGACTGCCGCGGCGAGAATTCTAATTGCACAAAATTGGAAATCCCCTGACATGCCTACGATCGGAGAGTGGCAAGTGAAATTATATCAATATATAGAATTAGCGAGATTAACACAGAAATTAAGGCAAAATAACACTATGAAACTTAAAGATGAGTGGAAGAAATTTTTAATTTATGTTAAGGACAATATGGGTATTAGTAATATAACAGCAGAAGATAATTAACACCGTCGATGTTAAATATCATTGTAAGTTCTACTGCAAATATTCTTTTATGATTGTGTAATCCTGGACCAAGTTGAACGGAAGTCTGTCCGTTTTTTGCTGCCTTTTCTCTTTTTGTTTTTTCGCTCTTTTTCTTTTTTCTTCTTTTTTCTCTCCTTTTTCTTTTAAGAATTCCTTTTTTGTAATTTTCTGTTTTTTGCTTGCTTTTTCTTTTTTCTTCTCTTATACCTTTTAATGACATGTTTATATGTATCTGAAGTTTGACATGTAACGTGAATCTTTTTTCTAATAAAATTAAAAAAAAAAAAGGATCCAAATTGCAGCAGTCTGATTGGTCCTAGAACAATAGGATTCAGAATGCAGCAGTCTGATTGGTCCAAGAACAATGCAGCAGTATGATTGGTTGGCAGGAACCACCCAATCATGCTCCAGATATAAGTGAATCCACAACCTGATTGGCTTACAGTAGAATTCCAGAATTAACCAATCATGTGCAGCCCATTGTGTAAATAATGTATATAAAGCAGATACTTTGAGGGGACTTTCATTCATTCCTCCTCACCACTATGAGCTGAATAAAGAACATGAAATCACTTTGCGACTCTGAGTATATTTCAGAACCTCTGTAGCAGAAGTGTCCCCTCAAAAAGAAAGTGTGAACTAGTAAATTATAAGTAAAATACATATAAATGTACTTAAATGTAAATAACATAGTAAATTGTGTATGTGTATTGTGTCATGGTTTAGGAATATTTGAGAAGCCCGTTGAATGTGTAGCTTGTGTAAGACGCTGTTGACTATCTTCACTGTAGGACATTTGTTGTCAAACAGTGAGCCTTGGCCATCTTTCCCGGAGTCCTCTTCCTCCTCCTCCTCCTCCTGCTTGCTGCCTCCCAGATTCCCAGTCTCCCCCTCTGCCCACTCCAGTTCTGTCACACTTTATGCCAAGGGTCCTCTCATGGGCTCAGGGCGAGGAAGAGCACAAGCACTGTTAAGTTGTGGGTGAACATATCAGACAACACAGCGATTCTTCAAACAGCTCTTGTTTATTCACAGGCCAGAACAGAACTGAACTGAAGGGTTCAGCCAGCCTGCTTATATAGAGCTCCACTAGAACGCAACAGTAACCATTTTCTGTAACTATCCAATCACTGAATGTCACTTTTGATCCCTTATTTGCATAACTATCTACAGTATCCCCCTGCTGGCCCAGGGTGAGAACTTTAGTACATAACAAGCACATCTGGGGGAAGCAGGAAGTTTGCCTTTGTTTGCTTGCTGCAGCATCCCTGACAACGGATTTGGGTGAGGAGGTTCCCAGGTGGCTGTCCTTGTCTGTTGTTGATGTGCAGGTATCTGGGGATTTATACTGTGATTCCTTCCCTGTGTGCCTTGCCCTTCCCCTTTCAGGTAGCATCTGAGGCTTCTGTATGGTGACTGCTTGCTACTGCTTTTTATCTGCTTAAAATCCCACCCCCCAAAAAACCCCAAATCCACCCCAGCTTCAGTAACAGTTCCTTAATTCTACACATAGGGTTTGAGAAATGCAAGAAAATAGCAAAGTAGCTTGATGGTGTGTGTGCCCGGAAGTGTAAGTTTGCCCCCTCCTGTGGGTTTGGGGGTTTTTTTGGTAACACCCTTCCCTACTAAAAAACCCCACCAGCACCAACAACTTCCCTTCTTTTTTTGAGAGTCCCCCAGTTCTATGAGGAGAGATGTAAAAATAACTGTGAAAGTGAGGAGAGTCTTCTGTGTTTCCCTCTCCTTCTATCCCCAACATCCCTCTCCCCTCTTCTTCTCTACCTCTCCCCACAGGCAAGGGGGGACAGCAGAGCCAAAGTAGGGTCTGCTGATGCAGTCCCTCAGAATTCCACCAGGGGTCTGAAGCCTCTTGCTGATTGGCTGTCAAGACAGTAGTCAGAGGGGGTGGAGCCTCTTGCTGATTGGCTGCCAAGACAGCAGCCAGAGGTGGGTGGAGCATCACTTTGGGCTATGATGGATGTCACCAGCTACAGTGGTGCCTCGCAAGACGAAAATAATCCATTCCGCGAGTCTCTTCGTCTAGCGGTTTTTTCATCTTGCGAAGCAACCCTATTAGCGTCTTAGCGGATTAGCGCTATTAGAGGTTTAGCGGCTATTAAAGGCTTAGCGCCTTAGCGGCTAAAAGGCTATTAGCGGCTTAGAGGCTTAGAAAAAGGGGGGGAGCGAAAAAAATCGCAAGACTCGCAAGTCCATAGGGAAATTCGTCTTGCGAAGCGCATCAAAAAACGGAAAACCCTTTCGTCTAGCGGGTTTTTCGTCTTGCGAGGCATTCGTCTTGCGGGGCACCACTGTAATCAGTTTCAGCGCCTGAATGGAATTTTCCATGGGTGCAATTGTGGGATGTGTTGCATCAGTACAGTCAATTACACCACGCTTTACTTCCTAGAGTGGACAGAGACGGGGTGCGTAACTTCCTGTTCCTGCTCTAATGGACTCAGCCTATGAGTGTGACTCATGCTCTGCCCTGTTTGTTCCTGTTCGATTCAACTCATAGTTAAGTCTAATCCATTTTGTTAGCACTTAGGCCCATCCTCACAAAGGATGTAAGCCACGTTATATGTTTGCAAACTGAAGCTTAAAGCCTGCCTTCTAGGATGTGTACTGTGAACAACTTGTAAGTAAACTTATTGTTATACTTTTAAATGCAGACTTGTGAGTCTTTATTATATTTTAGGAGGGAGAAAAGGGGAGATTGGATTAGTCATTTTGTAGAGATTCAAACGAATCTACCAGCCAGCTTCTGTGAATATAGAGGGGATTTGCTCTGCTACATCACTCACTAGCATGAGTGAAGGAAGGATTTAACAAATACTTAACAAATATTTCCTTACCTATTATCCTAAACATCCCCACAGCAATGGCTAGTATCCATTCCATCTGGGATTCCAAAGAAGATTCCAAAGGGTCTGCTCAAGAGCCTCCAGGGCAGCAGATACAAGCACATCACGCCTCCCCCGCTTCCAAAGATGAGCTGCAGCAAACCTCTTCAAATCAATATTTTATTACTGAGACACAATCATCATCATGGACAGCAGAGTCTAAAAGCAGGGCTAGGCTTTGGGCAGGAATTCATTTCCAAGAAACTCGGTGTTAAAATTAGGAAAAAAGATTCTGGTCTCCACCTCAAAGTATGTTTCCATTTATACAGAGCAGGAAATCTCCCAGTTATCTAGCATGATGCTTCTTTTGAAAGCCTTCATAATAAGCTAGCTTGCTACGTGTTTGGGATGGGGGGGGGAGGCACATTGCGGCTATTATGATTTGTGAAACTGCTGGAATCCACAGCCAATTCCATCCTTCCAGCCCTAAAAAGAAGGCAAAGAGAATACGGTGATCAAAATGGATCTAAGCCATCAGGGCTACAAAAGCAATCCTGGGTCTATCAAGAAGAAGCTTTAATAACAGGAATTTACCTGAACTTCATTTGAAGGTGTGGCTTTCAGCCCCTCCACGGCCAAACCCTGAAAGGAAACCAGACAAATCAATACTAGTGGCATTTTCCACACCTGGTTATCTAGCCATGAAAAGAGCCACCCAAGATGGGGCTCTGAATGGGCCTAGGCCAGGACTTTTTAAAGATAATGACAATTCCCTCTGTTGTAGCCTCCCAGACATATACAGAAAAGGGGTTTTTCCCTCAAGGGACAAGATTAGTTCATCATCCATAGTTATCCAGGGATCTGAAAAGTCATATCAATTTAATGAAAGGACAGTACATCTCTAGTTTGGTGGACTATGATCACCAAGCAGCTTGCGTCATCAATCCCTGCCACATGGAAAGGCAGTTCTTTCAACATATTCCTCCAAAGGGTACATTTGGCTATTTGGCTCTTCTGCAGCAATTAGCCTCTCAAACAGAGACTGAAGATCATCTCCCAGACCCACTTGTGAATGGGTGCAGAAATCCTAGTTTGGGGATTTGGGCTATGTCCACACCCTTTTGCCATTGGTACCAGCTATGTCAGATTACAGGAAATGTTGAAGCCATTAAAAAACAGATTCTTCCTGGTGTTTTACAGAAAAACATATCAAATAAAAAAGCATATCAAATAATCTTATTTTACTGTTTTAACAATGTAAAATGTATCATTTACAACTTAGAATATAAAAGGCAAGAAGAATTCACATGCAATTTACCTGTATGCTCATTTCATAGACTTGGTGCGGAAATATATATTGCATCTGAGTGTTCAGTATTAGAGAATTTATTCTCTAATACTGTAGATTGTCTTGCATTATTTTTTTAAATAAAAGCATTTAATGTTGGGACCCACCCTGGTTTTGTAAATAGTTTAAACATATAGCTGCATACTTTGTACCAGACCAAATACTCTCATTTTATCTGAATGGAAATCGTAAAAATATCAAGAAGCATTTACAATGTGTTGTTTTTTTTCAGTGTTTCCCCATGTCTTCAGAATCATCTAACTGCACAGAAGGTGTGAAGAGATGGAAAATGGAGCCTCGGACGTGTTGCAAAGGTGATTGGGTGGGAATTGGATTAGGAAGCTCCAAGGCAATCTTCAAATGTGACAGTAAAGTCTGTCACCATATGGCTGCCACACATTAATGTACAACAGCAAACAGCAGAGGCACTTCATGTGCAGCCCGGCCAGCATCCGGTTTGTAACTACTTCACAGAGAGAGTTCTGCCTCCTGTGAGCCAGAGAGACTCCAATATACACGGGGATACTCTGGCATGTGATCCTGTTTCCATAAGATGAAATCTTTGGAGCAACAAGTGCTTGTCTGGAGGAATCTTACCTTTTGGTCCAAACAAGGCAGCATAGCAAGGGTGGTTGCAGTAAGGCTTCCCATCATGCTGCAGAGAGAATACAAACATCTCAGAGGAAGCAGGGTAGACGGGACAGTTGATGGAAGGATTGTAGTATGCATGGAAGACGGGACAGACCCAGAGCCACCAACCAATTCCTGCTGGAGGCTAAGAAGGCAGAGCCTCGCTTGCCTGTCTGCTCTTGGGGCAAAAGCCAGGCCTGCTGCTCAGAGCAGCTGCCTGCAGCTCTCTTTGCCCTGCCAGAGGAGTGGAGTCCAGAAATAATTGCAAAGCAGGGGTGGCCAATTTTGACAAACCGTTGTGACAGTCCCCTCACAAACAGACAAACCCAATCCCCACAAGAGTCTCTCCTTTCCAAAACCCCAAACCAACCCCTTCAAAAACTCCCACTCCACATTCCCCCACCTACCCAGCAATATGTCCTCTGACTCCCTTTAAAACACACACAGAGAGAGACAGAGAGAGAGAGAAACCTTCAGTTCCCCCACCCAGGAAGAAACCCAAACTCACTCATTCCACAGCTCACAATAAATTCACACAAAGATACCATGGTAACACAACACACCCGCACCCACTCAGGAAGAACACACAAGCCATTCAAACAGGCACCCCGCCCCTCGCCAGGCAGCCCAGCTCCCTTTCCCCATGCACTCCCCTCTTCCTGTTCTCAAAAGAGGCTGCTGGGCTGGGTGTGCTGCAAAGCAACGTTCCAGCTGCACCACCCTCTTCCTTTGCTGCTCAGCTTCTGCACAGAGAGAAGGGAACAGGATGGCTGGGTAATGGGACTAGTAATGGGACTCTCTCCCCCCCCCCCCAAGTTAAACTAAATAAAATAAATTGTAACTCTGTAATAATCAGGAGGTGCAGCACACAGTGTTGGGCAATCCAAGTGGCAAATCATTGCAGTCAATGCTTTGCTCCTTCCATGAACATGAGAAACGGCACTGCAAACCAGGGATTTGTTTGTTGGCTGGTGGTTACCGGTGGTGTGAAAACCAGTCACGCTGGCAGCACAAACACGACCTGCAGCCAACTAATCTGAACAATAAGGCTGTCTGTCATCCGGTGTTCCTTCTGAATTATTTCCCTCTTCTACTTGAGGGAGGGGGAGCATACATTCACTCCTGAAAGGTGGGAGACCAGTTAATAAGCTGCCAAAAGAAATGTTTTTGTGATCCCCTTTTCCTCCTGCTCATATGTATGTGCAAGGGAAACAATGGGAACCCCAATAATTTAACTGGGGGGGGGGACAACAACCCACCAATAAATTGGGTAAACCATAGGTCCTGTGTAGAACTTTAAAAAGGGGACATCTTCATGCACAGGTAGCTTTTAGAAATAAATATAATTGATGATATCATATATTGTTCTCCCCAATGAGAACAACAGTGAAAAACAGTAAGAAACAGGTGACCAGAAATCATTGACTAAAGTCCATTTCACATAGATATTCTGCAAGTATCTTGCAATATCCTTGGGAGAGAAAGATGGCATATAAACGTAATAAATAATAAGACGAAGAAGCTAGTGGCTTTAGTTAGCAGGCTATCTGCACAATCTGTCAGAGCAAGCACACATCACAATTCTGCTTCTGTTGCTCAACCCACTTTAGAGGCACATGCATATGTTTGCAGCAAATTATTCAGAAGCATCACGTCAGAAAAAGCCACATGGACATATGCAGTTACTCTGCAAACAGGCTCCACCTGGAAGTTTGTCATGCAGGCAAGAAGCAGCCACCTCAAACCTCGACTTACCTCTGCATGGCCACCTGCAGTCAGGGTCTTGCTGCATTTTTCACACTTCAAGCATGGCCGATGCCAGTCTTTTCCCAGGGAAGTGACTTTCTCAGCTACCGTGGCAGGGACACAAACAAGAAATAGTGGTGGTGATAATAATAATAATAATAATAATAATAATAATAATAATAATAATAAATTTTTTTATACCCCGCCCATCTGGCTGAGTTTCCCCAGCCACTCTAGGCGGTTTCCAATCAAGTGTTAAAAACAATACAGCATTAAATATTAAAAACTTCCCTAAACAGGGCTGCCTTCAGATGTCTTTTAAAGAGAAGATAGCTGCTTATTTCCTTCACATCTGAAGGGAGGGCATTCCACAGGGCAGGCACCACTACCGAGAAGGCCCTCTGCCTGGTTCCCTGTAATCTCACTTCTCGCAATGAGGGAACCGCCAGAAGGCCCTCGGTGCTGGACCTCAGTGTCTGGGCTGAACGATGGGGGTGGAGACGCTCCTTCAGGTATACTGGACCGAGGCCGTTTAGGGCTTTAAAGGTCAGCACCAATACTTTGAATTGTGCTCGGAAACGTACTGGGAGCCAATGCAGATCTCTCAGGACTGGTGTTATGTGGTCCCAGCGGCCACTCCCAGTCACCAGTCTAGCTGCTGCATTCTGGATTAATTGCAGTTTCCAGGTCACCTTCAAAGGTAGCCCCACATAGAGCGCGTTGCAGTAGTCCAAGCGGGAGATAACTAGAGCATGCACCACTGTGGCAAGACAGTCTGCAGGCAGGTAGGGTCTCAGCCTGCGTACCAGGTGGAGTGGTAGACAGCTGCCCTGGACACAGATTTGACCTGTGCCTCCATGGACAGCTGTGAGTCCAAAATGACTCCCAGGCTGCGCACCTGGTCCTTCAGGTGCACAGTTACCACATTCAGGACCAGCGAGTCCTCCACACCTGCTCGCCCCATCACCCAAAAACAGTACTTCTGTTTTATCAGGATTCAATCTCAATCTGTTAGCCGCCATCCATCCTCCAACTGCCTCCAGACACACAGGACCTTCACCGCCTTCACTGGTTCCAATTTGAAAGAGCGATAGAGCTGGGTATCATCCGCATACTGATGAACACCAAACCCCCTGATGATCTCTCCCAGCGGCTTCATGTAGATGTTAAAAAGCATGGGGGAGAGGACAGAGCCCTAAGGCACCCCACAAGTGAGAACCCAGTATACAAGCACTCAGTGTTGGTGGCTCCTTACACCAGGGTTACAGTCACCAAAACGGAATGACTAGTTGCCATTTGGGGGGCAGACGTCTCAAAAGCCATATTTTTCCATACAACATTTCAGTTCCTGAAATTCATTCTAATTGTGCAGATAAAATAGTACAGATAGAATTCTACAGGATGTGTTGCTGGTGTGTGAAAACAGTCAAGATCCAAGGATCTCCAGACATGCACCTCCACTTGGGGGGAGACATCAGGCGCCATCCTGGCATCTTCACCTGGTTGCAAGTGGCCGAAAGCCAGGGGCAAAATGTGCTTGGCGCCTGGCAAATTTTGATTGCTGCAAGCCCCAAACCAAGAACTTGGGAATTTGCTGTGACACGTTTGTCCAAATAGATCACCTACTTGTTCAGCTTCTGAGGGACTGCAGGCAGACAGCCTCTCCTGCCGCAAGTATCATTTGAACTCACTTGCCACATCAGCTCAGGCAAACACATAGATTTCATCCACCACCAGTACAATCTATCTGCTTCCCCTCCTAGTCCTATTTACAAAGGGTGTCATTTTAATAAGGCTCTTTCAACTACTGCAGCTCACAAATATTTTCCAAGGGACAAGGCTTAGATTTTTCACAGCAACATTGTTTAGCTTTATGTTCACACTTAAAGATGCGCTACATCCATTGTTCCAAGCACTACCCAATTTCAAACATGCCTTGAGGTGCTCCTGCAAGTTCATTTCCTTTTGCAGCAGTGTAATAGCTTTGCTGCTTCGGAATACTGTGGTCCTGCTCTTTGTCATTTAGAAATCTAAGAGCAAAAGTCTCCAGATCACAAACCACAAATTAAAGGAAAAACTCAACAAAATCAGCCAAATATCCACTGCATGCAGAAAGAGAAGACTTTGCTGGACACACTTCAAAAAATAAAGTTTTTTTAAAAGGCTAAACCACTGCTGTTTACAATTTATAAGGGCTGGGAGATTTAAAGGGCTTTGCAAGTACATTTTGAAGCAAGAGTTACATTGCTGGATTTCTGTTGAACAGGCCCTGCATTAACACCTTAAGCAAATAGGTAAGAAAATGCTAAAAGCAGCACAGGATGAAAGGTGATATGAGCCAACTCAAGTCAGTGGCATCAAGCCAGCTCTGTCTACAGAAAACTTCTAGCTACTTCCCCATGAACTGGAGCTATCAATGTCAAAGGCAACCATTTCCTGTTAACCATTTCCTGTTCAACAGCACCTACTACATGAAAAGAAAAGTGACATGAACAAAGTGTTATGGTTTTTCTAAATACAGCAGTGGCAGGATGCATATCTGACTTGAAGCCTCACTCATCTAAGGAGGAAGCTGCCTGTGGAAGTGTGCCCTGGCCTCTGCACATGCTCAGAGCTCCCCTTCCCATATTGTATGACTCCAGGGCTGAGCTCTGCTGCAGATCAGACATAACTGCACATATAGTTGGATTTGTACATTTTGTCCTCAAATGTACACAGGAGCTCTGAAATTGATTACCGTGTCTTAGAGGTGAACAGTGCCTGCTTGGCAGTCCAGACTCCCTCAGATGATGCTTGAACACTAATTCTCTGGGTCCCATACAAACTTGTAACACAAATACTGTACACCTTTTCCCTATTTGAAAAAAGGAGGCTTAATTGGTGTTCTTTAGCTTTTAAGATTCATTTTTTAATCTTTTTATGGTTCTGGCTGCCTGTTTTGTATTTCCAGCTGTGTAAACCAATATGCTGTGACTGTATGTTCATTCTACATGACTGTTGTATCACTTTGACATGGTTCCTGTTATATGATTAAGTGGGCACAGGACATTGGTCATAACATTATGTTTGCTGACTGGGAATGGTTGTGGAACACCGGTATAAAATTTACGGCATGTAATGCCTTAAAGGAAAATATCATGAAAATGATCTATAGGTGGTACATGACTCCAGTCAAGCTAGCAAAAATTTATCATTTACCTGATAATAAGTGTTGGAAGTGTAAAGAAACTGAAGGTACTTTCTATCACCTTTGGTGGACGTGCCTGAAGATTAAGGCTTTCTGGGAAATGATATATAACGAAATGAAAAAGGTACTTAAATGTACTTTCCCTAAGAAACCAGAGGCCTTTCGCTTGGGCATTGTCGGTCAATTGGTGTCAAAGAAAGATAGAACCTTTTTTATGTACGCCACGACAGCAGCAAGAATACTTATCGCAAAGTATTGGAAGACACAAGATCTACCTACTCTGGAAGAATGGCAGATGAAAGTGATGGACTATATGACATTGGCTGAGATGACTGGCAGAATCCGCGACCAGGGGAAGGAGACGGCGGAAGAAGAATGGAAGAAATTTAAAATCTATCTTAAGGACTATTATAAACTTGATGAATGTTAGAATGTCGAGGTTTGGAGAATGAAAGGGTTACAGCGATATAAGATTAGACTGAGGGAAAGATTAAGAAGACATATGCTTGACAGAACTACTTAGAAGTTGCTGGAAAATTTTGGACATTGGGATGCAGAAAGGGGAGGTATGGGGGAGTCCGAGAAACAAAGTTTATGAAAAAAAGGTCATGAAACTATACGTGTTTGTATGTCTTTTTATATGTTTGTATTGTTTTATTTTTTTTTTGTAAAACCAATAAAAATTTATATAAAAAAAGAAGACATGGTTCCTTTTTAAATACGTGTGTGTGTGCAAAAAGCAAGAATATTTTACGTAATCATTCACAATCATAAACATACATACACATAAATATTGATCTGTACATGAACATATGAATCCAAGTTATTGGCAGCCCTATATCCATTATACAGGGGTACCTCGGGTTAAGTACTTAATTCGTTCCGGGGGGTCCGTTATTAACCTGAAACTGTTCTTAACCTGAAGCACCACTTTAGCTAATGGGGCCTCCTGCTGCTGCCGCGCCGCCAGAGCACAATTTCTGTTCTCATCCTGAAGCACTATTTCTGGGTTAGCGGAGTCTGTAACCTGAAGCATATGTAACTGAAGCGTATGTAACCTGAGGTACCACTGTACTCAATTCTATTTTGGGGACTGTCAGAACTCACTCAGCCATTTCCTCTCTAATCGTTTTGTAATGACACATCATCACAGTTAGTTCTATTTTTTTTAAAATAATATTTATTAGTTTTCCAACAAATTAAACACAACACTACAAAAAAACCAAAAAAGAAAAAAAATACAATACAAAAAATAACACTACAAAACACTAACATACAGCTAACAAAACAAAACAAAAACCATTTAAAACACAGTCCAATTTCAACATCTTATCTTTCTTTCCCTTATTTCCACGACCTCCTCACACCTCCCTTTTTGTATTCCACTTCTATTAATTGTTTCAGCAATTCCTTTCCATCTTCCTCTGTTTTCTATCCTATAATTATCTTAACACATTCTAACCTTATTTTTCCCTTTAATACTCTATTAATCTATTTATACTTATTTTTCCTTTAATTTTCTATTAATCTATTTATACTTAATTCCTTATGACATTTCTACTAAAGCCATATAACTTCATTCCAACATTTTTCCAACATTCCTTAATTTTACAATATTTCTATAAATAGTCTTTAAACTTTTTCCAATCTTCTTCCACCGACTCTTCTCCCTGGTCTCGGATCTTGCCAGTCATTTCTGCCAATTCCATATAGTCCATCAACTTCGTCTGCCATTGTCCAACACTTCAGTACTTTCAAGAAGCAACCATTCTCTCAACCAGCAAAAAGCAGATGGTTCACAACAAAATTTGAAGGTCTGGCAGGGCAGGTCCACCTCCTTCTTTGGCATCCATCAATATCTTAAGTTTTACTCGAGGCTTCCTGCCCTGCCAAACAACTCTAGAAACATCCCTCTGCCACTTCCTGAAACTCTCCATCCCATCCAAAGCTTGCAATGTTTGAAACAAAAGCAACATCCCCAGCAACACAGCAGCCCTCATCCCCACCACAGTAACTCGGCCCAACAGTAACAACTTCTGATTTGTCCATATTTCCAAATCCCCCTTCTCTTCAATCCAACATCCTTCACAGTTATCCTTAAACAGATTCACATTTTTGGCAGTCATACTAACCCCCAAATACCTCTCTTTCTCAACCAATGTTAGTCCTGTCGCCTCCTGAAACTCTGTCAAGCTTTCCTTTTCCAGTTCAGATAGGGCTCTGGTCCTCAAATTCATCTATTCTTCTTTAAGTTCAATCATCAGCTTATATTCATCAGGTTGTCTTTGTATGGATGGGACTCTCCTCTCCAGTTGTACTTTAAATTCAGCAGCAAGGATTTTTTCCCTGGCTTCATCTGCAGTTTGCCGTATCAGGGTAGATTCCTGTGTCAGTTTCTGGGTGGTTTCTGAATTGATATTCACCTTTTGTCCCAAATTATTTACACTTTCTACGATTAAATCCATTTCATTATTTGCAGCATCCATTTTCACATTTATCACATCTGTTTTCTTATGAAGTTGTTCCAGCGAATCGTTTATTTTCAATAATGCAGCCACTAAGACCTCTTCTGTCAACATCCCGTCTGTTTTTTCCTTTCCACTTGCCATAACACTTAAGAGATTCAAGGTCAATTCCAAAGTCTCACACTTTTTTATCTTACAGCTGGAAAATCCCCTGGCCCAGCTCCTGTAAAGTAACCAATTTCAAAAGCTTCCACTAGGGGAAAACAGTTTCTATTTGTATCGGTCAGTATGTCCTCTTTTACGCACAGTTTCAATAATCCAAAGTTAGTTTCAATTTTCAGTTACTTTCCTCCTTTTTTTGAAAACAACCGGAGACAGTGGAAACAATGTATTCTCTTGTTTAGCTACCTGTCAATGAACGTTCTAAACGCTGTCAATGGACGTTCCAAAAAACATCAATCCTGCTAGCAGCCCGTTTCCAGGGTCAGAGGAACTCTTAACTCTCTTAACTCTATTTAACTCTCTTTAACTCTTTTAACTCTCTCCTACAGGCATATTCAGTCCACCACTCCCCCCCCTCTTCTCCTGTCTCCAAAAAAGGGGGGGTTAGTTCTTTACCGATGGAAATTTAGTCTTTTACAAAAGGCTTTCCAAGACTTTAGCTTGCAGCCTCCTTGCTTCAGTTTATCTACAAAAGGGAGAGGTGGACTTCCTGTACTGAACCTCCCCGTTTCGATGCCAGATTAAACGTTTAGAAATCCAATTCTTCCCAATTCAGCTCTACTCACGGGTAATTACTTTAGAGTAAAATTGTCCACAGGAAAAAGTCAGTGCTCTCCGACAACAGCTATGCGGCTTCGCTCCGTGGAAGAAGGAGATGATTCGAAGCACTGCGCCACTCACTCCACATCGCTCCGGATCCCCAAAACCGGGTTTCCCCGTGAGTAGGGGAGGCGCAAAAGGTGCCCGCCAAATCCCACGTTCACAGGCTTCTCCTGCCTGTGATTTTTATGGGTCTCCGCCTTCGCCGTGGCGGTACAGACCCAAATTCCCACGGGGCAAATTCCTCCCGATCAGAGGAATTCCGCCATTGCCAGAGGCACCAACCCGGAAGTCTTCCCATCACAGTTAGTTCTATGACCTCTAATTCCCCCCAAACTTTCCTGATTAGTTCAGTTTTTGGTCCTCTGTTCTGTTGTTTCTACAATCAGTATCCTTGCAATGGATTGGTATTTGCAAAATCTGTATTTTATGTTTTTAATGCTCTTGTCGGTGTGTAAAATTCAGCAAACGTAAAGATTTGTATGTGAAACATTTCCTTAAATATTTCTATTACCATTTGCCAATATTACTGCTTTCTTACAAGGCTTCCCCCCAATAAAAATCACCTTTTGGTTCCTGTCAAATCCAACTCTTTCCCTCTCCTGATTTACAGATTTTTTCCCTCCAGTACCACTAAACTGCCATTTTTATGTCATTTTATTTATAAGATATGGCAATTGAAAAATTAGAGTCCCTCTGAAACAAAAACTGGATTTTTTGTTCAACTAGTTTTCAAAATTATTCCCTTGGAATTTCTCTATTTGTATTGTAATTCAATTTCATCATATAATTATGGATTATTTACCTATTTTTAAAAAATAATAATTTAAGTATCTTGGAGAACATTTGAGATATCTTTCAGTTTGTTTGACTCAGTCTTCTTCTTCCAAATTTCCTAATTGTCAGCCTGTTCGGAAAACTCCCAATTTGCAAATACTGAGTGGGTCTACCTTCAATTTTGCTTATACTTGTTCAATGGTCTGGAAATCTTTCCAATCTTGAAAGATTTTCTATTTATTTTCTTTCCATATCTGGAAATTTCCCAATTGTCCTTTTAGATTGAACTGTTCATATCTTCTAGTAGAGAAGTCAATGGGGAGGGTTTGAGGAATAAGAACAGTTCATATTGATGCCAAATTTTTATACATGCTTATTACATGTAAAATGTTTGCCTATCTTCTTTACTTGTCCATAGTGATACTTAATATCGGGGTGCCAACTCACCCTCAGGACGTGCGACGCCACACAGGGAGGGGCTCGGACGCAGAGGCACAGACTCTGCCTCTATGTCCAGGCTCCCCAAAGGCCGCCTCACTGGCTGGATGCAGAGGGCGAAGCTGAACTTTCTCTTGCGGCCTGCCGGCCTTTCTCCTCGACTTTGTGGGTGCCCAAGCAACCATGGCCCCCTGGTCTTAACTGAACATTCCTCCTATGGTCTATTATATTTCCTCATCTGGTACCATTGCATCACCCATGCCGGACCAGACCTGCTGCATCAACATGGCAACTTATGTCTGGAAGTCCCCATCCTCTGATCTTGTTTTCTCCAGGTTCCTTCCTGCTCATTTTCCTCTATCCTATTGTCCCCCCCCCCCCAACTTAGCGCTATTTTATTGGGCCTGCATTGCAAACAGGGCTGTCGGGAGCAGATTCCTTGACAATACAGTCTTGGTTCTTCCCAGTTTTCTGGGTCTGCCAGACAACAGGCCTTCGAACTTGGCTCTTCTGTGCCTTCGCCACACCGCGGAGCAGCCCACGTCGTCGCCGCAAAGAGCCCGAGCCTGCGGATCTCCGTGTCGCCATCACTGTTGCCGCCGAGGGGCTGGGCGTCGAGGAATCCCCGGGAGCGCGGGCTCCGAGGCTGCTCGGCTCCCGCAAATCTGGACAGAGCTGTCCAGGTCCTGCAATTGGACCTCCGTTTCTCCCCGGGGAAGCCGGTTGCCCAGCCCGTCCCGTCCAGACGCGCATCTTCCCGACCCTCCCGCCTCCGCTGCGCCCGCCGGCAGCTCGGCCCAAGCGACCCTCCCTCTTGGCCCAGCCTCGCCCGCGCGGCAAGCGGCGGGTCCCCGAAGCTGCCCGCGCGAGAGACGCGATCCAGGGCAAGAGAGCCTCCCGCGCCCCGACGGGCAGTCTTACCGAAGTACACCTCCTTCTGGCACTTGGGGCACTTGGGCATGGCGGCGGCGGCGGCGGCGTCGAGCACTCGGTCTCCCCGACGGAGGCAGCGGTGGCAGCTACGAGCGGAGAGCCCTTGCACTGGCTGCTCGCTGCTGGCGGAGAGGATCCTGCCTGGCCTGGGCGCCTCCGGCCCCGCCCGCCCGCCCGCCTGGGCCGCACCCTCGAAGCTCCGCCAGCGACGCCTCGCCCTTTCCTCGCCGCGAGGAAGCGTCCCGCCCGAAGCCGACGGCCCTGGGCTTAAAGGCAAGCGAAGCAGCAGCCTGAATTAAACAGGCACCAGCCTTTGGAACTCGGCGGGCTCAGAAATGGCCTGGGTACCAACCAGTGTAGTCGTTTAACGGAAATACATTCCCAGGTAGTTAGAATTCAGTTGTTTCCAAAGGCGGCCCCTTAGCGATTGCCAGAGATGGAGATATGGGGCTAAGCTCTCTCTCTGACCAGTAATGAATACAGAAAGACAGAAGCTGTTTTATCCCACGTCAGCTTATCAGTCCATCTAGCTCAGTGCTGTTCACACTGACCGGCAGCAGCTCTCCAGGATTGGAGGCAGGGATCTCTCCCACCAGCCCGACCTAAAGATGCCATGGGGGACTGAACCTGGAAGCTTCTGCATGCCGAGCAGCTGCTGTACCACTGAATAGGGTAATTCCCCAGTGGCAAACTGATAGAAGGCATTCTATGTCCAGAGTCCCTATGCACCCCTAGTGACATACCTGGGTCTAGGTATGCACACGCACCCCGATGGTGAACTTGCTCCTTTAAGAGGGTACAGCTCCACCCAACACTGGCTGGACTACCAACCTGAAGGCATGAACCCATCTTGCCTGAATTGAGTTTCACTTTATTGGCTCTCATTCAGTGCATTAATGTGCCCAAGCACTGATTCAGCACTTCCCTATCTCATCTGAATCAGAGCATCATTGCTCTCCTTTGAACCCTTCTGTCTGAATCAGTAATATGTCATTGGCTGGCACAGGAACAAGTTGAGGCTAAGGAAGGAGAGTGGGACTCTTGCCTCCATTGCCATATGTATGTTAATAGAACAGCTACACTGCTGGTTGTTCTTACATGCTGAAGTAACCCAGCATAAAACAGATTTTGGGTGGAATTCCTGTAACTTCAGCTCAGCATTTTTGTCTTACCTTGTCTCCACAAAAAGAAAAGTTAGAGCTTCGTCCTTTGAGTGTTGGAGTTCCTTCCCATAATAGCTGCTTGGCTCCCATGAAGCATCCTGCGGGGGCAGCTGGTTGCCCTCAATCTGATGGACACAAGCTCTGCTCAACCTTACCACTAGTTTTAAATACATCTTTATATACTGTCACCAGCAGCTGAACTATTTTCTCCCCTCCCAGCAGCCTGATGAGGGCTAAAGTAGACATGCTGTCATGAGATGAATGACAGGATCTTGTGTTCTGTTTGTGTATCATAGATGTGGCCCATCAAATTTTGTTGAGGTGTGCACCCATGGATGGATCGATTTATGTCAGTGAGAGAAGGAAGAAAATAGCAAGTCAAACAAATAAGGGCAAGGAAGAGGTAAAGAGACAAAAACTTAGCAAACAACCAAGAGTTGTTGGGAAGTCAAAACAGGAGATTTTTCCTGCAGAGAAAAATACTTGTGCCAAGTTGGCCAGAGGCAGAGCAAATCTGAAAGGCTGGTGGCAGAGTGACTGTTCCTCTTTGCTTGCACACCACAAAGTAGTAGCCCCTCATCCCCACAGAGGATGGCCAGAGGAGCTCAGTGGAAGACACAGCCATGAAATAGAAACAGACCGAGGCGGAAGAAAAAAGCTGGAATGGATCTATGCCTTGTGGACGAGGGAGTTCCTCAGCATCCTTTTTATTCTGTCTGCACCTCTCTGCTTCCCTAGATCCTTTTTTTAAAATTAGTGTGTGCCGCCCCCCCCGCCCCGCTGCACACACCTATGGTGTGTGTGTGTGTGTGTGTGTGTGTGTGTGTGCTTTCCTGAAGGCAGTGTCTGCATGTGGGGCATTTATCCCATGGAGACGGGTTCATTAGAGCAGTCAGGGCTCAGCTGTATCAAGTGAAATGGCAAGCATTTTTATGGAAACAAAAAGTTCGTCCTAAAACCTCAAAGCTATATTCTTCCTTTCCTGTACTATGCATCCTTCCACATGTTATTGCAGAGAGAGCCTTGGATACTTTTCTTTCAGTTTCCTGTTCTCTGGCCAGTCAACTCTCTGCTCCGCATAGCCAAGCTCAATCCAAAACAATGGCTGAGGTCAGGAGGCTCCACCCATCTGTCTTCACGTAGGGCAATAAAACACGACCACATATTACACAGTATTAAACTTCTTTGGATCCAGGCAAGGCTTCCTGTGCACAGTTCTGGTTAACTCCCCTAAAAGGGGGCATTGGAATAGGCATAGGAGTTGGAAAGTGTTCAGAAAAGGGCAATGAAAATCATCAAGGGAGCAGCTCCCCTATGAAGTTCGTTCGCAGCATTTGGGACTTTTTAGTATAGATAAAAGGTGCCCAAGAAGTGACATGATAGAAGTTTATACAAGTATGCATGGCATGGAGAAAGTGGATAGAGGATTTTCCTTTATAACAGTAGAACTCATGGACATCCAGTGAAGCTGAATGTTCAGAGATTCAGGGCAGATAAAATAAAGGGCTTCTTCACACAGTTCAGGGTTAAAACTGGAATTCGCTCCCGCAGGAGGCAGGGAGGCTAAATTAATTTCTTAACCCTAGCTAAGTTTCTATTTTCCCTACACATACTAAGTTTTGTTTTTCTTTTAGAAAAGCACTTGAACAGCGACAGAGGCGCCAGCTCGAAAGGGCGATGGCGGGGGCAACGTCTCGCGTGATGTCAGGACATTGGGCAGAGCTGAATGCAGCGGTGGCAGCATGGCAGCGTGGTTTCAATGGCTGGCAGCTGTTCCTCCTCCTCTTGCTGCTGCTGCTGCCACACTGTCAGGGGCTGCTCTGACCCTCCTTCTCCACCCACTGATTTCTTTGGACATGAGGAGGGGCAAAAAGGGCTCTGTCCCCAGTAGTTGGTGCCCCTGAACAGAGCAATTATACAATGAATCATAGAATCATAGAATCATAGAGTTGGAATAGACCACAAGGGCCATTGAGTCCAACCCCCCTGCCAAGCAGGAAACACCATCAGAGCACTCCTGACATATGGTTGTCAAGCCTCTGCTTAAAGACCTCCAAAGAAGGAGACTCCACCACACATGAAAGTTTATACCCAGAACAAACTTAGTTGGTCTCTAAGGTGCTACTGGACATTTTTTATTTTTTGTTTCTACCCAGGTAAAATTCAGAGTTTGAGTTTAACTTCGTGAGCAACTGTGTTACTTTCTGCTGACCATCAAAGCAAAATTCCCTTAGCAGACTGGCTTGTCAGACAGTTAAGTGCAGCACAGAATCAGGATTCCTTGTACACGAAGCAGCATTCCAGAAGTACATCTGCTGGTTCTTGGGAACGCCTTATCTTTTGTTAGCCCCCCCATAGTGGATACAGTCAAAAGCACTGGGGGAGTCCTCGACTGACTAGTCCTGTCTTAATTTTGACATGCACTCCCTACTTCTTTTATAAAGGGAAAGAAAACTATTCAGGAAAGGAAGATTCAAAAGCCAGGTGGAAGGGAATCGGCCTGGATTTTACAAACCGATGAACTAATCAGTGATCTGTTTTAATTTCTCTGTAGGTTTTATGGTATTATTCTTGTAAACAGCTTTTTTTGTGGTATACACATATATTTATAAAATACATAACTAAATGTTGCACAGGTGACATGTAGGCTGTATCTGCCAGTATTTGAAAGCTGAAACTAAAATTTCTTGCTTGAGTATTAGAAGCTGTGCAGCAACCAACCTTTTGTTTGGAGTCTGTTTCTGGTCTTTTATGCAATCACAGTGTGAGCATGAGGTTGTTGTGATCCTAAGCTCTCCCAGAAGCAAAGCAGAAAGAAAAACAATGTCACTGGAAACAAAAGCTACATGGCAACAGGTACCGGTAACTCCCACAGCAAACAGGTAACTCCCACCTCCACCACAATCAGCATTCACCAAGTTATTCCCCATAATGCTGTCATATGAACTGTGTAGGTTTGCAAATGACACCAACTTATTTAGGATGGTGAAAACTCATATGAACTATGAATAGCTCTTCTAACTGAGTGAATGGACAACAAAACAACAAAGAAACAAACTTTTTTTTTTAATTGAGGGGGTTCTTTTGTGTATTTTTCAATGATTACATTCCATTTTTTGTGAATGTGCAGATTTTTTTTACAATTGTTTATGTTTTAAATGCTAGTGGGTGACAGAGAGAAGATGGAACTGCTCAACCCCTGTGTTGCCTCTGCCTTCACTCCAAAGGAAAGCAATGCCCAACCTGGTGATAAGAGAATAAAAGGTGTAAGGAGGGAGCTGCAGCCCAAGAAAGGAAAAGAGGTGCTACTTTAAAGGAATTCAGATCTCCAGGGCCTGATGAGCTGCAAGCAAGGGTTCTAAAGAAGCTTGCAGATGGAATCTCAGAACCTCTGTCTATAACCTTTGATAATTTTAGGACAAGTGAGGTCCCTGTAGACTGGAGGCAGACAATGTCCCTATCTTCAAAAGCAGGGTGGAGGCGGGGAGACCTAGGTAACTACCAACCAGTCAGCTTGACTTTGGTGTCTGGAAAGGTCTTAGAACAGATAGTTCAACAGTCGGTCTGTGAGCACTTAGAAAAAGATGCTGTGATTACTAAGACCCAGCATGGGTTTCTCAAAAATGCCAGATGAATATCATTTCTTTTTTTTTATGTAGTTACAAGCTTCGTAGGTAAGGGGAATGCTGTGTATCTTGATTTCACTAAGGCTTTTGGTAAAGTCCCTCATGATAAAGGGACTGCTGAAATTTGGGTTGGACAAGGTAACTGTTAGGTGAATTTGTAGCTGGTTGACTGATCAAACCCACTAATGCTCACTAACAGTTCCTCTTCATCCTTGGAAAAAGTGACACACGGAGAGCCGCAAGGTTCTATCCTGGGCCCATTTTTGTTTATAAATGACATGGATGAAAGAATTGAGAGGATGCGACTTCCGGGTTGACGCGATCTGGAAATGGCGGATTCCCTCCGAGCTCCGGAGGGAATTGGCTCCACTGAGGACGGGTCTTTGCCGCGAGCCATGACCAGTGAGCGCTGACTTTCTTCCTTGAAAATTTGGACTGAAAGAATTACCCGTGAGTAAGACGGATTCGGACTTTAAAAATTTTACCTTGAATTGGAGACGACCGGGGGGTGTGCTAAAAGGAAGTCCGCACCCCCCCCTTGCAGACGATCTAAGCAACGACATAAGAGCTAAGCTGGAGAGCCTACCCTTGGCGGGGTGAGTTAAAAAGGACATTAACTTTCAAGATTTAGTTAAAGCAAATCTTGTGCTGGAGAGTGGAGTTTTGGAGACCCTTTTTATGTTTTGAACAACCCCCCCTCCCGGGCTCGGGAACGTCCTGCCTTTGTGCCTGTGGAAGAGCTGCGGAGTTTGACAGCTGTCAAAGCTGCCAAACGGGCAGTTTAAAGCGGAAAAATCACTACCTAAGATCCCTCTGGATTAAAACGAGTTATAATTGAGACAAAATTGTTGGAAACAAAGTAATAACAACAAGCTAAAGGATTCTTGGAGAAAAGACTAATAAGTAACCAGATTCCCCCTAGGGGGAATTCTGTGAAACTACAATGGATACAATGGCTGTGGATGGAAAGTTACTAGTGGAAATCGAAAGGATGTTTCAATTGGTGGGAATCTTACAAGAGCAGAGCTTAGCCATGAATAAACAACTTATCACTATGACCTTGGGAACAGGCAACTCTGCTGTTTGTATTGAGGATCTGAATGAGAAAGAATCCACAGCTGAATGGGAAACAATGTCTACAGAGGTGGAAGAGATTAAACAAGAAAAAGAGAAAGTAACCTTGGGAAGTAACAACCAAAAGCTGACATCTGTGCAACACAAGCAAGGAGACTTTGGGAACATATCTACCACAAGTCTGCGAAAGACGCAGAGGAAGAAGGAGGAGGCCCTGGGACAATATGGAATACAGGAACTTAGAATAAAGAAATATGTTTGGGGCCTCTGTTTGGACTCTGAGTTTGAAGATACAGGCTTTGTGGAAATTCTTCAGCAGTTGCTTTCAAATCTCCTTGTGGGAAGAGAATATGCTTTGATGGTGAAAGACCTTTTTCCAGATTCGACGACTGACATAAAGGACTACCAACAAGACCGGCGAAGAGGGACTGAAAGGGATTTGAAAGCCTCGGACGTGAGGAACCCAGGCTGAGAATCTTGACTTTGGACTTTTATTGGGAAGGGACAAAAACCGGGGATGGGAGGGAGGGAAGAAGAGATTCTTAAAAACTCTCAAGACTTTTAGGTTTGGTTAATATGACTTTTAATTAGGATAAAATCAAAAATCGATGGAAGAGAACTTGGGTCCAACTTAGGAAAATCATTTTTTTTATTAAAGAAAAGGTAATAAAATGAATAGGATGGTTAAGAGGAGAAATACCAACTTGCTGATACAATCTTGGGAATTGGGATGCACGAGGGGGGGTGGGGGGAAGTCAGGGAACAAGGTTATGAAACCAGGATCTGCTGAATCTATACATGTTTGTGTTATTTTTGTGTTTGTATTGTCTTTATAAAAGTGGAAAACCCAATAAAAATTTTATAAAAAAAAAAAAAGAATTGAGAGGATGCTCATTCAATCTGCAGATAACACCCATCTGGGATGGGTAGCTAGTGCTGCAGTAGACAGAATCAGGATTCAAGATGATCTTAACAGATTGGAGAACTCGTCAAAAACTAACAGAAATTTCAATAGGGACAAATGGCAGGTTCTGCACTTAGGAAGCATATAAGACGGGAGACAACTGGCTGGCCAGTAGTTCATGTGAAAAGGATCTACAGATTTTAGTGGACCACAGGCTTAACATGAGTCAACAATATGGTGCAGCACCAAAAAAGGCAATGTTATTCTTTTGGACAAAGAGGTTCAACATTCATTCATTCATTTATTGATTTTATATACTGCCCTATAGCCGGAGGTCTCAGGGCAGTTCACAATAAAAATCACAATATATAACATCAAAAATAAAAATAATTCAATAGCCCCCCCCAAAAAAGAGCCACCTTTTAAAGGGTATAGGATGTTGATCTATCAAGCAAAGGCCTGGTTAAAAAGGAATGTTTTTGCCTGGCGCCTAAAGGTGCATAATGAAGGCGCCAGGCAAACTTCCCCGGGGAGAGCATTCCACAGATGGGGAGCCACTGCAGAAAAGGCCTGTTTTCATGTTGCCACCCTTCGGATCTCTCAAGGAGTCTGGTGTCTTTATGATGAGCCAACAGTGTGACGTGGCAGCTAAAAAAGCCAATGCAATTCTGGGCTGCATCAATAGGAGTATAGCATCTAGATCAAGGGAAGTAATAGTGCCACTGTATTCTGCTCTGGTCAGACCTCACCTGGAGTACTGTGTCCAGTTCTGGGCACCACAGTTCAAGAAGGACACTGACAAACTGGAACGTGTCCAGAGGAGGGCAACCAAAATGGTCCAAGGCCTGGAAACGATGCCTTATGAGGAACGGCTAAGGGAGCTGGGCATGTTTAGCCTGGAGAAGAGGAGGTTAAGGGGTGATATGATAGCCATGTTCAAATATATAAAAGGATGTCACATAGAGGAGGGAGAAAGGTTGTTTTCTGCTGCTCTAGAGAAGCGGACACGGAGCAATGGATCCAAACTACAAGAAAGAAGATTCCACCTAAACATTAGGAAGAACTTCCTGACAGTAAGAGCTGTTTGACAGTGGAATTTGCTGCCAAGGAGTGTGGTGGAGTCTCCTTCTTTGGAGTGTTAGGATATTTCCGTTCCACCTTAAAAGGGAGCAGGCTTTGTGAGTCACAGAGTCTGCGCATTTCCTGTTCACAGGAAGTTTATGTTTTCTTTTGTTTTCACTCTCTCTGTGTCTGGAGACACTGAAGCAGGCAGTCATGTTTTTTTTTTGTTCTGATCAACGCTGAATAAAACTTGTAGATGAGTGCGACTTTTGCTGTGCATTATCTGCTGATAGAGTGTGCATGAGCTCTGGAATGTGGCAAGCTATTTCTGGAAGCTCGTGTCGCTAATTGTTGATACTGTACGGGAGATCGATGGATCGTCCGGCAGCCGGCTTGGGGGCCATGATGGACTTTGTCTCCCTGGCAGTATCCCAACAACAGGTTTCGGGCCCAGATTCACGGCACTTACAGGAGAGTAAGACTGCGATGGACTGCTGAGAGGTATGTGGAGGAAAAGTGAAAGTGAGGCTTTTTGTTGCCGCGGCAGAGTCTCTTTGATGTCCGGCTGGCCTAATTGGTCTGGGAGCTGCGCCAATCAAGCTTCGTGGTTTATGGATGCCGAGATAAGGAGTCTCTGAAGTGAAAAAGACTCACGGCTCCAGTGAATAGCTGAAATGGAGTTTTTCCAACTTCTGAAGCTAGAGAGTGCCCAAAGTTAAATCGGCACAATTATGAGACCTGGGCTGTGTGGTGTGAGAGTTTGCTGCGTCAGTTTGGAGTGTGGCATACTGTGTCTGAAGCCCCTCCAGTTCCTCTGACAGATAGATGGCTGGCCCAGAATTCGAAGGCCATAGACATAATAGTCTTGTCTGTCTCTCTGGAGGACATTAAGACGCTAGCTTCCACGACTGCACATAAGATGTGGAATGCTTTGAAGATAGCCCATCTGCCAGTCATCCCAGCCCAGAGTTTGACTGCATCGGAGGTCCTGGCTGTTTCCCAGAATGCGAGTGAATGCAGGGATGCCGAGGGCACCGGTTGCAAGCTGCGGGGGGAGCTGACTGTGATGTCATCCCAGGCAGCATTCCAGCCTCCAGGGGGAGCCAAGGAGTCGGCAGCTGAGAGCTCTGTTTCTCATGGGAGCCAAGGTCATCCTCACAGATACCGAAAGGCTAGAAGTAAACAGAGACAGATGCCTGTAGATGGCCAGAAGCAGAGGGAGGGTGAAGAGCCCACGCCAGTGGAAAACAAGGCTTTGTTTGCTGGCACAGCTTCACCAAAGTCTAAAGGCAAGGCTGATGGCCAGGAGCAGGGGGGCAAGCTGCAAAAGCCCACGCCGGTGAAAAACAAAGTTATGCTTGCTGCTAGAGCTGCTCCAAGGGCCAAGGCCAGATTTATTGTGGACTCAGGATGCACCCGCCATGTAACGAAAGACCGGCATCTCTTTATCTCCTTCAAACCTCAAGAAGGTGAGATCCATCCTGGCTGATGTAAAGATGTTGCGAATCGCAGGAGAAGGGATTGTGAGACTGGCAAGTCTGCACACAACCATCAAAGGTGTACTTTTTGTTCCAGGTGCTGCAGACAACTTGCTCAGTGTCCCACAGCTTACTGGGCGTGGCTTTGAGATTTCCTTCAAGAGGAGCATCTGTGTCATCAGAAAAGGCAAAGAGGACATTTTGCATGCAAAGTTTATGGATGGCTTTTTCTGTATAACTTATGACGACAGTGCTGTTGCTGTGTTTAATGCTGATTCTTGTTGTGTTGCACAAACTAACAAAGTTCTTCATGCAGGATGCATTCATGATGCACACAGAAGGTTTTGTCACCTCTCTTGGAAGGCACTGGCCAAGATGCCAGAGATGGTTGAGGGTTTGAACATCAAACCCTGTAAGTTTCACATGAAATGTGTATCTTGTGCAGAGAACAAGGAGTATGCTACATGTACAACCACTGCCTGTTTGACTGGTTGTGCAAGAAGCAGACGACAGTGAGCCTAAGTTCCTGTGAGGCAGAACTCAATGCTCTGTCATTTTCACTCATGGATTGTGAATGGTTGATGCAACTGTTTAAGGACATCAGAGTTTCTGTGAAATGTCCTATACAAGTGTATCAAGACAATAGATCTTGTTTGGCTTTGCTGAACTCAGAGAGTTGCAAGCAAAGAACCAAGTACTTGCAGATTAAGCTACATCGTGCAAGAGAGTGTATTCAGAAAGGACTCATTCAGGTGTCCTACATGGCAGGAAATGAAATTCCTGCTGATCTGTTGTCTAAGGTTGTTAACAGAGAACAACTTAAGGTTTATGTACAGAGGTTGCAATAGGGTTAAACCACAGGTACTACAGGTTACACGGAAAGGGGGAGGATGTTAGGATATTTCCGTCCCACCTTAAAAGAGAGCAGGCTTTGTGAGTCACAGAGTCTGTGCATTTCCTGTTCACAGGAAGTTTATGTTTTCTTTTGCTCTCGCTCTCTCTGTGTCTGGAGACACTGAAGCAGGCAGTCATGTTTTTTTTTTGTTCTGATCAACGCTGAATAAAACTTGTAGATAATGCTCTCCTGAGTGTGACTTTTGCTGTGCATTATCTGCTGATAGAGTGTGCATGAGCTCTGGAATGTGGCAAGCTATTTCTGGAAGCTCGTGTCACTAATTGCTGATACTGTATCTACGGGAGATCGATGGATCGTCCGGCAGCCGGCTTGGGGGCCATGATGGACTTTGTCTCCCTGGCAGTATCCCAACATGGAGGTCTTTAAGCAGAGGCTTGACAACCATATGTCAGGAGTGCTCTGATGGTTTCCTGCTTGGCAGGGGGTTGGACTTGATGGCCCTTGTGGTCTCTTCCAACTCTATGATTCTATGATTTAGGGTTGATTTACACACACAGGTTATATGTGTCTAGATGTTGTGGCGTAGCACAGCTGACTAGCACCTGCCCCCCCCATCTGCCCCCCATCTGTCTCTAGATAGAGTGAGTGCAGAGCATTCACATCCCAAGTGTCCTGTTCCTCCCATTGCTGCAGTCTCACATTCCAAGAGACCCCCAAACTTCATGTCTGGTGCACTCTGCAGCATAAAACAGCCTCCCCGCCTCATGCTCTGCCAACCCCCACCCCCACCTAGGCAGCCTGCAAAAGTTGTGCCTTTCGCCTGTCCACTTACCTCATCCTGTACTGCAGTTCTGCCCCTCCCTCCTGAAATTCTGGACTTTTGTCTCCATCTCTCCCCTCAGGGAGGGGCTTTCCTCATTTTCAGTCTGGCAAGTGAGTCTCCATTAACAGCCTGCTTAATGGGTTTATGGCTGAGCCAATCTAGTGATTAAATCTTGTTGTTCTGCCAGGCAGTTTTCTGGACACAGAAAAACTGGTTTAAACTGCAGGATCCCCACTAAATCCTGGAATTTAGGGGAGTCTTTCCACTGTAAACTTATAAGAGGATAGTTTTAATATATTTTTTTCTGGGGCTCTGATATTTGCACTTTTAATTTTCACATCATGCTGAGTTTGCTGCTTGACTGTTCTTTGCTCTAGTCAAACTGCTAATTCTATAGTTTATAACAGTTGAGGAGAGCAAGGTACTTGTCTCACTGAAATATACTCAGAGTCGCAAAGTGATTTCATGCTCTTTATTCAGCTCATAGTGGTGAGGAGGAATGAATGCAAGTCCCCTCAAAGTATCTGCTTTATATACATTATTTACACAATGGGCTGCACATGATTGGCTAATTCTGGAATTCTACTGTAAGCCAATCAGGTTGTGGATTCACTTATATCTGGAGCATGATTGGGTGGTTCCTGCCAACCAATCATACTGCTGCATTGTTCTTGGACCAATCAGACTGCTGCAATTTGGATCCTATTGTTCTAGGACCAATCAGACTGCTGCAGTTTGGATCCTATTCAACTCAGTACATAACACTCACAGTATCTAATGGGCAGAGGGACATAGGAGAATTCGGCTAGCCAGCTGAATGCCAGCCTCTTTTCTGCTTTTCCCCACAGCAACAGTAACTCAGATTGCCTTGCTACCCTCTCATACATGCAGAGTCGGCTCACTCGTGAGGCAAGGTGAGGCGACTGCCTCAGATGGCAGGATCCACAGGGGCAGCAGACCCCCATCTAGATCTTTATTCTCCCCTTGTTCCTGATGTAGATTTTTCCTGGCGGGCAGAGGGGTGCCATTTTGGGTTCGTTTCAGGTGCCAAAATGTCTTGTGCTGGCCCTGCCCAAATACCATGACCATTTGGGACTTCATCAAGGATTAAAATGCCAGTGTAACCTACAGAATGAATACACTGTGGGACTGCAGGCTGTAACATGGGCTGTGGGATACTGAATTGATTGTCTGGGAGAGGGTCACTGAGTGGCTGTTGGGTGGGAAGGCATTTCTGGAGTAGAGCAACTAGATCTCTCTGCTAGCCTCCCCCCTGCCATCTATCCAAGGCGGTGACTGGAGAGAATGATTGCAGTGGGGTTGCCTGTGGAACTGCTGCCTGCAACTGCAATGTGATGCTTGTCCCACAATCTGTCAGATGCTGGCTTACCCTGGAGCAAACTGAGCAAAAGCTTGCTTGGTGGGGAAGAATAACTGGAATGAGGTCACTGCAAATGAGGCTGTGCCTCTGCCCTTCCTGTCCCACATGCCCCTGCTTCCTGACCTGGCAAGTCCAAGATGAACAGCGAGAGCTAAAGGGCTCTTTCCTGGAGGCTCTCAGCTGGTGTCTCTGCCGACTTCCAGCCAGGTTGGACTGTCTTGACTGCAGCTGCTGCTTTTTCTTCTATTAAAAAAATGAAGTCTATGCAGCAGAGTGAAGAGATGTGGATGACCCAGAAAGTCTACATCTGCCTCCAGTGGACAAATAATCCTTTGAGAGTACGACCACCCCATCTCTAGGATTGTATTCTGGAATTCTATTCTCCTTGTTGGTTTCTTTGTGCCCATTTTCTGTCTCCTGCAAACAACTTGAGAGCTATCCATACAGTGTCAGTGTTTTGGAGAGAGGCATCCCTAAATTTCTGTTTGTAAGGAGGAAGATTAAACCAGCCCTCTTTTTATTTTATTTTTAAATTTTAAATTTATTTTTTTTAAAAAAAATACTCTTAAGGAGTATTTATTTAGACACCTTTTGTTGTATTGTATTTATTTTCCAATCCACGTTTTTATTTTAAAGGGGAGGTTTATGGTTTTATACCATAAACTGTTGATTCCCCCCCCCCCCGCATTCCTTTTGTTTCTGTTAGGTTAATATTTTAACCAAGAGGTAGGAATGAACAGGTAATGTGTAATGGATTGATTGCTTTCTAACAGCCATCCTTCCACCACCTAGCGGGAGTCCCAGAAAAAGGCTACTTTGTGTGGTTCTCTTAGCTCTTCTAGCTCCCTCTGATGGGGGAAATATACTATTACGATAGTTTCATTTTTAAAATTCAGATGGCTTTATGGAAAAATATTTTTTCTTGTTTGCAGTAAACACTTTAGGAGTTAGGGGTTCATTTGATTAGTGTTTTATTTCCTCCCAGGAATCAAATGAGCCAACTTTTTGTCCTCACACTTTTAGAAGAAAAGCCCCTTGTGTATAGCAATCTTCCGGGGTCTCTGGGTATGAGACTGCATTTTTTGTCATCCGTTGAAGGGGAGCCAGGACAAAACATCACCAGCCGTACCTCTGAGGCCAAAAAAACAGTTTCAAGGTTAGCATGAAAAGCCCTTCCCTCTCCACATAAACAAAGGCTCCAACTGAACTGCACAAACTGTTTGCCAAATACCTTTATTGTCAGCAAAAGTTAGGCGAGGCAGTTTGGGATAAAGAAGGTGGTCTGCAATTTGGGTAGTGCAGGCTTTGCAAAGCGGATTGATTAATTCAGCCTCTGACCCCCAACCCCCCGCGGCTGGTGCTGGCCGTGTCTTTGGCTAATATCCCAGGAGATGGAAAGGGCAAGCCACTCTCCAAAGCAAAAAGCAAATCACTATCTAGTTATGAATAAACCTCAGACACTCAGGGAGGCACACCCACAATGGGATACTTTGCAAGTAACCAGAGTCCCCTCCTTCCCCACCCCCACAGCAACAGACACAATGTACCCCTCACATTTATACTTATCAGCCAAAAAGGGACAAATACATCCTTTGGCAGATGGCCTACACAGGTCTCCGAAGGCCTTCACCTCCTCTCCCAAGTCATGACAAAAGCCCTCTCCTGGGCTCACAAGCCCACAGGTTCCGTCCAGAGATGAGATTTCAAGTGGGAGCAACACAGCTCTGGCCAAGCATGCAGGAGTCCAGGTCAGCCGGCAGATGGAGCTAGCTGCTGCATTTGCTCCCAGGATGGCTGAGTCTTCGCCTGCTAGACGATAGCTGGGGCTGTTTGGAATCTAGATGCTATACCAGCAGCCCCAGAAGAAGATGGCTCAAAAAATGAAGCAAATCCCCTGCTTTGCTCAGCTTGTCCTACCCTCGCTAGGCAGGCAGCCATTAAATGACCCACACTAAGCTGGAGCGATAGTTGGCTGCAGAACGTCCCTGGAATAAAGCCTGGTTTGTGTGACCGCAAGCAGCCATGTGAGGACAGCTCAGGCCATTGCCCAGGACACACTTGACGGATGAAGGGAAAAGGAAAGGAGGACCCAGGGGAGAGAGGCGGCTCTCTGTGCTTTTATAGCATAGCCTTTGTTATAAAAACAGAGGAAGGAATAGAACGCCAGCCTGACCCAGGGAGGAGACAGCAGGGCAAGCACAGCTACGTCATCCGCTCTTGTGACAGGGCCAAGCCAGGAGTTGATTTCACTATATCTAAACACACACGGAGATTAGTCTAAGAGAACAGAGTGGAAGTGGGCTGAGCAGGAAGCGGAGATGGAGAGAAGAAGCTCTCAAGGCTGGTCTTTTGCTTCAGAGTCTTGATCATAGATGTAGCTTCCGACAGCACCTGTGTTCACACCTGCAAAAACAGCAGAAGCATCAATGGAGGAAGATGGTTGAAAGCAGAGAGGCCCAGTTAACACCCAGCGGGCAGAAGAGGAAAGCAGAATGCACAACTTTCTGTGCTAAGTTTCTTTTCTGCTTCAAATGGTGTTGCTCCTCCCACTTGGACCAAGAGGAGTACGCAGATCTGACTTGTAACTGCCATCCCATGTGAGAAAGAAAGCCTCTCTCTGTTTGGGGACATAGCACAGCACTGACTAACTTCAAAAATACTCCATGTATGTGGGCAATGATGTTTAAGTTTGAGATAAAACTGGTATCTATTATTATTATTATTATCATCATCATCATCATCATCATCATCTTCTCATTGTATTTTCTTTTAATTATCTCTTACTACATCAGTTTATGTCAGGCCTGCTAACCTTCTTGTCTCTTGTTTAACAACCGAGTTCTAGAAAATCCATCTGTCCCAATATCAGACTCACCTTTTGGTCCAAAGAGGATCCCATAGCATGGCTTGTGGCAATAAGGCTGTCCATCATGCTGGAGGGAAGGAAAATGGGAGAGAAATACATTGCTGTAAACCATAAGACTAGTCTCTCCACCACTGGAAGGCTTATTTGGGTGGCCAACTATTGCATGACCAAGGAGCCTTTCCTACTGGCCAGTAACAGGTATGTGTGGAAGTGCTGGGGGAAGGGAGAGGCAGGGGTCTTTCTCAAAGACCCCTCCCAAAAGCAGATGCTGGCCAAGGATCCAACTTGGCCCATGTGGCACCGATCATAGTGAAATGCTGAATCTCCCTGCCTGGACATGGGTTTGTGCCTAAGGACCAGGGCAACCCAAAAGGCTTGGGCCGGCCTCTGTTGTGGCTGGTACCCAAGGATTCTGCATGTCTGAGATCTCATAGGCCAAAGCCATTAATATGAAGCAGTGGTATACTGTGCCAGAACAACATGGGAGCTTTCGCATCCAGAGCTGGAACTCTTTGGCTGTGTCTACATTATGCCTTTATAGCCCATTTGAAACACGTTTCCCCTTCAAACAATTCTAGGTACTGTGGTTTGTTATGGATTGCTGGGAATGGTAACTGTCAGGGGTAAACTACATTGCCCAGAATCCTTTGGAGACAGAATGAGATTTAAATGTACAGTGTGTATAGCCACTAGGAACAGTGCAGAACTGCAATTTCCCCCTCCTATTCTATTTATTTATATTCTGCCTTTCTCCTTAACATGAATTCAAGGAGCCATACAGATAAAAGAGAAACAGCTAAAAATACCGGGGGGGGGGGTAATTAACATACAGATAATTACAATTTTAAAAAAATCGCAGTCATTTCCTTTAAAACAGGCAGCTCCAGTTGGAGCTTCTGAACCGTTTTCATAGGAACTCATTTTCACGTAGAACTCATTACAAGACCCCAAACAGGATCTAACTACGGCGTGTGTCACAGTGGCCCAAGCCAAGATCTCCACAAAGAGGCACACCTGGCAACTAACTCTGCCGCTGCACTTCCAGCCACCTCAGAGACCTGGGCTTCCACACTCAGGGCTGAGTCCAGGAGCACACACTAAATGCAAACTGGTGTTTTCGGGGGGGGGGGGTGGCCCCATCCAGCACAGGCTTCCTATTGTCTGTTCTGCCTTCACAGTGACCAAGAGCACCTCTGTCTTGTCTGGATTAAGTTTCAATTTGTTCACCCTCATCCAGTCCATTACTGATGACAGACACCAGTTTAGAACCAAGACACTTCCTTGGAAAGCTGAAAAAGTAACAAAGAGTTGCATAAGAAGGGAATAGCTAAAGGAGGGAGCAGAGGGTAACTATTTTAGGACTTTAAAAGGCCCTCGATATAACGAAGGGTCTGAAGGAAGTAAAAAGAAAGGATATTTCTCGGTACTTTCACTTTCAAAAAAACCTGCGCAACAAAGTAGAACTTCTGTGCCTCCATTTTAACGGAAAGATAGAGTTACCCAGCTATAAGTAAAACACGGAAAGTTAATATCAGGCAGCATAAATCACTGTCTCACTATTTTTTACCCCTGCTTTCAAACAAATTTAACTGTTTAAACACAACGGGAAGGATTGTCTGAAAGAAGATTTTACCTTCGTAACTGGTTCCTTTTTTTTATGTGTTTCCGTGGAATGAAATGAGAAAGAGCTGCCTAACAGGCTGCATGAAGGGCACGATTATTATCCGGAGCTATGTGAACCAGGATTTGAACTAATAAACTACTCCCTGTTATTTTTTACTCGTCATCTCTATTTTTATTTTAATAGGGGAACAGTCTGGATTAATAAAAAACTACTTCATTTTCTTCTTCCCTCTATTTGTTTTGTTTAACCGAGCTTAACTTTGACATTCTCAATTACGGATCCCTCAGTAACTTTTGGGTTTATTTTTGGGATAGTTCCTTCCGGGTATCTCCCCTCTCTTTGAATATATTGGGTATCTTTGGACCCCCTTATTCCCTTGGATCTTTTTATCAATAACTTCAGAAATTTTGACCATCTAACTGGATCATTTCCATTGGATTACAATATACAACTATTGGACTTTATTGGTAACAGCCAATATACAGATACAGTGGTACCCCGCAAGACGAACGCCTCGCAAGACGGAAAACCCGCTAGACGAAAGGGTTTTCCGTTTTGGAGGCGCTTCGCAAAACGAATTTCCCTATGGGCTTGCTTCGCAAGACGACAGCCCATAGGGAAATCTCCAGGACAGCAGGGAAGCGCAGCGCGTCTTCCCCACTGTCCTCGGACCTCCTCCCGCCGCCCGGCTTCGGAACGAATCTCCGATGCCGGGCAGGGGGGGGTGCCTCCTCCCGCCGCCCGGCATCGGAACGAAGCTCCGATGCCGGGCGGGGGGGGGGGAACGCCTCCTCCCGCCGCCCGGCATCGGAACGAAGCTCCGATGCCGGGCGGCGGGGCAGGAACGCCTTCTCCCGCCGCCCGGCATCGGAACGAAGCGCCGATGCCGGGCGGGAGGGGGAACGCCTCCTCCTGCCGCCCGGCATCGGAACGAAGCTCCGATGCCGGGCGGGGGGGGAACGCCTCCTCCCGCCGCCCGGCATCGGAACGAAGCTCCGATGCCGGGCGGGGGGGGGACGCCTCCTCCCGCCGCCCGGCATCAGAACGAAGCTCCGATGCCGGGCGGGGGGGCGGGGACACCTTCTCCCGCTGCCCAGCTTCGGATGGCTTTCCTGAAGACTTGGGGTGGGAGGAGGGTTTTCCTTCCCACCGCCAACATTCAGAATGCTGTTCTGAATGTTGGCGGTGGGGAGGAAAAACCCTCCTCCCACACAAGCCCCGGGAACAGAGGGAAAGCGCTGCGCGCCTTCCCCTCTGTTCCCGTACCTGTCCTGAAGGCTTGCGGTGGGGAGAATAGCCCTTCTCCGCACCGCCAGCCTGGCAAGTGGTTTCCCTAGGAACGCATTAATTGATTTTCAATGCATTTCTATGGGAAACTGTGCTTCGCAAGACGAAAAACTCGCAAGAAGAAAAAACTTGCGGAACGAATTAATTTCGTCTTGCGAGGCACCACTGTACTGGATTTCAATAACTGGATTATAATAATTGGATTTAGCCTAAGTGGTGGCAAGAAGAAAGAAGAAAGGAAGAAAAGCTTTGGTGTGGGATCGGCCTCTTTAAAGTTGAAATTCATAGGTTAATAGGTGTTCCACCATACAAGTTGAAACTATATTGGGAAAATTTATTTAGGAAAAAAATGTTTATATAAATTAACTGATATATAAATTTAAGTGTATGAGAATTTAGGAGGAGGATCTATTTATATACTTTTCTTATTTTATGCATCATTTGAGGGAAAATATTTTATTGATTGTATATTTGGATTGAACATTTTATTACTGTGGACTGTAAATTAAGTATTTGGAATTTGATTATAATACACAAAAGAAAGGAGGTGATGGGGGAACGCCGGCAGAGAGGAGAGGTTCAAAACAAGAGTCAGATCTCAAAGGGGAAATTATGAAAATGTTTGCAGAGGTTAATTCCAACATCAAGCAGAGCGAAAAGAACATAGAAGCGAAATTGGAACAAATGGATAAGAGAATGGGCCAAATGGACAAAAAAACCGATGTTACAGTTAATGAGCTAAAAGGGCAACTAAAGGACGTGAATAAGAGGACACAGAACCTGGAAGAGGGAATGAAGAAGACAAGAGTGGAAATGAGGGAGATGAGGAAGGAAGAAGAGAGAATATGGGTGGGGATGTCAGAAATCAACAAAACTCAAGAGGAGGTCTGGGATGCGATTTCCATGAATGAACTCAGGCAGAGAGAAGTGAATTTAAGATTGAGACTTGTCCCAGAGCAGCAAGGAGAAAATATTAAAGAGAAATTAATAAAAGAAATTGCACAATGGATGGAGATGGATATAGAAGAGGTGACGAAATCTGTGCAAAGTGCATTTCGATTGAAGACAAGATCAGCTAAGGCAAGAAAGTTTCCAGGAGACTGCCTGATTACCTTTAAGGATAGGGAGATGAGAAACCAAATTCTCCAAAAGAATAGAGAGAAGAGACTGAATATTGAAGGAAATTATATAATTATTTTTAAAGACATCTCGATCAGGCTTCTTAAACGGAGAGACCCATATAAACCAACAGTACAGATTCTAAAAAAGAATAACATAGAATTCAGATGGGAATACCCGGAAGGTATTTCCTTTGTCTACAAAAGTAAAAGACATAGACTCACGAGCTTGGAAGAATTAGGGAAATTTTTGAGAAAATACAAAGAGCTACGAAGTGAGGACGAAGAAGCAAGAGGAGTGGAACCAGGAATGGAGGCTGCAGGAGGAGTGGATCCGGAGGAGATAGAAAAAGAAAAAAGGGAGGAAGAAGAAGAGGTAGACGAATTATAAAATTTATAACAAAGAACTCAAAATGGCTAAAACGGAGTTGAATTTATGGACTTGGAACATCAATGGGATTAACGATAAAAAAAACGAAATAAAATTGAACAACATTTTAAAAAGAAAAATTTGGATATTATTTGTCTACAAGAAACTCATGTGGCGAGAAGGCATAAAAAAATTTAATCAACAAAAGACTGGGAAATGAATTTGTATCTTCAGATAAGAGTAAAAAGAGAGGGGTAGTTTTGTATATCAGGAAAAATATCGAAGCTCAACAAATCTTTAAAGACGAAGAAGGCAGAGTTATGGCTGTTCAAATAAAGTGGCAAGGAGAAAAAATAATAATTGTCGGGATCTATGCACCAAATGGAAACAAGACAGACTTTTACAAAAATCTAGAAGAAAAACTGTTCGAATATATGGATCAGAAAATCATAATAATGAGAGACCTGAATGGAGTGGTGTCAATGGAAATGGACAGATTGAAAACAACTGGGGTGAGTAAAGATGGAAAATTACCTAAGACTTTCTTTTCAATGATAAAGAACTGTAATTTGATTGATATTTGGAGACTGAGACACCCGCTAGAGAAACAATTTACGTTCTATTCTGAACCAAATCAATCTCTGTCAAGAATAGATCAAATTTGGGTCTCAAATGAACTAACTCCAAGAATCTCGGAAGTTGAAATTCAACCAAGAGTAATTTCGGATCATAGTGCAATAAAATTCGAATTAAAGGGTTTTGAAGAAAGAATGTTTAGATGGAGAATAAACGACCACCTTTTGGACGACCAGAAGGTAGTAGAAAATGCTCAAAAGTATTTGTCGGAGTATTTTTTGAATAATTGCAACAAGGGAACAAAAATGAACATGGTATGGGACGCCAGCAAAGCAGTGATGAGAGGATTTTTTATCCAGCAGAATGCTTTGAAAAATAAGAACAGAGAGAAGAATAAGAAGGAAATATTAAAACAGATAATGGAGAATTAACAAAAATTGATAAAGAAACCAAATAATGAGAAGATAAGACAGAGTATAAAGACCCTACAAACACAATTCACAATGACGATAAACAAGGAAGTAGAAGGGAATATAAAAAGAATGAGACAAAGAAATTTTGAATTTGCGAATAAATCAGGAAAATGGCTGGCGTGGCAGATTAAGAAAAGAAAGGAACAGAATACAGTAAATAAAATCATTATTGACGGCACAGAAATAGAAAACCCGAAAGCAATTAGAAAAGGATTCTTGGACTTTTATAGACAATTATATAAAAGCAAGGAAAAGAATAATATGAGAAAGATAGAAAGATTTTTAAAGGAAAAAGAAGGGCAGAAGATCCCGACGGAGAAAAAAGATTTTTTGAACGCCCCAATTGAAACTGAAGAAATAAAGGAATTGAAAAAAGGGAAAGCTCCAGGACCAGATGGATTTACAGCCAGATATTATAAGGAAATGAGAAGCACCCTACTTGTACCATTGAAAGAAGTCATAAACAACATATTAAAGAACGGTGAAATTCCAGAAACATGGATCTCCCCGATGCTTTTCAACATCGATGAACGATGAACATTCAACGCCGTTTACCTTCCTGCCGGAGCGGTACCCCGATGCATCTCCCCGATGCTTTTCAACATCTTTATGCGCCCCCTCACCCAGCTTGTTTGGAGTTTTGGGCTGGGTTGCCATCAGTATGCCGATGATACCCAACTCTATCTGTTGATGGATGGCCATCCTGACTCGGCCCCAGACACACTGACCAGATGTCTGGAAGCTGTGGCTGGATGGTTACGTGGGAGCCAGTTGAAGCTAAATCCTTCGAAGACAGAGGTCCTGTGGCTGGGACGGGGCGATATGGGATTGGGGGGCAACTCCCATCTCTTGCGGGGGCGCAATTAGTGCCAGCACCGTCCGTTAAGAGTTTGGGTGTAATCTTCGACACCTCCCTTTCCATGGAGGCGCAGATTGCAGCTATAACAAAGGCGGCATTTTTCCATCTCCGCCAAGCTAAGCAGTTGGCTCCTTACCTCTCTCGCCCTGACCTAGCCACTGTGATCCACGCGACGGTCACCTCCAGACTGGATTATTGTAACTCGCTCTACGTGGGGCTGCCCTTGAGACTGACCCAGAAACTCCAGCGGGTGCACAATGCTGCAGCGAGACTCCTTACGGGGTCCTCGCTGCGATATCACATTCACCCGGTGCTATACCAGCTGCACTGGCTCCTGGTGGAGTACAGGATCAGGTTTAAGGTGCTGGTTTTAACCTTTAAAGCCCTATACGGCCTAGGACCCTCGTACCTACGGGACTGCCTCTCCTGGTATGCCCCACAGAGAAACTTACGGTCTTCAAATAAAAACATCTTGAAGGTCCCAGGCAACAGAGAAGTTAGGCTGGCCTCAACTAGAGCCAGGGCTTTTTCGGCTGTGGCTCCGATCTGGTGGAACACTGTCACAAGAGACCAGGGCCCTGCGGGACTTGACATCTTTCCGCAGGGCCTGCAAGACAGAGCTGTTCCACCAGGCCTTTGGCCAGGGCACAGCCTGACTCCCTCCCTCGGCAATCTTCCAACAGTGGAAGAATGGAGAAGGAAATTGACTGAATATGCAGAATTGGACAAATTGACTGGGAAGATTCAATATCAGAAAGACCAAAAGTTTATCGAGGACTGGGGGAAATTTACAGAATATCTGAAAAATATATGTGATGTACAGACAACGCTTGTTGGTTTTGAAGAGACTCTGTAAGATAGTAAGAAATACTGCAAAAAAGAGAGTAAGAGGAAAAGGAGTTGGGAAAGGCAATATTATGTTTAGAAATGCGTTAACAAATAGAAATTTTACGAAAGATTGACAGAGAAACTGAGGGAAGTCAAAAATTGAAGCATGAGTGCAAAATAATTTGTTGACTGTATAAAACTTGTTTGGAAAATGAATAAAAAATATTTAAAAAAAGAAAAAGGAGAAATAGAGCTGGGTGTCATCAGCATACCGGAGCTACCAAACTCCCAAACTCTCCCAGCAGTTTCATATAAATGGTAAATAGCAAAGGGGACAAAGCCAAACCCCGAGAGACCCCCAGGTCAACCTCTCAGAGGCCGTGGGGCACCTGGGCCCTTCTTTGCTTGCTCCTTTTGCATACATACAGCTGCTCTTTGGACACAGAAGAATGCAGCTTGTTTGCTTTTCAGAGCAGTAGCAGAGGAAGCTGTGCATGCCAAAACCAACTTGAGTTCATAGGGGAAGAGCTGCAGCCAGGATTTCTGGCTACAAAGCAGGGCTCGTCATCAAATTGCTGTATCAGTTAGCAAACAGGCAGCTAAACATACAAGGTTCAATCTGCCTCTAAGTTTATAACTTCTGACAGTTCTCACATTGCATTTTTCCTTCTAGAAGATGAAATGCTATGTCAAAAAAGCACTTTACACACATGAAGAACATATAAATGTTATCTGGCTCTGGAAGTGTATGCTGGGAATCCACAACAACTGTATGAAGTGGCTCAAGAGAACCTAAAATAGGAGGGAGTGTTTAATATTCCAGAGCAGACAAAGGACTATGCTCTGTGCAGGTCACAGGGACTAGAAGTACACTATGAGAAGTCACAGTCATTAAGGCAGGATGACTCCAAAGTCAGAGGAGATGGAGTGGACCTTTTCTGAAAGGTGAGCAAAACCCCTCTCTAAACTGGACCGATACATACTGTGTAAGCTCTTCACAACTAAGTTTGGAATAAACCAATGCCACATTAACCTGCCACTGGTAAAAGCCAGTTAATCAGAGCCTCTTCCTCATTATCTTTATGTAACAAGCATTTCTTGCTAATGGTTTTTACCGATTCTCAGAGGGCTTTCACAACCATGATATTTTGGAAGTGCACATGTGAAGTTGCTCAAAACCATAGATCACTCCAGGATACATTTTGTGTGTATCTGCTTATCTCAAAGCATGTTATTAACCCAATCCTCAGGTTGTAAGCCATTTCCCAAACGTCTGGTGGCATTCTCACAGGCAAATGCTTCTGTGTTTTTACTAAAACCATGACCCCTAACAATGCATTTCTAGTGACTGTGTTGCTATTATGGTGAGTGGTTTGAAATTTGTAGTGTACAACCTTTTATGAATTGAAAACAACACCTATCCCTTAGAGTAGGAAAATCTCCATAAGAAAATGCACATAGAGAGAGATTCTATTGGATTGATGTGCGGGGGGGGGGGCAGTGTTTTCTCAGTATCCTTCACCAATATTACTTCTAGATAAGGAGAAAGCCATTCAGAAAAAAATGAAACTATCATACAAAAATTGTGAATATTCACTTTGTGACAATTTTATCAAGCACTACATGTCTTTTAAATGTGCAAAATATCTGCCCAACCCGGAGACACCTGTGTTGGAATGCAGCGTTTGCACCCAAGCCTTACCTCAGCGTGGCCTCCAGGGATCAGAGTCTTTCCACAGCGCTCACAGCGCAGGCAGGGGCGGTGCCAGTCCTTGCCCAGTGAAGTCACCTTCTCAGCTAGAACAGACAAGAAGTGGCATGCGAATTTGCAAGTCAATCTGTCCTCATGGCAACTTATGCCACTTGTGCCTCACAGAAAACCATCAGACAAAAAAATCCTCCAGAGATCAGACAAACCACATCCAAAGCAGTGCCGGAAGGGTTTGACACAAGAATCTCAATGCAACATTCTGGCCACAATTCAGCATCCTCAGAATCTCAGCTCCCCTTTTCCTTTAAAGCAAGTTTCCACCCAGTCTGGGTGAAATGAAAGGCTTGCACATTTAGGGCAAAATCCCCAAAGCTAGAAGGAGGCTCAGTTCCATGGACTGAGAGATGAGGCCACAGTGCTCTTCATAGCTTCTTGCCCCTCGCAGAAGCAGAATAGATACTGCATACAGCAATGCAAATCTTTATGATTTATATAGGGCACAGAATTCAACTTTTCTAGGTGCAGAATCCTTGTTACTTTGTTCCGTTCAGTCCTGTGTACAAGGGTCAGCAGGAATTCCATCCCATTATGCACATCAATAGTCCCATTAGAAATTGCCCCACTTTTCTAACAGAGTGAGCATGCTACTTAAGTATAAATCTAGAAATTGTAGCCAGTCACTGGACCGATCAGTTCTCTGCCAAAAACTTCCAAGAACAGACCTGGTGGAACTTGCTCCATTTGGCCATTCTTTGCTCTGGCACAAATCTATAGGCCAAGGTAGAACTTGGTGTGTACCCTTACAGATTGGAGTCTTAGCAGACTGGAATGACCCTTAAATCCTTTGTTTCTTTAGCCACCAGCACACACAAACCCACTCCCTACTATGAAATCAGGATGTGAGGAACATAGCCCCCCAGAGTGCAGGGGATGAGTTAGACTCAGAGATTGAACTAGGGACCAACTTTGCAGAGAACTGCCTGTCAGAATCAAGAAAGGGCAGTTCAACCCCCCTTTTTGGAGAAGACTCTATTAGCTCTTAAGGAGAGGAAGAGTTGGAAAGCAGTCAAAGCGTTGCTAGGCAATCAGCAGATAAGCAGAGGTCTGAGTCTGGGTTGAGTGAGAGTGAGCAGGAGGGGGGAGGTCAGCCTCTCAGTCCTCAATTCAGGCATTTGGATAAAATCAGAAGGCAACAGAAGAGCAAGAGGGAAAGGCAGGAGTCTGGCGTCCTTCCTGTTGTGGGAGGGGCGAGATTTCAGACTGACCAACAAACGTAAATGCGAACAGGCGAGAAGCTGGGCTCTGGATGTCTTTTTGTAAATATACCTACGTAGAACTGCCAGAGAGTCAATTACTTCTTATCGGAGCTTGCTTGTCTGCCAGAGATGATATATTCCTTTTTTGAAAAATCAAATGTTATCTGCCATTCCAGGCCATGACCATTTCTGGCTTGGTGACGCTGGTTTCATCCAGCTGCAACATTTCACTGTATTTCCGAAGCCAAGGTGGGGCAGTTGCAGGACAGGCCAATACTCACCAAAGTAGACCTTCTTAGAGCAGCGTGGGCAGATGTTTGGCTCCCCAGTGAAGGTGGTAATGCTGGTAGCTGAAACACAAATGGGAAGCATGAATTCTCCAAAATGCTCAGCTCCAACCTCAAGAACTGGATCTGACAGACCTTGATCCTCTTCAGCCAACCAGCTCTGAATGCAGCATCCAAGGAGGAGCCATCATACTGGACAACGCCTCACCTATTCTCCTGGAAGGACACAATCATCTTGTGGCACTGAGGTAGACATCCTCTCTTGTGGAGCTGTGTGAAGAGTCATTTTTGGCTGATGAGGTCAAAGGCCTTTGTCAGGTCTAGGAAGTCGATGCACAAGGGGTGTCTCTGCTCTCAGCACTTCTCCTATAGCTGACACAGTGAGAAATCTCACCTGTGGCTCCAAGAAGCTGCCAGCATGTGAAACGATATTGACTGCCCGGCTTAACCAGGTGAAGGAACCAAATACAGGCTCTGGCAGACTAAGCGGACAAGAGTGGGTCCAATGGTAAAGAAGGCGGTTTCTGCCTGTGCTGTGGACATAAGTGAGGGGCAGATGGGGCTTGTCACCCTGGAAAGGGAGCCCATCCAGGAGACGGAAAACTCTGATACTAACCCTCTGCTGCGTTGTGGGGTATCTTTGGGAGAAGAAAAGGCTAAGGAGTAAACCCTAAATCAATCCAGAGTTGAGTCCTTAAGATGGTCAGATGGCACACTGTACGCCTCCTTCTGGCGACTCCTGCAGCCAAGCTGGTGCCAAATGTCTTGCTCTGCTTTCCTCTGGACCATGTCAGCCAGTGAGGCCGAGAGGGGGCAGCCCTGGACCTCCAGACACACTGCCCAGGCTTGTGCTGCAGGGAGGTCACTTTGGTGCTGCTAATGCAGCAAGAACGTAGGAGGCAGCAGAAGCTCAACCTGATTGGCGTAAGGTTCAAGTGCTACAGGTTGCCTTCATTGTTGGGAGAGAACATCACGTCTCACTGGTCAGTTTCTGCCCACCTTAAGCCAGGCAGCTTCCAGTCAAGACAGTTCTTACCTGCCGCTGTCTGCAGGTTTCAATGGGTGCTTGGAGCTCAGAGCATCACTTGACAAATGTACTGAACTACTGCACCAGGCAATAAAGAAACAAACCCTCTTGTACCTTGCAATTTGAAATGTCACTTTTCTCTTTCTCTCTCTACCATTAAAACACACAGATATTCACAATAAAAAACAGCACAGCACAGCACAGCACAGCACAGCACAGCACAGGACCCACCCTTTCTTTCTAAACAGCCAGTTTCCAAAGCCTGTTGGAACAAGACAGTCTTCACCAGTCAGCAGAAGAACAACAAAGTGGGAACCAGTCTAACTTCTCTAGGAAGGAAGTTCCAAGTCTGTGAGCAGCCACAACCAAAAAGGCCCTGTCCTGCCTCACCACCCAGTGTGCCTATGAGGGTGGGAGGGACCGAGACAAGGGCCTCCCCCAAAGATCTGAGAACCCAGGCAGGTTCTTACGAGGGAACATGGCTTTTCAGGTTACCTGGACCTAAAATGTATGGAAATTTTCTCCATTTCTGTAGAACTGCAACATACACACAGCACTGAGTATGCAAGGAGCAACAAAAATGGATAGCAAGCTAGTTTTCAGAAATCATGAAATGAGCCAACCACAGAGTCTCCCAATTGCTCAGCAGGGAATGGAAGAAGCAGAGGTGCCTAGGCTGTTGCCTGCCACAATCCCAACGCCCTCGCAGCACCCCTTCTCCTGCTTCCTGGGCCAGCTGCCTTTTCTGGGACCCAATGCTCACCTTTGCTGGGTCCCTTGGGTGCTGTGCTCGCTTTCTTTTCTTCCACTTTGGATATGTGCTCAACAGGGCCTGGTGCCACTTGCCCTTCAGTTTGGGGCTTATCATAGATGTAGGATCCTGCCCCTCCAATGTTCACACCTGGAAAATGGAGCAGGAGAGGTCAGAAGGGCTTTCTGCCCCAAAAGAATTGCTTTCCCGTTCTCCACAGCCATGTCTATGTATTTGAGGGAAGCCATAAACACCTTCCCATCTAGACCATGTTCCTGGTTGCAGCAATGGGCAAAAAGGTTCCTCAGCCTAGCCCAGCCAGCTAAAACCAGCATCAGAACATACAGGGAGCCAGCAGCTTCATAACTGAGTCAGACTACTGGTCCCTATGGCTTAGCATACTGACCTGAAGACAGCTCTTCAGGATCGTTCAGACAGGGGTCTTTCACAGTCTTACATAGTGAGTTGAAGCTGCCTACAAAATTATGTGCTCTCCCAGTGAGCGCCAGCCCTTACTCTGTCCCCAGTGCTTTCAAAGTTTTGGACCCAGCAGCAAATTCCTCTACTGGCACTGTCTGTGTTGGAGGGGTGTTTTCAACAGTAATCAAGATATTGTTGAGAGCCTGTGCTACTAAGGATCTGAACATCCAACCTAAAGGCCTCCCTTGTTCCCTTATCTTAGAAAGCCAGAGTTTAGTACTGCAGATACTGTCACTATCCAGTAACATGTTAGGGGATTTCATCATAAGAGCTCAATTCCTAAACCCAAGGAAGTCCCCTAACAGCAAATGTTAACATGCAATTCATGTTTTCATTATTTCCTATTGGTTTATTTTGTAGTTTGTATAAGTTAATCTGTTTTTAAGGGGAGAAGGTCAGAGCTGCCTTGGGAGTGGGCCCTAGCCAACAGAATGGCTGGAGCTGGTTCCACTGTGGGGGTTGCACTGGGACACCTGATCCCAGTGATCCCAGGCACGGGGAGGAGTTGCCTGAGTGCCAGACCACGTCGTTATTAAGGAGGCTGGTTTAGTCATTGTCTTAAGAGCATCCCTGCCTCTGGGATAATAAGCAAAAGCATGCAGTATTTTTCACTTCTTATTTCATTCATGAGGCAAAAACACTGGGGGTGGGGGAATAGGACTTGTGTAGTTGTAGCAGGGAAAGAGTGGAACATCCACCTCAGCACTTCTCTGTTCCACAAGTTTACATGTAATGTTTTGCTCTGCTCAAAGTTGCTCCTATTTAAAATAGAGCACACCTCAAACCACAAGGTGTGCCACACCAGAGATATGTGAAGACAGACATTATATAAACTCAAAAGTGATGTCTCTAGTTGGCTTTGGTGATGAGAAGGTGAGAGAGAGAGAGAGAGAGATCAGCATTTGTGTCTGGAGTTGAAACGGTCAAACCACCCAGAAAGAGAAACCTACCTTTTGGTCCAAATAATGTTGCGTAACAGGGTTTGTGACAATACGGCTTTCCATCGTGCTAAGACAGAAATGGCAACTGTTAGATTAGCCAGTGTTAATAAAAGACTATTAGTTTCAAAGAATTGTTCACTGAAGGCTGATAAATCACTAAATCATAAAGGGAGGGCATTGACTATTTCATGTGAACTTGAGTCTATAAAGAATCTGGAGTTGCCAAAAGGTTTTGTTATTTTATTTTAGATTCTAAATTTGCCATCCACTCACAAAGTGCTTGTTGTAAAATTTAAAAACAATACACCAATATTTTTAAAAGATACTGAGAACATAAAATACGCACACAGTTTTCAGGGATATTTAGAAAATCACAAAGTTAGAGCAAAGGCATGGCAAAAAGAACAAAAAACCACACACATATAGACAGTAGCGATGAGAACAAGGAGTTCTAACTCCCATGGACTTCAAAAGAGAAAGGCCGTTCCAGTTCCCAGAAGAGTTGCTGGTACTAGCCAAACATGAAGGAGAAGGGCACATGGGGGCTCAAAAAGCATCTCACCTCAAATGAGAAGCAAGTGAAACATATTAGGGATGAAAAAAGATATGAATGAGAACACCAAATAATAGATGACAAACTTGAAAGGATGGGAAATAAAATCGACCAAAACGCCAAATTAATTGAGTTGACTCTGAGATTGAGAGGTATTCCCTAAGAGACCGAAGAGATTATAGATGAGGAAATTATTAAGGAGCTAGCCAAGTGGTTACAGCTACAAGAAGGCAAAATACTTAAGGGAACTGAAAAAATATTCAGAGTAAAATCTAGTGTGGCAAAAGCCAACAAGCGGCTGGGAGACTGTTTGGTATCCTTCAGTTCGAGTCAAATTATTGGTCAAAAAATATGGAAGGCCAGGAAAAAAGTGAAATACACGAGTTCTGTGACCCGGAAATTAGCAAAAAGTTAAATATCTGGGCATATGGCTCACAGTGAAGAACACCAATTTTATTTCAGGCTAATTATGCCAGCACCTGGAAGGAGATAAAAAACAAACTGGAAATCTGGAATAGGCTAAATATCTCCTTTTGGGGAAGAATTTCTACGATAAAAATGAGTGTGCTTCCAAAAATGATCTTTTTGTTTCAACTCATCCCAGTTATAGGAACAGCGAGCTGCTTCAAAGATTGCCAGAAGGATATATTAAGATTTATTATTCCCCGACCTGGCCACAGTGATCCATGCAACCGTCACCTCCAGGCTTGACTACTATAATTCACTCTACGCGGGGCTGCCCTTGAAGCTGACCCAGAAACTCCAGCGGGTGCAGAATGCTGCAGCGAGGCTCCTCACGGGGTCCCTGCCATGGGAGCATATTCACCCAGTGCTTTTCCAGCTGCACTGGCTCCCAGTGGAGTACAGGGTCAGATTTCAGGTGCTGCTTTTGACCTTTAAAGCCCCTCACGGCCTTGGACCCTCGTACCTACAGGACCGCCTCTCCCGGCATGCCCCACGGAGAGCCTCGAGGTCCATAAATAGCAACACCCTAGTGGTCCCGGGCCCTAAGGAAGTTAGATTGGCTTCAACCAGAGCCAGGGCCTTTTCAGCACTGGCCCCGGCCTGGTGGAACGCTCTGCCTCATGAGACCAGGGCCCTGAGGGATCTGATCTCTTTCCGCAGGGCCTGTAAGACAGAGTTGTTCCGCCTGGCCTTTGGCTTGGAGCCAATTTGATTCCCTCCCCCTCTTTCTTTTTCCTTTTTCCTTTTCTCCTCCTGTGATGAGGGTGCATTTTAATATTTTAATGTTTCAATATTTAATGTTGTATTTTAATCTTGTTTTTAAGTTGTATTCATTCAACTTGTCTTTATTATTGCTTGTTAGCTGCCCTGAGCCCGGCCTGGGGAGGGCGGGGTATAAATAAAAATTATTATTATTATTATTATTATTATTATTATTATTATTATTATTATTATTATTGGAATGGCAGAAAACCTAGTATAAAGCACAAATTATTAATTGGTATAAAAGAAAGGGGAGGGTTTGCAGTACCGGATCTGAAACTGTCTCATGAAGTAGCTTGCCTTTCCAGGATACAGGAGTGGATGACATTAAAAAAGACTGGACCTAGAAGGGTTCGATAATAGATATGGCTGGCATGCTTATCTAGGTTATGAGAAGGCCAAAGTGCATAAAGGTTTCTCAAACCATGTGATTAGGAAATCATTGTACAGTGGTACCTTGGGTTACAAATGCTTAGGGTTATGAACTTCACTAATGTGGCTTAGTCCTGCTGGCCACGTGACCCGGAAGCTGTACGCCGGCTCCCTTGGCCAATAAAGCGAGATGAGCGCCGCAACACCAGAGTCGTCTACGACTGGACCTAATGGTCAGGGGCCCCTTTACCTTTATTCTCCAAAATGTATAGGCTCCTCCTTGACTGGGAGGACAAGGAGGAAGAAGTAAAATCCGTAATGGTGCAGTGGGCTAGGGACTTTGGCTATAATATCCAAATGGAATCATTGGAGAGGCTTGGGAGGGAAAATTTAAAATTCACTGCGTGTTATGATTTAAAAGAAAAATTGCATGAAAATGCTCTACAGGTGGTATTTAACACCTGTCAAACTGGCCAGAATGTTTAAATCTAGGCCAAACACCTGTTGGAAATGCAGGGAGGCAGAAAGCACAATAATCAACATGTGGGGAAACTGTAAAAGAGTTAGAGCGGCATCAGCAAACTTTTTCATCAGGAGGCCAGTCTACCGTCCCTGAGATCTTGTGGGGAGCCAGACTATATTTTGAAAAATATAAATACCCTGCAAGCCGGTCCCACAGCTGCCTCCAGACCTGGAGGAGGAACGCACTCTGCATGCGCTCAGGAGCGCGTCTCGGCGCTGCCCACTCACCGGCATTCTTGACAAGCCGATACGCCCGGAGCTCCCAGGCGACGTGCACCATGTGCTGCAGCCCGTCGTCTGAGGCCAGGTTGGTGGGCAGGCCGCGCACAGCTCACCCTCAAGTTGCTCCAGCACGGCCACTGAGTGCGCCACCAGCAGCAGCGCCGAGCCGTGATGCGCCCGTCACAATGTGCCCGTCACAATGCCAGGTTTACCTCAGCGCGGGGGCGGCGAGGCTTTGGAATGGCTGCAGGAGCTTCCTGCAGCCAATCCAAAGCCGTTCCAGCGTTGCTGAAGTCAGTCCTCGCGCACGGCAAGGTGTTCGTGGCTTCTTTTCAATGAAACGCCACACCGGTTTAGCTCAGCGTGGGGACCGACCGAGTGGGCGGCAGGGTCCATGGGCCGGATTTACCAGCCTGGTGGGCCGCATCCAGCCCCCGGGCCATAGTTTTCCGACCCCTGAATTAGAGAAATTTGGGAGATAATTTACAACAAACATTAAAAAAAATGTTCTTTCCCCAAGATGCCTGAAGCCTTCCTGCTAGGAACAATGAACAACTAAATTCCAAACAAATTTAGGATAATTTTCATGTATGCTACAGTATCAGCTAGAATTTAATTGCAAAGGGTTGGAAATGAGATGCTATCCCATCCAAGCTATACTGGCAAAACAAAATGCAAGAATATGCAGAACTAGCCAGACTATCAGCAAGGTTTTGAGATGTCACTGATCAAAAATTTAATAGAGAGTGGGATGTGTACAGTTTATTTAAAAGAACATTGCAAAAACATAAATCCGTTGGCAGGTCTGGATTGACTTTCTGCATGTAACAAGAGAACTTTATAAAAGCAATGTTATCAAAATAACCTAGAAGAGATAAAGCGTAGTGTGTAGTAAAAATAACGTAATTTGGGAACCACAATGCAGGGACCAGAGGTCATGTGGAAACCAACTACAAACTTACCTACAACAAGCGCTAATTATGGAATGAATGATTGTTTATTTTTTTCTTTCTGTTGATTACCGGCACTTTGTGTTGTGTAGTTTTTTTTAAAAAAAACAATAAAGCATTTTTTAAAAAATCAAATCAAAATATCAAATATCAAATGCAAGCTTTTGAAGTCAACTGAATTATCCAGCTCACATCAAAATCTAAGCTGGCAAAAAATGTGATTGACTTGCCTAAGATCCAGGACAAAGCGCCGCCTTTCATATGGCAGGCCTACCAAAGCCGTCTGCACCAGCTGCCAAATATCCTTCCTTTTACTCATCTGGCAAGCAGCAGTAGCAGCAGCTTGCAGCGAGAAGAAAGAGGCTTGTTCTCTCCCTGCCTCCTCATCGCCCTGGGGCACCAGAATAACCTTTCAGCAAACCAGCACCTTTCCTGTTCCTCTCTTTTTTAAACTGTGTTTATTAAGTTTTATAAACAGATGAACAAAGCAAATAATTCAGCAATAACAGATTATGCTGTAAAGCAGCAATTTTTTGACATGGGCCTTTTCAGATGTTACATGTGTGTTTTCATATGCTTATAACAAATGGAAGATGAGAATTTGTCATTCATCCACAATTTTAGTGACAGGAGTATCATATTTCCCCATAGAAGGAACATGTCTATACTTGTTTATATTGAGGTTTTGAGATGCATATGTATGAGGATGTATTCAGGTATTGCATGTTTAGTTGTTCATTAGGTTTCATTCAGTGCTCTAGTACCTACGTACCGTAAATGTGCCGTGTTGCTCTAGCATGAACATCACAGGCATAGCAAACAATACTGGCAGTATCTGCACTTAACTGTCAACAGGAGTCAATTTGTGAGAGGAAATGGTGATAAGGCATGAACATATTTCTGCACTGCTTGTACTTCCATAGAAGGAAAAGCAAATACAGCTTGAGAAAACATCCTTCCAGTAGCAACAGCAGGCTTGTCATCAGTTAGCAGACAAGAGAGAAGCTCACCCACCACATGAAGCACGGAAAGAAAATTGCTGGGTGTGACTCCTCCAAGTGTGGGACGTGGTGCAGTCAGGAAGAAACCTTCCCAGCTCCCTGGAAGCACTCCAGTGTGCTGGCTAAGACACACCTTCAGAGAGAAAGTGCTTCTCGGATGAGTCACTTTTCTCAGATTTCACATAATGGGGAACCTCATGCCTTGAAAGCAGATGATTCCTACCTACAGCTCTCTATGTGGGCACACTTGATACAGTACCCAGATACACTTTCCTTCTGCTCTCTCTACAACATTAATTGGGGAATAAATGGTGTTTGCTTGAGCTGACGGAGGCAAAGTGCCCCTAGGCCAGGAGCAGAAGAGCTGAAGCAATAATAATTTCTGGTTCCCAAGTGGGAAGGAAGAGTAGAAGTCACCTTCCAACAATTTACAATGACTCGAAGTCTAGGCTTAGGAGCATACGCCAAGCACTTTGGAGCAGCAGCAGCAGCCTTGAGGGAGGGAGCTGGCCGGGCAGCGCCTGGGCCCCCACGCAATGGGGGAGGCCCAAGGACTGTACAACATCCTGCTTCCCTCCTCTATAGTCAGCCACTCTCAGGGTTTTTTGTCTTTACACTGCCCAGTAAAGCTAAACATGGGAAACCATGCTTGTGGGATGAGGCTTATTGCACTCCGTGCCTGTTCTGCTCTGTGCCCACCCACAGTGCGGCCTACTTCTCAATTGCACCCAGCCTGCAGAAGGTGCCACTAGAGGCCAATGCATTTGTTTTGCCTTGCACTTTAATGGAATGCTAGGTGATTTAAATGCTCTACTCTGTGGCTGCTCTAACATTTTGTTATTGCTGCTGCTGCTTTGTTGTTTATTAAGGTGTTGTAATTATTTTGATGATTTTATTGTTTATACTGGGATTGTGAACTGCCCTTGTATCCCCATGTATGGATACAGTGTTCAAGGTAGAAATATTTTTATAATTAATCAAGGTATTGTCTAAGGTATGATTTAACCTCCTTATTTAGTTTTTAGAAGGAACAACAAGAGGAACCACCCTCCAGATTCAAATGGAGTATTTACACGTACAGACAGAAAGGGGGAAAGATAGGCATAAATCATTTCATAAACTTATCTGAAATGGCACAGAAACTTAGGAAAAAAATATAAAAATGAAAAGCTTTTGCTTTCAGACAACACAGAATTAGGTAGAATCATTACTTTCCTTTCTAATTTGTCGTTCCTGTTTCTTGTTCTGTACTGAAAAGATACTTCTGATGAACTATCCTTGTGCAAAGTGAAATTGGAAGCCCATCTTAACATGCAACAAATCCCACACAACCCTGTGAACTGGAAAGCGCCTACTGCGCTGGAGCCTCACAGACTGGGAGGTGCTGCCCCAATTGTTCCTCTGGGTAATTGTGACAGTGAAGAGCTGGAGCACCTTATCCTGCATGACACTACAATTGCCCCAAACATCTTGAGGGTAAACACTTTGTTGGCAGAATTCAGAAGAGAGGCTATTGGCTAAAATATGTTCACCCAGTTAACAGATCAAAGGCAAGCGCTCCCAGAAACTACCCCAATGCAGCAGGCCATGTCCAGTGGGACTCTTACCTCAGCATGCCCACCAGGAGTCAGGGTCTTGTTGCAGCGCTCACATTTCAAACAGAACTTGTGCCAGTCCTTTCCCAACGAAGTTACTTTCTCAGCTGCACAGCAGAGAAACAAGAAAACATGTAATCAAAATATGAACTTTCAGATACCTACAAACTGGCTCCCCATGCCAAACACCACCCAGCGCTTTTTTTCTGGCAGAACGCTCCAGAACGCAGTTCAGCGACCTTTTTCTTTCCCTAAATCAGAGCCCTGCGCCTTCTTCCCAAAGCCCAGGAAGCTTCTGCCTGGCATAGGGAGGGAGGCAAAATGCTCTGGCAGGATCCAAGAACCTTCCCACTTCCTTCCCCAAGCCAGGCAAGCACTTCCCACCTCAGAGGAGGCAGGAGGGCTGCAGGATCCTGTCAGAAGCCTTGCATCTGCTTCTCAAAGCCTGAGAAGCAAAATGCAGAGCAAGGCAAGGCAAATTCATGTGCAGAAGAGGCAGGGAGGGCAATTTGGATACTGCCAGGAGGGCTGAACCCTTTGCCCTCTTTTCCTGTCCCAGATTCTGTTCATCTTGAAAAGGCATGAGATGCTCCCCCCAGACTGGGATGCAACTCAGCTTGCACTGGAGGCTGATGTGTCTGCCTAGGGCAGAGCAGATAGAAAGAGGAACTGCCAAGTTTCCTAGACTGACCTTTCTGACCTAAGCTGGGCTGACCTTCCCTCCAGTCTAGACTGATACTCTTAGGGATAAGGGCCTCATTTCCTTCTTTCTTCTTCAACCTCACTTTGAGAGAGGAGACATATTTTGTGTTTCTCCTGCTGAGATGCAAGAGAAACATGGAGAACAAGAGAGAGAAAAGGAGGACCATTTCTCTCTGTGGACTTTTTGCACCTCTTGTAAGAGCCAAGCATGTGGGAGAGAAGTCACACCTTTCTTTCCAGAGCTCTCCATGGGGACAACCACAAGGAATGGGTAGCTAGAAAAGTGTTGTAATGCCCTTCAATCCTACACTGCTTCCAGGACCCAGTTGCTGGATGCTGTCCCAGTGGACAGTCCTCTACCTAGGCAGTTGAAAAATAGACAGAATTACAGTGGTACCTCGGGTTACAAACACCTCGGGTTACAAACACTTTGGGTTACAGACTCCACTAACCTGGAAGTTGTACCTCGGGTTAAGAACGTTGACCCAGGATGAGAACAGAAATTGCGCGGCGGTGGTGCAGTGGCAGCAGGAGGCTCCATTAGGCAAAGTGGTACCTCAGGTTAAGAACAGTTTCAGGTTAAGAACGGACCTCCGGAACAAATTAAGTTTGTAACCAGAGGTACCACTGTACCAGTTGAAGAACCCTCTATCCTCTATTCCTCTTGCTGCTGCTGCAATAGCGTCTCAGAAAAAATAGTATGAACCCCCTTTATTCCTTTCTCTCTTGGGGACTGAAGCACCTTATGACTAAAAGAACCTCATTCACTGTTAAACCAGTATTTGACTTGCAGAGGTTTAATTCAAGTTTGTGTTCAAGTCAGTTAAGATATTGGGGTGAATCCTAGATCACTGAAAAGAATCTCTCTGTTTTCAAGTTCAACCCCTTCCTTTTTGGAAATTCTTAAATTGCTTTTGCTTGCAATGCTTGTTGGAATAATTGGACATGAGAAGGGGTTGCTTTCCTTCATAAGTGTAAATCATCCCATGGATGTGAAAGATTAGCCATTCCAGTTGCTTTGCTAACAGCCCAGTGCCCCAACTATATCTGTGATTAATGTATGTCAGTTCAGTAATGTTTGTTAGTCTATGAGTTATCCGTATGTTGGTGTTAGTTGTCAAGCATTGCTGGAGTTTATCTGGAGCAACGGAGATACTTTGTAATTGTATGTATCGATATATATATATATATCTGTATCTGCAAAAGCCTACAAGTTGTATATATCCACGTCCAGAACAGTTTTACTAAGCCTTATCTTCTGCAACAGTAAAAACTATTTGGACCTTAAGCTGCTTCCATGTGGTTACTGGAACTGGGAGCAACTTTTTAAATATTTATATTTTATTAGGGTGATTTCAATCAAAATAAATATAGTGATACAGAAAAAAGGAAGAGTGAGAGGGACAAAAACAACAACAAAGATACATATAAAAGTGGGAATTTGGAGGGGGGAAGCAATATACAATTTTCCCATACATTCTTATATAAATTGGCATAGTTTATTGTCCTAGTGCTTATGTAAATATTAATAGCCTCCTGCATTTTGTATAAACTCATTCCAAATGTTATCGTATTTATCCATATTTATTTATGCACCTGTCAGCAGTCTGTTCATAAATTGTCAGTGATGTCATATCGTCAGTCCATTGATTGAATGGTATCAAAGCTTCATTTTTCCAACTCCTCAATCTCTTGGCCACCTTTCGGGCACAGAAAATCCATTTCCATTGTCCCTTTGACAATTTCCATACAGCAGGTATATAGTTCAATAAAATATTATCCACTGAAAGATTTAACTTTTTCTGCATAGTCATAGTTACACAGTCCAGCATTTTCTCCTAGAACTTGTTAAGTAAAGAGCACTGTACAAACATGTGTTTCAGAGAGGCATTGTCCTTGCCACATCTCCAACACTTAGCTATCTTAGCTACCCCTTTTTTATACAACTGTAAAGGAGTCCAATAAACTCTAAATATTATCTTCTGATGTATTAGCCTTAATTTTAAATCTAATGACACCTTGGGTATTGAAGCTAAAACATTTTAAAACATTTTCCCACTGTCTGAGTAATATTGAAAATTCCAATTCTTTATTCCAATCATCTTTTGCAGTCTGCATATTGAATTTGTGTATTGTTAATAGATATCTATAAAAAGTAATTGCTGGCTTTTTATTTTTGAATAGTTGTCCAATTTCTCCAATATTTCAGGTGTCTCAGAAGCTGAAAGGGGCGATGGCTCAAACACACTTGTTAGGAGATGTTGTACTTGAAGATATTGTCATTGAGCTGCATCTGATAGGTGGTATTTTTGTCTTAAAACAGCAAAAGCATAAAATTCATCTTCCTCATCTATCAGTTGGTCCAATGTCAGTACACCTTCTTCCATCCAATTTTTCCATATCACCATCTTTTTTTGCAATTCTTAGTGTGGGGTTTCCCCACAGGGTAAGTTTAGCATGTAAAAATGAAACAAATTTGTTTTTATTAGCCAATGTATTCCATATTCTTCTGTGATTTAATTGTTTCCAGAGTCCCCTGACATTTCAGATATTTTAATCCTAGTATTGTCCAACCAACCAAAGGTGCTACGTACATATACTCTAGCGTTGCCCACATTGGAAAATTATGGCCAACAGTGGAATTCCAATATTTAGTACTTGACAGTAGGTAAACATAATTATATAATTCCAAATTTGGGATTTCGAAACCGCCTTCTTTAATTTGTAGCTGCATTCTCTGCAAGGATATTCTTGGTGCTGCTGAGCCCCAAAGGCATTTCAATGAACAATGAGTTTATCTTTTGAAAATATGATCCAGATATAAAAACTGGAAGTCTTATCAAGATATAAATGAATCTGGGAATAATATTCATTTTGAGAGCATTCGCCCAAAGGGTAAGGTTCAATGACTCCCACCTATCAATATCGGAAGAAGCCTCTTTATTAATTTATTCATATGAACTGTAACTAACTGTGTTTCATCTCTTGACATTAACATACCTAAATAGATTTGGAACAAACCTGAAATTGTTATTCCTTGAATGAGTGTGCAAACTGGGAGCAACTTCACTGTAAGTGTATCTCACCTGAGATTCCCAACATGGCTTGCTGTCATGGCATTTGTAAACACAGAATAGTTGCTTCATCACAAAAGCAAAGTGACTCTGAAAGCTCAAGAGGTTCAGACACCATGTAACCCAAGCTCAGAACCTCAGGCAAATTACTTTGGTGCTGGTATCCTGACAGGGAGAAGAAAACAACACCCTGATAGCACATTCAGCACCATCCCCTTGCTGACACTCAACAGCAATAGCCACTGGCATCTCCCATATCAGCAGCAGAGAACGTGTACAGCCAGTGTACCCCAAGCACCAACCGGGCAGGGGGAGAGAATGCAACAAAGCAGCAGCTGCCATCTCAGTTACTCTTAGAACTGAAGTCCTCCCTGACACTGTGTGGATCAGGTATCTGCCTTTTAATATTTTAGGCTATTTTCGAATTAGAGCATACATGCTTAGGCTTTCCAGCTTGACTGCAACATTATCAGCTGCCAGGGACCGCACTAAAATTCTCTCTTGTGCATAGGATAACAGGCGAAATGGAGCCTTCCTTCCTGGCCCATTTGCCTCACATCAAACACCAGAGGCAGAACCTCAAGCAAAGGAGAAGGCGCATGCGGCCTTTGCTCTCACATACCAAAAGCTGTGGCCAACGTGGCAGAGTCCGGTCTCTAGGGTGACTACACATTTTGGTGGCTAAGAAATCCACATGCTCTGGAAAAATAGCGACAAGCCATTTTGAGCCTTGGAATAAAAACACCAGATTTCAACCCCATGGCACAAAAGCTGAGACTGGCCCAAGGTCACCCAGCAGCTGCAGGTGGAGGAGCGGAGACGCGAACCCGGTTCCCCAGATTACGAGTCCACCGCTCTCAACTACTACACCACACTGGCTCTCTAGACCTGCAGGTCCCATTTCCTTCATATCCTGCCTAGTCTCTCTGTAATTCCTTGACAGTTCAACTTGTCCTCAATAGTATGACAGTGAAAGCACTGAAGAACAAGAGGAAATGAATCAGACTTACAGCTCTTCCTCCTCAGAAAGGCATGGTGCCCATGGGGGCCATCCAAAGTCAACTGCCTCACTCAAAGCAAAGACCCCACCCTCCGCAGGAATCCAAACAGAGGCAGATTTTCTACTGACAAAATGTCAGATGCTTCCTGGTCTACTTCCAGCTTCTTACCCAAGGAATCCAATTCCTTTGGGAAGTCACTTCCCCAAGAAGCACCATAGTTATCACCACTAGCTTAGATGTTCTTAAAGGAAGAGTTCCTAGAGTAGAGGCCTACCAACGGCTAGTCACTATTGCAGACAAACACAACCTTTATGTCCATAGGCATTGTAATTCTCAATGCAAATATGCTGATATGTACATATTACTTTCACACTCTGTGGGCAGTTGGTTGTAAATGGACCCATGGAAGTGGCAGGGAGGGAGGGAGGCAGCTGCAGTCTCACAAATTATCCGCTATGTTATGTTCTCTCACAAATCTCACGAGATCCACAAATCATTATTGCATTATGGTCTTTAGAACTCTCAGCAGTTTTTAATACTTTAGGGTGGCAAATTCTGGCAAACTGCTTGTGGAATCTTGAAAGAAACAGAGTTTTAAAAGTTAAGTTGCCCCCACAGACCATGTTGGCCAAGTTTCTGTGCTACTTTGGAAATGTCCTGAAAGTATCAGTGCTATCACCTCTGGGATGCCAAATGAAGCTGCTGCATGAAACTGTCCAGAGGTTGGACATACCAGTGTGATAAAACCAACCTCTATTTTTATTTTGCTATCAAACTAGCCGTTGACACTGTGGCCAAGTGAGTGAGGATAAGCCGCTTGTGACAGAGTCCAGACAAGTTGATTAGGATGGCAGGGCTGATGGCTGTCTGCCACTTACGGTTTCCTCTCTCCCCACCCAGCACCCACGGGAAGGTGTTTGCTGTTTAGAAAGACTGCAGGACCCAGGGTTCTTCTAAGTTATAATTACATATTTACAGGAGAATATGCTTGCTGCTGCACGCATATACATCGTGCCATAGTAGTACTGCAGGAGTTGCCACAGTCACACATCATCACCACTGCTTCATTAGTCATGGCTGCTATTAACCCTCCATTTCATGGGACACAAATCACATGCTTAGAATTCAGGGAAGACAGTGGCTTTGTTTTTGGGTTTTTTTAATGATATTTATTGAAAAAAGAATTTTTTAAAATTACAAAGAAATAAAAAGACAAAATTACAAAGACAAAAGACAAAAACAGAAAAATAAAAAATAAAACCATCATTTTCAAATTCTTCAATTTCATTACCTTCTTTCCATGACCTCCACCTCCTCCGATCTCTTGTATCTTGATTAATAATTGTCACAGCAAATCCTTTCCATAATTCATAGTATTCTGTCATTGCATTACCTTACTCTATTTTCATCTTATCTTATAAAAAACCTTAAAACTTAAGACTTAAGTCTTATTTTTACCAGCTTCTCATAACCATAACCTTTTTACCTGATTCTTTAAACATTTTTACAAGAGCCAAGTAATTTCATTTCAACATTTTTCCAACGTTCATAAAACATTTCTGATAATAAAAAGAAAGAAAAAGAATAAAAACAATTCAATCTTCTTCCAGCGTCCCCTCTCCCCGGTCCCGGGATTGTCAGTCCTTTTTTTATCCCATTAGTCTGGCACATTAACCTGGTGATCTTATATCCGAGGCCTTCAAATCTCTTCCATGTCCCTTCCGCAGCTCTTCTTCATATTTTCCTTTCACTCGCGGGAACTCCAGCTTTGTAGTGTTTTTGACCCATTTCAACAAATCAGCCCCTTTCTCATAGTCCAGACTAGACTCCATGTGGTATTTTAAAACATGTTTCAGATTCCCTCCAAGATTGGGAGTCCCAACAGCTCCAAACCTCTGACGGCCCATTGCCAGACTCGGAAAGTCCAAACATCCCTGCATAGGGGGGTCAGTCCAACCCCCCATTTCCAAATCAATCCAAACTTTGTCTTTCCAAATCTGGTTTTTTCCAAGTTCATTTGTCAAATCCAAAGGCTCATTTTCCTGCTGGGCCAAAAGTCCCTCCATCCCTGGCGCCCAAGATTCAGCAAGGTCCTCTTCTTTCAGTTGTTCTGTCATGGCACACTCCTGTTTTGGTTCCTGAGTGGGCTCCATATAGTTTCCCACTACCTGTTCAAAGGTTCTGGCCGCATTAGTCATAAAATCCGTCTTCTGACTTAACTGATCCAATAGGGCATTTATTTTACAGAAAGCACCCAACAGTGCTTCTGAAGGCATTGTCCTACAAGGTCACAAATCCTTTCCCACAGTTGTAATCAGTAACAGCTGCAAGTTCCCAGGATTTAGTTACAATTTCACAGTTCCCCTCTAGGGGGGGAAACTTCTGGTTGTTCTTTTTCTTGAAAACAATAGCAACAAAGTTTCTTTTTAAAGATATTTTGTCCATATTTGTTCTTTTAAAAGACGAAAGGAAACAATGGAGTCACAATGTTTCTCTTCTTTTAACTATCTGTCAAAGACATTTGTTTCTGGTCAATGAGCTTCAAACATCAATTCTGACACCCCGCTCCAGGGTCAGGACGGTGGAAAATTACTTTGCTTTAGCTTCACTTCTGCAGGTTTAAACAGCTCAGGAAAAAGTCCCCCTTCTTCTCCTGCTACCGAAGGGGGGTTCAGCGATTTTAAATGATGAAAGTCGATCCTTTAAAAGTGATTTTTAAGGCTCTAGTTTGCGTTGTCTTTGCTTTGTTCTGACTACAAGGAAACGGAAGGGTGACTTCCTGTTTAAACCTTCCCGTTTCAGTACCAAATTAGGGTTAATTTTAAAGTCCAAATTCCTTTTTATTTCGCCAGTTCTTATTTGAAGTCCAAATATTTAATGTTCCAGTACTCACGGTTGGTTATTTTAGATGCCAAATTGTCCCAGGAAAAAGGCAGCACTCTCCGGCAACGGCTATGCGGCTTCGCTTCACAGAAAAAGCAATTAACTCACAGCACCACGCCACTTCCCCCTCTTCACTTCGGAGCCCGTTTGTGGGTTCCTTTGTGGGTTGGGGGGGCGCTAAGGGTGCCCGCCGAGTCCCACGGTCACAGGCTTCATCCGCCTGTGATTTCCAGAAGGGTCCCCGCTACGCCGCAGCGGAAAAGACCCGTTTCATGCGAAGCTGGTCCCTCCAGTCCAGAGGGAGTCCGCCATTGCCGGTGGCGCCACCCCGGAAGTCCTCCAGGGAAGACAGTGGCTTTGCCCTTGTTCTGGGTTTTGCAGAAGCAGCACCTCACAGCAAAGCCCAACTGGGAAGTGCAAAAAACTACATGTCCCTCTGGGAGGTGGGAAGGACAAAGGATTTCTCTCTTGGAAAGGCAGCAGCAGTGCCTCGTGCTGCTCCCTCCTGCAAACAACCTTCCGTCCCTGCCACATGCTACCCATAGAGAAAATAAGGGGCCACTGCTTCTCAGGCTCTTCAGGATTTCATAGAAGGCAGGTGTTATGTACTGAAGTTCTCACCCAGCAGCCCGCGTCTTGCTAGGAAGCCAGTTCCAGTGCATCATGAAGAGGCCAGCAGTGATGAGGCATCCTCCAGTGAAGACGATGACGTGCACCAGACAAAGTGGGAGTGCAGGAAGTTCCAAAAGAAGTCCAAGGGCCAATCAGAATGTGCCGGCTGCGGAGGCAACCATTCCCGTGCCAAGTGTCGATTCAGAGACGCCATCTGTCTGAAGTGTTCCAGAAGGGGCCACATCGCTAAGGTCTGTCGATCGGCTCCGTCTGACACCCCCCCTTCACGGACTCGCAAGTCTAAGTCTTCACTCCAGTCTACCAAGGAAAGCTGTTTCGCTCTCACCAACTGCCGCTACCCGTCTGGAACCACGATTGGCCAAACCGACTCGCCTACGCGACGCAAGCTGAATGTCACGGTGCTCACTGAAGGAGCTCCATGTGACATGGAGATCGACACCGGGTCTGCCCTGTCCATCGTGTCTTGGAGCACCATCAAAAGACTGGTACCCAGAGTGTCCAAAAGGCAACTCGACTCTCACCGTGTACACCTGAGAGACTACCAGGGAAACGACATTCCCGTTGTAGGCGTTGGCCGATTCCAGATCGCCTTCAAGGATTTTTCAGGCCTGCTCTGACTGGTAGTGGTCGAAGGTCAGCGGCCAAGCCTCCTAGGACTAGACTGGTTTGATGCCCTCGGCCTGGAAGTCACCGGCATCAACTGCATCTCTAACGTAGAGACTGAGGGTCTGGTCAAAGACTTTGCCGAGGTTTTTGACGGCACTTTGGGGCAATATACAGGTACGCCCATCTCCTTTAGCCTTGATCCACAAGTCGCCCCCATCAAGCTAAAGCCACTCCAGGTTCCCTTTGCTCTCAAGGCTAAGGTGGACGAACAACTGGACAAGCTGATCGCCCAAGGAGTTTTGGAGCCGGTTGACCACGCCAAGTGGGAAACCCCCATCATCATGCCTGTCAAGCCAGACGGGTTGGTGAGAATCTACGCTGACTACAAGTGCACGATCAACAAGGCACTTCAGCAGCACGCTTATCCAGTTCCTGTTGTCCAACATCTGCTGCATTCCCTGGGTGAGGGTAAGGTCTTCGCTAAGCTGGACCTTGCCCAAGCCTATCAACAACTGCCCGTCGATGATGCCACTGCTGAAGCCCAGACGATCGTCACCCACCGAGGGGCATTCCGTTCCTGCCGTTTGCAGTTCGGGGTGAGTGTGGCTCCTGGCATCTTCCAAAGCCTTACGGAGCGTCTCCTGCAAGGGCTTCCGGGCGTGGTGCCATATTTTGATGACGTCTTGGTGTCCGCAGACTCACACCAGCAGCTGTTCGAGTGCCTCCGTGCCATGCTAACCAGGTTCCAGGAGGCCGGGCTCAAGGTAAAGAGGGAGAAGTGCCAGATCACCGTTCCACAGGTGGAGTTCCTGGGCTATCTTATCGACGCCTCCGGCCTTCACCCGACCACATCCAAGATCCGCGGTATCCAGCAGGCCCCCACCCCAAAGAACAAGATGGAGTTGCAGGCATTCCTGGGACTGCTGAACTTTTATAACATGTTCCTGCCCCACAAAGCCACGGTGGCTGAGCCTCTTCACTGACTCCTCAGCATGATGACACCTTGGTCCTGGGGTCATCAGGAGACGGCGGCCTTCAAGGCGGTCAAGGCTCTCCTTTCATCGGACAGTGCTGGTACAGGACAGTGAAGCCAGGCCGCTGGTCCTTGCCTGCGACACCTCACCTTTTGGCATCGGCGCTGTCCTTAGTCACCGTTTTCCAGATGGAAAAGAAGCACCGCTCACCTACTTTTCCAGGACACGATCTCTGACGGAACGGAATTTCAGCCAGCTCGACAAGGAGGCACTGGCACTTGTGGCTGGAGTGAAGAGGTTCCATGAATACCTCTACGGCAGGACTTTTGACCTCATCACCGACCACAAGCTGCTCCTGGGTCTTCTCGCTGGTGATCGACCAACTCCACCGGTCCTCTCGCCGCGCATGCTGCGATGGACTGTTTTCCTGGCTGCCTACCACTACTGGCTCGTCCATCGCCCGGGGAAATCGATGTGCCATGCCAATGCCCTCAGCTGTTGCCCTCTTCCAGCGTTTGTGGAAGACCCGGCTCCTGCTTCATCGCTCCTCCTGACTGAGGATCTTCCGGCAGCGCCTGTATCGGCTGCCACTGTGGGCTCTGCATCTGCCCAGGATCGCACCATCAGCCGTGTGTTCAACTGGGTGTGGAGGGGGTGGCCACAAGGGCCTTTTGCATCGGAGTTCCAGCCCTTCGCAACCAGACAACATGAACTCTCGGCTCATCGCGGCTGTCTGCTGTGGGGAGACCGCGTCGTGATTCCCCAAAGACTCCGTCAACGCGTCCTGGAGGCTCTGCACATTGGCCACCCAGGAATCATCAAAATGAAGGCGTTGGCTCGGTGTTACGTCTAGTGGCCTAATATGGGACACACCTGGGAGATGCCCAAGACACCCTGGTCGAGGGTGCACATCGATCTGGCCGGCCCCTTTCACGGCCGGACCTTTATGGTAGTGGTGGACGCCTATTCCAAATGGCTGGAGGTGGCCCTGATGCCCTCCCCCACTTCCGAGGCCATCATCCGGGTGCTGCGAGGCCTCTTTGTGACGCATGGGTGTCCTGATGTCCTTGTCTCCGACAACGGACTGCAGTTCACGTCAGGCACTTTTGAGCGGTACCTTTTGGGACTGGGCACCCACCATGCCCTAATGACACCATTTCATCCGTCCAGCAACGGGCAAGCAGAGAGAATGGTGCACTCGACAAAAGAGGCACTAGCGCGTCTGGACCGGGGAGACTGGCACGAGCGGATCGCCGAATACTTGTTCGTACAACACATCACCCCTCACGCGGCCACAGGGCAGAGCCCTGCCAAACTGCTTATGGGCCGCCGCCTCGGGTCCCCGCTCGACGGGCTGCACCCAGACTTTGCCGTGGCCGAACCCCCAGGCTGTGCCAACGCACCACGGTCATTTGTTCCAGGAAACAAGGTATTTGCCCAGAACTTTGTGGGGGACATTCATTCGATGCCAGCCACAGTAGTGGGAGTCACTGGACCTCGCTCGTACCAGGTGGCACTCGAAGACGGACTCTTGTGGCGCCAGCTCATAGACCAGCTTAGGTGCAGGGTTGGGGACTTGGACACTACCGCGGCGCCCCCAACTGCGCTTGTGGCTCCGGAACAGACACTTACAGATGGTGAGGCTCCACCTACACCTCTCTCGCAAACTGCCGGCGTGGAGCCAAACCAAGCCACTTCAGATGGTCTGCCGGACTTACCACAGACTCAGACCACTGCTGTGCCTGACATTCCGCCAACTCCACTTGCGGAGGTTCCACCCACAGCAGCAGATCCAGGGGACTTGGTTTCAATGCCACCTAGGGTCGCACCACAGCCTCAGCAAGAATTGGGTGGCCCCCCGGACTTGGCTACCAGTCCCCGGCGGTCTGACAGAGTTTCCAAGCGCCCAACTTATTTAAAGGACTATGTTGTTGGACATGTAACACTATTGGAGGTATGTGAAATGTAACCGATATGCTTTTGTGCCTAATTGAAGCATTACATGTAGTGCTGTATATAAGGAAACCATTACGATTGTAACTAACGCCTTATCTCGGTGGGGAGTGGTGTTATGTACTGAAGTTCTCACCCTGGGCCAGCAGGGGGATACTGTAGATAGTTATGCAAATGAAGGATGGAAGGTGACGTTCAGTGATTGGGTAGTTTTTATGCAAATGAAGGATCGAAAGTGACGTTCAGTGATTGGATAGTTTTAGAAAGTTGCTACAGTAACATTGTACTGGAGCTCTATATAAGCAGGCTGACTGAGCCCTTCAGTTCAGTTCTGTTCTTGCCTCTGAATAAACAAGAACTGTTTGAAGAATCGCTGTGTCGTCTGATATGTTCACCCACAGCTTAACATCAGGAGCAGTGAGACATTGATGGGACTTTCTTCTGAAGCCCAACTTGTGGAACAGAAGCCACCTCTCCCTTCTTCATCCTTCTCTTTGTTTGCTGCAAGGAGCTGGACTTAAGAAGGAAGTCTTTTGTAAAAATAAATAAATAAACTATGAGAAAAGAGGGACATGGTTTCTTCAGCTTCTCATCCATTCTTTGCAGGATGTAGCAGTGAGGTTCAGTGAGCACTTTTTCCAAAGGTTTAAATTAAGAACATAAGGAAATCCCTGTTGGTTCAGACCAAAGGCCCATCTAGCACAGCCTCCTGTTTCACAATGGCCAAACCAACCCCCACAGGAAGGCCACATTCTGGGCCAGCACTCTCCCCATGAAGGATTCCCAGCAGCTGGTAAGGACCACACCCTACTGCATAATACAGTAGTCTAAGGAGAACTGGCTCTTCGTGGCTCATCCCATGGGGCTGTTGAAGCTCTGCAGGAAAAGAAAGACAAACAGAAGGTGCTTCTCCCTTAAAGCCCTTCAGCACAGCTGATGTAGTATTTTCTACAATAACCTGGACATGGGATTAAAAGGTGGTCCACACAGTCCTATATAGCTTTCTAGATTACCCAACAAAGATGCCCTTCTTCATAACCATGCTCTTTCTATAGTGTCTACTCGCAAGTATATCCCATTTAGCAAAGATCCATTGTGTTGCTAAGTGAAAGGCTTCTGTTTGCAAATTCAGCCTATGTTATTGCTTCCTGTTGATCTGGGCTAGGGATTCGTGATGAGTACTGTACTTCTGATTTGCTCCTTGAAATTTCCCTGATGACACTTTTTCTTCCTGCAGGGGGAGATCTTAAAATTACTCATGTCCTCTATTTTTTATTTGATTTTTTCAATGGTTAAATAGTGGGAAGGGCCATAGCTGGGTGGTAGAATACCAGAAAGACACCCACCTGAAACCTTGGACAGCTGCTAATAGTCAACAATACTGAGCTACAGGGATCAATGGTCTGACTTGGAATGAGGCCGTTTCCTCTGAGTCCTGCAAAGCATTGGAAGTAAAAAGCCTATCTTAGCTACAAATTGGGGGGGGGGGACGCTGAAGGTTTACTCTGAAAATCATGTAGCTGCTCCATAGTAAGTAAGTAAACAAAAGATGGCAAATCCAGAGAAAAAGCACCCAAATGAAAAAAGCACTTTGGAATGAAAACAACCAGGCACTTGCTGTTCCATGCACACGTGCACATGGTATCACCCCCGTCAAATGTTCACTATATGCTTCAACCTAAACCAGATCATGATGATTATGTAATCTCTGGAACTTCACAAAAAAATCTTAAGGGAAAATCTAAAAATGCTTTTACTTGCTCTCTTCATACTCCACACCAAGCTTAGCTATTCACTGTGGTACTGTTTTCAGTGGTACAAATTTCTGTACAATTAGCCACATTACCCATGTTGCAGCCAAAACAAAAAGTTCTGTAGCATCTTAAACCACAAACACCATAAGCTTTCAAAGAGCTCTTCATTTTAAGTATCTGAGAAACTGCTAATGTTTTTGTCATTCAAAATCAATGGAGCAAACTAAGGGAAGAAGTGATGGTGTGCTATAAAAAGGAAAGCAAAAAGAAAGAAACCAGACTGCAATCAGTCCAACTTTCTGGGCTGCTCATAAAGGGAACATAGGAAACAAAATCCAACCCAGAAAGCAAAACTCGGCCTCTAACAAGCAGCCAGTGCAGGAAGCAGCAACAACACGATGCCCCGGAGACAGCCTGCCAGCAGCCAGACAGAAGCCCAGTGTTCTTTCCAGAGAGGAAAGTGAGCTGGTCATGAAGCAGAGAAATGTTTCCTACTGTACGGAATGCAACAGTTCAGAAAGTAAAAAGATGACAGCCTGCTTTATTTCTTCCAACTTCCCTGCCTTCATGGCTGGAAGACACAGCAGGCAACTTAGTGGGAAAGGAAGGGGGGAAGCCAGCATCTGGGACGTAGCCAAGGGTCAGGGGTATCTATATGCAGTTGTTAATTCCACACACGGGATTAAGCTCGACCATATCCAACGCATGCATTTCCAAAGAGGTGGCAGTTCCACGGATGTCATTCTTTCCCCTGCTGCTACACAGCAGCTGGCTGGGCGTATGCATTCAGAGGCATGTGGTGGCTGGTGGGCTGTGACGACAGTTTCCAGCAGCTCAGCTACAGAAGAGAGAGCTTGTTCCAAGCTCCTCTAGAGGAAGGCCAAGACCTCTCCAAATCTGCAAAAGGTGCACCTGTGGTCTGAGAGCCAGGGAGCTTTGATATTGGTCTTGGGGTCCTTCCCAACTGTGAGGGCAACCCTTGCAGCAAGGCACGCAACATCAGGAAGGCCTGCGGAAGGGCAGCATGGCCCAGGAAAGAAACTGCAGGCAGCGGCATGTCACCCAGTAAAGTTCTGGGAAGCAGCAGCCTCAGAGGGTTTTCATAGTTTGGTGGGAAGAAGACACTCTGAGGAGAAGCACTGGGGAAAAGAGGGCAGGCACTTAGCCTAGGCCCTCTATAGTAAAAGGGGATAATTATATCATATTGAAGGAAATCATTTCCTGTCCCTAACCTAACACCCAGTGTTAGGATCTGGGATAGGAAGGTTAGGAGCCGTGGGGCTCCTGGGACCTAGATTGTGGTCTGTCTAAAAGTAAAATGTCTAGGCGCTCCTCCCCCCCCCCACTTTTATTTTTGCTGCCTTGCTACCAGATCAGGAAGCCCTGTAACAACAACAACCAAAAAATCTGCTGGGTGAATTGGTGGTCTGCAGGGTAGCATGGGAGCAAAAGATGCATCTCTTGCTGCGGCACTGCTGGGCAGATTAGGTGTTTGGCAAGGGTAGTGCTACAGAAAAGGATGTGTGTCTTTTGCTGCCGCTGGGCCAGCAGACCAGCTGACTGCAGCCAGACAGGTGGAGACGCTAGGTGCCAAGGGTGGCTCCTGGACATCTCCATCTAGTTGCAAAAGGCTGATTGCCAGTCGCAAAAAGCAATGTCCTTTTCCAGGTCAAAGCACAAGGAAGCCTCACCCTGCAGTTGTAGGTTAGCCCTGCTTTATAACTTTACAAATGCATAACTGCATTCTCCACTGTCTTTAAATTAGTCAGTTTCTGTTTTGTGGGTGGGAGCTTTAATTAGAGGTTTCATTTCACTCTCAATGTGGGTGATCTAATATTTTATGCCTTTCAACTAACTGTCCAAATATTCATTTCTCAAATTCAGAGTATTTATGAACCAAACACTGTAAACATTTAATTTCCATCCCACTTTCCACTTTCCATCAGCCCTTGTTTTTGCAAAGGTACATTTTAATCAAAAGACCCACTTCGTTCCTATAAGCCTCAGAAAAACCCTCTTCAGGAATCTGCCTGATCGCACAAGGGTGAAAACCCCCATAGAGAGCACAGGTGGACGTACAAGTTCTAACACTCAGGATCTCACCTCCTCAAATTTGCTTCTCTCAAATTATGGTCCAAACTGTATACAATGCAAGCTCGTTCTGGAAATCTGTACTACAAAATGAGAAACTTTGATTTATCCATGCTAATCTTTGTTAGGGATTTGAAACTAATACATTGCCTTGATTAAAAAATCAACTCATTCTGGTTAAAACTATTTCTCCAATGCAAATTCCTGCTCCAAAAGTGACCTTTCTCTCTTCTCTTTTAAAAATTAAACCTAAGTTATCTTACACTTGTTCTGCATTACAGGTAGTTGGCCTCAGGATGTTTTTCATACAGTGATTAGCTCCTGCTCTTTGCAGCTCACCTTCAGCCACAACTATCTCTCTGCTACCAAGTGACCTAGTTGTTTCTGTGCGAATGAGCCTGGCAATCTTTAAATGGGTACAGTTTGGTTTGACAATTATTTCCCCTCTGTGAATATGACTGTGCGCTCCATCTGCTCCTCCTTCGTCTTTGTCAGGTTAAGCAGACTAGAGAGTTGTTTTCCGTTTCACTTTCCTTGTACAGTGGTACCTCGGGTTAAGAACTTTATCCGTTCCGGAGGTCCGTTCTTAACCTGAAACTGTTATTAACCTGAGGTACCACTTTAGCTAATGGGACCTCCCGCCGCCACTGTGCCGCCACCGCGCAATTTCTGTTCTCATCCTGAAGCAAAGTTCTTAACCCGAGGTACTATTTCTGGGTTAGCAGAGTCTGTAACCTGAAGCATCTGTAACCTGAAGCGTCTGTAACCTGAGGTACCACATGAGGTACATGAGTCCTCAGTACTCTATGCAATAACCCCCATTTTCCTCCTTTCTTAATGAAAAAGGCACATCACACCACAGCACCCCCAAGCAGTAAATTTTCAGCCATTCTTTGACAAAAATGTGCTTGACAGAATTTATTTTAAAATGAACAAAAATGTGAAACAGGATCCTTGATGGGACAAGAAGAAGAACAAGTCTTTTGCCTATTGTGTTCACACCTGTCTGTCTTGAAAGACAACGGAGTGTAGTGAATGATTAATAAAACAATCCAGAAAGTCTCTCATTAACCATAGCTTCCCATGTGCTCCAAACTGGGAAACTATAGTCATCAGCTTTGGAGCAAGCCAGAATATTAAACTACTATTTGAAGTGGTTCATGATTAATTAGAGTTTTCCTCATCTGATTGTTCACTCCGTCAAGGGAGTTGTGACGGAGCTGAGTTAACAGGCAAAAGGCTTGTTCATATCTTGCTTTATTAAGGAGAGATAGGATCCTCCTAATCAGACTCTATGAGTTGAGATTCAATAAAGAGTGGTGCAAATAGTTCCTAAAGCAAACTGAAGGCATTGAGAAGGAATAAGGCAAACCTAGAAGTTGGCAAGGGTTGTACAACTTCACTCATACTTGATTCCCAGGTCTTTTGCCAAACCCCCTGTTATGTCCCAAGCCACTGTGAGAGCTAATAATTCTCCCTCAGTCCACAAAAGAGAAAATGGAAATCAAACTCCTTCTGTTTTTTTCAGGGAGGCATCAACAACAAGCAATAGGAACCTACATTTCAGAAACTGTCATTGCAATTCACATCCTGGAGAAAAAATACACCCATGGCAGATTCAAGACTAGTGTAATTCAGGTTCAAGACAACTTTCTCAAATCTCTCCTCCTTCTCAAATCTCTCCTTCATGCAGTTCAAACTGTGAAAAAGGGAGAGATCCACTGTTTGGCTCCCAACCTTTCCTCAAACAGTGATCCACACATTCGTTTGTTCTAACAGTCAAGATAGGTAGTTGAGAGAAAACCAACATTCAGGAACTCGTTGCTTATCAGCTTGCCAGGCTTTTCAGAGACAAACTTATTTGCTACATATTTAATTATATTCCCATTTTTAAAAAAATTTAACTTTCAGGGTTTGTAATAAACAAAGCTTGGAAGAGATGATAGCAGCTGGACGGGAAGTCAAAAGGCATCTGCAGTCTGCAGGACATCCTCCATAGTCCAATGGGTAAAGAAGAAGAACTAGCTTCCAAACTCAGTCTCTCACTCCTGGATACAATACATACAACTAAGAACTTTTGTAGGCAGGCTTTGCAACCCCAGTTCTGTGATTCATTCACAAGCAATGCGCTCACAGATGACGTTTTTGCACCCAAACTAATCAATAACACAAAGGTATGTCTTCTCAGCTTTATGAACTACTGACACAAAGAAGGGCTCATCCATATCTTGTAGAGCCATGTGGGAACCCAGGTTGATGAAGACACATGGAACAGGCTATGGGTTAACCCACCGCTCAAATCTATATTGGCCAAAACACAGGAGATGACACTAAAAACAATATTTTGATGGCACAGCACACCCCTTTGTTTGCACAAGATTGACTCCCCTTCTATCACCATCAGCTGGTGAGTCTTTTCCAAGCTGGGCACCACCATTCATATGTGGTGGACCTGTGCAAAGATCACCCACTTTGGGGAAGAGATATTTGCCACCCTCCTCCATCTCCAGACACGAGCTGCCACCTTTCCCAACAGTGACTCTCCTGTCAAACATCAATTATAGACTGCATACCAACTCCTACCAAAACATTCCTGGCCTAGCAGCGGCCAGATCAGAACTAGCAGCCCACTAGACATCAGTGCACTGTCATACAACAAATGGCTAAACAGATTATGGCAGATACATAGTCCAGTCAGAAAAACTGACCGGCATTTTTGAGTCATGAGAGGCACTACCCAAAAGACTTGTTCTATGCTACATGGCATCCATTTGTAGAATTCATTAATAGTAGAGCTTCCTGCAGCCAATCAGAAGCTGCACCTTGGTTTCCAAATGTTTTGGAAGTTGAACGGACTTCCAGAACGAATTCCGTTCGACTTCCAAGGTACAACTGTACACACGACCTAAGTATTTCCAAACACAATACAGTGGTACCTCAGGTTACATACGCTTCAGTTTACAGACTCCGCTAACCCAGAAATAGTGCTTCAGGTTAAGAACTTTGCTTCAGGATAAGAACAGAAATTGTGCTCCGGTGGCGCAGCGGCAGCAGGAGGCCCCATTAGCTAAAATGGTGCTTCAGGTTAAGAACAGTTTCAGGTTCAGAATGGACCTCTGGAATGAATTAAGTACTTAACCCGAGGTCCCACTGTAGTGATTTCTACAGCTAAGAGTGAGAGCCAGGCACAATACTGTATAAGAATTCATTGTCGCATAGAATCATAGAACCTTGTTGATGCATTTCATTAGAAAAAGCACAAGTCCATGTGGGAATCTTTCAGGAAATATCTCTAAAGAAGGGACAACAGAAACCATTTCTGAGGACCCATTAGTAGGCGGAGGCCTGGGCCACAAACAGGAGAACTATCACATGCCAATATAAGGGAAAATGTTAAGAAATGAGTCCCCAAATGCATGGGGTTAAAAGCAGGTCCTGTGTCTGCAGATACCTGTCTTATTGTACCAGGAACAACTTGTATGTTTGTGTGCTCCCTATTCACCTCACCATCTTCCTCTGCTCACACATCCAGCTTCAGCAAAGCTTTTCTTGTTTAAAGCACTGCTTCCAGAAACATCTGAACTGAGATACTGGGATCTGAGCAGTACCAAGAAACCAGGATATCAAACAGCATCTCCAAGATCACTCAGACCAGTTTCCCAGTTTGGATAGCAAGAGAAACTATGACTTAAGAAACCAGGAAAGCTCTGTCAAAGCTGGGAGTGCAATGAAGACCACATGGCTAATTCCTGGTCCAGTATTGTTCTGCCTAAACCAGGCCAGTAACTGGTCAAGTATCTTTCCTGAGAAATTCATTCAGGTTTTCAGTTCTGACTTTAATGCTTCCCATGCATATTTCTCACAGGAGTCATTAAAAAAAAAGATTGTCTCTCTCATATCATGCTCAAGAGAACAGAACTCCCCCAGAGAGCAGAAGAAAGAATATGTGTTATTCCCATCACAAACATGATCCCAAGGAAAGGGGTAATGAGTTTTTTCACCCCCACACAAATGTCTTTAAATAGAAAACAGTGAATTCGTCTTCCTTTGTGTGTTTACTTGCAGATGGTGGGAGAGAAACAAGCACACTGGCTAATGCATAACTCCTTAACAGAAACAAGCAGGAAGATACCATTGTGATGTCATGCTTCACAGAGCCTCAACCAATTCCAGGAAGGAAAAGCGAACAATGCACAGCAAATCCTCAGCATGGAATTGATGCCCGACTGGGTGTAACAAGGGAATGCTGCACCCTAATTCCATTAGAAAGTGATCTGGTGAGCGCTTGGGTCCCCTAAAGGCAGTCTAATTTAAAACTGCAATTCCCAGAACAAAAGCTGTCCAGACAGAGAACAGAATCTGGCCGGGCCATTATGCAGTGGCTACAAACCCACATTTTGAACCATCTGCTGCTGAACAAGAGGCCATAATGTTCCCTTGACAAAGGCAAGAAAGTGGCAGTAAAAGAGGACTTGCCTGCATTCTTCGTGCCTCCTTTGACTGACTGAACTAAACAAACCAACACCCAAGATTTAGAAATTGCCTTTCTGAGGTGTTCAGCACTCGCTTAATTTAACACACGAAAACAGTCAAGCTGCCAAGTTAAGGACCCTAAAATGATGTCCAGAAACCCATCAGGTGGTGGCTCATGAACTGCCCGGGTCTCACTTATTCACCTTCATTCTGTATTAATGGCATTTGGGGCAGAGAATATGATATTCTGGTCATCCTGGAAGCAGAGCTGTAGCTAGGTGATCTTGCGCCTCTGGCAGAACCGTCCAGATTGCACCCTCTAGCCATGGACAAATGAGCTCTTCTTGCCGCCTCTTCTCCAACCCCCCCACCCACCCATTCAATTCACCCTCTATGTAAAACCATTTCTTATGAGGCAATAATCAATATTTATAATGGACATATTTTTAGCCAATTTTGTGCCCCCCAATTGCCTGCGCCCCTGGCGGGGCCCACCTTGCCACCCCCTAGCTATGGTCCTGCCTGGAAGATGGATACATTAGATTTCCAAACTCTCGTGCAATATACAAAATTAATGTGTGGTTCTATGCATGGGGAGCCCCACTGCAGCCTACTGAGGCTCCAGTTCTCTCTGTCCTGCTCTTGGCAACAGAGGTTCTAAAGAAGGATGCAGGATGCGTCCCAATTCCTTGACCTCAGGCACCTGCATTGCATGCCTAGAAACAGCTTCCAATAACAACAAAAAATGGGAACGAGCCAGTAGCAGCCGCTCACTGCAAGCCTATGGTATGCTAAGTGGGATGGGGTGAAGTCGGGGAGTGGCTCCACTTTTCTACAACCGCCAACACACTCGACATGCTCTTAGCAAACGGTTTCACCCAACACTCTCTCTCTCACACCCACCGGCCTGTTCCTGCTGCTCATTTTTAATTGACCATTTTGTTTAGGAGACATCTGCATGATTAGCCCCGTGCTCAAAAGAGGAGCGGGTAACCTAGCAACAATCTGAGTTCTGTAAGAATGAAGAAGACACGTCCACTGTTTTCTTTCAGTAGGAGAGGGAATCTGGCAGGAATGAATGCGCCGGGTGGGAAAGTGAATTTTTGACAAGGAGAAATGATTGGAGGAGGAGGCCTGCGAGAGCAAAGGATTCGATAACGAGAAAGTATTTTCTGTACATTTGGACTAGTGGAGCGGCTTGTGGTTTGGCTGTTGCATAAGAGCATCCCTGCCGGGTCTCGCTCCGGTCCCGGCAGATCCCCAGAGCGGCCGCCTATCTGCTTCTGGGCACTCGCAAGGCGGGCCTGCTGCTCCGCGCTATACTGCCTCTGAAGAGGGAGGCTCCATCGAGCCCAGAAGCAGCTCCTTCGGGCTCGGGGGCAAGAAGCGCTTCGCCCCAGAGGATGGCGCGGCCAAGGGACCGCGCGCGCACGAGGAGCCACCGAAGGCGTGGCTAAGCGCAAAGCTCGCCAAGGCGGCGCCCGCCGGCTTCTTCTGCTTTGTCCCCGCCCGGGCATGGCCTCTGAGCATGGGCAGAGCGCCCGGGCGCGGCAGCCAGCATCTTCGCTCTGGCGGGCGCGTCTTGGGGAGAGATGGAGGCGAGGAAGGAGCCACTCACCGAAGTAGACGGTCTTGTCGCACTTGGGGCACTTGGATGCCATGGCGTGCGCGAGGCGGACGAGCGACAGAGTGGAGCGTCTCCGGCGCCGCCGCCCGACCCCCCCCCCGCCCGCCGCGCCCCGCCTCCGCCCGCGCCCATTGGCTGCGCGCTCCGCCCGGACCGAGAGGGGGCGGGGCCCGTGGCGCGGGCGGGCGAGGAGCGCCCCCCCCCCAGCAGACGGGCGGGGCAGGGCGGCGGCTGCGCTGGGCGCCGCTTCCCGCGGGGCGCGCCTCTCCGGGCGGAGCCCCCGGGAGAAGCCGGCGAGGGGGAGGCAGGCGGCGGTGCCCTTCCCTCGCCCGGGGCTGGTTCCCTCTTCCATGGGACAGCCCTCGAGGTTATCCTATCTCCCTCCGGCTCGTCTTCACCCAGCCCCTCCAACTGTTCCTCACAAGGCGTGGTTTCCAGACCCTTGAACATCTTGGTTGCCCTCCTCTGCACACCTTCCTCCTTAAATTGGACACAGGATTCCACGTGTGGTCTGACCATGGCAGAATAGAATGGTCCTTCATCTGGACTCTCGACTTCTGTTGATGCAGCCTAGAAGAGCATTAGCTTTGTTTGCTGCTGTATGACATTGTCCACTCATGTTCAGCTTGTGGCCTAATAAGACCCCCACCTAGATCCTTTTCACATGAACTACTGGCAAGCAAGGTGTCTCCCATCTTCCTGCCTAAGTGCAGTCCCTGGGCTGGACTCATTTGGAACAAAATCTTGGGGAAGTGCGGGGGTTGTTCTGCTATTGCTTCCCTGATCCAAGTGTCTAATGTGTTTTAAAATGTCCTTAAGCAGTTGGTGGTGTTAAGTTGTGGGTGATCATATCAGACGACACAGCAATTCTTCAGACAGCTCGTTTATTCACAGAACAGAACAGAACAGGGCTGAAGGGTTCAGCCAACCTGCTTATATAGAGCTCAACTACATGGCAACAGTAACAACTTTCTGTAAGGATCCAATCACTGAATGTCACTTTCAATTCCTTATTTGCATATGCAAATAAGTGAAAACTATCTACCTGAGTGAAAACTATCTACCGAATCCCCCAGCTGGCCCAGGGTGAGAACTTCAGTACATGACACCAGTCCCTACTGAGATAAGGCATTAGTTTTTGCTTCACAGAACTCTAGCCCAATGGTTGCCATCAATTTGATTTGAATTAATTTTATAATGAAATGATTTTAGAATGTATTATTTTATTATTGTTAGCCGCCCTGAGCCCGGCTTCAGCTAGGGAGAGCGGGATATAAATAATAAAAATTATTATTATTATTTATTATTAGTTACAATCGTAATGGTTTCCTTATATACATACAACACTACACGTAATGGTTCAATTAGGCAAAAAAGCATATCGGTTACATTTCACTCACTTCCATTAGACCGACAGTGTTACATGTCCAACAACATAGTCCTTTAAATAGGTTGGGTGCTTGGAAACTCTGCTGGACCGGCGGGGACCGGTACCCAGGTCCGGGGGGCCACCCAATTCTTGCTGAGGCTGTGGCGCAACCCTAGGTGGCATTGAACCCAAGTCCCCTGGATCCGCTGCTGTGGGTGGAACCTCTGCGAGTGGAGTTGGAATGTCAGGCACAGCAGTGATCTCATAGAATCCTAGAGTTGGAAGAGACCACAAGGGCCATCGAGTCCAACCCCCTGCCAAGCAGGAAACACCATCAGAGCACTCCTGACATATGGTTGTCAAGCCTCCGCTTAAAGACCTCCAAAGAAGGAGACTCCACCACACTCCTTGGCAGCAAATTCCACTGTCAAACAGCTCTTACTGTCAGGAAGTTCTTCCTAATGTTTAGGTGGAATCTTCTTTCTTGTAGTTTGGATCCATTGCTCCGTGTCCGCTTCTCTGGAGCAGCAGAAAACAACCTTTCTCCCGCCTCTATGTGACATCCTTTTATATATTTGAACATGGCTATCATATCACCCCTTAACCTCCTCTTCTCCAGGCTAAACATACCCAGCTCCCTTAGCCGTTCCTCATAAGGCATCGTTTCCAGGCCTTTGACCATTTTGGTTGCCCTCCTCTGGACACGTTCCAGTTTGTCAGTGTCCTTCTTGAACTGTGGTGCCCAGAACTGGACACAGTACTCCAGGTGAAGTCTGACCAGAGCAGAATACAGTGGCACTATTACTTCCCTTGATCTAGATGCTATACTCCTATTGATGCAGCCCAGAATTGCATTGGCTTTTTTAGCTGCCGTGTCACACTGTTGGCTCATGTCAAGTTTGTGGTCAACCAAGACTCCTAGATCCTTTTCACATGTACTGCTCTCAAGCCAGGTGTCACCCATCTTGTATTTGTGCCTCTCATTTTTTTTGCCCAAGTGCAATACTTTACATTTCTCCCTGTTAAAATTCATCTTGTTTGTTTTTGCCCAGTTTTCTAATCTGTCAAGGTCGTTTTGAAGTGTGATCCTGTCCTCTGGGGTGTTAGCCCCCCCTCCCAGTTTGGTGTCATCTGCAAATTTGATCAGGATGCCCTTGAGGCCATCATCCAAATAAAGATGTTGAATAAGACCGGGCCCAAGACAGAACCCTGTGGCACCCCACTAGTCACTCTTCTCCAGGATGAAGAGGAACCATTGATGAGCACCCTTTGGGTTCTGAGTCTATGGGGAGTTCGGCAGACCCTCTGAAACGGTTTGGTTCGGCTCCCCGCCCGCAGTCTGTAAAAGAGGTGTAGGTGGAGCCTCACCATCTGTAAGTGTCTGTTACGGAGCCACAAGCGCGGTTGGGGGCACCGCGGTAGTGTCCAAATCCCCAACCCTGCGCCTAAGCTGGTCTATGTGCCAGCACCACAAACCTCCATTTTCGAGTGCCACCTGGTACAAGCGAGGTCCAGTGATTCCCACTACTGTGGCTGGCACCCAAGGAATGCCCCCCACAAAATTCCAGGCAAAGACCTGGTTTCCTGGAACAAAGGAAAGCGTTAGCACAGCCCGGGGGTTCGGCCACGGCAAAGTCTGGGTGCAGCCGGTCAAGAGGAGATCTGAGGTGGCGGACCATAAGTAGTTCGGCAGGACTCCACCCTGTGGCGGCATGAGGTGTGATGTGTTGCACAAACAAGTATTCAGCGACTTGCTCGTGCCAGTCTCCCTGGTCCAGGCGCGCCAGTGCCTCTTTTGCTGAGCACACCATTCTCTCTGCTTGCCCATTGCTGGATGGGTGAAATGGTGCCATTCGGGCATGGTGGATGCCCAGTCTCAAAAGTGCCTGACGTGAACTGTGGTCCGTTGTCGGAGACAAGGACATCAGGACACCCATGCTTTGCAAAGAGGCCTCACAGCACCCGGATAACGGTCTAGGTAGTGGGGGAGGGCATCAGAGCCACCTCCAGCCATTTGGAATAGGCGTCCACCACTACCATAAAGGTCCAGCCGTGAAAGGGGCCAGCAAGATCGATGTGCACCCTCGACCCGGGTGTCTTGGGCATCTCCCAGGTTTGTCCCTTAGCTGCCGGTGGCGCACGCCTCGATTCTTGGCACGCTTGACAGGCGGAAACCCAGGCAGTGATGGCATCGTCCATGTTAGGCCACCAGACGTAACACCGAGCCAACGCCTTCATTTTGACTAATCTTTGAGTCTTTGGGGAATCACGACACGGTCTCCCCACAGCAGACAGCCGCGATGAGCCGAGAGTTCATGTTGTCTGGTTGCGAAGGGCTGGAACTCTGATGCAAAAGGCCCTTGTGGCCACCCCCTCCACACCCAGTTGAGCACACGGCTGATGGTGCAATCCTGGGCAGATGCGGAGGCCACGGTAGCAGCCGATACAGGCACTGCAGGAAGATCTTCAATCAGGAGGAGCGATGAAGCTGGAGCCGGGTCTTCCACAAACACTGGAAGAGGGCAACAGCTGAGGGCATTGGCATGGCCCATTGATTTTCCCGGGCAATGGACGAGCTGATAGTGGTAGGCAGCCAGGAAAACAGTCCATCGCAGCATGCGCAGTGAGAGGACTGGTGGGGTTGGTCGATCACCGGCGAAGAGGCCCAGGAGCAGCTTGTGGTTGGTGATGAGGTCAAAAGTCCTGCCGTAGAGGTATTCATGGAACCTCTTCACTCGACCACCTTCGACCACCACCAGTTGGAGCAGGATTCCTTTTGGTGTACTGACCTCCCTGCTGCACCAGGGATTCCCTGCCTGAGCTGCTTCAGGTCATGGCAGATGTTCTCCTGGAGACACCTAGGGGATTTTAACATCCATGCCGACACGACCTTACAAGGGGCCACTCAGGACATCGTGGAAAGCGTGGCCTCCATAGGGCTGTCCCTGAATACGTCTGGCCCAACACATAGTCATGGACATGCCTTAGACCTGGTGTTCACCTCTAGTGGCGTGGGTGATCTGACACTAAGTAAATGTGAAACAAAAGTAGTGCCATGGTCAGATCACTTCGTGGTGCAACTGGACTTCTCCGCCACCCTTCCCCTCTGCAGGGAGGTGGGACCAATTTGGATGGTTCGCCCCTACCACTTAATGGATCCAAATGGTTTACAGAGAGTGGTAGGGGATGCTTTATCCCATGTTGATGGCCTTTCAGCTGATTCCCTGGTGACCCATTGGAATATGGAGTTAACCAGGGCTATTGACTGTCTGGCTCTGATGCGTCCTCTCTGATTGCATGGAGCCCAGACAGCCCCATGATTTCCCACAGAGCTGAGGGTGTTGAAATAATCGCTGAAACGGCTAGAGCGCTGTTGGTGGAAAACTCACTCTGAATCGGACCGGACATGGGTTAGAGCTCAATGTCGAGCCTACCAAGAGGCGATGGTGACGGTGAAGAAGACTTTCTTCACCGCCTGTATTGCATCTGCAGAAAATAGTAGCAGGAGACTCTTTCAGGTGGTTCACAATTTAATGGAACCACCTTTACCTTTGGGGCCTTGTAAACACCCCAAGATCTCCTGCAACGATTTTGCAAAGTTTTTGCACTTTTGCAGTTCTGCATGCCATACCTTGCCAGCAGCTCACAATCTTAGTTTTCTGGCTCAGCAGAAAGCTGCCATCAGTAGCCCTGCACACATCTACGCCCAAGTAAGTTTGAACACAACCCAAATCTTTAACCTTGAATTTCTTGCCCAGTTGTGTGGAAAATCTTTTGATTTGATTGTTTTCTTTTGCCATACGCAAAAGGTCATCAATGAAAACCAAACAGAATTCCTGCTTGTCTCCTGCCCCATGAACATACATGCAGTTGTCAGCTATGCTGCGTTTAAACCCTAAAGATACCAGGGTTTTGTCCAAGCACTTGTTCCAATTGTAGGCAGACTGGCGTAAGCCATACAGAACTTTGTGTAACCTATACACCTTGTCTGCGCCTGTCTCAAAACCTGGCGCTTCAGACATATACAGCTCTTCCTCCAGGTTTGTATTCAGATATGCAGTCTGGATATAAAAATGATTGACTTTGTACTTGCGTTTCGCTGCAATGGCGAGGAGCAAGTGCATGCTCTCCCTCCGTGCAGTAGGTGCAAACACCTCATCAAAGTCAAGCCCTGGCCTCTGGGAAAAACACTTTGCTACCAGGCGTGCCTTGTGTTTAAATCTGCCTGAAGCAAGAGGCTTTAACTTGCATACCCATCTACACCCCACCGCCTTTTGGCAGCGAAGTGGATGTGAACACCTCGTGCTCCTGAAGAGATTGCATCTCTTCTTTCATTGCCCCTTCGCAGAGCAAAGCTTCTTCTCATGGCAACTCTAATATCCTACTTCTTGGTAACTTTGAGGTTCACAAGCTGCCTGATACGCTTGAGCTAAACCAGCTTTGTTATCAGTCAGGCGGCACCCCCTTTGTGCTTCTTTGTTGTTGTTTTTTAAATCATTTTTATTGATTTTACAATAAAAACAGCCAATTAATATATCCATATCATAATCCAATTAAAAACAATAAACTAAAATAAAAAACGACCAAATTACTGTCAGAATTATTAATTATAATTTTTGGGGGGGCTCCCCACAGTCTGGACCTTTGAAGTGTATCTCCAGTATCTTCATTCCTGCCTTCTTCTTGTTGTTTTCATATTTTCCACATCTCTATCTTAACGCTTTAAAGTTCTCCGTCCCTGGCTCTGCGATTCTCAGTCATGTCAGAAATCATATATCCTTTCATTCGTCGAATACAGCTTTATTTGTGTGTGTGTGTGTATGTGTGTGTGTATATATATATATATATATATATATATATATATATATATATGGAGGTTTTGGTGTTTTCGGGTATCTTCCCGTGTAAGAGTTGGGGTGTCTAGGCGACGTTTCGACGAGGTCTCACTCGTCATCTTCAGGCTGGTGCTTTCGGCTTCTTGTTACTAGAACAGAGCAGGATCTCAGTGTTTGAGTTCCTATAAATACTGTTGAGGGGGTGTGGTGTATAGCCTCCAACGTTCTGGGCAGAGAGGAAGTTCCCAGGTTATTGTGCCTTTTCTTCTTTTGTTCATTAATTACTTGAGGGATATCTTGAGTGATTTCTTGAGTGATATTCTGAGTACCACTTAGGAGGGTCATTAGGTGTGGATTAGTTGCTAAAGCTTTCGTGTCTTGACCTCTTGAGCTTGTGAAGAGTTTTTCTGAGTTTTTCTGAGAAGAGTTTTTCTGAGAAGATGGCTGTACTGCACTTAGTTGTGCTCTGGCTTGGCTTCGTGTATAGGGGCGAGCTGTGGTTTTGTGCCCTGTGCCAGCCAGATCTGTGTAGGGATTGCAGGGGGGTGCAGCATCCGGAGGTGCCACTATGGTTTGGCTACTGGATGGTATCTGTAATTTATCTGTGGAGAGGGTCTGGGTTTGGGTCTGGTGTGGTTGATTGGAGATGGCGTTCTGTGTGCCTCTGGTTCTGGTGTCGGTTTTTGTGGGGAGGGCTAATTTCCAGATGTCTGGCAGGCGGGACGTGTCGTCACGCTTGTTCATGTTGTGAGGGTGTTTCTCTATCTCGATGGCTTCCATGATTATTCTCTTGTGGTGATGTTCCATGTTAAAGAGCAATTTGGAATCTGCAAAATTAATTTCGTGTCCTGTTTCTTTCATGTGTTGGTAAAGAGAGGAAGTTTTTTCTTCTTTTTTGACGGCATTCTTGTGTTCTGCGATACGTGCATTTATTCGTCTGTTTGTTTGTCCAATGTACGTGGCTGGGCAGACTTTGCAGGGTATTTCATAGACCCCTTGGTTTTCTAACTGGATTTTATCTTTTGGGTTTCTGAGGATATTGGCTATTTTTTGGTTGGTGCAAAAGGCTGTTTTGATATTGTGTTTATGGAGGATTTTGCTAATTTTATCTGTGGTGCCCTTGATATAAGGAAGGAGGGCCATGCCATTGTTTTCTTCTGTGTCTTGGTTTTTGGGGGGTGTTTCTTTTTGGATTAGCTTCGTAACCCTGTTTTGCTGGTATCCGTTGGCGATTAACACATTTGAGAGATTCTGTAACTCAGTTGTCAAGTGGTCTTCGTCAGCCAGGCGTTTGGTTCTGGAGATGAGAGTCTTGGCTACGGAGTTTATTTGTGCAGGGTGGTGGTGTGATTGTGCATGTAAGTAGCGGTTGGTGTGTGTTTTTTTCCGGTAGATAGTGTGTCCTAGGGAGCCATCAGGTTTTTTGTAGATTAGGACGTCAAGGAAGGGAAGTTGGTTGTTGGCTTCTATTTCCATAGTGAATTGTATTTTGGGGTGTAGGCTGTTGAGATGTGTGAGGAAGCTATCTAGTTTTTCCTTCCCGTGTGGCCAAATTACAAAGGTGTCGTCAACATATCTGAGCCAAAGTTTGGGTTTGTGTTCTGACTTGTCTAAAGCATTGGTTTCAAAGTGTTCCATGTACAGATTTGCGATGACCGGTGAGAGGGGTGATCCCATAGGTGCTCCTTCTATCTGTTTGTATCTTTGTCCATTGTGGATGAAGTACGTGTTGGTTAGGCAGTGGTTGGTCAGGTCCAGGATGTATTCGGGGGGATTGTATTTGTTTTGAATGGCTGTCAAGGCTTCATTAATGGGCACTTGTGTGAAGAGAGATACAACATCGAAGCTCACAAGTAGGTCATCGGGATGTAGGTTTTGCTTCTTTATTGTTTCTATGAACTGGAAGGAGTTTGTAACGTGTGAAGCGATAGATTCTGCATAGGGCTGAAGTTGCTTAGCGAGAAATTTAGCGAGATTTTGTAGAGGTGAGCCTATGGAGCTGACTATTGGTCTGAGTGGTGTTCCTTCTTTGTGTATCTTGGGGAGACCGTAGAGTTTGGGGCATCTGGATGATTTTTCTCTGGGGATGATTCTTAGCTGGATTTCTTCACTGATAGGAGAGGCTTTTATTTTGGATTTGGTGGTTTTTTCCAGATAGGTGGTGGGATCTGTTTTTATAGGTTGGTAGGTAGGGTCTTGGAGTAGATTTGATAGTTTTGCTTGGTAGTCCGATGTGTTCATCACAACAGTGGCATTACCTTTGTCTGCTGGGAGAATGATTATGTTGTTGTCTTTCTTCAGGTTGGTGAGTGCTTTCTGTTCTTCTTTGTGTAAATTGCTTCTGGGTGGTTTGCTGGAGCAGAGGATGTTGGTGACTTCGAGTCTGATTTTATTGGCTTCATCTGGGTTGATTTTGGTTAGGCTAGCTTCGACTCCGCATATGATGTTTTCCGTGGGGATGCGTCTCGGGGCGACTGCAAAGTTGAAGCCTTTGGAGAGTACTTTGGTTTCAGTTGAGGTGAGGATCCTGTCTGATATGTTATGTACTGTTTGTTTCATGGGTTGTTGTGGAGGGTGGCTGGGCTTCTGGCGTTTCTCTAGTTTGTGGAGTTTGTTGGTGTGTGTGTCTGTCTTATGTGAGGACTCTGTTTCAGCTCTCCAAACGGCTAGTTGTTTGCATTTGTCCCAGAGTGCAGGGTGGATTTTGTTACAGAGTTTGAGGTGAAGAGTGAGCAGATCTTTGTTGGTTTGGTTTAGTAGGTATCTTTTCTTATGTAGTAATTAATGAACAAAAGAAGAAAAGGCACAATAACCTGGGAACTTCCTCTCTGCCCAGAACGTTGGAGGCTATACACCACACTCGTCGAAACGTCGCCTAGACACCCCAACTCTTACACGGGAAGATACCCGAAAACACCAAAACCTGCATTCCTGTACCCGTGAAAATCTACGAAAGCATATATATATATATATATATATATATATATATATATATATATATGCAGGTTTTGGTGTTTTCGGGTATCTTCCCGTGTAAGAGTTGGGGTGTCTAGGCGACGTTTCGACGAGGTCTCACTCGTCATCTTCAGGCTGGTGCTTTCGGCTTCTTGTTACTAGAACAGAGCAGGATCTCAGTGTTTGAGTTCCTATAAATACTGTTGAGGGGGTGTGGTGTATAGCCTCCAACGTTCTGGGCAGAGAGGAAGTTCCCAGGTTATTGTGCCTTTTCTTCTTTTGTTCATTAATTACTTGAGGGATATCTTGAGTGATTTCTTGAGTGATATTCTGAGTACCACTTAGGAGGGTCATTAGGTGTGGATTAGTTGCTAAAGCTTTTGTGTCTTGACCTCTTGAGCTTGTGAAGAGTTTTTCTGAGTTTTTCTGAGAAGAGTTTTTCTGAGAAGATGGCTGTACTGCACTTAGTTGTGTTCTGGCTTGGCTTCGTGTATAGGGGCGAGCTGTGGTTTTGTGCCCTGTGCCAGCCAGATCTGTGTAGGGATTGCAGGGGGGTGCAGCATCCGGAGGTGCCACTATGGTTTGGCTACTGGATGGTGTCTGTAATTTATCTGTGGAGAGGGTCTGGGTTTGGGTCTGGTGTGGTTGATTGGAGATGGCGTTCTGTGTGCCTCTGGTTCTGGTGTCGGTTTTTGTGGGGAGGGCTAATTTCCAGATGTCTGGCAGGCGGGACGTGTCGTCACGCTTGTTCATGTTGTGAGGGTGTTTCTCTATCTCGATGGCTTCCATGATTATTCTCTTGTGGTGATGTTCCATGTTAAAGAGCAATTTGGAATCTGCAAAATTAATTTCGTGTTAATTTTGCAGATTCCAAATTGCTCTTTAACATGGAACATCACCACAAGAGAATAATCATGGAAGCCATCGAGATAGAGAAACACCCTCACAACATGAACAAGCGTGACGACACGTCCCGCCTGCCAGACATCTGGAAATTAGCCCTCCCCACAAAAACCGACACCAGAACCAGAGGCACACAGAACGCCATCTCCAATCAACCACACCAGACCCAAACCCAGACCCTCTCCACAGATAAATTACAGACACCATCCAGTAGCCAAACCATAGTGGCACCTCCGGATGCTGCACCCCCCTGCAATCCCTACACAGATCTGGCTGGCACAGGGCACAAAACCACAGCTCGCCCCTATACACGAAGCCAAGCCAGAACACAACTAAGTGCAGTACAGCCATCTTCTCAGAAAAACTCTTCTCAGAAAAACTCAGAAAAACTCTTCACAAGCTCAAGAGGTCAAGACACAAAAGCTTTAGCAACTAATCCACACCTAATGACCCTCCTAAGTGGTACTCAGAATATCACTCAAGAAATCACTCAAGATATCCCTCAAGTAATTAATGAACAAAAGAAGAAAAGGCACAATAACCTGGGAACTTCCTCTCTGCCCAGAACGTTGGAGGCTATACACCACACCCCCTCAACAGTATTTATAGGAACTCAAACACTGAGATCCTGCTCTGTTCTAGTAACAAGAAGCCGAAAGCACCAGCCTGAAGATGACGAGTGAGACCTCGTCGAAACGTCGCCTAGACACCCCAACTCTTACACGGGAAGATACCCGAAAACACCAAAACCTGCATTCCTGTACCCGTGAAAATCTACGAAAGCATATATATATATATATATATATATTCAACTGTATATATATATTTCAACTGCCAGTGCAGCTTTCCCTGACACCATTCCAGTCTTCCATTCCAGGCTGTTGTCCAAGTCTATCGTCTGAAGTTTAATGATGCAGCAACTCCGAAGTTGTTACATCATTCCAATCCAGGCTGTTGTCCAAGCTTTTCGTTTGAGATTTAATAACATAGTAGCTTCCACATTGTTAACTTATTGCTGTAAATTGTTGAGCATACTGTTTGCAGTATTGCAATGTAAATGAACTGTATTCCACAGATATAAGTCATTTGGCGATTGATCAGCCTCTCGGAGACCACACAACCCCCCCCCCCGGACCCTGGGGGGGGGCTGCTGGACATCCATTCAGCCTTCTCTCTTGCTCATAATGAAAAACATCTGCAAACAGCTGCACTATATGTTGTCCCAAATTGTTATCTCAAGTCATTGTAAAGTCAGCCAGCAAATATTTCCTGCTTCCCTCAAAAAAGGGAGGAATTCTCATTTTTCCGTGCTGCGTCATATTAACAAGCGCCGTCTTGTTTCTTCTTTCATCTTTATCAAGTCTTTCAAGTCTAAGTAAAGCAGTTGAATACTTAATTATAAAAGTCCATCTGTACTCTTTTTTAAAAAAATTAGGTTTCTTAATGAGGCTTGGCATAGAAAACCAATTGTAGATAATAATAAATAACAACAATAATAATAATAAATAATAAAACAACAACAATTTATACCCCACCCATCTGGCTGGGCTTCCCCAGTCACTCTGGGCGGCTTCCAAAAAAATATTAAAATACTGTAATACATCAAACATTAAAAGCTTCCCTAAACAGGGCTGCCTTCAGATGTCTTCTAAAAGTCTGGTAGTTGTTGTTCTCTTTGACATCTGGTGGGAGAGCGTTCCACAGGGAGGGCGCCACTACCGAGAAGGCCCTCTGCCTGGTTCCCTGTAACTTGGCTTCTCGCAATGAGGGAACTGCCAGAAGGCCCTCGGTGCTGGACCTCAGTGTCTGGGTAGAACAATGGGGGTGGAGACGCTCCTTCAGATATAGTGGACCGAGGCTGTTTAGGGCTTTAAAGGTCAGCACCAACACTTTGAATTGTGCTTGGAAACGTACCCAGTTACCTGGGTCTTCTTTTTCCCACTTTTTGAACATGGGGACAACATTTGCCCATCTCCAGTCTGCAGGGACCTCCCCTGTTCTCCAAGAATTCTTAAAGAACATAGACAAAGACTCTGAGATTATATCCACAAGCTGCTTTGGTACCCTTGGCTGCAGCTCATCAGACCCTGGAGATTTGAATTCATTTAAATCTCCAGGTGTTCCCGGACCACCTCTATTCGCCGCTCTGAGCCCAGCCATGGCTGGGGAGGGCGAGGTATAAATAAAAATTATTATTATTATTATTATTATTATTATTATTATTATTATTATTATCATCATCATCATCATCATCATCATCTTGGGCTGCAGCTCTGTGACAGATAGCAGAGCCTGGCCACAGTCTGGTGATGCAGTCCCTCAGAATTCCACCAGAGGGCTAGAGCCTTTCTCTGATTGGCTATCAAGACAGCAGCCAGAGGGGAGGTGGAGACAGCACTTTGGGAGGGAGAACAAAAGGAGCTGTTTCTGAGAGAGTGTTCCTACTGGATGTATTATGAGTATTAGCCTAACTGTAAAGGCAGCTGTGCTGTGAGGAAAATGTCTGGTGGCCATTTTCTGCCTTTGGAATAGTTTGCTTGTGTCAGAGCTGGGCAAGAAATGTAGAACCAAATATATTTCAAAAGCATAATTTGCTTCCCACTGAAAACAGAGAGAAGCACTCAAGAAAAACTAAAATAGTTTTGGAAACTTATTCTCACAGAACCTTGGATCAGACCATTGCCTGTGGAATTGCAACTTACTGCCTGGAGGTTAGGGGGGCAAGTGGCTCTGGCGCCCCCTCTCCTCCCCCACCCCCATCTTTCAAGAGAGGGAGGGGTGAGCAGCAGCTGCTCCCCCAAGCAACAGGTGGTGCCAACTCTCATGTCTGTATGCTCTGTGGGCAGCCCTGTTGAGGTCCAACCTCTTCCTTGTGGCTGAGAGAGAGAGAGAGAGAGAGAGAGAGAGGAATGAGCAGCTGTTCTTGCAATAGACAATGGGTCCACTCACCCACTTTCGGGGTTAGCACCTTGTTCCTCCTAGAGGGAGGGCAGACACATGCCACCGGGGGAGATAAGCCACTGGAGACATGGCTGGCAGCACTTTGCAACTGACATGTTCTTCACAGGATGGGGGAAGGCAGGAGACCAAGGTACAGCTGCTTCACAAAATACATAGTGAGGACCGGCACCAGGTCTGTGGAGAACCTGGCCCACGCAGCCTGGCACTCAGAAGAGAAAGGAGCTGCAGCTGCTTTGCCTCGTGGTGGGGCTCTTTAAAGTGTTGTGCCATTATTATTATTCTTCTTAAATAATTTAAAACTGAGACTGGCACCTGTAGCTGTGGACCCCAATGCTTGCTGGGCCCTGATAGGTGCTAATGATTGCACATCTGATTATGATTGCACTAAAGAAAATGCAAAGGTTGAGCTGGCGCTGTAAGTTGTGTTTCTTATAGGGCTAGTAGACCCCTGGGCACGAGACACAAGAGAACTATCAGTCTCCTTCATAGAATCATAGAGTTGGAAGAGACCACAAGGGCCATCAAGTCCAACCCCCTGCCAACCTGAGTCCAACCCCAACATCGAGTCCAACCCCCCCTCCTTCACCAATAACTTTTTGTAATCGCAACCAAATAACTTTTTGCAATCACAACCAAATAACTCAAGTAATGGGACTGAGAGTGCCCATAATATGGAATGTACAGTAGGTGTCATTTGTTAATGATTTACATGACAGTAGAACAACATCTACAACAGTAGGTGTAACAGGGGTGGGTTCTGAAGACATGGCAAAAAGTCAGTATTTCAAAGAACAATAGAATCTGAACTCTTTGGAGCAGGGGTCAGCAAACTAAGGGCTGCGGGCCGGAATCGGCCCAATTGCCTTCAGGATCTGGCCCACAGATGGTCCGTGGATTGGCGTGGGGATTCTGATCATTCAGGCTGTGCCATTCCCTCCCTTCTCCCTCACACACACCGCAACGGCGCCTCCTCCTGCCCTCCTTCTGGCTTCTCCCCGCCCTGCCTAGAGGAGGAAGGGGGCTGGACTTTGTTGAGCCGCAGTTGGCTGAACACCATGTTAAGCAGCCCCTCTCCGGAGCCAGCCCTTTTGCGCTGCTCAGCATCCGGCTGCCACCAGCCCCTGCCACTTGCAAGGCACAGGTAACCTATGTCCTTTTATTTAAAATGCATCTGTGGAATCTTTGTGGGGCCTGTGTCCTGGCATGGAATGCTGTGTCCTTTTATTTAAAATGCGTCTCTGTGTTATATGTGGGGCCTGCCTGGTGTTTTTACATGTGTCCTTGCATGGAATGTTGTGTCCTTTTATAAATTAAAATGCATCTCTGGGTCTCCTTATACAGGGGGTTGTCGAATACACTGAAGAATGTGGTATATGTGACACTATTTCTGAGCACTGACTTTTTGTATTTTAGTTTAGTAGTCACTATTGCTGGTATATTGTTTTTGTAGCTCTGTATTTATTGGTATTTGACTAAGAGCATAGGGACGCGGGTGGCACTGTGGGTTAAACCACAGAGGCTAGGGCAGGGATCTGCAACCTTTAAGACAAAAAGAGCCACTTGGACCCGTTTCCGAAGAAAAAAAAACTGGGAGCCGCAAAACCATTGCATGCGTGCCGCTGCCCTCCGATCTGACAGCGTGTGGGAAGGTGACGTCGGGACGGTGCGTGACTAACGCACGCACCGCCCCCATGCGACGTCACAGCCAGTACAGCGCTCGCCACAGTGGGGAGTGTCGGGGCGCACAATGCGCCTCCTCCCCTCGCTAGTATCCGCCCCGGAGCCGCGGCAAATGTGTAAAAGAGCCACATGCGGCTCCAGAGCCGCGGGTTGCTGACCCCTGGCCTAGGGCTTGCCGATCAGAAGGTCGGCAGTTCGAATCCCCACGAAGGGGTGAGCTCCCGTTGCTCGGTCCCTGCTCCTGCCAACCTAGCAGTTCGAAAGCACGTCAAAGTGCAAGTAGATAAATACCGTATTTTTCGCTCTATAGGACGCACCAAAGTGGGGGGTTCTTGTTCTCCCCCTCAAAAACAAGGTGTGTTCAAGAGCAGGTCGGGGAACAGCACAAAGGTGCGCGCAGCCTTGCCGTTGCCCCCCGAGCTTGTGGGGCTGGCGGTGGGGGAAAGCGCTGCTTTCCCCCACCACCAACCTCAAAGATCCATGGAACCTTTGGAACGCAGCTTCGGGGGCAGCCTTTCAAGCCTCCGCAGGGCGGCGGCGGCTTTGTGCAGCTTGTGCGCAGCGCAGCACTCCCCGGGCTTCGGGCTGCAGGCAGCTGTCCACAACTCCCGCTGGGCTCCGCAGGCTTGCGGATAGCTGCCCTAAGCCCGGGGTGCACAGCGCCGCGCTCCCCGAACTTCGGGCTGCAGGCAGCTGTCTGCAAGCCTGCGGAGCCTGGCGGGAACTCTCACCGGGCTGTGCAGGCTTGCGGATAGCTTCCTGAAGCCTGGAGAGTGAGAGGGATTGGTGCTCACCGACCCCTCTTGCTCTCCAGGCTTCAGCAAAAGCCTGCATTCGCTCCATAGGACACACACACTTTTCCCCTTCATTTTTGGAGGGGGAAGCTGGAAGCTGTCTGTGGACAAACGCCAGCTCCCTCGGCCTATAAAGCAAGATGAGCATGCAACCCCAGAGTCGTCCGTGACTGGACCTAACGGTTAGGAGTACCTTTACCTAATAGCAATTTTCCATCCCTAGGAAATCATGTCAAGTAAAAGAAAAGTTGACTCCGAGTGCAGGGTTTTCAACGAACAGTGGACTTTTGATTACCTTTAGACTTAAGACTGATTTATTTAGTACACTGTGTCTTTCAGGACGTACAGTTACACATAGTACTGAAGAAATGGGGGGGAAATTGCATCAACATTTGCAAAACTCCTCGAAAAAACTACATAATTTTTCATTGGCACTTGACGAAAGCACTGATGTTCATGATTCTGCACAATTTCTAATTTTCATTTGTGGGACAAATGATAATTTCAAAGTCACAGAGGAGCTTGCTGCACTGCAAACCATCAAGGGAACAACAACAGGAGAGGATATATTTGAAAAAGTTTGCGAAACTGTGCGTGATTTGGAGCTGGACTGGGCTAAAATAGCCAGTGTGACAACTGATGGTGCTCCTAGCATGATGGGGTTTATGAGAGGAGAGGTTGCACACATTAACCAAGAGATGGACAAACACAACCATTCACATCCAATAGGCATACACTGCCTCATGCACCAACCAGCAGTGTTGTAAAAAATCACTGAAGTTGGACTCTGTCATGAAAACTGTGGTATCTTGTGTTAACTTCATTAGAGCTCATGTACTAAACCACTAAACAGTACTAAACCACTAAACTAAACTGCCAACCTAGCCGTTCAAAAGCACGTCAAAGTGCAAGTAGATAAATAGGTACCGCTCCAGTAGGTAAACGGCGTTTCCTTGCGCTGCTCTGGTTTGCCAGAAGCGGCTTAGTCATGGCCACATGACCCGGAAGCTCCCTCGGCCAATAAAGCGAGATAAGCGCCGCAACCCCAGAGTCGGCCACGACTGGACCTAATGGTCAGGGGTCCCTTACCTTACTAAACCACAGTTTCAGGAATTTCTGTCTGAGTTGAATGTTGAACATGAAGATCTTCCGTACCATACAGAAGTGTGTTGGCTGAGTCGAGGAAGAGTTTTGAAACGTTTTTATGACTTACTTCCACATGTTTATGATTTTATGCTTATGAAAAACGATAAAGTACCAGAGCTCAAAGATGCAGAATGGAAATGGCTGCTTGCCTTTCTGACAGACGTAACAGAAATACTCAACACTTTTAATGTTCAACTTCAAGGAAAGGGGAAGCTCAACTGTGATATGTTTTCACGTGAAAGCGTTTCAAGCAAAATTCAACCTTCTCATTAAACAAGTGAAGGAAGAAAACTTCTGCCATCTCTCCACAACTCAAAACCTGTTGGCGGGAAAACCACCAGTTGCATTCCCAAATGAAACGTGTGGATTTACTGGAAATTTTGCAAAAGGAGTTTCAAACTCGATTTAAAGAGCTTCACATCCATGAGCAGGGCATACAGCTTTTTCGGAACCTATTTTATTTTGACATTGAAACTGCTGATCCAATTTACCAAATGGAATTGGTCGAACTACAGAATTGTGACTCTGAAAGACACTTTCAAATCAAGCAGCCTCACAAATTTCTATGCATCTTTCCCCTCTGAGACATTTCTGAATCTCAGGAACCATGCACTCAAATTTGCAACCATCTTTGGCAGCACCTATATCTGTGAACAGACTTTTTCCCAAATGAAACATCTGAAATCTCCAACTAGATCCAGACTAACTTGCATCACTTGCTATGATTAGCAGTGACAAATATGGAACAGGATATCAACCATCTCATTAGCTAAAAGCAGGCCCATACTTCCCATTGAATTATTTATAAGTTTATTTATGTTGATTAAAATCGTTCTTCATTTTAAATATTGTAGTTTTTCCTGTTTTTTGTGCACTACAAATACAATATTAGCAGTATGCATAGGAATTTGTTCATTTCCGCCCCCCCCCCAATATAGTCCGGCCCCCCGCAAGTTCTGAGGGACAGTGGACCGGCCCCCTACTGAAAAAGTTTGCTGATCCCTGCTTTGGAGCGATGAACTCAGTCTTCTTGACACCACCTGCACTGAACAGCATAGAGCAGCTCATTCTCAGGTTTGTCTTCTGAGGCATCAGCACACTCTTGTAGAAGAGTGACTAGTGGGGTGCCACAGGGTTCTGTCTTGGGCCCGGTCTTATTCAACATCTTTATCAACGACTTGGATGATGGACTCAAGGGCACCCTGATCAAATTTGCAGATGACACCAAACCGGGAGGGGTGGCTAACACCCCAGAAGACAGGATCACACTTCAAAATGACCTTGACAGATTAGAGATCTGGGCCAAAACAAACAAGATGAATTTTAACAGGGAGAAATGTAAAGTATTGCACTTGGGCCAAAAAAAATGAGAGGCACAAATACAAGATGGGTGACACCTGGCTTGAGAGCAGTACATGTGAAAAGGATCTAGGAGTCTTGGTTGACCACAAACTTGACATGAGCCAACAGTGTGACGCGGCAGCTAAAAAAGCCAATGCAATTCTGGGCTGCATCAATAGGAGTATAGCATCTAGATCAAGGGAAGTAATAGTGCCACTGTATTCTGCTCTGGTCAGACCTCACCTGGAGTACTGTGTCCAGTTCTGGGCACCACAGTTCAAGGACACTGACAAACTGGAACGTGTCCAGAGGAGGGCAACCAAAATGGTCAAAGGCCTGGAAACGATGCCTTATGAGGAACGGCTAAGGGAGCTGGGCATGTTTAGCCTGGAGAAGAGGAGGTTAAGGGGTGATATGATAGCCATGTTCAAATATATAAAAGGATGTCACATAGAGGAGGGAGAAAGGTTGTTTTCTGCTGCTCTAGAGAAGCGGACACGGAGCAATGGATCCAAACTACAAGAAAGAAGATTCCACCTAAACATTAGGAAGAACTTCCTGACAGTAAGAGCTGTTCGACAGTGGAATTTGCTGCCAAGGAGTGTGGTGGAGTCTCCTTCTTTGGAGGTCTTTAAGAAGAGGCTTGACAACCATATGTCAGGAGTGCTCTGATGGTGTTTCCTGCTTGGCAGGGGGTTGGACTCGATGGCCCTTGTGGTCTCTTCCAACTCTATGATTCTATGATTCTAAGTCACTGTTTCTTCTGGTGACCTGCTTGATTTTTCCCAGGCATGTTGCAGTTTAGTAAAGGTAAAGGGACCCCTGACCATTAGGTCCAGGCGCGGATGACTGGGGTTGCACCGCTCATCTCGCTCTATAGGCTGAGGGAGCCGGCGTACAGCTTCAGTGTCATGTGGCCAGCATGACGAAGCTGCTTCTGGCAAACCAGAGCAGTGCACGGAAACGCCGTTTACCTTCCCGCTGGAACAGTACCTATTTATCTACTTGCACTTTGATGTGCTTTCGAACTGCTAGGTGGGCAGGAGCAGGGACCGAGCAACGGGAGCTCACCCCGTCGCGGGGATTCGAACCACCGACCTTCTGTTCGGCAAACCCTAGGCTCTGTGGTTTAACCCACAGCGCCACCCGCGTTAGTTTAGCTTTAAATGCGGATAGAAGCCATAACATATGAACCAGACGGGCATGAAATCACCACTTTGCCTCTATCCAAGTGGCCCCAAACCTTCTTTCTGGATGTCTTTCCTAGGTCTGGCTGAGGGGAGTTTATCTGTGCCCTTAGTTTGATCAGGTACACCCTCCTATTAATTAGGGTCTCCTGCTACACCCAAAGGTTGGGGGTTAGGGTCAAGTCTGTGTGAAAGATGGATGAGGGTTTGGAGTGGGTGAGAGTTGAGTGAAGGTTGGGTTAGGGGATTAGGTTGGGGTGGGGTGAGGGTTAGGGCTGGGGTTGGGGTAGGTTTAGAGGCAAGGGTGAGGTTTAGAGTTACTGTTAGATTTGGGTTACAGATAGGTAGCTGTGTTGGTCTGCCATAGTCAAAATAAAAAAATTCCTTCCAGTAGCACCTTAAAGACCAACTAAGTTAGTTCTTGGTATGAGCTTTCGTGTGCATGCACACTTCTTCAGATACCTGAAGAATCTGAAGAATATCTGAAGAAGGTATCTGAAGAAGTGTGCATGCACACGAAAGCTCATACCAAGAACTAACTTAGTTGGTCTTTAAGGTGCTCCTGGAAGGAATTTTTTTATGTTAGATTTGGGTTAGGCCTGGATTTAGTGTGATGGTTATGGTGAAGGTTTGTTAGGATGGATGTAGAGTTTGGGTTAGGGTGGGGGGAGGGGCTGGGGTTAAGTTAGGAATAGGTTTAGCAGGTTGGAGTTAGGGATTGGGGTGAGTTGACGGTTAGGGGGTTTAGGGTTGGGTTTGGGATTAGATTCGGATTCTGTACAAAAATATAAATAGAAAGTGCTGCTGCACTGGGGGGACAAAAGGCAACTAGCCATTCATTATTTATGCCTGTAACCAGGTTGCAGGAACCATGTGGCCAATAGCTTTTCTATCCCAATTTCTAAAACTGCCAGGAAGATGTGTGTTGTTCATCCATTTTGTATTCTAAAATTTCTACCTTTTTATTAATGATTAGGAACTCTGCCACATGCTCATTACAATCCTTCTTGGATTCAAGCCTCAGATTAAAGAAATCTCTCACAAATATACAATGCATACGCTTGTGAATCCATATGCTTTTTCTAAGTTTTGGAGCATCTTTGCCTCTTACCTTCTTTGGTGTAAATCATCTGGGGCCCTGTGAAATTTCTGAAGATGATAAACACTGCTCACTTGTTTTGGTTCCCCCAGGACTTTGAGTCTTCACCTCTATCGGGTTTTGATTTCTTAATACATTAAAAAATGCAAAAGGAAAAAAAAAAGCTTCCAAAAATTATTATTTTTTAAATGCACAAATAGAATGCAAAAATGCTAGTATTTCAAAACTTTCTCAGGATGCAAAAAACAAAAATTCAAAAATTCAAAAATCAAAAAATCCTGCCTGTACAGTGGTACCTTGGTTCTCAAACTTAACCCATTCTAGAAGTCGGTTCCAAAACCAAAGCGTTCCAAAACCAAGGTGTGCTTTCCCATAGAAGGTAATGCAAAATGAATTAACCCAATTTAACATGAATTTTTACTATCTAACGAGACCATTGGTCCATATAAAATGAAAACAATAAACAATGTACTGCAGTCACACAATCCAGCAATCAGTAGCTGAACTAGGTTCCACACAGTCACAAAAACAAACAAAAAAGCACCGCAAAAACAAAAACGCAAAATAGCAAAACCAGACAGACCTCAGCATAACACTCAAAACAGAAGTGTGGCACTCAAATTGGAAGCGTAACACTCAAAACGGAGCACATTCAGCACATTCGCAAACTGGAGCACTTACTTCTGGGTTTGCAGTGTTTGGGTTTCAAGTTGTCTGAGAACCAAGGTACCTGCATTGAATTTAAAGCATAGAGAAAAAACGAGAAGCTTGATCCTTTTACAATAGCTTGGCTGCGTCACATCACAACACTGCCATCTATTGGCCAAAGTAGAAATTGCAACATTAAAACTTGTTTAAAATTCATTTTTTTAAAATCGAAAAATGTTCAAAATCTCTCAAAAATACTTTTAGCTCTGAGATTAAGCTACCATATGGCTGGGGCCATGACTTTTTGATAGGGAGTTAGGTAGATATTGAATGCTTTACAGTATGGTTACCAGATTTTCTTCAATGAATCCAGGGACCCTTTTTTTTAAGTTGAGTAGCAACAGGGAGTCTGTAGTGGGGATGGTGAGGCAAAGGATCCTGTGCCCAAGCACACATGCATATTGTATAAAGGTGCAAAGTCCTTCTTTTGCACCCTGTGCAACATAAATGAGCAGAGTTTTTTAAAAACTGGGCAACGGCCGCCTGCCAGCAACTCCCAAGCCTCCCCCAGTCAGTCAAAACAAAGGGGGAAGGGGGCAGGAGATCTGTACCAGTGGACATCCCTGGTTCCCCTTCGGCAGTGGTGGCAGCAGTGGCAGTCAGCAGCCCGGAGCCAGCCTGGTAGCGCAGTCGGCTCACCAGGCAGGGCTGAGGCTGGTGCGACCCGTTTCCCGGGGACAGATCTGCAAATCCGGGGACTGTCCCCAGGGACATCTGATAACCCTACTTTACAGCGATCCCTGCTACCCACATGCATTTACACAGTAACAATGGGACCACAGGTACCAGGTTCCGCCCAACTTTTGGGTGGGTGTGCAGGCCCATGTGTGTGATGTCACAGTGAGAGGATGCCACAAGGCCTGGTGCAGCTGTGGGAAGGCTTGACGGGGCCAGCCACAGGCCGCAAAATATTGAAAATGGGGGAGGGGAGAGAATGGGAGGCCCTTGGCGCCACCTAGATGGGGACCATGATTGGGGCTAACGGTTGTGTGACTTGCATTCCAATCCCTGAGGCTTGACTCTCTCCTCACGGCCTCTTGCAAGCAGAGTTTAATAGTTTGCACAGCAACACAGAGGCAGTGAAGCATCTATGAGAAATTGTCTGCATTAAATCTCTGACACAGGTGACCCCACTTTTTGGACCAGAGTCCTGGCGGGGAGCAGCTTCATGGAACAAGGATCCCATGGGGCAATATTGCCTGCCAGGAGATGGAGAGTAGGGTGCTGCAGTAGTAATAATTAATAAGAATACTAATAATTTTATGATTTACACCCCGCTTTCTAGCTGTTTCCCCAGCCACTCTGGGCGGCCTACAGTAGATATAAAAACATAGCAAGACCTCAAACCTTAAACACTTCCCTGAGCAGGGGTGCCTTCAGATGGAGTCAGATCATTTCCTTGACATCTGAAGACTCTCCTTGCAGGGGGGGGGAGGCCTCTGCCCTCTTGACGTGCCCCCGACAGCATCTCAGGCTGGCCCCGCATCGGGAGCCCCCCCCCCCAGCCCGCTTGGCCATCCTGCTCCGCTCCCCGTTTCCATCAGCGCTGCCGTGAATGGGGGGGGGGGCGGCGCGTCTTTGCCGGGGTCTCCGGAGATGGCAGCCCTCCTCCGAGAGGTGCCCTCTCGCCTTCTGGAATGGGCCGAGGCGCCTCCTCCTCCCACCGGCTCTCTGCTTACCCACCCGCTTGGCTTTCCCTCCTTCTTTTGTGTAGCAGCCGGGGGGAGTCGGGGGCGTGTGGGACCGAGGAATCCCCCCCCCCGAACCTGGGCAGCTGTGGGCCTGTGTCCCTCGAGGGCAGGCGCTCTGGGCGCTGCTTGGCTGGCGGAGGATGGGGGGGGAGTGGCCCCAGGGGCTGCCTCTAGGGGGAGGGGCCCCCCCTTGGTGTCTCGGGGGTGTCGGGAGGGGTCTTCCTCCTCGTCTTTTGCAGTGCTGCACCCCCCCCCCCCGCCGCCGCCCCTCTCTTGGCCCGGCCCTCCCTGCGGATTCCACCCCGACTTGGCTCCGTTTCCCCAGCGGCGATGCGCTCTGGGCCTCTCCAGCCCGAGCCCCCGGCGTCTCCCTCGGGGGCTGGGGAGAAGGGAAGCCCGGCAGGCCGAGGCAGGCTTGTCCCTTGCCGCGAGGGGAAGGCGCGCCCGAGAGCGCCTGGGGGCGAGCCAAGCCGGGCGAAGGCGGCGGCCCCGGATCGCGGAGCGAGAGCAGCAGCCAGAGAGAGCTTTGCCGGACCAAGCAGGCCGCGCTTCAGCGGGAGGCGCCGCTGCTCTGGCGGATGGCGCGCCCCGGGGAGCCCGATGCCCCGCGCGGTTCCAGCCCTCTGGGCCAGCGGATGCAGCGCGGCTTTCGCCTCCCGTCTCTGCACACGACCCCACGCGCTGCACCGGTTGTACTTCTGCCTTTGAGACGCTTTGCAAGCGGAATCGAAACCTCGCAGGGAGCCAGTCATCTGCAAGCCTTCTTGATTGGCCGAGAGCCCTCTTTCGTTTGCATAGGACGCACCCATAATGCTACACGGCGGTTTTCCTTGCCTTTGATGCAAGAATCGAACTAAAAAAACCCGAGATATTTTGCTTCTATAACGTCTGGATGCAAGTTTTGATATTTGGACGAAGTCGTCGTTGTAATTATCCTCAGAATCCAGTTGGCTTTTTGTTTACGGGGCGGGGGGGGGAACGAATCATTCACCATGACCTATGTGTCAATACAAAGAACAGGTATAAATATATTTGGAGACACTTAGTAGTTTTGGCTGGTCCGATTGCAGTGGTACTTATAATTAATTGATCACAGTCAGTTACAGGTTTCTTTGTTCTTTCTCCACTCCCACTGCTTCACTTGACCAGTCTTTTGCCTTGCAGCGACTACAGAGAGAATGTGTGGGCACAGAGCTTCTACAGAGAGAATGTGTGGGCACAGAGCTTCGCTTCCCCAAGAGCTTTTGAATGGCTGTTTTGGGAGATTTCAAATGAGGAGGTGCTTTGCACGCCCAGCTCAAGAAGATCTGCCCAAATCAGTTCAGGTCATCTAGCCCAACCCCCTGCAATGCACGATTCAAATTCTTGGGAGTTAACTGAGGTATGATGCGGATTAAGTAGTGGCGGGAACTGGCAGCCTGTCCTGCTGTTGGATCTTCCCACTGAACCCGTCCCCCCCCCCCAGCACTGCTAAGTTATGGTTTTAGAGCTACTAGTCAGCAACCTTATCCGATGATGGGCCGGTCCACGCTCCAACCAGGTGGTAGAAGTGCCCGTGCATGTGTGCACACGATATTTCTGGCGCTCCTCCGACCCAGAAGTGAACCAGAAATAGTGTATGCACATGCGCACGGGCGCTTCTCTGTCCCACATGCTTTGTTGTCGTTTAGTCATGTCCGACTCTTCGTGACCCCCTGGGCCAAAGCACGTCAGGCACTCCTGTCTTCCACTGCCTCCCGCAGTTTGGTCAGACTCATGTTTGTAGCCTCGAGAACACTGTCCAACTATCTCGTCCTCTGTCGTCCCCTTCTCCTTGTGCCCTCTATCTTTCCCAACATCAGGGTCTTTTCCAGGGAGTCTTCTCTTCTCATGAGGTGGCCAAAGTATTGGAGCCTCAGCTTCAGGATCTGTCCTTCCAGTGAGCACTCAGGGCTGATTTCCTTAAGAATAGATGTGTTTGATCTTCTTGCAGTCCATGGGACTCTCAAGAGTCTCCTCCAGCACCAGAATTCAAAAGCATCAATTCTTCGGCGATCAGCCTTCTTTATGGTCCAGCTCTCACTTCCATACATCACTACTGGGAAAACCATAGCTTTTACTATACGGACCTTTGTTGGCAAGGTGATGTCTCACATAGAGATTTCTCAGGAGACAGATGAGGTGATCAGGCACTCCCATTTCTTTAAGAACTTGCCATAGTTTGCTGTCGTCGACACAGTCAAAGGCTTTTGCATAGTCAATGAAGCAGAAGTAGATGTCTTTCTGGAACTCTCTAGCTTTCTCCATAATCCAGCGCATGTTTGCAATTTGGTCTCTTTCTCTTCTAAATCCAGCTTGCACTTCTGGGAGTTCTCGGTCCACATACTGCTTGAGCCTTCCTTGTAGAATTTTAAGCATAACCTTGCTAGCATGTGAAATGAGTGCAATTGTGCGGTAGTTGGCACATTCTTTGGCACTGCCCTTCTTTGGGATTGGGATGTAGACTGATCTTCTCCAATCCTCTGGCCACTGCTGAGTTTTCCAAATTTGCTGGCATATTGAGTGTAGCACATTAACAGCATCATCAAATAAAATTTTAAATAGTTCAGCTGGAATACCATCACTTCCACTGGCCTTGTTATTAGCAGTGCTTTTCTAAGGCCCATTTGACTTCACTCTCCAGGATGTCTGCCTCAAGGTCAGCAACCACACTACCTGGGGTGTACGAGACATCCACATCTTTCTGGTATAATTCCTCTGTGTATTCTTGCCACCTCTTCTTGATGTCTTCTGCTTCTGTTAGGTCCTTACCACTTTTGTCCTTTATTATGGTAATCTTTGTACGAAATGTTCCTTTCATATCTCCAATTTTCTTGAACAGATCTCTAGTTCTTCCCATTCTGTTGTTTTCCTCTATTTCTTTGCATTGCTCATTTAATTTTTTTATTTTTTTTTTATAAAAATTTTTATTGCGTTTCTTTCCATAGGTGAACAAATTTGTTTGGACAACAATATACAAGAAACATTTTCCATATATATAAAGAAAAACATAGAAAAAAGAAAAGATCATTATGAAATTTTTTTTCGACATCTTTTTGGACCTCCTCGCATCCTCTCAGCATTGCGTTCATCATTCTAACCAATTCAGCAATTTATTATCTTATTTCCCAACTTATTATACCTTTGTATTTATTATGTTACCAATTTCAAAAATTTGTAATTTAATTTTAACACTCTTAATAAACATAATATTTTGTTTCTAATTTGTCTCATTTTTTTTCCATCAATACTTACTTTATCATTTACTTAAAATAAATTGCAGAAGCATAACGTTTCATAATCGTGCACAATCTTAACACTCAAACAACTTATAATGTTTTTGCAAATAGTCCTTAAATTTTTTCCAGTCCTCCTCCATTGTTTCTTCGCTCAGATCTCGAATTCTGCCGGTCATTTCTGCCAACTCCATGTAGTCCATCAACTGCGTCTGCCAGTCCTCCAGTGTGGGTAAATCTGGTGTCTTCCAGAACTTTGCGATAAGAATCCTAGCTGCTGTGGTTGCATACATAAACAAGGTTCTGTCCTTCTTTGGCACCTTCCGGTCCACCATGCCCAGAAGAAAGGCCTCTGGTTTCTTAGAAAAGGTATATCTGAATACCTTTTTCAACTCATTATGTATCATTTCCCAGAAGGCCTTTACTTTCGGGCAGGTCCACCAGAGGTGAAAGAATGTCCCTTCTGCCTCCTTACATTTCCAACACTTATTATCAGAAAGATGGTATATTTTAGCCAACTTGACTGGGGTCATGTACCACCGGTATACCATTTTCATAATGTTCTCTTTCAAGGCACTACATGCCGTGAATTTCATGCCGGTGTTCCATAACCTTTCCCAGTCCTCAGACATGATGTTGTGTCCTACATCCTGTGCCCATTTTATCATAGCAGATTTAACTGTCTCATCCTGTGTGTTCCATTTAAGCAGCAAGTCATACATCCTCGAAAGTACCTTAGTCTTTGGTTCTAGTAACTCCGTCTCCAGTTTCGATTTCTCCAACTGGAAACCCACTTTTTTGTCCATTTTGAATACCTCTTGAATTTGAGCATAATGTAACCAATCTCGCACCTTACCTTTTAATTTGTCCTGGCTTTGGAGCTTCCAATTGTCTCCAACTCTTTCAATCAGTTCCCAATATTTTGGCCAATGGGCCTCCATATTGGGCTTTTTTTTAGAAATCTTGGCTTCCACAGGTGATAACCACCTCGGGGTCTTGTTTTCTAATAAATCCTTATACTTCATCCAAACGGCAAAAATTGATTTTCTGACAATATGGTTTTTAAACAATTTATGAACCTTCGCCTTGTCATACCACAAGTATGCATGCCAACCATACACATTATCAAACCCCTCCAGATCTAGGACATCGGTGTTTTCCAACAGGAACCAATCCTTCAACCAGCAGAAGGCTGCAGCTTCATAGTACAACCTTAAGTCCGGCAGGGCAAACCCCCCTCTTTCTTTTGAGTCGGTTAATATTTTAAATTTTATTCGGGGCTTTTTGCCCTGCCAGACAAACTTAGAAATATCCTTCTGCCATTTTCCAAAGCATTCCATTCTGTCCACGACCTGAAGGGTTTGAAATAAGAATAGCATTTTTGGCAAAACACACATCTTTATAGCTGCGATTCGGCCTGACAAGGTAAGTTTCAATCTTGACCAGATATCCAAGTCTTTTTTAATTTCCAACCAACATTTTTCATAGTTATCTTTGAAAAGGTTTAAATTTTTGGTGGACAAGTATACCCCCAGGTATTTCACTTTTTTAACCACACTTAGCTCTGTCTCTTTCTGATACCCCTCTATCTCTGTAGGTGTCAAATTTTTGACCAAAACCTTAGTTTTTTGTTTGTTTAACTTGAATCCCGCCACCCGACCAAACTCCAAAATAAGTTCCAAAACTCTTTTTGTGCTAGATACTGGCTCCTGTACTGTCAAGACTAGGTCATCTGCAAAGGCTTTCAGTTTGTATTGTTTCGCTCCGACCTCTATACCTTGCACCAACTGGTCCTCCCTAATCATATTCAGCAATACCTCCAGAACAGAAATAAATAGCAGAGGGGATAAAGGGCACCCCTGTCGTGTCCCTTTTTCAATTAGAAGTTCATCCGACACCACATTGTTCACTATCAACTTGGCTTTTTGCTCTGAATAAATTGCTTCTAGTCCATTTTCAAACCCCCGTCCCACTCCCATCCCCTTCAGGTTTTTCTTCATAAACATCCAAGAGATGTTGTCAAATGCTTTCTCCGCATCAATAAAGATTAAAGCAGCCCTTGTGTTTCTGATTCGCAACAACTCCAATATATCAATAATATTCCTGGTGTTATCAGACATGTGTCTACCAGGGAGAAAGCCTGCTTGGTCCTTGTGAATTACTTCGTTTAAAACGTTTTTAAGTCTACTTGCTAAAATGTCTGCAAATATTTTGTAATCCACATTCAGGAGTGAGATGGGACGGTAGTTCTTAAGCTGAGTCTTTTCCTTCTCTGACTTGGGAATCAATGTGATGAATGCTTCTTTCCACGTTTCCGGTGCCCTTCTCCCCTCCATAATCTGGTTGCAAACCTCCAACAACGGTTGTATCAAACAATCCTTCAGAGTCTTATAATATTTGGAGGTGAGACCATCTGGGCCTGGAGATTTGCCAAGTTGCATATTTTGGATGGCACCTTCAATTTCCTGTTGAGTTATTTTACTGTTGAGAATTGATCTTTTATCTTGACTTATTTTAGATAGTCCATTTGTCCTCAAGAATTGGTCTATTTCCGATTCTTTCTGAGGCCCCTGTGCATAAAGTTCCTTGAAGTATCTGTGGAAGCACTTTCTTATTTCTTCTGGTTTCTGAACTATTTTTCCTTGAATCTCCAGGTTTGTGACTGTGTTTAGCTTTTGTCTTTTTTTCAATTGCCAAGCTAACAACTTTCCACATTTATTTGCTGATTCAAACGATCTCTGCTTCATTTGTTTAATTTTCCACTCAATCTCTTGATTAATCAATTTCGAATATTGTGCTTGATGGAATTTGATCTCTCTTAGCACCTCTTTTGACTTCGGATTAGTTCTCAGCTTTTTCTCTCCTTCACTTATTTTCTCTAGAATTTTTTCCTTTTTTCCATTCCAAAATTTTTTCTTTATTGTATTCTGTTGTATCAGAAACCCTCTCATTACAGCTTTGCTTGCGTCCCAGATTATTCTTTTCTCCACCGTAGTGTTCAAATTTATTTCAAAGTAGTCCTTTAGCGTTTTTTGGGCCTTCTTAACGATCTCTTGATCTCTTAGCAAGGTGTCATTCATTCTCCATCTGAAGGATCCAGTTGGGAAAAGTCTCAATTCCATTTTTAAGGCATTATGGTCGGAGCAGGTTTTTGAGCAGATTTCCACTTTTCTCGTTTTCGGGGCCAGTCCTCTAGATATCCAAATTTGGTCGATTCGTGTCCATGACAAGTGGGCCTCAGAAAAGAAGGTTCCTTCTTTACCCAAGGGGTTCCTTGTCCTCCAAATGTCAATCAAGTCCATATTGTCTGTCATTTCAAAAAAGGTTTTAGGAAGTCTACCGTCTGTTGTTAAGTTTTGATTTTGGGATTTGTCCATATTTGTAGACACCACCCCATTCATATCTCCCATCACGATAATATTAGAATAGTCCAAATAGTCCATCATTGTCTCATGCAGCTTCTTGTAGAATTCTGATTTTCCATCATTTGGCGCGTAGATTCCTAATATCAAAATCTTTTCCCCTTGTGTTTGGATTTCAATTGCGAGGATTCTTCCATGATCATCTTTAAATAAAAATTTTGGCGACAGGTTCTCCTTTGCATAAATTACAACACCTCTTTTTTTAACTTTGTCTGATGAGATAAATTCTTGGCCAAGTCTTTTATTGATTAATACTTTCCTGTGGAGCCTAGTCACATGTGTTTCTTGCAAACATATTACATCCAATTGTTCTTTTTTTAGGATATAAAATATCCTTCTCCTTTTTTCCGGAGAATTCCCGCCATTTATGTTCCAACTAAGTAGCTGCAGAGACATCCTGTTCTATTTCAGATGTTCTTAAGATGGGGTGTCTTCCTTTTGTTCAGATCCCGAAGGTATAGGCGTTGGCCCACTTCCGGGCGGTGCTGGTGCTGGTAAAACTGGAAGCCAATCCGCTCCTTTTTGGAGATCTTCTCCGTGGTCGTGAAGGAACCTTTGGTTATCTTCAGGTGTTCTTATTTTAACCTTCCTTTCTTTGTAGGTGAAGGATAATCCCTGTGGAAACTCCCACCTATAGGGGATTGCGTTGTGTCTCAGCAATTTTGCTAATTCTGTATAGGTGGCTCTAAGGTCCAGCAGCTGCCTCGGGATATCTCTGTAAATTTCCACTCTTTTGTCTTGTATTTCAATTGCTTTTTTGAAGTGAAGGCCTAGGATCTTGTCTCTCTCTTCCTTTGTTCTTAAAATTATCAGGCAGTCTCTGGATCTGTCTTTCCTTACCAGTCTTCCCAATCTATATGCCGAGACAATCCTAAAATCCGTGTCTTCCTTTAAACCCCAGAACTTCGAGAATTCCTGTGTTAAGTATCCAATCAAGTCTCCTTGCTCGAGTTCTGGAATACCTCTCAATTTGATGTTGCTCTCACGATTTTTCAGTTCCACCATTGACAGATAGACTTGTTGTTCACCCACCTGTTTGTGCAGGGGCCTAACTTCTCCTTTTATTTCTTCAACCTCTTTTTGTAGGACTCCCACTTTCTGGATTGCTTCTCCAGCTAATTCTCGATTTTCCGCTGTTGCTCCTTGCAATTTCTCTATGGCTTGCGTGTGCTGGGAAACTTGGTCAGTCAGTTTTTGGATCGAGGAAGTTGCTTTATCTATCTTCACAGACTGATCGTCCACCTTCTGATTTAGACTTGATAGTTGCTCCAATATTTGTTTTAATAGTGTGTCTGACCCACCTGCTGCCATATCTTCCTCAGTGGACTTCTCAGTTATTTCCCTTTGTTCTCTATGAGACACCAGTACCGCTGGAACCGACGAACGGCGTCCTTGGGTCAATGTTGTTTGTACAAATTGTGCTGGTCTTCTTTCCTTTTCCTTTTCTTTTTCCTTAGCCTCTTTAGTTTCCTTTGCTTTAGACGCTCTTGTTCTCCCTGCACCACTCATTACACATCTGTCAATGTTCAAGGTCAAATTGTCTATTGTTCCATGGGAAAGACAAATTCAGGAGTAAACAGCCAGTGAGATGGAATTCAAAACAAAAGTCAGTTCCCAGGATTTTGTAATCCGAAAGCCCTGTAGGGGGAGTGCCACCCGATTTCAAAGACGAGGAAGGAAGTAATCCGCCATTAAAGTTCCAAATTGTTTCAAAACAGTAAATTCGTTAATCCAAAAGTCCCTTCATAAATTCAAGATCTCCCAAAGCACCTTTTATAAATCAACAAAGTTTCACGAAAGGTGCTTGTAACAGTATCCCAATCAGTCTTTTCTGCTCAAATGTAACAATTACTTTCTAGCACAGTTTGCAACTGTTTCCGCAGTTTGACACAGTCTCTCTCTCTGGCAGCCCGACAATCTGGCTCTTTAAAAATACAGCCCAAAGAAGAAAGAAGATAGGAGGAAAGTCACCATCTGCTGCTTCTTTTAGTCAATGTCCGTTTCCACCTTCAGCTCAATAAAATAAGCAAATTTTATGGCACGAAAAAGTTTAAACTTCCCAAAGTCCCGTTTCAAATGCTTCCGTTTCTAAAAGCTTTGCTTTGATCTTGTCAGCAATGTCGGAAGACGGACTTCCCTTTTCTCGTCTCCCGCTTTCAGCCAAATTAACCGAATTTCTTTGCCAAATTTTAAACCCCTTTACTCACGGGTTAGTTGCTTGCAGTTTAGCGTTGATTTTAGGAAGAAGGATCAGCGCTCATCTGTAACAGCCGCGCGGCTTCGCTTCCGCGGAAAGAGCGATGAACTCACAGCACCGCTACCCCTCCTTCACTCCGGGTCTCCTTACGGGGTCCCTTCTGTGCTTTCGGGGCAGCTTCTGGTGCCCGCCGAGTCCCACGGCCACGGGCTCACTCTACCCGTGGTTTATCTTGATGGGTCGTCGCTATGCCGCAGCGAACGACCCTTTTCCGCGGAGCCCCTCTTCAGAGCCCGAAGAGGACCGCCATTACAGTTTCGCGCCGCCCCCGGAAGTCCTTTGCATTGCTCATTTAAGAAGGCCCTCTTGTCTCTCCTTGCTATTTTCTGAAAATCTGCATTCAATTTCCTATATCTTTCACTATCTCCCTAGAATTTTGCTTGCCTTCTGTCCCCCGCTATTTGTAAGACCTCGTTGGACAGCCAATTTGCTTTCTTGCATTTCCTTTTCATTGGGATGGTTTTCATTGCTGCCTCCTGTATAATGTTACAAGCCTCCATCCATAGTTCTTCAGGCACCAAATCTAAATCCTTAAACCTGTTCCTCACTTCCACTGTGTATTCATAAGGGATTTGATTTAGATTATATCATAGAATCCTAGAGTTGGAAGAGACCACAAGGGCCATTGAGTCCAACCCCCTGCCAAGCAGGAAAACCATCAGAGCACTCCTGACATATGGTTGTCAAGCCTCTGCTTAAAGACCTCCAAAAAAGGAGACTCCACCACACTCCTTGGCAGCAAATTCCACTGTCGAACAGCTCTTACTGTCAGGAAGTTCTTCCTAATGTTTAGGTGGAATCTTCTTTCTTGTAGTTTGGCTCCATTGCTCCGTGTCCGCTTCTCTGGAGCAGCAGAAAACAACCTTTCTCCCTCCTCTATGTGACATCCTTTTATATATTTGAACATGGCTATCATATCACCCCTTAACCTCCTCTTCTCCAGGCTAAACATGCCCAGCTCCCTTAGCCGTTCCTCATAAGGCATCGTTTCCAGGCCTTTGACCATTTTGGTTGCCCTCCTCTGGACACGTTCCAGTTTGTCAGTGTCCTTCTTGAACTGTGGTGCCCAGAACTGGACACAGTACTCCAGGTGAGGTCTGACCAGAGCAGAATACAGTGGCACTATTACTTCCCTTGATCTAGTTTTATACTCCTATTGATGCAGCCCAGAATTGCATTGGCTTTTTTAGCTGCCGCGTCACACTGTTGGCTCATGTCAAGTTTGTGGTCAACCAAGACTCCTAGATCCTTTTCACATGTACTGCTCTCAAGCCAGGTGTCACCCATCTTGTATTTGTGCCTCTCATTTTTTTTGCCCAAGTGCAATACTTTACATTTCTCCCTGTTAAAATTCATCTTGTTTGTTTTGGCCCAGTTCTCTAATCTGTCAAGGTCGTTTTGAAGTGTGATCCTGTCCTCTGGGGTGTTAGCCACCCCTCCCAGTTTGGTGTCATCTGCAAATTTGATCAGGATGCCCTTGAGTCCATCATCCAAGTCGTTGATAAAGATGTTGAATAAGACTGGGCCCAAGACAGAACCCTGTGGCACCCCACTAGTCACTCTTCTCCAGGATGAAGAGGAACCATTGATGAGCACCCTTTGGGTTCGGTCAGTCAGCCAGTTACAAATCCACTGAGTGGTAGCATAGTCAAGACCGCATTTTACCAGCTTCTTTACAAGAATATCATGGGGCACCTTGTCGAATGCCTTGCTGAAATCAAGGTAGGCTACATCCACTGTGTTCCCTTCATCTACCAGGCTTGTAATTCTGTCAAAAAACGAGATCAGGTTAGTCTGACATGACTTATTTTTCAGAAATCTATGCTGACTATTGGTGATCACAGCATTCCTTTCTAAGTGCTCACAGACTGTTTGCTTAATGATCTGCTCCAGAATCTTCCCTGGTATTGATGTCAGACTGACTGGGCGGTAATTATTTGGGTCCTCTCTTTCCCCCTTTTTGAAAATAGGGACAACATTTGCCCTCCTCCAGTCTGCCGGGACTTCGCCTGTTCTCCAGGAATTCTCAAAGATGACTGCCAGTGGTTCTGAGATCACATCTGCCAGTTCTTTTAATACTCTTGGATGCAGTTCATCTGGCCCTGGAGACTTGAATACATCTAAACTAGCCAAGTATTCTTGTACTATCTCCTTAGTTATTCTGGGCTGTGTTTCCTCTGCTGAATCATTTGCTCCAAATTCTTCATGTCGGGCATTGTTTTCTTTATCGGAGAAGACTGAGGCATTGAGGAGTTCAGCCCTTTCTGTGTCCCCTGTTTGCATTTCACCATCTTCTCCTCTGAGTGACCCCACTGTTTCTTTGTTCTTCCTTTTGCTACGGACATTGCTTTTAACCTCTCTACCAAGCCTGAGTTCATTCTGTGCTTTAGCTTTTCAGACTTGGTGTCTACATGTGCTGGCTATTTGTTTGAATTCCTCTTTGGTGGTTTCCCTTTTCCATTTTTTGTACACATCCTTTTTTAATCTTAACTCAGTTAAAAGTTCTTTAGATAGCCACCCTGGCTTCTTTAGGCATCTTCCATGTTTCCATCTCATTGGTATTGCCTGACGTTGTGCTTTTACTATCTCCCTCTTAACAAACTCCCAGGCATCATGAACTCCCTTTCCTTTTAGTATTACTGTCCATGGGATCTCACCCAGCACGTCCCTAAGTTTTATGAAGTCGGCTTTCTTAAAGTCAAGAAATTGAGTCCTAGTATGCTTGGCTGCTCCTTTCCACTGTATAGTAAACTTCAGAAGAGCATGATCACTCACGCCTAATGATCCTTCCACTACTACCCCACTAACCAGGTCATCAACATTGGTTAGGACCAGATCTAAAATGGCTGTTCCTCTTGTTGCTTCTCCCACTTTCTGGACAATGAAGTTGTCTGCAAGGCCAGTGAGGAATCTGTTTTACCTTATGCTCTTGGCTGAGTTTGACATCCAACAAATATCCGGGTAATTGAAGTCCCCCATTACTACTATCTCCCTTCCTTTTGCATGCTTGGCCATCTGTTCCAGGAAGGCATCATCTATGTCCTCCGTTTGGCTTGGGGATCTATAGTAAACTCCCACAATGAGGTCACTGTTATTCTTCTCTCCCTTAATTTTGACCCAAATGCTCTCACTTTGGCTTTGAGGTTCTAAATCTTGGATCTCTTCACAGGTATACACATCCCTGACATATAACGCCACTCCTCCTCCTTTCTTGTCTGGTCTGTTTCTCTGAAATAGATTGTATCCCTCCATTATTACATTCCAATCGTGGGACTTATCCCACCAGGTTTCAGTGATGCCTATTATGTCATATTTAGTTTGCTGTACCAAGAGCTCAAGCTCATCTTGTTTATTTCCCATGCTTTGCGCATTAGTGTACAGACATTGAAGTCCATTAATCATTCCCCCGTGTCTCTTATTTAAGGATTTTTTTCTCCCACCACTAGGTCTGTGTGCTGTTTGCTCCATTTGGTCTATGACATTTGGATGATCATCTTCATCAATTGATAGACTCCTACCTTCAGGAGCAGTGTCTCCCTCCCCCACATTAGTCAGTTTAAAGCCCTCCTGATGAGGTTTCTGAGATTTTTGGCAAAAACATTTCTCCCAACCGTTGTGAGGTGCAGCCCATCGCTTGCCAGAAGTCCATCTTCAAGAAACTGCAGTCCGTGATCTAAGAATCCAAACCGTTCCTGTTTACACCATTTGCGAAGCCAGCTGTTCACTTCCACTATTTTCCCCTCTCTCCCTGGGCCACGTTGTTCAACTGGGAGGACAGATGAGATGACAATTTGTGCATTTAGTTGCTTCAATTTCCTGACAAGAGCCTCGTAGTCTCTTTTGATCTTCTGGAGGCTATTGCTTGTAGTGTCATTGGTTCCCACATGAACCAAGAGGAAGGGGTATTTGTCAGTGGGTTTTATGATTCCTTGCAGTCGTTCAGTTACATCTTGGATCTTAGCCTCGGGGAGACAGCACACTTCCCGAGACATCTTGTCAGGCCCACAGATCACTGCTTCTGTTCCCCTCAGTAGGGAATCCCCTATCACCACTACACGCCTCCTCTTAGGTTTGGTCGGGGTTCTTCCATGAGCTGTCCGTTCCAAGGTCGCCTGCACATTCCCTGAGGACTGACTTTGCTGCTCGTCTTCATATACCTGATCGACTGTAATGAGGGAGAGATCCTCAAATGGAGTCTGCTCTTCGTCTTCCATGCTAGGGGAGAGGACCTCAAAGCGATTGTGTATTTCTAAACAATCAGAATGAACCCTGGGCCTCCTACTTCTTTGAGTCACGTTTCTCCATATATCTGGCTCCTGTGTTGGTGAACTAGCCTCCTTCTCAGGAGAGTCCCCTGTCTCCTCCTTGGTGGAGACGGTGTGCTCTGTTGCTTCCAAGAAGAGCTCCAGCTCTCTAATTCTTTGGAGCGTAGCTACACGTTCCTCCAGTTGCTGGACTTTGTCTTTTAAGAGGGCAATCAACATGCAATTGCTGCAGGTAAAGCTGCCTGCAACCTTTGGCAAGATGGCAAACATTGCGCAGGAACTGCAGGCGACTGCAGCTGTTATCTTACCGGCCCAGTGGTTTTTCCTACTTTCTTCAGTTTAAGCTTGAATTTTGCTATAAGAACCTGATGATCTGAGCCACAGTCAGCTCCAGGTCTTGTTTTTGCTGACTGTATAGAGCTTCTCCATCTTTGGCTGCAGAGAATATAATCAATCTGATTTCGATGCTGCCCATCTGGTGATGTCCATGTGTAGAGTCGTCTCTTGTCTTGTTGGAAAAGTGTGTTTGTGATGACCAGCTTGTTCTCTTGACAGAACTCTATTAGCCTTTGCCCTGCTTCGTTTTGATCTCCAAGGCCAAACTTGCCAGTTGTTCCTTTTATCTCTTGATTCCCTACTTTAGCATTCCAATCCCCTGTAATGAGAAGAACATCCTTCTTTGGTGTCACTTCTATAAGGTGCTGTAAGTCTTCATAGAATTGGTCAATTTCAGTTTCTTCAGCACCAGTAGTTGGTGCATAAACTTATCGGCAATGATTGGAAAAGAATAACATCTTTGGTAGCACACTCATTTTTATCGTGGATATTCTCCCCCAAAAGGACAATTTCAGTCTTCCCCACACCTCCAAATCCCTTTTTATCTGATTCCACATAGGTAAGTGTTTTGAAAAAATCAATGTTCTTGGGGGTTAACCATATTCCTAAATACTTCACTTTGTTCACCACTTCTATCTCTGTTGTATTTCCTCAATTAGTTCTTGATTCATGTTTTTAGCCACGATTTTCGTCTTTTTTTTGTTGAGATAAAATCCTGCAACTCGACCAAATTGTTCTATTTCTTCTAAGATTCTTTCAATACTTTCCACTGGTTCTTCTACTGTCAATACCAAGTCATCCGCGAATGCTTTAACTTTGTATTCATTTTTCCCTATAGACACCCCTTTTATATCTTCATTTTTTCCTTACTGATTTTAGCAAAACTTCCAGCACCATAATGAATAATAGTGGCGACAGTGGGCATCCCTGCCTTGTACCTTTGGTTATTTTAATATCTTCTGTGGTATAGTTGTTTACTATTAGTTTCGCTTTCTGTTCTGTATATATTGCCTTTATCCCATTATAAAATTCCTTACCCACTTCCATATACTCTAGGTTGTTTAACATAAAGTTCCATGATATATTATCGAAACTGTAGATAGTTTTCACTCAGGTCCACATATGCAAATAAGGGATTGAAAGTGACATTCAGTGATTGGATAGTTACGGAAAGTTGTTACAGTTGCGTTGTAGTCGAGCTCTATATAAGCAGGCTGGCTGAACCCTTCAGTTCAGTTCTGTTCTGGCCTGTGAATAAACAAGAGCTGTTTGAAGAATCGCTGTGTTGTCTGATATGTTCACCCACAATGTAACAGTTTCTTAATAGAACTTTTTGTAATTTTGATTCTTCCTTTTCAAAGCCTAATTTTTTGTCCAAATTAAAAACGTTGTTTAAGTGGTGATATTGGAGCCAGTCTGTGAGGTGGTGCCTTATTATCTTCAAATGATTTCAACTTTATCTGGTCTTGTTCTTCCTTTAATAGTTGCCTATACGTTTCCCAATTCCCTGTCATGTTTCATTTTTTAACCGCAAATGCCTCCAATAATATGGTTGTTGCTTCCTGATAATATGGTTGTTAAATCCTTTGTGGACTTTTATTATTTTATGTGCCACCCATCTCTCTTGTTGAAGCTCTCTAGATCTAATATATCTAATTTTTCCAATAGAATCCAATATTTTATCCAGATTAAACACTCAGTTTATAATAAATTTTGAAATTTGGCAACACAAATCCTCCTCTCTCTTTCCTATCAGTCAATAATTTATATTTGATGCGGGGTTTATTTCCTTGCCAGATAAATTTTGTCAGCACTTTCCTCCAATCTTTTTTTCTTTCTTTTTTCTGTTGGTTATGATTGGAATCATCTGAAAAAGAAAAAGTAACTTGGGCAGTATATTCATTTTTATTACCGAGATTCTTCGCCAAAATGATAATTTCAATCTTGACCAGATTTCTAAATCTTTACTAATTTCTTTCCAGGTCTTTTTGTAGTTGTCATCATACAAATTAATGCTTTTCATTGTGATTTGGATGCCCAAATATTGTGCTCAGAAGCCGCAGCTCAGAAGCAGATGAGGTGAAAAGCTGGGAAATAATGGGAGAGGAGGAGCAGGCAGAGCCGGAGCAGCTGGCTGACAGCTATCACTAGAAAGCATCCCAGACCCACCATCTCCCAGAACCCAGCAAGCCTTAAAAATAGGAGAGCAAAGAGCTCAAAGACAGAGGGCACTTAGTGGCAACCATTGAGGGGGTGGTGCTGTTGACGAATGAGGTGGGAGAGAAGGGTAGAGGAGATTTACTTGGGACAATGCCATTATTCCAAGAGGCTGCATTCCCAAGCCTCTCTGTAAATATTGAATAAAAAGCAAATGGTAAGGACTTTTCCTTGTCTTATCTGTTCCTGGCAACCTGCCGTGGGGATTGGTTCCTCTGCCGCCTGACAATTAACAGCCCATTCATGGCGGTGGGGGGGAAAGAGAAACTGACAGTTCAGGGGCACTGTGGTGGGGTAGTAACATGCGACAGGTGACGCGCAAGCAGAAATAGATTATAAATATAGATAGATTTATCCTTGTTGCAAAACTTATGGATTTTGTAGGTTTTTTAGCGTGGGATACTTTTTGCTGTATACCCCAAACAGCTATTATCAGAAAGCGACCAGGTGCAGGAGGCTCCCAGATGATGCTGGCGAAGGACCCAGCAGCAGGGGGAGAAACAGCTCAGTAGAGGGGGAAGCCAATCAGCGCAACACCAGGGATAAAGGGGGGCAGATGGGGGAATTGGAGAGAGGGCTCCAGGACTCTTCACTGGACATCAGTGAGGAGAGCCCAGGTCCTCCGCTACCCACGCCTTCCCTGCGCAGAAGACTCCCGCGCAGTGAGAGGAGGAGGAGACTGGGTGTCAAACAACTTTTATGCTGGAAGAGGTTCAAGAAACGCCCACTGACGGATTCTGCCAGTGACTGAGGCAGCCACGATGAGAAGGGGCTGTGCAGTCAGAAAGGTTTAACAAGGCAAATTAACCGAGAAAGGCACCAGTGTACGCACGAGTAACTCATACCTATTACAAGGTCTTTATCCGATCAAAAGTTACAGCATTACACATACTCAGATAGATACTATAGATTCTGCTTAGAGACAAGAACTGCTTTGCTTGGAGGTTGTGTTCCAGATAGATACATTAGGTTCAGCCTAGAGACAGGGCATGAGGAGTTGGACATTATCCTTCCATGTCCTTATCTGTAATCCTTTTCAGCCTATCTCTGTGTGTCTCTGGGTAAGTGGGTACCTGAGGGGCAGGGAGGATGGGAGTTGTAGCCCCCAAACAGCTGGAGACCCAAGTGTTATGTACTGAAGTTCTCACCCTGGGCCAGCAGGGGGATACTGTAGATAGTTATGCAAATGAAGGATCGAAAGTGACGTTCAGTGATTGGATAGTTTTAGAAAGTTGTTACAGTAACATGGCACTGGAGCTCTATATAAGCAGGCTAACTGAGCCCTTCAGTTCAGTTATGTCCCGGCCTGTGAATAAACAAGAGTTGTTTGAAGAATCACTGTGTTGTCTGATATGTTCACCCACAACTTAACTCTGGCGACAAAGGTGGGATTGATGGACATCAGAGCACAACCAGATGCAGCCACCCTCTGAACTGAGCTGAATCACTGAGCGAAATCACTCAACAGAACCAATTCAGAGCTGACTGTTCTGGCTAGAGAACAGTGTTCCATCCATCGCCCTCTACGCCGGCATCGGAATCCTGGCTTTGCTTGTGCCTCTACTGCCATTTGCACCAGCCTCTGAATCATGGGACTCCTACCTCCAGAGAAGCGGACACGGAGCAATGGATCCAAACTACAAGAAAGAAGATTCCACCTAAACATTAGGAAGAACTTCCTGACAGTAAGAGCTGTTCGACAGTGGAATTTGCTGCCAAGGAGTGTGGTGGAGTCTCCTTCTTTGGAGGTCTTTAAGCAGAGGCTTGACAACCATATGTCAGGAGTGCTCTGATGGTTTTCCTGCTTGGCAGGGGGTTGGACTCGATGGCCCTTGTGGTCTCTTCCAACTCTATGATTCTATGATTCTATGATTCTACCTCGCTCGGTTCGACTGCTACCTCCAAGCCAACGAGCTGACACAAGTATCACAGGAGCGTAAGCGGGGCCTATCCCTCAGCCTCTGTGGGCCTGAGGCGTTCGAGACGGCCTGAGCATTGGTTGCGCCTGTAGCAGTCCAGGCAACATTGTAAGACACGATCCAAGAGAAGCTCCGCAACCACCACGCACCAAAGCCGTCCAAGATTGCTGCCCGCCATGCGTTCTACCACCGGAACCAGGCAGGGGGGAGTCAATCAACAACTACACCACCGCCCTCCAACAGGCTGCAATGCACTGCGAGTTCCGAGACTTAGATGATGCCCTGATGGATTGAATCGTCTGCGGGGTATGGGACATCTGTCTCCTTGCCAAGCCAGACCTCATGCTACAGAAAGCCACTGAGGAGGCCGCGGCCTTGGAAGCTGCTGAACTCTCCACCCAGGAGATCCGCAAGGCCAGCAGCCCGCCTCTTGCTAGGAAGCTACTTCCAGTGCATCACGAAGAGGCCAGCAGTGATGAGGCATCCTCCAGTGAAGACGATGATGTGCACCAGACAAAGCGGGAGCGCAGGAAGGTCCAACAGAAGTCCAAGGGCCAATCAGAATGTGCCGGCTGTGGAGGCAACCATTCCCATGCCAAGTGTTGATTCAGAGATGCCATCTGTCGGAAGTATTCCAGAAAGGGCCACATCGCTAAGGTCTGCCGATTGGCTCCGTCTGACACCCCCCCTTCACCGACTCGCAAGTCCAAGTCGTCACTCCAGTCCGCCAAGGAAAGCTGTTTCGCTCTCACCAACTGCCGCTGCCCGTCTGGAACCACGATTGGCCAAACCGACTCGCCTATGCGACGCAAGCTGAATGTCACGGTGCTCATTGAAGGAGCTCCATGTGACATGGAGATCGACACCGGGTCTGCTCTGTCCATCGTGTCTTGGAGCACCATCAAAAGACTGGTACCCAGAGTGTCCAAAAGGCAACTCGACTCTCACCGTGTACATCTGAGAGACTACCAGGGAAACGACATTCCCGTTGTAGGCGTTGGCTGGTTCCAGATCGCCTTCAAGGATTTTTCAGGCCTGCTCCGACTGGTAGTGGTCGAAGGTCAGCGGCCAAGCCTCCTAGGACTAGACTGGTTTGATGCCCTCGGCCTGGAAGTCATCGGCATCAACTGCATCTCTAACGTAGAGACTGAGGGTCTGGTCAAGGACTTTGCCGAGGTTTTTGACAGCACTTTGGGGCATTATACAGGTACGCCCATCTCCTTTAGCCTTGATCCACAAGTTGCCCCCATCAAGCTAAAGCCATGCCGGGTTCCCTTTGCTCTCAAGGCTAAGGTGGACGAACAACTGGACAAGCTGATCGCCCAAGGAGTTTTGGAGCCGGTTGATCACGCCAAGTGGGAAACCCCCATTATCACGCCTGTCAAGCCGGACGGGTCGGTGAGAATCCGAGCCGACTACAAGTGCACAATCAACAAGGCACTTCAGCAGCACGCTTATCCAGTTCCTGTGGTTCAACACCTGCTGCATTCCTTGGGTGAGGGTAATGTCTTTGCCAAGCTGGACCTTGCCCAAGCCTATCAACAACTGCCCGTCGATGATGCCACTGCTGAAGCCCAGACGATCGTCACCCACCAAGGGGCATTCCGTTGCTGCCGTTTGCGGTTCGGGGTGAGTGTAGCTCCTGGCATCTTCCAAAGCCTTATGAGCATTTCCTGCAAGGGCTTCCGAGCGTGGTACCATATTTTGATGACGTCTTGGTGTCTGCAGACTCACACCAGCAGCTGTTCGATCACCTCCGCACAGTGCCGAACAGGTTCCAGGAGGCCGAGCTCAAGGTAAAGAGGGAGAAGTGCCAGATCGTCATTCCACAGGTGGAGTTCCCGGGCTATCTTATCGATGCCTCCGGCCTTCACCCGACCACATCCAAGATCCGTGCTATCCAGCAGGCCCCCACCCCAAAGAACAAGATGGAGTTGCAGGCATTCCTGGGACTGCTGAACTTTTATAACATGTTCCTGCCCCACAAAGCCACGGTGGCTGAGCCTCTTCACCGACTCCTCAGCACGAAGACACCTTGGTCCTGGGGTCATTGGGAGACGGCCGCCTTCAACACGGTCAAGCCTCTCCTTTCATTGGACAGTGTGCTGGTACAGTACAGTGAAGCCAGGCCGCTGGTCCTTGCCTGCGACACCTCACCATTTGGCATCGGCGCTGTCCTTAGTCACCGTTTTCCAGATGGAAGAGAAGCACCGCTCACCTACTTTTCCAGGACACGATCTCTGATGGAACGGAATTTCAGCCAGCTCGACAAGGAGGCACTGGCACTTGTGGCTGGAGTGAAGAGGTTCCATGAATACCTCTACGGCAGGACTTTTGACCTCATCACCGACCACAAGCTGCTCCTGGGTCTTCTCGCTGGTGATCGACCAACTCCACCGGTCCTCTCGCCGCGCATGCTGCGATGGACTGTTTTCCTGGCTGCCTACCACTACTGGCTCGTCCATCGCCCGGGGAAATAGATGGGCCATGCCGACGCCCTCAGGTGTTGCCCTCTTCCAGCGTTTGTGGAAGACCCGGCTCCTGCTTCATCGCTCCTCCTCATTGAGGATCTTCCGGCAGCGCCTGTATTGGCTGCCACTGTGGGCTCTGCATCTGCCCAGGATCGCACCATCAGCCGTGTGTTCAACTGGGTGTGGAGGGGGTGGCCACAAGGGCCTTTTGCATCGGAGTTCCAGCCCTTCGCAACCAGACAACATGAACTCTCGGCTCATCGCAGCTGTCTGCTGTGGGGAGACCACGTCGTGATTTCCCAAAGACTCCGTCAACGCGTCCTTGAGGCTCTGCACGTTGGCCACCCAGGAATCATCAAAATGAAGGCATTGGCTCGGTTTTACGTCTAGTGGCCTAACATGGACGATGCCATCACTGCCTGGATTTCCACCTGTCAAGCGTGCCAAGTATCGAGGCCACCGACAGCTAAGGGACACACCTGGGACACGCCCAAGACACCCTGGTCGAGGGTGCACATCGATCTGGCCAGCCCCTTTTGCGGCCGGAACTTTATGGTAGTGGTGGACGCCTATTCCAAATGGCTGGAGGTGGCCCTGATGCCCTCCCCCACTACCGAGGCCATCATTGGGGTGCTGCGAAGCCTCTTTGCAATCCATAGGTGTCCTGATGTCCTTGTCTCCGACAACGGATTGCAGTTCATGTCAGGCACTTTTGAGCGGTACCTTTTGGGACTGGGCATCCACCATGCCCTAACAGCACCATTTCATCCATCCAGCAACGGGCAAGCGGAGAGAATGGTGCACTCGGCAAAAGAGGCCCTGGGATGCCTGGACCGGGGAGACTGGCACAAGCGGGTCGCTGAATACTTGTTCGTGGAACACATCACCCCTCATGTGGCCACAGGGCGGAGTCCTGCCAAACTGCTTATGGGCCGCCGCCTCAGGTCCCTGCTTGACCGGCTGCACCCGGACTTTGCTGTGGCCGAACCCCCAGGCTGTGCCAACGCACCACGGTAATTTGTTCCAGGAAACCAGGTATTTTCCCGGAACTTTGTGGGGGACATTCCTTGGGTGCCAGCCACGGTAGTGGGAGTCAATGGACCTCGCTCGTACCAGGTGGCACTCGAAAATGGAGGTTTGTGGCGCTGGCACATAGACCAGCTTAGGCACAGGGTTGGGGACTTGGACACTACCGTGGTGCCCCCAACTGCACTCGTGGCTCCGGAACAGACACTTACAGATGGTGAGGCTCCACCTACACCTCTCTCACAAACTGCCGGCATGGAGCCGAACCACTGCCATCCTTGACATTCCGCCAACTCCACTTGCGGATGTTCCACCCACAGCAGCGGATCCAGGGGACTTGGTTTCAACGCCACCTAGGGTCGCGCCACAGCCTCAGCAAGAATGGGGCAGCCCACCGGACCTGGGTACCGCTCCCCGGCAGTCTGGCAGAGTTTCCAAGCGCTCAACTTATTTAAAGGACTATGTTGTTGGACATGTAACACTGTTGGTCTAAGTAGTAGATAGGTAGCCGTGTTGGTCTGCCATAGTCAAAATAAAAAAATTCCTTCCAGTAGCACCTTAAAGACCAACTAAGTTAGTTCTTGGTATGAGCTTTCGTGTGCATGCACACTTCTTCAGATACACTGAAACAGAAGTTGCCAGATCCTTCTATATAGTGAGAAGGTGGGGAGGGGTGTTACTCAGAAGGGAGGGTGCGAATGGGAGATTGGCAGATAGCTGAGAGAGCCTCTTGACGACTCTTAACGACTGTAATAGGTCTTACAGGAAAAGGCAAGGGGTGGGAAGGTGAGAAATGGTTTAGTCATGTATAGTGAGATAAGAATCCAATGTCTTTGTTCAGTCCAGGTCTTTTCATGGTTTTAAGTTTGGTAATGAGTTGTAATTCAGCAGCTTCTCTTTCCAGTCTATTTCTGAAATTCCTTTGTAGTAAAACAGCTACTTTGAGATTCTATACAAGATCTCAAAGTAGCTGTTTTACTACAAAGGAATTTCAGAAATAGACTGGAAAGAGAAGCTGCTGAATTACAACTCATTACCAAACTTAAAACCATGAAAAGACCTGGACTGAAAAAAGACATTGGATTCTTATCTCACTATACATGACTAAACCATTTCTCACCTTCCCACCCCTTGCCTTTTCCTGTAAGACCTATTACAGTCGTTAAGAGTCGTCAAGAGGCTCTCTCAGCTATCTGCCAATCTCCCATTCGCACCCTCCCTTCTGAGTAACACCCCTCCCCACCTTCTCACTATATAGAAGGATCTGGCAACTTCTGTTTCAGTGTATCTGAAGAAGTGTGCATGCACACGAAAGCTCATACCAAGAACTAACTTAGTTGGTCTTTAAGGTGCTACTGGAAGGAATTTTTTTATTTTGACTGTTGGTCTAAGTATGTGGAAGTATGTGAAATGTAACCGATATGATTTTGTGCCTAATTGAACCATTATGTGTAGTGCTGTATATAAGGAAACCATTACGATTGTAACTAACGCCTTATCTCGGTGGGGAGGGTTGTTATGTACTGAAGTTCTCACCCTGGGCCAGCAGGGGGATACTGTAGATAGTTATGCAAATGAAGGATCGAAAGTGACGTTCAGTGATTGGATAGTTTTAGAAAGTTGTTACAGTATTCAGTTATGTCCTGGCCTGTGAATAAACAAGAGCTGTTTGAAGAATCGCTGTGTTCACCCACAACTTAACACCAAGTTTGGGAAACGCTGATGTAAAGTGAAATGTTTTATTAGGTAGGTGACAAGGGAATAGATTAACTGTATTTTATCCATCTAGACAGACATGTGTGAGTTAACAGACAAAATCAGCTTATCGCTTGTGTTTTAAATAATAGGGCTAAGCAGAGTTTCAACCTCATTTTAGGCAGTTTAATTGAAAGCATAGGAATTAGCCATTAGGCTGATCTCCCCCTTTGTTACCTATTTTTCAAAGAAACAAACTAGAGATTGAAAAGTAAACTGAAAAACATAGTTTAATCACAGCCAAGCATTAATCCTTAGCAGCAATAGCATTAAAATAATTGCAGGGAAAATACTTGTATTTGCAGCAAAACAGCTTCAGGCATGTGACTCATGATGGAACAAGAGGAAGCCTGTCTTCCTCCATCGTTGGCTGAAGAAAGAGAAAAAGAGAAAAGGAACAGGAAATACTATAGTGTCATACTTTGTGTTGCGTCCGCTTCATGTTGCGTCTTTTCGCATTACGTCCCGTGGCAACCAGGAATTACTGGAATGGGTTACTTCTGGGTTTCGCCACTTGCGTATGTGCAGAAGCGCTAAATTGCGCTGCGTGCATGTGCAGACACGGCGCTTCTGGATGTGAACGCTTTGAGTTGCAGACGTGCCTCCAGGACGGATTATGTCTGCAACTTGAGGTTCCACTGTATGCTCCTTTCCTCTTAGGAGAGGAGGGGAAATTATGTTGAACAGAGCCTTCTCTACCAATCAGCTATAAAGCTTTATGGTCTTAACACTTTCATGTGCTAAGAAGCAAGAATATGCATTGTTAGACTGACTGCAAAATCTCCCACATATAGTGCATAGGATGGATGGTCACTTCAGGGGGCACCAAAAAAATGCTGCAGAGTGGAGCATGAGAGGAGAGCGGTGCTGAATTTTAGCATTGCACATGGCACCACTGAAATTTGAGAACCCAAAGTCCGCCACTGGGCAAATGCAAGGCAGAACCAACAGCTCCATGGTCATGCACACACAGACTTCAGCAAAGGCTTTTGCTCCCTGCTCGCTCCTCCATTTGCATGCAGCAGTCCTGGAAAAAATGGTCCAAAGGAACAGCAACATGTCTGAGAGTCCGTTAGTAATATGATTTATTTATTCGCCTTATTTATAAAAATAAATAGACCAGATCCAGGCGCTTTGGGAAGAAACTGATTTTATGGAACCATTTCAATCGGGGTTTTGGCACAAAAACTGCTTTGGTCGCCCTGTATGATGACCTCTGTTGAGAGAGAGACAAGGGAAACATGTCCCTGTTAATTCTTCACAACCTCTCAGTGGCTTTCAATACCATCGACCATGGTATCCTTCTGGAGCGACTCTCCAAACTAGTCAAAATAAAAAAATTCCTTCCAGTAGCACCTTAAAGACCAACTAAGTTAGTTCTTGGTATGAGCTTTCGTGTGCATGCACACTTCTCCAAACTAGGAGTGGGTGGCACTGCTTTGCAGTGGTTCCAGTCCTACTTGGATGGTTGTTCCCAGAGAGTGTTCCTTGGGGAATGCTTTTCTGCCCTGTGGAACCTTCAGTATGGGGTTCCACAGGGCTCAGTCCTATCACCCATGTTGTTTAACATCTACATGAAACTGCTGGGTGGGGTTATCCGGAGGTTCAGAGTATGTTGTCAGCAGTATGCTGATGACACTCAGCTCTATTTCTCCTTTACATCTGTAGGTGAGGCAGTGGAAGTGCTGGACCAGTGTCTTGCCTCAGTAATGGACTGGATGACAGCCAACAGACTGAAGCTCAATCCAGATAAGACTGTTAGAGGGTGGTTCCCTAGACCAGAGGGGTGGGAGGTCGCCTGCTCTTGATGGGGTTACACTTCCCCTGAAGGAGCAGGTTCGTAGCTTGGGGCTACTCCTGGATCCTTTGCTCAGTGGCCCGGAGCGCCTTCCATCAGCTTTGGCTGGTGACCTAGCTACGCCCCTCTCTGGACAGGAATAACCTAGAAAGGAATGCTGCGATCACCAATAGTCAGCATGGATTTCTGAAAAATAAGTCATGTCAGACTAACCTGATCTCGTTTTTTGACAGAATTACAAGCCTGGTAGATGAAGGGAACACAGTGGATGTAGCCTACCTTGATTTCAGCAAGGCATTTGACAAGGTGCCCCATGATATTCTTGTAAAGAAGCTGGTAAAATGCGGTCTTGACTATGCTACCACTCAGTGGATTTGTAACTGGCTGACTGACCGAACCCAAAGGGTGCTCATCAATGGTTCCTCTTCATCCTGGAGAAGAGTGACTAGTGGGGTGCCACAGGGTTCTGTCTTGGGCCCGGTCTTATTCAACATCTTTATCAATGACTTGGATGACGGACTCAAGGGCACCCTGATCGAATTTGCAGATGACACCAAACTGGGAGGGGTGGCCAACACCCCAGAGGACAGGATCACACTTCAAAACGACCTTGACAGATTAGAGAACTGGGCCAAAACAAACAAGATGAATTTTAACAGGGAGAAATGTAAAGTATTGCACTTGGGCAAAAAAAATGAGAGGCACAAATACAAGATGGGTGACACCTGGCTTGAGAGCAGTACATGTGAAAAGGATCTAGGAGTCTTGGTTGACCACAAACTTGACATGAGCCAACAGTGTGACGCGGCAGCTAAAAAAGCCAATGCAATTCTGGGCTGCATCAATAGGAGTATAGCATCTAGATCACGAGAAGTAATAGTGCCACTGTATTCTGCTCTGGTCAGACCTCACCTGGAGTACTGTTTCCAGTTCTGGGCACCACAGTTCAAAAAGGACACTGACAAACTGGAATGTGTCCAGAGGAGGGCAACCAAAATGGTCAAAGGCCTGGAAACAATGCCTTATGAGGAACGGCTAAGGGAGCTGGGCAGGTTTAGCCTGGAGAAGAGGAGGTTAAGGGATGATATGATAGCCATGTTCAAATATATAAAAGGATGTCACATAGAGGAGGGAGAAAGGTTGTTTTCTGCTGCTCCAGAGAAGCGGACACGGAGCAATGGATCCAAACTACAAGAAAGAAGATTCCACCTAAACATTAGGAAGAACTTCCTGACAGTAAGAGCTGTTTGACAGTGGAATTTGCTGCCAAGGAGTGTGGTGGAGTCTCCTACTTTGGAGGTCTTTAAGCAGAGGCTTGACAACCATATATCAGGAGTGCTCTGATGGTGTTTCCTGCTTGGCAGGGGGTTGGACTCGATGGCCCTTGTGGTCTATTCCAACTCTAGGATTCTATGAACTTAACTACTGTAGTCTATGCTCTGGTAACCTCAAGGTTAGATTACTGCAATGTGCTATACATAGGGCTGCCTCTGAAGATGGTTCGGAAACTTCAGCTAGTGCAGAATTGAGTAGCCAGGTAGCTTACCGGAGCAAGACAGTTTGAGCATATTACACTGATCCTGGTCCTACTGCACTGGCTACCAATTAGTTTCCAGGCCCAATTCAAAGTGCTGGTTTTGACCTATAAAGCTTTAAGTTGCTCAGGACCACCTCTTTCCATATCAATCTAACTGGACTCAGAGATCATCTTCTGAGGCCTTTCTTTGTGTGCCTCCTCCTTGAGAGGTCCGGAGGGTGGCAACACGAGAACAGGCCTTCTCTGCAGCGGCTCCCCATCTGTGGAATGCTCTCCCCAGGGAGTTTCAGCTGGTACCTTCATTATACACCTTCAGGCGCCAGGCAAAAATGTTCCTTTTTAACCAGACCTTTGGTTGATTTGATTGACATCCTATGCCCTTTTAAAATGTGGGGGGTTTTCTTGGAGGGGGGGTTATTGGGTTATTTATATGCCACTGTGATGTGTCACACATCACAGTCATTTACAAAACATTAAAACCATGCAGTAAAATCATAAAAAGTTATAAGAGATCTATAGGCCCACTATAAAGGCAATTGCTCAAGAAGATGTCCATCCCGCCTGACCATTGGCTGGAAGGTCAGATCGTTCCCCTTGGCCTGGCCTAAATGGTTTGAATGAGGAGGTCAATAGCATCACCGACTCCTGTCTGTCTGTTGGAGGAAATAAGGAGGGGTTTTTTTGGTTTAAAAAATGTTTTTATTAAGATTTTCTTGGGTAACAAAAGTACATGCAGTACCTCTTTCTGTTTGTAGAGTTCTTTCTACAAGGGGGGCTTCCAGTTCTCGTGCGCTGGCTTTGGAATCTGCTTCAGGAGGTTGGCTTCCTCTCCCCCATTATTTGCACCTTATCACATGCTTTCTCCTAACATTTAAGTAGCTTCTTAGTAAGGCCCAGCCTAACATCCTCCTACCTAAGGCGAAGGACAAGATTTAATTTTATTTATTTATTAAATTTATATACTGTCCTTCATCCAAAGATGACGGGGCAGTTTACAATATAATGGTGCAGTTCAGAGTACAGTACCTAATTTGTATTACCATTCAAAGTACAAAAAGCCGATTGGATGGGCAGCTGAATTTTACTTCCAACAAGGATGAGGGACAAGCATTCTGCCCTGAACTTGAGTGCAGTGGGAGATACTTAATTCTGTTACAAAGCGGGCAAAGGATCAAGAGAGATGGTTTGATTTGGAGTGTAGACAAGCAAGGAAACGTCTGAGATCAACCTACCGGAACTACAGAAACACCGGAGCACCCTTGCTATTTATGGCTTACATTGATTTAAGTCGAAACTATAAACAGCTATTAAAGGCAAAAAAACAAAAAGCTGAGAGATTGGCCTGGTGTAACTTAGTGAAGGCCTCGAATGAGAAAGATTCAACCTCCTTCTGGCGTACCATCAGGGGGCTCCTGGGCCAAGAGCGGATTGGTCCCACATGTACTGTAGAACCCCAGGAGTGGATGAAATATTTCCAAACCCTCTTCTTCGACGACAAAGCTCAGAACAATGATCCAAGTGCCTACCCCGAGAACTTACCATATTGGCCTCCTGTCTCCATAGAGGAGGTGGGGAATCTAATTGCCCAACTGAAAAACAACAAAGCCCCGGGCATAGACCACATTCCAGCAGAGCTCATGAAGAACAACATCAGTTGGTGGGCTCCTTTAATGGAGTCAATATTCACATACATCGATTCAACAGGCATAATCCCTGGCTGCTGGACAGAGACAGTAATCATTCCAATCTATAAAAAGGGTCCTATGGCAGATCCAGCGAGCTATAGACCCATTAGCCTCCTTACTATCCCCAGCAAATTGTATTCCAAACACCTCCACATCAAACTAATTGACTGGATGGAAACTGAGGCAGTTCTGGCAGAGGAGCAAGCCGGCTTCAGACAGGGCAGAACAACAATAGACCATTGTTTCGTATTAGCACATCTCATTGATAAATACGCCAATAAAACACGCGGGATTCTATACGCAGCATTTATTGACCTGAAGGCGGCCTTTGACTTGATCTCACGAGTCAAACTTTGGGCTAAACTCAATGTTACCAACATTGATAAAAGATTACTATTCTTGATAAAAAGCCTATATAAAGACTCCAAGTTATATGTAAGAACCTCAGTAAATGGGCAACTAATTGGCCCTGTATCAGCCACCAAAGGAGTCAAGCAGGGCTGTATTTTAGCCCCGGCCTTATTCAACTTATATATAAATGACATGGTCAAATACCTAACACCCCCGGAGTTTCATGCCCCCAAACTGGCCGAAAAACCAATTTCAGTACTCCTCTATGCGGACGACGCGGTTCTCTTATCACGAACTAAAGTAGGCCTCAAAAGGCTACTAAGAGAATTCTCAGCCTACTGCAGGAGAGATCAATTGGTGGTTAATCACCAAAAAACCAAAGTCATGGTCTTCGCTAGGAGACACAGACATCATAGATGGGAGATGGACAATCAGCCAATAGAACAGGTCAAAATTTTCAAATACCTAGGAGTGGTTTTCCAGTCAACAGGGGCCTGGGAGGCCCATCATAAATATGCTAGGGAAAAAGCATCTCAAAGCGCCAAAATACTGTCTCGCTTTTACTTTACGAAAGGGGGCAGACATATCCCAGCAGCTCTGGAGGTCTTTCAAGCAAAACCCTTGGCACAATTACTCTACGGGGCCCAAATCTGGACGGGAAATCATTGCCGCACACTTGAAACGGTCCAGTCTAAATTCTTAAGACAGATTTTAGCCGTTCCACCATGCGCACCAAATGCGGCCCTACGGCTGGAGACTGGCCTCCTCTCCGTCGAAACCCGAACCTGGTTAAGAACATTTAACTATTGGCTTCGCTTAAATTTAAACCCATCCGGACTACTACCTCTAGTAGCACGAGATGCTCATATAAGTCGGTGGTCCAAAGTAGTGCATCAAAAACTACTTATATGTGGCCTCCAAGCACAGCATCTCCTGAAAATGGGTCTCCCCAAGGCAAAAACTATTATTGATCAGCGCATGAAGGATATTGAGCAGCAAAATAATCTGGCCTATATTAAGAAATTTAGTGCTTGGTACGCTTATCTGCCCCCCTCCCACTTTGATTTTCGGGCACCTTATTTGTCTACCTTAACCATTCCAAAACTCAGACGGGCCTTTACACTGGCCAGACTAAATATGTTACCCTCGGCTGTTCTTGAGGGTAGATATCAAGGAACTCCATTCGAGAACCGGCTCTGCCCCTGTGGAGCTGGCTGCGTGGAGACTGTGTCACACGTTCTCTTGTCTTGCTCCCTATATAAAGATCTCAGGGACGAGACCATCGCGCCGCTCCTGTCTGCCATCCCGGGCCACTCTTGTGAAGCCAAACTGTTCTCACTCCTGGCCGACCAGAACGGCTCGACAACAGAGAAGGTTGCCAAATTTGTCGAGAGAGCAATGAGACTGAGAGCTGCTACCTGAGTGACATTAGCGTCATCGCCCAGATTCCTCTCCTAGGATCTTACTATTATTATCGTTATGTTTTGCTACTATTATTTTGTCGTCCCCTAAAATGTATTTTATATAATTGACTTTTTAGTTTTATTCTTTGTATATCGTATTGTTGTTTTATTGCTATGGCCGATAGCTGACGCAAATAAAGATTCATTGACCATTGAGTGCAGTGGCCTCTCTTAGGAAGTGCAGGACAGACTGCCTGGCATAACACCCCCCTGGCACTCTCCAGCAGCAGCATCCCCTGTGGCCTTAGGTCAGGGTGGGTGATCACATGGCCCTTGAGGCGTTTTCTGTGGCCCTCTGCAACATTTGGGCATGCATGAAAGCCAACAGCTCAGTCTCCATCCTCCCTGCGAGGCCAACTGGGCCAGCCCTCCTGCCTGTGGCCTCTAACCTCACCCGTGAGCCGTGGGGCTGCCTTTCACAGAGTACCAGCAACCTTGCAGCATGCTATTCCGGGGGGCTTGTAGCAGCAGCATCCATGGGTGTAGGCAGGGGCAGCTGATCCCCGAAAACACGTAAATAAATAAAAATACTTAAAGGTAGAAATAATCAGAAAATTTGGAATTGAACTGCTTGCTGGGGTCAAAAGCAATTTAAAACAACTGTTGTTGAGGCATTTCATTCCAAATCTGCTAGACTGAGCCAGATAGAGGATGACGAAAGGATGTCCTGTACCCGCAACATAAATTCTGGTGACGCTCATGGCAGCCTCCCTCCCCACCTGCTTTGCACTCACTGTGGCTGCTCCTCTGCCAAGCTTTGGAACCTTTTGTTCCTTTGGAGGTTTCCTTTTATTATTTTGGACATTGCATAATTTGAGCACACAGGAAAAGCAGGATGTCTTGTGGGGAAAGGCAAGAGCAACCACATGACCAGGATTACGCAGCAGCTGGCGGTGAGATTCAAGCTCCCACCTTCAGCACCCAGTTGGTGCTCTGGGGCGGCCACAGCAGCAGCAGCACTGAGTCCCAGGCCTGGGGGGGGGTGTGCTTCTCTTCTTGAGGGGGAAGAAGGAGAAAGAGGCAATATTGAAGGGACAACAGCTCTAGAAGTGATTTTATTACAAGGGTCTGAAAAAAGTATTATAGCTTTGCTTTCGGGGGGGGGGGGGAGCTCAAGTTAGTAACAAAAAATAATGTATTTTTCTTAGATCAAAACTGTTGAAACTAATAAAAACCATTTACATCAAAAAGTTCAGTGTTCAGATTTCTTTTGTAATACAAAAATCTCATACAGCATTGTTTTGCCACCCCCAAATTCTCTTTGCTCCAGGTGCTAAGTTGTTTTCCCCAATCAATATTTCAGTAAGTTTGCATTAACTCTTCACCAATGATTGTTGTTCCACCTAAAGTTCTTCTTTTGTCCTACTTAGTTTGGTGGCATATTCTTCTACAAATTTGCTCAAGCTTTCCAGATCTCTTTCTCCACTTCCAAATTTAATAGGATCCTTTTTCTTATTGCTAGGAGCAAAATAGATGGTCGGGAATCCTTCTACTTTGTAATTTTCATTGGTGACATCATTGGCAGTAGCATCCATTTTGGCAATGACCAGGTTTTTCTGAGTTTTGTATTTTTTACCCAGCTCAGTATAAATGGGCTCTAGCTTCTTACAGTGTCCACACCAGGGAGCATAGAACTCTATGAGAACATCAGTCTTTGGATCCATCACTATAGATTCAAACGTTTTGCCAACTACAATCTTCACAGGACCCTTGTTATTTTTTGGTACTGGTTGGGACTTCACAATGGGTTTCAGTTTACCTAGGAAAGAGGAAAACTGTCATAAAAGACCATGTCCCTTGCAGTTAGTTCACAGAAGTTGGCAACAACACTACTAACATAGATGAGTTACTGCCAACCCGCGCCCCCCCCCCCAATCCACAGCTCCAATTTTTCTGTAAATAGCTCCTTGAATGATCACTTGTGAAAAGTTTAGATCACAAAGTACAGTTTGACGAAAATTGCCTTTCACAGCATTTGGGACATACGGCATATTGGCCCATAGGGAAGAACAAAACTAAAATATTTCCTTTTTTGCAATTTAAGATACAGAATTCAGCAGCCAGGTTGCTCACTGAGGAAAGACGGGCCTGACTGCAAATCAGTTTCAGGGCCCAATTTAAAGTGCTGGGTTTTTACCTATAAAGCCTTAAACGGCTCAGGACCAAAATACCTCTCTGCGGTCATCATCTTAGGCCCTTTGTGTGCTCCCTTCTCTCCAAGGGAGGTCCAGAGGGTGGCAACATGAGAATGGGCTTTTTTGAAGTGGCTGCCCACCAGGGAGGTTTGCCTGGCACCTTTGTTACATCTCTTTAGAGGCAAGGCAAATACTTTCCTCTATAACCAGGCCTTTGGCTAATTAAGCAGTCTGTGGCCTTTTAGAAGTGTGTGGGATGGTTTTAATGTATCCCCCCACACCTCTGGTTTTACTGTATTTATGTGCGGTTTTTTGTTCCCTTGCGTTGCCCTGTGCAAGCTAAAGCCACTAACCAATTTAATAAATAATAATAATAACCTGGTGAAGAGCTGAAAAGCTGGCTCACTACTTGTGACATTTCGGGTGGTTCATCTTAAGACAATTTCCCTATGATAAAATAGTAATATCAAGTATGCAGAGGGTAGGACTAGATATTTCAAACTATTTTTGCTGCCATTTGAAGGGGAAAAGGCTCAGTATTCTCTTTAAATGGTGCTACATCCAGGTTTATCCAGCTTCTGGGAAAGTGTGAGAGAGAACTAAGCTCATGAATTACACAGGGGGCTAGTAAACCTACACGCAAATTTAAGGAAGCATAATACTGTAAATAATAATTAATAATAATAATATTTATAGCCCGCCCATCTGGCTGGGTTTCCCCAGCCACTCTGGGTGGCTCCCAACAGAATATTAAGCAGAATAAAACTTTAAACATTAAAAACTTCCCTAAACAGGGCTGCGTTCAGGAAGCATGGATTGTCCACAATCCAACTACAGTTTACCTTTTTTGAATGAGACAACAAATTCCCTCAGCACATCAGAATCAAACTCTTCTGGTTCCATGGCATACTTTTTACCACCTTCATCAAAGATAGCAGCATTGACATCCTCTCCACTGTCAACAAGTCCCAGATCCTTTATCTCAGAAGAATAGTCTTCTTCGTCCGCAATTGCAAAAGTATATTCTGGGAAGTCCTTAGCCACTTCCAAGACTTTGTTTCGCCAGTACTGAGTAGCTGAAGACAACAAACACACAATGAAGTTAGAGACATCTGGTTTATTCTGGAGCAGGTTATATTCAACCCAGTTATACTTACCTGGTTGCCGATTCTGGGAGCTCATGACCAGGACTTGGAAATAGGGGCGTTTGTGAGAGATTGGTGGAGGAGACTGAAAGCGGGTGAGCGTGTCTCTTTTGGAAAGACTGGTTGCTTGCCTGAACTGTTTGATCAGAAAACTGGGCCCAAATTAACAAAATGAAGTTCAATAGGGACAAATGTAAGGTTCTGCGCTTAGGCAGGAATAACCAGCTGCACCAACATAAGATGGGGGACACCTGGCTTGCCAGTAGCACATGTGAAAAGGACCTTGGTCTTGGTGGACTACAAGCGTCACATGAGTCCACAGTGTGATGCTGCAGCAAAAAAGCTAATGCTCTTCTAGGCTGCATCCACAGAAGCCGAGTGTCCAGATTAAGGGAAGTAATATTACCACTCTATTCTGCCTTGGTCAGACCACAACTGGAATACTCTGTCCAATTCTGGATGCCACAATTTAAGAAGGATATTGACAAGCTGGAACGTGTGTAGAGAAGGGCAACCAAGATAATCAAGGGTCTGGAAGCCAAGCTGTATGAGGAACAGTTAAGGGAGTTGAGTATGTTTAGCCTGGAGAAGAGACTAAGAGGAAATATGATAGCCATTTTAAAATATTTTAAGGGGTGTCACATGGAAGATGGAGCAAGCTTGTTTTCTCCTGCTCTAGAGAGTAGGACTCAAACCAATGGATTCCGAATAATAGAATTGGAATGGACCACGAGGGTCATCTAGTCCAACCTCCTTGCAATGCAGGGATCCTTTGCCCAACATGGAGCTTGAACCCACAAACCTAAAATTAAGAATCTATTGCTCTGCTGACTGAGCTCTCCTCCAGTTAACTTTGACAGTAAGAGCTGTTACAGTGGAACGGTCTCCCTTGGGAGGTTGTGGCCTCTCCTTCCTTGGAGGCTTTTAAGCAGATATTGGATGGCTCTCTCACATGGATGCTTTAGCTGAGATTACTGCATCGCAGGCAGTTGGACTGGAAGACCCTCGGGGTCCCTTCCAACTCTACATTTCTATGTTTGTATGACTTCATTAGGGCCACTCCAAGTATGACATTGGGTACAACACTAACTAAAAGTAATACCTACCAACACGATAATCAAAGCTGAAGTCCACTGTATAATAAACAACTACCAGAGGCTTCTTGGTGTATCTCTTAGCATCATTGGCAGATTTGCGATGACCCACAAGAGGCAAGGCATGCTTCACCACGTGGTCTTTCACTTCAGTGGCATCAGTGGAATCCTGTTTACAGAAACAAAAATCAGTGGGATGTGACCATTGGAGGAGTTTACATTACAGAAGGCCTCTTCTTAAAAAACCTTTTCTTAAAAAACCACCACCACCACCCAGAAGAAACAACAGGTGTGTTGAAAATATTTCAGTTTTCAGACTCAGAAAATAGGATTAGCTACAGAATTCAGGATTTCCTGCTATCTCACAGAAAGCCTGGCTACCATGATTACAAGACAGGTTGGGTGACAGGCTCTGGCGATGTGTAGCTTACTTCCAAGTGTCTGCTAAGTGAAACAGCTTATTCCATGCCATGTTGGCTGGATAGATTTCTTTCTCTCCACCCCTGCCACCACTATACACGCCCCCGCCAAGCCTAGATTTTTGTGCTCTACTCTCCACCAAGATTTTTCATTTCTGAAGTCTCCCCAAGAGCCTGTTTCCATTTTCTCTTAGCTTAGTCTCTCCTGCAAGTGACTGTTCAGATTTTGCACATCTATCACTTTGGAACTTGCTGGGGTTTGCTTCAACTGGGCACACTCAGAATTCTCATATGTTCATTTCAGTAGCCACAGCTCTAGCTATATTGGGTCTTGAGCATTAGATTTAAGATGCAAGCTGGAGCACCAAGAAATAAAATGAATGAAAGAAAACCAACTTGTTTGTACCCAGTATAGCCTTGATAGAAGTACTCACTTTAATGTCTAAAACATGCATTTTAGGTTCATATTTTGAGTGAAATCTTTCAGGTTGCATCACCACCAGTTTTCCTGGGTCCACTTTCAAAAAGGTTGAAATTTCATTGCTGAAGGTATGATGGAACTTGAATTCTTCTCTTAGGTTATTAGCTGAAAAACAAAAATTATATATATATATATATATATATATAGAGAGAGAGAGAGAGAGAGAGGGGTAGGTAGGTAGGTTTGGAGGAATACCAAAGAGGAGAAAGGAAATTGCTGGGTCAGAAATGCAAAAGTATTGACACCTGGAGTGAGGGTTTGTAAACAGACCATCTGGGTCTATGGTACTGCTGAGTTCCCAGATCTCCTCTTGGAAGGATTTATTGCCCAGACAACTCTGGTCTAAAGTTCTGTTGCTATTAGGGATCTTATGTAATGATATGATTTCTTACAGAGACTGAATGGATATACATCCGGTTGTATGTATGTTTCTCATGTCTCTGTAATGTCCATTACAGAGACATGAGAAATCTGATACTACAAAGGAACAGAGAAAAAAGATTAAATATTGAAGGAAGTTACATTATTATCTTTAAAGACATTCCAATAAGACTACTGAAACGAAGAGACCCATACAAAGCTTTTGTCCAAATTCTTAAGAGAAATGACATAGAATTCAGATGGGAATTCCCTGAAGGAATTTCCTTCTTCTATAAAAGTAAGAAACATAGACTGACAAGCCCAGAAGAGACAAGTAAGTTCCTGAGAAAATATAAGGAATTAAGAGCAGAAGAAGATGAAGAAAAAGGAGCTGTGGGAGGAGTAGGAGCAGGAGGAGTGGATCTTAAAGATGAAGAAGAGGAGAATGGAAAAGAGACAGAAGAAGAAGTGGAAGAGGAACAAGAAGAAGAAGATGGAAAAACAGATGGACTATAAATAGTAACAAAATCCCTTATTTAATTAAGAGGTCATAATGGTACTAAAATTATTGAATTGGAACATTAATGGAATGAATGATAGGAATAAAAGGAACAAAATTGAACAATGTTTAAAAAGGAAAAATTTGCATATAATTTGCCTACAAGAAACTCATGTGGCGAGAAAACATAGGAAAGTTTTGATCAACAAAAGATTGGGAAACGAATTTATTTCTTCCGACAAGAGTAAGAAGAGAGGGGTTGTATTATATGTAAGGAATAAAATTGAAGCTCAACAAATTTTTAAAGATGAAGAAGGAAGAGTCATCGCAGTCCAGATCCAATGGCAAGGGGGGAAAATAATTGTCGGGATCTATGCACCAAATGGAAACAAAACTGACTTTTTAAACAATTTGGAAGAAAAGCTGTTCGAATATATAGACCAAAAGATTATAATAATGGGAGACATGAACGGTGTGGTGTCAATGGAAATGGACAGACTAAGAGCAGCAGGGCTTAGCAAAGAAGGGAAATTACCAAAGACATTTTTTTCGATGATAAAAAAACTGCAATTTAATTGATATTTGGAGATTGAGACACCCACTGGAAAAACAATTTACATTCTATTCAGACCCAAATCAGTCAATGTCGAGAAATGATCAAATATGGGTCTCAAATGAATTAACTCCAAAAATCAGGCAAATAGAAATTCAACCTAGAGTAATTTCAGATCATAGTCCAATAAAACTTGAATTACAAGGATACGAAGAAAGATCGTTCAGATGGAGAATGAATGATTATCTCCTAGATGATCAAAAAATTGTTGAGAAAGCCCAAAAGAATCTGATGGACTATTTTGTAAATAATTCTAACAAGGGTACGAAAATGAATACAGTATGGGATGCCAGCAAGGCGGTTATGAGAGGGTTTTTCATCCAGCAGAATGCAATCAAAAATAAAAGCAGAGAAAAAGGAAAGAAGGAAATTTTAAGACAAATAATGGAAAACGAACAAAAATTAGTTAAGAAACCGAATAATGATAAAGCAAAACAGAATATAAAGGCTCTGCAAAATTTGTGATGATAATCAACAAAGAAGTAGAATTGACTATAAAAAGAATGAGACAAAGGAACTTTGAATCGGCTAACAAATCAGGCAAATGGCTGGCATGGCAAATTAAGAAAAGAAAAGAACAGAATACAATCAACAAAATCATCGTGGAGGGAGAAGAAATAGACAATCCAAAAGGTATTAAAAAAGGATTCTTGGACTTTTACAGACATCTATATAAAAGAACAGAGAAGAACAATATGAGGAAGATAGAAAGATATCTAAATGAAAAAAGGTGCAGAAGATCCCGACAGAAAAAATAGATAAGCTGAACGCCCCAATAGAAATTGATGAAATAAAAGAGACAATAAAAGAACTCAAAAAAGGGAAAGCTCCGGGACCAGATGGATTTACAGCAAGTTACTATAAAGAAATGAAACACATCCTGTCAATACCCTTGAAAGAAGTTATGGATAATATTCTTAAGGAAAGAGAAATCCCAGAAACATGGAAAGAAGCATTTATTACTTTTATTCCAAAACAAGACTCTGATTTGACACAAGTTAAAAACTACAGGCCTATTTCGTTGTTAAATACAGATTACAAAATCTTTGCAAGTATTTTAGCAAAGAGGATTAAAAAAAATTACAATAAGTTATTCATAAGGATCAAGCGGGTTTCCTACCTGGCAGACAGATGAAAGACAATGTAAGGAATACAATCAATATTTTGGAATATCTGACTGCCAGGAATGAGAAACAAGCTATGTTAATATGTGAAAAGGTCTTTGATAATATATCTTGGGATTTTATGTTAAAAAATTTAGAATACCGTATTTTTCGCCCTATAAGACGCACTTTTTCCCCTCCAAAAATGAAGGGAAAATGTGTGTGCGTCCTATGGGGCGAATGCAGGCTTTCGCTGAACCCTGGAGAGCGAGGGGGGTCGGCGCGCACCGACCCCTCTCGCTCTCCAGGCTTCAGGAATCTATCCGCTAGCCGTGGGAGACCCAGCTCTCCCAGGGCTAGCGGAGAGCTTGTCTGCACCCAGAAGCTTGGGGCGCGCTGAGCTCCGCACGCCCCAAGCTTCGGGATTAGCACAGCAGTCTAGCGCTAGTGGAGACCTTGCCGGCACCCAGAAGCTTGGGGCGCGCTGAGCTCTGCACGCCCCAAGCTTCGGGATTAGCGCAGCGCTCCGCTAGCCCTGGGAGAGCCGCGCGGCTCTCCCACGGCTAGCGGAGACCTTGCCGGCACTCAGAAGCTTGGGGCGCGCTGAGCGCCGCACGCCCCAAGCTTCGGGATTAGCGCAGTGCTCCGCTAACCCTGGGAGAGCCACGCAAAGTCGCGCGACTCTCCCATGGCTAGTGGAGACCTTGCCGGCACCCAGAAGCTTGGGGCGCACTGAGCTCCGCACGCCCCAAGCTTCGGGATTAGCGCAGCGCACCTGGGGGGAGGAAATAATCCCCCCTTTATTTCCCCCCCACAAAACTAGGTGCGTCTTATGGGCCGGTGCATCCTATGGGGCGAAAAATACGGTATATGGAGGTGGGGAAGGAATTCCTCAATGGAATAAAGGTAATATATACCGAACAGAAAGCTAAATTAATTGTTAATAATGTGATTACGGAAGAAATAGGGATAACCAAGGGTAAATGACAAGGGTGTCCACTTTCGCCACTGTTATTCATCATGGTCATGGAAGTCTTTCTAAAATCTATAAGGGAAAATGAGGTAATAAAAGGGGTTGCAGTACGCCTGAATGAATATAAGGTTAAAGCCTTTGCCGATGATCTGGTTCTAACGGTGGAGGAACCTTTGGAAAGTGTTAAAAACATACTTATAGAGGTGGAAAGATTTGGTCAAACCGGATTCATATTGAATAAGAAAAAAAAAACTAAAATAATTGCTAAGAACATGGATCAAGAGACGATAGGAATAATGCAACAACAAATAGGTATAGAAGTGGTGAAGAAGGTGAAATATTTGGGTATTTGGATAACCCCTAAGAATATTGATTTATATCAGAATAATTATATACCAGTGTGGAATGGAATAAAGATAGATCTGGAGGTGTGGAGATGAATGAAGTTATCGTTGTGGGGAAGGATTTCAACGATAAAGGTGAGCGTGCTGCCAAAACTGTTATTTTTGTTTCAGACAATTCCAATAATCAAAGGGACTATGACCTTTAAAGAATGGCAAAGAGTAATTATAAGGTATATCTGGCAGGGTAAGAAGCCAAGAATTCAATTTAAGTTACTAACAGATGCTAAAGAGAGAGGAGGCTTCGCCCTGCCAGACCTGAAATTATATTATGAAGCTTCATGTCTCTGTTGGTTAAAGGAATGGGTAAAATTAGAAAACACAGAGTTGTTAGATATAGAAGGATTTGACAACAGATTTGGGTGGCACACGTATCTATGGTCTGAAAAGAAGAAAATCCATAAAGGTTTTGAGAACCACATTTTCCGAAGATCGTTGATAGAAATATTGGGATAGGTATAAAAGCCTACTTGAACCAAAAACTCCGCACTGGTTATCTCCATTAGAGGTTATGAGTGTCAAAAAAATCAATATGAGAAGAAATTGGATTACATATGGAAATTTGATTGTTAAGGAAGGGGGGAAATGGAAAATGAAACCCTATGAAGAAGTAAAAGAGTATGTATATGATTGGTTGCCTTATTTTCAAATAAATGAAATGTTTAAAAAAGATCTTAAGGAATATGGATTTGCAGAGGAGGATTCAAAATTCCAAATGGAAATAATAAATAATGAGTATAAAATTTTATCTAAAATGTATAAGATATTGCTGGAATGGCATACAAAGGATGAAGAAGTTAAATCTGTTATGATACATTGGGCCAGAGATTTTGGATATAATATACAATTTAATGATTGGATTAAATTATGGAACGAAAATATCAAATTTACCACATGTACTGCGTTAAAGGAAAATGTTATGAAAATGATTTATAGATGGTATATTACACTGGTAAAACTTGCAAAAATGTATAAAACATGCAAGAAATGTTGGAAATATAAAGAAAAGGATGATACTTTTTACCATATGTGGTGGGAATGTAAGAAAGTGAAGAGCTTCTGGGAATTGATATATAATGAATTGAAAAAAATGTTGAAATATACATTTGTTAAGAAACCAGAGGCCTTTCTTTTAGGGATTATAGGAAATGAAATAAATAGAAAGGATTGTAAACTTTTCCAATATGCAGTAACAGTGGCAAGAATATTACTGGTCCAGAACTGGAAACAAGAACAAGTACCAACATTGGAGGAGTGGAGAATCATAGAATCACAGAATCATAGAGTTGGAAGAGACCACAAGGGCCATCGAGTCCAACCCCCTGCCAAGCAGGAAACAATGAAGCTGATGGACTATGCAGAGCTTGATAAACCAACAGGGAAGATCAGATATCTACGAGATCAAAAGTTCATCGAGGACTGGGGAAAGTTAGTGGAATATTGGGAATGCATAAGTGACAATGAAATAATGTTAGTGGCATTTAAAGAAGCTCTGTAAAAACCTAAGAAATATTGTAAAAAAGAAAAATAGGTGTGGAAGGGTTTGTTAGAAGGCAATAGCTAATTTAGGAAATGTGTAATCAAAAAGTTTAATTCGGATGATTGTCAGAGAGGCTGAAGGAAGTCCAAAAAAAAGAGAAAATTTGTTAAAGTTGTAATGTGGTGTGATATGTATTTTTCATGATGAAAATCAATAAAAAATATTATAAAAAAGAGAACTGACAAGCCACTGTAGCTACAAGAAAATAGACTAATATTTCTAAGATGCAAGTTTGTCTCCTAGTCCAGTGTTTCCCAGCCTTTTTTGGGCAAAGGCACACTTGTTTGATGAAAAAAATCTCGCGGCACACCACCATTACAGCCCCGTGACGTCAGCGCGCAGCGTCACGCCGGGAGGGACGCACGAAAGTGAAAGTTTTCAATTTTTCCCCCTCCCCCTTGCCTTCCTTCTGTGCCAACCGCCAAAAAGCCAAGAATCGCGGGACCGCCGGCGGAGGGGGGGAGGGGGAGCGGAGGCAGCTGCGAGCCCCGTTCCTCCCCATCCGCCCCATTCCGTGCAAGGAGCGCAAACAGGTGTGAGAAGGGGGTCAAACCTGCGGGTAGGCGCCGGGGAACCTCCAAGCTTTGGGGGTGGGGGGGAAGGAGGCAGCAAAGCGAGGCAGGAAGGAGAGCGGGGCTTGGTGAAGTACTCGGCGGCGAAGGCCAGCAGGTCCGGCGGCCGGTGCCGCAGCACCTCCACCGTGTAGCCCTGCAGCAGCTCAGTCAGACCCGGCGGGATCTCGATGCTCATCTTGTAGCCGAGGCGCGCGGGAGACTCAGCGGACGGGACCGGGAGAGAGAGAGAGACACACGACAGAGAGAGAGCGGGAGTCCCTGCTCGCCGTTGCCGCCGCTACAACTACTGTGGCGGTTGGTCGTGGTCGCCACCGCCGCCGCCCACCTCTATCTATCTCTCCCCCTCAGCTTTCTACACGGGCCTGGAGCCGGAGGTGGGGGGTGGCCGCCGCCGCTTTCTCCGCCTCCACGTCCTGCCTCCTCCTCCTCGAGCCCTCCGTCAGCCCTGAGGGAACCGCCGCGCTCACGCCGCCGCTCTCTGACACGCGAGAAAGAGAAAGGAACAGAGCGGCGGGGTAGTCGGGGGAAGGAGGGGCCGGAACGGAAGCGCGAGGCGAGCTGCGCATGCCCAGCAGGAAGCGGCGGAGAGCGCCACAGAGAGAGAGAGAGAAGCAAGGGAGGGCGGGGAGTGGGCGGGAACACGCTTCATGCGTCACAATAACGGACAAGGGGTGCTCGAGAGATAGATTAGGACCTAATTTGACTTTTACAAAAAAAAAAAATCTTTTTAATTTTCCCCACGGCACACCAGGCATCATCTCGCGGCACAGTAGTGTGCCGCGGAACAGTGGTTGGGAAACACTGTCCTAGTCTGCACTATCAGAAATGTCTACAAAGCACTTTCCAAGTGTAGGAATTGAGCAAATGTTGACATACTATGGACAAGAGAGGAAGGGCTTACCAGCATCTTGATACAGTTGGTAGGCTGGGTCCTGGTCTCCTTTGAAAACCCCAATAATAATGACATCATCTCCATCTTTCACAAATTCTTGTACCTGTTTGACAGCCTGTATCTGTTTGGATGGAGGGCCAGCCTGTTCTATCATGTAATCAACAATGCCTGGTTAACAAAAAGAAAAACACAAACTTGTGTTATTGCTTGACAAAAAGCATTTTATTTTCTTAAGTGAAAACTGGTTATGTTTTGCAAGTGCTCTATTCTCTGAAAGAGGCACTAGGTGACCACTAAAAATTAACATGTTCCAAAGACTTGTTTTCCCCAGGGCTTTTTTTAAATAAAAAACCCTGTTGATAGTTTTATTATTGCTAGTAATTTTATTCTATTATGTAGCTGCTAACTATTGCCTTATTAGTGTTAAATTATAGTAGCAAATAAAACATCAGATGAACCATGTTGCAAGTTTTCAAACTGAAAGCAGTAATACATATTAAAAAATAAATAAAGTTTATATATGACCAAACACAACAAGCAGTGCCAAGATTCAAAACAATTTTAAAAGTGCTGTCATCATACAGTACGGAGTTTATCCTGGTTCAAAATGATATCCTTGTGCTATAGTTACTGCTTGTCTGATTATGGTTCCCTGGTGCTTTGCTAATGCCAGTGAGAAAATAGTGAAGCTCAAAAACCCTAGCAATCTTCAGAATACATTGAGGTTTTGTGTCACATCTTCAGGAGTTCCTCAGTTGGTGTGGAATGAGCTCTCAGGCTGGAAGCTTAAATCCACAGAAGAAACAAGATTCCACTCTCTCCCTCCATTGATACGTTTATGCCTTAGGCATGAAAAATGTTGGGCACGTCCCATCCTAATGCCCATGGAGTGTGCCAAAGCAACAGAGAAACACCAGGCAGATCTAGGAAGAGTCAGTTGCTTTACTGACAGCATAATGCATTTTCAGTTACACAGAATTGTAGATCCAGCACAGACTGACTAGGCTCTGGCCAAGAGCAAACTTGCCTTAAACACAACAGTATTTATACTATAGATTGTGGTGAGTCATTCCCACTTGCTTGACTAGATGCAGGTGCAAGACAAAACACACCCAAATTAAACAAAACACTGAAATTAACCATTTTGTCCTTTTTCTCTGCATGCATAAACCCTTATACATTAACAAAAACTTTCTATAACACTTCAAAATAAGGTGCAGGCAATTACCAATCACAGACCAATTATACAAATAGCATTAATAGAAACAAGAAATGCTGCCTAAGTCCAGGGCAGTTTCAACATCATCTTACATACATATAAAATGTAATTCTTAGCTCAGTGTCTATGAAACACAAACAGGTCCAAACTCATGTATTTACTGTGAAGAAAAAGAAGGTGCTTTACAAACCATACCGTATTTTTCTCTTGGACCATTGTAATCAAAAGGTTTGCCTTTGCGGAAGATCTTGAGTAATGGATATCCAGAAATGTCAAATCTCTTAGCAAGATCGGTTTCAGCAGTAGCATCAACTTTAGCAAGGGGAATTGGAGGCGTTCTCTTGCTCAACTCCTTGGCTGCTTTCTCATATTCTGGAGCCAACCGCTTGCAGTGCCCACACCTCAATAGGGAACAAGAATGGGTAACTTGGTAGCCAAAAGCTCTTAAAGATAATGGAGAGAAATCTATTCTCACTGCTTGAAAAGATAGCTCTGTTCCCCTTCCCCTAGTACTTAAACTTCCTGTCTTTTCTGAAGTGCCAATACTTTGATTGGGTAAGATAAAATATCACAGCATACATCTGTATCCATTTTGTAGGCAAGTGCCCCAGAGATGCAGCTGGTTTGAAAATACTGTCAATGTTTTGAGCTGGATCCTCAAGTTCCTATGCAAATTGCAGATAACAGGCATACACACACAGGACCTTGGTTATCCAGTGGCTGCTTAATAACTTACATAAGCAGTGAAAATTGCACATTTGCATAGAGGTTCAACAGACTGAATACTTGTCAATACAGTGGTACCTCGGTTTAAGAACAGTCCTGTTTAAGAACAATTCGGTTTATGAACTCCGCAAAACTGGAAACAGTATCCAGGTTTGCAAACTTTACCTTGGTCTAAGAATGGAATCCAAACAGTGGGAGGGCACCAGTGGCGGGAGCCCTCATTAGGGAAAGCGCGCCTCAGTTTAAGAAAGAATTCGGTTTAAGAACGGACTTCAGGAACAGATTAAGTTTGTAAACCGAGGTACCACTGTATTCAAATGCAGCAAACAGGAAGGCAGAAATAGAAAATGATCTTGCCAATCCTCATCTCAAGACATTACACGTTTTCATTTCATCTGAAGGTATGCCACAAAACTAATAAGATTACAGGTCTACTTCAAGTACTACCTAGAAGCAGCCCACATCAAAAACTGAATACACCATACATACAGCTATAATTTTTGTTACCCAGCCTTTTAAACAAATCAAACTCTTTGAAAAGATAAACCATGGTGTAATGTTTTTGCATATACCAGATAAAAGTGTGCACTGGAGATTACGGAGATACAGTCAGTCCCCTCCCACTAGCTCCAAATTTTTCCAAAGCTCTAAATGCAGCAGGAATATTGACTCCATAAAGCCAAACTGAACATGCCCTATAATTTTGTACCAGGGGCAGGGCACACAAAGTCTGCTTGCGGTTCCTATATCAAATGAAGGAATATATAAACACTGTGAAAGCTAAAAGGCAAAAAACTCTCTTTCCCTTTACCATGGAGCATAGAATTCAACCAGGATTATGTCAGCCTCGTTCACGACTAAATCAAAGTTTTCGCTGGTCAACACTAATGTGACTTCAGGTGGTGGGACCCAATCAGGCTGCGAAACTTCTTTCACTTTAGCCAAAATTTCTACAAAAAGAATATGAAGAGAAAAATGAGCAATGACAGGTGGAAGGGGCAGCTTGTCTACTGCAAAGTCCTTGCATGTGGAGAGGGAACCAGGTCGCCCTTACCTTGACAACAACTATCCCTTTATGCGGAAAGAACCTTGGCAGAATACTTCCTGCCGACTAATTCTATTACCTGCCTATTCTTATCTACATACACTCACCTTGAATTCTAAGTCATGTTACAGCATGTCAGCACACAGATAATTTTTTTTTTTAATCCATTATACTAAATGTTAATCACATAGAAACCTAATCTGTTTGTACACGGCACTATCAGTCTTCCAGCCACCCACTTAGAATGATGGAGAACTGGCAGGTTGGTCCTAGGCTCTTCCGGCTGAGCTATCCAAAAAGCTCAAGACCCTTAATCTCAGGACTGTGGCTTTGAGCCCCACATTTGGCAAAAGATTCCTGCACTGCAGGGGGTTGGACTAGATTACCCTCATGGTCCCTTCCAGCTCTGATTCTACTTCACATCCCACAGGAGTTAAAATGCACAAAAACAAGCCCTTCTTAACTGACTTTGCTCTGAAATTCTATGTTGAAGTTCTACAATTCCACAGAAAAAGGAATTTGCTACCACAGTACTGCTGATTACAAAAATCACCTACAGATTTGCTGCCAGCTCACCTAGCTTGGAGCTGGGGGCAGGAGGCATGGTTCCTAGAAAATCCTTCAGTTAACACAGCTTATTTTTCTGGTGATACTGCAATGTGTTTAAGCCATTTTAAAAGCTTTTAATGCAAAATACTCTGCATCAGGATTATTTCCATATTACAGTGCTGTGTTAAGCATCCCATGCATCCCTTTTCCGGAGCTTCTGCCCCAAGTGGAGATGAAGAGGCCCCTGGTGTGGGGACAGCTAGCACAACTCCCTGTGGAGGGAATTACACAATTCCTTTTGCATCATATCCAGAAACATGGATGTCAATTACGGTATACAAGAGTATTATGGGAAGTCAATTGTACATCCTCTATCAATGCAAACTTGTAACATGCCCTTGGAACCACAGATAGGACCCTCAGACCTCACTGGCTCTACTTCACAACTTGGGTGGTGTCCCTGACCTCTGAAAATGCTGCTGCCTTGCCTGGATGGAGGACAGAGGGGTGTCTAGGTGTGGGTGTAGAAGCTACCGTACTTTTCGCACCATAGGACGCACCGGACAATAGGACGCACTTTGTTTTAGAGGGGGGAGAACAAGAAAAAAAATTTCTCCCCCTCTCTGCCCAGCGCCCCTTCAGTGAAGCGGCAGGAGGCGCTGCACAGAGAGGGGGAGAACTTTCCCCCTCTTGTTTTCCCATTCTAAAACAAGGTGCCATTTAAGGTGCGTTCAGGCGGCTACCTTGGAAGCCTGGAGAGTGAGAGGGGTCGGTGTGCACTGACCCCTCTCGCTCTCCAGGCTTCAGGTTCCTTTCGACCTGCTCTTTGGGGCGGGGAAAGCCCACCACCACCCCCAAAGAGCAGGTCAGGGAGCAGCGGAAAGGCGCAGCGGAGAGGCTCCTGCCATAGCTGCGCGTCACCTCTCCAGCCGGGAGAGGGTTGCGGGGCTATGGCTTCTTTAGCCACGTGCGTGCTCTCCCGGCTGCAGAGGTGACGCGGGGCTGTAGAGGTTCCTGCCATAGCCGCGCGTCACCTCTCCAGCCGGGAGAGGGTCGCGGGGCTATGGTGTCTTCGCTCCATAGGACGCACACACATTTCCCCTTCATTTTTGAAGGGGAAAAAGTGCGTCCTATAGAGCGAAAAATACGGTAGTTTACTGCACAAAGACAAAAGGTATAGGCCTTGTTCTGCTCACTTTTCCCTCTGGCCCTTCCGCTACCACGGGCATGGGGGCCCCGGGCGGAAAAAGGATCCTTACCTGCCTTAAGCCTTCCTGTATTTTAGAAGACACCACTCAGATTTTGAGTGAATGAAAGGGTGTATTAAACAGCCTAAGAAAAGCCTGCAGGATCAGAAGTGTGCTGCTGCTCACCTGCTTCTGTTCTTGAACCCTCATAATCCACAGGCTGCCCCTTCTTCAGAATTTTGATGGTTGGGTAGCCACTCACGTCAAAACGCCCTGACACCGTGGAGGCTGCTGTAGCATCTATTTTGGCAACTGGGATGGGAGGGTCATTTTCTTTCAATGCTTGGGCTATTTTTTCATATTCTGGTGCAAACTGCTTGCAATGCCCACACCTGAAGAAAAACAAATTAATTCTGCAAGTGTTTAACTTCAGCACTCAGTTTCTACAGCACAACTTTTGAGAAACGATAGGGCTGATTTTACAACACAGCAGTCAGGTATGTCATATGTCTGGGTAGCTTGAACAGGTTGGCTCAAATTCTGGAAAGAAACAAAGTCACTGCCCAGAAGGCCAAAGCCCACCAGGAAATAAATTTCAGGGTCACTTAAACACTGGGGCTTTGCTGGCTGCAGGCATTACTGAAGCTGTGTCCAGCCAAGTGCTTCTGGTCTGCTCACACTGCTCCATACAGCCATGTATGCAGCCATACAGTCGTGTTAAGAAAGCAGTTTGACTAGCAGATTTTAGGTGTTCTTCAAAATGACTATGGACTACACTGTGCAAGCGCAGAGCTGTAAGCCATACCTGTGGCTGCAGGAAACAGCACAGCGTAATCATGGAAACTCTCCATTACTTTTTTAAAAGCAGTACCGAGTAAGTCAAGCCTGAGCACAGAAGATTTAGAATTGACCCACACGTTCAGAAAAGTCATAGGGTGCAGAATTCCCAAGACTGTGCCACTTCCGACAACAGATGTGAAAACTCCTTACTTGTCAGATGTTCCTGTGAGGGCTCAGTGGAAGGGAGCAGCTGCCAGGATCATAGAACAGTGGTCTTAAAGGACCTATATTGGCTCCCGGGATGTTTCCGCACACAATTCACTGCTGGTGCTGTCTTTTAAAGCCCTAAATGGCCTCAGCCCAATATACCTGAAGGAGTGTCTCCACCCCCATCATCCAGCCCAGACAGTGAGGTCTTCTGCTGGTTCCCTCACTGGAAGAAGTGAGGTTACAGGGAACCAGGCAGAGGGCCTTCTTGGTAGTTGAGCCCCCACTGTGGAACACCCTCCCATCAGATGTCAAGGAAATAAACAATTATATGACTTTTGGAAGACATCTAAGGGCAGCCATGTTCAATGAAGTTTTTGATGTTTGATGTGATATTGTTTTAATTTGTTGGGAGCTGCCTAGAGTGGCTGGGGGAACCCAGTCAGATGGGCAGCATATAAATTATTATTGTTATCATTATCATTATCACCAGCATCATCAGTGCAGACATAACACACACACTTTTTGCAATTGGATGCAAGTGGACCACGAGATTGCGCACTCCCACTCCAGCATGCACATTTTAACAGCACCAACCATATTTTTTTCTTCTGAACACTTTAAATCCCCTCCATCAACAATTGTGCTTAAGTACAGAAAAGGGTATTTAATAGATAGCACACTGATTTAAAATAAATACAAAGAGGACTAAGTAGCTTTCATCCTGTTTTATGGGAACTCACAGCGGGAAGAAGAAACATCCTACTGCAGCATGGCAGACATGAAATATGAATTAACTTCAAGGAGGAGGATGGAAACACTAGAACCAGACTTACCAAGGGGCATAGAACTCCAGAAGCACAGTGTCCTTTCCTTCAACAAAAGTATCAAAGTTTGCATCATTCAATACGACAACACCATTTTCCTCTTTGATTTCTGAACTATCATCTTCATCATAATCATCAATGTCCTCGTCATCATCAACACTGGTCTCCCCTGGGGCAACAAAGTCTAATTAAGGGGGAGGGAAAAATATAATATTGTTGTCACTTTTTTCATAATGTAAAAAACCCCCATAACATTAAAATCAGCTATAAGAACAAGAATAAAATAAGAACCTAAAATGCACATAACATAGAAATATATTAAATGACAGATCTAAACCACCCCCAAAAAGATGAGCACAGCAAGAGACCACAAACGTACCCAAGTACCCTCTTAATTCATGACCCAAAATCTGGTGTCTAATAATAATAATAATAATAATAATAATAATAATAATAATATCTTTATTGTCATTGCCCCCTCTCGGGGACAACGAAATTACTTGGCTGCTCCATCCACCCAGGTAGGGCACTCCACACAAAATCAAAACAACTATAAAAACACTAATTAAAACAATACAGTATAATACAGCAAGGAAGATTAGATGACTTTCAAAGTCCAGGCTTCCCATTCAGGGCCGAGATCGCTCTGGAGAAGAAGCTGTTCTTAAGACGGCTCATTATTGTCTTCATCGTCCTGTATCTCCATCCCGACGGCAGGAGCTCGAAGAGACAGTGACCAGGATGCGATGGATCTTTTACTATGTCCAGTGCCTTCCTATGGCACCTTGTGGCATAATCTGCTCTAAGGTGGAGAGTGGGCAGCCAACAATGCTCTCTGCTGCCTTAACAACTCTGCACAACCCCAACCTGTCCTGGGTAGTACAGCTTCCGTACCACACAAATAAGCCATAAGTGAGCACGCTCTCAATGGCACAGTGATAGAAGGCTAGCAGCAGTTTCTGCGGAAGATGGTTTTTCCTTAGAATTCTCAAAAAGTACAGTCTCTGCTGCGCCTTCTTCACAAGCCCCCTTGTGTTGACACTCCAGGACAGATCCTCTTGTAAAAACAGAGGTGGTGTCAGTTGCCCCTCCCTGGGCAAATGGGGAGCCACCACTGAGAAGGCCTTCAAATGAAGAGCACAGGGTTTGGGTTGGTTCACTTGGGAAGAGGCAGCCCTTGAGATGTTGGGGTGCTGAGCTGCGTAGGTAAAAAAGGCAAAGGACCCCTGGGTGGCTAAGTCCAGTCAAAGGCGACTATGGGGTGCGGCACTTGTCTGTTTTTAGGCCGAGGGAGCTGGCGTTTGTCCAGACAGCTTTCCAGGTCATGTGGCCAGCATGACTAAACCGCTTCTGATGCAACGGAACACTGTGACGGAAACCAGAGCGCACGGAAACGTCATTTACCTTCCTGCCACAGCGGTACCTATTTATCTACTTGCACTGGCATGCTTTTGAACTGCTATGTAGGCAGGAGCTGGGACAGAGCAACAGGAGCTCACTCCATCGTGCAGATTCGAACTGCCAAACTTCTGATTGGCAAGCCCAAGAGGCTTAGTGGTTTAGACCACAGCGCCACCTGTATCCTTGAGCTGCGCAAGGCTTTATAAGTCCTAAGCACCACTTTGAACTGAGCCCCAAACCTAGTTTGTAGCCAATGCAGTCATGCCAAGATTTATACTTAGACCATTGTGCTCCAGTCAGCAATCTAGTAAGCAATCCTGGCCACTGAATTCTGCATCAGCCACAGTTCCCAAGTTGTTCAAAAGGCAGCCTGATGCATAGCACATTGCACTTGGTTTGTCATTGCAAGCCACGTTAAATCTATCAATACATGTCTTTTTTTTTTAAGCGCTATCCCCCCAGCAGCGTGGCAGCAAACGATGCACCTTTTTTTGCTGCTGCGCCAATCAGGTGTTTGGCGGGGTAGAGTGGCAGCAAAAGAGATAAATAAAAGAAACCAGAACAGACAATTCAGCTGCCCTGCCTATTGGTTCTTGGGCCTTCGCAGCCCAGTGTCTTTTACCCAGAATCAGGAGAGTCCCTCTCTCTTCCATTTATTGTGCTTCTATTAATGAACAGGCCTTACGGTGGAGAATGCTGTTAGTGTGGTGCGTTGGGAATCAAACAAGCCCAGTTCATCAAGCAACAAACATCAATGTGGAAAAGATAAGTCATTCTCTGAACAAGAAACATGCTGCTATAATATTTGGTCACAAAAAAATAGGCATAACATTCACTACTATTATCATGCCACCTGTACAGCTTCTCCAACATCAACAAACCTGAATTCAAGCTTGCTATCCATCTTGTGTTAGAATAGAAAGGTCTCAGTGGCTAATAATCTCTCACCTCCTCACCCCTTGCCTTTTCCTGTAAGACCTATTACAGTCGTTAAGAGTCGTCAACAGGCTCATCTCAGCTATCTGCCAATCTCCGATTCCCACCACCCTTCTGAGTAATACCCCTCCCCACCTTCTCAATATATAGAAGGATCTGGCAACTTCTATTTCAGTGTATCTGAAGAAGTGTGCATGCACACGAAAGCTTATACCAAGAACTAACTTAGTTGGTCTTTAAGGTGCTACAGGAAGGAATTTTTTTATTTGGACAGTGGCTAATAAACTGAGAGAAAAGAAGGTAAGCCATGAAGGACATTTATTTTCTAGCTTTCACAGCCCTGATCTACAATCATTTATAGAAGATTCTTACAACAGAACCCATGCTGAAAGGTACTTGGATAATAATAATTTATTATTTATACCCTGCTCATCTGGCTGGGTTTCCCCAGCCACTCTGGGCGGTGTCCAACAAAAGATTAAAAATACATTAAAACACCAGTCATTAAAAACTGTTAAGCACCTTTTCCAAAATTAGAATATTTAATTCTAAAGGTCCCTAAAACACTGACCTTGGAATAACTCGTAAGTTTCTTCCAACAAGATGAAATGAAAAAGAATTCTGGGATAACAGCAAATTGTGTGAGGGAGAAATGATTGTTTCATACCCAGTACAGTGGTGCCCCGCAAGACGACCGCCTCGCGAGACAAAAAACTCGCAAGACGAAAGGTTTTTTCGTTTTCGAGTTGCTTCGCAAGACGAATTTCCCTATGGGCTTGCTTCGCAAAACGAAGCTTGCCCCGCAAGCTCCGGGGATAGCGGGGAAGCGCAGCGCGTCTTCCCCGCTGTCCCCGGACCTCTTTTGAAGGAAGGGGCGGCGGGGAGAAGATCGCTTCTCCCCGTTGCCAGCCCCGCAATCTCCAGGGACAGAGGGGAAGGCGCGCGCGCCTTCCCCTCTCTCCCCGGACCCCTTTTGAACCAAGGGAAACCGTGCTTTGCAAGACGAAAAACTCGCAAGAAGAAAAAACTTGCGGAACGAATTAATTTCGTCTTGCGAGGCACCACTGTATATAAATGAAGAGCTTTTATCCTGAATTTTGCCATTAACTCCAATTTACACATGCAAGCTGAACTGATAATAGGGTTTAGGCGGATTTAATTACATGTGTTTAAATCAGTATGGTTAAAATTGCAAACAAGTGTCTCCAGAGAACTCATTTGTATAACAATGCAAACAACTGGCACAATCCAGTATGAACATCTACTGTGAAAACACAGTGCCTCAGAGCAGTACACAACACAACTCTGGTTCCATTTTCTGCAGAAGAGGATGCAAGTAAAAAAAACAACAAAGTTGTGCGCACAGGAAGCTGTCTCACAATGTCAGACCATAGTTTTTGCTTTGTCTTCAATACTAAATAGCAGCTGCAGCTTTCCAGGGTTTCTGGAAGGCATCTTCCCACTCCTACCAGGAGATGCCATGAAGGGAACCTGGGACCATTTGCATTTGAAGCATGTGCTCTGCCACTGTGTTAAAGACCTCCCTCCCCGAAGGTCACTCAAGTCAGAAACAGATCTGGCAATTAATAGAAACTTGCATTCAAATATTTCATTTACTGCCTTTTGGTGCTCCTTGTGCCTAGATTTACGTACATAAGGAGGCAAGAATCATCTTTCCAGATGAGACAAAGGGGTTCAGCACTCTTTTCTACATCTTCCTGCAGGAAGAACCACCACCCCAGACAGAGTATTTGTGGCACCTTAAGAGACTAACCAATTTACCACGCATGAGCTTCCCTAGAGGGCAGACCCCTTCCTCCGACGCCAGAGGTGGCAGCTCTGGCCTGTTGCTGCAGCTGCCCTGCAGCCCGAGGCAGAGAAAGCGGCAACCACTGGACGGACCTAACGCTAAGGAGACATTGGGGCCGTTCTCCAGTCAGCCCCGGGAACTCGCTTCCGCCAGTCTTGTCAGAGGCAGGCGAGAGCCCGGGGCGCCTGGCCGGGAAAGAGGCTCTGAAGGCGCCGCGGGGCCCGCAAGCCCGTCCATCCGCCCGCCCGCCCTTCCCGCCACCCCCCTCCGCGCTCACCGTCCGCGGGGCCCTCGCGCTCCGCCTGGGCGCTGGCGGGCGAGGCGAGGCTCGCCACGGCCAGCAGCAGCGCCAGCACGAGCACCTTGGCCGCGCCCATCTCGCTCGCTCGCTCGCTCCCCGGCTCCGGCTCCCCGCCAGGCGGCCTCGGACCAGGCGCTCCGCGGACTCAGCAGGAGCAGCGCAGCCCTTATAGCCGCCAGGCGCGCTCGCCTCACGCGCAGCCGCCGCTCCGCCGAGAGGGGGCGGGGCGGGTGCGCGCGCAGCGGGCGAGGCCTTCCCCTTTGACAGGCGCACGCACACTGCAAGCATGCCCTGAGGTGCCTCTCTCGGATTGGACAAGCCTGGAAGACCACCAATCGCGGCCTGCCACTCGGGGGGAAGCGCCGGCAAATCCTGAAGGGCGGGGCGTGGCAACGAGGAGCCACTTCTCGCGCCGCGATTGGCTCGAGGGTGGCGACGTCACGAGGGAGGCCCTTGAGCTGGGACGGGTCGCCGGGAAGGCGGGAGCCGCTGAGGCGCCTCCACGTCAGCCGGGCGGGCGGGCAGGCAGGCGGGGCGGGATAGGCGGGCGGCGGGCGCGCGCGCTGCCAGAGGGGCCCCTCTCGGCCTCGCCGCGACCAAGGCCCCCCGCCGCCCCCGGGAAGCCCGCCAGCGCGAGGACGTTGCCTGCGCATCCCCCCCGCGGGCCTCTCGCCCCCCAAAGAGGAAGCAGAGCCCAGTTAGGACAATTAGTCAGGCGGGTGTGAGGAACTGGGGAGCTTCCAAGGTCTGCTGCTCATTTATGGCTTTCACATGGGTTTGAAAGGTAAACTCGGTATTCTTCGATATGCCAAGTGATAAAATAGTAAAGGAAAACAGCAATTGTAAATCTCTACCTAAGCACCTTGGGTAGCTTTTTCCTTTGTGTGTTTTTCTGAGAAGATAGGCAGGGGTCAAGGTCTCTAGCTTCATATCAGCACAATGAGATGATAATCCTCTCAGACTAGCCTGCCAGCTTGTCAGAGGAGGAGTTGTGCAAAATGCAATTTGACACTTGAGGGAACTTTCAGCGAGCGATCTTTTGTATCCTTTTGTGTAGCATTGTGGTTGTTGTGGCTTGGCTCTGCTCTTTTGCTTGTCCTTTCATGCTGAGACAAGTACACAACCATTATTAAAGGGTTAACATTTTTCTGAAGGATAAGTGTAGAATGCATATACTTCACTGAGCAGGCACTGGGAGCTGGGGGATGTAGCTCAGTGGTAGAGCGCGCGCTTCGCATGTGTGAGGTCCCGGGTTCAATCCCCGGCATCTCCAGTGTTTTTTCTCTTGTGCAAATTTTCCAATTTCAATCCCCTCTGTCTGCCATTACATATAAAACATGCATACTTTTGTCTATTGAGTTTATGTGTTTCTAAGACGGTTTGAAATTCATTACTTAGAACATTGAAAATACAGGCTTATACGTGAGTTTTCTTCCTCATTTTAAGTAACACAGTTCTTGCGGATTTTCTAGATTGTAAGAAAACACTTGTTACAATATATTATGAATTTGTAATGTAAAAAAAATAAGTTGCATTGGCCGGGAATCGAACCCGGGCCTCCCGCGTGGCAGGCGAGAATTCTACCACTGAACCACCAATGCACATGCTTGAATTTATTCCTCAGATGCTCCTTCTGGGAAAAGTTTTTCTGCCTTACTGACCTAACTAGAAGCTATTTCATCAGTTCCATGAAGTGTTATATTCAATTGGTAGGTGTCTGTATACATGTTTGTGGAGGGGGGAATGTAAACAATGAGGTCAAATGGAATAATAATAATAATAATAATAATTATTATTATTATTATTTATACCCTACCCAGCTGGCTGGGTTTCCCCAGCTACTCTGGGCGGCTTACAGCATATATAAAACATAATAAAACATAAAACATAAAAAACTTCCTGATACAGGATTAGAGATGAAATGGGGAAAAAATGCAGTTGGGCAAATTTGTTAAAATTTACATGATTGCAAAATAAACACAGTAATTTGCAACAGTAGGATTTGATAACTCAAACATCCCAAAATTACTATTCAATCCAGAAATTATAGATGAGATTCTGTGGCTTCATGCTGATGTCACCCTTTTTTTAAAAAAAGGTTTCTTTGTTAAAGACTGGCCCCTTACAAGTCCACAGGAGAGTGTCAAAAGACGCTACAAGTTCTTTTCTGGTTTATGAATATTTCCCTTTATCATAACAGAGTGCCATAGAGGACGTTGAGCACAATGAATTAGAAGTCTTCAGGCAGATCTCTAATTTAGCAAGAGAATGGAAAGCATCAGTACAACCTCTCCCATCCTCTCTGCAGATTTTATATCCAGGAAAAAGCCTTCTTACTGCCAGCATTAGCACACCACTCCTTTCCCAAATGGTGGCAGCTGCTGTCAGGAGGGGCTGCTGGCCTTCCCTAGGCTGGCCTGGTATCACAGTGGCTCAGAGGTCCTGGCGAGGTTTACTGGTATGACCTGGGAATGACCCCAATCCTCTTTTCTCCTTTTGTTTCTTATAAGGTCCTGGAACACCTCTTGCACCCGTCATGGGGTGCTGCAGAAGCTGTGTGGCCTCTCCCTTCTTTACTCTGGTTGAATGAAAAGGAATATTCCATTAAAGTGGGTATTAAAAAGAAAGCTGTAGTGTAGGGAAAAGGATGATGAGATTAGCAGTGGCAGCTGAAATGGTCCCTGCCTTGTGCATTCACATGGGTAGATGGACCCGTGTTTTAGAAATCAGGATGAGCTCCAGGATGATGATAGCATAGGGTCACCTCCTCAACAGGTAGGAAACCCTATTGGTGGCAATGCTTGACAAACTGCAGACCTCTACAAGACCTGGCCATCAGAATGGCTATGGCTGATGGTCAAGCACCATGACCCTGGAGGGCTAGGGCATAAAGTAACCCTCAGAACAGCTCTTACTCCTAGGAAGAAGGGCGATAAGAGAGAGAAATGTTCCCTTATACCAAGATGAGGGATTCCTTTGGAATGCAGAAAGAGTTAATTGATAAGAATAATGATCTGTTGTGAGCTTGACGGAAGTGTACAATAGATGAGCTTTCCTGCTTTGGCTCATCTTCCTTTTTTTTCTTTTCTTTTATCTTTCCCATAGTTGCTTATGTTCTGTGTCATGTACTTCGATATTTTTTGTAGTTTGAAAAGTTTTTTTTCCTTACTATTAAGGAATTCTCCTTTGTAATTTTGGTTGTCTATATTTATATGTACCTGTTTATTTGTACCTGTTTAAAGCAAAATAAAAGTTTATTTTTTTAAAAAAAATAAAAAATAGAGCACTCGTGCTGGATATGTGGTTGGTGCCAGCAGACAGGAACTCCACAATATGCACAGACCATCCAGCATCACAGGTACAGGAGTCTAACTGGTCAAATGGGTCCATGGTTATGTCCATGCTTTGCCTCTTCAGAAGACTCAGATGTACAACATAGCAAGGTGGTTGTTGGCACAGGTACAGTGGTACCTCGGGTTAAGAACGTAATTCGTTCCGGAGATCTGTTCTTAACCTGAAACACCACTTTAGCTAATGGGGCCTCCTGCTGCTGCTGCTGTGCCGACGACATGCGATTTCTGTTCTCATCCTAAAGCAAAGTTCTTTGTTGTTGTTTAGTCGTTTCCGACTCTTCGTGACCCCATGGACCAGAGCACGCCAGGCACTCCTGTCTTCCACTGCCTCCCGCAGTTTGGTCAGACTCATGTTTGTAGCCTCGAGAACACTGTCCAACCATCTCGTCCTCTGTCGTCCCCTTCTCCTTGTGCCCTCCATCTTTCCCAACATCAGAGTCTTTTCCAGGGAGTCTTCTCTTCTCATGAGGTGGCCAAAGTATTGGAGCCTCAGCTTCACGATCTGTCCTTCCAGTGAGCACCCAGGGCTGATTTCCTTAAGAATGGATGCGTTTGATCTTCTTGCAGTCCATGGGACTCTCAAGAGTCTCCTCCAGCACCATAATTCAAAAGCATCAATTCTTCGGCAATCAGCCTTCTTTATGGTCCAGCTCTCACTTCCATACATCACTACTGGGAAAACCATGGCTTTCACTATACGTACCTTTGTTGGCAAGGTGATGTCTCTGCTTTTTAAGATGCTGTCTAGGTTTGCCATCGCCTTTCTCCCAAGGAGCAGGCGTCTTTTAATTTCGTGACTGCTGTCACCATCTGCAGTGATCATGGACCCCAAGAAGGTAAAATATCTCACTGCCTCCATTTCTTCCCCTTCTATTTGCCAGGAGGTGATGGGCCCAGTGGCCATGATCTAAGTTCTTAAAGTTCTTAACCCGAGGTAATATTTCTGGGTTAGCAGTCTGTAACCTGAAGCGTATGTAACCTGAGGTGCCACTGTATTTTCCTCCAGAGCGGACTGACTGTGGGAACCAATGAGCTCTTAGAACAATTGGTCTTTAGTTTTAGGTTTATGGGAGGCTGCACCCCCTTACTCCACTCACCAACACCTTGCCATTCCCCCCACGTTAACCCCCATGGGCTTCCCCATAATAATAATAATAATAATAATAATAATAATAATAATAATAATAATTTATTATTTATACCCCACCCATCTATTTTTTTATCTTGCAGGTAAAAGTGAAACACTAGAATTACATATATCAGATTTAATCACGACATTTCTCTCTAATTTCCCTGTTGTGGGTGAATCCAGAAGTGTTAAGAATGTGGGCCGGCAGGATCCACAAACAAACAAACAAACAAACAAACATATATATATATATATATATATATATATATATATATATATACACACACACACACACACACACACACACCCCGCCCATCTGGCTGGGTTTCCCCAGCCACTCTGTGGGGCTTCCAACACAATATTAAAATACAATCCTTCAGATATTAAAAGCTTCCCTAAACAGGGCTGCCTTCAGATGTTTTCTAAAAGTCTGGTAATTTGTTTGTTCCTTTGGTGGGAGGGTGTTTCACAGGGCTGGCGCCACTACTGAGAAGGCCCTCTGCTTGGTTCCCTTGTAACTTCGCTACTTGTAGTGAGGGAACCGCCACAAGGCCCCCGGAGCTGGACCTCAGTGTCCGGACAGAACGATGGGGGTAGGTATACTGGACAGAGGCCATTTAGGGTTTTAAAAGTCAGCACCAACACTTTGAATTGTGCTTTGGAAACATACTGGGAGCCAATGTAGGTCTTTCAAGACCGGTGTTGTGGTACTGGCGGTCTCTCCCAGTCACCAGTCTAGCTGCCGCATTCTGGATTAGTTGTAGTTTCTGGGTCACCTTCAAAGGTAGCCCCACGTAGAGCGCATTGCAGTAAGCCAAGTGAGAGATAACTAGAGCATGCACTACTCTGGTGAGATTGTGGGCAGGTAGGGTCTCAGCCTGCGTACTAGATGGTAGACAGCTGTCCTGGACACAGAATTGACCTGTGCCTCCATGGACAGCTACGAGTCCAAAATGACTCCCAGGCTGCGCGCCAGGTCCTTCAGGGGCAGTTATCCCATTCAGGATAAGGGAGTCCTCCACACCTACCCATTTCCTGTCCCCCAAAAACAGTACTTCTGTCTTGTCCGGATTCAACCTCAATCTGTTAGCCGCCACCCATCCTCCAACCACATCAACACTCAACCATTACACTTTACAACTGCTAAGCTCACTTTCATCTTCCTAACCCCACTTCTCTCTTCTGTTCTGCATACCTGCTTTACACCCTTTTTAACATTTATGCCCATGCCACCTCCTCCCCTTCCTTTTGTGCACCCCAATGTCAGGGCCTCGCTGGATGAGGAAGAGTTGTGCGCATTAACCACCCAATAATGCCCCCCCTCCCTGGATGACACAGAAGAGGAAGCCCAGAGGGGCTCCTCCTCCTCGTAGTTTATGGCTGCTTAGGACGAGTCCAGAGGAAGAGGACTAGAAAGGGAAGGAGGGGCCACACAAGTCTCAGCAATGTATTCACCTTGACTTTTTTGAATTAAAAAGCTGATCGCACTTCAAATTTTCCTTCTGACCTGTGGATGAACCTGCCTTCCTGATATCCCAAACACCCCCTTGCACACAAAACTACCCCATGGCAACGTGCACCTTCCTCCTCCCGCATCCTTTTCTCCTTCTAATTATGAAGCCACCATACCCTTCTACTCTGTGGACCCTTTTATGCCCCTGCTTTAATCTTCACCCCTATTTTGATGCCTCTTACTCACACAGATATATGGGGGTATTTGGAGAGGGGTAGCACCTCTGCTGGTGGACACGTCATGTTCCTCCAGGGGTAGTTTGCCCACCTTCGGTCCCCATCATGCACTCAGCTCTCACCTTTGGCTCCTAGAAGCTGTCAGTATGCGATAGCAGCCACCCCCACCCCCCAGAATGGATTTATCTGGCCAGCTAATCCAGGTGAGGGGAGCCAATGGGTCTCAAACCCTTGGCGAGTTAGGAACTTCTCCTGCATGGAAAGGCAGGCTCCAGCAGATTGAGTGGATGAGAGCAAGAGGGGGTCCAACGATCAAGAAGGCAGTTTCTGCAGGTGTTGAGGTATGTGAGGGGCAGATGGGGCTTGTCCACCTGGGAAGGTAGCCCATCTAGAAGGAAATTGATCCTAAACCTCCGCTGCCTTGTGGGATATCTTCAGGAGAAGTAAAGACTCAGAAGTAAACCCTACACGAATCCGGAGTGGAGTCTCTAAAATGCTTAGATGAAAATGGTACGCATCTGATAACACCTGCAGCTGAACTGGTGCCAAATGTATTGCTCTGCTTTCCTTTGGACCATATCAGCAAGGCCAAGGGGTGGGGTCTTGTCTGGACAGCACAGAACCTCCATACACAGTCCAGGTTTGTGTCACAGGGAGCTCACTTCAATGCTGCTAACACAGGGGTTTGACTTCACCCCCAGAGATGCACTTCATTGTTTCTTGAGACAAGTTGGATGCCAACAATACTTGCACAGATCACCCCCATATCCACACCTTAGCTTCTCTCCTATTCTGCATCCCCCTTTGCATGCACCCATGATATGTTACTCCATCTTTAAGATGAATGGAATCTTAAGAGCAAGCCTCCCAGTTAGCTTCTTCAGTTAAGATCAGTTGGGGGTGTTGCACACATGTGGGTGGTTTGCTTGCTCACAAAATATCTCTTCTGCTGTAAATTACTACATTGAATCTTGCACTTAATGTTGAGCACACCACATTGTACAAGAAGTGAAATACATTGTGGGAAGGTATTATGGAATATTTGCAGGCTCTGCATCCTTTATCTCACACAAGACAGTTGAGCAATGGCAGAGAGAGATGTTTGAGTACAGCAAGAAGGGTAGTATGGTGAGAGGGGGAAAGTGGTTGTTTTAAACAATGGCAGAAGTTTGAATAAAGCAGTAATGGCCATACATAATTTTATTTGTTTCACCTTTTCCTAGTTCAAATCATGTTTAAGGCGGCTTACAACATGAAAAAATATAAATTGCAAACATAACGAAAGTGGTCATAAACAAATAAAACATCAAAAAGTATGCAACCAAATCAAACCATTTCCACATAAATTATGTAGTAACATTGAAAGGAGAAATGGCAGTTTTAAACAAAAGTAAAGGCTTGAGTAAAGCAAGGATGGTGGAACACAGGGATTTTTAAAAAGTTCTAACAAGAAATTAAAGAGATGGGTTCAACACAGACGCTAACTCCAAAAAGCTAACATTCCTAACTTCCTTCTTGTTGTACTCAAACCTTATTTTAAACAGTCACTTCCTCTCCTCAGTGTCACCCCTGCTTGCTCTACTTAGACTTCTACCATTGTTTAAAATGTCCCCTTTTTATGTCTCAGTGCTCCCACCCTCCCCTGCCATGACTTTATGCAAATCCAGGATTGCAATCTGGCAATGCAAATCCTCCAATGCAGAGATTCTTACATTTCTATTATATACAATGTTTGCATATAAAAAGATAACAAATGTAGCAAATGTGCTTTTGTTTTCCAAATATAGAATGCATGTAAACAAATGTTAAGTACAATTTGCACTATCTTCTGCCTTTTAAATAAGTTGTGACTGCATATTCATATTTCACTTTCTCATTCAGATAGTAGTAGTAATAATTTTTTGGCATTCTCCAGTGTCTTGCATTATCAGGTTCTAATATAAATTAGAAAAACAAACCATAGATGGCTCCCAAGAGGATGGTGTTTTGGAGATCAAAGTCCAACCCTGAGAAATTCTGCTCTGGAAACAACATTGAGCAGCAGCAGCTGGAAAATATTATCCTTTATACTGTCATGCTAAATATGTACCGTATTTTCCGGCCCATAGGGCACACCTAGTTTTCAGGGGGGAAATCAAGGAAAAAAATATTATCCCCCCCCCCCCGCAGCTCTGTTTTGTTTTTTTTTAATAATCATATTTATTAAAATTTCCAATAATAGCAGAATAGAAAAAATAGAAAAGATAAAGAAAAGAAAGAAAAAGAAAGACCAATTTTAAACCCTTATTTTCATAACCTTCTTTCTGGGACTCCCTCCTTCCCCTCCCGACTGTATTCCCCTTTCCCTACGTTGGTTCCACAAGTTCTCATTCCCAATTTAAACCTAATATGATGTACCTATTAGCCAATTTAAATTACAATCTTAACATCACTCCTCATCTTTAACAAAATAGAACAAAGATTTTTTCCCCAAGATCTGCCCCGTTTCCTTCCACGAATTCCCCCTTTCCCCCCAAAAAACATGTTAAATCAAGATACCAAAGTTATATAGAAAGATAAAAGATAGAAGATAGAAGAAGATTCCAAAAGTTGGTTACATAGCCTTTGGATTCTAGAATTCCCCCTCCCTTCCCCGGTTTAGATTCCCCATGTCCATCAGTCTGTATGTTGTCGGCCTGGAGGTCTCAAGTCCACAACCAAATTTTCCTCAATCCATCTTGCCGGTTTTCTTTGAATTTGCTTGTTTTGATAATGTTTAACTTAAAAAATCCAGTCTAATAGAGGCCTTTAATTTCCCTTGGTCATTGTTGCTCCTCCCATTGTTCTTTCCGTGGCATAGTTGGTCCTTTGCTCTTTTGTTTCTTACTTTCTCAGGTTTCTGTCTTGTTCAGCTGCAAAACCATTCTTATTCTGAAATCTAGTATCTCTACAGAGGTTTGTTATTCAGGAACAAAAACTTACGTCCAGTTCCTACCTTACTTCAATAGAAAGATTCTATTGTGTTGTCACCTCTGTAGACAAAACAATATTTCAGTTTTGCTACTTTCCCAGGAGCTAAGACCAGTACACATCCCGGAGTAGTTTTCCACATACGCCACTTGTAATGTCCCAAAGTCCCTCTAGGGGGGTTGCAGTAACTTTGTGTCCTCTAATCCAAAAGTCAAGTTGTTGTTTCTTTTCCCCCCCGACATTTTGTATCCATATTTATGTCCAATTGTAACAAAATTAACCAGCAAAATACTTGTAACAAAGTCCTCTTTGTATTCTCAAGATTTGACAGCTACTTTGACAGCTGTCAAACTCTCCATCTCTCTCCGCCAGGTTCTCCGAATCGCCCCGGTTCCCAGGGGGGGTTTGCCTTTTCCCTCTCACCCTCGACTTTTCTCCTCCAGCACAATTCTTGTAATATCCCATCGTGAAATTGATATTTTTTGTCAGCAATAAACTTCTGAATCGATCTTGGTTTCTCAGTCCTTGTTTTAGCATGTTTACAATCAGGTAGGGGACTGACTTCCTTTTTAGATCCCCCCCGCTCGTGCCGAATCCGAAAAAAATTCCTTTTTTTCTCCTTTTATACCCGGTTACCCAATTACTCACGGGTTGTTGTTAAATGTCCGAATTTCCAATGGAAGAAGCCAGCGCTCTCCGACGAATGGCATGCGGCTGCGCTCGGCAGGGGAAGCGATAGACTCACAGTACCACGCCGCTCCCCGGCACCCGATCCGTAGCCTTTAAAAAGGCTCCTTCACGAGTCGGGAGGGCGCTGACGGTACCAGCCGAGTCCCCATGTCCACGGGCTCCGTGCCCGTGGTTTTTGAGGGTCCCCGTGTCGCCGGCGCGGTAGGACCCAGCCCCTGCTGAGCAGACTCCCTCCGGAGCTCGGAGGGAGTCCGCCATTCGGCGATGGCGCCAACCCGGAAGTCCCCCCCCGCAGCTCTGGGAGCAGCGGACGGGCTGCACGCAGCCTCTGCGCTACTCCAAGACCTTCTTCCTGCTTTTGCGGGAGGTGGCGGAATTCCCCCACCTCCCGCAAAAGCCCACAGGAGCCACGCGCGACTCCTGCGGGCTTTTCGACCAGGAGGGAGAAGGGACTGAAACGGCCAGTCAGTCCCTTCTCCCTCCTCGGGGAAAAGCCCCCAAGAGCAGCACGCTCTTTAAAGGCTGCGCAGCTCCTGCGGGCTTTTCTACGAGGTGGGGGAATTCTCCAACCTCGTAGAAAAGCTAGCAGAAGCCGCACAGCCCCTTTAAAGAGCGCGCGGCTTTTGCCTGCTTTTGCGGGAGGTGGGGGAATTCCCCCATCTCCCGCAAAAGCCCACAGGAGGGAGAAGGGACGGACTCGGCCAGTCAGTCCCTTCTCCCTCCTTGGGGAAAAGCAGGCAAAAGCCGTGCGCTCTTTAAAGGCTGCACGGCTCCTGCGGGCTTTTCAACCCAGCTTGTGGGGCTGGCGATGGGGGGAAGCACTGCCTTTCCCCCACCGCCAGCCTCAAAGCCAGGTCGGAGAGTTGCGCGCCTTCCCGCTGCCCCCCCGATCCTCTGGGGCTGGCAATGGGGGGAAGCGCTGCTTTCCCCCACCGCCAGCCTCAAAGAGCAGACTCTTCTGGCTTCAGCGAAAGCAACGTGAAGCCTCCGGAGCGCAGGCTTCCTAGGCTTCGCGTTGCTATCGCTGAAGCCAAGGAGCCTGCATTCGCCCCATAGGACGCACACACATTTCCCCTTCATTTTTGGAGGGGGAAAAGTGCGTCCTATAGAGCGAAAAATACAGTACTTCTAATGCTTTTATATTGTGCTTTCAGTGTTAGCTTGCTTTGACAATTTTAACAGAAAAGAAGGGGATAAACTTAATCTACTCTAAAAAGAAGTCAACCTTACTTTAGATATATTTTCAGTGGATGCGTCGATTTTATATAATTTTTGTGTACAGCCGTTTCATAAAACTCCACTTGTGGAAGGAGGCATCACTCCCCCTCTCCCTGCAATGACCTGCTTTGCATTCTATAACAGTGTGCATGTTACAGGCATTATAAAAGCACTGTTTTCTATATGTTCTCTAATTAAAATGGTAGATGGGGATAAAACAGCTGGTGCCAGAACCTGAAATGTAGAAATCGATTTGGAACTTTCATACCATTTACATTCATGAGGTTCCTTTGCTATAACTGTTTTCAACACCAGTTAAATACATGTGTTTGGATGAACCTATCCAAATATGTAAAGTTAGTGTGTATTTTAATGTGCAATTTTATTTTATGATGTATATTTTAAACTGCTTATTTTATTTATATTTTGAGTTTAAGGTAAACTTACATTAAACTTGACTTTTATTGTTCATTTTTGTGTACATTTTAGATTCTCTGTAAACCCAACGTAGTAGTTTTTACAATTAAGTAGCATACAAATTATGATCAAATAAAATTCTATTTTCAATTTGATACTACTACTCACAGTCATCAGGTTACTGGTCAACTTATAATTGGAACAATGCATAAACCAGTAGCTAAAGCAAGAGTAGGCAAACTTTGCACCCAACGGCTACATCCAGTCCAGTGGGGGGGGGGGCAGTTGGGGTCCATGTGCCAATGGTGTAGTTCACGTGTGTGCAAGTGTGCATACAGGAGAGCATAGTCTTTTCAGCCTGCTAAACAACTCTTTGAGGCATGTGGACTTTATGAGGAGGAAGAAGGCACAGGATGGCGACTTTCAACATGTGTCCTTATCATCATCATCATCATCATCATCGAAATAGATTGTCTCCCCCCCACCCTTCATGTGAAGATCTCAGGGTGGTTCACAGCATAAAAAGACATAATAAAAACAAGAACAAAAAAACACACCAACCTACTGCCTCTCAGCAAACTTTGCAGGGGGGAGATAAATTTGGCAGGTGGGAAGGCAGCTTGGGCACCCACAGCCTAAACAGAAAAGCTGGTGTTTAGTACATTTGACCATGTGGTCTCCTGTCATAGTTATTTATAAATCTGCTTTGTGGTTTATGCAGCATCTATGAGTAGTTGAGATTGTAAAGCTACCACACACCGTCTCACCAGCAAGAGACATTAAGACTGCCATCCTCTGCACACTTTAGAATAAGTCCCCATTGAACACCTCGGCCCCCGTGGTGCTGAATTTTCAAGGCAGGAAATGGCAACGAGCTGTAGTACATTTAAGAATTTTAACAGTGTTCTTGACCAGTTGCATTTGTGGCATATAATTTTCAGGTCTGGATTGGAAGTGAAAGATTTGAGTCACTTAACCTAAAAAGCAAAACGTACAAAGGGCAATTGTTAGTGATTTTGGTATTTTCAGAACATGAAACATATAATGCTCCAATTGGTTTTAGACAACCTACTCAAATATGTAGCAGTTTTTAGTGTTCAGCAGAAATGCTCCATTTGCTGAACAATATCATACAGCAAATTCACTCTTACTGTTGATAGATGGATAATGACACTAGGACAATCATTATCTCCGTGGCAACAGTACTGCATATGTCAGAGGAACATTGCACATGGAGCGGATGCTACTTTTTACAGTCCTGCCTCGGCTTCCTCAGTCAGATACTCTTTCTGCAAAGCCAATATGCCCAGAGTACAAGAGCAACTAAGGGCAATTCCAAGGCTGCAGATTTACTGCAATGAATGGATAAGCTTGGCATGCCATGCAAATGAGTCTTGTGATACCTTCAAAACCAACAAATTGATTGTGGTATGTTTTGGTAGGAGCCTGTACAAATGCTACTGAAGGTGGCCCGTGCCTACAAGTTAAAACTACACATGCACTAGTCTTTAAAGAAGCACAATAGTGTTGCTTTCTCTGTGGTCAGCCAACATGGGTACCTTTCTACAATTTATTCAAAACACTTAGTAAATGTTCAGTGCTGATGGTTTTCAACAGCAGACAGCCATATGCTTCTGCACAGCCCATAGGCGAATATGAACCAGCCATTCTTCGAATTTTGTTCCCCACTCCTAGCAATTAGCACGCCAAATAATACCACCTCTGGTCCTGGAGGCTCCATTTAGCAATTGGAATGATCAGCAATACTGATCTTCCCAGACTAGTTTCATATTATGTCCCAGTTCTATTAAATTCAACTGAACACATTTCCATTAATATTAACTAAGATGGGAAGTACTTGCCTTTTTGAGAATTTGGCCGTTCTTTACTAACTTCCATTCCAATGAGTCAGCTCATTGACAGCTTATTGCAGTTGGTTTCAGGCAGGAATTCTAGGTCAGTGTCAAAGGTAGCCATTGATATGCTCAGTGAAGAGGTAATTTTGTTCAATCACAAAAGCAACACCTGAAATAAAAGGTAGAACCTATAAATTGGGGCTCTTTGCAGAAGACCTAATGGTCACAACACCAGACCCCCTAAACCAGGGGTCAGAAAACTTTTTCAGCAGGGGGCCGGTCCATTGTCCCTCAGACCTTGTGGGGGCCAGACTATATTTTGAAGGGGGGATTAACAAATTTCTATGCCCCACAAATAACCCAGAGATGCATTTTAAATAAAAGCACACATTCTACTCATGTAAAAACATGCTGATTCCCGGGCCGTCCACAGGCCGGATTTAGAAGGTGACTGGGCCGGATATGGCCCCTGGGCCTTAGTTTGCCTACCCATCCGTAATCAGGGAACTTAAGACATTTGCAACAGTGTCAGGCCTACGGGTAAACTTTGCAAAGTCTGAGGCTATGTGCTTCAACACCCCCCCATACCCAAAAAGAATTCACAAACATCACCAAGATAAAACTTTCCCGCACCAAGTTCAGATACCTAGGGGTACAAATAACCAGAAACCTCAACAAATTATACCTCCACAACCACAACCCCTTGTGGCGACAAATCAACTAAGACCTGAAGAGATGGAACAATACCAGCTTCATTCTCTCAGACAAAAGTCATGATCAAAATGATCACCCTCCCAAATCAACCTACCTGTTCCAAACTCTCCTAATCTGAATTCCCCCAGCCCAACTTCACAAATGGCAGAAAAAAATACACGTGCCCTATTTTTCACTGTAAGACGCACCAGACCACAAGATTCACCTAGTTTTTGGAGGAGGAAAACAAGAAAAAAAATATTCTGAATCTCAGAAGCCAGAACAGTAAGAGTGAAAGCAGTGAAAGCAGCAATCCCTCTTGCTGTTCTGGCTTCTGTGATAGCTGCGCAGCCTGCATTCGCTCCATAAGACACACACACATTTCCCCTTACTTTTTAGGAGGGAAAAAGTGAGTCTTATAGAGCAAAAAATACGGTATTTATATTCTCACATAATAAACCAAGAATAAGCCCCAAATACCTGCACTTCCCCTCCTCAGAAGGAAGATGGGGAATCCCCAACATAGAATCATATTACACCGCCAACCAAGTATGCCACATAATCCCATATATTCTAGAAGACGAGATGAAACAATGAAACAACACGTGGAGAGAGACACAACTGAAAATACCCCCACCACAGCATACCCATTCCTCCCAAACAAAATAAGGGAAATCCCCACAACACTAAACAGGTTTACACAGACCATGCTTAAAGCATGGAAAGAATAAGTAGGTAAATTGTCCCCAACCCCATCCCCACTAATACCCCTGGCACACCACCCACTATTCCACCACGCAGAACAAAACCTTCAGATAAAAACCTGGCAGGCCAAAGGCTTATACCTCCTAGCAGACTTCTACGAAAACAACAAATCCATATCAACACAAGAAATAAAAGACAAACTAGGGCATACCCAGATGCCCTGGCTAACACACCACCAATTACATGCCCTCCTAAGCAACCCAATTGTAAAATCAGCAGCAACTAGGCCCTTGACAACCTTCAAAAACCTCCTTCTAACAACAAAGGGACATGGCAAAGGGCTGGTATCCACAATATACAAAATACTGCTCCAAAACCCCACAAACCCCCTTGACGTAATCAAAAAACAATGGGAGGATGACATAGGCTATGAGATTAACCAACTCTTCTGGACAGCAGTCACACAAGAAATATACAAAATAACTAAACAAGTATTAGAAGTCACCCCAGAACTGGCCCTACTAAAAATCTTCCAATATAACAATGCCCACTCATACCACAAAGAGCTCATAACCCACCTACTCTCAGCAGCCAGAAACATGATAGCCAGACACTGGAGAGACCTGTCAAGAGTAAGCATGGACCAATGGTATCAAATAGTATGGGAAACAGCCTTCTTAGAAAAACTAACCAATAAACTGAAACTGACACAGGGACAAATAGAAGATGCCTTCACCGCTGTTTAGTTCCCCTTTATCACATACATAACCCAACAAGACAACAACAAAAATCCCCCAACAGCATACAAATCAATCTGGCTAACCTGATTAAGAAATACACTCACTCACAGCTCACACACAAAAACAAATCTCACTACAGCCAACCAAAGACAACCAACCACACCCTAAGCCAACCAAAGACAACCAACCACATCTCTCACCGCCAAGGAAATACAACAATTGAATAGCAAGTAATGCTGACACAACCCCTCAGACACACTGAGTAATAGAAGCATAATCACCCAACTCAATCACACTTGGCACTCTCCTCCCCCCTTTTCTTCTCCTTCCTAATTGTTTAAACCAATTCATAAACCAAGAACTTATACATTGACCACTAATGATGCAACATATGTTGTAGATATTTATCCACATTTATTATGCTATTTTTTGTGATATACAAATAACATGAGGAAACTTGGTATACTTATTTGTATAACGATATTCTTGTTTATAAAACCCAATAAAAAAGAAAAGAAAAAAGCAACACCTGGATAGCTCAGTTGGTTTAAGTGTGATGCTGATAATGCCAAGGTTTGCAGGTTTTATTTCTGTGTGGGACAGCTGCATATTCCTGCATTGCAGGGGGTTGGAGTAGATGGCCCTTGTGGTCTCTTCCAACTCTATGATTCTATGATCCTTAGGGTCCCTTCCAACTTTGATTTATTATATAATCCAAAAGGCTTGCAGGCTGCCAAAGAGAAAAGATAACCTGAGTGCATGGTGCAACAAATTCTTGAGTTTCCATTTACCAAAGGGGCTGTGGAATGTTAGCGACCAATATTGCTCTACAAAACTGATCAGCGCCAGAGATTAATTTGAACTTAAGGCATTATGCATGCACAATGCAAATAACAACAGGTTGTGGGCATCCATCTGTCTCAGAAGACAATGGAGGAGTGTGCCTTTGAGAGTGAGGTCAACTGTTGGAAGGTTGCAGCGTCTGCTGTGACAATAGGGTCTGATGATGATGATGACAATAATAATAATAAAAGTAATAATAATAATAATAATAATAATAATAATAATATTAATAATATTAATAATAATAATATTATATTATTATTTATACCCCGTCCATCTGGCTGGGTTTCCCCAGCCCCTCTGGGCAGCTTCCAACAGAATATTAAAATACAATGGTCTATTAAACATTTAAAGCTTCCCTAAACAGGGCTGTCTTCAGATGTCTTCTAAGAGTCTGGTAGTTGTTTTTCTCTTTGACATCTGATGGAAGGGAGTTCCACAGGGAGGGCGCCACAACCGAGAAGGCCCTCTGCCTGAGTTCCCTGTAACCTCACTTCTCACAGGGAGGGAACAGCCAGAAGGCCCTCGGCACTGGAACTCAGTGGTACCTCAGGTTACGAACTTAATTCGTTCTGTTCTTAACCTCAAACTGTTCTTAACGTGAGATACCACTTTAGCTAACAGGGCCTCCCGCCGCCGCACAATTTCTGATCTCATCCTGAAGCAAAGTTCTTAACCCAAGGTACTATTTCTGGGTTAATGCAGTCTGTAACCTGAAGCGTCTGTAGGCCGAGGTACCACTGTACATACATATGTAAACAAACTGTTTTAACTCATGTTATTTCTTGAGAAGATTAGTCCTCTCCAAGGAGATAACGTAAGTGACCAGAGGAGAAATTTACATCTACTTATTTACAAAGCATAAGAATGAGTACCATACTGTAGGTACTTTGAACAACCCTAGCATGGCAAATGGGTGGCGCTGTGGGTTCAACCACAGAGCCTAGGGCTTGCCGATCAGAAGGTTGGTGATTTGAATCCCCGCGACGTGGTTAGTTCCCATTGCTCGGTCCCTGCTCCTGCCAATCTAGCAGTTCGAAAGCACACCAAAAAGTACAAGTAGATAAACAGGTACCGCTCCGGCGGGAAGATAAACAGCGTTTCTGTGTGCTGCTCTGGTTCGCCAGAAGCAGCTTAGTCATGCTGGCCACATGACCCGGAAGCTGTACGCCCGGCTCCCTTAGCCAATAAAGCGAGATGAGCGCCGCAACTCCAGAGTCAGCCACGACTGGACCTAATGGTCAGGGGTCCCTTTACCTTAGATGTTCAGAAAGCACTACACACTTCTGATAAAGAGCAAATTAAGCACATGCTGTTGAATTGTACCAAGGGGTTCATATGACAGTAAAGCAAGACCTGGTTCTGAATGGAGAGATTAACCTGTGATGTCAGCGAGTGTGGTGAAAACCTGGATCTAGAAGTGTCCAATTTATCTGCACCACCACCAGATATGAAAGACAAATCTTTCCCCACATCCCATCCATCATATCAGAGACAAAGATGGGTCACTCTGATAAAGTCTAATGGGCACACCACCACCCAAAAATTGCCTTCCATGTCACCTCTTGGATTTTCGCTGAGTTTTTGAAGGAGGACGAGTCCACAAGCAGTCTCACATACTATATAGTCATTCATCTTTACCCCCAATTTTTAATGCTCATGCAGGGCCGATAGTTACATTGATAAGGAGCTTATAATTCCTTGAGGCTGCCCCTTTGAAGTCTAGAATACAGATCGCCAGTAAGTAGGAAATGAGCGTAGTTATTTCTGCACATTTACTACCCTTTGATTCCTAACATTTTTTGCAGACTGAGGAAGGTGAAAGGACTAAAGGTCTGAGTCGGTAGCAGGCAGCTCCTGATGTCCCTACGAACCTTGTGGGCTGCCGTAGAGGAATACGGGGTTGGATGACGGGCGGGAAGCGCCTTAAACAGAAAGCGCTGCACAAATACCTTCTTGCTGTCTCCTTGGTCCCACAAGCCCCATCTCGGCCGACCTCGGGCTGCTGGGACTTCCAATGGGTGGGGCGGAGGGGTTCGGACGGACCCCAGGCCTCTTCGCCCGGCGCAGGGCTAAGCGAGGCGGATCCCACGGAGGATGCGACGGACGCGGGCCGGGCTGCTCTTCTCTGTGCTCTTCCCGAGGGGCCGGATCGGGCGGGCGGCGGGTCTGAGGCGGCTAGACGCTTAGCCTTGAAGCCCTTGGAGGCCGGAAAACAGAAAACAAACACACCACCACCACGCCGGAAGCGGAAGTGCCGCCGCCGCAAATCTCGTTTCTTCAAGACTCCAACTTTCCCCGCCTCCCATGGGAAAGTGACAGAAAGCCCCATCAATCACAGCACAGCGCGTCGCGGTACTTCCTTTGCGCAGTCATAGGAGGCAGCAACAGCTCCTCTACCGCAGGAGAGATTTTATTCAAAGGACCCCGTGCGGTGCGATTGGCCACTGGGGACGAATAGGAAGCGGCCGGCCGGCCTGGCCTCAATAGTCATTGGTAGCTTGAGTTCGACTGACAGGAATGCCTGCCTTTCCGTCGCGGCGCGTACGGGGCGGGGCTAAGGAAGCGCAGGCAGCCCCGCTTAAACATTATTGGTAGCCCGAGCGTGAGTGACAGAAGCGGAACCGTGGCCTGCGTCCCTTTGGCTAGGCCGCGAGGTCGCCTGAGGGAGCCTCCGGCGAGCCCGCAGCCATGAGCGGGTCTTTCTGCCGGCTGCCCGCAGCCCTGCGGCGGTGGCGCGGCGCGCGGCCCACGACACTCTTGGCGCGGCCGGTGAGCCAGGCCGGCCCCGGAGGCGGCGGAGCGGAGGGCGGCGAGGACGTCGCTTCGGCCGCCGGGTCGAAGGAGGCGGTGGGGCGCCTGGTGCGCGCTCACCCGGTGGTGGTGTTCATGAAGGGCAGCCCCGCGCAGCCCCAGTGCGGCTTCAGCAACGCGGTGGTGCAGATCCTGCGCCTGCACGGCGTCAGCGACTACCGCGCCTACGACGTCCTGCAGGACCCCGGCCTGCGCCAAGGTAGGCGGGCTCGGCGGAGGGGCCTCTGAGGGGAAGGCGGGCTGAGGCGGGCTTGCGGGGCGGCAGGGAAACCTCGTTGCTGCTGCTGCCCGCCTGCATTTGCCAAGGCCTGAGCAGTGGGTTCCCCCCCCCCCGCCGCCCCTCTTTCCTTAGAAGGGCCTGCTGTGGTTCCACGGAGTCTTCCTCATTAAGTTTCTGTGCCTGGCGGGTGGGAAGCGTGGCTGCGGGTTACGACTGTGTGGCCGGGCGTGGGACCCAGTTCTCGCTCCCCGCCACCCCTCGCCCAGTCTTTCCCAAGGAGCAGAACGGGGAAAGTGGGTGCTGCTGGGTGCCACTGCCTGCAGGCGCCCTGAGCCTCTTTCGGCAGAAGAGCACAACCCTCCTCTCTCCCCTTCAATCTGATGTTTCCCGAAAGGCTGTGTGAAGTGTTGCGTGTACACACGGACCCATCCAGGCTGCCGTAGCCTCCAGCGCTTCTCTCCACCGGCCTTTCCTGCTCTCGAGTAATGTGAGGGGAAGCGGTTGCTCTTTGGTCCTGCCTTCCCCGCAACTTGGGAGCTGGGTGGAGATGTCCGTGCAAGTGCTCGGATGATCCTTGTAGGATCGCCAGTCTCTTTTTGCAACTCAGGAGGGCCCTGCGACCAAATTGAGATTTCCAGTTTGGGGTTTGCATAAGTTGTTCTTAATATTTTATTATTTATTAAATTTATATACTGGATACAGGATAAAAGCACAAAATAAATACTTAAAAACAAAGCAAAACAATGACACCCCCCTCCCACAAACACATTTAAAAGGCTGTAGAATATAAATCACCCAAAGGCCTGGTTGAAGAGGAACGTTTTTGCCTGGCTTCTAAAGAGTTATGAGATTGTATCATTTTCAGAGCACTTCTAGAATATACCCAAGAGCTTGCACCACTCCCTCAACTCCAAATGTCTGTCGGGAATAGATAAATAATTTGGACCGAGATAAAGAATTTGTATTTGCCAAACAGAGCAAATAGGTGTTGAAAAGCAGTAAAATATCCTAATTTTTTTTAAAATATCTTTGTTCAAAAGTTTCTGTTTAATGCATTATGAAAGTCTTGATGTAGTTTCTGTGAATCTGTTGGCCAGGGATCAGGGTTAGAATTTGAATCTTGAATGAGTTGCAAGAAGAAAAGTTTTAACGGAGGAAACGAGCCAATGCAGTGTTTTGAGTGTTAGCCTAGGACCTGGGAGACATTTTCACATTTCTACTCAATCATGAAGGTGACCTTGTGTGAATCAGGCTTGGCTGAACCTTCCTCACAGGTTGGTTGTGAAAATAAAATGTGGAGGTGAATGATGTGCTTTACCTTGAGCTCCTTGAAAGGATATGTGGGATATAAATGTAATAGTAAAGATAAGAATGCAGTGCTGTTTCAACATGCTAAGTAGCCACTGAATATAGAGAGACAATTGAAAAATGGGGCAGTGAGAGCAGAATATTTTGCTTTGGGGGAAAGTGGCTGGATAGAATCTGGAACCAGGGTTTCTACTTTTTGGAGGAAGGATAAACTGCAACATGTGTTTTGCAGGCAATGATTGATTTATACACGCCTAATTAATATGCAGCAGAAAAGAGGTTGGACTGGGGGGCAGAGTGGGCTGATGCACACTCCACTGATGTGCGCAGGGGTCAGGAACATAACCCACACACAAAATGGTTGTTGCCTCTATTGTAATATTTTTAAAAAAATCTAGATAGCAATTTTTTTTAATTGTGGGAATTAATCAAACTGAACTGATGATTCCTCAGGCCAGTGTTTCTCAAATGTTATGAGATTATCCTGGATCCTCCATACCCTAACACCAATCTTGGAAACTTGCTGTGTGTACAGGGGGTTATGTGTGCAGGGGGCTGGACTAGATGACCCTTAGGATCCCTTCCAACTCTATGATTCTATCTGTTTACAGCACCACACTAGTTTTCTGTAAGTAGCTAAAGTACAGTACTGGATTTGATTGTGGGGAAACCCCATTTCAAATTGCAATGGACAAGCTTAATCTATGGGGTTGTTGGAATGAAATGCTGCTCTGTTCCCCATATAGCTTAAACAATATACTACTGCTTTCCACTTGCCTGGCTCCAAAATGCCCTTGTATAGTTTTGTGTTTCTCCTCGGTACTTCTGTCTCTAATCTGAAATAATTGGTTCTGCAGCATTTTTTAAATTTGAATGAACTGATTCTATTCCACAATTCCATGCTTGGAAACCTCAGGTCTTTAATTAGTCAGTTTTGTCAGCTTAAATTGTGTTTTACACAGTAGCAAAAGGACAGGTCGCCTACCCCAAGTCGAGGAGGAGAAGAGAGAAGGTGATACAATAAGCCAATAAGATTTGCTAAAAGGCTATGGGTTGTGTGCTTCCTTTCTTTTCTCCAGTATAGTCTTAACTGCCTTGCCTGTTCAAAAACACTGTTATAAGTTGTCTAATGTATTTGGTTTAATTTGTCTTTCTGTTTTGATTCAGGAATCAAAAACTATTCCAACTGGCCTACTATTCCCCAGGTCTTCCTGAATGGTGAATTTGTAGGGGGCTGTGATATACTACTTCAGATGCATCAAAGCGGGGACCTAGTGGAGGAGCTTAAGAAATTAGGAATTCGCTCTGCACTTCTGGATTCGGAGAACAACCACGGAAAAAAATAAGCAAGTGACTGCTATGACTTTGACAAAGACAACTTTTGACAATTTGGTACCAGAAAAGCCTTATGCAATTTAGCTCAGAAAGGCAACTTTTTGAACTAACAATGAGGTTTTATCATTAAGCATTATGTTACCCACTCTACTGTACAATAGACTGATATGTGGCTATTCTGTCTTGAATTTTTTTTAAGCATAGCTCTGTAAATCAAATGTTTTACAATCAAAGTAAATAAGTAGTTCACTTCTATTTTTAATGATTTTGTGTTCATTTTGCTTGAGTCACCAAAAAGTGGAACTTCTTTTTCTGGGGTGTTTCCATACTAGCTGTTTATACTCCAGAACTGTTACTCTTATTTACTCACTTTACAGTATCATTAAGTTTTTGCTGTGCTTTCACTGTGGTTATTTCATATTTCCCTATGCTGCATAAAGTCTGACTTTAAAAGAAGAAAGAACAATGCTAGTTCCACAGGTGCAGATGGCCTAGCACTTCTCTTCCATTTTGAGATGTGTAGTGGCTATTTTTAAATTGGTGCTAATGCACTGTGGTGAAATTTAACAGATTAAAAATAAACAACAAGGAAAGGAAAAGACAAGCATTTAAGAATGGTGTGCGGCAATAAGTAACTATTTCCTGAAGCACCTGATGAGAGAGAATGAAACAATTTGAAGAAGTAATCAAATAAATTTAAAGTGACTGCTTTGGGATTTACATCAGGCATAGGTTGAATTAGGCAAGTTCAAGGTAATTTGTTACCTGACTACTCTTCTTCCACCAGCAGAAACTTACAAAGATTTATCCCAACACATATGCCCCTGAATCCCAACAATGCTAACAACAGGAATAAACTCCATTTAAACTCAGTGGGATTTTCTTCTGAGTAAATATTTGAAAGTAGGTCATTGCTGCTACTGTTTGTTTCTTCTCCCGTTGCTAGGGTTGTTGAACAAAAAGCAGGGTTGTTTTTAAAAGTTCCTTAAAGGGCATCTAAGTAATAAGACAGTTGCTCTTTAAAAAGCGCTATAATGCATTGAAACTGCTTTTAAAAATCCCATTGAGGAATTATTAATGAACAGTTGCCTGGATGTGAATTGTACTCTTCTGCACTGGTGTGAGTGTGAACATAGCTTAGTGGAGTGTTTATGTGGAAAAGGCACAATAATCCCTGCAGTGTGGAAAATCTATTTCAAGTCTGCTCATAACTAACACTATGTAAAGCAGTGATTGGGTAGGTCTAGGAGCTGTGCATCTGGAAGCATCCTTGGATCATCTTCATAATTTGCAAATTGTGTTCTAGGCATAGTGTGAGTTTCCTTTGCTTCTCAGTGAAAAATGAAGGAAGTTGATGCCTTCGTTTTATTTGTGTAGAGTTTAGGAACCTAATCAGCCTATATTTAGGGACACATATTAAGAGTGCAGTAACTTCTTAGCTTGAAAACAAATACCACAGTAGTCATAGAATCATAGAGTCATAGGGTTGGAAGAGACCACAAGGGCCATCAAGTCCCAACCCCCTGATTGTAGTCATGATTACTGTTTCCAAAGTCAATAAATGGGTTTGGGGGGAAAGCCAGAAGTTTGGATTAAAAGCCAGGAAGTAACTTCTACCTCTGCCCAAAAGACTGCCTCAATTAATATAAAGTCTATAATCAGTGCTTTAATATATATAAACTTAATTTTGTGGCTCCAAATGGAAAATGTGCAGTTTTGGTATCACAGACATAGTTTATTGCTAGTGTCCATTTTTATATAAGTGCACAAACCCCTTGGGATACAGCATTGGAACCAATAATTGGGTGTTTAACATTCTGAAATATTTTGTAAAGTTATGCATGGACATGTGTTTTTTCAAATCTGCAGTGATTTGTGCTTCACTGTGTTACGGTAAAATCTGGGTGCGGGGCTACTCTGCCACCCAGCTCGTCGGACTAAGTCCACGGGTCCCTGCGGAAGAAAAATGAGCTCAGCCGGAGACAGGAGCAAACTGCAGAAGATCCAAGTTTATTGCGCAACAGGTTCAAGGCGAGATTGAAGAGCGAGAAAGGGGTGACATGAACTTTTGAAACTTCCCTCCATGTCCCAGAATACAGTGCAAAATACATCCCAGTTACATCATGAATACATTAAGGAGAGGTTGGGTTACACAGGTTACATCATGAATACATTAAGGAGAGGTTGGGTTACACCGGATTAACATATGGAGGAGGGAGGGGGGAATATGCAGAGCTGGAGATATGTGCAGATAAGCACTTCCCGAGTGCCGGTGATGGGAAGACAATGGTCCATGTATGCATGGTCTGTCACCTGGCATCGCCCGGAGGAAGGGCTTGGCAGGGCGATTTGACCGGATTAGGGTCTTCCTGAGTACGTGACGCCTCGCTCGGGGGATCATGGAGGCAGGGGAGGTGTCATGGAGTCCCGAGGAGACTGAGCCGATTGACACCAAAAGCAAGGAAATCGGAGTTGTGGTTGATTTTATACGAATTTCTAAAGATTTTAGACCATTTTAGTCCATTTTATATTGGTGATTGAAGTCGGAAACAAAATAGATACATTGTAGCAAGATTTGACACTTTTATGAGTTCACAAGTTTCGGTTCCATTGTTCTCCCAGCGGGGAGCCGTCAGCAGCTTGTCAAGAGGTTAAATGAGGCGTTGTGGTCTTAGGTTACACCCCTTCTGTGATGTATGCATAATGTTTCTGGGGGTGGTCTTGATCTAGAGAATGGGAATTTCAAAAGTCTTTATAAGCCCTTGCACGGCATTTTAAGGGGTCCTCTTCCTCTCCTGCGTGTGAGGGGAGCACCCTGTTGCAACAGATCAATAAAGATCAGGCTTACTAGCTGCTTTGCTTCTCAATATTCTCTGGTTAGCCTCTGTTATTTTCTCGTACCAATAGGGAACCTATATAAGGACTCTATATGGGCTCTTGGATACCCCATAAGGGAAAAGGGCATATTTTTATTTACAACAGCGTGCAGGAGCTCGCTGAGCTAGCTCTGCAAAGCAAATGCATGGTTCTGATTGGATAGAACGCAGCCATTGAAACGAATGGGGGATACAGCTTCGGACGGTCAACCCACAGTGAGAGCGGGAAAGAGGCATAAGAATTTGGGCTTATTTCGCCCGTAATAGCGGATCGGTGTAGGAAAGGGAAAAGGCACTCCACTTATGGGGCCTGGGGCAGAGTGTGGCGCCCGTGCAACGGTGTGGGGGCTGAGGGGTCCACGTGGGGCTGGGAGCCCTTGAGGTCATCGCCTCGGACCCTCTGGTGGCCGGTAGAAGGGTGAAGGAAGGCATGCCCCCGCCCCCTTTTCGTATCAACTGAAATATATTTTCTATCCAGTTGAATGAGGAAATAAATCTGTTTCATGTTGGACTGAAAAATGTAGACAGCATAATATTTGTTGATTTTTTTAAAAAAAACACTCCATATATCAAGCTCCCTTAATGTTTCTGTTTCTAGGCACAAAAATATATTCATTGAAAGCTTACACATTGTTTTGTGCAGCTACAGTAGTAGTAAAATAAGGGCCCTCACTATTTTTAAATAGGCGAGCAGTTTGTACCATTGGATACAAGTAAATAATCTGAGATATTTGTCTATTATTGATCTGTGATTATTTCAAGTTTCCTTTTGAGGTAAAGGGCCTAGAACATTAATTTTAAAATCCTGTCTCTTCACTGATTCCTTGATATTTTTTAAAGCCAGCAGTATGATGGAAAGCTCTGAAAACATATAAGGAACAGTTTTAACATCACAATCCTAACCATGTCTTCTCAGAATTTAATAGGACTTATCAATATTAAGGAGCATGAAGGCTGGAGGGCATTGAGAAAGTGACATGTTGGAGTCATGTCACTTCCATTTCTCTGTGTACTTTTCACTCTCTCCCCACCCATTGCAGACATGTGACTCCCAGAAGCTTGTTCCTGATATGTAGGAACACATACTCCAGCACTGACAGAGATGTAGACGATAATAAAGTGAATGGAAATATGTTAGACAAAGTTGGCTTTGCTAACCCAAGGCACCCAAGACTAAAAATGATGCTGTCTAGTCTGCACTTGTGCAACATCACCCATAAGTTCGGTTTCAAGTCCAATATGATGGGAGAGCTTATGCTTTGCATTCACGTTCCCCAGGGTGCCGTCCAGCACCTTGAGAATGTGCTTCCAGTTGGAGCAGGCCACCTTGGACACGTAGCAGTACAGGAAGCAGTGCTTGTTATTCACCAGGAGGTGCTTGAGTGCTATCCGTTGCTGCCGAGAGCTCCCACATGCGAGGTGCATCTGCTTGACCGCACGCAGAACGGATGGTCCGGTTGCAGATGCCACGCAGAACCTGCACAGCCATGTCCTCCACCCTGGCGCTGCCACCATGCCTAGCCTCTGTAATAATAAAATTTAAGGTCATATAGATCAACACAGGAAGACTGACCTGAAACCATTTTGACTCCCAAGCTGACCAAATGTTTTTTCTGCAAGGAGGGTGGAGGTCAGGGAGCCCTCCCATTGTCTCAGGAATTGAGTAATCACCATTTCAAAGGGTGACAGACTACCAGGAAAGGCAATCAGATAAGGCATTATCAGATAACATGGCAGACAGGAAAAACAACATTCAAATTTCTGTTGTGGACCACCTTTTCTGTGATGTAGGTATGTTTGTGTGGGATGGTCTTGGGTTACACCCCTTCTGTGATGTATGTATGGAGGGGTGATCTTGAGTTCCAGGGCAGGGAATTTAAAGATCAATAAAGATCAGGCTCACTAGATGCGTTGCTTCTCAATATTCTCTGGTTGGCCTCTGTTATTTTCTCCTACCAATAGGGAACCCATGTAAGGACTCTATACGGGCTCTTGGATACCCCATAGGGGAAAAAGGGCAGATTTTGTTTACCACACCTGGAACTCACCTCAGAAAGGGTGCAGCAGTGGGGGTTCCACCTCTGCCAGAATGCCTTTCTAGATCATCAGGAGCAGGACGCTTGCCACCAGGATCACACTGAACATCAGCATGGAAGGCACAATGCAGGCATGAGCCGCTGGTGCCACCCAGCAAGCGGGCCTGGGAGACGCCCCCACGGGGTGAAAGAGCACGGAGACTCGGCTTGCTGGGCGGCCTCAGGCTGGAGGGGAACGCGGGTGCTGGTGCCACTTGATGGTGAGCCTGCCAGCCTCAGCCCTGCCAGCAGCCGCCTGCTTGGCTCTGGCCATCGCTGCCTGCAGAGGGCGCTTGGGCTGCGGGGCGGCTGGGCAGGACCTGCCCCCTGCTGCTCTTAGCGAGCAGGGCAGGCGCCAGGGCTGATGGGAGTTGTAGTCCAAGGCCCCTCTGAGGCCCCGCAGGAGGGGCGAGGGCGGGAGGTTGGGAAGCGGCCACGTGAAGGCAGGCAGGCAGGCAGGCAGGCAGGCAGGCAGGCAGACAAACGGCGGCCTGCTCGGAGGCGTCTCCTCGAGGCCGGAGGCGGAGCGGGAGGGAGGGAGGGAGGGCGGAGGCGCCGGAGGAGACGTCAACGCGCAGTCCAGCGTCGCTTCCTCGAGAAATCGCCGCGAGCGCCCGCATTGGCTTTCGTTGCACCACGTGCTCCGGGCGCTGCCCTTCCATTGGACGCTTTCTCTCGCGCTCCGAAGGCGGCGTGTGGGCAAAGCGGTGCGTGGGTCTCGGCGCCTGCTGTTGCTCCGAGAAGGGCAAGAGCCGCCTCCCGCCGCGAGGGTCCCCGAGGAGCGGCGGCCGAAGGAGCAGCCGGGCGCCGGGAGAAGCGCCGCTCCAGTCCCTCGCTCGGGCGGGCGCCAGGTGAGCCTCGGGCCCCGCGGGGCCTCCGCCGCCGAGAGGCCTCCCCCCCCCGCGCCCCTTCTCCCACGAGGGGACTCGAGGCGCCGCTCTTGCCCTCAGCCTCTCGGGAGTGGGCCGCCTCCCTCCCCGGGGCCCGGAAGCCTCCTTGGGTCGCCTTGGGCAGGTGTCGTAAGGAATAGTCATCCCACGAGGCCCCGTTTCTCTGAAACGCTCCCGCTCCGGCGCCTGCGGGGATCCGAAGAGCCTCGTGCCCTTGGAGCATCCCTGTGCTGAGCTTGGCTTTCCTGGTGCTGTAGTCCACAGTCTTGCAGAAATGCAGCTCCCAGTGGCAGCGCCAGGGTTAGCGAGGTTACAGGGAGCCAGGCAGAGAGCCGTCTCAGTAGTGGCGCCCGCCCTGTGGAGCAGCCTCCCCTCAGAGGAAATAAACAGCTACCTGACTTTTAGAAGTCATCTGAAGGCAGCCCTGTATAGCGAAGTTGTTAATGGTTGAAGTTTTTAATATTCTATTGAGTTCTGCTGGGGAAACCCGGCACGATGGGCGGGATATAAATAAATAATAATAATAATTCAGAAAAGCTAGGAGAAATGGCACCCTCAACCTAGGTTTCAGTCACCACAACAATACATACAGGCACGGTTTTTTTAGACAATTACTAAACCAAATGAGGATAAGATGGGGGATTTAGCTAAAGATGGAATAAATGCTGTGCACAAAAGACAAGTTATTTTGAAACAAAGAATCAATTAAGTCTCCTTCACTGGAGGTTTTAAAACAGAGGTCGGATGGCTGTTCGTTATGGATGCTTTAGTTGAGATTCCTGCATTGCAGGGGGTTGGTCTAGATCAGGGGTTGTTCCATCAAGCACTGGTGGGTGGTAAGGAAATCTTACCATCAAGAAAGATGCATTAGTGGGCGGTAGGTATAAAAAGATTGACTATGCATGGCCTAGATGACTTGGGGTCATTTCCAACTCTACAATTTTATGATTCTAAGTTGCAAAGCAGTTTCATTCCAGCAAAAGTAAAAACCAAACCTCTTTTACGCAATTAGAGCAGATAGCTTACTGAAACCTTTATCTTCATAAATTTGTAAAAAAAAACCTGCATAGAGAATTTATGTGGTCCTTTTTGTGGTACTTGGAGGGTACAGGTCGTACAGTGAACATGCACAGTGGGACTTAAGTTTAGGCATGTATGGGACAGTAACACCCATCCCTCGCAAGAGAAAAACAATTCATTTAACTGTGAAAGAGCTTTGTACAACAATGAAAGGGTTTTCTCTTCCTCAGCACATCAAAAGGAGCAAGTGGAAAGGGAACACTTCAGTTAGTGACACTGCTCTCACCCAGCCACAGGAGATTTCGGTTGCAAATCTCAACGGTTGCAAGGGGGGCACTCACTCCTGAGTTGCAGAAAGCAACTGATGACTGGTTAATTTTGAACGCTGGGCGGGACGCAGATAAATTGCATGATAATGGCTTCCCCCAAAGTCTTTATTCTAACACTGCAATCCTGAACACACTTACTAGGGACATGAATAAATGCTATTGAACAGAATGTGGTTTATTTCTGACAGAAGCATGCATAGTATTGTGCTGTACAATGAAGACCTCTGTAAGTGGTGAGGTTTTTTTTTAGCCTTGATGTGTAATGTGTATTTTTTTCTTTGCTCTTTTAGGAAATGGATGGAGCCTTTTCTTCATGTTGAATGTCTACTTTTCAGACTGATTGCTAAACTACTATGGCAGGTCAAAGAGGAAATCACATGCAGTTCCTATCCCCCTTGTCTTCTTCCACGGTGAACTGTCATAAATCTCCATCATGTTCAAGTAAAATTCATAGTATTTGCATGGTGTCCGACTTTTTTTATCCAAACATGGGAGGAGTGGAAAGCCACATCTACCAATTGTCACAGTGCCTAATTGAAAGAGGACACAAAGTTATCATTGTCACTCATGCTTATGAAGACCGTAAAGGCATTCGTTACCTCACCAATGGACTGAAAGTCTATTATTTGCCATTAAGAGTTATGTACAACCAGTCTACTGCAACAACTCTCTTCCATAGCCTGCCTCTGCTCAGGTATATATTTGTACGTGAAAGAGTCACCATTGTCCATGCCCATAGTTCATTTTCTGCTATGGCTCATGATGCCCTGTTCCATGCCAAGACAATGCAACTACGGACAGTTTTTACAGACCATTCCCTTTTTGGATTTGCTGATGTTAGTTCGGTGCTTACAAACAAACTCTTGACTGTATCGCTATGTGATACAAACCACATAATATGTGTTTCTTACACTAGCAAGGAAAATACTGTGTTGAGAGCAGCACTGAATCCTGAAATAGTTTCTGTCATTCCCAATGCCGTTGATCCTACTGACTTCACTCCAGATGTATCTAGAAGGAACAAAAGCACAATAACTGTTGTTGTTGTCAGCAGGCTTGTATATAGAAAAGGTAATGAGATCCAAAATATACGTGGCACTTAATGTAGCTTCTTTCTAATGCTATAGAGTTGATCAGAAATTGCCTTTCTGTTTGTATCTACCTTTTAAATTTACTTAAGTTTTGCTGCATGATATTATGGCTGGTTTTATTATTATTTTATTATTTACTAAATTTGTCAGTTGTTTTATCTTACCCAGGGAAGCCCAAAGTGACTTACAGCCAAACAAAAAGACAATAAATCCCACACAGATGCATTGAAACAAAGAGAATAGAGAAATACATTAAAAGCATCCCACCCACTTCTAAAAGGTCACAGATAGTTAAAGGCCAAAGACCTGGTTATAGAGGAAAGTTTCTGCTTGGCACCTAAATATTTTAAGACTTGGCAAGCATAAAATCCTGTTTAGATGTGTGGCAGACCGCATGCAGTTGCATATGGATTCACATGCTGCTTGGCAGGAACTGCGTGGGGCTGCCAGTTTTAACAAGTGAAACTACATGCTGTGATATCATAGGATCATGATGACCTGAGCAAGAGCTATTGTTGTTGCAGGTAGAGGGCATAGAAGAACGGTCATAATGCATACAGTTGGTTCTGTTCCTCCAAACATGCAAATACATAAAATAAAAAGGAATGTTGTGAGATATAGGGGTGCCTAAACCAAAAACCTAGGATAGACAACAAATTCAGAGCAAAGAGCAAAAAAGGCATTGGCCCATTAACTCTTTCTAGCAGACATTTTTATCTTCAGCACTGGCACCAATGTTTTTTTTTCCTGGGATGCTCAGGGATACGCTGTACCGGCACCATTTTTTTTTTAGAAGAAAAATACTGACTGGCACAATGTTTTGCCTTTAAAAAAATTGCTGTCGTGTAAGTGTCACACTTACGGGACGCGGGTGGCGCTGTGGGTAAAAGCCTCAGCGCCTAGGGCCTGCCGATCGAAAGGTCGGCGGTTCGAATCCCCGCGGCGGGGTGCGCTCCCGCTGCTCGGTCCCAGCGCCTGCCAACCTAGCAGTTCGAAAGCACCCCCGGGTGCAAGTAGATAAATAGGTACCGCTTACCAGCGGGAAGGTAAACGGCGTTCCGTGTGCTGCGCTGGCTCGCCAGATGCAGCTTTGTCACGCTGGCCACGTGACCCGGAAGTGTCTCCGGACAGCGCTGGCCCCCGGCCTATAGATGTGAGATGGGCGCACAAACCCCAGAGTCTGTCAAGACTGGCCCGTTCGGGCAGGGGTACCTTTACCTTTACCTAAGTGTCACACTAAGATTGGGGAGCCAGTGTTGAAGTTCTTGCTCTGCCGTGAAGCTCAGCATGACCCTGAGTCACGTCATCTCTCAGCCTGTACTGTTTCACGGGGCTTTTCGTAGTATAAAATGAGGCAAGGGAAAGCCATGCACAGCTCCTTGGAGGAAAGGCAGGATATGACTGCAATTAATTTAGGGGGAATGATTGTGAAAGTGCAGTGTGCTACCTTCCATTCACCAGTACAAGGCATGTTGGTAATCCACCTACACAATATCTAGTGCATTTTCCTTTTGGACTGTTGCCTCTGGGCTAGTAGTTTAGATACTAGTAGAGAAGCCATCCCTGCTACCTTTTCTCTGTTAGTGGACTTTATTCCCTGCTGTTCCTGACAGTAGCCATGCCACCTCACGGCTTCCAGTCTTGTGTTACATGGGAGTAAGTTCTTCTGAACCCAGGAGGACTTACTTTTGAGGAAACAGGTTTTCTAGTGCAACTGCTAGAAGAAAGTAATTGTTCAAGACACTTTATCTTCTCTTTCTCTTAAGTTTTGTTCTGTCTTATATATTCTCCATTAATCCTCCCTGCTTCTGTGGGTAGGACATATGATTGTTGTCTATTTCCCAAAAAGCAGCTTTTGCACAAAGCTTTGCTTGTAGTGTAGCAGATACTTAGAAATCAGGTACCACTGAGATCTTGCAGCAGTAATGAAATTTTTATGGAGTAAGATAGAGTTGAAGTAAATTTGTAAACTTCAGAAATAAACTCTAAATCTGGTCACAGTAAAAAATCAAGGAACCCAATACAGTACACTATAGTTTTTTATTTGCAATTTTATTAACACAGTTTTTTTGTCATTTTCTTTTGATGCTGACGTATGATGGAATGCTTTGTCAGGTAGATAAGTAACAAATCTGAAATACCAACTGCCTCTAAATATTATGTCTTCAGGTATAGATTTGCTTAGTGGTATAATTCCTGAACTTTGTCAGAAGTATCCAGATTTACATTTCTTAGTTGGAGGAGAAGGACCAAAAAGAATTGTATTAGAAGAGGTACGGGAAAGATACCAGCTGCATGACAGGTACTTGCCTTGCTCTTGTTTTATTACTGTTGTGGTGATTGAAGGGTCAAAGGAAGAATTGGGTGAGCATTGGGAGGAAGGCTGCAAGGGGGAGGTGCATATGGCTAATGAAATTTGCATATAATTTCCACCATCCTGCCAGATACTGAGCAGCACTTGGTAGCATGCTGTGATTTTTCTGGAACATTCTTGTTTTGGAAGAGTGCTCTCAATTCTGGCATATTATAAATTCGTTTAGGTGAGTCACTCTTTTCCATGTATGCAGCTCAGTGCACATGGGGGTGGGGGATGGCACACCAGTCTGATAATCCGCTGTGGATAATCCCCCAAATATGTAAATTTGTAATCTGGAAGGTGCTTGATGGTCAATCAGTATTCAGTTCTTCAAAATCTTTTCAAAATTGCTTTCTTGCTCAGTTTAAATAAGATGTCCAGTTACTTTCTTAAGATACTTGTATTTCTTCTATTCCTTGTTGGTCCACATTGAGCTTCTTCACTGAACTAGCCACTATAGCCCCAAACTCTTGTTCCTAGTCATTCACTACCAGTCCAGATTACATTAGCATATACAGTCAAACTTCGGCTCTCAAACACCCCCATTTTGGAACATTTCGGCTCTCAAAAGCCGAAAACCCAGAAGTAGAAGTTTGGGTTTTTGAATGTTTTTCGGAAGCCGAACACCCAACACGGCTTCTGCTTGAGTGCAGGAGGGTCTTGCAGCCAATCAGAAGCCATGCCTCAGTTGTCGAACATTTTGGAAACCAAACGGGCTTCCAGAATGGATTACGTTTGACAACCGAGGTTTGACTGTATGTGAAGTTTGGATTTTTTTTTATTTTTTTTTTGCCATTTTACTGTCCATTCACCCAGTTTGGAGAAATACTTCTGCAGCTCTTCACAGTCCCTTTTTGTTTTGTTCAGCTTGAACAACTTGGTATCATTAGCAAATTTGGCTACCTCCCTGCTCATTCCTAGCCCTTGATCATTTTATGAGCAAGTTAAAAAGCAAATGTCATAACACTGATCCTTGGTGAACTCCCATTTTCTGCATCACTCTTTTGAAAGAACTGTCCTTTTAATTCTACAGTCTGCTTCCTGTTTCTTAACAAAATACTGATCTGCAAGAGGACTTCTCCTCTTACCCCGTGAGCCTTTGGTGAGGGACTTTATCAAAAGTCAGCTCTTTACTTGGCACAAAAGTCTTAATGTTGGCATTCCCTGGGGAAGAGTGTTCCAATAAGCATACTTGCTCCTTTAGGAGGAAAGGCAGGGTACAAATTTAATAAAATAAAAAATTAAATGAATAAAACGGCAGCTAGTTGCCCATCTCTTTAGGCGAGTGAAAGTGGAAAAGGAAAAATGTATATACGGTCAAACCTTGGTTCCTGAACAGCTCCATTTTGGAATGTTTCAGCTCCCAAACCATTTCCGCTCCCGAATGGTTTTTGAGCGTTTTTCGGAAGCTGAACATTCGATGCGGCTTCCGCTGAATGCAAAAAACTCTTGGAACCAATCGGAAGCTGCACCTCAGTTTTCGAACATTTTGGAAGCCGAACGAGCTTCTGGAATAGATTATGTTCGACAACCAAGGTTTGACTGTATTGGCAAAGAGCAATCCTCTAAGTAACCTGGCCCCAATATGTTTAGGGCTTTAAAAAATAATGCTAGGACTTAAAATCAGGCCCAGAAATGACATGAAAACTAGTGCAGATAACTGCATTGCTCTGTTTTGGGCCTGCTAAACTGTCTGCACCATTTTAAAAGTCAGCCTCACAGTACATGACGGCAATCCATTTTGGAGACTATCATAATGGATACCCATCACAAAGTTTTCTCTATGTGGTGTCATTAAATGTTGGCTGAATTATGCCCGTTATGGATTGTATCCGAATGTGTGAACCAATGCCATTTAAAAGCATTGTGGAGCTTGTTTTGATATGCAGTCCAGCCCATCAGTGTCAGTAGTGTAAATAGCTAAGAAAGTTCATAAGCCACAAAATTAGTGATATTGACAAGTGCTTACGTTTAACTGTGATCATACACATGGTTATGAAGACTTTTGCAAAGATTACCTTTAAAAAACTTGTTTTCTCTAATTGCATGCAGAGTCCGTCTCCTGGGAGCTTTAGAACATCAGGATGTTAGAAATGTCTTGGTTCAGGGACACATTTTTCTCAACACTTCTCTCACCGAAGCATTTTGCATGGCAATTGTGGAAGCTGCCAGTTGTGGTTTACAGGTAAAAACAATTTCCTTGTTTAGAGAGACTAGTTGGACATTTTCTTAATAACATAATATACAACTACGCATTAACAAGCAGACTTTTGAATAACATATCTGACAGAAGTGTCTACACTTATAACTACAAGTTCTTTGGAAATGAAGAATCAGTTTGCATGGGACTTACAACTTGATTGTCAGTTCTCTGTATTCATTATGTAGAATTTTAACATAACTGGCTTGCATATTTCAGGAATACAAGGTGTGTTTGAACCTTGATTATTTGGCTTATTCTCATCTTTGATTCAGAAAGAAGCATTTGGACAACTGAAGACTCAATCATTATCCTTAAAAAAATTCATTGACAGCTTTAAACATTAGATTGCCACATTGTGTATCTAGTGAAGGAGAGATTATACTACAGTTTAGCAATATAGGAGAAAGAAAAACAATATAAAATGAAAATGTTGAGGTAAAAGATTGAATTAAATCAAATTTTATTTTGGTTCATTTGGAATATCACTCACTGTTTGGATTAAATTTAAAAAACCATTTTGAGTCTCTGAATGTTCTCAAGTAATTACAGACTTCCATGTTTTCTGACGTGGCTGCTAGATTAAGCTAGGCAGAAAAGAGTGCAAGTCGCAAGCACTGCTGAAACTGAACAGGAGGAATTATAGATTCCTAACTGGCTCTTTTTATTCTAGTAATGTTTGGCTGGCATAGACCAAGGAATGGGTGAGGAGCAATCCAGCTCATCTATTCATTGGTTCTGCCTGCTGCAAGTTGTTGAGATGGTGCTTCTACAGCAAAGGGAAGGAGTTTGGTTTCTCCTTGCATCTCTCTGAAGCGGCAGGGAGGCTGGAGTCTGAGGTCTCTGGACTCTTTGGTATCCTTCAGCCCTGCAGAACTTTGGGAGAAGCCCTCTCTCTGTTTCTCAGGGGTGTGACTGCTCACAGCTCCAGTGGGATGATGAACCCTGAAAGGTGCATTTCCACCTTTGTCACATAGATCTCAATTTATGATCCACCACCTATGTATTGTGTCCTGCCAGGTGATTGATAAACTGCCCCTTCTGGCTATTGCAGGAAGACATAAAAAATGTAGCCTCTAGGAACTGCTATGCATATCTGTTGTGCTGCTCAGTTTTGAGGATTCTCCTGTGCTGGCCTTTTCTACTCTATTTAATATTTTCACGTATGTTCATATAAAATTGGCTTAAGAGGTCATAAAGTACACTGATTACTTCATTTGATTAATTCATCTTCATTTGCTTGATTTATTTACATCCAACCTTTACACACACACACACACACAGAGTGCTTTTTTCCTGGAGGTATGCAGGGGTACGCATACACCTAAACATTTTGTGAATTTTGTACTTTTGTCCATTTGTTTCCCCCGATTTGAACTATAGAATGGTGATTTTCTTGAGTCAAAATGAGAGTACCCCTAAATATTTTTAAAGAAAAAAGCACTCTGTGTGTGTGTGTGTGTATACTTTTCAGCATACACTACAATTAAAAAACAACTAATCCAAATAATAAAAAAGAAAAGAAGAAGCATAAAGGGGGGGGGGGATAGAAAGCCATCTTTCAGAGGTGCAGCTTAGCTCTTGTCCCCCACAGAAGGTGAGGGGCCCTCCCAGCTCCCACTTGGGAGATCTTCCCTGCCTCTCACGCATGGTCTTTCACCTTCCATCCAACACCTTTTGTGCATACCTTCATTAATCCAGAGTAGAGAAAGCAGGAAATAAAGGTAATAAAAAATAAAAAGAAAGAGAGAAAAAAGAGAAATAAAGATGACTTTCATCTCTTTAATAGAGAATTGCATTCCTTTCTTATGCTAAAGAAATTGTTTTCACTTTTGTAGCACTTCACAAAAAGGACAGAGCATTAAAAGTAATATAAAATAAAGATTATTAAGCACCCTTATCCGTTTATAATCTATCTTAACCACAAATAATTAAGATATGTTTTATTTTTATTTTTCTGGCTGTTAGGTAATGTCTCATCTTATGCCAGCAGTCCATTTGTGTTCTAGGTGAAAATTAAGTGGTGGATAGATTCACGTCCGTCGTAATTCATCCCAGTCTCAGAAGTAATTAAAAGAAGGGAGCTTTAGCTGACCTGATGTCCCAAGGACTAACCTTCAGGGCTATTATGCAGGCACAATGGTGATTCCTTGCTCCCAACACGTTCCCTCCATCCAAAAACTTCATCTAGTCCAACCCTTTGCAATGTAGGAATCTTAGCTAAAGCATCCATAACACATGGCCATCCAACCTCCGCTTAAAAACCTCCCAGGAAGGAGAGTATCACCTCCTGAGGGAGACCATCCCATTGTTGAACAGCCCTTACTGTCAGCACTGTTTAGTTGAAATCTCCTTTCCTGTAACTTGGAGCCATTGGGAAAACAAGCTTGCTCCATCTTCCATGTGACGGCCTTTGAGATATTTGAAGATGGCTATCATATCCCCTATCAGTCTCCTCTTTTCCAAGCTAAACATGCCCAATTCCCTCAACCATTCCTCATAAGGCTTGGTTTCCAGACCCTTGGTCATCTTGGTTGCCCTCCTCTGCACATGTTCCAGCTTGTCGACATCCTTCAATTGTGGCACCCAGAATTGGACAATGTATTCCAAGGCAGACCAAGGCAGAGTAGAATGGGATTACGACTTCCCTTGATCAGGACGTTATACATCTGTTGATGCTGCTGTATCACACGGTTGACTTACATTAAGCTTGTGGTCCTTTAATCTCCCTATCTTCAAAGGTAGAGAGTAATAACAAAGGTTTATGTTTTGCCTATTGTTAATCACAGCATAATTATCTTGTTGTAGTGTCAGCAGTCAATGACTAGCCAGCCAGCTTTTCTCCTGGAAGTCCCACATTCAGTCTATCTTCAAAAAGACTGAAGGAAGCTGATAGCAAAAATAAAAATATGGATTTATAATGTCAAAACGCCACCTTCAATCTAATACAAAAGAGCAAAATTAAAACAGCTTGTCTAATGGATTTGTAAGATATTAGTACTGGTGGAGGGTGTTTGGGCAAGAAGTGACCTGTTTTGACAACGGGGCGGGGGGTCAAAGGAGAGAGAAATGGCGCTGAATCCTTTCTTGAGGAGTTTCCACAGTCATGAGTCTCCCTGTGTAATTTTGGGCCATTCATATACTCTTCATCTGATTTACCTCACAGTGTTGCTATAAGGATAAAAGTTGAGATAGAAGCTGAGAAGGCCATTTATGCCACCTAGATGGAAGGGCAAGACAACACATTTATTTATACATTTACAGCTGATCATTTGGAGGTGAAACATTCATTACTGTGTTGTATTATTGATATAGTATTTTTGAAACTTAAATTGCCTGATAAGTATAAAATAAATTTTCCTGCTATTTTAGGTGGTGAGTACAAGGGTTGGTGGGATTCCTGAGGTGCTGCCAGATAATTTTATAATCTTATGTGAACCTTCCGTGAAATCTCTCTGTAATGGTTTGGAAAAGGCAATTCGTCAACTGAAGTCGGGATCGCTTCTGTCTTCAGAAATAATACACAACAACGTTAAAACTTTCTATACTTGGAAGGATGTTGCAAAGAGAACTGAAAAAGTAGGTGCACTTCCATATTCTGAGACCCATTATATTTTCCTGGTCTTTGTTTTAGTGTAGGGGGGGGGTGGAACCTGTGGCCCTCCAGGTGTTGCAATGCCCATCAGCCCCCAAAAGCGTGCTCAGTGGTCAGGGATGGTGGCAATGGCAGCCCAGCAGCATCTGAAAGGAGCAGGGAGGCTTGAGTATTTTTCAGAGTGGAGGGTGAGCAGCTCTACAAATATGTTGTTTTTATGTCATACTTTGTTGTGATATTACATAACAGAAATAAGTTCTCAAATTCCTTGTGCTGGTAGCATAATTTGCAAGCTTCATTAAAATTGCCTTCACCTGGGCCCTTGCATAACATCTCCTAGTTGTTTCACTATTTAGCTTGTTGGTGTGGAAATCCTTCTAACTAACAGTCTTTACTAGATACTCCTAACTTATTTCCACCAAAAACCTTCACATACATTGTACTCTGTACTGGAGCAACCCTAGTCAGATGAGTAAATTCTCCTCCCTAGATGCAATGTTATCGAGAATCAAGAGCCTCCCCTTGCAAAACAGTCTGTGGACCTGCTGCTGAGAGAGAGCTGCTACCTATGGACCTCTTTCTGAGATCTCTCCTAAGCCCCACAAGTGCTTGTGCATATGCAGAAGTACACCCTGTATTGGACTTAGAATATAATCAGCCTTATAAGCAGATGTCTTGCCTATTAGATGATGCAATCTAAACATTGCAGACAACCCTCATGTATTCCCCCCCCCCTTTCTTTCTTAGGTGTATGACAGAGTGGCAGGTGAAACTGTATTACCAATGGGCAAACGACTTGACAGACTAATCTCTCACTGTGGCCCAGTGACCGGCTGCATTTTTGCTCTTTTTGCTGTGCTCAGCTTTCTTTTCCTGATCCTCTTGAGGTGGCTGACACCAGATTACCTTATTGATGTTGCAATAAATGCTACAGGAGAAAACGGGGCATGGACTCGACAATATTTCCCCAGTAAAAACAAAAAAGAGAAGACTTCGTTCTGTTAAAGGTGCTAACAAACAGGACTGCATTCTCCTATGGTCTAGCATTGGCTGTTAGATTTACATTTGCCAAGCAATGTTTTTATAAATTATTGGACAATTTTTCTTGATCTTTGGAAAGAAGATGTTCTACCTCAGATTAGGATAGTCTAAAATGGCTTAGGATAGTTATGCTTGCCAAGACTTGCCACAATAGCTGATCACATTTCTTTCAACCTGAATGATTTTGTCTAAATATGGAGAATCTCATTGTGGCAATTACTGAAAGAAAGACTTGGGTGAATAGGTGGAATTTTACTGCTTTCCCTATTTTTAATATCCTTACCTTCCCCCAAGCCTTAAAGATGAACCTTCTGTTCCAGCGCAAACCAAGTGGAGATCAAAATTGTAACTCTAGATGTCAGGTGTGCTTTTTAAGGGTCAGACACCAATGTGAGACACAGGTCCCATAGAGGAGATTGGACTGAATCTTTCTTTAGGTTTCTTGGGCACTAATGAACAGTATGAAAATAAGCATATTTTAATTTTTTGCATGCTTTCCTGAATATACATTTTAAAATGTGTTCTTTGGAAGAAGTTGCTTCTTGCTGGTGTTACAATTTACTTTTTATGGTTTTGTTCAGACACATCTGGAAACTGCTTTCATGCTGTACGGATAAGCCCAAGAGAGCCTCCCTATCTCCAGGGTGCAACAAGGAGGTTGGAAGCTTCTGCTTTTATGTAAAAAAAACCAAAACCAACCCAAATCCTATGGTTCCCCTTTATGGATAAACCTGGGGGATTGTTATTCTGAGTTATTCAAACCATAGTTTGTTGAAATAAACCAGGATCAACCATGGTTTCAGATCCTGGTTTGTTAACTAGTGCAATTCTATCCAGCTCTGAGAAATCCAAATGGTTTACTCCCAAATCCGTTTGCATAGGATTATAAAATATGGCAGAAATAAACCATTGTTCCCTAAATTCATTAATTACAGGGAACTGTGGTTTGCTTTAAAGTAGAATTGGAACCTTCCAATTTCTTCATCATGCACCTGGCTTCCCAGTTTATCTGAACTGTCCCTATGTTTTGGCTATTTTGTTATTTTTAACATCCCATTACAATATTGATATGACAATCAACACTGTTCTCTGTGCTTTGGGGTCTGGGTGTTTAATTTGTCTCACTGTGGCTCCTAGCTGCCTCCTACTTTAAGGGTAGCAGGCAGACACCACTGGAAGAAGTCCCCACAGGGACTGAATATGGGTAAAATGCAAATCAGGTTAGAACCTAGTTGCTTAGTATTTTTAAGGGTGGCTCTTTTTTTTTGGCTGTGAAAGTATGAATGCAAAATTAAGAGATCATGTATGAATAATGATTACTGCATGTGCTGGATATGTGCTTCTGGAGGGGGGGACTGTATGGATGTTGTAAGGTACAAGTGCCGAGGTTTTTAATTAATTAATTAATTAATTAATTTTAAGATCCTGTTTATTGTCCATGCGTCTTTTCTGCCACCTTCTTCAGCTTAAAGCTACGTTCCTGTGCATCCTTATTGGGGAATAAAAGGTAAAAGACCCCTGGACGGTTAAGTCCAGTCAAAGGTGACTATGGAGTACGACACACATCTCGCTTTCAGGATTCGAACAGCCAACCTTCGATCAGCAAGCCCAAGAGGCTCAGCGCCACCCGTGTCTCTGTGCCAACCTAGCAGTTTGAAAGCATGCCAATGCAAGTAGATAAATAGGTACCGCTTCGACAGGAAGGTAAACGGCATTTCTGTGCGCTAGCCCAGTGTTTCCCAACCACTGTTCCGCGGCACACTAGTGTGCCGCGAGATGTTGCCTGGTGTGCCGCGGGAAAAATTAAAAAATTCGAAAGATTTTTTTATTTTAAAGTCAAATTTTCGATTGGGGCGCCGTCACTAGATGACCCCTGGGGTTCCCTCCCTCCCTCCCGCTCTGCGCCTCCCTCCTCCTCCTCCTCCTCCGGGGAGGTCCTTCATGGCTCTCGGCCAAGGCTTGGCGGCTGCCACTCACTCACTCGCTCGCCCATCCGTCCCTCCATCCCTGCACCCGGCCTCTCCCCCTCCGTCCCTGGCGCGGGGGCTGCCGGGATCCGTAGTCCCCTCGCCCTTGGGCTCCGCGCCCGCGTGGGGTGCGCGAACTACGTTTCCCAGCGTGGCCTGGCGGGCCGGGCATTTTGTTTGAAGCGCTCTTCTCCCGGCCATGGAATGAGCGCAGCGGCGGCGGCCGGGCGGGCAGGGGCTCTTCCGCGCAGACCCCGCGCAGCCTGCCTGCGCCCCCGCGGAGATCGGGCGGCAGGATGGAGCCCGGGGATCCTCGCGGAGGCGGAGAGGCGGAGGCTGCCCCCCAGGTAGAGCTGCGTCGGGGGGGTTTTATTTTTGCAATGCTGCATCTGCGCCGGAGGGGACGCATCGGACCGCGGGGAGACCCCTTGGCGGGCGTGCAAGGCAATGCATGCGTGCAGGCGTTGCATGGAGTGCAGTGCAATGCAATGGCAACGCGGCGCCCTGCATGCATGCATGCAACTTCCACCGGCGCTCCGGACTTGGCAGGTGAGGGGGGTCCCCAGTGGGCGGTAGAGAGAGCCGGGAGGGCGAAGGGGAGCCGGGGGGGAGCAGCGCTGCTCCCCGAGCCGAGCCCGGGGGGAAACTTCGACGTCGTTGCGCCGGGTGTTGGAAGCGGAGGCTGGCGGGGGCCCCTCACCTGCAAAACCTGGTCGCCTCTCATATATTTCGTGCATTGCATTCATCGCCCGCTTTCTCCTCCAAGGAGCTCCCGGGGGCGCGCGTGGTTCTCCCCGTGTTATCCCGCAACAAAAGCCCTGCGAGGTGGGTCAGGCGAGTGGCCCAAGGGAGCACCCAGGGATTGTCCTGGCCAGGTGGGGTGATTTGAACCCTGCTCTCTGCCCGGTCTTCGTCCTCATTTAGCCCCCACATGTGCATGACTGTGCATGACTGAGGTTTTCCCCCCTCGTCTTGGCTATGGTGTGAGTCTGTGCTGTTAATTAATGGGGTTCTGCCTTCGGAGAAGATGAGCCAGCCCTCAAGGAGGTGATTATGTAATTTGCTAGCAATTCATGTCCCTCCCGGCGTGACGGTGCCCGCTGACGTCACGGGGCTGTAATGGTGGTGTGCCTCGAGATTTTTTTCATGAAACAAGTGTGCCTTTGCCCAAAAAAGGTTGGGAAACACTGCACTAGCCATCTGTTGACAAACGCCAGCTCCCTTGGCCTGAAAGCAAGATGAACGCCACACCCCCAGAGTCGTCTGCGACTGGACTTAACTGTTCAGGGGTCCTTTACCTTTACCTATTGGGGAATAAGTTCAGTGGGACCTAGTGGCTGTGTTCACATTTAATGCTAAGCCGAAAATATGAATTCCTACTTTGCTTCTGCCTTCTGCAAGTGGGGAAACCAAACCACAAAGTGGTTGGCTTAGTATGTCATCCAAACCTGGAATCATACAGTGGTGCCTCGCAAGACGAAATTAATTCGTTCCGCGAGTTTTTTCGTCTAGCGAATTTTTCGTCTTGCGAAGAACGGTGTCGGAAAAGTTTTGGAAAAGCTTCAAAAATACCAAAAACCTCAAAAAAGGCTACCACACCGTGTTCTATGCGTTGCTCCTCGAAGTCAAGTCGCAACTGTATTAACGGTGTTAAGAAAAAGGAAACAAACTTGCAAAAAACACAAGACGTTTTCGTCTTGCGAAGCAAGCCCATAGGGAAATTCGTCTTGCGAAGCAGCTCAAAAACTGCAAAACCCTTTCATCTAGCGAGTTTTTCGTCTTGCGAGGCATTCGTCTTGTGGGGCACCACCGTAGTTGTTTCCCACAAACAAACCACGGTTGCCATGACTTCAAGTTGGCTAGTGGTCATGATTTGTTTGAGTTCAAATGTCACAACCCTCCATGGTTTATTTTCCTGAAGCAGGAATGCCTGTGTCAGTGCCTAGCTTGAAGTTTAATCCCTAGTGGTTTAATAAACTTTATTTTCTGGCTTCGCATTACATGCAAACACAGCCTGTGGAACCTGATTCCAAGTAAACATGCAGAGAAGTGAGAAGTTGACAGGTTTGTAAAGACCATTGGAAATTATTAAGGAATTGAAACATACCTTCAGTTCACACAAATAAGCAAATGTTTTAAGCAAAGTATTTTCCTCTATTTTCAGTGTATTAGTACAAAGTTTTTGCATCCCTCAGGTGCATGCATGTACTTTTTTATGGGGTGAGGTGAAGGGGTTGGTGCTACAGGCTTGCTTAAGGTGGCATTTGGTGGCTTACAAAAAGAACTTGCACAAGTTAGACCAACTGTCAAACAAAATTGGAAGCTGAAAATTTGCATCTCTTACTGACATTACACATTGGTGAATGCAATGTTAATGTGACTTACCAGCTTTTATCTTGATCACCAGTACTCAAATAGCATTCCTATGTCCTTATGTCATAGAATTGCTTTAATAGCTGAAAATTCTAATTTTTTATTTTCACTATTGTAAGGCACTCCAGTTTCCCTGTAGTGTGAGATACTGAGTGAGCAAGGTTAGATCATTTTGTAATTTTACACATTTTTTCTGTTTGGGAAACACAGGTAGGAAAGAGGCACAATTTTTCAATCTAGTCAATAGACTATCAAAGGGATGTAGAGGCTTTTTGGAAGTGATCTTGGTCCATGCTATTTTCCATATGGCAAGTGTTCTATCACCAGTCGGGATTTTAAAAAAATATTTTATTAAAGTTTGTAAAAGAATACAAAGATTAATATCAGATATCTTTTTATCAGGGTAAAAAACTAATCTAAATAAAAACAGTCCAAAAAAGGGGGGGGGGAGAGAAGAGAACTCCTAACTTCTCAGGAGTTAGGTACCAATTTTACATCATTTTGTAATAACTCTCTTTTAAATCACAACACAATGTGTATTTTAACCATTTAGTCCACATTTGTTCCTGTTTCATCTGTATATTAGAACCATTTATTTTGCCCATTTAATCATGCATTATTTAACTTGTTTTTCTTGCATTTCAAATTTCAACTAAGTTTATATATTTCTGCAATAACATGTTTGTCATCTCTACGCAATTGTATTTCAATATGTGTCTTTTTTTGTTCTATACCAAAAGTCTTATTATCCAACTTAAATATTTCTGTTAATTGTAAATGAGAAAACAGTTGGAGGCCATAACCTTTCACTGTTTACTGTTCCCTTGTTTTAATTGTACAGTCTCCTTGATTCCACATTTTTCTCTCTACTGTCCTGTATTGGGGAGACCACGTCATTCCAGTCTCCCATAAGGCACAAATTTTCATATGAAAAGTCCATCAACCTGTCCACAAGTTCTTTATAAAATACAGATTTCTCTTCATTTGGGGCATAAATGCCTACAACCAAAGTTTCAATCTCTTAGATATTAATTTCCACCCCAACATATCTACCTTGTTCATCGGAAAATATCAGTTTGAAGCAAAATCGGGAATGTATATATAGAACTCCATTTTTTCTTCAGTCCTGCAGGGATAGATTCCTCACCTATTTTCTTTTATTATTTTTTTATATAAATTTTTTATTGCTTTTTTTTCCAAGGTCAGAAAACATCGTCAACAACATAACAAAAGCGATTTTACAGAAAAAAGAAGAAATTATAAAAGAAAATTCATTTTTCCAGATCTATTTTCGTAGTCAACTGGACTTCCCCAGATCTTCCATCCCTTGCTTTCTTTACAATAAAAATAAACAGCAAATTGATACCTTATTTTATGTGTTTTTGTGCTTTCATTTAGTTATATCATCTGTAATTTATACTTTTCAAAATCATAACTTAATTTCCATCATTTATAGATCTCAATGCTGAAGCATGTTTTTCCCAAAAACTTAGCAAATTCTCAACATTCATATAGCTTATAATGTTTTTGTAGATAGTCCTTAAATTTTTTCCAATCCTCTTCCACTGCCTCTTCTCCCAGATCTCGGATTCTGCCGGTCATTTCGGCCAGTTCCATGTAGTCCATCAGCTGCGAATGCCACTCTTCCAGCGTGGGTAGCTCCTGTGCCTTCCAATGTTTAGCTATAAGGATTCTTTCTGCTGTAGTTGCATATAAAAAGAAAGTTCTATCTTTCTTTGACACTCTCTGGCCCACCATGCCCAGGAGGAAGGCCTCTGGTTTCCTGTGAAAGGTGTACTTAAACACCTTTTTCAACTCATTATAAATCATTTCCCAAAAAGCCTTCACCCTCGGGCATGTCCACCAGAGGTGAAAGAATGTTCCTTCAGCCTCCTTACATTTCCAACATTTATTGTCAGACAAATGGTATATCTTTGCAAGTTTGACTGGGGTCATGTACCACCTGTATACCATTTTCATAATGTTTTCTTTTAAGGCACTACATGCCGTGAATTTCATACCGGTGGTCCATAACCTTTCCCAGTCTTCAAACATAATGTTGTACCCAATGTCCTGAGCCCATTTTATCATAGCTGATTTAACTGTCTCATCTTGAGTATTCCATTTAAGCAACAAGTTATACATTCTTGAAAGCACTTTCGTCTTAGGTTCAAGTAGTTCTGTCTCTAGTTTTGATTTTTCCACCTGGAAACCAATTTTTTTATCCTTTTTAAACACCTCTAGAATTTGGGCATAATGGAACTAGTCTCGCACCTTTCCCTTCAATTTTTCAAAGCTCTGCAACCTCCAAGTATCACCATCTCTTTCTATTAACTCACAGTATTTTGCCCAGCCACTCTCCATGTTACGTAGTTTAATGGCTTTAGCCTCCGTCGGTGATAGCCACCTCGGGGTCTTATTTTCAAGTAAGTCCTTGTATTTAGTCCAGACAATAAATAGAGCTTTCCTGACAATATGGTTTTTAAACAGTTTATGAGACTTTACCTTGTCGTACCACAAGTATGCATGCCACCCAAAAGCATTGCTATGCCCTTCCAGATCTAGGACATCAGTGTTTTCCAACAGAAACCAATCCTTCATCCAGCAGAAGGATGCAGCTTCATAATACAATCTTAAGTCCGGCAGGGCAAATCCCCCTCTTTCCTTCGCATCTGTTAGTATCTTAAATTTTATTCGGGGCTTTTTGCCCTGCCAGACAAACTTCGTGATGTCCTTCTGCCACTTTCCAAAACACTCCACTCTGTCCACGATCTGGAGGGTTTGAAACAAAAATAACATTCTTGGCAATACATTCATTTTCACTGCTGCAATCCTTCCCAACAAGGAAAGTTTCAATCTTGACCAAATTTCTAAGTCCCTTTTAATTTCAGACCAACATTTTTCATAGTTGTCTTTGAATAAATTCAAGTTTCTCCCGGTCAAGTTAACCCCCAGGTATTTCACTTTTGTTACCACATTTAATTCTGTTTCCTTCTGAAACCCCTCTATTTCTAAAGGTGTCATATTTTTTGCCAAAACCTTAGTTTTTTGTTTGTTCAACTTGAATCCCGCTACCCGACCAAATTCAGAGATTAGCTCTAAAGCTCTTTTTGTACTAGTTTCTGGCTCCTGTACTGTCAAAACCAAATCGTCTGCAAAGGCCTTCAATTTATATTGCTTTTCTCCGACCTGTATTCCTTCCACCTGCTGGTCCTTCCTAATCAAGTTCAGCAACACCTCCAGGACAGAAATAAATAACAAGGGTGATAGGGGGCATCCCTGTCGTGTCCCTTTTTCAATTTTAAACTCCTCTGTCACCACATTGTTTACTATCAGTTTAGCTTTTTGTTCTGAATAGATTGCTTCAATACCATTTTGGAACGCCCTTCCCACACCCATCCCTTCCAAATTTTTCTTCATAAATTTCCAAGATATGTTATCAAAGGCCTTCTCTGCATCTATAAAGATCAAAACTGCTTTTGTGTTCAAATTTGTCTGTAATAACTCCAAAACGTCCACAATGTTCCTGGTGTTGTCAGACAAATGCCTGCCAGGGAGAAAGCCTGCTTGGTCTTTATGTATTACTTCGTTTAAAACTTTTTTCAATCTGTTTGCTAAAATATCAGCAAAAATTTTGTAATCCACGTTTAGGAGTGAGATGGGACGGTAGTTCTTAAGTTGAGTCTTTTCAGATTCCAATTTTGGTATCAAAGTGATGAATGCCTCTTTCCACGATTCTGGTGCCCCCTTCCCTTCCATAATTTGATTGCATACCTCCATTAGTGGCTGAACCAGATATTCCTTCAGTATCTTGTAATATTTGGAGGTAAGTCCGTCTGGACCTGGGGATTTGCCTAATTGCATGTTCTGAATGGCGCTTTCAATTTCCTGTTGTGTTATTTTATAATTCAGGGCTGTTTGTTTATCTTGTGTTAGTTTTTGCAGGCCATAACTTTCTAGGAATTGGTTTATCTCGGTCTCTGCTTGGTGTCCTTGGGTAAACAATTTTTTGAAATATCTCTGGAAACACTTTCTAATTTCTTCTGGTTTCTGAATACATTCTCCTTCAACCTCGAGATTAGTAACAAAGTTCAATTTTTGTCTCTTTTTCAACTGCCATGCCAGCAGTTTCCCACATTTATTTGCCGATTCAAATGATTTTTGTTTCATCTGTTTGATTTTCCATTCAACTTCTTGGTTTATCAGTTTCGCATATTGTGCTTGATGAAATTTTATTTCTCTTAAAACCTCTTTTGATTTTGGATTTAATCTCAACTTTTTCTCTCCATCTCTTATCCTCTCCAAGATCTTGTCCTTTTTACTGTTCTGAAGTTTTTTCTTAATAGAGTTCTGTTGTATCAAAAATCCTCTCATAACAGCTTTGCTCGCGTCCCAGATTATTTTCTTTTCCACCGAGGTATTCAAATTTATTTCAAAATAGTCTTTCAACGTTTTTTGGGCCTGCTTTACAATCTCCTGATCTCTGAATAAAAAGTCATTCATTCTCCATCTGAAGGATCCAGCTGGTGTGAGTCTCAGATCCATTTTCAAAGCATTATGGTCGGAGCAGGTTTTAGGACAGATCTCTATTTTTTTTGCCTTAGGTGCCAGTCCTCTAGATATCCAGATTTGGTCGATTCTTGTCCAAGATAGGTGGGCTTCAGAAAAGAATGTTCCCTCTTTACCTAAAGGGTTCTTTGTTCTCCAAATATCAATCAAGTCCATATTGTCTGTAAGTTCAAAAAAAGTCTTAGGAAGTCTGCCATCATTGGTCAAGTTTTGGTTTTGTGACTTATCCATGTAAGTGGAGACAACCCCATTCATGTCTCCCATCAAAATGATGTTAGAATAGTCAATATGGTCCAGCATTATCTCATGCAGCTTCTTATAAAATTCCGATTTCCCATCATTTGGTGCATAAATTCCTACTATCAAAAATTTTTCTCCTTGTGCTTGTATTTCAATTGCCAAAATTCTTCCAAATTCATCTTTAAACACCAACTTTGGTGCTAGGCTCTCTTTTGCATATATCACTACTCCTCTTTTTTTAACCTTGTCTGATGAAATAAATTCTTGGCCTAGTCTCTTGTTGATTAACACTCTCCTGTGGAGCCTAGTCACATGTGTTTCTTGAAGGCAAATGACATCTAATTGTTCTTTTCTCAATATGTGAAATTTTTTTTTCCTTTTTTCGGGAGAATTTGTGCCATGAATGTTCCAACTGAGAAGCTGTAGAGACATCCTGGATCGGTTTATTAACCAGTGGGGGTGTCTCCTTTATCGTCTTTGACTGGAGGTGGAACCGGGTTAAGGCCAAACGAAGGAGGTGGCCTAGCTCCTGCTGTTCCTTTCCGGAGGTCCTCCCCGTGGTCGTTTAGGAACTTTTCTTGCTCTTCTGCTGTTCTTATTCTTACCTTCTTCCCTTTCAAAGTGAAGGATAGTCCTTGAGGGAATTCCCACCTGTAGGCAATTGTGTTGTTTCTCAGTAAGCTTGCTAGATCTTTGTATGTAGTTCTTAAATCCAACAACTGTTTTGGTATGTCTCTGAAGATTTCTGCTGTCTTTCCCTGAATTACCAATGAATTTTTAAAATGTAGGCCGAGTATATTGTCTTTTTCCTGCTTAGATCTCAAAATGATCAAGCAGTCTCTTGGTTTATCCTTCTTGGCCACTCTTCCCAATCTAAAAGCGGTAACAATTTTAAAGTCCTTCTCTTCTGCCAAACCCCAGAACTTGGATATTTCTGTAGTCAGAAAGCCGATCAAGTCTTCTTTTTCTGATTCTGGGATATTTCTCAACCGAAGATTGCTTTCCCTGTTTTTCAGTTCAGCCATAGACAGGTACGCTTGCTGGTCATTAACCTGTCTGCACAATGGTCTTACTTCCCCTCTTAATTCCTCAATCCTCTCTTTATTTTGGTCTGCTTTGGTATTTGCTTCCTGAGCTAATTTTCGATTTTCTGTTGTAATCTTTTCAATTTTTCCTACTGCCTGTATATTTTGAGCGACTTGATCTGTCAGTTTATTAATTGTGGCTGTCACCTTATCAAATTTAGCCGCTTGTTCCTCAAATTTAACTGCTTGTTCATCAGCTTTCTTATTTAATGCTGCCAACTGTTCCAATATTTCTTTAGAAACAGGGTCCAGCCCTCCTGCGGCCATATCCCCAAAAGTTGGCTGCTGGAGTTGTCCTTCTTGCAGACCTGTCACAATAGGAACAGATGATCTGCGTGGCTGCACCGGCAAAGTTGATTGCAAAAGTTCAGTTTGTTTTGCTTTCTTAGCAGCCCTTGTTTTTCCTGCGCCGCTCATTCCACAGCTGTCCAGGCGTCAAGGTCAAATTGTAAATCCCATGGGAAAGACAATCCAAAAAGAGATAAACATCCAGACATAAAAATTCCAAATCAAACAGCAGTTCTCAGAGACTAATAAATCCACAATCCAGCAGGGGGAGCTCCCCAGAGATTAGGGAGAAGGATAGAAAATTTCCACCATTAAGTTCCCAAAGAAAAAATAAGTAAAATCCAAATCAGAGGGGGAGTCCTCCAAATTCAATTTTAACTGCAGAGAATAAAAGTTCTTTGCAAAGGTGCATGCAACAGTTCCTTTTTTTTACAGCTTACAAAGTAGCCCAGCATAACTTTTTATGTTTTTATATATAGTTACCGCAGTCTGATGTTACTTTGTATCCAGACAGTCCGAGAGCAGGGTTTCATAACTTTGTAATCCACTGAAGGATAGAGAGAGGAATCACAGTCTTTATCCACTTATAGGTCTATTATAATTTTTCTTTAACTTTTAAGCAATCAAATCCGAATTTGCAGGGTATATTCCAACTTCTTTTGAGCTCCTTTTAACGCTTCCGCTTTAAAGAGTCTTTGCTCGATACTTTAAACAGAGCCGGAAGACTGACTTCCTTTTTAGCGTCTCCCGCTTTCAGCCAAATTTCGCCAAATTAGGTTCATATAAAGCCTCAAATTTCTTACTCACGAGTCTGTTGTTTCAATACAGTTGTTCAAAGAAGAAAGGTCAGCGCTGGTCAGCAGCAGCCGCGCGGCTTCGCTTCCGCGGAAAGAGCGATGGATTCACAGCACCGCTACCCCCTCCACGTTCCGAAGCCCCTTACGGGGTCTCTTCTGCGTTTCCGAGGTCGCTCCTGGTGCCCGCCGAACCCCACGGCCACGGGCTCACTCTACCCGTGGTTTGTCTGAATGGGTCGTCGCTGTGCCGCAGCGCACGACCCTTTTCCGCGGAGCCCCTCTTCAGCAGCTGAAGAGGACCGCCATTGCTGAACGCGCCGCCTCCGGAAGTCCTCACCTATTTTCTTTTAATCAAATATTTTATATCCCTTTTCTTGATATGTGTCTCTTGTGAACAAATTAGATTGTTTCATTTGTTTTCAAACCAATAACTTTTCTCTCTTTTGAGGAGCATTTGCTCCGTTTATATTTCACATTAAATATTTGAAATCCACATCTGGGCAGATTATTTTGTCAAGTCTGTACTTACAGCTCCCAGTTCTGTTCCTTCAGTCTCATCTATTTACATAACTGCCACACCTAGTTTAAATTTCTCTTGCTTTCTGTACTGAATCCAGTCAATATCTGTGATGTTTAAAGGTGAAAGTCACTCCCTCTGGTGTGTTCCATCTAATTTGGATTCTTTTCTGTGTAAGTTTATTTGACTTTCTTTTATGTGGTGTCTGCTGTGGGATTTATTTCAGTACAATCACATCTATATTGTCAATTTTCAACCTAGTCTCAAAATGCTGCTGCAGGACTTTGTCTCTAATTTTCTTTCTAACAGATTGGACCAGAATATCTCTTGGCACCTTTCTTAGCTTTGCAAAACGTGAATTACTTCTGTAGATTTTGTCTGTTTCTGCCTCCAAATCAAGAAGGAACAAAAAGGGTTTTCTTGTGTGTGTGCTTCTTTGTGGCTGATTAGCTGCTCTCCTTGTGCAAAGGTCAGAGGGGGCAGGGTTTCTGTTGAGGCAGGTGATTAGCTGTGGGAGGAGCTTATCAGAGCTTGCAGGGCAGCAGCTGAAGAAGGAGCAGTTTGATCCATCTTTTAGATTTAGGGGAGCTAGTCTCAAACGTTTGTTGGGGGAGACCTAGGTTTTTTTGGGGGGGAGTTATTTCACCTGTCTTCACGCTTTTTATGATGGAGGAACTGGAGGAACGTGTAGCTACGCTCCAAAGAATTAGAGAGCTGGAGCTCTTCTTGGAAGCAACAGAGCACACCGTCTCCACCAAGGAGGAGACAGGGGACTCCCCTGAGAAGGAGGCTAGTTCACCAACACAGGAGCCAGATATATGGAGAAACGTGACTCAAAGAAGGAGGAGGCCCAGGGTTCGCTCTGATTGTTTAGAAATACACAATCGCTTTGAGGTCCTCTCCCCTAGCATGGAAGACGAAGAGCAGACTCCATTTGAGGATCTCTCCCTCATTACAGCCGATCAGGTATATGAAGACGAGCAGCAAAGTCAGTCCTCAGGGAATGTGCAGGCGACCTTGGAACGGACAGCTCACGGAAGAACCCCGACCAAACCTAAGAGGAGGCATGTAGTGGTGATAGGGGATTCCCTACTGAGGGGAACAGAAGCAGTGATCTGTGGGCCTGACAAGATGTCTCGGGAAGTGTGCTGTCTCCCCGGGGCTAAGATCCAAGATGTAACTGAACAACTGCAAGGAATCATAAAACCCACTGACAAATACCCCTTCCTCTTGGTTCATGTGGGAACCAATGACACTGCAAGCAATAGCCTCCAGAAGATCAAGAGACTACGAGGCTCTGGGCAGGAAATTGAAGCAATTAAATGCACAAATTGTCATCTCATCTGTCCTCCCAGTTGAGAGAGGGAAAAATAGTGGAAGTGAACAGCTGGCTTCGCAAATGGTGTAAACAGGAACGGTTTGGATTCTTAGATCACAGACTGCAGTTTCTTGAAGATGGACTTCTGGCAAGCGATGGGCTGCACCTCACAACGGTTGGGAGGAATGTTTTTGCCAAAAATCTCAGAAACCTCACCAGGAGGGCTTTAAACTGACTAATGTGGGGGAGGGAGACAGTGCTCCTGAAGGCAGGAGTCTATCAATTGATGAAGATGATCATCCAAATGTCATAGACCAAATGGAGCAAACAGCACACAGACCTAGTGGTGGGAGGAAAAAATCCTTAAATAAGAGACACGGGGGAATGATTAATGGACTTCAATGTCTGTACACTAATGCACAAAGCATGGGAAATAAACAAGATGAGCTTGAGCTCTTGGTACAGCAAACTAAATATGACATAATAGGCATCACTGAAACCTGGTGGGATAAGTCCCACGATTGGAATGTAATAATGGAGGGATACAATCTATTTCAGAGAAACAGACCAGACAAGAAAGGAGGAGGAGTGGCGTTATATGTCAGGGATGTGTATACCTGTGAAGAGATCCAAGATTTAGAACCTCAAAGCCAAAGTGAGAGCATTTGGGTCAAAATTAAGGGAGAGAAGAATAACAGTGACCTCATTGTGGGCATTTACTATAGATCCCCAAGCCAAACGGAGGACATAGATGATGCCTTCCTGGAACAGATGGCCAAGCATGCAAAAAGAAGGGAGATAGTAGTAATGGGGGGACATCAATCACCCGGATATTTGTTGGATGTCAAACTCAGCCAAGAGCATAAGGTCAAACATTCCTCACTGGCCTTGCAGACAACTTCATTGTCCAGAAAGTGGGAGAAGCAGTAAGAGGAACAGCCATTTTAGATCTGGTCCTAACCAATGTTGATGACCTGGTTAGTGGGGTAGAAGTGGAAGGATCATTAGGCGCGAGTGATCATGCTCTTCTGAAGTTTACTATACAGCGGAAAGGAGGAGCCAAGCATACTAGGACTCAATTTCTTGACTTTAAGAAAGCCGACTTCATAAAACTTAGGGAAGTGCTGTTTGAGATCCCATGGACAGTAATACTAAAAGAAAAGGGAGTTCATGATGGCTGGGAGTTGGTTAAGAGGGAGATAGTAAAAGCACAACTTCAGGCAATACCAATGAGACGGAAACATGGAAGGTGCCTAAAGAAGCCAGGGTGGCTATCTAAAAAACTTTTAACTGAGTTAAGATTAAAAAAGGATGTGTACAAAAAATGGAAAAGGGGGGAAACCACCAAAGAGGAATTCAAACAAATAGCCAGCACATGTAGACACAAAGTCAGAAAAGCTAAAGCACAGAATGAACTCAGGCTTGCTAGAGAGGTTAAAAGCAACAAAAAAGGCTTTTATGGGTATGTTCGTAGCAAAAGGAAGAACAAAGAAGCAGTGGGGTCACTCAGAGGAAAAGATGGTGAAATGCAAACAGGGGACACAGAAAGGGCTGAACTCCTCAATGCCTTCTTTGCCTCAGTCTTCTCCGATAAAGAAAACAATGCCCGACCTGAAGAATTTGGAGCAAATGATTCAGCAGAGGAAACACAGCCCAGAATAACTAAGGAGATAGTACAAGAATACTTGGCTAGTTTAGATGTATTCAAGTCTCCAGGGCCAGATGAACTGCATCCAAGAGTATTAAAAGAACTGGCAGATGTGATCTCAGAACCACTGGCAGTCATCTTTGAGAATTCCTGGAGAACAGGCGAAGTCCCGGCAGACTGGAGGAGGGCAAATGTTGACCCTATTTTCAAAAAGGGGGAAAGAGAGGACCCAAATAATTACCGCCCAGTCAGTCTGACATCAATACCAGGGAAGATTCTGGAGCAGATCATTAAGCAAACAGTCTGTGAGCACCTAGAAAGGAATGCTGTGATCACCAATAGTCAGCATGGATTTCTGAAAAATAAGTCATGTCAGACTAACCTGATCTCGTTTTTTGACAGAATTACAAGCCTGGTAGATGAAGGGAACGCAGTGGATGTAGCCTACCTTGATTTCAGCAAGGCATTTGACAAGGTGCCCCATGATATTCTTGTAAAGAAGCTGGTAAAATGTGGTCTTGACTATGCTACCACTCAGTGGATTTGTAACTGGCTGACTGACCGAACCCAAAGGGTGCTCATCAATGGTTCCTCTTCATCCTGGAGAAGAGTGACTAGTGGGGTGCCACAGGGTTCTGTCTTGGGCCCGGTCTTATTCAACATCTTTATCAACGACTTGGATGATGGACTCAAGGGCATCCTGATCAAATTTGCAGATGACACCAAACTGGGAGGGGTGGCTAACACCCCAGAGGACAGGATCACACTTCAAAATGACCTTGACAGATTAGAGAACTGGGCCAAAACAAACAAGATGAATTTTAACAGGGAGAAATGTAAAGTATTGCACTTGGGCCAAAAAAATGAGAGGCACAAATACAAGATGGGTGACACCTGGCTTGAGAGCAGTACATGTGAAAAGGATCTAGGAGTCTTGGTTGACCACAAACTTGACATGAGCCAACAGTGTGACACGGCAGCTAAAAAAGCCAATGCAATTCTGGGCTGCATCAATAGGAGTATAGCATCTAGATCAAGGGAAGTAATAGTGCCACTGTATTCTGCTCTGGTCAGACCTCACCTGGAGTACTGTGTCCAGTTCTGGGCACCACAATTCAAGAAGAACACCCTCAAACTGGAACGTGTCCAGAGGAGGGCAACCAAAATGGTCCAAGGTCTGGAAACGATGCCTTATGAGGAACGGCTAAGGGAGCTGGGCATGTTTAGCCTGGAGAAGAGGAGGTTAAGGGGTGATATGATAGCCATGTGCAAATATGTAAAAGGATGTCACATAGAGGAGGGAGAAAGGTTGTTTTCTGCTGCTCCAGAGAAGCGGACACGGAGCAATGGATCCAAACTACAAGAAAGAAGATTCCACCTAAACATTAGGAAGAACTTCCTGACAGTAAGAGCTGTTCGACAGTGGAATTTGCTGCCAAGGAGTGTGGTGGAGTCTCCTTCTTTGGAGGTCTTTAAGCAGAGGCTTGACAACCATATGTCAGGAGTGCTCTGATGGTGTTTCCTGCTTGGCAGGGGGTTGGACTCGATGGCCCTTGTGGTCTCTTCCAACTCTGATTCTATGATTCTATTCTATGATTTTATCCATAGTCTTTTCCAAAAAGCATGCCAGGGAATTAATGACTTTAACCCTAATATCTTCACCCTTCTCTTCAGGAATTGTTCTAAATCATAGGTAGAACTCTTTGTCTCTCAATTCTAATAATGCCAAATTATCCAAATATCTTTCTATCTCTCTGTCTGACTTCCCAGAATTTCCACTTTATCATTTAATTGCTTCATTTCTCCAGACAGTTGCATATAAAAGGCTTCTATTTTATTAACAGCCCCTTTCTAACCATGTCAAATGTTCACCTGTTTTTTAATTCAAAATGTCCGTGTCCTTTTAAATTGCCTTTATGATTTCATTTTTAATTTCATTCATCTCTGCTTTAAGAGATTTTGCCTGTTTCAGCACCATCTGCTGTATGTAGAAGAGTCTGTTCCATGTCTTATCAGATGATAGTGAAATAGTGATAAATAGTGTGTATGCTGAAAATGTCAAAGAAGCAGCAACATTATTTGTTTTCAGTAGAGGAGACTCCTCACTCACATGGAGGTTGCATTCCGGGGCCCCGCACACATAAGTAAGATGCTTGTTTTCTGTCTCCCCCACTTTTGCTTGTAAGGGTAAGAGGGGAACAAGGGGCAGCGGAGACCCTCTTCCTCCCTTCTCACCCTCAATCTCACAAGGAAGGGCAGGGAAGCTGTGCAACTCAGCCGGCCGCAAGAAACAACTTCCCTCCCATCAGCTGTTGAGCGGACGAACAGAGCGCAGCAGCAGAGAGCGCTCCCGCCTGCCATTGTGCAACCAAGGACGGCGCGTGGTTGGCTCACATGGAAATCAATGGCAGAAAGACAACACATTAAGGGGGAAAGCTGCCATGAAATGAATCTGAAAAATCCTGGAATGAAAGGACAGAAATTGTGGCATCAAGGAAGCCATTTTATTTGTATGCCACTTTCCAGAGTTAAAACCATGCTCAAGGTTTCCTGCTTGGCAGGGGGTTGGACTCGATGGCCCTTGTGGTCTCTTCCAACTCTATGATTCTATGATTCTATGATTCTATGATTCTATGATTCAAGGTGGCTTACAACATACAGTACGCCCACAACTTACGTGTATTTGTGCACATTCAGCTTTACATGTGGGGCAAAAAAATAAAAAGGGGATGGGGTTTGGGGGGAAATGACTTTGACATTGCAGCCCACCATTGAACCCAATGTGTTTTTGGTATACACTATTTTGGCTTTAGGCGCAAGACCCTGGAATGTAACTCCCACATAAGTTGTGGGTTTATTGTATTAAAAAAACACCTAACTACAGACATACCAAAAGTAGTCATAAACAATAAACAAAACATCAAAAATTACACAACCAAATTGAACAATTTCCACATAAATGATAAGATACAAAATAAAGATACAAAAAATTAACAGAAACAAGAGCAACATCCCACCCCCAGGCACCACACAGCCACTAAGCAACACCCCAGGCCAAAAGTCTGTTCAAGACCAGGCCAGGTGGGAAAAGACCTGCAAGGCAGGAAGCAGGTCTTCCAGGACTCTCAGCTAAGTTCCATAACTACAGGTTGGGTGAATGCACTGCATGATTCATGAGTCAGCAAGAAGCAGGGCTGGAAAATGACGCTAATGATGATGCTAACCTTTCTGCCTAGCAAGGCTTTTTGGGAATCAGAACTCTCTGGAACGCTGTTCCGGCATAAACTTGCCCGCTGCACCTCTGGTTCACAAGAAGACCCTCCCTGGAGTGCAAAGGGGACATCCTCTGGACTCCAGAGAGGGTGTTCTTGTGAGCTAGAGGTGCAGTGGAGCTTTGATGAGGCTCTTCAGCCTCCCTGCGCATCTGCTCTGCAAAACACCCTGTCCCTCCTGCTTGTGTGTGCAAGCCAGAGAGGCAGGGCTGCTCTGTGCACTGGCAGAGCTGATGCATGTGGACTCCTAGTACAAAGGTCTGTTTGCGATGAGTTCCTGCACCGTTTTTCCCTATAAAAAAGCCCTGCTGTCTAGTATGTCTGTTTCATACTAGTAGGTAGGACTTTCTCCTTGAGGAAATAGGTGTTACCCTTAGAAAGATCAGGTGGAAAACATGTATGTGGAAAATGCCCAAAGATTCCTCTGCTGCTAAGAATGCACAAAATGAATTGGCTCCCATAATGAACTAAACAGATGCTATAATGTGTCCCTCCACAAGGTGGAAGCATTTTTCTTTTTTCCTGTTACAGATAGGTAGCCGTGTTGGTCTGCCATAGTCAAAATAAAAAAATTCCTTCCTGTAGCACCTTAAACAACACCATTACTGGCCCCAACAACATCACACATACCATCTCGGGACTATTTAATTGCTCATCGTCTAACATTGTGTATGCCATCAAATGCCAACAGTGTCCTTCAGCTCTCTATATTGGACAAACAGGACAAACCTTACGCCAAAGAATAAATGGACATAAATCTGACATCAAGAATCACAAAACAGAGAAACCAGTAGGAGAACACTTCAATCTCCCAGGACATTCTATACAAGATCTCAAAGTAGCTGTTTTACTACAAAGGAATTTCAGAAATAGACTGGAAAGAGAAGCTGCTGAATTGCAACTCATTACCAAACTTAAAACAATGGAGAGACCTGGTCTGAACAGAGACATTGGATTCTTATCTCATTATACATGACTAAGCCAGTGTTTCCCAACCTTTTTTGGGCAAAGGCACACTTGTTTCATGAAAAAAATCTCGAGGCACACCACCATTACAGCCCCGCGACGTCAGCGCGCAGCGTCACGCCGGGAGGGACATGAATTGCTAGCAAATTACATAATCACCTCCTTGAGGGCTGGCTCATCTTCTCCGAAGGCAGAACCCCATTAATTAACAGCACAGACTCACACCATAGCCAAGATGAGGGGGGAAAACCTCAGTCATGCACAGTCATACACATGTGGGGGCTAAATGAGGACGAAGACCGGGCAGAGAGCAGGGTTCAAATCACCCCACCTGGCCAGGACAATCCCTGGGTGCTCCCTTGGGCCACTCGCCTGACCCACCTCGCAGGGTTGTTGTTGCGAGGATAACACGGGGAGAACCACGCGCGCCCCCGGGAGCTCCTTGGAGGAGAAAGCGGGCGATGAATGCAATGCACGAAATATATGAGAGGCGACCAGGTTTTGCAGGTGAGGGGCCCCCGCCAGCCTCCGCTTCCAACACCCGGCGCAACGACGCCGAAGTTTCCCCCCGGGCTCGGCTCGGGGAGCAGCGCTGCTCCCCTCCGGCTCCCCTTCGCCCTCCCGGCTCTCTCTGCCGCCCACTGGGGACCCCCCTCACCTGCCAAGTCCGGAGCGCCGGTGGAAGTTGCATGCATGCATGCAGGGCGCCGCGTTGCCATTGCATTGCACTGCACTCCATGCAACGCCTGCATGCATGCATTGCCTTGCACGCCCGCCAAGGGGTCTCCCCGCGGTCCGATGCGTCCCCTCCGGCGCGGATGCAGCATTGCAAAAATAACACACACCCCCGACGCAGCCCTACCTGGGGGGCAGCCTCTGCCTCCGCCGCTCCGCCTCCGCGGGGATCCCCGGGCTCCATCCTGCCGCCCGATCTCCGCGGGGGCGCAGGCAGGCTGCGCGGGGTCTGCGTGGAAGAGCCCCTGCCCGCCCGGCCGCCGCCGCTGCGCTCATTCCATGGCCGGGAGAAGAGTGCTTCAAACAAAACGCCTGGCCCGCCAGGCCACGCTGGGAAACGTAGTTTGCGCACCCCGCGCGGGCGCGGAGCCCAAGGGCGAGGGGACTACGGATCCCGGCAGCCCCTGCGCCGGGGACGGAGGGGGAGAGGCTGGGTGCAGGGATGGAGGGACGGGTGGGCGAGCGAGTGAGTGAGTGGCAGCCGCCAAGCCTTGGCCGAGAGCCAGGAAGGGCCTCCCCGGAGGAGGAGGAGGAGGAGGGAGGCGCAGAGCGGGAGGGAGGGAGGGAACCCCAGGGGTCATCTAGTGACGGCGCCCCAATCGAAAATGTGACTTTAAAAAAAATAAAAAAATCTTTCGAATTTTTTAATTTTTCCCGCGGCACACCAGGCAACATCTCGCGGCACACTAGTGTGCCGCGGAACAGTGGTTGGGAAACACTGGACTAAGCCATTTCTCACCTTCTCACCCCTTGCCTTTTCCTATAAGACCTATTACAGTCGTTAAGAGTCGTCAACAGGCTCATCTCAGCTATCTGCCAATCTCCAATTCCCACCACCCTTCTGAGTAATACCCCTCCCCACCTTCTCACTATATAGAAGGATCTGGCAACTTCTGTTTCAGTGTATCTGAAGCAGTGTGCATGCACACGAAAGCTTATACCAAGAACTAACTTAGTTGGTCTTTAAGGTGCTACAGGAAGGAATTTTTTTCTTTTTTCCTGCATTAGTAATAAATGTGCACTAAAAGAATGTCAGTTACCTTTCAGTTTAACACAGTTGGTCAAACTGCCAGAAAGGAACAAGCCCAGTGATAGTATTATAAATAAAGAATAGTAGCATCTTGAATGTTGTGTTCCATGTTGGACTGAAAAATAGTTGGGGGACTATGTCTCCCACTTGTTTTGGCTTCTGGGAGCTACATTTAATGGAGGGCTGCTTTTTCTGCAATACTTGTATGCACAAGATGGCTAGGAATCAGAGTAGGCTCCCTTTTCCTTCCCATCCCTTAGATGTTAATCCAAGTCATGTAAACAATTGCCCTCCAATATTAGCTTAGGTCTAGGTAAATTTGTGCAGCCAACTGCTAGCTTGAACAGCAACAACAACAACAGCAGCAACAACAACAACAATTTATTATTTATACCCCGCTCATCTGGCTGGGTTTCCCCAGCCACTCTGGGCGGCTTCCAACTGAATATTAAAAACAGTACAGCATCAGACATTAAAAACTTCCCTAAAGAGGGCTGCCTTCAGTTGTCTTTTAAAAGTAAAATAGCTGTTTATTGCTTTGACATCTGCTGGGAGGGCGTTCCACAGGGCAGGTGCCACTACCGAGAAGGCCCTCTGCCTGGTTCCCTGTAACCTTACTTCTCGCAATGAGGGAACCGCCAGAAGGCCCTCGGCACTGGATCTCTGTGTCCGGGCTGAGTGATGGGGGTGGAGACGCTCCTTCAGGTATACAGGACCGAGGCCGTTTAGGGTTTTAAAGGTCAGCACCAACACTTTGAATTGTGCTCGGAAACGTACTGGGAGCCAATGCAGATCTCTCAGAACCGGTGTTATGTGGTCCCTGCGGCCACCCCCAGTAACCAGTCTAGCTGCCGCATTCTGGATTAATTGCAGTTTCCGGGTCACCTTCAAAGGTAGCCCCACGTAGAGCGCATTGCAGTAGTCCAAGCGGGAGATAACTAGAGCATGCACCACTCTGGCAAGACAGTCCGCAGGCAGGTAGGGTCTTAGCCTGCGTACCAGGTGGAGCTGGTAGACAACTGCCCTGGACATAGAATTAACCTATGCCTCCATGGACAGCTGTGAGTCCAAAATGACTCCCAGGCTGCGCACCTGGTCCTTCAGGGGCACAGTTACCCCATTCAGTACCAGGGAATCCCCCACACCCGCCTGCCCCCTGTCCCCCAAAAACAGTACTTCTGTCTTGTCAGGATTCAGCCTCAATCTGTTAGCCGCCATCCATCCTCCAACAGCCTCCAGGCACTCACACAGGACCTTCACCGCCTTCACTGGTTCTGATTTAAAGGAGAGGTAGAGCTGGGTGTCATCTGCATACTGATGAACACCCAGCCCAAACCCCCTGATGATCTCTCCCAGCGGTTTCATTTGGATATTAAAAAGCATGGGGGAGAGGACGGAACCCTGAGGCACCCCACAAGTGAGAGCCCAGGGGTCTGAACACTCATCCCCCCCACCACTTTCTGGACACGGCCCAGGAGAAAGGAGCGGAACCACCGTATAACAGTGCCCCCAGCTCCCAGCCCCTCTAGACGGTCCAGAAGGATGTTATGGTCGATGGTGTCAAAGGCCGCTGAGAGATCCAGCAGAACTAGGAAACAGCTCTCACCTTTGTCCCTAGCCCGCCGGAGATCATCAACCAGCGCAACCAAGGCAGTTTCAGTCCCATGGTGAGGCCTGAATCCCGATTGGAAGGGATCCAAATGGTCCGCATCCTCCAGGCATGCCTGGAGTTGCTCAGCAACCACGCGCTCAATCACGTTGCCCAAGAATGGTAAATTTGAGACTGGGCGATAGTTGGCCAAATTGGCTGGGTCTAAACATGTTTTTTTAAGAAGCGGTTTAATGACCGCCTCTTTCAGCGGGTCTGGGAAGGCTCCCTCACAGAGGGAAGCATTCACCACCCCGCAGAGCCCATTGCCCAGCCCTTCCCGGCTAGCTTTTATAAGCCAGGATGGGCAAGGATCCAGGAGACAGGTGGTCGGTTTCACTTGTCCAAGCAGCCTGTCCACATCCTCGGAGGTAACAGATTGGAATTGATCCCATGTAACAGGACCAGACAGAACTCTAGCACTCTCCCACCCTGGCCCTGCTCCCACGGTGGAGTCTACCTCCTGAATCTGAGCGACTTTATCTGCAAAAAACTTTGCAAAAGCATTGCAGGAGATCTTGGGGTCCCTACCAGGCCCCGGTGGTGCAGGTGGTTCCGATAGATTGCGAACCACCTGAAAAAGTCTCCTGCTGCTGTTTTCTGCAGATGCAATGGAGGCGGTGAAGAAGGCCCTCTTCGCTGACGCCATTGCCACTTGGTAGGCTCGACGTTGAGCTCTAGCCCGTGTCCGGTCTGATTCAGAATGAGTTTTCCACCACCGGCGCTCTAGCCGTCTCAAGGATTGTTTCATCACCCTCAGCTCCGGGGAAAACCAAGGGGCTGTCTGGGCTCCATGCAATCGGAGAGGGCGCTTCGGAGCCAGACAGTCAATAGCCCTGGTTAACTCCGCATTACAGCGGGCCACCAGGGAATGAGCTGAAAGGCCATCAACTTGGGATAAAACATCCCCTACCACTCTCTGGAAGCCAATTGGATCCATTAAGTGGTGGGGGCGGACCATCCGAATTGGTCCCACCACCCTGCAGAGGGGAAGGGTCGCGGAGAACTCCAGTTGCACCAGGAAGTGATCTGACCATGGCACTTCTTTTGTTTCGCTTTTAGTTAATGTCAGATCACCAACATCCGTAGAGGTAAACACCAAGTGTAAGGCATGTCCGCGGCTATGAGTTGGGCCAAAATTATTCAGGGACAGCCCCATGGAGGCCATGCTTTCCACGAAGTCCCGAGCGGCCCCTTGTAAGGTCGTGTCGGCATGGATGTTAAAATCCCCGAGGACAACCAAGCTCCCAAGCTCCCAACCCAGGGGCGGAGGCCGCCTCTGCAGGGAAACTGCCCCTTCCTCGTGCCTGGCTGCAGTTCTGCTCCCAGGTGCGCCCTGGGTGCACTCCAGGAGCATATCTTGTACAGCTGGGTGCGCTCCAGGAGCATATCCGCCACGACCTGAAGCAGCTTGGGCAGGGAATCCTTGGTGCAGCGGGGAGGTCGGTACAGCAATAGGAATCCTGTAGTGCTCCTATTGCCCAACTTCCAGAACATGCACTCAGAGAACTGGGTCTTCCCAATAGGACGCCTGGTGCAGACTAATGACTGGCATATATTATTTTATCATATATATTAAATATATATATAACAAATCTAAGAAACAAAAGATAAAGTAAACGTGTTCCTAAAGTATCTAACGAAGGCCAATTGCATCATGATCTATTACCAAATGAAATGAACTAGGCACCAAGCACAGGGGGAGGGGAGAAGCTTAGCAGGGCCTTAAGTATTGTCATAAGATTGGGGAGGGGCAGACTCCCTATAACCTCTAGATTCAATAGAGGGTTAGAATTGGATCAAACTCATAAATTCATGGGTTAAGCAAAGTTTGGTTAAAAGTATGCCAAGTGCAGTTGCATTAAAGTTTAGCATCACAAGCCCAGGCAGCTCGCCTAGTTTGGGGGCTGGGAAATAAGCCATTGACAGACAAAGGTGTTGATTGTTGGCCACTAACACATCAAATGTGTTATTGGGTGTCCACACAACAGGAGTTGCCAAGGTTACCGTGGGGGGTTAAGGTGTAGAAGTCCAGTTTCCACAAGTAGGAAGACAGTCCCACTTTGCTGTAGTGGAGTGTATGGAAACGCTGCCTGGGGCAGGGGCACAGGGAGGGGGGAATAGTGGGAGCCTGCTGTAGCTCCTTTCATAAAGCGCACCCAGGGCGCACCTGGGAGCAGAACTGCAGCCAGGCACGAGGAAGGGGCACAGCTTCTCTGCAGAGGCGGCCTCCACCCCTGGGTTGGGAGCCTGCTGTAGGAGTGTTTGGTTGTGGCCCCTCAAAAATTGCACGCAGGGCCACGCCCCCCCCTACTACAGCACTGCCACTTTGGAAAGAGTATTGTTCATTTATAATGAGCTTGAAATTGTGGAATATAAGAAAACAACTTTCAGGGCGAGGGTGGGAAGGTGATTTCTTATGGTATAAGAAATGTATTCCACACCTCTATAGGACAATGTGTGAAAGTGTTGGATTAAGACCTATATTGACCTCTTTTGGGACAAAAGGGAGGGCCACAGCTAGTGGAAGAGGAGGAGAATCTCGTGCTACCAGTGTGAGCCAGTATGTTACTAGGTCTGCTGAAATCCAGTGGATGGACACAGTCATAGGAGCCAACTCCTAGGGGCTGAGCCCCACCCCCCAAGTCGATGGTCACTGCCATTCAAATAGTATGTGTGTGTGTTGTGTCATGTGATTGATTATGCAGGCCAGGGCTTACCTGGACCCCCCAATATTTTATTCAAGTTAGCACTCCTGGATGCAGTCCTGGGTCACACACATCAGGCTTAGCAGGATCAGGGTGCTCGTTCTGGGAAGGTAAACAGTGTTTCTGTGTGCACTGACTTTCGTCACGGTGTTCCGTTGCACCACAAGCAATATAGTCGTGCTGGCTGCATGACCTGGAAAAGCTGTCTGAGGACAAATGCCTGCTCCCTTGGCCTGAAAAACGAGATGAGCACCGCACCCCATAGTCAAATTCAATGGGACTTAATCATCCAGAGGTCCTTTACCTTTATCTCTGGTATGTACAGTTTGGAACTGGGATACCAAAATGTTGTTTCACTTCATATGTATTCAGTTGATTACTGCACTTTACAGAGAAGGAGTCGGGTCTTTAGTGTGGCACAGTCTCTGATTGCTTGCAAAAAGCCATGGAGAGGAGGGGACTTAGGTGGCTGTGAGGAGGCCAGGACTTTCGGTCTTGGCAACTGATCCATGGGGCAAAAGCTACCAGAAATGAGGTGCTGTAATCATTAGGCCTGGCACCCTGCCAAGTCTGTGCAGATTGTGTTCTTGCTCACAAAGAGTTAACTCCAGCTTGCACAGTGTGATTTATTACCAGCTCACTCCTGACAGTAATACAAAGTGCATTAAAAAATATATCAAAAAATCCAGTCAATACTCTGGCCTCCCCTTCCCTTAAACGTTATCGAGTTTCAACCAACTGTAAAGGTAACCCATAGACTTTAGGACTTCTTATGGGCCGTTAGGAATCTTTCAAATACTTGTACCAATGCATATTTCCAAACACACATCAGTGTGTAAGAAATAATTGGAAGGAACACGCAGGACTGGATTGACAAAGACACTGACCTGGCTATTGCCAGCCTCTGTGTAAGAGATTTTCTGGCAGCTCTGCCTGCCCACAAGGCCCCAGAGTGCCAACTGCTGCGGCTTTTGACGAAACCTTTATGTCTTGTGAGCAGTGCAGGGGAAGCGCCACCAAATGCATGAAAGAGAGTATAGCCATTACCTATGGCAAAAGCCTGGAGAAGCCTAAGGCAGCGTTGGAGCATCGATGACAGGCAACTGTCTTCGTGATGGTGATGTGATCCTCCTGCTGCTTATTTTCAGGAGAAGGGAAAACTGCAAATTGTGCTTTTCAGAGCTCAGATACACTCTTGGCCTGGGTGGGGGGCAGGGATGGATTGTCTTGAAAATAATTTTTATTCTGGAAGAGGGGAGGCGGGCTTAGCGTGGCTTTGCTATCGTGGAAGGGGGCGGCTGCTGGAGACGGAGGGAGGCGCGGGGAGGAGCCGTGTGGGAAGAAGGAGGGATCAGGATCAGCTGCGCGGCTCCCTTTGATGTGGGGGGGGGGAGGCACTATTGGGAGGCGAAGTTGAGGCGCACGATAGACAATGATGCTTTCCCCCCTCCCTCCTGTTGCCGTGGAAAGAAAATGCCCTCTTCCTCCTAGTTCTTTCCCCACCTTTCCAGGTACAGTCTAGCTGTGTTTACTCGAATGTAAGCCACTGTCCCCCTCCCCGCAGAACTCTTCATCTGGTAAAGGGGGGGTTGGACATTTCAGGGTGTGTAGACTTCCCGCCTGTGCCATGGGCCCTGGGAGGGGGCTGATGTGGGGGTAATGACAAGGTGCCCCATTATATTCTTGTAAAGAAGCTGGTAAAATGCGGTCTTGACTATGCTACCACTCAGTGGATTTGTAACTGGCTGACTGACCGAACCCAAAGGGTGCTCATCAATGGTTCCTCTTCATCCTGGAGAAGAGTGACTAGTGGGGTGCCACAGGGTTCTGTCTTGGGCCCGGTCTTATTCAACATCTTTATCAACGACTTGGATGATGGACTCAAGGGCATCCTGATCAAATTTGCAGATGACACCAAACTGGGAGGGGTGGCTAACACCCCAGAGGACAGGATCACACTTCAAAACGACCTTGACAGATTAGAGAACTGGGCCAAAACAAACAAGATGAATTTTAACAGGGAGAAATGTAAAGTATTGCACTTGGGCAAAAAAAATGAGAGGCACAAATACAAGATGGGTGACACCTGGCTTGAGAGCAGTACATGTGAAAAGGATCTAGGAGTCTTGGTTGACCACAAACTTGACATGAGCCAACAGTGTGACACGGCAGCTAAAAAAGCCAATGCAATTCTGGGCTGCATCAATAGGAGTATAGCATCTAGATCAAGGGAAGTAATAGTGCCACTGTATTCTGCTCTGGTCAGACCTCACCTGGAGTACTGTGTCCAGTTCTGGGCACCACAATTCAAGAAGGACATGACAAACTGGAACGTGTCCAGAGGAGGGCAACCAAAATGGTCCAAGGCCTGGAAACGATGCCTTATGAGGAACGGCTAAGGGAGCTGGGCATGTTTAGCCTGGAGAAGAGGAGGTTAAGGGGTGATATGATAGCCATGTTCAAATATATAAAAGGATGTCACATAGAGGAGGGAGAAAGGTTGTTTTCTGCTGCTCCAGAGAAGCGGACACGGAGCAACGGATCCAAACTACAAGAAAGAAGATTCCACCTAAACATTAGGAAGAACTTCCTGACAGTAAGAGCTGTTCGACAGTGGAATTTGCTGCCAAGGAGTGTGGTGGAGTCTCCTTCTTTGGAGGTCTTTAAGCAGAGGCTTGACAACCATTTGTCAGGAGTGCTCTGATGGTGTTTCCTGCTTGGCAGGGGGTTGGACTCGATGGCCCTTGTGCTCTCTTCCAACTCTATGATTCTATGATTCTATAATGATTTATTATTATTTTTCTCATCATAATAATTTATTATTTATACCCCACCCATCTGGCTGGGCATACCCAGCCAAATATATGTTTAAGTTGAAGAATGACAATGGGAGAGTGTGGTAGATCACTGCCAGTTTTTGATACTCGATAGTAGATTGCAGGCTGCTGGCAGTTGGACATGCCTGCTTTAAAGCTTCTCTTGGAAGAGATTTTGACAGAGCTACAGATTCTGGTGAAAAAGCATACCGTGTTTTTCGCTCTATAGGACGCACTTATTCCTCTCCAAAAATGAAGGGGAAATGTGTGTGCGTCCTATGGAGCGAATGCAGGCTTTTGCTGAAGCCTGGAGAGCAAGAGTGGTCAGTGTGCACCGACCCCTCTCGCTCTCCAGGCTTGAGGAAGCTATCCGTAAGACTTGGGAGCTTGGTGGGAGTGCCCGTGGGCTCCCCAGGCTTGCGGATAGCAGGCTGCATCCCGAAGCCTGGGGCGCGCTTCGGGTAGATATCTGCAAGCCTGGGGAGCCCGGCGGGAGTTCCCACCGGGCTCCGCAGGCTTGCGGATAGCAGCCTCCAAACCCGACCTGGTTTGGAGGCTGGCGGTGGGGAAAGCAGCGCTTCTCTCCACCGCCAGCCCCACAAGCTGGGGGGACAGTGGGGAGGCGGAGCACCGCCTTCCCGCTGTTCCCCAACCTGGTCTTTGGGGCTGGCAGTGGGGGAAAGCAGCGCTCCCCCCACCAGCCCCAAAGAGCAGGTGGAAAGGAACCCAAAGCCTCCAGAGCCCAGTGGGAACTCCTGCTGGGCTCCGGAGGCTTCGGGTGAACACACCTTGAACGCACAGAATGCACCTAGAGGGGGAGAACAAGAAAAAAAAATTTCTTGTTCTCCCCTTCCTATGGTCTGGTGCGTCCAATAGAGCGAAAAATACAGTAACTAGGTGTCAAAATATTGGGTTGCATCACATCTAAATATTTCTGTCTTAAATATTAGTTATTAACGGGTTTGTTACGGAAAACTCTAGGTGTGAGGCTGCTCAGTCATCCAGCTCGTCGGGCAGAGCCCGCGGGTCCCTGCGGAAGAAAGGAAGGATTCCAGCCACCAACTGGAGCAAATAGCTATAGACCAGAGTTTATTGCACAATAGGTTCAAAGAGCAAATTTGAACCCCGAGGATGGGGTGACAAAGACTTTTAAAACTTTCCCACCATATCCCAGAATACAGTTCGTACAGCATCATTGCTACATCATTGCTACATCACTGACATGTCACAAAAAGGGGAGGGGTTAACCTTGGCAAACATGTCCAGACAATTCCTTGGTACAAGATTAGCATAAGCAGACATGGCGGGCAAGACTCAGGTACAGTGGTGCCTCGCAAGACGAAAAGAATCCGTTCTGTGATTCTCTTCGTCTAGCGGTTTTTTCATCTTGCAAAGCAAGCCCATTGACGGATTAGCGGATTAGCGCTATTAGCGGCTTTTAGCGGCTTATCTGCTGATCGTATCAGCTGATAAGCAGCTTAGCGGCTTAGAAAAAGGGGGGGGGAGGAAAAAAACCAGCAGGAACTCGCAAGACATTGTCGTCTTGCGAAGCAAGCCCATAGGAAATTCGTTTTGCGAAGCACCTCCAAAACGGAAAACTTTCGTCTAGCGGGTTTTCCGTCTTGCGAGGCATTCGTCTTGCGGGGCACCACTGTATAAGATTAGCATAGACAAATATGTCTTAAGTACCCACCACCCAAAAGTACAATAGAAGTTCCTTTGCATGTCTGGAGCCTGAGGCGAGTCAGGTGATGAGATTTGGCTTCCTTTGGCTAAAAATGAGCCCAGCAATTGTCACCTCTGGGAACTTCCTGGAGTCCTTTTTCAAGGGGAAAATAGCTTTGGAAAGAAGGAAACTGGGAAAGGAGATGATTTTATATTATTTTTAAAGCTAGGTAACTTCCCTGAGCTGTCAAGTTGAAAGGATACATTCAGGCATAATATTTGTAATATTTAACTTTAAAGATGTGCCCCCCCGGTAATTTCCGTAACAGGTTCCAAGTTGAATAAAATATTGGGGGACAGGTAATCCCTGCCCTGCATAATCAATCACAAAACATGGTGCGCACACATTACTTGAATGGCAATGCCCATCAATGGGGGGGGGGAGCCCCCTCAAATATTTTATGTGGGGTCCAAAGGGGCCTTGGCCCCTAGGAGTTGGCTCCTATGGTTATTAAGCTTTCTTCCATTGATTTTTTTGGGACTGAAGAAACAGTCCCTGTTCACATGTACACTGGGATTTTTTATATTTCATTTTAATTAGACAAAAGAGGGGAAGGAGCAAACACATTTTAATCCTTTAGCACTGGAAAGGATGATGCACCAAGGTTAAGAAGAAGGATGTCCTAAACCCTGGTGTACCCCGAGGCAAGTCCTGATAGTGCACACGGTCCCAAGTGCAACACCAGAGAGTAGTCAGACAGTCCAGGCCCAATACAACAAGCAAGGTCTGAAGTCAAACTGTAAGGTCAGGATCGCACCTCTGCAGAAGGTCCAGGGTTGGAATACCTGTGGTCAGTCCCAAAGTCATCGTCCAGTGGAGTTCCCCAAAGCAGCCAAGTCATGGTCCATCAACGGAGAAAGCTGCGTAGACCCAGAGTCTCTGGCTTGTTTCTCATTTATCCTTCCAATCTGGATGGACGTGTCTGGGTTTGCTCCAGCTGAGCAGCTATGCCTCCCCACTTGCAAAGGCATGTGATCCTCACCTGCCCTTAGCCTTATCCAACTAAATGACCACAACCTCCTCCCAGACCCAAAAATCCCCATGATCTCCACCTGGTCACTAGTGAGCCGAGCTGCATTCTCTTGCCTGCCTCAGTTGCCTGGGGTGCAAGTCCCACTGTTCCCCCAACCTGAAAGTCCGCTGTCTCTGTGGGGAAAGGGGCACCTCTGGTTCTAATATGTCACCGCTCCTCCTAGACCCACTGAGCGTCAGCTGTCCCTTCAATGTCATCTGATGTCCCATGAGTACCCCCTAAGTCCCTAACCTCCCCTTCCCCATCTTCAGCTTGTCCTGAAGTGTATACCAGTTATGGTTACAACAGTTGCCAGGATCCTCCTATTCTGCCAAAGGAGAAGTATATCTCTCAGTAGAGCCACAGGGTTGGTGGCTATTTAAAATTAATAGGCAATTTGGTGTGGATGGTGGACAACTGATGTCACATCCAGCACCCTGTTCATTTTCTGGAGGCTCAGAATGGGAGCTGTATCACCCGCTTTCCTAATATAATCCTTTCATAGCAATGGCAAAAGTCCCTTTCTGCAGTGCCCCAATAGGGATGCTCTCCCTCACTACCAACCCATTGCCTGTTTCCTCTGCCAGGGAAGCCAGGTCAAAAACAACCACCGTAAACTCTGCACTCACCACCAGAGTATAAACCACCATGAACTTTCAGTCAGGGATGACCCTGCCAGTGAGGGCTTCCTTCTCAAGGAAATTCCCTCTCCAGCACTTCTACCTCTTACTTGGGATCTACAGTAGACTGCCCAGAAGCAAATAATTATCCTTTGTTCTTCTTTCAGGAGTAATGCAATAGTGTCATATATTTAAAAAATCTCCTAGGGCCAGCCCCCTTGGCAGCTGCTACTTGCCACAGGCACCTCAGAGAAGCTGGCCCAAATCCCATGAGGCTTTGCCAAAGTTTCACAAGATGTCACCAACCCTTTGGCAAAGTCCCACACGTCTCAGCAACAATCATGACACATGACTGGGTGAGACTTTGGGCAGGAGCAGGTAAGGTATCTCTCCACATGTTCAGCCTCAGTCTTAGGCAGGCCCTGCGTGCTCTGATGCTCCCAACTGCTAGGTGCTGGCAGCCGTGGCTGGGTAGCTGCTGCCATTACTTTCTCTTTTGTTTGAAGTGTGGCAGCTGCTCCATTTAAAATAAAATAAAATAAAGGGAAAGTGGCATAACAGTGGTTCTCTGCAGCTGCAGCAGGGTGCTGGCCTGGCCACGGGGTGCTCAGCCAAGTGCAGCTGCTTGCATTGCAGCTCACAGCTGGTGGGGACATGGGGCTCAGGCTGGTGGTAGGCTGGTGCTCATTCAACCACCTTTGAGACAGTTGTGGTTAGTAGTGTGGCCAGTCAGGGAGTCCAGTTATTAAAATCACAGTTGTGATCCCTTGCCTTTGTTCTCTCCAAATGTCCACTGCAAGGCAGATTCAATTAATGAGGACTCTGCCTGACCAACTTACTTTGTGGTTAATGTTGGGAAGTTTCCTGATGTGGGGCAATGGACATGAGTGTACGTTAGAGCACTGCCACCTATATGCAGCCTGTATATTTGTAAATGAGCTCAAACACTGCAAAACACCACACGCCTCCAGCAATTTATTTGCAGACAAAACTAAACCTGAGTAAGCACTGCCCCCTCTGAAGTTCTCATAGCACAACAATGGTGGGAAATGTAACAAGTCTTAAAAGGCGCATCAATGAAAACATATACAAACCTCACCCAAACTGCAAACATGTACATTTTAAAAAAATAGATCAACAACAGCCCTTGTAATGGAAAACCACAGGGAGAGAACAGGGAAATTTGAAGGGCAGTTTTCTGGCAAGATCTCAGCTATTCAAAGAAATAAAAAAATTATACTGGGGTAGTGCAAGCCCCTTGCAGAAATCAAAGTCTCTGTATCATGTTCACTGCAGCTCTTAAATCCACAGGAAATTGCTTTCCTTGGCACCTCTGATCCCTGGCCAAATATTAGTCACTGGACTGAAACTATTTTTTAAAAGGACAGTCCTTTACTCAATATGTGCTGTTCATCAATGTGCTGACAAGCCCTTTTTAAAACAACAACAACAACCCCTCTACAGTATTTTAAATGCTCCTTGAAGTTGATTCTTTAATGCCCCTAACAGGTTTGTTGCAAACAGGTGTTAGCATACCAACTCATCCCACAGTGATAAATCACGATGTTGTCAGAAAACCTCCACCCTTGTCCTCTGGCAAGCTACATTGAAATAAGTTCATCTCACGCCTGAGATGACAAAGTTGTCGGAGAGCTATCTTGTGACGACTGCAACTGCCCTGTACTTTGCCCAAGAGAGAGAAAGAGAACGAGAGAGAGAGCACACCCCTTCACAGGGAAGAGCCACCCAGCTCTCTTCTTCCTCCTGCTGTCCTTTTCTGGCTGCATGTGTAGATGATAGAGATAGAAAGATGATAGATGATAGATAGATAGATAGATAGATAGATAGATAGATAGATGATAGATAGATAGATAGATAGATAGATAGATAGATAGATAGATGATAGATAGATCTCCGCATCCCGTGAGCGGACATCTCTCCTGGTTGTGCCTGGGAGGTCCGCTTCCAGCTGCATTCCCCCCCCCCCCCCAGGATCCTAGAATAGCTGCGACATCCTCATCCTTCTCCCGCTAAAGCAGCCTGGGGGCTGGGGGAGGAGAAAGCAGCGAGGAAAAGCCATTGCGAGCAGACGGTGGGCAGTGGCTCCTGCTGCTGCTGCTGCTGCTGCCATCTCGGTGATGGGAGGAGCAGAAGGGTGGGATTTTGTGCAAGGAAGATCCCCCTTTCCTCGCCCAGCTGCCACCAACACCAAGTTGCTGCTCGGGACTTGATGTTGTGGAAGGAAGAACAGACTCCCTGTGAGAAAAGGGGCTTGGTAAAAGGAATTGAGGGCTGCTCCAGAACCGCCTCTGTTCATCCCCAATGTGTGCTGCTTCTCCCCAAAATTGTGGGCTGCGCTTATTGCTCTTGAAAGATTCAGGATGGAGATTCATGCTTTATGGCTGGTGCAACATCTTCTCTTTGCGCTGTGGGGTAAGTACATGCTGCTGCTATTCATTTCAGCCATCCTGTCAATGAAAGGAATGCTGGTTCTCTTTTGTAGCCGATTTCATGGTTAATATCCCTCCCCTTCTCCCCGGAATTGCACGGCTTCTCCAGGAGTCCTGCTAACGAAGAAAAACGAAGAGTTTGCTAAAGTCTTCTTGTGGGTACTTTAAAATTCCTCTCTGGGAATGTTCTGATCTTGTTTGAAGAAACAAGGCAATTCCATGGGCATAGGAGCCAACTCCTAGGGATCAAGGTCTCTTCGCTTCCCCCATAAAATATTTGAGGGGGCCAGGCCCCCCCCCCGTTGTTGGGCATTGCCATTCAAAGGGTGTGTCTTGTGATCAGTTATGTGGGGGGAGGCTTACCTGCATCCCCTGTTTTATTTAAGCTGGTACCTCAGCATGGAGGTGAATAGGAAATGGTTTTCTTACATGCTAGAAGAACAATAATAAAGTATTTCGAGAAATACAATGCACCCCCACTCTTCTCCAGCTTTTTTCTCGAATTGCTTCTGTGGGCAATGTTTCTAGCAGCCTGCATTCTCCAAGAGTGGGATGTTTGTAGGCGGACTCACTGCAAAAGCAGAAAGCTGGTATTGGGAGAGGACTCAGGTCTCTAGAACTTTTGCATGCCCCTCCAGGGCTATGGTAGATCAAAGGGCCTTAACTTTAATTGCGTTCCAGTGGAAATTTGGTGCAGTCAATCATATCAACATTCTCACACAGAATTAACATTCAGGGAGGGTCGCTGAATCATTGAAGCTGCAACCATGTTGTATATATAAAGAAAAAGTGAAGGCCCACCCCCAGTCAAAACTCACATGCTCCAAAGAAAGTCCTTTCTCCAAATAAAATCATTATCACTCCGTGGCTGATTTATTTAGCAGTTTATCTCCTTGGTCCAGAACATGCCTGTAGATTAACTCCAAATCAGTCAAAATCTTAAACTACAGAAGAACTTCTGCTCGTAATGGCTGAGTCGGAAGGTTACTGATAGGCAAAGCGCTTGAACTCAGCATCTCCTGCCTCCTGGATTACGTTTGGAACTGAGAGCCAGGTATCAGGTGAACTGCGAGTGTAGCTCCCCCCCCAACCCCGGGGGAGGCTTGCAAGCACAATTACCCTCAATCATCCTTGTTTATACTCAGTGAAGCGATCCCCGCAAATGCGGGTGTGCCTCCACTATGGCAGTTAGCACCAGAAGTCACACACTGCAGACATCTTAAGCCTCCCCCCCAAAGGGCGTTACAATGTTTATCTCATTTAATCTGGTGCCAGACTTGGGAATTGGTAAAGGGTGTGTGTGTGTGTGTGTGCAGGGCTGCCTATTTAGGGCCATTTTAAACATTGCAGAAGGACAAACTTAGGTTGGCCCGGGTGTGAACCCTAAGCAGGATGGTGGCACTTATTGCCGCTCCATGACATTTGTTTTTGTAATATTTGCACATTACATTTAGCTGTGTGATTTAATGTCTTGCTTTATTTTTATTTTTTTAAAAGATATTTATTGAAATTTTCAAAATATTACAAAATTAAAAAAGAAAAAAGAAAAATACAAAATAAAAATAGTTAAAAACAATTCGCTCTTTCAATGACTTATCTTTCATTTGCTTATTTCCCGGACCTCCTCACGCCTCCCTTTTCTGTATTCCTGTTCAGATAGTTAGTTCAGCAAATCCCTCCCCTCTTTGTTTATCCTGGTCTTCAATTTTAAAATATTATAACATTGGATTTTTACCTATTAATCGTCCATTTTCTCGTATTCCCTTATAACATTATAGCTATAGACCACTTAGTTTCTATCCAACATCATTCTAACATTCATTAATTTTACAATATTTCTGTAAATAGTCTTTAAACTTTTTCCAGTCTTCTTCCACCGACTCTTCTCCCTGGTCTCGGATTCTGCCAGTCATTTCTGCCAGTTCCATATAGTCCATCACCTTCATCTGCCATTCTTCCAGAGTGGGTAGATCTTGTGTCTTCCTTTAATGTCTTGCTTTAAATGCCCCCCCCCCCAACTGTAATGTGGAATGGCTCCTTTGGGTGGAAGCTGAGTACAAGTTCTGGTTGTTTTATCATCTGGGTTAGCTGAAACATACAGTGGTACCTCGGGTTAAGAACTTAATTTGTTCTGGAGGTCTGTTCTTAACCTGAAACTGCTATTAACCTGAAGCACCACTTTAGCTGATGGAGCCTCCTGCTGCCACTGCACCACCGCTGCACGATTTCTGTTCTCATCCTGAAGCAAAGTTCTTAACTCAAGGTAATATTTCTGGGTTAGCGGAGTCTGTAACCTGAAGCGTATGTAACCCGAGGTACCACTGTAATTATTCTTATGAATTCTAGCTACCTTTAAATTAGAAACTTGTCCAATTGCCTTCATAATTATTTCTGCATCTATTTTCATAGGCAAGCTGGTCACTGGTGGCTGTTTTTGACTTGGCTTTTTTCATAGTAAATAAGTCCTAATGAAAGCCAGAAGAAGTGCTTTATTTGTCTTCATGGCGGGTCATCTCTCTAAGGGCAGGGATTTGCTTACAACTCTTTCCCCTTCCTCTCCCCCCCCCCCCGCTTCCTTTGAAAGCAAACATCTGCTCCACAAGTGAGATAAGTATCTCTGGGGAACCGAGACTGTTCAATCCTGTTTCTTTTTTAAAAAATAAAATCTTCTCTTCTTCTCTCTCCTCTATTATCAATTAGTGAGAGATCTTTGTTCCACCTAAACGCTTCCCATGCTGATGACTAGAGATGCAGACTTAAATAAAATTAAAAATTTAAAACCAAATTTTCATTATAAATGGTGCAAACACATTTGTGCTGGTTTGGACATATATACAATAATGCTAATATTTCCTTGCCATTTCTTTTTAAAACACACACACAAAAATTATACGCAAATGTGTCCATCCATTTGGGGGGGGGGAATCCAACGTTGACTAGGAATAGTTTAAAAAGAATAATTGCAAAGCAGTTGTGCTTGGCCAATTTCTTCCTCACCCTGGGCCATTTCATACACTAAAAATAAATACAAATCTTAGTCACAAACCTACAAAATGCAACATGAATGAGACAAATGTGTCTGAAGTATGTGCATCATGCAGATATACTCACCAGAAACACACGATTAGGTGCAGCTAACAGGAAAGTGAACACACAGGAAATCCAAGTTTGTTCCTATGTATTGTGTAGAGTGACCCCCCCACCCCCCAAAATTAACCAAGCAACACAACAAACATGTAGGACTGTATTGTTGACAGCGTTTCATAGGGTTCTCAGTCTCCAGCCTCAAAGCAGCCTCACACACCTCTCACCTCCATTCTGATCGTCTGTCATTTTGCTTGGCAACGAGTTTAATGAAAGTGCTGCCTTGAGCAATGAGTGTGCGTCTGTGCTTGGCCCGCATCACCTGTGCCAGCCTTTCCCTCCAAATTATTTGGCCATTCTGGCTTGGTCTTATGGAAATTGTAGTCTATTACATCTGGAAGACACCAGATTGGGGAAGGTTGCCCTCCTAAAAATGGAAAGTGAGCAAGCCCCCGTGCCAAAGCCACAGCACCCTCCATCCGCCACTTGACCTTAGGTTTGGCAGCTAGGGGCCAGTGGGTACTTATTAGGAGCTGGATTTGGCCCTGGGGTTTCAGCTACTGACCCAAACCTATAAAGTCCGGATGGATCAAAGTGTGCTGTGAGTACAATTAACAGCACCCAAATACCTGCAGGGTAGAGTGAGCTCAAGCCTACAAGGCATTTCTCTCTCTAAAGGACACAGGAGCAGCCTCTCGCTCCCAGAAGGCCATTGATAAATTTGAACAGGCCAAAGTCTGCTTGACCCAAGAGTGGTGTTCTATGAAAACCTGAACAGGAAGCACACATTATAAGAATTCCTAAAAGTACATTATGAAGCACTGCTATTGATGCTGAATTAGCTCTCTTCAGTTTAGTGTTCTTACTGGAACAGTGAATTCAGTATCCAATTTGTCAGGGATTTTATGTTTTGAATTGCTTTTAGTGTAGCTTAAACTATGCTGCAGCTCAGCAGGCTCAGTGCCAATGACTCATTTTAATAGACTAAAATATCCCTGAGCAGATGCAGAGTGCATTTTTCTCACCACTATCCCTCCCAGTTTGGTGTCATCTGCAAATGTGACAAGCATCTCCTCAGTTCCTTCACCCAAGTCATTTATAAAGACATTGAACAACAACGGGCCCAGGGACCGCACTTGTCACTTTTTTCCAGGATGATAAGGAACCATTAATGTAGTCTTTGGGTTTGGTTAGCCAACCAGTTTCAAATCCACCTTACAGTTACCTCATTTAGCCCACATACCACATACCAGCTTCCTCACAAAAATATCATGGAAGAGTTTGTCAGAAGCCTTACTGAAATCAAGATACACTGAGTCCACAGTATTCTGCTGATCCACCAAGCTTGTAACTGCATTGAAAAGAAAAAAGAGATTCGCCTGGCTTGGCTTGTTTTCGAGAAACCCATGTTGGATCTTAGTAATCACAGCATCCTTTTCTAAGTGCTCACAGACTTTATTTATCTGTTCTAGGAACTTTCCTGGAATTGATGTAGTTAATGTTTTTCCCTTTTGAAGATGGGGACATCATTTGCCCTGGAGATTTGAGTTCATTTAAACTAGCCTGGTGTTCTCAGGCCACCCCTTTTCCTATCTTGAGCTGCAGCTCTCTCCTTGCTTCATTTATGTTGTTTTTACCAGGTTGAGCACTGCTTCGCTTTTGGGTGAAGACAGGGGAAAAGTAGGTGGTGAGCAGCTCTGCCTTCTCTCTGTCACCCAATAGCATTTCTCCATCTTCTCCATTCAAAGGAATCTCCTACAGTTGTACCTTGGTTTTCGAATGGAATCCATTCCGGAAGTCCGTTTGACTTCCGAAAACATTAGAAAACGAAGGTGCATCTTCTGATTGGCTGCAGGAGCTTCCTGAACTCAGTCGGAAGCCGCGGAAGCCACACCAGGCATTCGGCTTCCGAAAAACATTCACAAACAGGAACACTCACTTCTGGGTTTGCGGCGTTCGGGAGCCAAAACGTCTGAGTACCAAGGCGTTCAACAACCAAGGTATGACTGTAATTGCTTTTTCTTTCTCTTGCTTCAAACATAGCTGAAGAAACATTTTTTATCAGTTTTAACCTCTTTTGCAAGCCTGAGCTCATTCTGCGCTTTAGCCTGCCTGACCTTTACCCTGCAACTGTTGGCTACTTGTGTATATTCCTCCTTTGTGATTTCCCCCTTCTTCCGTTTCTTATATATGCCTTTCTTAAATTTCAACTCATCTGTAAGCTTCTTATGCAATTTTCAAGGGTGCCCCTCACTTTTATTTTTTGTTGGAATTGTCTGCATTTATGCTTTCAATATTATACATTTATGAAACTCCTATCTATCCTGGACTACATTCTCTTTCAGTATTTCTGACCATGGGGTATCACCCAGTAGCTCTTTGAGATTTTTGAAATCAGCCTCCTTAAAGATGAGAGTGCATGCTCCCCCCCCCAGGTCAGCTTGGAAAGCTTGATGCCCAATGGGAATGCTGTTGGCATCTTCACTTAGGAAAAATAGATCCAGATATTGGAAGTTATCCAGGCAAACCAATGTGGGCAAGCGGCAATGCTTTTTTACAGTCAGGCAGGGCTCTATTTCTGAGAGAATGGACAAGGAAGTACATCCTAGGCTTGCTTCCCAGCCCCAATTTGTCCTGTTAATCCATCTTTTTGTTCCCCCCACATTAGCTACTCTTATTGGTGCCAGTCATTTTTTTCACTCCCGTAGATTTGTGAGGGCTTCCGTTTACAACACGCATCCTTGCTTTGTGCAGTGCTTTTGTTTCCCCTGTTAACTTCACTTACCTCATTTCCTCTGTTCTTTTCACATCATGTTATGATTGTTCTCCCTATTTTCCCACTGCAGGCAACTTTGCTCCTAAAGTGGGCAATGAGTAATGGAACAAAAAAGAACCTTCCAAACTAGACAGAAATGGGTATCTTTTTTATTGTGTTTGTTTTGTTGACATAATTATTTTAGTTTGTGTGCCTCTTAAAAAAATGAGGACTTTGATTTTAACTTTATTTTTAGTGCTTCCATTTCCAGGACTAACCAGGTCTGCAGCACGCATGTATACCCTCCAGCCTTTTGTGACAAAAATTCAGGGCAACCCACCACCACCTATCTTCACTGACCACTTCCTCGCCTGCCCTCCCTACCTCCCCCCTCTTACCTTTGCTGTCTTCATCCTCCTGAAGTGGCCTCCATGAGACGCTGTGCAACCTAGAGTGGCCTCCAACAGATCACACCAGGCCATGTGGCTTCGGTAGAGGCTGCCTGGCCTAGAGCATCCTCCAGGAAGCTTGTGCCAGGCCGTGTTGCGTCAGGAGAAGTGGTGTGGCCTGGAGTGGCCTCTGGGAAAATTGGGGCATCCTGGATTGGTATCAGAAGCCAGGGCAGCTTCTGTAAATTCGGGGTGTCCCAATTAAATCGGGACACTTGAAGGTTCTGCACATGTGGCAAATATTACCTGAAGTATTGTAGTATATGTGACTTTGTATATATGACTTTTCAAAGATAAGCCATGCGCGTCTGTACAAGTCATTTGTGACACACCCATTTGTTAATACACAAATCCCTGGCACTTGGTGATGTGGCTCACTAGCTGCCATTCTTTTTAAATTTCCTTCATGTTCCTCAAAGACCTATGCCAGGTCATACAGTGGCTGAAATTGGAATGGAAAAGTTGACCCACTCCTACTGAGATCTCCTTAGGTAGGGTTGCCATATTTCAAATAGTAAAATTCCTGACACCCACAAAGTTGAGGGTTTTTGTTTTTGTTTTTTTGAAACCGCCAAAATTGTTTCCACTGCTTTTTCTGTCGGGGCTTCCCTGACATTTTGGCAATTCAACAAAATTCCCTCAACACCATTTTTACACCAGAAAACCAGGACATGTCAGGAATTTTCCTGACGTATGGCAAACCTTAGGGGGCCTTTGGCAAGCCATTGTTCTCTCTGCCCCATCCCTCACCTGCTCTGCACACAGTGAGGATAATACTGAACATCTAGCTCACTGGGTTCTTGTAAAAATTACCAAGGTAATGGATGAAGTGCATTGAATAAAATGCTATATTATGCTGGAACTATCTGCTATCAAGACAAATCACACGTGGGACAGACAATCCACCATTTTTTCTTCCCCCTGACTTTGAATAGGATAAATTGTGTATTTGGGTTCAGTCTGCAACGTTTCTGAGTAACAGAACAACTTTTCTGGCCTTCTTTTTCACCTCCCTGATGGTGGGAAAGGGGGCAGTAGGGGAGGAAGGGCTATGGAGATCTCATGAGCACATCAGATGCATAAGGGAGAAGGGCCATCAGCTCTGCCTCCAACAAGATGTGTCCTGTCCCCAAACCTTTATTTACTTGTTTTCTCTGTTGGTTTACACATACATGCTCCCAGGTTCCGCCCCTGAGAATATCTTCTCATTGTTTCCGCCCTCATCTTGCTTTCTCATTTCCACCTCCCATTCCCTGGCCCTGCTCCATTCACCAGCCTCTCTCTGGCTGTCCAATCCCCACATCTTATTATTCTCTTGCAGGGGATAAGAAGTGTAAGGGGACGCGGGTGGTGCTGTGGTCTAAACCACTGAGCCTCTTGGGCTCGCTGATCAGAAGGTTGGTGGTTTAAATCTGCTTGATGGGGTGAGCTCCCGTTGTTTTCCCCCAGCTCCTGCCAACCTAGCAGTTCGAAAGCACATCAGTGTAAGTAGATAAATAAGTACCATTGCAGTGGGAAGGTAAATGGTGTTTCCGTGCGCTCTGGCTTTTGTCACGGTCCTCTGTGCTCCAGTGGTGGTTTAGACCTGCTGGCCACATGATCTGGAAAGCTGTCTGTGGACAAACGCCAGCTCCCTTGGTCTGAAAAGCGAGATGAGCACCACACCCCATAATTGCCATTGACTAGACATACCCGTACGGGGTCCTTTACCTTTTACTTTTTACTTCAGTTTAGTTTTCCACATCAAGCCAAGCTGTGTGCATAGGATCCCCTGCTCCTGACTGCCAAGATTTAGAGGTGGTGTGGTTAACCTGTGTGGCCCTCCTCATATTGTTGGACTACAACTCCTATCATCCCTGGGTCATGTCTAGGGCTCTGACTCCTTGTGCTCAGGTCATGGATTCAGAAGATATGTCAGACTTGGAGCAGAATGTGCCCTTTGAGCCAGTTTGACATGCCTGCCTCCTCAGGAATCCCAGCACCAGAGGAGCCCATGATGGCAGCCCTTGTGCAGTCAGATGAAGAAGTTCATGGACTTTCACTTCCTCTGCTCCACTGGGCCAGTGGCTCTGAAACAGGCTGGATCGCCTTAAGAATTGGACTCATCAGAATTGGGGCTAGCTGCTCAAAGGAAGCTGTCAACCTATTTAAGAGGCTCATCCACACCTCGGATGTGTCTCCCTAAGTGTGCTGCCTGTCAGCTGTGGGCTTCCCCTACTTGCTTAAAATTGTGCTACTCCTTTGGCTTCAGCTTTCTGTAAGGAGCATCTGCTTCAGTTTCCATACCTATTTAGGGGGGATGTTAAATGCTCTTGTGCAGCAGTGTCAATTAAAGAGACATCTGGCACGCAAATTCAAATTGCTATTGTTAAAATTAGCACTTTAATTAAGAAGCTTGAACTTTATTATGATCATTTAGCAAGTAGATTGCTACTGAAATTTCCAGCACATGTTACTACATTTTAATCTTTAGCGATACTTAATTCAGTTGAATTTAATGGAACCAATTTACATTGGAATATTTGGACAGAACTGCTTTGGAAAATCATACCTAGGGCTGAGGAAATAACTTTGCTTTCCCTTTTTTAACATTCTGGTCAACTCCGGGACTCATTATGGTGTCACAAGCTCCAAGTGGAATATTTCTAACAGATCTGAAGGTCTTGATGCTGATTATTATCTGATTTTATTAAGCAGATCCAAAAAGTGTTTCCCTTCAGGCTCTTGCTGTACTACTTTGCTACCACCCAACCAGGGGAAAGTGTTTCCTAGAGACCTGAACGCATCATGCCAAATCAAATTGCAAGTTCTATGGCTTTTGTTATACAGTTACAGCTAAATATTTCCGGCAGGCAGAAGTGCCCTTTCCTTATGGGAAGCGGGAGGGGCTGTAGCTCCTTGGAAGAGCCTCTGCTTCGCATGCTGAGGAACCTTTGGATCCACCCTGGACATCTCCAAGCAGGGCTGGGGAAAATAGTCGCCTGCAGTGCTGGAGAGATGCTGCCCCTCAGTGCAGACCATACTGAGCTAGGCAGACAACAGCTTCCTAAATTTATATTTTTCATATCTTATTTGAAGGCGGAGAGGTTGAGGGCAAGATGTTTTTTAAAAATAAAGTTTCAGATAACTTATTGGTCCTATTCACACACAACAGTAAATATTTGGCTTTATATTACATCAGAGCTGGGAACTCATAATTTATTTCACTCAAGCAAACTGCAGTTGGGAAGTCAAGAACAAACATTGGCTTTACCTTGTGGCTTGTTAGGAACAAAACAAAACACTGAAATGTTTTTGGATATAATGTTAGGCCAGGAATCATTGTTTATTGCTCCCACCTGCATTTCAGCAAGAGCATAGAGGGAGCCACGTGTGTGTTTGTGGTGCACCATTAAGCATGGAAACAGCTGGGAATCCTCCAGGCAAGCAGATTCTGAGTCATGCTTGAGATTCCCAGAGGGACAGGGTGGATGGTGTGTGGACACAAGCAGGTCCAGTTGTGGAGGAAAATGCTGACTAGATACAGGACTGCCAGGTCCCTGGAGGGAGAGTATTGCAAGAGTCTCAGCACCAGCTTAAATCTTAAATCCCTCCTCATTTGACTTCCCCTCTGTTATGTACTGAGCTTGAATCCTAGAAAAATAGGCTGGTAGGATCCTAGAATGCAACAACCTGATTGGCCAACAGGAGCACCCAAAAGTAGTATATTTCACCACCCACCTTGCTGCAGAGGGAAGTCTTAAAAGGAGCATTCTCAGGCCTGGGTACGGGTGTAGTCAGGGCAGGGCTGGGGGAGAGCTCCCCCCCAATCAAGTAAGTAAATAAAAATACTTAACTAAAAGTAGAAATTGTAGAAAGATTTTGACAGATTTTCCTGAGCACTTGGGTGTGGGGAGCTCCAAGCTGGCAGCATTCTTGGCTCTCCATGGTGGGTGATGGCACCATTGGTGGGATTTGGCTGACCCTCAGCCCCACTGCCCCAAGGCTGCTGCACATGTGGTACCCAATGTCTGAAGGGGGCCTAATGAGTTGGGGACCTTGTTCAGAGTCAGAATCAAGGAGATCTCTACACCAAGAAAGAGTTCCAGAGTAAACTGTCTTTAGACTTGTTAGCAAAAACAGTTGTAAATTCAAATCAACACATTACTGTTAAACAACTAGGAATGCAGTTCAGCTTTTTTGGGTTCTTGCTTGTTAATTCATGCAAGTCCTTCAATCTGCTTGCTCACTATGTGAAAATTCACTAATCCAAAGATAAAGAATCATGCCCCGACCTCACTATACACTTTGCACAATCAGATATCTAAACAGCCAGTTTGCCCACTTCCTTCCTTGCTTGCTTGCTTGAGCTTTGCTGGTTTGCAGCAGCCATATTAGGGCAGAAACCATGTAGGGCTGGGAGAGAGATCCGACAAATCGGCTTTTCCTTTATCTCTCTTTTGCTGGTTGGCTGCAGCTATTTCAGGAAGAAACCATGAAGGGAGGCAGGAGAAAGATTGGACAAATCATGGATTAGAAATGTTCCCGTAGGAATCATAGAAATAGTTGACTCTTTGTGTGAATGCTCGACTAATGAACAATTTCCAAGGAACGCGTTGTGTTAGGGTAGTGGGACCACGTGCAGAGTCCAAGTACTATTCTCCCTCTGGTCCCAGAGAGCCATTTGGATAAGCAAGTTCATTAGGCAAACATTTTGCAGCTTTAGCTGCACAAGTACCTTTTGCACTTGCTGCAGTTCTCTGAAAAAAGCAGACACTCTGCAAATGCAAACCACCACATAATATTTTATATACATTGAACATATATCCTTTACATAAGTTTGCACTGAAATCAAGGAGACAAACTAATAATGAGTTTCTATTGAAATCAATAGCATGTAATGCCACCAGCTTCATTTCTATCCAATTGTTTATGATTAATTTTGTTTATATACCATATTTACTAATAATATATATATAATATAAATTCATATGTTTATATATGTTTATATACTATATAGTTTTGTTTATATACTAATTTACTAATACTATAGTGTACTTCTGATAATTTTGGAATAATGGATCTCTAATAGCTACTCTTTTTCTTTCTAGTTAACGGTCTACTGACAATTGGATTAGCAGGTAAGAGGTCTAATCTGCATGTTTCTGTTTGCTCTTGTTCCTGATGTCTCTTTTATAAAGGAAACTTTCAAAGTATTGATTTCTGGTGCCTTCACTGGGCTTTTTTGATTATGTGCTGAATTAAAGAAAGATGGCAAACTGATTATATTTCAGGGTGGCAAGCTTGAAGCTTTTACATACAAACTCGAAATGTTTGCAAGAGCTGCTTTAGAAACACAATTTCCCCCCTACCTGGAGAGGTAGCATGTGTGAAGTCTGGTATGAAGTGCTCTTTATTTTTTCTATGAGTGTTGGGCCTGGGAATTTGACATGTATCTCCGTATGCAAAGGAAAAAGGAAAAAGCCAACCATATTTCACAAATGAGGGTTTTCACATTTCATCCTATACAGATTTAATATGAAGCGGCCACAATGATGGGATGGATTGGTGCCATTCCCATAAACAGGTCTTCTTGCATAGAGCTGGAATGGCAAGGTTGGCCTCTGCTTGTATGGCCTCTCTTGCACATAGACACATTCACAAAGAATGATCTGGATTGTTGCATATGCTGAATCAAATGTCACTCAACAGTGACAAAAATCATACTATAAAATAAGGGGCCTGATCCTGTTGTTTTTAATGCCTAAATAGGGCAAAACAGTGACATGAATCCCAGGCAGGGGTGCCGACTTGCCCCCAACATTGGGGGCGTGGTCATGTGATGCCGCCTGGTGTGCGCTGGGCGGGGGCTATCTTTGCTTCACTCGTCCCAGCTGCAGTTCCGCTCCTGGGCTCCCAGGCTGCGGCTGGGAGGAGCAAGTGCAGAGATTGCACTCTGCACTTGTCCCAGTCACCTCTTGGCTCCTAGGCTGCTGGCCGGAGGCTGGGGCGTGCAGAGGGCACCTGGCAGTGGCAGGAAGTAATAGCCCCCTCAATATTGGAGGGGGTGCTGCCCCCTGCCCAAAAATATTGGGGGAGCTGACTTATTCAGACTTATTTATAGTGGGGGTTTTTCCTGTGTGTAGATCCACCCCCAATATAAGATAAGAAATCCTACCCTACTATAGTGTCCAGCTTCTATTAAGGCAAAAATAGACATCATTATGCATTACTTACAGATTTTGGTCAGAAACAGAGTTGTAAACCAGGAGCAGAGCAGAGCAGAGCACTCTACTGCCTGAGCCTTAAGGAACCAAAATAACCACACTAGAACAATGAAATAGTAACTATGCAGTTCATGGTACATCCTGAATGTCTGTATGCACAAGATGGTGGCACGTTCACACTCTGCGGCTTTGAGCCCCCGAGAAGGGTGTGTGCTGTTTGGAATAATATGTGTATGGATGTGTTTGCACAATGTGGTGCGAGGAGCGGACTTGACCTACTCACACATAGAACTGGTAAACATCAGGCTTGCAAGGAAATTAGAGATAACGAGAGGGTTTCAGCAGTTCCACAGTATACCAAATTGCATAGCGAGATCTCCAGGTTCTCCATGGGTTGTCATCGGGAGGGGGAAGTGCCAAGAGAAGCGAAAGAGAAAGGAGCGAAAACAAAGGCGAGGGTGCAGAGCTGGTTTGTTGACTCGGCTTTGAAAACAACCCACTAGACCAGCACTGCCAAGTGTCTTCCTGATTTATCTCTCGTGCATAAATTTGACAAACTAAAGTTGCAGATGGCAGTAAGTAAGCCTCTTTGTGAGAGCTGTTTTGCAATTATTATGGAAACCTATTATGGAAACTTTCAGCAATACCAGATGCGGCAGTGGAGCTGACAAACCAAGTAATTTATTGCTCTGATAGAAACAGTAATTTTGGTAAGGCTAGGGGAGGAGGAATCTGAATTTATATACACAGTGGTTGGTGTATTAACAGCAGAGTAGCTTATACGTACTGCTCCCCAGATGTGGAATTGATGGTAGTTACATGTAGGCCCCCCTTCATGGATCACTGCCTTGTTGTGGCAAAGGGGCTTGAATAACTCAGAGAAGCTATGAACTATGTCGAGCAGGGCACCCAAGATGGACAGGTCATAGTGGAGAGTTTTGACCAAATGTGATCCACCTGGAGGAGGAACTGGCAAGCCACTCCAGTATCCCTGCCAAGAAAACTCAATGGACAAAGACACCAGACATATAAAAGTTATGACGCTGGAAGATGAGCCCCTCAGGTCGGAAGGCATCCAACATGCTACTGGGGAAGAGCGGAGGACAAGTACAAGTAGATTGAGAGCTGATGAAGCAGCTGGGCCAAAGCCGAAAGGACGCTCAGTTGCGGATATGCCTGGAAGCGAAAGGAAAGTCCAATGCTGTAAAGAAAAATATTGCATAGGAACCTGGAATGTAAGAACCATGAACCTTGGTAAGTTGGATGTGGTCAAAAATGAGATGGCAAGAATAAATATTGACATCCTGTGCATCAGTGAACTAAAATGGACAGGAATGGGCGAATTCAGTTCGGATGACCATCATATCTACTACTGTGGGCAAGAATCCCATAAAAGAAATGGAGTGGCCCTCATAGTTAACAAAAGAGTGGCGAGAGCTGTACTGGGATGCAATCTCAAAAATGATAGAATGATCTCGATACGAATCCAAGGCAGACTTTTTAACATCACAGTAATCCAAGTTTATGCAGCAACTACTGGAGCTGAAGAAACTGAAATTGACCAATTCTATGAAGACTTACAACACCTTATAGAAGTGACACCAAAGAAGGATGTTCTTTTCATCATAGGGGATTGGAATGCTAAAGTGGGGAATCAAGAGACAGAAGGAACAACTGGCAAGTTTGGCCTTGGAGATCAAAACGAAGCAGGGCAAAGGCTAATAGAGTTCTGTCAAGAGAACAAGCTGGTCATCACAAACAATCTTTTCCAACAAGACAAGAGACGACTCTACACATGGACATCACCAGATGGGCAGCATCGAAATCAGATTGATTATATTCTCTGCAGCCAAAGATGGTGAAGCTCTATACAGTCAGCAAAAACAAGACCTGGAGCTGACTGTGGCTCAGATCATCAGCTTCTTATAGAAAAATTCAGGCTTAAACTGAAGAAAATAGGAAAAACCACTGGGCCGGTAAGATGCAATCTAAATCAAATCCCTTATGAATACACAGTGGAAGTGAGGAACAGGTTTAAGGATTTAGATTTGGTGCCTGAAGAACTATGGATGGAGGCTTGTAAACTTGACACGAGCCAACAGTGTGACACGGCAGCTAAAAAAGCCAATGCAATTCTGGGCTGCATCAATAGGAGTATAGCATCTAGATCAAGGGAAGTAATAGTGCCACTGTATTCTTCTCTGGTCAGACCTCACCTGGAGTACTGTGTCCAGTTTGGGCACCACAATTCAAGAAGGACACTGACAAACTGGAACGTGTCCAGAGGAGGGCAACCAAAATGGTCCAAGGCCTGGAAACGATGCCTTATGAGGAACGGCTAAGGGAGCTGGGCATGTTTAGCCTGGAGAAGAGGAGGTTAAGGGGTGATATGATAGCCATGTTCAAATATATAAAAGGATGTCACATAGAGGAGGGAGAAAGGTTGTTTTCTGCTGCTCCAGAGAAGCGGACACGGAGCAATGGATCCAAACTACAAGAAAGAAGATTCCACCTAAACATTAGGAAGAACTTCCTGACAGTAAGAGCTGTTCGACAGTGGAATTTGCTGCCAAGGAGTGTGGTGGAGTCTCCTACTTTGGAGGTCTTTAAGCAGAGGCTTGACAACCATATGTCAGGAGTGCTCTGATGGTGTTTCCTGCTTGGCAGGGGGTTGGACTCGATGGCCCTTGTGGTCTCTTCCAACTCTAGGATTCTATGATTCTATGATACAGGAGGCAGCAATGAAAACCATCCCAATGAAAAGGAAATGCAAGAAAGCAAAGTGGCTGTCCAACGAGGTCTTACAAATAGCGGGGGAGAGAAGGCAAGCAAAATGCTAGGGAGATAGTGAAAGATATAGGAAATTGAATGCAGATTTCCAGAAAATAGCAAGGAGAGACAAGGAAGCCTTCTTAAACGAGCAATGCAAATAAATAGAGGAAAACAACAGAATGGGAAGAACCAGAGATCTGTTCAAGAAAATTGGAGATATGAAAGGAACATTTCGTACAAAGATTACCATAATAAAGGACAAAAGTGGTAAGGACCTAACAGAAGCAGAAGACATCAAGAAGAGGTGGCAAGAATACACAGAGGAATTATACCAGAAAGATATGGATGTCTCGTACACCCCAGGTAGTGTGGTTGCTGACCTTGAGCCAGACATCCTGGAGAGTGAAGTCAAATGGGCCTTAGAAAGCACTGCAAATAACAAGGCCAGTGGAAGTGATGGTATTCCAGCTGAACTATTTACAATTTTAAAAGATGATGCTGTTAAGGTGCTACACTCAATATGCCAGCAAGTTTGGAAAACTCAACAGTGGCCAGAGGACTGGAGAAGATCAGTCTACATCCCAATCCCAAAGAAGGGCAGTGCCAAAGAATGCTCCAACTACCGCACAATTGTACTCATTTCACATGCTAGCAAGGTTATGCTTAAAATTCTACAAGGAAGGCTCAAGCAGTATGTGGACCGAGAACTCCCAGAAGTGCAAGCTGGATTTCGAAGGGGCAGAGGAACCAGGGACCAAATTGCAAACATGTGCTGGATTATGGAGAAAGCTAGAGAGTTCCAGAAAGACATCTACTTCTGCTTCATTGACTATGCAAAGGCCTTTGACTGTGTCGACCACAGCAAACTATGGCAAGTTCTTAAAGAAATGGGAGTGCCTGATCACCTCATCTGTCTCCTGAGAAATGTGGGACAAGAAGCTACAGTTAGAACTGGATATGGAACAACTGATTGGTTCAAAATTGGGAAAGGAGTACGACAAGGCTGTATATTGTCTCCCTGCTTATTTAACTTATATGCAGAATTCATCATGCGAAAGGCTGGGCTGAATGAATCCCTAGCTGGAATTAAGATTGCCGGAAGAAATATCAACAACCTCAGATATGCAGATGACACAACCTTGATGGCAGAAATTGAGGAGGAATTAAAGAACCTTTTAAGGAGGGTGAAAGAGGAGAGCGCAAAATATGGTTTGAAGCTCAACATCAAAAAAACGAAGATCATGGCCACTGGTCCCATCACCTCATGGTAAATAGAAGGGGAAGAAATGGAGGCAGTGAGAGGTTTTACTTTCTTGGGCTCCATGATCACTGCAGATGGTGACAGCAGCCATGAAATTAAAAGACGCCTGCTTTTTGGGAGAAAAGCAATGACAAACCTAGACAGCATCTTAAAAAGCAGAGACATCACCTTGTCAACAAAGGTCCGTACAGTTAAAGCTATGGTTTTCCCAGTAGTGATGTGTGGAAGTGAGAGCTGGATCATAAAGAAGGCTGATCACCGAAGAATTGATGCTTTTGAATTATGGTGCTGGAGGAGACTCTTGAGAGTCCCATGGACTGCAAGAAGATCAAACCTATCCATTCTTAAGGAAATCAGCCCTGAGTGTTCACTGGAAGGACAGATCCTGAAGCTGAGACTCCAATACTTTGGCCACCTCATGAGAAGAGAAGACTCCCTGGAAAAGACCCTGTTGTTGGGAAAGATGGAGGGCACAAGGAGAAGGGGACGACAGAGGACGAGATGGTTGGACAGTGTTGTCGAAGATACCAGCATGAGTTTGACTAAACTGCGGGAGGCAGTGGAAGATAGAAGTGCCTGGCGTGCTCTGGTCCAGGGGGCCACGAAGAGTCGGACACAACTAAACGACTAAACAACAACAACAACATGTAGGCCATTAAATCTGCCTAGAGAAGTAACTGTGATAATTATCATAGCCGCTTACATTCCACCTGATGCTAATGTCAGAGCAGCATTTTCTAAACTATATGATGTTATACCTTTGTTGTTGTTGTTATACCTAAGACGTCATACCTAGGCAGCAGCAAATCCATCCAGAGGGCGTCCTTGTTGTGGCAGGGGATTTCAATCAGGCCTGCCTGAAGACAGTTTTTCCTGTTTGAACAGTATGTGAATTTTGCCACTAGAGGGAAGAATATTTTGGACTGTGTGTATTCCAATCTGAAGCAGGCATACAGGGCAATTTCCCTCCCCCACGTAGGTTCATCTGACCATTCTTCACTTTTTTATGTCCAAAGTATATCCCTCTTAGGAGAAGAATTCAGCCAGTTATAAAAAACAGTTAGAATCTGGCCAGAGGGCGCTTTCAGTCAGCTCCAGGATTGTTTTGAAAGTACTGATTGGAGTGTGTTTGAACATCAAAATCTGCACAGATACACAGACGCTGTACTTTCTTACGTTAAAGTGTACACTGATAATGTAACAATGGAGAGGTGCATTAGAGTCTATGGGAACTGCAAACCTGAAGTAAGGTTGGGATACTGAAAGCTCGGGATACTGCCTTCAAGGCAGGGAACATAGATATATACAGAGGGGCAAGAACAAAGCTCAGGAAAGGCATTAAGGCGGCAAAACAACAATATAAGCTTAAGGTGGAGAATTGCCTAGCCGTTAACAACATGAAACAAGTGTGGCAGGGACTGCAGCATCTAACCAACTATAAGGGCAATACGAGGAACACGGTTAAGGCCAATGATTTGTTGGCAGAGGAGCTGAACATATTCTTCGGCCACTATGAGGTAAAAAGATCAGGTATCATAGCTCCTGCCGCCAGCCTACAAACTCTCAGCCACTTATTCTATATGACCATCAAGTGGAAGCTGCATTGAGGGCGGTGAATCCCAGTAAAGTTGCTGGTCCACATGGGGTGCTGGGGATAGTGGTAAAAAATTGTGCCAATCAGCTAGCAGGGGTCCTGACAAGGATTTTTAACATCTCTCTGCAAACGGCTTGTGTTCCATTCCATCATGCAGCCACCATTGTCCCAGTCCCAAAGAAAACAGCAACTAACTGCCTAAATGACTACAGACCTATTGCATTGATATCTGTAGTGATGAAATGCTTTGAGAGATTGGTCCTTCAGCACCTTAGGACATGCTTTCCACTGGATTTTGATAAACATCAGTTCGCCTATAGGAGAAATAGGTCAACAGATGAAGCCTTTCACCTTGCAGCGAGTCATCTGGAGAGACTGGGGAATTATGTTAGAATTTCATGTTAGAATGTTGTTTATTGATTAAAGCTTGGCTTTTAATACCATCCTTCCAGACATTCTTATCAAAAAGCTGATGGAACTAGACCTTTCTTCTACCATCTGTGACTGGATTAAAGACTTATTGAGGGATCGGACACAAACAGTGAGGATTGGGCCTGTTGCATCTACCTCCCTGAAGCTCAGCACTGGCACCCCACAGGGATGTGTGCCGAGTCCCTACCTGTAATCGTTGTATACATATGACATATGACTGTATTTCATCTGATCCACCCACTGTAATTATTAAGTTTGCAGATGATACTACCGTAATGGGTCTAATTACAGGTGGAAATGAATCAGCGTACGGGGGGAGGTTCAAAAAGTATCTACATCCGGGTCAGCAACCTTTTCAGCCATGGTCTGGTCCACCGTCCCTCAGGCCATGTGGTGGGCCGGACTATATTTTGAAAAGAACAAAAACATTTTCCTATGCCCCACAAATAATCCAGAGATGCATTTTAAATAAAACACACATTCTACTCATGTAAAAACACCAGGCAGGCCCCACAAACAACCCAGGGATGCATTTTAAATAAAAGGACACAACACGCTGATTCCCCAACCGTCTGCGGGCCGGATTGAGAAGGTGATTGGGCCGCATCCGGCCCTCGGACCTTAGGTTGCCTGATCTACCCTGTTAAGTTGTGGGTGAACATATCAGACGACACAGTGATTCTTCAAACAGCTCTTGTTTATTCAGAGGCCAGAACAGTGAAGAGTGGCTGGGGAAACCCAGCCAGATGGGCGGGGTATAAATAACAAATTATTATTATTATTATTATTATTATTATTATTATTATTATTATTATTATTATAACAGAACTGAGCTGAAGGGTTCAGTAAGCCTGCTTATATAGAGCTCCAGTACACATAATTGTAACAACTTTCTAAAACTATCCAATCACTGAACATCACTTTCGATCCCTTATTTGCATAACTATCTACAGTATCCCCCTGCTGGCCCAGGGTGAGAACTTCAGTGCATAACATACCCCATGGTGCTTAGAGCAGTGTTTCCCAAACTTTTTTGGGCAACGGCACACCTGTTTACTGAAAAAAAATCTCGCGGCACACCACCATTAAAGCCCCGCCCCGTGACGTCAGCGCGCAGCGTCACGCCGGGAGGGACGCACGAAAGTGAAAGTTTTTTCCCTCCCCCCTCAGTCCCTCGCTCGGAATTCAGCTCGTTTGGGGCATCGCTCCGGCTGCTCCCTCTCCCGCCGCGCAGGAGCGATGCCTCTCTCTGGCTCTCCCTCCGCGCAGGCTGAGGGAGGGAGGGAGGTGCGCGTGTGACCCGTCTCTGCTGGGAGACCAAACCCAGCGAGGCAGAGTCGCGCAGAGGCGCCCAGGTAGCGCTGCCGGCTGCGAGGAGGAGCGCCAGGCAGCAGCAGGAGGCGCGGCCTCTCCTCGCCGCCGCCGCCCCGCCTCTCGCCGCCCGACTCGCCCGCCTCCCTCCAGGCATCTCGCGGCACACGAGGCAACGTCTCACGGCACACTCGTGTGCCGCGGAACACCGGTTGGGAAACACTGGCTTAGAGAATAACTTGCACCTAAATATTAGCAAGACAAAGGAGATGGTGTTGGACTTTTGGAGGAAGAGAGGGGAACTAGCCCTGTTGCATATCGGGTGGGGGGAAGGGGTTGTGTGGAGAGAGTCTCTTCCTTTAAATTCCTGGGAGTTTACCTTAGTGAAGACCTCACTTGGAAAAACAATATAACACAGGCGATTAGGAAGGCCCAAAAAAGACTCCATTTCTCAGGGTCCTGCAAAAGGACAATGTTAAACAACAATTGATGACCTTCTACCAGTCTACAATAAAAAGTGTCCTCTCATATTGTATCACAGTGTGGTGATACAGCCACGTACAGAAAGTCTTTACAGAGGGTGGTGAACACAGCACATGATATCATGGGCTGTCACCTGAGCCCGACAGATGACTTTGCAAGCGATCGTTGCCTTAGGAAAGTGAGAAAAATTCTCAGGGACTATTCACACCCTGGCCAGCACCTCTTTAATCTTCCAGCCTCTGGCAGGAGATATAGAAGTATAATCAGTCGTACCATGTTGTAAATAAAAATATGCCCTTTTCCCTTATGGGGTATCCAAGAGCCCATATAGAGTCCTTACATAGGTTCCCTATTGGTAGGAGAAAATAACAGAGGCCAACCAGAGAATATTGAGAAGCAAAGCAGCTAGTAAGCTTGATCTTTATTGATCTGTTGCAACAGGGTACTCCCCTCACACGCAGGAGAGGAGGAGGACCCAGAACAATGGCGTGCAAGGCCTTATAAAGACTTTTGAAATTCCCATCCTCTAGATCCAGACCACCCCCAGAAACATTATGCATACATCACAGAAGGGGTGTAACCTAAGACCACCCCTCAGATACATCCCACCTACATCACAGAAATTTAAATGTTGTTTTTCTCTTGTCCTTGTTTATCTCCTGTCTGGCAGGTTGCTTGATTGGATTTCCTGGGGAGCCTGGCCATTCTTTTGTAGTGGTAAAATACTTATTTCCTGGGCCAGGTCACAGGCTCACACCTTATTCAAACAGACATATCCTTGAGACAGGATTTGTGAGGAAAGAGACAATGGGGAGGCTTTTCCAGTTTAACCTTGCAGAGAAAGGATTTGGTCAGTTTAGGAATCAAAATGGTTCCAGGATGGTCTTCCTGTGTTGATCTATGTATGTGCAGTTATGAACATTACCATATATCTAAGACCATAAAATTTCTATCACAACCAACAGGCTAAAAAACAGTTTCTATCCATGGGCTGATAGGCTGCTAAACGGAAAATAATATAGTGCAACTGACTTTTGGGGTTGGTGTTTTGTGCGACAAGCACACAGAGTGCAATAAGATTGAGTGTTTGTGGGGGGGGGGAGGCTTGGTTAATTTCATTGTACACAGGTTGAACATTGACAATAAAGGTATTATTATTATTATATGTGTCAGGGGTTCAGGAGCAGAGGCACAGGAAAGGGAGGAAACCGAGAGCGAGGGGGAGGAATCCGAAGGAAATATGAGCGATGACAGCGGCCCGAGATCTCTGAGTCTTTCCAGTGAATCGGAAGATTCACAGAAAGGGGCGCCAGTGGTCAGAGCAAGGGGGCGCCTAGGGGGACACCCCAGGAAGAAGGGACCAGAGGGGACTCAGAGAGCAGCAGTTGGAAATCGGGACCAGCTTCCCCACCAGAGCGCAGTAGGGGGGAGGGGTCCCAGGTATCGGGATCTGGCGGCTCGCTGCAAGCGGGAGGGCATGAGTCAGGATTGGCCACACCTCCATCGGGGAGCGAGGAAACGGTCAAGAGGAAGGTTGAAGGCTGGGCGCGCGCGCCAAGTTCAAATGCACAGGAAGGCGGCACAGTAAGCAGCCCGGATAGGGAGCCAGGTCCTAAAGCCCGCCGCAAGGAGGGAGAAGAGTCCGGGGGGTCCGCGTCAGAAGAGTCCAGGAAGGAAGAGACCACGGGGGGTAGAGGGACCCAGAGGAGGAAGGAGAGACGGAAGAGGTGGAGTAAGGCTAGAGTATTAAGTTGGTGTACAGGAGGCGGAGACTCAGACGGAGCTTCGCCGGTCTAGCTTCTAAGACGTAGAGCTGCGCGCTGCGGCTTGAAAATGGAAACTGTAACTCAATAAAGACTTTTTTACAGTACTGCCGGCTAGCGTGGTCCTCTGTGAGCTGGGACCTGGAAGCGGCTCTGACAATATGTAATAGAAACATCTTCACCTCCATCGTCCAAAACCAGACACTGAGGTCCACCTCTGAGGGCCTCCTGCTGGTTCCCTCATTGCCAAATGTGAGGTTACAAGGAACCAGGCAGAAGGCCTTTTGGTAGTGTTGCCTGCCCTGTGGAATGCTGTCCCAGCTGATGTCAAACAGATAAACAGCTATGTGATTATTATTATTATTATTATTATTATTATTATTATTATTATTAGACATTCAGGGAAGTTTTTAGTGTGTGATGTTGTATTGTGCTTTTACTATTTTTTGGTGGGACATGCTTGGGGCAACCCAGTCAGATGGGCGGTGTCAGATGGCAATGGTGGTTCCTCGTGAGTCAGGACTCCGGCCTGTCTTTTTCAGATTTTATTTTGGCGCAAAACTATTTATAGTGCAGAGCCACAGGTTCATGTCTGCCTCAATCGCTAGCAGAATCCGGGAGTGGTTGTTTCCGGGACCTCCCCCAGCATAAGAGCTCCATCACCCCCAGCCTTTTCCTTCCTTCTTTGCATTTTACACCTCTGCGCAGGGTGGGTGACAGAAGGGGCGTGCTTCCCTCCGGCCGGCTTGGCCAGGAGCGGTGCTGAGGCTCCCAGCAGCATCCTCTGGTCCTTTCCCCTTTGCCCCACTGGAGGTGGGGCTTTCCTCACCACAGGAAGAGGAACTGCTTTGCAAGATTTTCAGAGGTTCCCTGTAACCCAACTGCCCCTCTGCTTCCCTACCCTGTTCTGATGGCAAGCCCCTGACAGGCAGCATAGAAATAACAACAACATGCTTAACAATGAGTTATCAGGAACATGCATGTACTGTACAATCAATAAAGCTAATGAATATTTGCATATAAATTTACACTTCTAAATATTCAACAAGTTAAAAAAAATCCAGACCTAGTTAATTTCTACCTTTCATTTTTAGAGAAAGCATATTTTTGAAATATCTGTGATAGATAGATGAAGCTAGATAATCTCTGTTGCAGGTAATAAAAGTATCATTTTCTACATGACTGGAAGTCCCCTCACCTATTCTTTAGTAGCTGACAACCGCTTTTTAAGTGCTGCACAGATACAATAAACAGTGGTTCCTGGGATTTAAAAGCATGGCTATGCAAACATAGATTTTTATTATAATACATCTGTTAAAATCTAGTCAGATTATTTCTTGGCCTGCAGTACAGCCCAAAGCCAGGTATAATTGATGCATTGCTCCCTTTCTGCTTTTTTTTTTAATGAAGGATTTAAGGCATGCAGAAATACTTTGGATGAAACAAGTGGTCCAATTTATGTATTACTGAGGAATGTTTTTCCACTGCTGAGAATACAGCAGTGTGAAAGGCTTGCACTGGTGTTTCCCTCCCCCACTTCATGCAGCACTTTCATGGAGTGGCAAGTCTTACTACCACCACCAATGGCTGGTTACGGCCTGTAAGTGACATTGGCTATGGAGATTCTGTTTCCTCCACAAGACCTGCAGCATGTGCAGGAGCCCTGCCCTCTTTTCCATCTGAGATGAGACCACGAGAAGCCTGTCCCCTGCCTATGCTACACCTGACAGCCCAGGGCAGACTGAAGCAGCCACTGCAGGTTTGCTGTGAGCCGTGGGAAGCTGGCTTGGGCTGCTCCAGAGGCCTCCGCCCTACATGCTTGAACTCTTCCCTGTCTCCAAGGCAATGGAGCGGAGGGAGAGGAAAAATCCCTGAGCCCTTTCCCAGCTCCTGCCACATCCCCGTTGGGAGCCAGGCAATGTGAGAGCCCCCAGTTCTGCTGCCTTCCCCAGAATGCCCCAATCCTCTTCTGCCTGCTCAGTTTTTCACCGATGCCCAGCAGCCCTGGTGCCAGGCAAGTGCCCAGGCTCTCAGGCAGGCAGGCAGATGGGCAGCCCTCTCTCCTCCCTCCCTCTCTTATCTTTCTCCTCCTCCTCCTTGTCCACCACCACAGCTGCTGCTTCTGCTGCCTTCCCTTCTCCCTCCCCTTGCCAGAAATGCCTGGGGAGAGTGAGTACCAGCACCTTCCCCCCCCTAGAAAAAAAAGCACTGGTAGAAGGTGACTCCTTACTGAGGGGGACAGAGGCAGCAGTGTGCAGAGGTAGCAGGATGTCCTGGGTGCAACGATTGAAGAAGTGACAGAGAAGTTGCCAAGGCCCACTGGCCACAACTCCTCCCTTCTGATCCACGTGCATTCAAATGATACTGCCATCCCTTGATGTGTAGCAAGGAACTATGAGGCTCTGGGCTGGAAGCTCAAGGACCTTGGGGCACAGATTCTTTTCTTTTTAATTTTTTTTTAATTACTTTCAATGTAAAATAACAACAAAAATTACAGACATTGAATCCAAAATAATACTATTCAAACAAGAAAGAAAAAGAGAACACAAAAAAGAAAACAAAAGACAAAGCAGACATCTACAAATAAAACCATATCTTCATTCTAATTTAGTCATTACATACAAATACACATATTGACTTCCTTCCTTTGTTCTAAGTGTTGGCTATTTGCAGATTAGTTGCGCTGCAGAAAGCTAGCTAGGGAGACCACACATTACAAGGAACGCAAAATAACTTTAGCAAGGTTTTAATAACAAAAACAAAAACTCCTTTTACACGAAATACATCAACAAGCATGACCGACCCAACCACCAGGGTACTGAGAGAGCTGGGTGCTGACACAGCTTACCGTATTTTTCGCACTATAGGACGCACTTTTTCCCCTCCAAAAATGAAGGGGAAATGTGTGTGCGTCCTATGGTGCGAATGCAGGCTTTCGCTGAAGCCTGGAGAGCGAGAGGGGTCGGTGCGCACCGACCCCTCTCGCTCTCCAGGCTTCAGGAGAGCCCCACCGCCAGCCCCACAAGCTCGGGGGACTGTCCCCCGACTTGGTTAGAAGGCTGGCGGGGGGGAGCCTGCTCCTCCCCCTCGCCAGCCCCGCAAACTCGGGAGACAGCGGCAGGGGCGCAGCGCGCCTTTGCCGCTGTCCCCCGACTTGGCTAGAAGGCTGGCGGGGGGAGAAGCCTGCTCCTCCCCGTCGCCAGCCCCGCAAACTCAGGGGACAGCGGCAGGGGTGCAGCGCGCCTTTGCCGCTGTCCCCGACTTGGCTAGAAGGCTGGCGGGGGGAGAAGCCTGCTCCTCCCTGTCGCCAGCCCCGCAAACTCGGGGGACAGCGGCAGGGGTGCAGCGCACCTTTGCCGCTGTCCCCCGACTTGGCTAGAAGGCTGGCGGGGGGAGAAGCCTGCTCCTCCCCGTCGCCAGCCCCGCAAACTCGGGAGACAGCGGGAGAGGCGCAGCGCGCCTTTGCCGCTGTCCCCCGACTTGTCTAGAAGGCTGGCGGGGGGAGAAGCCTGCTCCTCCCCGTCGCCAGCCCCGCAAACTCGGGGGACAGCGGCATGGGCGCAGCGCGCCTTTGCCGCTGTCCCCCGACTTGTCTAGAAGGCTGGCGGGGGGAGAAGCCTGCTCCTCCTCGTCGCCAGCCCCGCAAACTCGGGAGACAGCGGGAGAGGCGCAGCGCGCCTTTGCCGCTGTCCCCCGACTTGTCTAGAAGGCTGGCGGGGGGAGAAGCCTGCTCCTCCCCGTCGCCAGCCCCGCAAACTCGGGAGACAGCGGCAGGGGCGCAGCGCGCCTTTGCCGCTGTCCCCCGACTTGGTTAGAAGGCTGGGGGGGGAGCCTGGTTTTGCGGGAGGCGGGGGAATCCCCCGCCTCCCAGGAAAGCCAGGAGAAGCCGTGCAGCCCTTTTAAAAGGCGCGTGGCTTCTGCCGGTTTTGCGGGAGGCGGGGGAATCCCCCCGCCTCCCAGGAAAGCCAGGAGAAGCCGTGCAGCCCTTTTAAAAGGCGCGCGGCTTCTGCCGGTTTTGCGGGAGGTGGGGGAATCCCCCGCCTCCCAGGAAAGCCAGGAGAAGCCGTGATCTCTTTAAAGGGTTTGCACGGCTTCTGCGGGCTTTGGGGAGAGGTGAGGGAATCCCCCCACCTCCCAGTAAAGCCAGGAAAGCCCTGTGCAGCCCCTCCGCCAAGGAGAGGCTGCACGGGGCTAAAGGGGAAGCCAAAACAGCGAGCGGGATCCATCCCGCTCGCTGCCTTGGCTTGATCCATAGCTGCACGCAACCCCTCCGGCAGGGAGAGGTTGTGTGCAGCCTGTACGCTGCTCTTTGGGGCTGCGGGGGGGAAAAAGATTTTTTTTCTTGAATTCCCCCCCTAAAAACTGGGTGCGCCCTATGGTCCGGTGCGCCCTATGGTGCGAAAAATACGGTAATTAACACAACTTAACAGCACCTGCTATACTGCTTCACAGCTGTAAAACTGGGTCACGTTATTTGCTCTGGCCCTTAAAGACATACACATCTTGTGGAACAATAATGAACCTTCAAATTTAAAGAGGCCATTCAACACTAAGACCTCAAATTTTTTACTTTTTCTAAATTGTTGTGTCTAATATAGATTACTTCTGTCTTCTGTCTGCGTCTGCGCAGATGCGATTTCTGGCACCATGAAAGCAAGTCACCGTGCTGTGCTGGTTTAGTGCAGCGCACGGGAACTCGCTGAGCAGGTGGCTCAGTTCGGGGCAGCTTGTGGTTAAATGACCCCTGTGGGCTGCTTGTGGCCCATGGGCCTTAGGTTGCCTACCCCTGATTTGGATTCCCATATAAATGATTTATGAGGGTGGTGTTTGTTTACGCTCCGTCAACAGAAAACCTGACAGTATCAATTCTTTGTTTGGATGAAGTGGATCCCAAGAAAGCAACTTAAATAAAATACTTAGGAGAAGTTATCAAACATGACACCATTTGCAAGTTAAGAACTCATGTACTTCCTGAGACCTTCCTTTTTCCAGTAAAATTATACTGCTGCACAGATGTCATGCGAGTCAATATTATCCCACACTGTAAAGCACAAAAAAGTAAACAAATGATATGTGGGGTTTATATGATCCCACAGCCTTTCAAACATAAACCACTCATTTATTTATATTTTTAGCATGCACAAGTTGCACAGTGCAGTAATTATGAGTTGTGAACAACAGCGAAACTCACAGACCTTTCATCCACATTACTGGAGCAGCCTTTGTAAAATCACCATGTTTTACAACTGCTGAGTAGGACATGCAAAATGGTTACTTGAAGCATAGCATTGCTGTGATTTGGGATCAATTTGCCAACTGCAGAGCTGACGCTCTTGCCTTTTCTTTGTGCCAGTGGCTGCTTCCTTTGAAGTTCCATCCAAACAACTATGTGTCTAGATTCAACCCTGGGTTAGATCAGTTAGATGAGCTCTAGACTTAGACCTAACTAGGAAGTAATGTCTTTTGAGATGCTCATGCAATTGTGCACTTGTTCCATTTCCAGCCAACATGGCAGTACCGCCATGGCCTCCACATACACTTCCAAATGCCACATTCAGTTTTATTTTAGCAAAGAATGTGTGAGTTGGCTTGTAGTCTGGCAGTCTTTCTAAATGTAAAACTGGTTCCACTGACTTAAATATGAATTGACCTTGTTATAAACCTCAAGACCCATCTAATCCAGCATCCTGTTCTTACAGTCATCAGCCAGACATGTATGGGAAGCCTGTCTAATAGTTCTGTCTAGTCTAATAGTGCAACTCTGCCAGCAACTCTGCTAGGTGTTTCCTGGTCTGCTGCTTAAGATCCTTTAACTGGAGATGCTGAGGACTTCTGTACACACAAAATTTGCTCCATCTCATAGAATCATAGAATCATAGAATCCTAGAGTTGGAAGAGACCACAAGGGCCATCGAGTCCAACCCCCTGCCAAGCAGGAAACACCATCAGAGCACTCCTGACATATGGTTGTCAAGCCTCTGCTTAAAGACCTCCAAAGTAGGAGACTCCACCACACTCCTTGGCAGCAAATTCCACTGTCGAACAGCTCTTACTGTCAGGAAGTTCTTCCTAATGTTTAGGTGGAATCTTCTTTCTTGTAGTTTGGATCCATTGCTCCGTGTCCGCTTCTCTGGAGCAGCAGAAAACAACCTTTCTCCCTCCTCTATGTGACATCCTTTTATATATTTGAACATGGCTATCATATCACCCCTTAACCTCCTCTTCTCCAGGCTAAACATGCCCAGCTCCCTTAGCCGTTCCTCATAAGGCATCGTTTCCAGGCCTTTGACCATTTTGGTTGCCCTCCTCTGGACACGTTCCAGTTTGTCAGTGTCCTTCTTGAATTGTGGTGCCCAGAACTGGACACAGTACTCCAGGTGAGGTCTGACCAGAGCAGAATACAGTGGCACTATTACTTCCCTTGATCTAGATGCTATACTCCTATTGATGCAGCCCAGAATTGCATTGGCTTTTTTAGCTGCCGCGTCACACTATGATTTGATTTCTGTCAAGGGAATAAATTATGCTACAAAAGCCTTTATTTTATCATGTCCAAATCAGCTCTGAGACATAAAGTAGGCAAAATGATCCTTTTCAAAATTGGTTTATCTTTTTCAAAAAAACAAAAAACACTGATTCTTTTAAAAATTGGTGTATGTTATTCTGATCTGTGTTTTCAAACTGTTTAGTTCACTCTCCAGCGAGAGATTGAGAAATCATTAATGCTTCCTTGTTGGTTTTAAAAGATCCTTTCTTTTTGTTCTAGGTGCACAGCAAGGGGTTATCTGCAATGAATCCCTCATGTTACAAAACCTGCCTTTGTGTGGGAAATCTTTTCAAGAGATGATGCACAAAGTGGACTCTTCAAAATGGTGCAATCTAACGGAATTTATCCTGTAAGCTTCATTTCTCTCTCTCTCTCTCTCTCTCTCTCTCTCTCTCTCTCTCTCTCTCTCTCTCTCTCTCATGGGTGGGTGTGTAGAGACTATGGATAACTGTTTTAGTCTATTTAAAGCATGTGTGGCCAACCAGTAGCATGGCTACCCCAACTGGAACAGGCAGCAAGAATATGTGGCACTTCTGGACAAAGACAGGAGGAGCCAAAGGCATGACCATGGCATAATGAGACTGACTCCTTTGTCTTGCTTTTCTGGTTTCCTCATCCCGAAGAATAAAGCAAAAGCACCCACACGCTTAGCAGATGGAATATGCATTCCAGTGTGCCTTAGAGTGGCTCTCTATAATATTTTGAACTTGTGGCAGAACTGCCAAAATGGGGTTGCCAGTGCCACCAGTACTTTAAAGAATACTACTACTAAATGCTCAGATCCCCAAACTAAGCAGCGCCTATTTTCCTAAACAGTTTACATAAGCGTATGTTTCATTAGATAATTTATTCCTGTGTAAAGTGTCAGCCCTATGCTGAGAGCCCTTACCTGAGAGTAAGCCCCATTGAACTAGGTGATACCTACTTCTGAGTAGACATGAATAGACTTGCACTCTTAGTCTTCTTATTAGAGCCTCAGTACAAGCAAAAGTTCAATAGCCATTAAGCCCTCTTTTAAGGTGTCACTGAACTGGGTTTTTTAAACCTTCTCTTATGATCTGCCCTCTATGAGGCACAATATTAATCCATCGTAGCCCTTGCATGTCTTCAAGCAAATCTCTCAGAATGTAATGCCTACTCCCAACTATAATTCATTGGCACATAAGAAATGGCTGATGAGTCTGCCACTCAAACATAAGAATTTTCTATGTGTAAAGAAATAAGTACTCAAATTGTGTATGGTATTTTTCTCTTGAGCCATGCTTCTTTAAGTGAGAGCAACCAGTCCTTTTTGTTGCTCAGCTGTTAATATAGCGCCTCCAAGATTCTGAAAGATGGCCTCAGACTAAATCCATCACACCGAGACGATTGCAGCTTGTTTTATTATCTGCCAGATGATAGCTTTAAAAGCTTAGAACCACCTGTTTCTCCCCCACTCTTTCCACAAACAAGGGATTAGGAAGTTATGACAAGGCATCGTTCTATTATCTATTATTCAGGCTGTCAGATTCTTATCTCTTTCACAAGAGACAGATGAAAAACATATTTAATGCTGTACTGAAAATTTTGGTCTATAGGAAACTGTGAGAGCTTGGTGAAACCAAGCTTGATTTAAAAATAAAAATCTATGGCTCTTTTATACCAGGCTGCCTAAAATACCAGTATTTATTCTGGCATTTGCAGTAGTTTAGTATCTATAGTGTTTTAAATGAGAAAGCCTTAAAAATCGGTTTAAATTTTCCATTCCATTCCATAATTTCCTTCTGATATTGTGGCAGATCTCTGCATCTTAGAGAGAATTGTTTTCTAGCTACCATGTCCTGTATGTCTAGTGTGAACTTATTTTAACTTATATCACAACACAGTAAACTGGTTCATAAAGCACCCTGTGAGCAAGCCACCATAAACTCATAGGCTTCCTGCCACCTGTAGCGACTGTGAATTCAGGCACCCAAATAAATCCCACTCCCCTGCTCCTTCCATTCAGCACTGGCTGATGCACATTGTGCACCCTCATCTTTCTCTGTCAGCAGAGTGAGGAGCAAAGGCTCTGCAACTTTTCTTTGCTGCAACTTCCTTGGTTCTCCTGATGCCAGAAGAAGCAAGGTGCTCTGGAAAGATTAGCTGAGGGGGTTGGGAAGGGTCTCTTGGTCTCTCTTGTGTTGTTTATGAAAGCAATTTTTAAAATCTAGCAGGGCTCTTCTCATCTTTTAAAGTGGTCTGATCAAGGTCTCCCAAGTGAGCTTCATGCTGAGCCCTGCGATTCCGAGTCAAATTCAAGCACTCGTATCTACTAGACCACGGCGGTTTTTGTTCAGCGAATTACAGGTGCTGTTTGTTTCTTCTGACGGTACTTCACTTGCATTTGCAACATGACTTGCGCTGGCAGCCTCTGTTTTTCAAGGAGAGCTTGGCTGATTAATGTACAGATGTGGCCACAGGCATTGGTTATAAATGCTTCTGCAGAGAAGTTGGAATATTTTTGCTGCATTCAGATGATTGCCTCTCCACCTGACCTCAGTTAAACTTTGGTTGTGGGGAGAAAACAGAGCACAATTGTTGCTTATCATGCACCTGCAGGCAGCACATTCTTCTGTCAGCAGGGAGAGGAATAGAGTTCTGCAACTCACCTCTCTGCTTTTTAAGACCTGACACACAGTGCATAGTGAACTCAGGAATTCATGACAAGATGGAGTGATGGCCACAGACTTGGACAGCTTTAGAAAAGGATTAGGCAAATTTGCAGAGGATGCAGCTGTCAGCAGCTACTAGTCCTGGTGGCTCAATTTCTGTAGGAATAATGGATACGACGGGAGGTTGAATGCAGGTGAGCTGTGCAGAAGCACGCTGGCAAGCATGCTCCAAGCAAGCTGCCAGCTAGTTCTGTAGAGGCTCCTTTTATTAGCAGAAGTCAACAATTGAAAACAGTAGCGAAACCACCCTGAACATGACGTATTTCCATCTAAGCACATTTCCAGCATTAGCAAATACATGTGTCGGCAGGTGTTTCCCTAGAATGTTTTTCCCGATACTTGATTATGTCTGCGTTCCCACTCATGCTCCAGCCAAGCGTTATGTCTAGTAAACAAATCTGTGAGAGGACAAACGGTCAGGGGAAAAACCCTGTTTTCTAGCCGATAAGGCAAAAGGTCAGGGAAAGCCGGTGCAACGCTCCTTGACATACTGTTGCATGTCTAGTGCGATGTCTGCCTTCACAAGGTGGAGCGTTACCTCCACAATTTCTCCCAGTGTCAGAGGCTGTATGCCTCTGCATCCCAATTGCTGTGAATCCTATGTGGAGGAGGGCTTGTGCCCGGCTTAGGGGCTTCCCAGAGGCAACTGGCTGGCCACTGTGAGAGACGGACGTTGGACGAGGTAGGCCGTTGGTCTGATCCAGCAGAGTTCTTATGCTTTTACTTCTGTTTCCCTGCTCCAACTGAAGATGTTTAGAAAATGCTGTAAAAGCATTGTCTGTGTGCTGAAGACTAGAGAATGGCACACTTGGGCAGCTGTGCTGTATTTTCTGATCATTTCATAAATGTGGGGAACAGGAAGAGAATATAAGTATTTTCTGCTGAATCCCTGAGAGTGCTGAAATACATTTAGTCAAGGGAAATAGCAAAGTTGTTGTGAAACAGAAAAATAGACAAAGTATTACAGGTGCTTCAGAAAGATTAACTTAGGTTGCAATCCTTTGCACATTTATCTGGGAGTAAGCAGTGCTCCTTCAGAGAAACAGGTACAGGAATGCTCTGCAAAGCTGTTATATAAATACACATTTTTTCTGATTTGTACTTCAAAGATTTTGCTATCCATCAGAGATCTCCATGCAATCTCAGAAGTTTCTGAGGTCAGCTTTAGTCAGCTAATAGTCAGTGGTGGCCACAAAAACTTTTGGTCATCTCTTGTTCTTCTGAAGTTAGTTAACAGCCTCCTCCTTCTGCTCCCTGTAATTGGGATCACAGCATGCAAGATGAGGAGTCTTACACCCCCTCCAAATGGACAATTAGGATTAGTGTATTAAAAAGTTCTCATGGAGCACCAGTGGGAACTTTTGAAAAAATCAACGAATCCTCAACATTGGGGGTGGGGGGGAGTTGCACAGCTGGTGACAGAAGGCATAAATCTCTTCCCCATAACCTGTGATCCTGCCAACAACACTCTCCCCCCCCCCCGCAAGAAAAACTCCTGTGGCTGTAATTAATTAAAGAAAATGCAAGAGAGATGTCAGTGTATTCTGGGCATTAACGGCAACCTGCAGTTTGACCTGGAGATTTCAGGACATGTGTAGAATTGCCAGGATGACTTAATATGAGTTCTCTGTGGTTGTGGCTTGTGCATTTTGAACAGCAGTGAGAATATCCCCGGATTGGATTTTGTTATACAACCAGATCTTGCAAAAAATATCCCAGCAGTAAATCAATCTACTCCCCCGATATCTTATGTATAGCTTTTTTCTGACATGCTCCTATTATTGTTTCTAATGTGTGTGAAGTGGGAAATATGTGGGAATTTGAGAGAGAGAGAGAGAGAGAGAGAGAGAGAGATTATGGGAGGCACATATGTGCTGGCAGCTTTTAATCATCTGTAGTATTCAAACTAGGTAGAGAAATAAAAACCCCAACATTAACTTTGCTTGAGTAAGTTTGCTTGAGTAAGTGTTGTGGGTTTAAGAGGATGCCCCTTGAGCAACTGGGTAGAATAAGTCAAACCATTTCACAGTAGGTGGGGAAAATAGCTATTATTTGTAAATGTTGAAGGATGGAATTCGGTGAGAGGCAGGATACACCTTAAAGCCTCCTAAGGAATAATGTTTAGGTCTGAATGATGCTTTTAGCTAGAAGATGTATTGGCAATTTGTTTTCAAGGTGCTATGCTTTTATTTTTACAGCACTGAAGGGGGCAGGGAATCACTTCAGCTGCAACAGTTTGTATGGTGTTGTGTAGATCTGCAGAAGGATAAAATCTCATTTCATGGGCAAAAGGAGAAAGCAGCCCAAAGTGATATAATAATTCAATTAATTTTCATTGGATAGACTCTTTAGGTAATAGGGAAGCTATGCTACTTTGCAAAAATAACAGAGGACGAAACGGGAGTTGAATGCATGTGAGCTGTGCAGGAGCAAGCAAGCAAGCTGCCGGTAGCTTTGTAGAGCCTCTTTTTATTAGCAGAAATCAACAGTTGGAAACAGTAGCGAAACCACCCTGAACTTAACATATTTCCAGCAAGGGTACATTTCTAGCATGAGTGATACATGTGTCAAACCAGGTGCTTCCCTCAAATGTTCCCCTGGTACTTGAAAGTCTGCTTCACTTGTCATGCTCCAGCCAAGTGAAACATAAAGCAAAGCTTTCTGCAAGGGAGGCAAAGGCCAAAGAGTGGGCATGGCGGCTAGACACGCTGTGTCGTGGGGGTGTGCCCCCATGCTGCATCCACCATCCCCACACTATTTGCTCCTTTGGGGGGGGGGGGTTGGGAGAAAAGACTGATGTTATGCTCCAAGCCTGCACAGCATATGCCCCATGGGCCGCTTGTGGCCGGCCAAAGGATTTTAAACAGCCCATGAAAAATGTAGCGGATGTAATAGAAAGTAAAGATGTAATGTGTGCTTTGTCTTGACCTGCCTTCCACTAGTCACGATTGTGCCCGTCATGTAACTTGGTGGGTGGGTTACCACTGCTCACTCTCTCCTCTTTGTCACGTAACCCACGGCAGCCAACTGACAGGCTTCAAGGAATCGTCTTCCTCCCCCCTTTGGCAGAACAAAGTGAACAGAGTCTTCTTACCAGTTAGATTTCTTTAAGAATCGCAGCGAGGGATAAGAACATCTCCTTCTAACAATGGTGGTGCTTCCAATTAAGGCTACATGCCCCCCCCACCCCGTCCCTCTCAGTTCACCCCTACATCTGGTAACCTGAGCTTGTAGTCTCTGTGCTTTCTGTTCTGCAACTTTCTCAGCTCTCCTAGAACGTGGAGGAGGGGGAGATGCTATTCAACAAATGTGAATCTGTTAACCCTCTCTCTTCCAGTGTTTCTTCTCCTAGCTGCTCTTCATCCAGTATTTCCCATGGATGAACTATGGCCCTCTGCAAACCACTGTTCTAAATCTTTACTGTCCTCCTGCTCCTGGGGAGATGCCTCCTCATTGTAGCCCTCCTCAGCATGGTCCCTGACACCAACCATCATCAGTCCGAGAGGAGCAAGAGTCGTATCTTTTTACTGTGTGTTCAGTTGTTACTGCTGTTGAACCGGGACAAAGTGGGTGCAGCCAAGCACCAATGCAGCTGATGCCCACTATGTGATGAGTGGTCACAACGTGACGCTTCTTCCCCTCCCTTGTTCTGCTGCTGCCCTCCAAGTTACACAAGTATCTGGTGCTCTCTCCAAGTTCAGACACTCAGTTCAGTATTCCTTTGTATGTGAGCAGTTGCTGTGGAGATTTTTGGGTTCCAACATTAACGTTTTTGGGGTGACTTTGTAAAATGGGTGATAAAAAGAAATGGAAGATGAAATCAGAGCATAGTGTTTAATACAGTCATCATCGTCATTTCGAATCAAAACATCCTGACTTAAGTAAATTGGACACCAGTGAAAACAAATCAAAGTTTCCAATTTGTTGAAAAATCTCAGTGGGAAACGTTTTTTCAAGAAAGTAAACTCAGAAAATGAGGCAGCTGCTAAGGTTCGTTTTCAGATTTCTAAAGAAATTGCTGTTGCTGGGAAGTCTTTTACTGAAGGTGACTTCATAAAGAAGTGCTTGCTGATTGCAGTTTCTTGATTATATCCCAATTTAAAAAGTGTTTTTGAGAATATCAGTTTGTACCGTATGACCATGCAGCGAAGAGTAGCTGATATATCCAATAACCTTGATGATCAGTTAAATCAGAAGGCAAATGAATCCAGCTATTTGCAAAATAGTTTAATCATTAATTATACCTTTACTTGGAAAGTGAGTCACTAAAAACCTATCTGTGGCCTGAAGAAGTTTAGCCTATTTTAATTTTGGCCCCTGCCTACTGCCAAGTTCTGCAGGTCTGTTATATGCTAAGCTTATGGGGGGGTTGTGTTTCAATGTAATGCTCTTAAGAGGTGCAGTCTTGAAATATCCATCTGAGCCTAATTCTGTTCCCTTCTATAATGTGATAAATTTATTTTAAGCACCACCATGACGCCGTTTCCAGGTCTACATGTGCAGCTAGCTCTTTGCCTCTTGCTCAGTGTAGTTTGCATATACTTTATCTAGTCCCAATATAAACTTGCCCCCTTCAGCTGCAGGCCTTGATCCCTTCTTCTTTGAAATGCTGGAGGACTGATTTGGTGTCTTTGGTCTTCCTTAAGTTCCCTTTGTTTGAATCTCCTTACATTTCTGTGACATGTAGATATGGGTAGGTGGTTCTCAGATTCACCAAACTGTCATGCTTCCTGTGTGGTCTGGGCCACATGCCCTTCGAAAGAGCAGTTGTACAGGGTATTGGTTCTTGAGCCAGTGCCATTGCTTCAGGCTCAGATGGACACTGGGACAACAATACCTTTTACCAGCTGAGGCTGGTTAAGCATCCCTGGCCATTTGGGGATAGGGCAAGTTTAGTGCTGGTGACCTCCTAGTTGAACGTACGGTAATGCATTATACATAGAGCTGCCTTAGAATCATAGAGTTGGAAGAGACCACAAGGGCCATCGAGTCCAACCCCCTGCCAAGCAGGAAACACCATCAGAGCACTCCTGACATATGGTTGTCAAGCCTCTGCTTAAAGACCTCCAAAGAAGGGGAGACTCCACCACACTCCTTGGCAGCAAATTCCACTGTCGAACAGCTCTTACAGTCAGGAAGTTCTTCCTTATGTTTAGGTGGAATCTTCTTTCTTGTAGTTTGGATCCATTGCTCCGTGTCCGCTTCTCTGGAGCAGCAGAAAACAACCTTTCTCCCTCCTCTATGTGACATCCTTTTATATATTTCAACATGGCTATCATATCACCCCTTAACCTCCTCTTCTCCAGGCTAAACATGCCCAGCTCCCTTAGCCGTTCCTCATAAGGCATCGTTTCCAGGCCTTTCACCATTCTGGTTGCCCTCCTCTGGACACGTTCCAGTTTGTCAGTGTCCTTCTTGAATTGTGGTGCCCAGAACTGGACACAGTACTCTAGGTGAGGTCTGACCAGAGCAGAATACAGTGGCACTATTACTTCCCTTGATCTAGATGCTATACTCCTATTGATGCAGCCTAGAATTGCATTGGCTTTTTTAGCTGCCACGTCACACTGTTGGCTCATGTCAAGTTTATGGTCAACCAAGACTCCTAGATCCTTTTCACATGTACTGCTCTCAAGCCAGGTGCCACCCATCTTGTATTTGTGCCTCTCATTTTTTTTGCCCAAGTGCAATACTTTACATTTCTCCCTGTTAAAATTCATCTTGTTTGTTTTTGCCAAGTTCTCTAATCTGTCAAGGTCGTTTTGAAGTGTGATCCTGTCCTCTGGGGTGTTAGCCACCCCTCCCAGTTTGGTGTCATCTGCAAATTTGATCAGGATGCCCTTGAGTCCATCATCCAAGTCGTTGATAAAGATGTTGAATAAGACCGGGCCCAAGACAGAACCCTGTGGCACCCCACTAGTCACTCTTCTCCAGGATGAAGAGGAACCATTGATGAGCACCCTTTGGGTTCGGTCAGTCAGCCAGTTACAAATCCACTGAGTGGTAGCATAGTCAAGACCGCATTTTACCAGCTTCTTTACAAGAATATCATGGGGCACCTTGTCAAATGCCTTGCTGAAATCAAGGTAGGCTACATGGATGGAATAAAAGCAATATACTCAAATCAGTGTGCAAAACTGATTATAAACAATAACTTAACAAATTCCTTCAGGATTGAAAAAGGAACGAGACAGGGATGTCCCCTGTCTCCACTCTTGTTTATTATGGCATTAGAGATACTCCTAAATAAAATAAGAGCAACACCAGAAATACGAGGGATCAGAATAGGAGCAAAAGAATTTAAATTAAAAGCGTACGCAGACGACCTAATGCTTTCGCTGGAAAATCCACACGTAAATGTAGGTGCTGCCTTGGAAATGTTGGAGGAATTTGGCAAGGTTTCCGGGTTCAAATTGAATAAACTAAAGACAAAAATGTTGACTAAGAATCTGAGAAAGGAAGAAAATGATAAATTAGAGAGGCTGTATGGAATTAAAGTGACAAAAAAAATAAGATATTTGGGAATCTGGCTGTCCACCAAAAATGTAAACCTGATTGAGAATAACTACATTACAACATGGAAAGAAATTAAGGAAGACCTAGAAGTGTGGAACAGAGTGAAGCTATCGTGGAGAGGAAGAATGGCAGCGATAAAAATGAACTTACTTCCGAGAATGCTATTTCTATTTCAAAATATTCCTGTAATTAGAGGTACCAAACTATTTAAGGAGTGGCAAAGAACCCTTTCCAAATTTATATGGCAGGGTAAAAGACCTAGAATTAGTTATAAGATCCTTACGGACAGGAAGGAAAGAGGGGGCTTCTCGGTACCTAACCTGAAACTTTACTACGAAGCTGCCAGTCTCTGCTGGATTAAGGACTGGATCACACTAGAAAATACTGACTTGTTAGACCTAGAAGGGATGGATAATAGGTTTGGATGGCATTCCTACCTATGGCACAACAAGGAAAAGGTACACAAGGGCTTTTCAAATCACATTATTAGGGGACCCCTCTTAGAAGTGTGGGAGAGAAATAAAAAACTTTTGGAATGGAAAACACCATGGTGGCTATCCCCAATGGACATATCAATAAAAAAAAATAATAATATGGAGGGAGAAAGGTTGACATACGAAGATATATTGATAAGATCAGAAAGTGGATGGAACATGAAAAAGTATGAGGACTTAAAAGACAAGTTATCTGGTTGGTTTCAATACCATCTAATAAATGCTATATGTACAATGGATAAAAAAACAGGTATGAATGAAAAAAAATCGAAGTTCCAGATAGAGATAATCGAAAGCAAACACAAATTATTATCTAAAATGTACGACATACTACTAGAGTGGGATACGAAAGATGAAGAAATAAAAGGGGTGATGACAAGATGGGCGATGGATCTGGGCTATAACATTGAATATGACAAATGGTCAAAATTATGGGTCAGCGGAATGAAATTTACAGCATGTGTAGCGCTTAGGGAGAACTTAGAAAAAATGATGTATAGGTGGTACATCACCCCAGCAAAGCTGAGGAAAATGTACAAAACAGGAGATAAGAATTGTTGGAAATGTAAGATAAAGGAGGGCAATTTCTTTCACATGTGATGGACATGTGAAGAAATGAAGAAATATTGGGAACTCATATATAATGAGTTAAAAAAAATACTTAAGTATACATTTCCTAAACGTCCGGAAGCATTCCTACTAGGAATTGTAGGAGAGGAGATTAAGAAAGAGGATAAAGTTTTATTCCAATATGCTACGACCGCGGCCAGATTGTTAATTGCCCAAAATTGGAAGAGTCAAAACACACCGTCAATTGGAGAGTGGCAAACAAAATTATTTGAATTCGTTAACTTAGCAAAATTGACACAAAAAATTAGGAACCAAAAGAATGCAAAGTTTATTAATGACTGGAACAAATTCATGACCTACATAGAAGAAAACTATAGAAATTTAAAGACTATAGCGGGTTTGATGTAAATCTCACGATGTGTAAACCAGTTGTAAATGTAAGCTGCAGGAGAACCAAAACCATAAAGATTAAGAAGCCTGAAAGCAGGAGGGATGGAGGTCGGTAGGGGGGTGAAGAGAGATTTAGACCATGAAAGGTATAAAAAACAAAGGAGAGGATTAATAATTGAAAGTAAAATTGCTTATTATTGTCATTATTATTATTTTTTTCTTCTTACTTTTGGAATTTTGTTTATGCAACGATTACTTTAGATGCGGGGTTTTTTTGTATATTTATTTTTTCCTCTTCTCTTTTTGGTTATGTATATGAAAATCAATAAAAAGAATCTAAAAAAACAAACAAAAACAGATCAGGATGCCCTTGAGTCCATCATCCAAGTCGTTGATAAAGATGTTGAATAAGACCGGGCCCAAGACAGAACCCTGTGGCACCCCACTAGTCACTCTTCTCCAGGATGAAGAGGAACCATTGATGAGCACCCTTTGGGTTCGGTCAGTCAGCCAGTTACAAATCCACTGAGTGGTAGCATAGTCAAGACCGCATTTTACCAGCTTCTTTACAAGAATATCATGGGGCACCTTGTCAAATGCCTTGCTGAAATCAAGGTAGGCTACATCCACTGCGTTCCCTTCATCTACCAGGCTTGTAATTCTGTCAAAAAACGAGATCAGGTTAGTCTGACATGACTTATTTTTCAGAAATCCATGCTGACTATTGGTGATCACAGCATTCCTTTCTAGGTGCTTACAGACTGTTTGCTTAATGATCTTCCCTGGTATTGATGTCAGACTGACTGGGCGATAATTATTTGGGTCCTCTCTTTTCCCCTTTTTGAAAATAGGGACAACATTTGCCCTCCTCCAGTCTGCCGGGAATTCGCCTGTTCTCCAGGAATTCTCAAAGATGACTGCCAGTGGTTCTGAGATCACATCTGCCAGTTCTTTTAATACTCTTGGATGCAGTTCATCTGGCCCTGGAGACTTGAATACATCTAAACTAGCCAAGTATTATTGTACTATCTCCTTAGTTATTCTGGGCTGTGTTTCCTTTGCTGAATCATTTGCTCCAAATTCTTCAGGTTGGGCATTGTTTTCTTTATCGAAGAAGACTGAGGCAAATAAGGCATTGAGGAGTCAAACCCTTTCTGTGTCCCCTGTTTGCATTTCACCATCTTCTCCTCTGAGTGACCCCACTGTTTCTTTGTTCTTCCTTTTGCTACGGACATACCTATAAAAGCCTTTTTTGTTGCTTTTAACCTCTCTAGCCAGCCTGAGTTCATTCTGTGCTTTAGCTTTTCTGACTTTGTGTCTACACGTGCTGGCTATTTGTTTGAATTCCTCTATGGTGGTTTTCCCCCTTTTCCATTTTTTGTACACATCCTTTTTTAATCTTAACTCAGTTAAAAGTTCTTTAGATAGCCACCCTGGCTTCTTTAAGCACCTTCCATGTTTCCGTCTCATTGGTATTGCCTGACGTTGTGCTTTTACTATCTCCCTCTTAACAAACTCCCAGCCATCATGAACTCCCTTTCCTTTTAGTATTACTGTCCATGGGATCTCACCCAGCACGTCCCTAAGTTTTATGAAGTCGGCTTTCTTAAAGTCAAGAAATTGAGTCCTAGTATGCTTGGCTGCTCCTTTCCGCTGTATAGAAAACTTCAGAAGAGCATGATCACTCGCGCCTAATGATCCTTCCACTTCCACCCCACTAACCAGGTCATCAACATTGGTTAGTACCAGATCTAAAATGGCTGTTCCTCTTGTTGCTTCTCCCACTTTCTGGACAATGAAGTTGTCTGCAAGGCCAGTGAGGAATCTGTTTGACCTTATGCTCTTGGCTGAGTTTGACATCCAACAAATATCCGGGTAATTGAAGTCCCCCATTACTACTATCTCCCTTCCTTTTGCATGCTTGGCCATCTGTTCCAAGAAGGCATCATCTATGTCCTCCGTTTGGCTTGCGGATCTATAGTAAACTCCCACAATGAGGTCTCTGTTATTCTTCTCTCCCTTAATTTTGACCCAAATGCTCTCACTTTGGCTTTGAGGTTCTAAATCTTGGATCTCTTCACAGGTATACACATCCCTGACATATAACGCCACTCCTCCTCCTTTCTTGTCTGGTCTGTTTCTCTGAAATAGATTGTATCCCTCCATTATTACATTCCAATCGTGGGACTTATCCCACCAGGTTTCAGTGATGCCTATTATGTCATATTTAGTTTGCTGTACCAAGAGCTCAAGCTCATCTTGTTTATTTCCCATGCTTTGCGCATTAGTGTACAGACATTGAAGTCCATTAATCATTCCCCCGTGTCTCTTATTTAAGGATTTTTTCCTTCCACCACTAGGTCTGCGTGCTGTTTGCTCCATTTGGTCTATGACATTTGGATGATCATCTTCATCAATTGATAGACTCCTACCTTCAGGAGCATTGTCTCCCTCCCCCACATTAGTAAGTTTAAAGCCCTCCTGATGAAGTTTCTGAGATTTTTGGCAAAAACATTTCTCCCAACCGTTGTGAGGTGCAGCCCATCGCTTGCCAGAAGTCCGTCTTCAAGAAACTGCAGTCCGTGATCTAAGAATCCAAACCGTTCCTGTTTACACCATTTGCGAAGCCAGCTGTTCACTTCCACTATTTTTCCCCTCTCTCCCTGGGCCACGTCGTTCAACTGGGAGGACAGATGAGATGACAATTTGTGCATTTAGTTTCTTCAATTTCCTGCCCAGAGCCTTGTAGTCTCTTTTGATCTTCTGGAGGCTATTGCTTGCAGTGTCATTGGTTCCCACATGAACCAAGAGGAAGGGGTATTCATCAGTGGGTTTTATGATTCCTTGCAGTCGTTCAGTTACATCTTGGATCTTAGCCCCGGGGAGACAGCACACTTCCCGAGACATCTTGTCAGGCCCACAGATCACTGCTTCTGTTCCCCTCAGTAGGGAATCCCCTATCACCACTACACGCCTCCTCTTAGGTTTGGTCGGGGTTCTTCCGTGAGCTGTCCGTTCCAAGGTCGCCTGCACATTCCCTGAGGACTGATTTTGCTGCTCGTCTTCATATACCTGATCGGCTGTAATGAGGGAGAGATCCTCAAATGGAGTCTGCTCTTCGTCTTCCATGCTAGGGGAGAGGACCTCAAAGCGATTGTGTATTTCTAAACAATCAGAGCGAACCCTGGGCCTCCTACTTCTTTGATTCACGTTTCTCCATATATCTGGCTCCTGTGTTGGTGAACTAGCCTCCTTCTCAGGGGAGTCCCCTGTCTCCTCCTTGGTGGAGACGGTGTGCTCTGTTGCTTCCAAGAAGAGCTCCAGCTCTCTAATTCTTTGGAGCGTAGCTACACGTTCCTCCAGTTGCTGGACTTTGTCTTTTAAGACGGCAATCAACATGCAATTGCTGCAGGTAAAGCTGCCTGCAACCTTTGGCAAGATGGCAAACATTGCGCAGGAACTGCAGGCGACTGCAGCTGTTCCCTCCCCCTCCATCCTGAGAACATGTCGTTGGGGGTGGCTACAGCGGTCCTCCATCATAAAAAGCGTGAAGACAGGACAAATAACTCCTCCCACAAGAAAAAAACCTAGGTCTCCCCCAACAAACGTTTGAGACTAGCTCCCCTAAATCTAAAAGATGGATCAAACTGCCCTGCTAGGTCTGATAAGCTCCTCCCACAGCTAATCCCCTGCCTCAACAGAAACCCTGCCCCCTCTGACCTTTGCACAGGGAGAACAGCTAATCAGCCACAAAGAAACACACACACACACACACACACACACACACACGAAAACCTTTTTTGCTCCTTCTTCAACTGCTGCCCTGCTAGGTCTGATTAGCTCCTCCCACAGCTAATCCCCTGCCTCAACAGAAACCCTGCCGCCTCTGACCTTTGCACAGGGAGAACAGCTAATCAGCCACATAGAAACACACACACACACACACACACACACACACACACAAGAAAACCTTTTTTGCTCCTTCTTCAACTGCTGCCCTGCTAGGTCTGATAAGCTCCTCCCACAGCTAATCCCCTGACTCAACAGAAACCCTGCCCCCTCTGACCTTTGCACAGGGAGAACAGCTAATCAGCCACAAAGAAACACACACACACACACACACACACACACACACACACGAAAACCTTTTTTGCTCCTTCTTCAACTGCTGCCCTGCTAGGTCTGATTAGCTCCTCCCACAGCTAATCCCCTGCCTCAACAGAAACCCTGCCCCCTCTGACCTTTGCACAGGGAGAACAGCTAATCAGCCACAAAGAAACACACACACACACACACACACACACACACACACGAAAACCTTTTTTGCTCCTTCTTCAACTGCTGCCCTGCTAGGTCTGATAAGCTCCTCCCACAGCTAATCCCCTGCCTCAACAGAAACCCTGCAACTGACTTTCTCTGGAATAGGTTCATTGTATGAAATAAGCCATACTATGAAGCAAATGCGACGCGGGTGGCGCTGTGGGTTAAACCACAGAGCCTAGGGCTTGCCGATCAGAAGGTCGGCGGTTCGAATCCCCACGATGGGGTGAGTTCCTGTTGCTTGGTCCCAGCTCCTGCCAACCTAGCAGTTCAAAAGCACCTCAAAGTGCAAGTAGATAAATAGGTACCGCTCCGGCAGGAAGGTAAACGGTATTTCCGTGCGCTGCTCTGGTTCATCAAAAGCGGCTTAGTCATGCTGGCTCCCTCGGCCAATGAAGCAAGATGAGCGCTGCAACCCCAGAGTCGGCCACGACTGGACCTAATGGTCAGGGGTCCCTTTACCTTTTTATGAAGCAAATGCTGTTGTATCACCACTGTGTATCACCGTCTCAATAACACTGACATAATCTAATACATCATCAAGCATGGCCCTCTTGATAGTTGCATCATGTAAGTGCCATAGAATTGCAGAGTTGAACCTGAGGGTCATAGACCAACCCCCTGCAATTTAGGAATCTCAGCTAAAGCATCCATGTCATATGGTCACCCAACCTCTGCTTAAAAATCTCCAAAGAAGGAGAGTCCTTCTGAGGGAGACTGTTCCACTGTGGAACAGCTCTTATTTTGGACACAATGCTTCTGTTGATCTAGCGCAGAATAGTATTAGCTTTTTTTTGGTGCTGCATCACAAGGTTGACTCATGTGAAGCTTGTGGCAGGGGCGAAGCAAGGCTCTTTGGCACCCGGTGTGATGTGTTGAGGGGCGGGACGAACCACCCACAGGGGAGGGGCAAACCGCCTGGCGGTGCATGCACAGCGCCACTACGTACCAGCAGTGGGGCGAGCTGCAGGTGGGGAGATCCTCCTCGCATTGCGGCATTGGCGGCAGGTGAGCTGCGCAGGGGGGCATGATCCACCACGTGCTGTGGCATCAGGATGGGCGATTCCCCACATGCTGTGGCGTCGGTGCGGGTTTGTCACCCCCCCCTCAAGGATGGCACCCGGGGTGGACCGCCCCCCGCCCCCTTCTTCCGCCACTGGCTTGTGGTTGACCAAGACCCCAAGATCCTTTTCATAGAATCATAGAGTTGGAAGAGACCACAAGGGCCATCAAGTCCAACCCCCTGCCAAGCAGGAAACACCATCAGAGCACTCCTGACATATGCTTGTCAAGCCTCTGCTTAAAGACCTCCAAAGAAGGAGTCTCCACCACACTCCTTGGCAGCAAATTCCACTGTCGAACAGTTCTTACTGTCAGGAAGTTCTTCCTAATGTTTAGATTAGATTAGATTAGATAAATTTATTGTCATTGTCCGTATATACACAGTATACACAACAACGAAAATCAAACACCCACCCAAAGACCGGGTTCACATATACATTTGCACGTATCTCCGACACTCTCATCCTATTCAAACATAATCTATAAAAACATAAAATCCAGAATATAACATAACCTATTAAGGCATAACATAATGTTTAATGTTTTCACATGTGCTACTGGCAAGCCAGGTGTCCTCCATCTTATACTGGTGCAGCTGGTTATTCCTGCCTAAGTGCAGAACCTTACATTTGTCCCTATTGAACTTCATTTTGTTAATTTGGGCCCAGTTCTCCAGTATGAATCCTGATTCTGTCTTCTGCAACATTAGCTACCCCTCTAGTTTGGTGTCATCTGTAAATTTGATAAGCATCTCCTCAATTCCTTCATCTAAGTTGTTTATGAAGATGTTGAACAACAACGGGCCCAGGACAGAACCCTGCGGCACCCCACTTGTCACTTTTTTCCAGGATGAGGAGGATTAATGAGTACTCTTTGGGTTTGGTTAGTCAACCAGTTACAAATCCACCCCACAGTTACCTTGTTTGCTTACATTTTACCAGCTTCCTCACAAAAGTATCATGGGAGAGTTTGTCAAAAGCCTTACTGAAGTCAAGATACACTGTGTTCACAGCATTCCACTGATCCACCAAGCTTGTAATAGCATCAGAAAGAAAAATAAGATTTGCCTGGCTTGACTTGTTTTCAAGAAACCCATCCTTTTCTAAATGCTTACAAACTGACTGTTTTATAAGATGGGGGACAGTAGTACATGTGAAAAGGATCTAGGGGTCTTGGTGGACCACAAGCTTAATGTGTTAACTGTGTGATGCAGCAGCAAAAAAATATTTAAAAATATAATGCTATTTTAGACTAAATCAACAGAAGTCTAGTGTCCAGATCAAGGGAAGTAATAGTGCCGCTCTATTCTGCCTTAGTCAGACCACACCTGGAATACTGTGTCCAATTCTGGGCACCACAATTTAAGAAGAATGTTGACAAGCTGGAACATGTGCAGAGGAGGGCAACCAGGCTGATCAAAGGTCTGGAAACCAAGCCTTATGAGGAACAGTTGAAGGTGCTGGATATGTTTAGTCTGAAAAAGAGGAGACTTGACAGGAGTTATGAGAGCCAGCTTCAAGAGATGTCACATGGAAGAGGGAATGAGCTTGTTTTCTCCTGCTCTGGAGGGTAGGACTCAAACAAATGGCTTCAAGTTATAAGAAAGTTGATTCCAACTAAACCTCAGGAAAAGCATTCTGACAGTGAGAGCTGTTTGACAGTGGAATGGTCTCCCTCGAGAGTCCACAGCCTGTGATTCTATGATTCTGTGACAGATTCGAATGAACAGCTTACAGCCATTACGAGATGAAGGAGTTGAGCATTCAATGAACTCATTTTGTTGGCCTGCAAAAATTAACTGCAAAAATTAAATTTAACCATTGAGCATGGAGATTCTTCCTGTTTGGAAATATACCGTAAATTTCCTCTTTATTCCTGGTGCGTGGTCACTGCAAAAGTGAATTTTTCTACCTCTACAAGAGAGAGAGCACTAAGAATCTCCAGTGAGTGAGCAAGCAACTTGGAGGACACGGAAGGAATGCAGGTAGTCTAAAACTCAATTTCATCTAACTGGCTCTGGCACCAGACCAAATGTTCAACATGAATTAACCTATCCAATCTGTTAGGATTCTACAGCTGGAGATCAGTTGGTTTCTCTCTTATTTCTGCTTATAGCTCTCTACAGTATCATTCTATAAACTGAGTTGTTGGCAGGGGTCATGCCTGATTAGTTCACAGCAAAATGAAACTTTAATGTGTCTCTTGAAAAATGGGCTCCAAATGTTCATTTGTGGTTGGCAGTCACAAATGTCAAGATTTGAGAGCTCTTCTTAGTTAATTATCGACTCTCATTTCCTTGGCTGTTTGTTCTGTGACTTTGGGTTGATGATTCATTCCAGGTGTCTTTCGTGTTGCTGCTTTGGTTTCCAGCTGTATTATTCCAGCCGGGATCTGAGCAAAACACAATTTGCTTGACTGCAAAATCTCTGCATATTGTAAAGAATGAACATGTTTAGGGCTTTTGTGCTAACACAGAAAGCATCATAACACTGACTCCCAAGTGGCCATTAAGGGTGGGGGTCTAATTTCCTTTCCCATTATAGTTTCCCACCATCTGTCCTGAAGCTCTGTTGAAGGCCTTGAATTATTTTATTTTGTTGTTAAAGAGAAATACATGTCATATTGCTCTTCCCAAGGAGCACAGCATCACTGTGGAGGTTTGCATCTGAATTGCAGGTTTTAAGTGTCTTAATGCTGGCCTTGGCCCTGCATGTGTGAGTATGCTGGATAGGGGGAAACAATGGAGTGGATCTGGCCAAGCTTGCTCTGCATACTTCCCCCTTTTGCCACATATCTTAGGTGAATCAATCACCACCCCATGCAGTATACTGTATCAGTATACTGATACTGAGGTCTCCTGCAATATACTACGTTAAAAGAATTACAAAAAAAGCTCCCTGGGCACAGAACCCAATAAGTGAGAAATTCCTGCAGGGCAGTCCGACCCTTCCACAAAACAACTGTGGGTGGTGATGCCAGGCCCGAAGAGTAACTGACTACCAGAGATGTACTGTTGCCCTGCTGATCTTGCCCAGGGTGACCTTGAGGTGAAGAATGAAATCAAGGAGGCATCCAGAGAAGGAAGTGACTTTGGTTACATGTGACTTTGGTTACATGTCCATTCCAGCCATGAGAAAAGGTGGAATTTCTGAGACCCCAAAGGACTGTGCCCTAGATGAGGGGAGATGAGGTGAGGAACCTTTGGCAGCCTGTAAGCTGCATACCTTTCTGAGCAAACTTTCAAGGGCCACATTCCAGTGGTAGGTGAGGCCAGGGGCAAAAGTGGGTGGAGCAATGAATATAAATTTTACTTTCATACATTCCTAGGGTGGGGGACACATGCAGTTCACATTTGAGGATGAAGTCAAACTGCTATGTTAGCAGCACTGAAATAACCCCTCTGGGGCACAAGCCGGGCAGTGTGGATGGAGATCCTGGGCTGCCCGGATGACAAGACCCTCTTGACCTTGTTCCTGTGACCACAGAAAGCAGAGGAAGATGTTTGGCACCAGCTTGGTTGCAGGAGTTGCTGGAAGGAGGTCTTAGGCATGGGTAGACAAACTAAGGCCCGGGGGCTGGATCTGGCCCAATCACCTTCTAAATCCGGCCCGCAGATGGTCCGGGAATCAGCATGTTTTTACATGAGTAGAATGTGTCCTTTTATTTAAAATGCATCTCTGGGTTATTTGTTCATCCCCCCCCCAAAAAAAGTATAGCTCAGCCCCCCACAAGGTCTGAGGGACAGTGGACCGGCCCCCTGCTGAAAAAGTTTGCTGACCCCTGGTCTTAAGGACTGCACTCTGGTTTTGTGTAGGGTTTACTCCTTAGCCACTTCTCTCTTCTCTCGAATATGTCCCACAAGGCAGTGGAGGTTTAGGATCAGAGTTTACTTCTCCCAGGTGGGCTCCCTTCCCAGGTTGATGAGCCCCATCTACGCCTCACTTCCCTCCACAGCTTGCACAATAACTGCCTTCTTGACCATTGGACCTACTCTTGGTCTCATCTACTCAATCCGCTGGAGCCTGTCTTCACACACAGGGTGAGTGAGAGTTTAAGACCCATCAGCTACCCTCACCTGGTTTAGTCAGCCCGTTGAAATAAAGCCTGGTTTTGCTCCTGGCTTAAAGCTGTTGAACCCAAGTGATATTGTCAGCTTTGAGCTGCTGTGAGTGTATATGCCCTTTTAATCTCCACAATTCCACAAGAGCCCTATTGTTAATATTGCAAGTGTCCTTGGTAAAATGTGACTAGTAAATTGTGTTTTAACTACAGGAAGAGTAGAACAAAGAATTGAAACCTAACCAAACAGATTTCCAACAGAATGTTTTTCTCTTAAGCAGAATATTTACAATGTTACCGGAAAAATCCGAGGGCTCCCTTGGACAAAAACAAAGACACCAACCAGGATAACTTGGAGCAAAACAGCAGCCTGTAGGCTTGGCCTTTATTGAACTGTTGCAACAGGGTATTCCCCTCACTTGCAAGAGAGAGGAAAGACCCAGAAAGATGGTGTGCAAGACCTTATAAAAACTTTTGAAATTCCCCTCCTCTAGGTCAGTGTTTCCCAACCGGTGTTCCGCGGCACACTAGTGTGCCGCGAGATGTTGCCTGGTGTGCCGTGGGAGTCTAACGGTTCTCAGCACCCTTAACAAAATACAGTTCCCAGGATTCCTTGGGGGGGGGGTAAGTCGCCGCTCTTTAAAGTGGTAGGAGATACCGCTTGAAATGTGAAGGGCTGTTGTAAGAGAGGGAGAGCCGCAGCTGGCGCGGAAGGTGTTAAGGGGAGTCGGAGGCTCCTCCTCCTCACGGGAGTTCGAGTGTCGCTCTTTCTCCGGCTGTACCATTCGTCCTGGAAGCGGGGGGGGGGGGGAGGAGGAGGGGAGGAACCATTAAGCCTTCGCTGACGGAGAGCCATCGCGAGCTTCCAGCGAGTGGCAGCAGCAGCAGCAAGCGCCCGCCTCGTCTCTAGAGGAGGAGGAGCTGCAGTTGCCGCCGCCTTTTGCACGTAAGAAAGGGGGCATAAGCGTGCGGGAAGGAGGCGCGTGCAAAAGGTGGAGGGATGGGGCGCCTGGGTGAAGCGAAGGCCTGGTCGTGGAGGCGGCGGGGCAAAATCCTCCCTCGTAGCCGCCGGAAGGCTGCCCCTCCGACTCGCGTCTTGAGCAGCCTCCCTCCCCCCCTTGAGACTGAAAGCCGGGCAAATCTCAGCAATGGGAAGCGCGGCGGGGGAGGCCTGGCTGGGCGCGCATTCGCACGACTGAGGTGACCCGGGTTACGACATGCGCGTCAAGGTGGTCCAGGGGAGTGCGTGCCTCCGTCTCTCCGGGGCAGGCCTCCAGATGACCGACAACGTAAGCCCCGCCCCACGCCCCTTCTCCAGCCCTGCTCTAAGCATACAGTCAGACAGCAACCAGGTCTGCTCCTCTGCCCTTGCTTTCCATCTTTGGGTAGGCCAGGCATCCAGATACCCAAGGCTGAAACCTCCAATCTGTCCCCTGCTTTCACAACTGTGCCCGCTGACTCCAATTTCCTGAAAAGGCCAATGCACTAGGATAACACAGGACTACGCTGCTGGACTGTAACTCCTTCCTACTCAGCTAAACAGGTATTAGCAAAGCAGAGCTATTTTGCACTGCTGGCAATAAGCGGTGCACCCTCAGCTGCATAGCCCAGTGTTTCCCATCCTTTTTAAAAGTTGCATGTGGGATTGTGGCATTGTGCAAAATGCATAAATAAATCTTTCATGGAAATGGGCAGTGACACAAATCCGTAGTCTTTATATATACTTTATATATAGTCTTTATATATACTATATATATATATATATATATATATATATATGCTTTCGTAGATTTTCACGGGTACAGGAATGTAGGTTTTGGTGTCTTCGGGTGTCTTCCCGTGTAAGAGTTGGGGTGTCTAGGCGACGTTTCGACGAGGTCTCACTCGTCATCTTCAGGCTGGTGCTTTCGGCTTCTTGTTACTAGAACAGAGCAGGATCTCAGTGTTTGAGTTCCTATAAATACTGTTGAGGGGGTGTGGTGTATAGCCTCCAACGTTCTGGGCAGAGAGGAAGTTCCTAGGTTAATGTGCCTTTTCTTCTTTTGTTCATTAATTACTTGAGGGATATCTTGAGTGATTACTTGAGTGATATTCTGAGTACCACTTAGGAGGGTCATTAGGTGTGGATTAGTTGCTAAAGCTTTCGTGTCTTGACCTCTTGACCTTGTAAAGAGTTTTTCTGAGAAGATGGCTGTACTGCACTTAGTTGTGCTCTGGCTTGGCTTCGTGTATAGGGGCGAGCTGTGGTTTTGTGCCCTGTGCCAGCCAGATCTGTGTAGGGATTGCAGGGGGGTGCAGCATCCGGAGGTGCCACTATGGTTTGGCTACTGGATGGTGTCTGTAATTTATCTGTGGAGAGGGTCTGGGTTTGGGTCTGGTGTGGTTGATTGGAGATGGCGTTCTGTGTGCCTCTGGTTCTGGTGTCGGTTTTTGAGGGGAGGGCTAATTTCCAGATGTCTGGCAGGCGGGACGTGTCGTCACGCTTGTTCATGTTGTGAGGGTGTTTCTCTATCTCGATGGCTTCCATGATTATTCTCTTGTGGTGATGTTCCATGTTAAAGAGCAATTTGGAATCTGCAAAATTAATTTCGTGTCCTGTTTCTTTCATGTGTTGGTAAAGAGAGGAAGTTTTTTCTTCTTTTTTGACGGCATTCTTGTGTTCTGCGATACGTGCATTTATTCGTCTGTTTGTTTGTCCAATGTACGTGGCTGGGCAGACTTTGCAGGGTATTTCATAGACCCCTTGGTTTTCTAACTGGATTTTATCTTTTGGGTTTCTGAGGATATTGGCTATTTTTTGGTTGGTGCAAAAGGCTGTTTTGATATTGTGTTTATGGAGGATTTTGCTAATTTTATCTGTAGTGCCCTTGATATAAGGAAGGAGGGCCATGCCATTGTTTTCTTCTGTGTCTTGGTTTTTTGGGGGTGTTTCTTTTTGGGGGGTGTTTTTGGGGGGTGTTACCATCCAGTAGCCAAACCATAGTGGCACCTCCGGATGCTGCACCCCCCTGCAATCCCTACACAGATCTGGCTGGCACAGGGCACAAAACCACAGCTCGCCCCTATACACGAAGCCAAGCCAGAGCACAACTAAGTGCAGTACAGCCATCTTCTCAGAAAAACTCTTTACAAGGTCAAGAGGTCAAGACACGAAAGCTTTAGCAACTAATCCACACCTAATGACCCTCCTAAGTGGTACTCAGAATATCACTCAAGTAATCACTCAAGATATCCCTCAAGTAATTAATGAACAAAAGAAGAAAAGGCACATTAACCTAGGAACTTCCTCTCTGCCCAGAACGTTGGAGGCTATACACCACACCCCCTCAACAGTATTTATAGGAACTCAAACACTGAGATCCTGCTCTGTTCTAGTAACAAGAAGCCGAAAGCACCAGCCTGAAGATGACGAGTGAGACCTCGTCGAAACGTCGCCTAGACACCCCAACTCTTACACGGGAAGACACCCGAAGACACCAAAACCTATATATATATATATATATATATATATATATATATATATATACTTTTTTGCTTTCGTAGATTTTCACGGGTACAGGAATGTAGGTTTTGGTGTCTTCGGGTGTCTTCCCGTGTAAGAGTTGGGGTGTCTAGGCGACGTTTCGACGAGGTCTCACTCGTCATCTTCAGGCTGGTGCTTTCGGCTTCTTGTTACTAGAACAGAGCTGTTCTAGTAACAAGAAGCCGAAAGCACCAGCCTGAAGATGACGAGTGAGACCTCGTCGAAACGTCGCCTAGACACCCCAACTCTTACACGGGAAGACACCCGAAGACACCAAAACCTACATATATATACTTTATATATACTTTATATATACTTTATATATAGTCAATATAGGCACAGAGTTAATTTTTTAAACATTTTCTAATGGTGGTGTGCCTCGAGATTTTTTTCATGAAACAAGTGTGCCTTTGCCCAAAAAAGGTTGGGAAACATTGCTCTAGGTCAAGCCCACCCCCAGAAACATCATGCATACATTACAGAAAGGAGGGGTTGACATCATGCATCATGTAATGTGTGAGTGTGAGTGTGTGTGAAGTTTGTACAAACAGAATGATTGGGGTGGGGGTGGGGGTTCCTGCTACAACAATCACTGGAGGTGTGGGTCAGGAAATAAAGCATATGTATTGTGACAATAAAATACCACCACTGGGTCTTCAAATACATTGTTCAGGATCCTTAAACTGTGTTTACCCTAAACTCTGTTGACAGGATCTTCAGTAGATTATGTCAAATACCTCTTCCTTCTGCTATAAATTTTCTTCTGCTCACAGCTGTGTTTGTCTGCAAGGAGTAATGAATAGAACAGATGTGTTTGTGACAATGAAGACTAACAATAATTATCATTATGTTGAAAAAAAATCTTTTGACTTTCAATGACATTGCTCTAAATGTATTTGGGATGAGGTGAGATCATTTATATTTGGAGTTCCAATATTCTCTCCAAAAAGGACATGTGACTTCCCTCCTGCCGAGAAAGAATGGTTCTTAAAAAAAGAAAATAATCTTGGTAAATTTTGCTAAATTAAACTTTATTGAGTAGTTGCAGTGCAGGATAAGGATGTGCAGATCAGTCCTGTTCTGGTTGGTCTACTGAATTTCAACATGCTTCTTGTTGTTTCACAAACAGAAGATCATGTTTTTGCGACAGCTAAATTAGATCATTCTAAAGAATTGGAACATTCTACAGAATTCTTGAAGTTCTGTGACATGCCTTTCTCTCTCTGCTAACATCTGTCTCTCACTCATTTTGTTGTTGCTCAGAAGCCTTCCCTGCCTTGCTGGCATTTTGGAGAACCTCTGGCATTTAGGGGTTGTGAGAGGAGCAGAGGAGGTGAGGAAGCTCCATTGTAAAGCAAAAAGTCACTGTGCTAGCAGAACTTTTAGTTGGTTAGCACCTGTGAATAGCAAAGCTCTGTGTTAGAACTTAGTTTTTCTTCAGGACTTTTGTCAGGATTGCAGCAGGGGAAGAAAATGTTAAACCTCCCCACCCCACAAACTATGGTTCTGATGAAAATTCATCCCCATGCCTGCTATTACTTAAGAAAAAAAGATGTGATTAATACATTTCAGTAAATCTCTTTTTGATACTGCCTTCTATGCATAGTAAGTTCATGTTCAGAGAAGACGAGCTGGTCTTTCTATATTGAATAGTTGTCTTGCAATTACTCTCTTGTTTAAGCCTCATGTGTGAAAACTTTTCCAATCTGGATACAGTTGCCTGCCGTTTCCTTGGAAGTTGGGGTTGTGTTAGCTGCTCATCCACAGTGAGAGAACTTTTACTGAGATGAATGACACTTGGCTAATGCAGGCTAGCAATAATGATTTAACTGCACTTAAACCCAAGATGTTTCCAGAAAGGCTTTTATTTCTCCTCTGGGAGTCTCTCTTAAAAATCCAGTACACATTGCTTAGCACTGTGACTTTACTGCTGGTATTAGAAGCATAGTGGATGAATAGTGTCATTTTATGTGTTTGTCATGATCAAACTATGTAATGGTCAGGCTATTAGCATAGATGTAACAATGATTTTAATAGAAAATTATGTTAACTTCAAATGTTAATTTATATTGATAAGCAAAAGGCGTAATTGGTTTTTAACAAGCCAGATACACCCCCCAGGTATTTAAAGTAAAATAAAAAATTAAACAAGATGGAAGTTACTAAATTGCTGGGGAAAATAGCATTTTATTTTATTTTTTAGGAGCAGTTGCCGCCTTTCTGCCCTTTCAAAAGCTCATGGACATTTTAGATTAATAAATAGACTTTTGTGCTGTTTTCTGCCATCAGACATGTGTCATGATTCCCCCTCTAGAGCAAATCAAACAAAACAATTGAAACAGCTCAACACAATGGACGCTTCAAGTGGTTTCCCCAAATTCAGCTGAAAATACAACTTTACTGGCTTAGAATCATAGAATCCTAGAGTTGGAAGAGACCACAAGGGCCATCTAGTCCAACCCCCTGCCAAGCAGGAAACACCATCAGAGCACTCCTGACATATGCTTGTCAAGCCTCTGCTTAAAGACCTCCAAAAAAGGAGACTCCACCACACTCCTTGGCAGCAAATTCCACTGTCGAACAGCTCTTACTGTCAGGAAGTTCTTCCTAATGTTTAGGTGGAATCTTCTTTCTTGTAGTTTGGATCCATTGCTCCGTGTCCGCTTCTCTGGAGCAGCAGAAAACAACCTTTCTCCCTCCTCTATGTGACATCCTTTTACAGTGGTACCTCGCAAGACGAATGCCTCGCAAGACGAAAAATGTGCAAGACGAAAGAGTTTTCCGGTTTTTGAGTCGTTCCACAAGATGAATTTCCCTATGGGCTTGCTTCGCAAGACGAAACGTCTTGCGAGTTCTTGCGAGTTTGTTTCCTTTTTCTTAAAGCCGCTAAGCCGTTAATAGCCGCTAAGACGCTAGGCGCCGCTAAGCCGCTAATAGCAGTGCTTCGCAAGACGAAAAAACCGCAAGACGAAGAGACTCGCGGAATGGATTAATTAGGTCTTGCGAGGCACCACTGTATATATTTGAACATGGCTATCATATCACCCCTTAACCTCCTCTTCTCCAGGCTAAACATGCCCAGCTCCCTTAGCCGTTCCTCATAAGGCATCGTTTCCAGGCCTTTGACCATTTTGGTTGCCCTCTTCTGGACACATTCCAGTTTGTCAGTGTCCTTCTTGAACTGTGGTGCCCAGAACTGGGCACAGTACTCCAGGTGAGGTCTGACCAGAGCAGAATACGGTGGCACTATTACTTCCCTTGATCTAGATGCTATACTCCTATTGATGCAGCCCAGAATTGCATTGGCTTTTTTAGCTGCCGCGTCACACTGTTGGCTCATGTCAAGTTTGTGGTCAACCAAGACTCCTAGATCCTTTTCACATGTACTGCTCTCAAGCCAGGTGTCACCCATCTTGTATTTGTGCCTCTCATTTTTTTGGCCCAAGTGCAATACTTTACATTTCTCCCTGTTAAAATTCATCTTGTTTGTTTTGGCCCAGTTCTCTAATCTGTCAAGATCGTTTTGAAGTGTGACCCTGTCCTCTGGGGTGTTGGCCACCCCTCCCAGTTTGGTGTCATCTGCAAATTTGATCAGGATGCCCTTGAGTCCATCATTGTTTTCTTTATCGGAGCAGACTGAGGCATTGAGGAGTTCAGCCCTTTCTGTGTCCCCTGTTTGCATTTCACCATCTTCTCCTCTGAGTGACCCCACTGTTTCTTTGTTCTTCCTTTTGCTACGGACATACACATAAAAGCCTTTTTTGTTGTTTTTAACCTCTCTAGCAAGCCTGAGTTCATTCTGTGCTTTAGCTTTTCTGACTTTGTGTCTACACATGCTGGGCTATTTGTTTGAATTCCTCTTTGGTGGTTGCCATGAAGGGGTTGAATAATAGTGAGACTGGAGAAACCAGTATAATTTGCAATGTCAGTTGAATTTGGGGAAACCACTTGCAACATTTGTTGAGCTATTTCAATTGCTTTTGTTTGATTTTCTCATTGCAAACAGCTGAAAGTCTGTAAAGTTTGAAAATAATCCTGATTTGCAATGGGGTTGGAATAATTTCAAATGCAGCTGTATAATACAAGAGGATCCTCACTTAAGATGTGGAGGAGCTGATCCTTTCCATATTGTGATACCTACAATTGCTATGCACAATGTGTTTGAGTGCTGTGATCATCAGCTCCCCAAAAAAGCTGGGGGTGGGGTTGATTAGAGGAGCACTCACTCAATGGTAAAGCCCCTCCTAATGTACAAATTTGTTGTTTTAATAGTATTTATAAAAATGCATGGAGCTGGGAATGTGTGACCTGAAAATTGAGCTAAAGATAAACTGTTTTGAAGAACTGTACTGTAGAAATTGAGTGGTTTGGGAAAATGAGAGACCGCTTTTTTGGCTCAGTGTAACATAATGAGATGCACAAGACATACTCATGAGGATTCCAGGGAAGCAACAGTCTTGCATTTGATTTGTGAGAAACTTTTTATTTACTTCTTTACTAATTTTCATTCTGCTCTTCAACCAAGAAGGCTAAAGAACAAATAATTAAATTGCACATGATCTTCAAATAGCCTTTGTAAGAAAGTGACTATGATGATCATTTGTCTCACTGCCATTGCCTTTTCTTGCTCACAGGGCAGCTGCTACTCATGTCCCTCTGTGAAAAAGCAGGAAGCGGGGGTGGAGATGACCAGAGTTCTTTTTCTTCCCACAGTGATTTCTGTGTGTGGGATAATTGAAATACCACACCACCCCCAAACATGAATCATCTATCCTTTAAATTAATTTTGTTTGTAATTAGGCTGAGCAATCATTTATCTAAAAGTTGCATAAAATACAGGGTGCCTTTCATGATATTTGACCTGGAGAGAGGCAAAACAATTGTGCCTTCTACAGACTCACATATCTGGATTAATTATTTTTAAATTGATGTGTAATTCTTAAAACCTCTAAATAATCTGAACAATTTTATTTTCAGACCAATGCATCCAAGAATAACTGAAAAGGTTTAAAGTATTTGGGGCCTTTAACCTTGTTCAACACAGTGGTACCTCGGTTTAAGAACAGTCCTGTTTAAGAACGATTTGGTTTATGAACTCCGCAAAACCGGAAGTAGTGTTTGTGAACTTTACCTCAGTCTAAGAACAGAATCTGAACGCTGGAAGGGCACCAGCACCGGGAGGCCTCATTAGGGAAAGCGCGCCTCGGTTTAAGAACGGTTTCAGTTTAAGAACGGACTTCCGGAACGGATTAAGTTTGTAAACCGAGGTACCACTGTATTGTTATTCCCATAGTATGGGTGGGGGTGGGAGTGCTACTCCCGCCTGCCAACCCTAGAGAGTCTACGGAGCAGGCAGGGCTCTGAGAGTCAGCAGTCTTGCCAACCAGCTGCTGGGCAGGAAACAGTTGCAAGGGGAGACTCTGATCTCTTCCAAATCTCTCTTCTGAGCCGCTGCTAGGCAGAAGTGTCCTCTTTTGTGAAAGGACAAAACCTGTGCAGCCTCAGATTTTGAATCTGGTTGGGAAGTTAGACAAGTTGCACCCAGTTATGATTCACCATCCAGGTGGGGATAGAAACATAAGAAACCCTTTCCCAGGTTTGTATCACCCCAGCTGGCATGGAAGCCACATGTTGAGGATACAAATCACAATACCAGTCCAAAATATTTCCCTATAACAACTCAGCCACTCAACCTTCTCATCCATTTCCTCCAGCTGCCTATGTTTAAATATGTTTTAGATTAGATGTGGGTGATAGATAGTTGGTTCCTACTCTGTTCCTCTTTCACTACATTCTCATATTTTGCCATCTCCTTTGGAAGATTCATGGCCTCCAGACTCAGCTTTCTTGTCAGCACCACTGACAAATATTTAATCCAAAATGCAGGTTCTCCAAGTCATTTGTCCAGAGCAATGCCTATTTGTGTGGCTACTGTCGTTCCCTATGGGAAAGAAGGAATTTATTGAGGAAATATGCCTTCATCAGTGGCCATTCCTGCATCCGCCTGGCTTTTCATTCCTCTGCCCATTGCTCCTTTCCTTGTTCACCCATCCCAGCTCTTGACCAGCCTTGCACAGCCCTCTGGCTTCTTACTTCCTGCCACACTCCTTTTCTCCCAACAGATAAAAGTTCTCCTGCCCTTCATACTTGCGTGAGCTTTTTCTACACACACCTATTGTTTCTGTATCCCCAGCCCAGCTTTTCCTTTGGCCTCTTCCTTTTTCCTCTATACTTCCTCAGTTTTCTGTTTTCTTTGTCCACTGCATTTTCTGCTGCATTTTCTCAACTTCCTTGAGTCTCTGCCTCACACAGACGTGGTCATTAATGAATATTCTATTGATAATTTCCATTCCTTCCACAGTTAGGGTTTAGCAAGGAGTGCATGACATCACAGCTGCTCAGCCTCTCACTGCCAGGAGCTTTATCACCACAAAAACTCTTCACACAGTTCAACATAGAATTCTACCATAGCTTGTGTTGAAAAGCATTCATTTTTTGTTTTCCTGAATTATTCTGGGTGTCTTTCAGCATTTTCTACTATATATACAGTTTGGAAGTTTCCAACATATATCTGCATATACTATTTATTTTCTCTTTATACTGTGGCAGGGTATCATAGGGCTACCGTTATTATTTTTTCAGCAAGTCATGTCCTCATGCTGTAGTTGCATAGGTGTCTCTGCCAAATGATACAACACATGTGAATAATCCAAGGCTTGCTCACTATCAAAAATATTGAAAAGCATTAAAAATAATTAATTGAGGTTCTGCCCCCCCCCCCGCAGAAGCCTGCCCGTTGCCCCACGATGTCATCTTTTTGTGGGAGCATTTCCTTTCAATATTGTTGTTAGAATGTTTTCAGTTGCTGAGATAGCTTCCATTTGATCATTGCAATGGATTGCTTTGAAGTCATTTCTGCACGAGGTAAATTTTTAGCTTCCCAGTTTTCTCCCACCTATCCCTTATTTTGCCTGACCAAAGGTGGCAACCCAAAAAATTGTGGGCTGGTGTGGAGGACTCCCTGGTCCTGAATAGGGTAACTGTGCCCCTGAAGGACCAGGTGCGTAGCCTGGGAGTCATTTTGGACTCACAGCTGTCCATGGAGGCGTAGGTCAATTCTGTATCCAGGACAGCTGTCTACCAGCTCCACCTGGTACGCAGGCTGAGACCCTATTTGCCTGCGGACTGTCTCGCCAGAGTGGTGCATGCTCTAGTTATCTCCCGCTTGGACTACTGCAATGCGCTCTACGTGGGGCTACCTTTGAAGGTGACTTGGAAACTACAGCTAATCCAGAATGCGGCAGCTAGACTGGTGACTGGGGGCAGCCGCCGAGACCACATAACACCGGTCTTGAAAGACCTACATTGGCTCCCAGTACGTTTCCGAGCACAATTCAAAGTGCTGGTGCTGACCTTTAAAGCCCTAAACGGCCTCGGCCCAGTATACCTGAAGGAGCGTCTCCACCCCATCGTTCTGCCCGGACGCTGAGGTCCAGCGCCGAGGCCTTCTGGCGGTTCCCTCATTGCAAGAAGCAAAGCTACAGGGAACCAGGCAGAGGGCCTTTTCGGTAGTGGCGCCCGCCCTGTGGAACGCCCTCCCATCAGATGTCAAAACGATAAACAACTACCTGACATTCAGAAGACATCTTAAGGGAAGATTTTAATGTATGATATTTTAGTGCTTTTTAATGTATGATATTTTAGTGCTTTTTGGTTTCTATGGAAGCCGCGTAGAGTGGCTGGGGAAACCCAGCCAGATGGGCGGGGTACAAATAATAAATTATTATTATTATTATTATTATCGTTGTTGTTGTTGTTGTTGTTGTTGTTGTTGTTGTTGTTGTTATTATTATTATTATTATTATTACTATTATTATCCCTTGTCAAGAATCTGTTAGACTGGAGTGAAAGAAGGGAAAGAGTTGTCAGAATAGTTTTTTGTATGTATTTGTCAAACTCATTGTCATGTTCTTTTCTCTTCAGGTATTACAACAACTTTACCCTATGTACAGAAGACAAGGCTGCAACAGCAAAGTGCTTTTGGCCTAACCCCATTGCTGAGGGCTTCATCACTGGAATCCATAAACAATTCTTTTCAAACTGTACTTCAAAAAAAGTGCATTGGGAAGATCCACCAGATAAAATTTTGATAACCCTGATTTTCATTCCAGTTCTCTTGACAATTGCCATGATTGGGCTAGTGGTATGGTGCAGTAAGAGAAATGATATTTTAGTGTAGCTAAACCTTCGTCACCACTCTTTATTATTTTTATTTTAGCTTTGTTTTTAGAATGACAGATGGCAAAATAATAATAATTTATACATATTTACAGAGTTCTAAGCTGTGTCAAGCAATAAAAGAAATATTTATGCAGCCACACATGCCTACAATCTGCAGCCATTACTGGTACTTCTCCAGCAGTACAGAAATTGTTTTGACAATGAACAAAATGGCTGACAATCATATTTCTGTAACGGAAGCCATATGGTAAGAACTGAAAATATAATTTGAACCTGCTACTTATAATGGAACGTTGGGTCTTTGTTCAGTATGTAAAAAAATAAATAAATTGTATTTACTACAGGGTTTGTTTTGGAATTTAAAAGCAAATACTGTATTTAAGGCTTTGAAGCATAAATTTTTACAGCCCTCTGTGACCAAAGAACTGTTAACATGAGTGTTGCTAAAGAACCTGATTTCATCACACTTCTGTTTTCCAAAACACATAAACGTGAAAAGGAGCAGCAAATTAATAATAATAATAATAATAATAATAATAATAATAATAATATTATAATATCCCACCCATCTGGCTGGGTTTCCCCAGCCACTCTGGGCGGCTTCCAGCAAAATATTTAAAAATACAATAATTCATCAAGTATTAAAAGCTTTCCTAAACAGCGCTGCCTTCAGGTGTCTTCTAAAAGTCAGATAGTTGTTTATTTCCTTGACATCTGGTGGGAGGGCGTTCCACAGGGTGGGTGCCACCACCGAGAAGGCCCTCTGCCTGGTTCCCTGTAACTTGGCTTCTCACAGTGAGGGCAACGCCAGAAGACCCTCGGAGCCGGACCTCAGTGTCCGGGTTGAACAAGGGGGGTGGAGACGCTTTTTCGGGTATAGTGGGCCGAGGCCGTTTAGGGCTTTAAAGGTCAGCACTTGGCCACTCCCAGTCCACAGTCTAGCTACTGCATTCTGGATTAGTTGTAGTTTTCAGGTCACCTTCAAAGGGAACCCCATGTAGAGCGCATTCAAGTCCAAGCGAGAGAGAACTAGAGCATGCACCATTCTGGCAAGACTGTCCACAGGTAGGGAGGGTCAGCCCGCTTACCAGATGGAGCTAGTAGACAGCCGCCCTGGACACAGATTTGACCTGCACCTCCATGGACAGCTGTGAGTCTAAAATGACTCCCAGGCTGTGCGCCTGCTCCTTCAGGGGCACAGTTACCCCATTCAGGATCAGGGAGTCCCCCACACCTACCCGCCCCCTGTTGGGGGCTTCTGTACAGTACTTCTGCCTTAAAGGGTGGCATCGGGAGCTGGAGTGTACAGAATGAACTTTTGGAAAGATGCAGGTTTCTTTTTTACGTAGCTGGAAGAAGAATGAGAGAAACTTGGCTGACTATGAATTTGTTAAAAGTGGCTCCTCTCTTTTAATTACCATTTTTCTTGTTAATTTTAGAACCGTTTCTACCTTTGTAGAACTTTGGGTCTTTTGTGCTTGTAATATGCTTTAAATAGACAATTCTAGGAAAAATAAATAAAATACAGCCACTATGTTAGTAGTATATGTGCCTTTCAGAATTTGTAAACTGGGATATCCTTTATGTGTCTTGCTTTTGGAAAGGAACTTTCTAGACAGATTTGCACATACAGGATGGGAAGCAAACTTCCATCAACAAACATACTATGTGGGAAACTGGATGTCAATATGAAATGACAAATATATATATATAATAACTTTGAGTCTCAGATTTGCCACATTTTATGTGCTCTACAAGCTAAATATTCCATTTTGAGAGCTAACATTTTCCAGTCATAAACAGTTTTGTTTTCAATCCTCACACAAATAAAGCTAGAACTGCTTACTATTTGTCTGTTGACTGTTATCTAGTTTCCATCTGTTGCTCATGATATATATGAGATGCATGTCTGTCATATGTTAGCATGAAAATGTTCTTTGTGTTACTGCTGTATTTGTATAAAATTCATTATGTGTTGCAGCTTGGCCTGTTCTGTTCAGAAAGGCTTGCTAATATAAAATGTAACTCCAGCAATTTTTTGCACATCTTTTTGTATAAGGGCAGAGAAACCGAGGCAGAAAATCGGATCAAATCTATAAGATCATCTATAAGATGATATTTATTTTAATGGTTTTGTATCCAACAACCAACTCAGAATCAAAGCTTCTGCTTTCACAAGATCAGCAAAAAATAGGAACATATATAATTTATTTCATGGAATGGTGGGAACAGTGGATTGGGTATTTCCTCTCACATGACCTCAGTAGGCGCAAAGACTTGTGGGAGGCAGGCACTTCCTCAGTTTTTTCTCATGTCTGACGCAGCAGTATGTTTTTCCTGCCTCTCCTGCTTCTTCAGATGATATTTCAATTTTTGATCTCATTCTGTTGTTGCTTTATTTCCCCAGTCTTCCTTAGTTTTAGCAACTTAGATTCTTTGAATCTTGCTATCTATCTATAGAAAATCGTCCCTCCCTGCCCCTGTTTGTTTCCCTTGCAACCTTAGTTCATCTTGGTTTTAGTTTATTTAGTTTACTTTCTTGCAGAGCTTCCTTGTATACTGCTCTCCTACATTGTCGCTGAATATGCTTGTTTTTCACATGCTGTGGCTCCGTTTTGCTGCACACCATTTTATTGATCGGATTTAAATATAAGCGGGGGGAAATCCTACCTGAGGCTTTTCGCAATCATGGCTCATTTTCAGTTGCTGCTGGCTCCATAGCACAGCCTCATTTCTTTGGTGATTTCTACAGTCTTCAGCCATTATTTTCTGTATCATTTAAGACTGCTGTCCGTGATATGGCAGAAGGAGCTGCGGTTATTATTTCTCCCAGTTCATAATCGCAGCGAAGGAGTGAGCAGGCACTGGTAGACTGCTTCTGAACCTCCTAGTTAAGGAGTGATTCATTTGTTTATTATTATTTACGCTTATTATTCTGTGACTTGCAGTCTATTTCTTCCTATCCCGCTTGTGGTGGCATTGGAGAGACATTGGAGTTTGTGCCTTTTCCCCATAGTCCACTGTGGTGGCATTGGAAGTGGATGCTACTCAGTCTGCCCTGTGTGGCTGCATTCAGAACAGTTTCATTAATTTCCATTTATTGATTTATTATATGGAGCCTATACAAGGAGCCCCTGAACCTCTTCCCAAAAAGGCTTAACCAAAAGCTTAAGCACGTCTTACCCTCTAAGGGAATAGGATGCAATAAAGCTGCTGCTTCTGTCACCCCACCCCCAAATATTTTGACTGCAGTTTTATTGCAATCTAATGAGCCTGCAGACTCCAGTTCATAAGAACCAGTCTCTCTGATTCTGCTCTTCCACCCTATGAGACTCGAAGGCAGGTTATAGAAGATATGTCTGATTCTGAACCAGAATTTTTAGGATTCACGGATGACCAAGAAATCCAGGGTGCACAATAGTCTTTAACATCAAACTCTCAGACCAGGCAGGCTTCCTCAGCTTTCCAGCCACTCCAATTGAACAGGTGATTCATTAACAGGTGACATACAACCTAAAAAAATCTACCTTTGTGGTTAAAAGGTGACCTCTCAACTTATGCCTAAATCTCCGGGGGGGGGGGGCTCTTCTCCCAATCCATTTACTTATATGAGGAAGGATTTATCTGATGCTGAGTATGTAGCACCTTCTTCCGAAACATCTTTCTAGAGTGGATTGATAGTTCTGTCCAAGAGGAATCTATTTCCACTAGATTGTTCCAGGAAGCTAATGCTCCTATTTTAAATTGCAATGCATTGGGAATGGGCCCAAAATCTACCACAATTCCCGATCCTGCGTCTGAGAGTCCAGTTTCTTTGTTCATTGATAACCACACAAAATATAACTATATGCTACTTCCTTCAGTGCTATAAACAGTAGTCAAATCAGAGTTGGATTCCCCTATGCAGTCCAAAAGAATTTGTCTCTAGCAGATAAACTATATGACCTGGATCCTGACTTCATATCATATATTAAGACACCTACAGTAGACAGTCCTGTTTTCACTCTTGTTCCTAAAGAGGGAGACGCCCAATTTAAGGATGTAACCGATAGGAAGTTGGAATTTGCACTTCATAAAATCCATGATGCAGCTGCCCTATCTATAAGGGCATCTTGTGCAGCAACTTTCTCTGCACACACATGCATTGTGTGGCTCAAGGACCTTTTGCACTCCCTTCCCCCAGATGCCATTCGTCAATGCCAAACTCTTTCTAAACTTTTACAAGCACAAATCTTTATGGCAGGTGCAACTATGGATGCTATGCAATTTACAATTAGAGCTAAGTCCTCTCAAATAGTGGCACGCCGCACACTTTGGCTTAAGAACTGGCATGCAGAAGCTGTGTCCAAAGTAAACCTCTCTCCTGTGTCCTTTGCTGGGGGTCAGTTGTTTGGGGAAGCTGCTCTCAAAGATGTCTTGATTGAGTCTAAGGATAAACGCAAAATCTTAGTATCTCAAAAGGATGATAGGCATATGTCCAGATGCTACTTTCCTTATTCACAAGCTCAATCCTTTTATTCCTTTAGAAACCAAAATAGGCAAGGGATTTTAGATTTAAGTCATTCAGGCAGAGGACCCAAGACCACCATGGCTTCCAGCGCCCTCCTTCCTCCAATTCCAAATTCAACAAGCAGAGAACCCAGTGATGGGGTTTCTTCCGAAGTAGGGGGTCGTCTATCCCACTTCCCACTTGGCAAAGTTCTATAAACGATCATTGGATGTTAAAAGTTATAGACCTCATCTCAGTTCCTCCTTCATATTTCATACCTTCTCTCTTACCAAATAACAAAACTCGCTTACAAGCAGTTTGAAAATGCGTAAATCAGCTCCTGGAAATGGCAGCAATTGTGCCAGTTCCAGTCAACCAATGCTTCCAAGGCCAAAAAAAGGACACAAAAAATGGCAGCTAGTTCTTGATCTGAAGTTCCTAAAGTGTTGCTTACAAAAAACACACAAAATGGAGTCCTTAACCTCCATCAGGGAGGCTCTTCACGTCAGCGACTCTCTCTCATCCATCAATCTTCAAGAAGCATACCTCCATGTTCAAATGCATCAAATCACCAAAAGTATCTATGGTTTGCCATAGGCAAGCATCATTTTCAGTTCCGAGCTCTCCTGTGTGGACTAGCCTCTTCGCCTTGAGTTTTCTTTAAGATGATCTACAAGGCATTCATATTTGGTCGTACCTAGTCGGCCTGCTCCTCCAGGCGACATCCCCTCAACAGGCTCATCTCCATTTGCAGATCACCCTCAAGACATTACAATCTCACGGCTTCTTGATCAACTACAAAAAAGTTGCTTGGCCCCATCACAAAGGATCATTCACCTAGGCACCCTACTAGATACACTTCAAGGTCTTGTGGCTTTTTCACTAGAGTGGATCAGCAAAATCTCCACAGTGGTAGCTTCAATCTTAAAGACAAAAAAGATGATTGCCAAATGACTGCCAACAATTCTGGGACTCTTCGTGTCAGCTTCTCAGATTACACGTTGGGCGAAACACCATGCAAGAACCCTACGGTGGTTTTGACTTCCACATCACAATCGCCCCAGGTCTTTGCTCTTATCTCCTCAACTCAAACTGTCCATGCTGTGGTGGGTGCAAACCTCCAATCTTCAGAAAGGCACTCCATTCAGAAATCCGGGCAGCACTCAAATAATCACAGACACCAGTTTTCAAGGATGGGGCGCCCATTGTCAAGCTCATTGTCAAGACCACTCAAGGTCTGTGGTCGAGCTTGGAGGCCACTTACTCCATCAGTTGGCTAGAGTTGAGAGCAGCCAGACTGGCAATTGTTTGTTTCTCCTCTTGTCTCCAACTCCATCACACCCTCCTTCGAAAAGACAACTCAACAACAAAAGCTCACATACCTCGTTAAGGAGACACCCGTTTGGAATCTCTCCAAAAAGAGACGGCTCTTCTCTTCAGTTGTGCCGAGTGTCACATCCTCAGCCTCACGGCAGAACATTTCACCAGTGATGGCAAGCAGTTTGGTTGAGCAGATCCCTCAAAGGGAAGGGAAAGTCAACGAACAGGTGCTTCATCAAATTCAACACTGCTGGGGTCCTCTACAAGTCGATCTCTTTGCTCACAAGCTAAACCGTCAGCTACCCCGTGGTTTCAGCAGGTTCCAAGACAACCAAGCAGAAGCCTGGAATGCACTAATAACGCCACAACCAAAGGAATTCTTGTATGCCTTCCCTCCTCAAGCCATCATTCTGAGAGTCCTCCAAAAGATCAGGTTGGGAAAAGCTCAGGTGGTTCTTGTTGCATTGTTCTGGCCCTGCAGTTCCTGGCTGTCAGAGATTCAGGCTCTTTCAGTGGCACCACCATTTCATCCTCCTGTATAATTCAGTTTACTTTGCCAGGAACCATTGACTCATCCGAACCCACAATGGTTGAAGCTGACTGCATGGCGTTTGAGCGCCATAGTCTGAAATCTCATGGACTGGATGAGAGTGTTATCTCCACTATTATAGCTTTCAGAAATCCATCCACAAGACGTATTTATCAATCCAGTAGACTGAAGAGGCGCAGAGGGCATTCGAGAGACTCAAGGCAATGTTTGCCTCAGAAGAGTACCTAGCACATCCAGATCCACACCGACCTATGGTAGTTGAGACTGATGCTTCCAACATGGCACTGGGGGCAGTTCTACTGCAAGAGGATGAGAACGGGGACCTGAGACTGCGTCTTCCACTCTCGCAAGCTGAGTCCATCAGGGCCGAAATACATCATTTGGGAGAAGGAATTGCTTGTTATCTGGGACTCTCTGGAAATGTGGTGGTGGAAGTGCGCACCGATCAACGGAATTTAGAACACTGGTGGACAACTCGGCGTCTTAACCAGAGGCAAATAATTCTTCGCCAGATTCAACTCAGAACCAAAAAGCAGATGCTCTTTCTCGTCAACCAGAATATCAGGAAGTGCCTGCCTGCCACAAGTCTTTGCTCCTGCCTGTAGTCATGTGAGAGGAAATACCCAATCCACTGTCCCCAGCATCCCTGTTTCATAAATCTACACCTCAGGTAAGCCAATCATTCTTTCTAGTTGCTGCATGCCCTACGTACCATGCCCTATGATTAATTGGTTAAAATGGTGGGAGCCTGGTGGGAGTATGTACCACAAAGTTTTTCCTACACTATTGATAATGCAGTTCAGCATTAAAAAAAACACACAAATGGAATTATTCTATGATTTGAATGTACTTCACTTAATGCATAGTTAAGTGTACCAACTTTGATGACTTTAAAAGGGAATTAGAAAAATGCTATGATAAGGCTCTCAATGGCTATGTGTGACAATGGCTCCATGCTACCTCCAGGACCACAAGCAACATGCCTCTGAATGGCCATCAATGGGGAGCAACAGCAGGAATGGGCTGCGCACTCATGTCCTGCTTGTGGGTTGGCCACTGTGGGAAACAAGATGGGCACTGGATTTATTCAGAAGAGCTCTTATTTTGTTGTTAATGCTTCTAAAAAGTGCTGAATGCCTTGATTATAATTTATCATCTTTTAGAATCTATTTGCTTAGTGACCAAAATGGAAACCAGGTACAAATGGATGAGGCATATGAGAGAGATGTTTAAAGAGAAGTTGTTTAGGGTTCTGGAAGGGAAGAAGCTGTGTACATCTTTTCTTTCAGGATTTCACCATCCCATTATAATCTTGCCCATTGTTTGAGCCTTTGTCATTGTGGAGCTTCTCCACCCCTGGACACTGAGGTCCAGCTCTGAGGGCCTTTTGGCGGTTCCCTCACTGCGAGAAGTGAGGTTACAGGGAACCTGGCAGAGGGCCTTCTTGGTGTGGTGCCTGCCCTGTGGAACACCCTCCCATCTGAAGGCATGGGAGTTTTTAATGTTTAATGCTGTATTGTGTTTTAATATTCGGTTGGGAGCTGCCCAGAGTGGCTGGGGAAACCCAGCCAGATGGGCGGGGTATAAATATATTATTATTATTATTATTATTATTATTATTATTATTATTATTATTATTATTTATTTATTTATTTATATCCTTCTGGCCCACATTCTTAACACAGGCATTCCTTCTTCTGGATTCACCCACAACAGGGAAACTAGAGAGAAATGTCATGATTAAATCTGATATTTGCAATTCTAGTGTTTCACTTTTACCTGCAAGATAAAAAATAGTTAAATTGGCATCAACTGGCTGGCAAGGCCTTGGGGATGAGGCAGCTTTACAGTCATCCATTATTTTAGCTCTCATGGACTTTCTGACATCTTTATTCTCAGGCAGCACTGCGTTAATTTCAAAGCAATTTTTGGAAGGGTAGCTTCAGGAACATTAAAGCTGTGAAACCAACCATGTAGTAGAATCTGCCCTCATTTATCTGGTGACTCAGAGGAACTCATAACATGGGCAGTATGCATAAATAAATACAGAGCTAATCAGTGGAAATAGTGTTGGGCGGGGGTAGTTTTCCAAGATTCCAGTTTTAAGGACTGGAAATACTTATTTTGCACCTTCTATAAATTGAACCCCAGCCTAAAGGGGAGGGCCTCGGTTTTAAAGCAAAAACATCCCTGAACCCTCCTCAGACCCTCCAAATCCATGGTCTAGTCTTTGCCTTGCCCCCCACAATAACATCAGTACATTTCCCATTGCTGAGAGGCTTCTGTCCACCTTCTCTGCTTAGCTAGTCATAAAAATCACATGCAGTGGATCCCTCCCCAAGCAACTCTGTTGCCTAGAAAGTTATAAGCAGTGAGGGCTGGGTGATTCCAATCCTGTCAGAAAATTTATTTATTTTTTTTTGTCAGAAAATTTAAGCTCTGAACTGGGTGGTGGTGGTCCTTGCATAGCCCCAAGACATCCTGTGGAAATTTGCTCTTTTGAGCCCTCCCATATTGTGTGTGCATGCATCATAGGCACCAACTCCTAGGGGCTGAGGCACTTTGTGTTGGAAAAATGCCCTGGGATCAGCTATGATTAAATGGGCACAAGATGTTGGACATAACATAATGATGGCTGACTGGGAACAGTTATGGACCACAGGTATGAAATTTACGGCATGTAATGCCCTAAGAGAAAATTTAATGAAAATGATTTATAGGTGGTACATGACACCAGTCAAGCTTGCAAAAATTTACCATTTGCCCGACAATAAATGCTGGAAATGTAATGAGACTGATAGTACATTCTTTCACCTTTGGTGGACATGCCCAAGGATTAAGACATTCTGGGAGATGATATATAATGAAATGAAAAAGGTATTCAAATATACTTTCCTGAAGAAACCAGAGGCCTTTCTCCTGGGCATGGTTGGCCAATTGGTGCCAAAGAAGGATAGAACTTTTTTTATGTATGCAACAACAGCAGCAAGAATACTCATCGCGAAATATTGGAAGACACAAGATTTACTCACCCGGGAAGAATGGCAGATGAAGTTGATGGACTGTATGGAACTGGCGGAAATGACTGGCAGACTCCGAGACCAGGGAGAAGAGTCGGTGGAAGAAGACTGGAAAAAGTTTAAAGATTATTTACAGAAATACTGTAAAATTAATGAATGTTAGAAAAATGTTGGAATGAAGTTATATGGCTTTAGTAGAAATGTTATAAGGAATCAAGTATAAATAGATTAATAGAGTATTAAAGGAAAAAATAAGGTTAGAATGTGTTAAGATAATTATAGGATAGAAAACAGAGGAAGATGGAAAGGAATTGCTGAAACAATTAATAGAATTGGAATACAAAAAGGGAGGTGTGAGGAGGTCGTTGAAATAAGTGAATGAAAGATAAGATATTGGAATTGTTTGATGTGTTTTCAATTGTTTTTGTTTTGTTAGAGTTAGTGTTATGTAGTGTTTTTGTATTGTATTGTATTGTTCTCTTTTTTGTTTGTGTGTTGTAGTGTTTAAATTGTTGGGAAAGTAATAAATATTTTTAAAAAAGAAAAAAAAAAAGAAAAATGCCCTGGGGTGCCCCTGCAGCTCCCGAACTCCGAATGTCCTCCAGTACATACAGCTCTGGAAAAGGCATTCCCCTTCTTCTCCAGTGAGCTTCAGCGACATATAACAACTAATATATGCACACTAATCTTCTGGCGTAACAGCAAGAAGAATGAGACATCGTAGAGCTAATCTACGTATTTAAACACTACATACAGACAAAGGAATCATTGCGTCCTTTCTCTCCAGCTACACACAGTACACAGTTCTCTCCAGTACACACAGCGGAAGAGATAAGACTGTCTTCCTTTCCCACACTCTTCCCAGTGAATTAAACCAATCACATCTGCAGCAATCCCCCCCCCATTTTTGAGGAGGCCACCCCCGCTGCCATTGTTCAAAGGTCGGAGGAGGGCAATTGCAGAGCCAGCACAGCTGTTTAAAAGTTTAAAAAGCAGGGAGACAATATACAGCCTTGTACTCCTTTCCCAATTTTGAACCAATCAGTTGTTCCATATCCAGTTCTATCTGTGGCTTCTTTTCCCACATAGAGGTTTCTCAGGAGGCAGATGAGGTGATCAGGCACTCACATTTCATAGAATCCTAGAATCCTAGAGTTGGAATAGACCACAAGGGCCATCGAGTCCTTTGACCATTTTGGTTGCCCTCCTCTGGACACATTCCAGTTTGTCAGTGTCCTTCTTGAACTGTGGTGCCCAGAACTGGACACAGTACTCCAGGTGAGGTCTGACCAGAGCAGAATACAGTGGCACTATTACTTCCCTTGATCTAGATGCTATACTCCTATTGATGCAGCCCAGAATTGCATTGGCTTTTTTTAGCTGCCGCGTCACACTGTTGGCTCATGTCAAGTTTGTGGTCAACCATCTTGTATTTGTGCCTCTCATTTTTTTGGCCCAAGTGCAATACTTTACATTTCCCCCTGTTAAAATTCATCTTGTTTGTTTTGGCCCAGTTCTCTAATTGTCAAGGTCGTTTTGAAGTGTGATCCTGTCCTCTGGGGTGTTAGCCACCCCTCCCGGTTTGGTGTCATCTGCAAATTTGATGAGGATGCCCTTGAGTCCATCATTGTTTTCTTTATCGGAGCAGACTGAGGCATTGAGGAGTTTAGCCCTTTCTGTGTCCCCTGTTTGCATTTCACCATCTTCTCCTCTGAGTGACCCCACTGTTTCTTTGTTCTTCCTTTTGCTACGGACATACACATAAAAGCCTTTTTTGTTGCTTTTAACCTCTCTAGCAAGCCTGAGTTCATTCTGTGCTTTAGCTTTTCTGACTTTGTGTCTACACATGCTGGGCTATTTGTTTGAATTCCTCTTTGGTGGTTTCCCACCTTTTCCATTTTTTGTACACATCCTTTTTTAATCTTCACTCAGTTAAAAGTTCTTTAGATAGCCACCCTGGCTTCTTTAGGTACCTTCCATGTTTCCGTCTCATTGGTATTGCTTGAAGTTGTGCTTTTACTATCTCCCTCTTAACAAACTCCCAGCCATCATGAACTCCCTTTCCTTTTAGTATTACTGTCCATGGGATCTCACCCAGCACTTCCCTAAGTTTTATGAAGTCGGCTTTCTTAAAGTCAAGAAATTGAGTCCTAGTATGCTTGGCTGCTCCTTTCCGCTTTCCTTTCTTCCTTTCAGAAGAGCATGATCACTCGCGCCTAATGATCCTTCCACTTCTACCCCACTAACCAGGTCATCAACATTGGTTAGGACCAGATCTAAAATGGCTGTTCCTCTTGTTGCTTCTCCCACTTTCTGGACAATGAAGTTGTCTGCAAGGCCAGTGAGGAATCTGTTTGACCTTATGCTCTTGGCTGAGTTTGACATCCAAGAAATATCTGGGTAATTGAAGTCCCCCATTACTACTATCTCCCTTCCTTTTGCATGCTTGGCCATCTGTTCCAAGAAGGCATCATCTATGTCCTCCGTTTGGCTTGCGGATCTATAGTAAACTAATAAACTCCCACAATGAGGTCACTGTTATTCTTCTCTCCCTTAATTTTGACCCAAATGCTCTCACTTTGGCTTTGAGGTTCTAAATCTTGGATCTCTTCACAGGTATACACATCCCTGACATATAACGCCACTCCTCCTCCTTTCTTGTCTGGTCTGTTTCTCTGAAATAGATTGTATCCCTCCATTATTACATTCCAATCGTGGGACTTATCCCACCAGGTTTCAGTGATGCCTATTATGTCATATTTAGTTTGCTGTACCAAGAGCTCAAGCTCATCTTGTTTATTTCCCATGCTTTGCGCATTAGTGTACAGACATTGAAGTCCATTAATCATTCCCCCGTGCCTCTTATTTAAGGATTTTTTCCTCCCACCACTAGGTCTGCGTGCTGTTTGCTCCATTTGGTCTATGACATTTGGATGATCATCTTCATCAATTGATAGACTCCTACCTTCAGAAGCACTGTCTCCCTCCCCCACATTAGTCAGTTTAAAGCCCTCCTGATGAGGTTTCTGAGATTTTTGGCAAAAACATTCCTCCCAACCGTTGTGAGGTGCAGCCCATCGCTTGCCAGAAGTCCATCTTCAAGAAACTGCAGTCCGTGATCTAAGAATCCAAACCGTTCCTGTTTACACCATTTGTGAAGCCAGCTGTTCACTTCCACAATTTTTCCCTCTCTCCCTGGACCACATCGTTCAACTGGGAGGACAGATGAGATGACAATTTGTGCATTTAATTGCTTCAATTTCCTGCCCAGAGCCTCGTAGTCTCTTGATCTTCTGGAGGCTATTGCTTGCAGTGTCATTGGTTCCCACATGAACCAAGAGGAAGGGGTATTTGTCAGTGGGTTTTATGATTCCTTGCAGTCGTTCAGTTACATCTTGGATCTTAGCCCCGGGGAGACAGCACACTTCCCGAGACATCTTGTCAGGCCCACAGATCACTGCTTCTGTTCCCCTCAGTAGGGAATCCCCTATCACCACTACACGCCTCCTCTTAGGTTTGGTCGGGGTTCTTCCATGAGGTGTCCATTCCAAGGTCGCCTGCACATTCCCTGAGGACTGACTTTGCTGCTCGTCTTCATATACCTGATCGGCTGTAATGAGGGAGAGATCCTCAAATGGAGTCTGCTCTTCATCTTCTATGCTAGGGGAGAGGACCTCAAAGCAATTGTGTATTTCTAAACAATCAGAGCGAACCCTGGGCCTCCTACGTTTCTCCATATTTCTGGCTCCTGTGTTGGTGAACTAGCCTCCTTCTCAGGGGAGTCCCCTGTCTCCTCATTGGTGGAGACGGTGTGCTCTGTTGCTTCCAAGAAGAGCTCCAGCTCGGACTTCTGGTCGGCGCCATCAGCTAATGGCGGATCTCCCTCCAAGCTCCGGAGGGGGTCTGCTTTTCGAGTTCGGGTCCTGCCGCTACGGCGAAGCGGGGACCCCTAAAAATTACAGGTGCTGAAGCCTGTAAACAAGGAGACTCGGTGGGCACCATCGCGCCCCCCCGGAATCGCGAAAGAGCCTTTTTAAAGGCTCCGGAACGGCAGCGGGGGTGAAACGCGGTGCTGAGAGTCGCTACCCTGCTCGTGAAGCGAAGCCGCATCGCCATAGCTGGAGAGCGCCGATTCCTTCCTGAAATTTGGATTACAAATTAAAACACGTGAGTAGGATTGAATTTAACTTTGGAACTTACAATTACTTTGAAGAATTTGGCTGAAAACGGGACTGGTTTTAAAGCAAGGAAGTCAGCCTTTCCCGGACTGCAAAAGTATATAGCAATGAAAGTTAAAAGCTGCAACCTTTGAAAGATCTTTATGAATTAAGTGAACTAGACATTGGATTTAAAAATCCCCCCTTTTGGCTGGCAGGAGCTGAAGGGGAGCTGAATTTTGGACCTAACCTGCTGGAAAGGAGTTTTTTAAAAAATATTTTACCACTGTGTCAATCCCCTGTGAAACGGACTGTCCTTTAAGTGAGGATGCCGGAAGGGAACTGTCAGTGAGCTAAATAATGATCTGGAAAGTTACTTTGTTGTAAAGTTATTGGACTCAGGAAAGCTACAAAATTAATGTTTTGCTGAACTCCAGAAATACAAGAAACTGTTGCAAATTGACTTTTGGAAAACTCTAGGGGATGGACTATAAGACATTTTGTTTCTGAAGTTGTGGAAAGTTTTACCCCCTAGAGGACATCTTGGTAACTGTAGCAATTTGGATTGTAACTTGTAAGGCAGTGGAAATTTCCTTTTAAAAACAACACAGGCGTGAGAGTGACCTTGGCCAGGCAATGAGCGGAGACAACAAGATCTGGTAGACCATACAAGACAAAATCTTCACAACAGCGCAGAGTTTCAGCTTCAGGCATTCCTACGGCACCAGCTGCAACTGGCCAGATAAAAACAACAATGACATCCGATGCAGTATCACAAGCTCTAGTTAAGATAAATGAGTCTTTGGAATCTCTGACAAAGCAGGGACTGGAAAATAGTAAAAAGTTGACAGAACTCTCAATAAAACTTGATCAGAACACACAAAGTGTGAATGAATTAGGGAAAAGAGTGACGTCTAACACAGAATCTATTAACAAAATATTAGAGGACTCTGCCAACATACGCAAAATTGCAGAAGAAGCCAAGGTCTCTGCTGAGGAGGCCAAAGCCTCTGCTGATGTCACACAGGGAAAAATAGAGCCAGTGTGCAAAAAATTAGAAGATCATACATTAGCTTTGTCAATGTTGGACCTGCAGAGGAAGGAAAGGAATTTAAGATTGAGAGCAGTTCCTGAAAGTGAGGGAGACAACTTGGTGGACTTTCTTTCAAAAGAATTTTCGGATTTTTGGCAAGAGGAGTTGGAGAAGGAAGAAGTTAAGATACTGACTGCTTTCCGACTGGGCAGAAGGCAAGGCAGAAAAAAGCCAAGGGATTGCCTGATAACTTTGAGATCAAAAGAAGAAAGAGATAAAATACTGAGCTTGCATTTTCAAAGAACCCTTGAGATTGAGAATTCTTTTGTGGAGATTTTTAAAGATATACCAAAAGAGATTCTGGACGCAAGAGCATTATATAAAGAGCTAGTGGGCCTGCTGAAGAAGAACGAAATACCTTTCAGGTGGGAATTCCCTCAAGGCCTATCCTTTAAATTTAAAGGAAGGAAAATCAGGATAAGAACAGTTCAAGATCGAGACCAATTTTTGAAAGACTACGGGGAAGACCTTCTGAAAGGAACAGTGGAAGTGGAACCAACATCAGAGACAAAAGATCTAACAGACATTTTAAATTTGTCATTTGGACTTAAACTACCGACAGAGGAAGAACAACTACTCGGAGCGACAGGAGGCAAATAACTTCAATATGGCTCTGCAACTTTTAAGCTGGAATTGTAACGGTTTGAACCTTCCTCGTAAGATAAAATCTGTATTTCATCTATTGAAAAAGGAACATTTGGACTTGATTTGTTTGCAGGAAACTCATGTGACAAGATTGCATAGGAAGCTACTCATCAATAAGAGATTAGGTCAAGAATTTATTTCATCAGACAAAGTTAAAAAAAGAGGAGTGGTGATCTATGCAAAGGAAAAACTTTCTCCGAAATTTATTGTCAGGGGTTCAGGAGCAGAGGCAAGAGCAAGGGAGGAAACAGAGCGAGGGGGAGGAGGCAGAAGAAAAGATGAGTGATGACGACGACCCGAGATCTCCGAGTCTTTCCAGTGAATCAGAAGATTCACAGAAAGGAGCACCAGTGGCCAGGGCAAGGGGGGAGTCTAGGGGGGCACCCCAGGAAGATAGAGCCAGAGGGGACTCAGAGGAGAGCAGTTGGAAATCGGGACCAGCGTCACCGCCAGAGAGCAGGGAAGAGGAAGGGAGCCAGGGATCAAGCGCTGGCAGCTCACAACAGGGGGGAGGGCACGAGTCAGGAGTGGCCACACCTCCATCGGGGAGCGAAGAAACGGTCAGACGGAAAGTGGAAGGTTGGGCGCGCGCGCCAAGTTCAAATGCACAGGAAAGTGACGCAGTAGGCAGCCCTGAAAGAGAGCCAGGTCCTAAAGCCCGGCGCAAGGAGACAGGAGGGTTCGGGGGGTCGGCGTCAGAAGAATCCAGGAAGGAAGAGACCCCGGGGGGCAGAGGGACCCAGAGGAGAACAGTCAGGCGTAAAAGGTGGAGCAGGGCTAGGATATTAAGTTGGTGCACAAGGGGCGGAGACTCACACGGAGCTTCGCCGATCTAGCCATTAGACGTAGAGTTGCACGCAGCAGCTTGAGAATGGAAACTGTAACTCAATAAAGACTTTTACTTAATGATCGCTGGCTAGCGTGATCCTCTGTGAGCTAGGATCTGGAAGCAGCTCTGACATTTATGTTTAAAGACGATCAAGGAAGATATTTGGCAATTGAAATCCAAGTCCAAGGTGAAAAATTTTTTATTTTAGGGATCTACGCACCCAATGAAGGGAAGTCAGAATTTTTTAAGAAGTTGCATGAGACATTATTGGACATGATGGGAGATATGAATGGAGTAGTATCTACAAATATGGACAAGGCTCAAAGACAGACAATTTCTAAAGATGGGAGACTACCAAAGACTTTTTTTGAAATGACTGAAAATATGGATTTGATTGATATTTGGAGGACAAGGAACCCTCTCGAGAGAGAGGGAACCTTCTTCTCTGAAGCTATGATGACCTGGACCAGAATTGACCAAATTTGGATTACTAGCGGGATGGCTCCAAAGATTAGGAAAGTGGAAATCTGCCCAAAGACTTGTTCCGACCATAACGCCTTAAAGATGGAGATGAAATTTACAACAGCTGGTTCATTTAGATGGAGAATGAATGACACCCTATTTCGAGATGAGGAGATCCACAAAAAGGCCCAAAAAACTATAAAGGATTATTTTGAAATAAATTTAAAAACAGATGTGGAAAAAAGAATAATCTGGGACGCAAGTAAAGCCGTGATGCGAGGATTTTTAATACAACAAAATTCAATAAAGAAGAGGAATCAAAATGAAAAGAAGGATAGGATTTTGGAAAAGATAAAAGGAGAGAAGAAACTTAGATCCAAACCTAAGTCCCAGGAGATTCTGAAAGAGATTAAGTTATACCAGACACAATATATGGAATTGACGAACCAAGAGATTGAATGGAAGATTAAACAAATGAGACAGAAGACATTCGAATCTGCAGATAAATGTGGCAAACTTCTGGCTTGGCAAATGAAGAAAAGTCAGAAACTAAATACGGTTACAAGCCTAGAAGTTGATGGAAAGAGCATATATAAACCCAATGAGATCAGGAATAGCTTTTTGAGTTATTTTAAAAAATTATATTCACAAGGGCCGCAGAAGGAAGAAGATATAGACGAGTTTATTAAGCGATATGGATTACAAAAAATCTCTTACCAAAGTAAAGTGGATCTAAATCAGAAAATAACAGAACAAGAGATAGAGGGTGCCATCCAAAACATGCAGTTGGGCAAATCTCCAGGACCAGATGGGCTGACTTCCAGATACTATAAAGCTTTGAAGGAGTGGTTGGTGCAACCGTTAAAGGAAGTTTGCAATGAGATTTTGGAGGGGAAAAGGGCACCAGAATCGTGGAAAGAAGCGTACATTACACTCATACCAAAAACAGAGACTGAAAAGACTCAACTTAAGAACTACCGCCCTATATCATTACTTAATGTGGATTACAAAATTTTTGCAGACATTTTGGCAAAAAGATTGAAAAGAGTGCTGATGGAGGAGATTCATATGGACCAAGCAGGCTTTCTCCCAAAAAGACATTTGTCAGATAATGTGAGGAATATTATAGACATTTTGGAATTACTAGAGGTCAATATAAACACTAAAGTAGTTTTGATTTTTGTGGATGTGGAGAAAGCATTTGACAACATTTCTTGGAGTTTTATGAAAAAGAACCTTCATGGGATGGGGGTAGGCCAAAGTTTTGAGAATGGTATGAGTGCAATATATTCAGAACAAAAAGCAAAGTTGATTGTAAATAATGTGATAACTGAAGAATTTAAAATAGAAAAAGGGACACGACAGGGGTGCCCAATTTCCCCATTACTTTTTATATCAGTCCTGGAGGTGTTGCTAAATATGATTAGAGGTGACCAGCTAGTTAAAGGGGTACAGGTCGGAGCTAAACAGTACAAGCTAAGGGCATTTGCAGATGACTTAGTACTTACTTTACAAGAGCCAGAAGCTAGTACAAAAAGGGTGCTAGACATAATTCAAGAATTTGGTCAAGTGGCTGGGTTTAAGTTGAATAAACAAAAGACCAAGGTTTTGGAAAAAAACCTATCAGACATGGAAAAGGAGAAGTTCCAAACTGAAACAGGTTTGATGGTGGTTAAGAAGGTGAAATATTTAGGGGTTCATATGACATCAAAGAATTTGAATTTATTTAAAGATAATTATGAGAAATGTTGGTCAGAGGTTAAAAAGGACTTGGACATTTGGTCAAATCTGAAGCTTTCAATGTTGGGCCGAATTGCAGCTATAAAAATGAATGTATTGCCTAGAATGTTATTTCTATTTCAAACATTGCAAATTCTTGACAAGATGGACTGTTTCAAGAGGTGGCAGAAAGATATTTCAAAATTTGTCTGGCAGGGCAAAAAGCCCAGAATAAAATTTAAGATACTAACGGATGCTAAGGAAAGAGGGGGATTTGCCCTGCCGGACTTAAAATTGTACTATGAAGCAGCAGCGTTCTGCTGGATGAAAGAGTGGATGCTCCTCGAGAATACAGATATCTTGGATCTAGAAGGTTTCAATAATGCATTTGGATGGCATGCATATTTGTGGTATGACAAAGTTAAAGTGCATAGGGCCTTTAAAAATCATATTGTTAGAAAAGCACTATATAATGTTTGGACTAGATATAAGGATTTGCTGGAAAACAAAACCCCTAGATGGTTGACACCTTTGGAGGCTAAAGCGGTGAAAAAACTCAATATGGAGGTCAAATGGCCAAAGTATTGGGAAATTTTGGAACAAGATGGAGACAAACTGAAATTACAGAGTCACGAGAAATTAAAAACAAAAGTACGAGATTAGCTCCATTATTTTCAAATAATGGAGGTATACAAACAAGACAGGAAAATTGGTTTCCAGGTGGAGAAATCAAAACTAGAAACTGAACTGTTACAACCCAATGTTAAGAATTTGTCAAGAATGTATAACTTGTTGCTTAAGTGGAATACACAAGATGAAACAGTTAAATCGGCCATGATTAAGTGGGCACAGGATATTGGTCATAACATTATGTTTGCTGACTGGGAATGGTTGTGGAACACCGGTATAAAATTTACGGCATGCAATGCCTTAAAGGAAAATATTATGAAAATGATTTACAGGTGGTACATAACCCCAATCAAGCTAGCAAAAATCTACCATATGCCTGATAACAAGTGCTGGAAGTGTAAGGAATCTGAAGGTACTTTCTACCACCTTTGGTGGACGTGCCCGAAGATTAAGGCTTTCTGGGAAATGATTGTCAGGGAACTGCCATCGGAAGGACAGGAGGTGGAAGGGCTCACACAGGTTGGGAGAGACTCAGCAGCTGAAGAGGGAACCAGCAGGGGGAGAGGAGGGGCTCCGAGGGAAAGTGAGCAGGAGGGATGGCTCAGAGACACTTCCAGCGAGGACGGTGGGGAGGTTTCAGGACCTCCTATAGGGACACCCACTCCTCGCCGGAAGCTGTCACGCAGAGAGTCCAGAAGACGCGTTTCCGTTAAGGAGCTTTTATGTTGGAAACGATTCCGAAAGCAGCCACTGTCGGAATCTGCCAGTGACTGACGGAGCCATGCTTAAGGCGCTCCGTCACAGACAGAGGTTTGCGGACTTGACCAAACTCTGAGGGATTAGGATTTTACGCACAAGCAGCTCATCATCCCATCACAGCATTCCGACAGACTTTGAAAGCAGCTTGTGCAGGGGAAAGCATCATGAGCAACCCAGCCGGAACCGGAGAAGCAGGAGGAGCTGGAGCGGGTCCAAGCCTGGAAGAAAGGTACAGGATGTTGGAGGTCCAGCTAGCGCTGCAGACGGCGAGGCTCGAGGAGAGGAGGGCTCACGATGCAGAAAAGGGGAAAACCACCCCGCTCGCCAGAAAGGTGCCAGGATTGGTGCAGAAGTTTGGGGGGGAGCCCAGGAACTATCATGCCTTTAGGACAGAGATGCAATATGCCCTTAATCTGCAGTTTGATGAATTTCCAGATGAGGAATCGCGAGTGGGATTTGTGATTGCACATCTCGAAGGGGGGGCGAGAGGCTGGGTTAGGCCCCTGATGGCAGCGAATAATGACATCCTAAAGGACATGAGGAAGTTCTTTCGTGCCATGGACCTGATGTTTTCCAGCGATATTGAGCAGGGAGTGGTACGCAGACAGTTAATGGCTTGTAAACAGGGGAGCCGATCTGTCCGTGAGTACAGGGCTTTCTTCGGCTGTGAAAGATGAACTTTCCCGGGCGCCCAGGGCGGAGTCTATGGACCAGCTGACCAAATCCGTGCTGACCATAGGAGCACGCCAGGAGGCGAGAGCCTTGGAGAGGCGGGAAGGGAAGGGGGAACGTTGGAGGGAGTTTCGCATTCCAGAGATTCCAGAGCCACCTTTCCCGCCAGGAGAGCCGATGGAAATTGGAACAGCGCGCGCGCGCGCAGTTTCAAAGCCCAGTGAAGGGGGAAAGAAGGAGGGGAGGCGCCAAGAAATGTTATCTCTGCCAACAGCCAGGTCACTTTGCCAGAGTCTGCCCCCAAAGAAAGGAATGGCAAGGGATGGCGGGAGCTGTTGGGGAGAGAGAGGAAGAGAGCCAGCAGCAAGTAAAAGCCAACGCCTGGCTGCCACCGTCGGGGCACAGCAGCCAGGCCAAAGAGCAGTGAAAGTGCCCACGCCGGAACCTCCTAAACCCGCCCTAGTGATAGAAGTGTTGCTAGAGCTGCCAAACGGACACCCACTAAAGATAAAGGCGCTATTGGACTCAGGCAGCTCCTGTAATTTCATGAGCAAGGAGTTTGCAGCTGAACACCAGATACAGACTATCCCTTTAAGCAACCCTTTGCAGGTGACCACGATCGATGGGAGGGAGCTGTTGGGAGGAGAAGTCAGCCAACAGACTGTCCCAATGATAATGAGGGTGGCAAGGCACACTGAGCTAATAGCGTTCAACGTGGCCACCTTGGGAGGAGCTCCCATTATTTTGGGGATGAGCTGGCTAGCGTTACATGATCTGCTAGTAGGCTGGCACCAGAGAGTGGTCTCCTTTGGGTCAGCACATTGTCTAGAGCACTGCCAAGAGGGGAAAGCTCCGGAAGGGGCTAAGGCTACTCTAGCAGGGACGGAAGTAGCGGACAAGGGGAAGGTGCCCCAATAATACGCCGACCTGAGCAACGTCTTCAGTGAAAGGGAAGCTGACAAACTACCTCCGCATAGACCCTTTGACTGTCAAATCAATTTACTCCCTGGGGCTCAACTCCCAGTAGGCAAGCTGTACGCCATGTCAGACAGGGAGATGCAGGAGTTGAGGGAGTTCATTGACAAAAATCTGAAGAGGGGTTTTATCCGAGAGTCCAGAGCGGTGGGTGGCAGCCCAGTGTTTTTTGTGGATAAAAAAAAACACGGACAAACCGAGACTTGTGGTGGACTTTAGGGCCTTAAATGCAGTGTCAGAACCAGTGGCTTTCCCTATGCCCAGAATTGATGACATCTTGACAAGGGTCAGGAAGGGAAAGATTTTTACCAAACTGGACCTGAGGGGGGCGTACAACCTGATACGACTGAGGAAAAGGGATAAATGGAAAACCACCATGTTCACCCCTTTGGGGGCATTCGAATATCTCGTTATGCCCTTCGGCCTACAAACAGACTCAGCGTGTTTTCAATCGTTTATGAACCACGTCCTGGGACCTTTGCTTTACAAGAATTGCGTGGCGTTCTTAGATGACGTGTTGGTATATTCAGAGAATGAGGAGCAGCATGTAAGAGACGTCAGGGAAGTGTTGGGCAAACTGCAAGCGAATCAACTGTGGGTGAAACTGGAGAAGTGTCAGTTTCATACCAAGGAAGTGGAATTCCTGGGGTACCGCTTGTCAGACAAGGGATTGGCCATGGATCCAGGCAAAGTCCAAGCGGTGCTGGAATGGAAGACACCGAAAACGAAGAAGGATGTGCAGAGATTCCTAGGGTTTGGAAACTTCTATCGGAAGTTCATCAGAAACTGCCCACCTGACGGCCCCCATTACTGACTGTCTCAGCAGTAAGAGGAAATTTGTTTGGACGGCGGAGGCGGAGCGAGCATTCGAGGAACTGAAAAGGGCGTTCGCTTCTGAAGAACAGCTCCTGCATGTGGATTTACAAAAACCGATGAGAGTAGAGACGGACGCATCAGACCGGGCGGTAGGGGCGGTGCTTCTGCAGCCTGGAACGGAGAAGTCGGAGTGGAGACCGTGTGCCTTTTTCTCGCGAAAGCTGAACTAATCCGAGAGGAACTACACGGTGTATGACCGAGAACTACTCGCCATTCACGAAGCGTTCCGAAGATGGAGGCACCTGTTAATTGGCGCACAACATAAGGTGCAAGTGTGCACTGACCACAAGAACCTAGAGTATTGGAGAACGGCACGAGTACTCAACCAATGGCAAGTGAGATGGGCCCAGGAGTTCTCCAAATTCCACTTTGAAATTTGTTACGTGCCAGGCCCAGAGAACGTTAGGGCGGATGCTCTCTCGCGTAAACCTGAATATTTGGAGGGGGAGGGAGCACCCGAAGAGAGACATGTCATCCCAGAGGACCGCTGGGTGTGTGGGGCGGCATTGGTGGGGCACAGAGAACTGGTAGAGGTGACGGAGAATGATGAATACGCCCAGGACAAACTCAGAGGTCTTAGGAGGGAGGGAGAGAAACCTGGAGGGTTTGAGGAAAGAAATGGGGCATTGTATTACAAGGGGGCACTGTATATACCCGAAGGAGAATTGAGGGGGAGAGTACTCAAGCAGTTGCACGACAGCCCCACAGCGGGGCATTTTGGGCAACACAAAACCATGTGGTTGGTCACCAGGGAATTTTGGTGGCCCAAGGTGAGGGAAGATGTACGGGAGTATGTTAGAGGGTGTGACCAATGCCAGCGAGCTAAAGGGGAGAGGCGGGCGCCGGCGGGGTTATTAGAACCATTACCCACACCAGAACGACCATGGGAGGCAGTGTCGATAGATTTTATGACTGATCTGCCGAAGTCCAAGGGGAAAACAGCCATCATGGTAGTAGTAGACCTATTAACAAAGATGTGCCACTTTGTAGCATGCTCGCATGCAGTCACGGCGGAAGAGACAGTGAAATTGTTTGTAGAGCACATTTTTAGGTTGCATGGCACCCCCTTGAGGGTGGTCTCAGACAGAGGGAAACAATTTACGTCCAGGTTCTGGAGGAAGCTCATGAGCTTACTGCACGTAGAGGTAGATTTTTTGACTGCCCGGCACCCTGAAACCAATGGGCAGGCGGAAAGAGCGAACGGTATCCTCCAGCAATACCTGAGGTGTTATGTCAATGACAGAGAGAATGATTGGGTAGAGAAGTTGGCGTTGGCGGAATTTGCCTACAACAATGCGGAGAATGTGTCCACAGGGATGAGCCCCTTTTTGGCTAATTATGGGTGTCATCCCAGGGCATTTCCCGGGGGGGAAGGGGAGAGATGGAGCGTCCCGGCCGCCGAACAGTTTGTAGAAGAAATGGAAGCGATCCATCGTCAGCTCCAACTCAACTTAGAAAGGGCCAAGGAAGAATATAAGAGACAGGCAGACAAACACAGAAGGGAAGGTGAAACCATTAGGGTGGGGGATCTGGTGTGGCTGTCAACCCAAGGGTTGCCGTTCAAAGGGGGTTGTAAGAAATTAAGACCCAAAAGATTGGGTCCATTTGAGGTCATGCAACAGGTCAACCCAGTGGCTTTCAGACTCCGGTTACCGAACCACATGAAATTGCACCCAGTATTCCACAGGTCGTTGCTGTCACCGTATAAGGGGGAACGAGAAGGGAGGTCCACACGGGGGCCAGCAATGGAAGAAAGGGAACACAGCAGCCATGTGGCGGAAATCATTGACTCCAGGTGGAAGGTTGATCAGGTGGAGTATTTGGTAAAGTGGGAAGGGGAACCGGAGTCAGAAAACACCTGGGTAATGGCAGAGGATGTCAATGACGAGGTCTTAATAGAAACGTTCCATCAAAGGTTCCCAAGGAAACCTCAGCCTGTAGCGAGGTTCCGGAGGGAATACTTTGGCCCCACCGGCGAGGAGGAGGAGTTGGAAGGATTCACGGACTCAGAGTTGGAAGGAGGGATAGACTCCGATGAGGAGGAGTACTTAGAGAGCAGGAACAGCAACCAGTGGAGGGAAATGTTCGAGATGTCGGAAGATGAAGGAGGTTCTTTCCGGGGTTTTGCCTCCTCACCGCCCATAGAGGAGGGCATGGGAGGGGGTGAAGGGGGCCCTGGAGGGGAGGTGGATGTCAGGGAACTGCCATCGGAAGGACAGGAGGTGGAAGGGCTCACACAGGTTGGGAGAGACTCAGCAGCTGAAGAGGGAACCAGCAGGGGGAGAGGAGGGGCTCCGAGGGAAAGTGAGCAGGAGGGATGGCTCAGAGACACTTCCAGCGAGGACAGTGGGGAGGTTTCAGGACCTCCTATAGGGACACCCACTCCTCGCCGGAAGCTGTCACACAGAGAGTCCAGAAGACGCGTTTCCGTTAAGGAGCTTTTATGTTGGAAACGATTCCGAAAGCAGCCACTGTCGGAATCTGCCAGCGACTGACGGAGCCATGCTTAAGGCGCTCCGTCACAGACAGAGGTTTGCGGACTTGACCAAACTCTGAGGGATTAGGATTTTACGCACAAGCAGCTCATCATCCCATCACAATGATATATAATGAAATGAAAAAAAGTGCTAAAATGTACCTTCCCTAAGAAACCAGAGGCCTTTCTCTTGGGCATTAGTAACCAATTGGTGTCGAAGAAAGATAGAATTTTTTTTATGTACGCTACTACAGCAGCAAGAATACTCGTCACAAAGCATCGGAAGACCCAAGATCTACCCACCTTGGAAGGATGGCAGATGAAGGTAATAGACCATATGACATTGGCTGAAATGACCGACAGAATCCGTGAACAGGGGAAAGAGATGGCGGATGAAGACTGGAAGAAATTTAAAACTTATCTTAAGAAATATTATAAAATTAATGAATGCTAAAATGTTGAGGTTCTTAGTAAGAAAAGGAGATTACAGCGACAAAAGACTAAGTAAAAGAAAAGAACAAATAAGGAACTAAATTTGATAAAAATTTAATTTAGGACTTGCTGAAACATTTTTTTGAATTGGGATGTAGAAAGGGGAGGTTTGGGGGAGTCAGAGAAATGAAGTTTATGAAAAAAGGAGATGAATTTATACATGTTTGTTTTGTCTTTTTATTTGTTTGTATTGTCTATAAAAATTTTGTAAAATCAATAAAAAAATTTATTAAAAAAAAACCAAGAAGAGCTCCAGCTCTCTAATTCTTTGGAGCGTAGCTACACGTTCCTCCAGTTGCTGGACTTTGTCTTCTAAGAGGGCAATCAACATGCAATTGCTGCAGGTAAAGCTGCCTGCAACCTTTGGCAAGATGGCAAACATTGCACAGGAACCGCAGGCGACTGCAGCTGTTCCCTCCCCCTCCATCTTGAGAACGTCGTTGGGGTGGCTACAGCAGTCCTCCATCATAAAAAGCGTGAAGACAGGACAGATAACTCCCACCCTAAAAACACACACACACAAAAAAAAACCCTAGGTCTCTCCCAACAAACGTTTGAGACTAGCTCCCCTAAATCTAAAAGATGGATCAAACTGCTCTTTCTTTCTTTCTTTCTTTCTCTCTCTCTCTCTCTCTCTCTCTCTCTCTCTCTCTCTCTCTCTCTCTTTTTTCTTTCTTTCTGAACTTGCCATAGTTTGCTGTGGTCGACACAGTCAAAGGCTTTTGCATAGTCAATGAAGCAGAAGTAGATGTCTTTCTGGAACTCTCTAGCTTTCTCCATAATCCAGCGCATGTTTGCAGTTTGGTCTCTGGTTCCTCTGCCCCTTTGAAATCCAGCTTGCACTTCTGGGAGTGCTTGGTCCACATACGGCTTAAGCATGCCTTGTAGAATTTTAAGCATAACCTTGCTAGTGTGTGAAATGAGAGCAATTGTGCGGTAGTTGGAGCATTCTTTGGCACTGTCCTTCTTTGGGATTGGGATGTAGACTGATCTTTTCCAATCCTCTGGCCACTGCTGAGTTTTCCAAATTTGCTGGCATATTGAGTGTAGCACCTTAACAGCATCATCAGTTAAAATGTCATTACTTCTACTGGCCTTGTTATTAGCAGTGCTTTCTGAGGTCCATTTGACTTCACTCTCCCAGGATGTCTGGCTCAAGGTCAGCAACCTGGGGTGTACGAGACATCCATATTTTCTGGTATAATTCCTCTGTGTATTCTTGCCACCTCTTCTTGATGTCTTCTGCTTCTGTTAGGTTCTTACCACTTTTGTCCTTTATTATGGTAATCTTTGCACAAAATGTTCCTTTCATATCTACAATTTTCTTGTACAGATCTCTGGTTTTTCCCATTCTGTTGTTTTCCTCTATTTCTTTGCATTGCTTGTTTAAGAAGGCCCTCTTCATCCTCTCCCCATGCTTTTTAATATCTATATGAAGCCGCTGGGAGAGATCATCAGGGATGGACTATTTGGACTGTAATGTGATTTTGATGGGGGATATGAATGGAGTGGTATCTACAAATATGGACAAGGCACAAAGACAGGTAGTCACTAAGGACGGTAGACTACCGAAAACTTTTTTTGAGATGACAGACAACTTGGATTTAGTTGATATTTGGAGAACAAAGAATTCCTTGGGTAGAGAAGGAACCTTCTTCTCTGAAGTCAAAATGACATGGACAAGAATTGACCAAATATGGGTAACTAGAGGAATGGCACCAAAGACAAGAAAAGTGGAAATTTGTCCAAAAACCTGCTCCGACCATAATGCCGTGAAGATGGAGATGAAACTAACACCAACTGGCTCTTTCAGATGGAGGATGAATGACACCTTATTTAGAGATGAAGAAGTGACTAAGAAGGCCCAAAAAACCTTGAGAGATTATTTCGAGATAAACATGAACACTATTGTTGAAAAAAGAGTAATCTGGGACGCAAGTAAAGCGGTTATGAGAGGGTTTCTGATACAACAGAATGCAATAAAGAAGAGAATCCAAAAAGAGAAGATAAAATTTTGGAGACAATAAAGGAAAGTGAGAAGAAATTGAGAGCAAAACCAAAGTCTCAAGAGAGACTTTTGAGAGAAATAAAGTTATATCAAGTACAATATATGAAAATGATGAATCAGGAAATAGAATGGAAAATTAAACAAATGAGACAAAAGACATTTGAGTCGGCTAATAAATGTGGGAAATTGTTGGCCTGGCAAATGAAAAAAGACAAAAGCTAAACACTATTATAAATCTAGAAGTGGAAGGAAAGAACATACAGAACCCAGTCGAGATTAGAAACTGTTTCCAGAGGTACTTTAAACAATTATATACACAAGGGCCACAGAAAGAAATTGATATAGATCGATTTTTGAAAATAAATGGATTACAAAAAATCTCTCAAGAAAATAAATTAATGTTGAATTATAAAATAACTGAACAGGAGGTAGAAGCTGCCATTCAGAATATGCAATTAGGTAAATCTCCAGGACCGGATGGACTGACTTCTAGATACTACAGATCTTTAAAAGAATGGTTAGTACAACCTTTAAAGGAAGTCTGCAATGAAATATTGGAAGGGAAAAGGGCACCAGAGTCGTGGAAGGAAGCGTATATCACACTTATACCGAAAACAGAGACTGAAAAGACGCAGCTCAAGAACTACCGCCCCATATCACTGCTTAATGTGGATTATAAAATCTTTGCAGATATTTTGGCTAGAAGATTAAAAAAAGTGCTAGTGGAAGAGATTCATAAAGATCAAGCAGGCTTTCTCCCAGGTAGACACCTGTCTGATAATATGAGAAACATAATTAATATTTTAGAAAAATTACAATTGAATATTAATACCAAGGCAGTTTTGATATTTGTGGACGCAGAGAAAGCTTTTGACAATATTTCCTGGAGTTTTATGAAGAAGAACCTACAGGGGATGGGGGTAGGTCAAGATTTTGGAAATGGTATAAGTGCAATTTATTCTGAACAAAAGGCCAAATTAATTGTTAATAACGTGGTGACGGAGGAATTTAAGATAGAAAAAGGGACACAACAAGGTTGCCCACTTTTTATATCGGTCCTGGAGGTTCTGCTGAATATGATTAGAAGGGACCAATTGGTTAAAGGTGTACAAGTCGGAGCTAAACAGTACAAATTGAGAGCATTTGCAGATGACTTAGTATTGACATTACAGGAGCCAGAATCTAGTACTAAAAGAGTTTTGGAACTGATTCAAGAGTTTGGTCAGGTTGCAGGATTTAAACTGAATAAGTTAAAAACAAAGGTTTTAGAAAAAATTTTAACAGTGATTGAGAGAGAGAGGTTTCAGAACGAGACAGGCTTAACAGTGGTTAAGAAAGTGAAATACCTGGGGATTAACATGACAGCTAAAAATGGGAATTTATTTAAAGACAATTATGAAAAATGCTGGCCGGAAGTGAAAAAAGATTTAGAAATTTGGTCAAATTTGAAGCTTTCACTGCTAGGCCGCATTGCTGCGATAAAAATGAATGTATTGCCCAGAATGTTGTTTTTGTTTCAAACATTGCAAATTTTGGATAAAATGGATTGTTTCAAGAAGTGGCAGAGAGATATTTCTAGATTTGTCTGGCAGGGCAAGAAGCCTAGAATAAAATTTAAAATAGTAACGGACGCAAAAGAAAGAGGTGGATTTGCCCTGCCAGACCTTAAACTTTATTATGAATCAGCAGCTTTTTGCTGGCTGAAAGAATGGCTGCTTCTTGAAAACACAGACATTTTGGATTTAGAAGGTTTTAATAATGTATTTGGATGGCATGCATATTTGTGGTATGATAAGGTCAAAGCACATAAAGCATTTAAAAATCATATTGTCAGGAAAGCATTATTTAATGTCTGGATAAGATATAAGGATCTACTTGAAAATAAAACCCCAAGGTGGTTGTCACCGATGGAAGTGAAGGCTCAGAAAAAGCTCAATATGGAGGCCAAATGGCCGAAATATTGGGAAATTTTGGAACAAGAGGGAGACAAATTGAAATTGCAGAGTTTTGAAAAGCTAAAAAATAAAGTGCAAGATTGGCTTCATTACTATCAGATAATGGAGGCATATAATTTGGACAAGAAAATTGGCTTCCAGGTGGAAAAATCAAAATTGGAAACAGAACTGTTAGATCCCAAAACTAAGATTTTGTCAAAGATGTATAACTTGCTGTTGAAATGGAATACTCAGGATGAAACGGTGAAATCTGCTATGATTAAATGGGCACAAGATGTAGGACATAACATAATGATGGCTGACTGGGAACAGTTATGGACCACAGGTATGAAGTTCATGGCATGTAATGCCTTAAGAGAGAATATTATGAAAATGATATACAGGTGGTACATGACACCAGTCATGCTTGCAAAAATCTATCATTTGCCCGATAATAAATGTTGGAAATGTAAAGAAACTGAAGGTACATTCTTTCACCTTTGGTGGATGTGCCCAAGGATTAAGGCTTTCTGGGAGATGATTTATAATGAAATGAAAAAGGTATTTAAATATACATTTCTGAAGAAACCAGAGGCCTTTCTCCTGGGCATGGTTGGCCAACTGGTGTCAAAGAAGGATAGAACTTTCTTTATGTATGCTACAACAGCAGCAAGAATACTTATTGCAAAGTATTGGAAGACACAAGATTTACCCACTCTGGAAGAATGGCAGATGAAGGTGATGGACTATATGGAATTGGCGGAAATGACCGGCAGAATCCGAGACCAGGGAGAAGAGTCGGTGGAAGAAGATTGGAAGTAATTTAAAGACTATCTACAGAAATACTGTAAAGTTAATGAATGTTAGATTGATGTTGGATTAAAGTTAAGTGGTTTTTAGCAGCAATGTTATAAAGGAATATGTAAAAATGGATGGTTAACAGGTGATAATCTAAAGTTATAATATATTAAGATAAAATATTAAGATAAGATCAAAGAGGGAAAGGATTTGCTGAATTAACTAATTGAAATGGAATAAAAAAGGGAGGTGTGAGGAGGTCAGGGAAACAAGCAAATGAAAGATAAGATATGGAAAGACTGATCTGTTTTTAATCGTTTTTATTTTGTATGTCCATTTTTTCTATTTTTTTCTTCTTTTTCTTTCTTTCTCTTTTCTCTTATTTTTGTAATATGTTGAAACTTTAATAAATATCTTTAAAAAAAAAGAGAGATCATCAGGGGGTTTGGGCTGGGTGTTCATCAGTATGCAGATGACACCCAGCTCTACCTCTCTTTCAAATCAGAACCAGTGAAGGCGGTGAATAATAATTATTATTATTATTGTTGTTGTTGTTGTTGTTATTGTTATTATTATTATTATTGTTGTTGTTGTTGTTGTTGTTGTTGTTATTATTATTATTATTATTATTATTATTATTATTATTATTATTATCTCTCCTTTGGAAGATTCTTTGGAAATCTGCATTCAATTTCCTGTATCTTTCACTTGCGTTTTGTTTGTCTTCTCTCCCCTGCTATTTGTAAGGCTTCATTGGACAGCCACTTTGCTTTCTTGCATTTCCTTTTCATTGCTGCCTCCTGTTACGAGCCTCCATACTTCAGGCATTCTTCAGGCACTCTGTCCACCAAACCTAAATCCTTAAAACTGTTCCTCACTTCTGTGTATTCATAAGCGATTTGATTTAGATTGTATCTTACTGGCCCAGTGGTGCTAAGGGGCAAATCTGATTTTTTTTATGTTGATGGTATTTTTTTGTTGCTCTTGAGGGAAAGGGGGGTGGTTACCTGTTTTACTGCAAGCATAATACTTTTATATACACTGCATTTCACGCAATTTGTAAAACTACTCCACACTGAACTTTTTTTTTTCAATTTTCCCAAAATTGAATTTTCCCCCAGAAAAAAACCGGGAAAAACATTTTTTTCCTCATGGCTTCAAAAGTTCTGGAAATTTTACATCTCTAGCTATCACTAATGCCCTCTGACGTTAATGGGGAAGTGTTATGCCTATCGATGTGGTTGCTCGAGAGCGAACAGGCAAGATCCCTCACTGGTCTTTTCAAAGGCTTTATTATTGACGCAAAAACATTTACAATGCAGAACGCCTCTATTCCATGTCTGGCTCAGTCACTAGCACTACTCCCCAGCAGAGTAGTCTCTTGACCCCCAGCCGACGCCTCCCCTCTCTGCACAAAAGCCTACTGCGCAGGGAAGGCTTGGGTAAAGGGGGACCTCCCTCCTCCCCACTTTGCTCAGGCACAGTGTCTTGGCTCTTTCTTGCATCCTCCAAGCCCTGCAGCTCTTGCCCACTAGAGGCGGGGCTTCCTTCCTTCGCTGAGGAAGTGCTGCTTCCCACGATTTTTGGAGGCTCTCTGTAATCCATCTGCTCTTCCACCTCTCACCTCCCTGACAGGAGGCTTCAAGCTAACAATCTTTTGCAGAAAATGGAAGAACTGGAATTTGTGTTTATGCTGCATTTCACAAGGTCAGCAAGTCCTTATAGAAATAAGAAATAAGACCTGTTATTGAGTTCTTGTGCAAGTTTGTACAGTTCACTTCTGGATTTTTAAAAGGAAAATTAGAGAAGATTTTACTGAGCCTGAGAAACAAGCAAAAGCCACCTTGCCAAATGGTAACTACAAAAGAAGGAGACAAAGAGTGAGGGAACAGCAAATAAATGTCAGAAGTGCACCTGATGCCTTAGATCATGGGTGGGCAAACTAAGGCCCGGGGGCTGGATGTGGCCCAATTGCCTTCTCAATCTGGCCCACGGACGGTCTGGGAATCAGCGTGTTTTTACATGAGTAGAATGCATCTCTGGGTTATTTGTGGGGCATAGGAATTCATTTATTCCCCCCCACAAAAAATATAGTTTGGCCGCCCACAATGTGTGAGGGACAGTGGACTGAAAAAGTTTGCTGACCCATGCTTTAGATGCACTTTCTTCAAGAGATAAGTTTAGGATAAAATCCTTTATTCCTATTTTAGATGCACTTGAAGCCAATTTAAAAAGAAGTACTGTTGTACCATTGTTTTCAATTCTTGGTAATCTGACAGCATCTAAGCAAGAAATTCAGCAAGGTGTGAAAGCATACCCAGAAGATATTGACCTGAAACTTATTGATGAACTTTTGCACCTGTACTTGAGACAAAGCACATAGGCTTACAGCAGAGCACTCTCTGTCTCATACAGACCTTTATCAAATAATATACAAGGAAAAAATTCAGATGGCCTTTCCTAATGTGGAAGCAATCTTGCGGTTATTTCTTAGCTTTATGGCCACTAACTGCTCGGGAGAGAGGAGTTTTTCAAGACTCAAAAGAATTACCGGTAAAAATGAATTAAGGGCTATTTTGTACATTGAAAGTGACAAACTTAGTCAAATGTTGATGAAGTTTTGGATGATTTTGCTATGAGGAAGGCTAGGAAAAAACATTTTTAGTCTTACTGTATTTGATGGTTGTAGTTTACTTCTTAATATGTATTTTAAAACTGACTCATGACAACATAAAGTAGATTCTAAAAGTGCCACATTGTCAGGTAATCATGATCATATTATTTACACTTCCCAGGCAATATAATTTGTAAACTCAAGGGTTGATTTTTTTAAGAATAACATTACAACTTCATTTTCCTAAAAATTAATGCTTATTCCACAAAAGGTTTACAAAGTTCAGTTATTGCAAAAAGTTTTTCAGTGTTAATTTTAACATTTATGCATTTTTTTAAAAAAATCACTATGGTATTTAACAGTAACGTCTTATGTCCTTTAGAGGAGAAATTGTGAATTGCAGAATTTAAATACCCATCATCATTCTTGGCTTCACTCAATTTTGTTTATAACACTCCTCCATTTTCTTCTAGTCATGAGGGTGGGGGATTGGGAGGGGCCTCACAAGTGGAGGAGCCGAGGGCCTCTCTTCATCTAAATCTGGCACTGCTTGCAATGTAGCATACATGATGTCAGGACATTGTGCAATGTGCATGTGACATTCCCTGCAATCACACCATTCAATATTTCTTGGCTGTAGTTTCTTGTGCAAGAAAAAAAATGAGATTAATTAAATTGCTGGGGACTAATTTATGAGAACCATTACTGCTAGTGGCATGAGAAAAACAATTATACATTTGTATAATCCTAATATAGTAAAATATTTCCAGGACAGGACCTGGGTGACAACTCAAAAGGCTTGATTTTACTCAGCCCTTGTAAGGATAGTACAGTGAGTAACTAACTAACTAACTAAAACTAACTAACTAACTAACTAACTGTGCTATCTTCTGATACAGGATGCAGAGGCGGAGCAAGGGGTGTGTGGTGGGGGCAGTCCGCCCCGGGTGTCATCCCTGGGGAGGGTGTGTGACAAAATCCTGGCCGGGCTGCAGCACCAGATCACGCCCCCCGGCTGGGCACAGTACCCCCCCCCAGACTGGGAGTCGTGGGATGGCTGGAAAAGGCAGGCAGAGGAGAGGGCGGGAGTGAGGCAGGCAAGCAAACAACAGAGTGGGTGCCGCACACCCCATCCCATCAGTCCCTATGGGTGGTTCACCATGCCTCACCTCACCCCAGGTGCCCAAGAGACTTCTTCCGCCACTGACAGGATGACTAACCACCCAATTATGCACAGCCATTGACATCAGTGGCAGAATCTGCATCAGTAGAGAAATTCTGTTTCAGCTACAGCATTGTGCTGATGAAAAAAAAGAAACCAATAAGCTGTATTCTTGCACATGTTCATTAGATGCCATAAATATGAATGAAAGCAAAAGGCTTTTAAAGAGCCTTTCCACATGATGCCTGCCATCGTTTCCAATCGTCATCCAGAGTCAATAGTTTTCCAAGGTGATAAAGGCTCAAATGTTAGCAATCATAGAATCATAGAATTGAAAGGGATCCCAAGGGTCATCTAGTCCAACCCTCTGCAATGCAGAAATCTTGCAGTAAGGGTTACATTATGAACTTTGTTCATTACTTGCATTTTTAAAAAATAATAATGTAGGATGTTTTACCAAACCTACACTAACCTGCATGTAAATGTGTCGGTGTGGAGTTATGGTATTTCAAGATCCTGGGCCCATAGTTGCACCTGGCCTGGGGGTGTTGCACTGTTCTTTAGGGGAAAGGAGCAGAAGGTCACAGATACTGGTAGTGTACACTTGGCCAAAATAGGCACAGGACTCAGCTATACAGCTGCAAATCAAATATTTTGAATGTGTTGTAAAGTGCTACATATAAATGGTGACACTGAGCTATGCAAAATTGAATGTATTTTTCAAAATGTTTTTTAAAAAAAGCATTTTCACAGCATTTTTTTTAGATATGTGTAGATTCCACCAAAGTATGCACAAAGAATAAAATGATTGTATGGAGTTGCAGCCAGCAAAATTGTTACAGTGGACAACATAGTTAATCGGAACAAAACTTGAGCATAGATTTCATTAACTCCTCCCCATCCAGACCATGGATAGCTGAAATGGGCCCACCAGGTGCTTTGGACTATAACTCCCATCAGTCCTAGCCAGCATGAAGGAATGAAGGGTGTTGTAGTCCAAAGCCCCTGGTGGGCATCAGGTTGTCTACTCCTGAGCTAGGTTTAACAGATTATACTTGCTTGGTTCTATAATACAGAAGAAGGTGGACAGTTCTGCTTTTGTTGTATGAGGGTGCTAAGGATCTGACGGGACGCAATGAGACAAGTCATTGTACTCTTTTTTGGTTTGAGAGCTTGGTTTCAAAATACATTACAAAGCAACACAAATTTCAAAGGATAGCTGTGCTTTGGTTCATGTCTTGTTTTGAAAATTCAAACTAGGAAGCTTCACATTAAAATGTGAATGAAACTGAATCCCCCCCCACACACATGTGACATGTACATAGCTGTGGCCAACCTCATGTGTGGGAAATTAGTTGTATTTACATACATTTATTTATTCATTTATTAAACCATTTACATAGTGCTATATAATAAAAACACATCACAGCAGTTTACAACGTAATGTAAAAGCATAAACCAGACCATAAAATCATAAGTTAAATTTATCTAGTTTGCATTTTCCAAAACCAAACATGAACTGAAACACAGCTGTCCTTTAAACTTTGCACCTGCTGGATTTTCTAAGCAGTTCTGCAGCCAAGCAATGTGTACAAGGTGTACAAAGTGAAATTGTGTGGAAATTTTTTTTATGACAGTGACGTACAAAGATGCATTATACTAGGGAGCTTCTGCTTTGCAAAAATGGCTGCGTTAGGCAAACTTGTGTACAAACATGTTAAAAGAGGTTTGCACTAAAACACTGTTGAGAGTGTTTTTTAATTAAAAAATTGGAAACGTGGAAATGTGAAGAAATAGAGGGAACACAGGGGAACACAGGGAAATAGAGGGGGCTGGGTTGTCTCTTACAACCCAAATCTGCATCAAGGACCCAGTGGGTCAGAGAAGAAAGAATAGAGGCAAAAACCAGTCAAAGCAAGGCAGATCTTTATTTTTCTGTTGCAGCAGAGACCCCCTCCCTTGCAAGGAGGTGAGAAGGATCCAGAACAAAGGTGTGTGAAAACTTTTAAAGACTTTAGAAATTACCAAAGAGCACGTAATATATATGGGATTATTAAGAAAGTCAATGTGGCTTTGGGACTGCTCTGTGTAATCTTATAAAGTGCTCCCCACTCCCCTGGAATATTTCCTAATTTTTGAAGGGTGAGGTGTGCAGTGAGCTGCAATTTGTGCACCTTAAAACTTGTATAACAGTACCCCACCCCTCTACTCAATTATAAATCTGGCATGTTCAGCAAATATCTGAAGAGTACTTATCGGAATCACACATACCCTTCAGCATTTATTATTTAAATTAATGTTCATAGATATAACTATCAGATATATTAGCATCACTTCATCTTACTCATTAGATTCCCATAGCACGAGCATTTAGTAGAACATAACATTTAATTCCCAGGATCAGGGATCAGGGAGAAATTCTGAAATAAAAAAGTAAAAAGTAAACATTTTCAGCTTCACTGGAGATGAAGCTCAGTGGCATTCACAGCTGGGTCAGTGTCCCTGGAAGCAGAGATTTTTAAAATCCCCATTCCTCACTTCTACGCGGTGACCTTCTAGATTGTTGAGTGGTTTGTTGTAAGGAGGTTGGCACCATTTACGGTAGCTCTTCAGCAGAAAACATTTTTAGCACACACACATACGTGGACATACATTTCCTGCAAAGGAGTAGCTAAGGAGTAAGCGATGCTTTAGAAATAAACATGGGAAAGAATGAATAATGAAGGGGAAATGGTTCTCCTGCTTTTGCTGAGCTGTTCTGCAGGCTGAAATTGCTTTCCTTTGAATCTAAATTGTTCCAGGAGTTGTTGACACATAGGGGACAAAAGGATGGTGTTATGAGCAATGAAATTACCCCCCCAACACACAGCAGGTCCAAAATGCCCCCAAATTCTACCCAGCAGCTGCACTTTAACTTCAGCGTGCACAGAGCTACTTTCATTTTTTCAGTGTCCATCTTTCTCCTCTCTTGAAAGCTGCGGTGACCCGATGCAAAGGAAGGCAGGGCTGTTTAGCCTCTTGGGTGACTGTATTCTGAGACAAGCAATTCAGCATTTAACAGATTTGCTAAACTTGCTTTGAAGGGATAGGATACCCAAATCCTGTCTGTGAAATCACCCCAGGCCTCAAAACTGTCCGTGAATCCCCCCGCCCCAGCCAGGCCTCGCCTCAAGCATTAAAACTGCATTTCCTCTACGACAAAAAGCATTAGCTAAGCACATTCTGCTCTGCAGTAACAAAGGTAGCTGAATAGAACAATGCTTTTTTCATTTCTCAGGCTAGTTGGCCTTGTTAACCAGATTGCAACATCTCTGGACATGCTGAACCACTCTCACCCCCCCTTTCCTGGGATGGGTGCCAAGAGTCCAATAGTCCCAAGACAGCTTTCTGTTCATGCTCAGAGGAACTCATGGGCAGGACTCTTCAAGAAGGAGGAGAAAAGGGGAGGGAACTGGAAAGGGGTATATATGTTTGTGCACATGACTGTGAACTCGTGCATGCTTTTTGTGAGTTATCACACTTGCTCCTTCTACCAGTTCATGGATGGTAGAAATAAAGCTTTTTCTCCGAAACTGTTCCTTGAGTGTCTGTTGACTCCCACTTCCCTTTCCCGGGCGCAATATTTTTCCCACCCGAGGGCAAAGCCTCATAAGGCTACAGCTTTATTGTTAAGTGAGAAGTAAAAGTATTTGTATTTTTAAGAAGGATGTAAGGAATCTGAGGATCTAAACCTGACTTTGCCTTTATTCTCATTTATGCAGCTGAAAATGATTCCAATATATATTGCCCATTGTTCCTTTGAACAAATGAATATAATGTTACATATTTATCTTGCTGAAGTTAATCTTCCACAGTGTAAATGAAATATCAGGACCTCTGGGTTGAAAGTACTCTTAGACCTCTTCTTTCAAGCCTTGAGAAACCAAGTAAATAGCTTTCAATATTTACACGTTTATTTAGCTAAAATTACATTTCCTGCACTTGTTTTAAATCAAAACAATACTATGCAGCTGTATTTTCTGAGATATTATATTGTATTTTTAGACCAAATAAACAGATTGAGGACATGAGAGAATAAAGAACTAGAATAAAGAAGACATTTGTTCAACATTCAGCAAAGAACAAAAGAAAATAAAAATCTGAAGTAAATCTGATTGGCAAACTAGAGCATGAAAATGTGCTCATGGTGGAGACTACTGTGAAATGGCCAGTTAAAAAAGCAAGAGAAACAAAGAAATCATGTTTTGTGCACATGAGAAAATACTCAGTCATCAATCATTTATCAACGACTTGGATGATGGACTCAAGGGCATCCTGATCAAATTTGCAGATGACACCAAACTGGGAGGGGTGGCTAACACCCCAGAGGAAGGATCACACTTCAAAACGACCTTGAACTGGGCAAAAACAAACAAGATGAATTTTAACAGGGAGAAATGTAAAGTATTGCACTTGGGCCAAAAAAATGAGAGGCACAAATACAAGATGGGCAACACCTGGCTTGAGAGCAGTACATGTGAAAAGGATCTAGGAGTCTTGGTTGACCACAAACTTGACATGAGCCAACAGTGCCAATGCAATTCTGGGCTGCATCAATAGGAGTATAGCATCTAGATCAAGGGAAGTAATAGTGCCACTGTATTCTGCTCTGGTCAGACCTCACCTGGAGTACTGTGTCCAGTTCTGGGTACCACAATTCAAGAAGGACACTGACAAACTGGAACGTGTCCAGAGGAGGGCAACCAAAATGGTCAAAGGCCTGGAAACGATGCCTTATGAGGAATGGCTAAGGGAGCTGGGCATGTTTAGCCTGGAGAAGAGGAGGTTAAGGGGTGATATGATAGCCATGTTCAAATATATAAAAGGATGTCACATAGAGAAGGGAGAAAGGTTGTTTTCTGCTGCTCCAGAGAAGCGGACACGGAGCAATGGATTCAAACTACAAGAAAGAAGATTCCACCTAAACATTAGGAAGAACTTCCTGACAGTAAGAGCTGTTCGACAGTGGAATTTGCTGCCAAGGAGTGTGGTGGAGTCTCCTTCTTTGGAGGTCTTTAAGCAGAGGCTTGACAACCATATGTCAGGAGTGCTCTGATGGTGTTTCCTGCTTGGCAGGGGGTTGGACTCGATGGCCCTTGTGGTCTCTTCCAACTCTATGATTCTATGATTCTATGTGTGAACAAGCATTGTAGATATGACAGAAGCAAGAAATTCCAGAAAAAGCTTCTGTCAGAGCTTGCAGTAAGTGGGGATTTGTGGTCAGAAATTTAGAAGAGTCAGAGCAACAGCTTTCTTTCATGTAAGAGTGAAGAGAAGCCGTACAAATGTTAAACTGTAGCAAGAGTTTTTGTGATGAAGCAAGCATTAATCAATCATAAGAAAAAGAGCATGGAGGATAAACTGTATACAGTGGTGCCCTGCAAGACGAATGCCTCGCAAGACGGAAAACTTGCTAGACGAAAGAGTTTTCCGTTTTGGAGGTGCTTCGCAAAACAAATTTCCTATGGGCTTGCTTCGCAAGACGACAATGTCTTGCGAGTTCCTGCTGGTTTTTTCCCCTCCCCCCCTTTTTCTAAGCCGCTAAGCCGCTTATCAGCTTATCCGATCAGCAGATAAGCCGCTAAAAGCCGCTAATAGTGCTAATCCGCTAATCCTTCAATGGGCTTGCTTCGCAAGACGAAAAAACCGCTAGACGAAGAGAATCACAGAACGGATTCTTTTCGTCTTGCGAGGCACCACTGTAAATGCAGAAATACCTTTAGCCAGAGCAGCAGCAGCCTTGCTTCACATCAAAGAATTCAAATGTTTCAGAAAGGTGCAAAGAGCTTTAATCAGAATATACTTAGCCATTTTAAAAAGCTTCACCAGTTGTGTGGCCAGAGATCCTTTTAGAGTCTTCCAAGTTCCTTCTCCCATGTTTCTCTTCCCATGCCAGATCACCATGGAAACTGCCACTATAGTGTAACCAACCACACACCACACACTCACCTCCCTTACTAGCTCTGCATGGAACATCTTGAGCATGACATGCTGCATCAGGCAGTGGAGGGGGAAATGAAAGGACTGGATGGAAAATGGGCAGAAGAAGCCATGGCAGCCGAGTCTTTTGCCACAGTGGATAATTTAAAGGATGCCATAGTTGCAGCAGTTAGTAATGCATAATAACAAATGGCCTCAAGCAGGAATGAATCAAATCAATTCACTGGAGCCCAGGTGAGCATTGTAATGTGGATTGGGCTGCACATTCATAGGCATATTCTGTAGACACATCTGGATCTCTCTTATGGGATCTACGTAAGGAACCTGGCAAATCTATTTCCTTCCCATTATGTTTCTCCCTTTCCAAACTTTTTTCTGTGGCATTTCAGTATTCTGGTATTGTGGACTTAATATGTGGCAGAATTGACTATGATATTATAGTCAATTCTGCCACATATTAAGTGTTAGAAACAGAGATATAAAAGCCAGGAGCCAAAGAACATCTTAAACCTAGGTTATGGTTGCCACAACCTAGGCACATTTTTTACAAGATTACAAAGCAAATGAAGGCAATATGGGGGATCTAGCTGAAGACAGAATAAATGCTTTTCACAAAAGGCAATACAAAGAAGCAATTAAGTGGAAAAGCAGTCTAGAAGAGATGTGACTGCAGTTTCATTCCAGCAGAAGTAAACACCAAACCTCTTTCACTCAATTAGAGGGGGTAGTTTGCCCAAACCCATATCTTTATAAATTTGTGAACAACTTTGTGTAAAGAATTTATTTGGTTCTTTTTGCAGTTTGTGGTATTTGGAGCATTGTAACCAGCCATAGCAGAAGAAGTCAATACAGAGAGCACAATGGGACTTAAATTTAGGCATGTAGTAACACCCAGTGAAGTTCACGGCTGAGGGCGGATTTGAACCTTGAACCCAGGTCTCCCAGGTCCTAGTCCTGCAGACACTCTAACCACACTGACTCTCACTGGGGTGAACTATTTTTTTTTCCAGTTTGCAAAGTCACGGCTTCTGCGACAGGCGGAGCTGCCAGTGATGGACATTGTCTCACTTTGTCCATTCATGCCCACATAACACGATTATTTTCAAAGTTCTAATGTTTTTATTTCTGTAAAGAAAAGCACCTCTCTGTACATGGTACATGGCACTCATGCAAATCTTTAAAAAAGTAGGGTGATACTCCATCACTTTTTAAAAAATTCTGGCAGTAGGATACCAAAATTGCACACAGTGTTCCAAGTGCAGCTGCACCATAGACTTACATAAGGCCATTCAGATATTTCCAGTTCTGTTTTCAATCCTTTTCCTAATAACGATAATACAATTCCCCCTTTTTTCCATTGCCACAACTCGGGTCAACATCTATCTACCTTGATCTTAAGATTCTTAGTCACCCTCAGCTCAGCCCACAGTAGCATATACTGTATGTAATGTGAGGATATTTTGCCCCAGTACGCAACACTTTACACTTGTTAACACTGAATCAGATTTATCATTTTTATTTATTTTTATTTTTTAAATATTTTTTATTAACCGACCAATCAAATCAAATCAAATCAAATCAAATCACATAAATTCCAAATTACAAAGCTGAATTTTAATTTTTTGTTGGGGGTACCAAGTTCCGAAGGGGATCCAATCATCTTCTTACTGCTGCTTTAATGTCCACAAATCTGTCCAAATAATGTTCACAATTCTATTCAGTCCTTTCTTGCTGTTTTCCACATCTCATCTTGTTATTTTCATATATTTTTCCTTTCTCTTTGTGACCTCTTCTGATAGTCTCCATAAGCGGGTCAAAACAAATTGTAATCCTGTGTGGATTTTTCCGTTCGTCCAAGAGCCATATCCAGATGGATTCCGTATATCATCACTTCCATAGATAAAAGCACTCTTACCATCATTAATCTTCACAAATCTGTTGCCTTTCTTAGTCCTTTGAGGAGGTTCGCCAGCAGTATGAAAACAAATCCATTCCTCCTCCCAGTCATAAATCTTTCAACAGAACTTGCCAACATGGCGACTCTATTTTTTGTTGCGTCATCCCAAAAGCTCTTGTTCTTTTCTCGATCTCCATAAAACATGCTTTTGGTTAGAATTCATTTCCACACAGTTTTAAATCATCCAGCTTAGGTCGTTTAAGCGACAGTTCTGACTTGTGAGGGGGGATTATTGATTAATCACATAGAAGAAAGAAAAAAAGTCCCCCCCATCCAGTCCCGCTGCCGACATACCGAGCCTTTGAAGCCTTTGAAATATCATGATATATTCCTGTTGATCCGACCCGTCACTCTTCTTTCACAGAGATCCCTTCAATTAGCAGTCTTTACTCCCCATTCTTCACTTGAAATATGTGCATTTGCTTCTTTCTAATTGTTTATTTCCAATTTGCTGCAGCTAGTGCGCGATCAGAGACAGCGTCCAGGAGAGCCGGAGTCCACACAAGGGCATTCTGCCTAGTGCCCTCTCCCCCTTCTTTCGAGTCCGGGGGTGATTTATGGGCATAGCAGGCAAGGGCAGTGTTCCCCATTTCCTTGGGGCAACAAGGGAGGCTGCATACTCCCATAACAGCCTCTTAATTACCTCGTGTGGGCTGGAGAGATGTTATTGTCAGTCATCTTCCAATGCGCCCCTAGTGGCCCCCCGAATCAGATTTATCATTGTTAATGCTCATTCACCCAGTTTGGAAGTACCTCACTGTCTCTTAGTTAAAAACTACCCTGAACAATTTTGTGTCATCAGCAAAGTGTGCTCATTCATCTCCAGGAAGGGCTAGAAAGGTGTCGTGTGACGAAGACACATGACAGCAGAAGCAGCAAAGCAGGCTGGGAAGTGCTGGGACTGCACAATCATTTGGGCCTACTAAAGTTATTCAGGCCTAACTGCTAACTGTTGAGTCACTCTGGCATGTGACTTAGCAGCCAGTTTCTCTTTTGTGCTCTCTGTAAGATGTCAGTCAGAGTCAGTCTGCCTCAGCTGTGAACAGAGTCAGTATGTAATCTCAGTCAAACTGTTTGGAACCATGTTGTTTATGGAGAAGTTTATTTTAACTCAGTAAAGCTCTTATTCTTTAAAACTCTGGATTATTAATTTGCGCTGCGCGTCAAAAGATGCCCTGTCTCACTCACTATTACAAATGGGCAGGACAAGAACTAAGAAGAACAAGAGCAGAATGGTTTTCTTATCTATTTCAATATATATGTGTCAGGGGTTCAGGAGCAGAGGCGAGGGCAAGGGAGGAAACAGAGAGCGAGGGGGAGGAGGCCGAAGAAAAGATGAGTGATGACGACGACCCGAGATCTCCGAGTCTTTCCAGTGAATCAGAAGATTCACAGAAAGGAGCGCCAGTGGCCAGAGCAAGGGGGGAGCCTAGGGGGACACCCCAGGAAGAAGGGTCCAGAGGGGGCTCAGAGGGCAGCAGTTGGAAATCGGGGCCAGCGTCACCAACAGAGCGCAGTGGAGAGGAAGGGCGCCAGGTATCGAGCTCTGGCAGCTCGCAGCAGGGGGGAGGGCATGAGTCAGGAGTGGCCACACCTCCATCGGGGAGCGAAGAAACGGTTAAGCGGAAAGTGGAAGGTTGGGCGCGCGCGCCAAGTTCAAATGCACAGGAAGGTGGCGCAGTAAGCAGCCCGGAAAGGGAGCCAGGTCCTAAAGCCCGACGCAAGGAGACAGAAGGGTCCGGGGGGTCAGCGTCAGAAGAGTCCAGGAAGGAAGAGACCACGGGGGGCAGAGGGACCCAGAGAAGAACGGTCAGGCGGAAAAGGTGGAGTAAGGCTAGGGTATTAAGCTGGTGTACAGGGGGCGGAGACTCAGACGGAGCTTCGCCGGTCTAACTCATAAGACGTAGAGCTGCACGCGGCAGCTTGAGAATGGAAACTGTAACTCAATAAAGACTTTTATAAAGTGAACGCTGGCTAGAGTGATCCTCTGTGAGCTAGGATCTGGAAGCAGCTCTGACAATATGTATTTTACTTACAGAATATGCTATAAGCTGTGCAAAATCAAACTTCAGAATGGGCAGGTACACAGGAAGAGAACCTCGCCCCCTGAAAAAATCCTCCTTTTTGTCACAATTTCCAGTCTACTCTCCCCCACCCCCCAAGCTCAACCTGCATTCCGGGGGAGGAGGGAGAGATGCAGCAGAATCCAAATAAACGAGGCAAACCTTTCTTCTTCCAAGCAAGACAGCAAAAATATAAGGCAAAGCAAGAAAAGAGGCACTGCTTTACTGCTATGGCCATTTCACTTCTGAGAAGCAACATTGCCATTAGAAACCACTTAAATCAGCCAGCACAGGAAAAACCCTTTTAACCATTCACAGCTTTTGTTTGCAAACCAGATCTCAGTGAAAGAGATTTCCCTTTCTGCTCCCGGAGCCCACCACAGCAAGAGAGAGCTCCTTTGCAGTTGCAAACTATTTCTATATAAATCATACAACAACTACACATCAAAAGGCTTCCTGTGGAGCAGGATTCAGTCTGGGAGAGATCTCTGTCACAACTGTACGAATGGGAATCCCAACTTGGTCGGTTGGGGGAGCTCCTGAGTCGCAATAAGCCACTGGCGGTGGGTCAGTTTCAACATTGCATATATCAAAAGATAAGATGATAAGATTATAAGATAAGTAGTGGCACCCGCCCTGTGGAACGCCCTCCCAGCAGATGTCAAAGAGATAAACAACTACCTAACATTTAGAAGACATCTGAAGGCAGCCCTGTTCAGGGAAGTTTTTAGTGTGTGGCATTCTAATGTATTTTTAATCTTTGTTGGATTCCGCCAAGAGTGGCTGGGGAAACCCAGCCAGATGGGCGGGGGACAAATAATAAAATAATAATAATAATAATAATAATAATAATAATAATAATAATAATAATAATAATAATAATTATTATTATTTTGTGGATACAATATTGCCTTGAAAAAGCTATTCAATGATGAATACAACCATTTAGAACTGGGAAATAAAAATGATTTACAGACTTGATAGCAAGCAGCATGTCAGATTTTAAGATATGAACTAACCCTTTCCTAAATTCAGTGATGTGCAGTTAAGTCCCTTTCACATTGGTGGATTTTGTTTCAAAGAAGTGTCTTTAGGATAGGAGGCTTTGGAGGGTGAGACACGTTGTCAGAGCTGCCCGAGGTCCCAGCTCACAAAGGACCAACGCCAGTTCGTTGTTATATACAAAAGTATTGAAGTTCAGTTTCGCTTTCACAGCCGCAGCGTGCAGCTCTACGTCTGAAACTCTAGACCGCTGAAACTCCGTCTGAATCTCCTCCCCCCAGACACCAGTTTAAGACTCTAGCCTTGCTCCACCTCTTCCTTTGCTCTTTCCTCCTCTGGCTCCGCCTGTCAGCTGGGGTCTCGCCCTTCCTAGACTCTTCTGACGCTGAGTCCCCTGAGTCTTCCCCCTGCCTCCGGCGGGCTTTAGGACCTGGTTCCCAATCCAGGTTTTCTGCTGTCCCACGCGCCTGTACATTCGAACTTGGCGCGCGCGCCCAGCCGGCAACCTTCCTCCTGACCGTTACACTGCTCCTGTCACTGCTTCCCCCTTCCGGGAGGCTAGCTGGACCTGACCTCCCCTCCGTTCCCCCACTCTCCGATAGAGGCGTGGTCAGCCCTGACTCATCGTCTCTCCCTGCTGGAGGAGACGCTGGCCCTGACACATGGGACTCTTCCCCCCCACTACGCTCTGGTGGGGAAGCTGGTCCTGATCTCCCGCTGCTGCCTTGGGAGTCCCCGCTGGCCCCCTGTTTCTGGTGTGTCCCCCCTGGGACCCCCCTTGCCCTGACCATCGGCACCTCCTTCTGGGAATCTTCTGATTCGCTGGAGAAGCTCATGGAATCTCTCGGGTCACTGTCATACTCTCCTACGCTGCCCTCCGATTCTTCCCCTTCGCTCTCCATTTCCTCTCTCCCCTGTGCCTCTGTTCCTGAGCCCCTGACATCCATCCCCCCTCGAAGCCCCCCTTCCCCCTCCCCCTCTTCGGGTGCGGGTTCCGGGTGCTCCAGCGCTGTGGGGGTGAGTGTGGGATACCGTTCTTTCCCCCTGGTGTGCAGCCGGCCAGCTGGATCCGGCCAGCCCGTAATGGGCTCGTCGACGTCGATCTCCTCTGCTTCCATCTCTCTGCATTCGTGCTCGAACCCAGGATCCTCCCCCAACACGTCCATGTCCTTCCCTCCCTGTTACCTTGGGTGATGCTGCGTGTAAGGGCCCCCTTAGCAGTTCCCTGCTCCACCCCACTTCCGGTTGATTGTCCCACCAATAAGAGCGGTCTGTGGCAAACCCCGAGAGTGATCCCTCTGGGGAGCTTGTTTCTGGCGCCGTTTCCTCAGCTGATGAGAACCCCTGGAACGTGCTGGCTGAAAGTGTGGGCATGAAAAGCCAGTCGTCGAAATAATCTGCCGGCATAGGTTTGTGTGGGAAGAGTGCATGGAACTCGTCTTTGAGGTAGTGCTCCTCCAGGGCATAGTACGGTACGCACCTGTTGGCGCTGGCCGGGGTACCTTCCCTGGCGAGGAGATATTCAACTCCCTCTTCCCCCCATCTCGAGTCTAAAATCTCCGTGACCTCGTTGAGTGGCGCCGCCCTCGGTGACTCCTCCCCTGTTGGAGATTTTCTGAGTGGGCCTGGTGCGTTCCCTGGCGCCTGAAACCTGTGGGGTTCCTTGTAGGGTGTGAGCACTGATCTATGAAAGACCGGGTGCATTCTGGAGCCCTCCGGGAGTGTCAACCGGAAGGCCACTGGGTTGATTTGTGCCTCGACTTGGTAAGGCCCTAGCTGCTTGTGTCTGAGCTTCTTCTTAGCTAACGTTCTGGCCGGCACTGCCTGGGCCGCTAACCAGACCCAGTCCCCCACCTGGATGTCTTCCCCGACTCTCCTGTGCCTGTCTGCCTGCATTTTGTAGGCATGTTTTGCTAGTTCCAAGTGCCTTCGGAGTTGCTCGTGGACCTCCTGTAACTCTGCTGCCAAGTGTTCTGCTCCCCGTGGCTCCCCCTCCCCCTTCGTCTCTAACCCCGGGAAGGTTCTGGGATGCCGCCCATTGTTGGCGAAGAACGGTGTCACCCCTGTAGACCCGTGCTTCGTGTTGTTGTAGGCAAACTCGGCCAGCGGTAGGTAGTCCACCCAGGTCGAGGGCTGCTGATTCGCGTAGCATCGCAGGTACTGCTGCATGATGGCGTTGACCCTCTCCGCTTGGCCGTTGGTCTGCAGGTGTCGTGCCGACACTAAGTTGATCTTGACGTTCAGGATGCCCAGCAGCTTCTGCCAGAAGCTCGAGATGAATTGGCGACCCCGATCGGACAGGATGGACCGTGGTAAGCCGTGAACTTTGAACACGTGATCTATGAACAGCTTGGCGGTCTGTTCCGCTGTGGCCACCTTCGCGCAAGGAATGAAGTGCGCCATCTTGGTGAACAGGTCTACGACCATGAGTACCGCTGTTTTGCCTCGCGAGCTGGGCGGATCTGTGACAAAGTCCAGGGCCACTTTCTCCCACGGTTCGAGCGGCGTCTGTAGCGGTTCCAGCAGTCCCGCCGGCTTCCTGTGCACTGGTTTGGCCCTTTGGCATGTGTCACACCTAGAGACGTAATCCGCGACTTCTCCCCGCATCTGGGGCCACCAAAAGTCTCTGGCTACTAATTCCGCCGTCTTGTCCTTGCCGAAGTGCCCAGCGCTGGGCGCGTCGTGTAACTGCTGCAGGACTTTCGCGCAAAGGTCGTCTCCCGGTACGTAGAGAGCCCCTTTGCGGGTGAGCAGTCCGTCGCGTATCTGGAACTCGTCCTCCTTCGCTGTGCCTCTTCGCACCTCCTCCATCTTGGATTGTGCGAACGAATCCGTCTGCAGCACGCGACGCACCGCGTCCAGGTCCACGGTGGCTGAAGCGCATGCCCACGCTTTCGGTGCAAAAATGTGTTTGGCCGCCACCGGTGCCGCTTCCTCAAGATACTGCGGTTTCCTGGATAGTGCATCCGCCATGACGTTGTTGTCTCCCGGGATGTATTCTATCCGGAAGTCGAAATCCGCAAAGAACTCCGCCCAGCGGATGTGTCTCTGGTTCAGGAACCGCGCCGTGCGCCAGTACTCCAGGTTCTTATGGTCCGTGCGGACCTGCACAGTGTGTCTGGCTCCGATGAGGAAGTGCCGCCACGCGTTGAAGGCTGCATGAATGGCCAGCAACTCCCTGTCCCAGATGGTGTAGTTCTGTTCCGACTTGCTGAGTTTCCTGGAGTAGAATGCGCAGGGCCTGTTCCTGAGCCCCTGACACACGTGATCAAGAAATTCACACAATTTTTAAAAGAATGTAACAGTGTATATATCACGTGGGGGAGATCATATTGTTACAAAGATTGGGTGTCACTCTTTCCCACCCTCTGCTGATAGGTAGCAAAATTCCAGTGGGGTTCCAGGTGCTCACCTGGGGTCTGTGTTCCTTTGAGAAGCAAGACGTGGCGGAAACAGTTGTAGCTTTTTAAAAAATGATTTATTCACATATTTACACCTGAGTGGATGGAGGAAGTCCAGCTCTTACAACATCGCTATCTCAAGAGGGGCTTGTTCCCCACAGCAGTGCAGCACTGGAGCCTGCCTTCATTCAGTCAGCCTGCCCAAAATGGTTCTGCCCTTTTCTCAGCTATTCCAAAGGCCTCAAACTCTTCCTGTGACATCACACTCAGTTACCCTGGCAACCTTCCAAATCCCCAGTCTCTGTTCACACCTCAGATGGTTCTCTTGCATTGCCAATGACCCTGTATTGTTTCTTCATGGCCCTACCTTGGCCATGTCCTTTTTGCACAGGCCAGGCCAAGAATATCTCTGCAGCTTGCATCTTCCCTTCATAACTCAACCATTTATTAATTTCTACAGAGAGTCCCCTCAAACTATGAATATTTTTTTAATGCTCCTATGCAGAGAAAAACAACCTGCATAAAGAAAACTGGCACATCAGGGCAAAATCTTCTGGCCTAAATCTCTCACATGTTCCAGTTTTTATGGCTCTTATAGCAGCTTCCTTCCCAGAGCAAATGCCACCAGCTCTTTTACTCAGGACTGCAGGGTGAGGTGGAACAGGTTGATCTCAACTCTGCCCCCTGCTGCAGCCCTAATCTGGATCTGGCTATTTAAAAAATATATGTAATGGTTAGTTGCCCCCCCCCCCGACACACCCCAGTAAGCATCATTGTAATAAAATCACTTGGCTTTATCCCTCTATTTGTAGAGTTCATTCTGTTCCACGTCGCATAATAGTCAGGAAAGAACAACCCATTTGGGTCTCATTTATGAGATTGCTTTTCTAATAGTACTGTACATATTGGCTGACATAGATTCAAGTAATTGCAGAGGGTGGTACACTGGGCATCTGGGAGTCTGGTGTGCCTTTGGCTGCAAGTCTCAGAGCAGTGTCTGAGACTGTGCAGAGTTTCAGTTCTCTGGGTCCAGATGAATAGACTATTGCGAAAAGAATATTGACTGAATCTGATAGAGCAGAGGTTACCAGTATGGACACATAATCATCAATAAAAGAGCTGTCTTTCTCCCTGTTTTTCTGAATGTGAGTACTACTATACCAGTGAATCAGTAACATACTAACAGAGAAATCAGCCACACAAAAAATCAATTCTATGGGAAGAAAGAGAGAATGTTGAATGATAGGGTACCTGGTGGGAAGGATTCCTTGCATCCATAACTCTAGTTCAGCTACATACCTGTCTTCTTTCTTGGGGCATGGGCTATTTTGTACCAATTCCTATTGCCTTTTCCTTCATTTATTATTATTGCCTTTTTCCTTCCTTGCATATTTATGCAGAACTTCTATAGGGATGAAATCTTAGTATCGTAGTTGAGTGGGATGAAGATTTATTTGGTTAGCTTTGAATCTTGTTTATATTTCTGTAAAAGGGAGATTCCTGACCACCTGGTTCTTTTGCTACCAGCTCAAAAACATTTCCCTCAAAATATAAAATCTTTCTCTATAATAAAAACATAAGAATGCTATTGTGCAGCTCCCACGGGAAGATTTGAAGTGGCTTGTCACAATCCTGCATTTGCATGAAGTCAGGGTGGCATAGGGAGCTAAAATGAAGGCACCTTGTAGAGCATCAGTGGTTGTGGCACGTGAGTGTGAAGGGAGTCACACTGAGGCCTCCAGACTTCCTTTTCTGCTGCATTTCTTTAAAGCTCCATGCTTTAAAACTCCATGCCTGAGTGCTTTTGCTTATTCATTCCCCTGGTGCTTTCCCCATGAAAACCTGTTCTTTACTGTTAAATAGGAGCAAATGGCAATCCACAGAAAACCTGAACTGCTGTTTGTTTTCATTCAGCATTAAAGAGTGGGTTTTCCTGGGGAAAGCAGTGGGGAAACAAACAAACAAACAAACAAACAAACAAACAAAAACTGCGGCATATAGAGACCTTCAGGCCAGGCCATCCTAATCTCGTACCATGAGCCGCCTTATCTTTGTCTTGCAAAAACACATTCCAAGAGTGTCTACATAAGAAAGGGAGACTTGCCTTGCTCCATGCCCTAAACCCCCTCAGGTAAATCCATATGAGGAAAGGAATGTAAAAGGATCATGTGCTGATCAGACAGAGCCCATTGAACTCATGCCTGATGGATATGTAAGTAAGGAAAGACCATATATGGTATTATTAGTAAGGCATAGTTTAGGATTGGAAAGATTTTGCTGCCTTAAGAGGTAAGAGATAAGAAATATTAAAGAGCCCCTCCCTTTGAAGGGGGCTCAGGCTTTGGAAATTATTCCTCTGAGTCAGTTTGCTGACCGGCAAAGCAATAAACCTTTTGTTTCCTCATTGCTGCATGGCGATCTTTCCTTCAGCCTAACGCTATTTTGCAACATAGGGAGTGTGGGGCCCAGGCTCAGTCCAGTGATTGCTTTTAAATGTTTTTAAATAGTTTTAATTTGTAGTGTTTTAGATTTTGGTTTATTGTTTGGTTTTTGCTGTGTTGTTGGGGGTAGGATTAATGTTTAGTTAGAGTTGGAGGGGGTTGTTTACTTTTTAATATAATTTAACTTTTTTGTTTTTGTTTCTATTGGTTTATGTAGTTTGTATCTGGTTTTTAAGGGGAGAGGGTCAGGGCTGCCGGGGAGTGGGCCCCAGCCAACAGAATGGGGGATGCGCTGGGACACCCAATCTCAGTGATCATGGGTAGGAGGAGGAGTTATGCTAAGACCAGACCATGTCATTACCGAGGAGGCAGGTTTAGTCATTCTTTAGACTATCCCTGCCTCCGGGTCTGGTCTTGATGGGAAGGATACTGGAATCAACAAGGGAGACAGGTGCTGCTGTGCAATGCCAAGTCAATGATTCATAAGACCTGGCATGTGTGACAGAGACTTGGTTTGATGAAGCAGATGGGCCTGTCCTTGCCACTGCTTTTTTTTAAAAAAAAAAATTAAAAGTTTAAGAATTAAAGGGAAAAAAAGAAGAGAAAAAATAAACAATACAAATCAATACATTACAATACATATAAAAAAGCAAAAAAACCACAATACATCAAAACAAAAACAAAAGCAAAAACAGTTAAAAACACATCTGTCAGAGCTGCCCGAGGTCCCAGCTCACAAAGGACCAACGCCACTTCGTTGTTATATACAAAAGTCTTGATTGAAGTTCATTTTCGCTTTTACAGCCGCAGCGTGCAGCTCTACGTCTGAAACTCTAGACCGCTGAAGCTCCGTCTGAATCTCCTCCCCCCATACACCAGTTTAAGACTCTAGCCTTGCTCCACCTCTTCCTTTGCTCTCTCCTCCTCTGGCTCCGCCTGTCAGCTGGGGTCTCGCCCTTCCTAGACTCTTCTGACGCTGAATCCCCGGAGTCTTCTCCTTGCCTCCGGCGGGCTTTAGGACCTGGTTCCCAATCCGGGTTTTCTGCTGTCCCGCGCGCCTGTACATTTGAACTTGGCGCGCGCGCCCAGCCGGCAACCTTCCTCCTGACCGTTACACTGCTCTTGTCACTGCTTCCCCCTTCGGGGGGGCTAGCTGGACCCGACCTCCCTTCCGTTCCCTCACTCTCCGATGGAGGCGTGGTCAGCCCTGACTCATATTCTCTCCCTGCTGGAGGAGACGCTGGCCCTGCCCCATGGGACTCTTCCCCCCCACTACGCTCTGGTGGGGAAGCTGGTCCTGATTTCCAGCTGCTGCTTTGGGAGTCCCCGCTGGCCCCTTGTTTCTGGTGTGTCCCTCCCGGGACCCCCTTGCCCTGACCATGGGCGCCTCCTTCTGGGAATCTTCTGATTCGCTGGAGAAGCTCATGGAATCTCTCGGGTCACTGCCATACTCCCCTACGCTCCCCTCCGATTCTTCCCCTTCGCTCTCCATCTCCTCTCTCCCCTGTGCCTCTGTTCCTGAGTCCCTGACAACATCCAATATTTCCATATCTTTATCTTTCATGAACTTGTTTCATCGACCTCCTCACACCTCCCTTTTTGTTTTCTAGTTGTTAATTATTTCAGCAAATCCTTTCCATCTTTCACTGTTTTCTGTCTTTTAATTACCTTAATTTATTTTAACCTTATCTTATCCTTAAAACCCTAAAACTTATTTATACTTAGCTCCTGTCAGAGCCGCTTCCAGGTCCTAGCTCACAGAGGACCACGCTAGCCGGCAGTACTGTACAAAAGTCTTTATTGAGTTACAGTTTCCATTTTCAAGCCGCAGCGCGCAGCTCTACGTCTTAGAAGCTAGACCGGCGAAGCTCCGTCTGAGTCTCCGCCTCCTGTACACCAACTTAATACTCTAGCCTTACTCCACCTCTTCCGTCTTTCCTTCCTCCTCTGGGTCCCTCTACCCCCCGTGGTCTCTTTCTTCCTGGATTCTTCTGACGCGGACCCCCCGGACTCTTCTCCCTCCTTGCGGCAGGCTTTAGGACCTGGCTCCCTATCCGGGCTGCTTACTGTGCCGCCTTCCTGTGCATTTGAACTTGGCGCGCGCGCCCAGCCTTCAACCTTCCTCTTGACCGTTTCCTCGCTCCCCGATGGAGGTGTGGCCAATCCTGACTCATGCCCTCCCGCTTGCGGCGCGCCGCCAGATCCCGATACCTGGGACCCCTCCCCCCTACTGCGCTCTGGCGGGGAAGCTGGTCCCGATTTCCAACTACTGCTCTCTGAGTCCCCTCTGGTCCCTTCTTCCTGGGGTGTCCCCCTAGGCGCCCCCCTTGCTCTGACCACTGGTGCCCCTTTCTGTGAATCTTCCGATTCACTGGAAAGACTCAGAGATCTCGGGCCGCTGTCATCGCTCATATTTCCTTCGGATTCCTCCCCCTCGCTCTCTGTTTCCTCCCTTTCCTGTGCCTCTGCTCCTGAACCCCTGACAGCTCCTTATAACATTTCTACTAAAACCATATAATTTCATTCCAACATTTTTCTAACACTCATTAATTTTGCAACATTTCTCTAAATAATTTTTTAAAAAAACTCCCCCCCCCCAATCTTCTTCCACTGTCTCTTCTCCCTGGTCTCGGATTCTGTCAGTCCTTTCTATCAATACCATATAGTCCATCAACCTGGTGACCTTCTGTCCGAGGCTCTTCCATGTCCCTTCTGCAGATCTTCTTCATATTTATACATGCACTTTACTCTATCTTCTGCTGATCTTGTTTTTAATTTCTTTCCTTTGGCACTGAGGAGTAGATCTCAGGGAAGCTCCAACCTAACAATGTCTTTATTCCTTCTCGACAGGTCAGCCCATTCTCCATAGTCAGAACTAAAATCCAAAAGATATTTCAGAGCGCCACTCTCCCCCTGACCCAAATCCAGATCCCAAAGTCCAAAGCATCCCTGCATAGGAGGATCTATCCAACTTTCCTTCCCCAATCCAAGCAGGGCTCCATCCCACCAAATCTGGCTTTCTCTAAATTCGATCATAAAGGGCAACAGCTTATGTTCATCAAATTGCCTCTGTGAGGCCGGGGCTCTCTCCACTTGAATTACTTGAGGTTCAACAACAACTTTCTCCTTCGTCTTCTCCACAGCTTGCCATGTCAAAACAGATTCCTGGGTCAATTCCTGAGTAATTTCTGTATAGGCATTCCCTTTTTGTCCCAACTTGGTCATTTTTTTGTCCCAAATTGTCAATTTTAATAATCATCACATCCATCTTCTCATAAAGCTGTTCCAATAAAGCACTTGTCTTGCAAAATGCAATCACTAAGGCTTCTTCTGTCAACATTCTTGTCCAAGGTCAAACTCTGATTCTCACGCTCTTTAATCTCTGCAGCTGAAAAATTCCCCACCTCCACTCCTGCAACAGTTTCAAAAGCTCCCTCTAGGGGAAACAATTTCTATTTGTATCCATCCTTTTAAACACAGATCCAGCAACAGAGTTAGTTTCGATTTTCAGTTACTTTTTCTCTCCTTTTTAAGTGTAAAAGGAAACAATGGAAACAATGTATTTCTCTTATTTAACTATCTGTCAACATCGTTTTATTCACAGTCAATGAACTTTCCCAAAACGTCAATCTTACTGGCAGTCCGTTCCCAGGTTCGAAACGGTGGTGATTTATCTTTCTTCACTCTCTCTCCTGCAGGCTTAAACGATCTAGAATTTTCCCCCTCTTCTCCTGCTTCCAAGGGGGGTTTAGTTATTTTAATCGATGGAGATTTAATCCTTTACAAAAGACTTTCCAGGCTTTAGCTTGCAACGTCTTGCTTCAATCTATTTACAAAAGAGGAAGGCGGACTTCCTGTTTGAAACCTTCCCGTTTCGATGCCAAATTAAGAAATTTAGAAATCTAATTTTCCGTTCTACTCACGGGTAGTTGTTTAAAGTCCAATTGTCCACAGGAAAAAGTCAGCGCTCTCCAGTAACAGCAATGTGGCTTCACTCCGTGAAAGAAGCAGTCGATTCGAAGCACCGCGCCGCTCACCCCACGTCGCTCCAGATCCCCGAAACCGGGTTTCCCCGCGAGTAGGGGAGGCACAAAAGGTGCCAGCCAAATCCCACGTCCACAGGCTTCCCCACCTGTGGTTTTTAGTGGGTCTCCGCCTCGCTGTGGCGGTCAGACCCTGATTTCCACGGAGCGGATTCCTCCTGATCAGAGGAAATCCGCCATTGCCGGAGGCGCTAACCCGGAAGTCCTGTCCTTGCCACTGCTTGTCCACCAGGTTTCTTATACGCATAGCTACCCAGGTCATATTTAGAAGACCCAGTTCTCTGAGTGCATGTTCTGGAAGTTGGGCTATAGGGCCAGTACAGGATTCTTTTTGATGTACTGACCACCCTGCTGCACCAAGGATTCCCTGGCTGAGCTGCTTCAGGTCATGGTGGATGTTCTCCTGGAGACACCTAGTTTGGTTGTCCTAGGGGATTTGAACATTCATGCCGACACATGGGTCCTCTTGGGATTTTTTTGGAAAGCATGGCCTCCATGGGGCTGTCCCTGAATAAGTTTGGCCCAACTCATGCCTTAGACCTGGTGTTCATCTCTATGGGTGTGGATGATCTGACACTAAGTAAAAGTGAAACAAAAGAAGTTCCATGGTTGTATCACTTTCTGGTGCAACCCTTGTGAGGAGAATCAGAACTTACAGGGTTAAACAGTTCAGTGTGACGTCTCACATTCTGAGGCGTGGTTATGTTCACATACGGGAATCTTTCTTTGTGTGTGAGTTACTTTCGCTTTTGGCCGAGAGCCGTGAGGATGTCCGGACTGATTTATGATGTTTTTCTTCTCATTAAAGACTGTTAGAGATTAGCAAGAAGCCTACGTACAGTCTGATTTATTATCCACACACAAGGCACCTTTTTTCTGCTGCTGCGGTACTCTGCTAAGAGCTGGAGAGCTCGAGATGGCACAGACGCCTATCGGCACAGGGAGAAGCGTGCCGGATGCCATTATATTCCAGCAGGTTATGGACCAGCCTTTTTTGGCTCAAGCTGTGGAAGCTGTTGCCATGTCATGCCTGTGTGTGTGGGAGAAGCCAGCTGGAGCTCCTGCCTAACATTTGAGGCAGTGAAGCTTGCTGGGGAAGCTTCTCATCTTCAGGACCAGGTGCCAAGAGGAGCTGCTGGTACGTGAGTAGGCTCAACCCAAGCGGAGAAGATGGCAGATGGCCAGGAATCTTTCATTGTCCCTTTTGAGAAGTTAAATGGGAGCAACTGGGAAGAGTGGTGCAGGAAGCTGAGGGCCTGGCTGGTAGCCAAGGGTCTGTGGGAGGCGATGCAAGGCCCCCCACAACACGCTCCAGCCGGAGCTGTGGTAGTGGTTCTTGCAACTGCCCATGCCTCACAGAGGAGGGACCAGAAAGCCCTGGGAGCTATAGTGCTCAGTTTGGAGGGCTCACAGCTACCTTTGGTGGAGGGTCTTGAGACTGCCCAGGAGGCTTACCCAGCACTAGAGAGAGTGCACCACAGGACCACAGCTGGGGCAAAGATCTACACCACCAGAAGCTTGTTTGAGCTGAAGCTGCGTCCTGGTGATGGCATCAGACAGCATGTGACTAAGATGCTCTCTGTTTTCAACAAGCTGAGACTGTTGCAAGTCAACTTTACTGAGGAATTGAAAGTTTATATTTTCTCAGCTCTCTGGACAAAAGCTATGACAATTTGTGTCTAACTTTGGAATCTATGAATCCAGCGGATCTTACGCTGCAGTATGTGACTGGTTGTTTGTGTGATGAGGAAGAAAGCCGTCTCAGGGAGGACGCGACAGAGGAAGTGAGAAGGACGGTTCTTCTTATCAGCTTGCTGCTGCCTCCATGACAACCGTGAAAGACAACTGCAGTGAGGGCAGAGTGCTGACTCAGGATCCAGCCACCATCTGATGCCATCTAGTGGTGAAATGTGGAACTGCAGGGCTGTTTCAGCTGGGAAAACAGTCACTCTTGCTGATGGCACACAGAGACAATTAACCACCGTTGGGAATGAGTTTGTTTCTTTTTTACAGGCAGAGCTGGAAGTCTACCTTGTGCCAGGAATGCAGTGTTGTCTTTTATCTGTTTTTGCTCTTGTAAAGGAGGGCTATAAGGTTTGCTTTGAAAATGATGTCTGTTCTATTTCCAGGGGTGGGAAACAACTGGTCAGTGTTGGATGTCAGAACAGGCTCTATGTTCTGGAGACACCTCTGGAAGGTAAGGGGGACATTGAGACATCACAGGCACAGTGTGCTAACGTTCCCACACATGATTCGTGTGCCCATTTGTGGCACAGGAGAATGTCTCACAGCTGTTGGAAATATATCCAGAAGCTGCCAGAGTGCACTGGGGGGTGCAAGATGAAGGCATGTGATAAGTTCTTGGATTGCAGGGCATGCAAAAGAGCAAAGGCTAAAAGGTGCAGTTATCCGAGATCGGACAGGGTAACCACAAGGCCTTTTGAGCTAGTGCATGCAGACCTTTGTGGACCCATGCCAGTGCCGAGTCTAGGCGGAACCAGGTTTGCGCTCACGCTGACAGATGATTTCTCGAGAAACGGCTGGATTTTGTCGCTGAAACACAAGAGCGAGGCAGCGCCTCTGATCAAAGACTGGATTGCGGTAGTGGAACTACAGTTTTCCACCAAGGTACAGAGCTTTCAGAGTGAGTGGAGAGTTCACCGGGTCTGTTCTGCAGTTTCATTCGCCAGAAGGGGATACATCACAGGTTGACGGTTGCTTTTTCTCCTCAGGAGAATGGCGTTGCGGAGCGTAGGAACAGAACGCTTCAAGAGGCAGCTGAAATGCTACTCTTTGACGCTGGTTTGCCTCAGCGCTTTTGGGCCAAAGCTTGGAAAGCTGTCAGCTTCACTTTGAACAGGTCCTATAGCTCTGTTGTAGGGGACACGCCATATTTTCTGCTGCACAGTAAGAAGCCCAAGGTGCATTTCTTCCGTGTGTTTGGTTGCGAAGCTTGGGTGCTTGTGCCAAAGGCCCAACGCAAGAAAGGTGACCCGAGGTCCCAGAAAATGATCTTTTGTGGGTACAAGCCTGAGACAAAAGGGTGGAGGTTTGCCTATCCAGAAGGGGATCAGTCCAGGATTCTAGTCAGCAGGAGTGCTGAGTTCTGTGAGCAGAGTGGGTGGACACGGTGTTAGGATATTTCCGTTCCACCTTAAAAGGGAGCAGGATGTTTGTGTGCATGAGCTCTAGAATGTGGCAAGATATTTTCTAGAAACTCATGTCGCTAATTGCTGATACTGCGTGCCTACAGGAGATCGATGGATCGTCCAGCAGACGGCTTGGGGCCATGATGGACTTTATCTCCCTGGCAGTATCCCAACACACGGATCCATGGGAATACTGACGTTTTCTCAGAATGTCTGTCTGATTGTGCTGAGGAGGGAGAGATAGAAGCTGAACCTGTTGCTGAGGATCAGGTCTCTGACCAGGGTCAGGAACAAGGAAGGGCACCTCCGCAGACTGTTAAAAGAGAGCCCAAAAGCGAGCCTTCATCTCCCGTTAGTCAAGTGCAGAAGGCTAGAAGATGCAGTAAGTCAGAGGGGGAGTCTTCTGATGACAAGGACACGCTAGCTGGCCCCAGTGGGTCAGAGCGAGCACCTGAGACATTCCACATGCTCAGACGTTCCACATGCACTACAAAGGGGGTACCACCTGAGAGGTTTGAGGTCACCAGCATGTGGGTTGGTATAGCGCAGTGCGAACCAGAGAGTTTTGAGGAGGTTCAACAGTTGCCTGAAGCAGAAGCCAGGAAGTGGCAAGAGGCAATGGGAAAGGAGTTGAACTCAATGAAGTCCTTAGGTGTGTTCTCCACCACGAAGCTGCCAGTGGGCAAGCAGGCCGTGAGCTGTCATTGGGTTTGCAGGATTAAGCCCACAGTGTCTGGAGAACCACAGTACAAGGCTAGCCAGAGGGTTCACGCAGCGGAAGGGTCTGCATTACACTGAAGTGTATGCTCCTACTTCCTGGAGTGAGACTCTGCGCGTGCTTTTAGCAGTAGCTGCTCAAAGAGGGCACCAAGTGCACCACTTTGATGTGGATGTGGCTTATTTGAACTCTGATCTGAACTCGGATCTGTACATGCTACCTCCTCCAGGGTTTGAGGGCAATGAGCCAGGTGTTGTGTGGAAGCTACACAAGTCAATTTATGGTTTGAAGCAGTCGGCCAGAAATTGGAACATGTGCCTGAATGAAGCGCTGGAAAGTTTGGGTTTCCGGAGGAGTCTTGCAGACAGTTGCCTGTACCTGAAGGGGTCAGGAGAGACATAGGAGGCAATTATGGTGTTCGTAGACGATCTTCTATACATGGCAGACAGGTAGACAGGTGCAAGGTTTTGCCAAAGAGCTTGGTAAGCAGTTTAAGCTCAAAAACCTTGGTCCCGTTCAGGTTTATCTGGGAGTTAGGATAGACAGGTCTGAGAATGGAAGTTTTTGCTCATTCAGAAAGGAAAGATTGAGAAGTTCCGGATGTCTGACTGAACACCCATGGAGACCAACTTCGTGAAGGACAGTCAGCTTGGGGGGCGTTCTGAGTTCCAAAACCTGAGGTGTTTCAGTCAACGCTAGGGAGTCTGTTGTATCTCTCTCAGTGGAGCAGACCAGACATAGCGTTTGCTGTGAATCTGCTCAGTAGGGAGGCTACAAAGCCCAGTGTGAATGACTGGCAAGGCATCAAGAGAGTGTTGAGGTATTTGCAGGATACCAAAGATTTTTGCCTCACGTTGTCAGCTGAAGGTGACGCACGGCTTACGTGCTGGAGTGACAGCGATTGGGCATCTCTTAGAGACAGGAAGTCTGTGTCTGGGCTGGTGGTAAAGTTCGGGGAATCCCTGGTGGGGTGGAAGTCCCGGAAGCAAAGTCTTATTGCACTTTCTTCCACTGAAGCCGAGTTCAGTGCGTTGGACTTCTTGTGCAGGGAACTGGACTTCCTTCGGTGCTTGATCCAAGAGATCTGTGGGGATTGTTGCTTACCCATCACTGTTTGGGAAGACAATCAACCTTGTCTTAGGTTGGCAGAATCTGGACAGTTTAAGTCCAGAACCATGCATTTGGACATACGTTTCCAGAATGTGTGTCAGAGTGTCCAGGCAGGTTGGATATGGCTCAAGTATTGTTCGAGCCGGGAGAACCTAGCTGATGGGTTTACTAAACCCTTGACCTTCCAGCGACATGGGGAGTTCTGTGAAGGGTTGTGTTTGGGGTGAGTTGTACTTACAGTTTCCCTCAGGATGTGAGACGAGAGGGGGTGTGAGGAGAATCAGAACTTACACAGTTAAACTGTTCTGTGTGACGTCTCACATTCTGAGGCATGGTTATGTTCACATACGGGAATCTTTCTTTGTGTGTGAGTTACTTTCGTTTTTGGCTGAGAGCCGTGAGGATGTCCGCTCTCTTGCCTGAACTGATTTATGATTTTCTTCTCATTAAAGACTGTTAGAGATTTGCAAGAAGCCTGCGTACAGTCTGATTTATTATCCACACACAAGGCACCTTTTTTCTGCTGCTGCGGTACTCTGCTAAGAGCTGGAGAGCTCAAGATTTCTTTTGGCACAGATGTCTATCGGCACAGGGAGAAGCGTGCCGGACGCCATTATATTCCAGCAACCCTTCCCCTCTGCAGGGAGGTAGGACCAATTCGGATGGTCTGCTCCTGCCACTTAATGTATCCAAATGGTTTCTAGAGACTGGTAGATTCCCTGGTGGCCCATTGGAATATGGAGTTAACCAGGGCTATTGACTTTCTGGCTCTGAAGCATCCTTTTCCGATTGCATGGAGCCTGGACAGCCCCATGGTTTTCCCTGAAGCTGAGGGCGAGGAAACAATCGCTGAGACGCCTAGAGCGCTGGTAGCAGAAAACTCATTCTGAATGGACCAGACACGGGTTAGAGTTCAACGTCAAGCCTACCAACTGGCAATAGCGACGGTGAAGAGGACTTTCTTCACCACCTCTACTGCATCTGCAGATAGCAGCAGGAGACCCCTTCAGGTGGTTCGCAATTTAACAGAACCATCTTTGCTATCAGGGCCTTGTAAAGACCCCAAGATCTCCTGCAACGATTTTCAAAGTTTTTTGCAGATAAAGTCGCTCAGATTCAGAAGGAGGTAGACACCACTGTGGGAGCAGGGCCGGGATGGGAGAGTGCTAGAGTCCTGTCTAGTCAAGTTGCATGGAATCAAGTCCAATCTGTTACCTCTGAAGATGTGGACAGGCTGCTTGGACAAGTGAAACCAACCACCTGTCTCCATGACCCTTGCCCATCCTGGCTAATAAAAGTGAGCCATTATATTCCAGCAACCCTTCCCCTCTGCAGGGAGGCAGGACCAATTCGGATGGTCTGCTCCTGCCACTTAATGTATCCAAATGGTTTCTAGAGACTGGTAGATTCCCTGGTGGCCTGTGGCTCTGCGGGGTGGTGAATGCTTCCCTCTGTGAGGGAGCCTTCCCAGACCCACTGAAAGAGGAGGTCATTAAACCGCTTCTTTAAAAAAATCTTTAGACCCAGCCAATATGGCCCAGTCTCGATTGAGCGGGTGGTTGCAGAACAACTCCAAGTACGCCTGGAGGATGTGGACCATTTGGATCTCTTCCAATCAGGATTCAGGCCTCATCATGGGACTGAAACTGCCTTGGTCGCTCTGGTCAATGATGTCTGGCGAGCTAGGGACAAAGGTGAAAGCTGTTTCCTAGTTCTGCTGGATCTCTCCAGCAGACACCATCAACCTTTGCCTTTGACAACCATAACATCCTTCTGGACCGCCTAGAGGAGCTGAGAGCTGGGCACTCACACAGGACCTTCACTGCCTTCACTGGTTCCGATTTGAAAGAGAGGTGTCATCTGCATACTGATGAACACCCAGCCCAAACCCCCTGATGATCTCTCCCAGCGGCTTCATATAGATGTTAAAAGGCATGGGGGAGAGGATGGAAGCCTGAGGCCCAGGGGTCTGAACACTCATCCCCCCCCCCCACTTTCTGGATACAACCCATGAGGAAATAACCAGGGGTTCCTCTCCTTCCTCCTGGAGAAGCTCAACAACTTTGGGCCATCTCCCCTCATTTTCTTAAAACGGAGTCCCCAAAATGGGGGGGGGGGGTTCATACAGAAAGGTACGGTAAACTGCTCCATTCCTCACTGCTCCTGGCTACATACTGGGGTGGCGGGAGCCACGCTGCGTTGCCAGCAGCCTTTCCCCTTCCTTGCTCTCTCTCTTCCCGGCCTTGGGGATAGGGGACAATGCAGGGTGCTTTGCTGTACTCCTGGCACTGTTTGCCCAGTGCTCCTTGCTGCATACTGTAAGGTTGTGAATATAAGCCGCACTTTAATTTTTCATAGTCTGAATTTTGGGGAAAAGTGATGCTTATATTCAGGAGAATATAGTCTTTGCACCTTCAGTCTGCATGGAGGGAGTCCAGCTCTTACAGCAGAGCTATTTCAAGAGCGCTTTGTAACACACAGCAGTGCATCCTGGGAGTCCAAGGCATCTATCTCAGAAGAAGAGTTTGGATATGATATCCCGCTTTATTACTACCCGAAAGAGTCTCAAAGCAGCTAACCCTTCCTCCCCCACAACAAACACTCTGTGAGGTGAGTGGGGCTGAAAGACTTCAGAGAAGTGTGACTGGCCCAAGGTCACCCAGCAGCTGGACGTGGAGGAGTGCAGATGCGAACCGGATTCCCCAGATTACGAATCTACCGCTCTTAACCACTACACCACACTGGCTCTCAGCCAGCAAGCAGCCAGACTGCCCGAGATGGATCCGCTTTGTCAGAGTTGCTTCCAGATCCTAGCTCACAGAGGATCACGCTAGCCAGCGATCATTAAGTAAAAGTCTTTATTGAGTTACAGTTTCCATTCTCAAGCTACTGAGTGCAACTCTACGTCTAGTGGCTAGATCGGCGAAGCTCCGTCTGAGTCTCCGCCCTTTGCGCACCAACTTAATATCCTAGCCCTGCTCCACCTTTTCCGCCTGACTGTTCTCCTCTGGGTCCCTCTGCCCCCCGGGGTCTCTTCCTTTCTGGATTCTTCTGACGCCGACCCCCCGGACCCTCCTGTCTCCTTGCGCCGGGCTTTAGGACCTGGCTCTCTTTCAGGGCTGCCTACTGTGTCACTTTCCTGTGCATTTGAACTTGGCGCGCGCGCCCAACCTTCCACTTTCCGTCTGACCGTTTCTTCGCTCCCCGATGGAGGTGTGGCCACTCCTGACTCATGCCCTCCCCCCTGTTGTGAGCTGCCAGCGCTTAATCCCTGGCTCCCTTCCTCTTCCCTGCTCTCTGGCGGTGACGCTGGTCCCGATTTCCAACTGCTCTCCTCTGAGTCCCCTCTGGCTCTATCTTGCTGGGGTGTCCCCCTAGGCTCCCCCCTTGCCCTGGCCACTGGTGCTCCTTTCTGTGAATCTTCCGATTCACTGGAAAGACTCGGAGATCTCGGGTCGTCGTCATCACTCATCTTTTCTTCTGCCTCCTCCCCCTCGCTCTCTGTTTCCTCCCTTGCCCTTGCCCTCCTGAACCCCTGACATCCATCCCCCCTCGAAGCCCCCCGTTCCCCCCTCCCCTCCTTCCAGTGCGGGAGCTGGGTGCTGCTGTGTCAGAGGGACGAACGTCGGATACAGTTCGCTTCTCGTGGCGGGCCTCCATCTGAAGTCTCCCGGTTCTTTCTCCCTGCTCTCGTCGACGACAGTCACCTCCGCTTCCATCTCTGTGCCGCCGTGCTCGAAACCAGGGTCGTCCCCGAAAACGTCCATGTCCGTCTCTCCCTCACTTCCTCCTGGCGGTGTTGCTCGTCCTGGACCTTCCAGCCACTTCCTGCGCCACTGCTCCTCTGGTCTATCGTCCCACCAATACGAGGGTTCAGAGGCAGATCCCGAGGGTGACCCCTCCGGGGAACGGGCGTCTCGGATCGGGTCCTCGTCCGAGTCGAACCCCCGGAACGTGCTGGCAGAAAGCGTGGGCGTGAAAAGCCAGTCGTCGAAAAAGTCTGCTGGCATTGGTCTATGTGGGAAGAGTGCATGAAACCCGTCTTTGAGCAGAGGTTCGTCCAAGGCGTAGCCCGGCACCCAGCTGTTCGCACTGGCCGGGGTGCCCTCCTTGGTGAGAAGGTATTCTACCCCCTCTTCCCCCCATCTGGAGTCCAAAATCTCCGTGACTTCGTTGATGCGCTCCTCCTGTGCCACTCCCGCGTGCCCGGTTCTTTCTCTGAGCGGACTCGGTGCCGTTCCGGGTTCCTGAAACCTGTGCGGTGCCTTGTAGGGAGTGAGCACCGATCTGTGGAACACCGGATGCATTCTGGAACCCTCCGGAAGCGCCAGCCTGAAAGCCACCGGGTTGACCTGCTCTTCGACTTGGTAGGGCCCCAGTTGCTTATGCCCCAGCTTCTTCTTGGCCAACGACTTGGCCGGCACTGCGTGGGCTGCTAACCAGACCCAGTCCCCCACATGGATCTCTTCGCCAACTCTTCTGTGTTTGTCCGCCTGCACCTTGTATGCATGTTTGGCCAGCTCCAGGTGCCGCCGCAGCTGATCGTGGACCTCCTGCAACTCCGACGCGAACGCATCTGCTGTCTGCGGCTCCCCCTCCCCCATTCTTTCCAGTCCCGGGAAGGTTCTGGGGTGCCTCCCGTTGTTGGCGAAGAACGGCGTGACCCCCGTGGACACGTGCTTCGTGTTGTTGTAGGCGAACTCGGCGAGCGGCAGGTAATCCACCCACGTCGCAGGCTGTTGATTCGCATAACATCTCAGGTACTGCTGCATGATGGCATTGACCCGCTCCGCTTGCCCGTTGGTCTGCGGGTGTCTCGCCGACGCCAGGTTGATCTTGACGTTCAGGAAGCCCATCAGCTTCTGCCAGAAATTCGAGATGAACTGCCGCCCCCGGTCGGACAGAATAGACCGTGGCAGACCGTAAACCTTGAACACGTGGTCTATGAACAGTTTGGTGGTTTGCTCCGCCGTGGCCACCTTAGCACACGGGATGAAATGTGCCATCTTGGAGAACAAGTCCACCACCACCAGCACGGCCGTCTTGCCCCTCGAGCTGGGCAGATCCGTGACAAAGTCCAGGGCCACTCTCTCCCATGGTTCGACCGGAGTTTGCAGCGGTTCCAACAGTCCGGCCGGCGGTCTGTGCACTGCTTTGGCCCTCTGGCAGGTGTCACACCTCGCCACGTAGTCCGCGACCTCCCCTCTCATTCCGGGCCACCAGAAGTCCCTGGCGACTAATTCCACCGTCTTCTCCTTGCCAAAGTGCCCGGCAGTGGGCGCGTTGTGCAGCTGCTGCAGTACCTTGGCGCGAAGTTCGTCTCCCGGCACGTAGATGGCCCCTTTACGGATGAGCAATCCATCTCTCAGCTGGAACTCGTTGGTCGCTGCCGTGCCCCTTTGCACCTCTGCCATTTTTGCTTGCGCGAAGGAGTCATCCTGCAACGCTCGTCGCACCGCCTCCAGGTCCACTGTTGCCGCAGCGCACGCCCACACTGTTGGTGCGAAGATGTGCATGGCGGCCGCTGGCGTGGCGTCCTCCAGATACTGTGGCTTACGGGAGAGAGCGTCCGCCATGATGTTGGTGTCCCCCGGGACATACTCTATTCGGAAGTCGAAGTTCGCAAAGAACTCAGCCCAACGTATCTGCCTCTGGTTCAGGAACTGTGCCGTGCGCCAGTGCTCCAGATTCTTGTGGTCCGTGCAGACCTGCACTGTGTGCTTGGCGCCGATCAGGAAGTGCCTCCACGCTTTGAACGCTGCATGAATGGCCAGCAACTCCCTGTCCCAGATGGTGTAGTTCTGTTCGGACTTGCTGAGCTTCCTGGAGTAAAACGCTCCCGGACGCCAAACCCCCTGCGGGTCTTTCTGCAGCAGGACTGCTCCCACGGCTCTGTCCGAGGCGTCTGTCTCAACCCTCATCGGCCTGCTGGGGTCGACATGCAGCAGCTGCTCTTCCGACGCGAAGAGACGTTTGAGTGCCTGAAAGGACTGCTCCGCCTGCTCTGTCCAGATGAACTTCTTTTTCTTGGAGCTAAGCGTGTCCGTGATGGCCGCTGTCTGCATAGCGAAGCCTTTGATAAACTTGCGATAGAAGTTCGCGAAGCCGACAAACCGTTGGACCTCCTTCCGGTTGCGCGGGCTTTTCCAATCCAACACCGCTCGAACCTTGGCGCTGTCCATGGCGAGCCCCTTGTCAGACAACTTGTAGCCCAGAAAATCCACCTCCGTCACGTCGAATTGGCACTTCTCCAGCTTGGCGTAGAGCCTATGCTGCTGCAGCCTGCTCAGCACTTCCTTGACGTGTCTGTCATGCTCCTGCTGCGATTCCGAAAAGATCAGGATGTCATCTAAGAAACAGACGCACGTCTTGTAGAGGAGCCCCGCCAACACGTGATGCATGAACGCTTGAAAAACGTGGGAGCCATTTTGCAATCCAAAAGGCATAACTCTATATTCGTAGGTGCCCAGTGGCGTGAACATGGCTGTCTTCCACTCATCTCCTTCCCGCATGCGAATGAGGTTGTACGCCCCTCGCAGGTCTAACTTGGTGAACACGCTGCCCTTCCGTACCTTTGCGAGGAGGTCGTCGATTCGGGGCATGGGGAAGTCCGATGGCTTGGTCACACTGTTTAAGATGCGATAGTCCACTACAAGCCTTTTTTGGGGCGTGTCCCGCTTCTTAACAAAGAATACAGGACTGCCCCCCGCTGCCTTGGACTCCCGGATGAAACCGCGCTCCAAATTATGATCTATGAACTCTTTGAGTTCCTGCAGTTCGTCCTCAGACATGGAATACAGCTTTCCTTTAGGCAGCGCCGCCCCTGGCAGCAGGTCAATTTTGCAGTCATATGGTCTGTGGGGGGGCAGCCTGTCTGCCTCCTTCTCGCAGAAAACCTCCAAAAATTCTGCGTACTTGTGGGGAATCGCTTGCAGCGTGCCTAGCAGCAGGTGTGACTCCTCTTCCTCTCCTTCCTGCCGGGGCATGATGCAGTGTTCAGCACAAAAGGAAGAGCCGAAGGTCAGCTGCCTCTGGTACCAAGCCAGCGTTGGGCTGTGCTTGTCCAGCCAACTCATGCCCAATACAATGGGCGTGTCCGATAGTTGAGTGACGTTGAAGCTGATGATTTCCCTGTGATTCCCAAGCCGCATCACCATTGGTGGCGTCTGCTTCACCACTTGCCCCCCTAGCAGCTCCCTGCCATCCACCGTGACAACCTGCAGGGGCAGCGTGGCAGGCAGCAACTGTATAGCGTGCCGGTCGACAAAGTCCTGCCCTATAAAGTCCGCATTGCTTCCTGAGTCAATGGTGATTGGCACGTCCATGGTGATTCCATTGGGCAGCTGGAGCGATGCGGTGAGCCTCACCACTGGTTTGGGCGGGAGGGGGTCCATGGGCGGTAAAATCTCTGGGGACTGCTTCACTGACACGTCTGGCTGGGCCCCAGTGCCTCTTCCTCCAGCCAGACATCGTCGTTTCCCTGCTGTGGTACTCCTTGCTGCGTTGCTGCAGTTACCATTGCTGAGGCTGCAGTGTGCTTGTGGAGCCTCCGGGGACACTCTTTCGCCATATGCTGTGGATCCTCGCAGATATAACACTTCCTGTTCCCTCTAGGAGGCTTCGCTTTCACTGTTGCCGGTGCTAGGGCTCTGGCTGCTGACTGAGCCCTTGCACTTCCAACCTCCATAGGTTCCACCCCTCCTCCTGGTGGATGCGTGGATTGCGCACGCGCTGCTTCTCTGGGAAGGAAGGAGGAGCCCCTGGCTGGTTCGCGCCCGCCACGCCCTTCGTCCCTGCTCCACGGACGTTCTTCCAGCCGCACCCCCACTGCCAGCGCCCTCTGAACGATCTCCTGCGTGGTCCGGGGTCTCTCCCCCCTCGCAATTTCATCTTTAACCGAGCCGTGCAATCCCTCCCAAAACAGGTCTCTTACAGGAGCCGAATCTCTGTCCCATTCCAGGGCACTGACCAAAGCGAAAAAGCGTGCATGGTACTGCCTGACGCTGGCCCTCCCTTGCTTCAGTCCATGTATCTGCTGCCGAGCAAGATCCACGTCAATGCTTGATAAAAAACACCCATCCATCGCTTTAATAAAGGCATCCGCATTTTGGAGCGCCGGATCCCCATCCCTCCACAAATTGCGCAGCCATGCTTTTGCATCTCCATGCAAATGGGACATGATGAATCCCACTTTCTCTTGCTCATCTCTAAAGTCTTTTTTCAGCAGTTGCAGTGCACACATTACATCTGCTCTAAAGTTGGGGTACTGTTGCAGATTCCCATCGAAGTGAGAGACCAGACCGCCTGTTCATCTCGCCAACCCAATTCCCTCCTGTTTGGGTGTCAGTTGCCCTTGCTTAGTAAGCATGTCCAACCTGACCTGGAGATCCCTGCAGGCGGCAGCTGCCTCCTCCTCTCTCTTCCTGGATGCGAGAGCCTCGGCATTCAGTTGTGACACTGCTTCTCTGAGTTCCGCTATCTGCTGCTCAGCCGTCATGTCGTCTGCCGTTCGTGAGCTCGCTAGTAGGCACCTGCTTCTCTCCTCACCTCGAGGCTGTAGATGCCCACAATTAAGAGACGGAGCTTACTGTCAGAGTTGCTTCCAGATCCTAGCTCACAGAGGATCACGCTAGCCAGCGATCATTAAGTAAAAGTCTTTATTGAGTTACAGTTTCCATTCTCAAGCTACTGCGTGCAACTCTACGTCTAGTGGCTAGATCGGCGAAGCTCCGTCTGAGTCTCCGCCCTTTGCGCACCAACTTAATATCCTAGCCCTGCTCCACCTTTTCCGCCTGACTGTTCTCCTCTGGGTCCCTCTGCCCCCCGGGGTCTCTTCCTTTCTGGATTCTTCTGACACCGACCCCCCGGACCCTCCTGTCTCCTTGCGCCGGGCTTTAGGACCTGGCTCTCTTTCAGGGCTGCCTACTGCGTCACTTTCCTGTGCATTTGAACTTGGCGTGCGCGCCCAACCTTCCACTTTCCGTCTGACCGTTTCTTCGCTCCCCGGTGGAGGTGTGGCCACTCCTGACTCATGCCCTCCCCCCTGTTGCGAGCTGCCAGCGCTTAATCCCTGGCTCCCTTCCTCTTCCCTGCTCTCTGGCGGTGACGCTGGTCCCGATTTCCAACTGCTCTCCTCTGAGTCCCCTCTGGCTCTATCTTGCTGGGGTGTCCCCCTAGGCTCCCCCCTTGCCCTGGCCACTGGTGCTCCTTTCTGTGAATCTTCCGATTCACTGGAAAGACTCGGAGATCTCGGGTCGTCGTCATCACTCATCTTTTCTTCTGCCTCCTCCCCCTCGCTCTCTGTTTCCTCCCTTGCCCTTGCCTCTGCTCCTGAACCCCTGACATCCTTCTTTCCTCTTCCTTCTTCCCCCCAGAACCCCTTGCTAAAGTCTCTATTTTCCTGTCATCTCACACCAAGTTACACGGGCCACCTTCCAAATCCCGTCTCTGTTCACACCTCTGAGCAGGAGGGAAGAAATTCTCAATAAAATCATCATCATCATCATCATCATCATCATCATCATCATCATTCATTACTTATCCCCCCCCCGCCCATTTGGCTGGGTATCCCCAGCCACTCTGGGTGGCTTCCAACAGAACACTAAAAACAGAATAAAACTTCAAACATTAAAAACTTCCTTAACCAGCGCTACCTTCAGGTGTCTTCTAAAAGTCAGATAGTTGTTTATTTCCTTGACATCTGATGGGAGGGTGTTTCACAGGGCGGGTGCCACTAGTGAGAAGGCCTCTGCCTGGTTCCCTGCAACTTCGCTTCTCGCTGGACCTCAGTGTCCGGGCTGAATGATGGGGGTGGAGAAGCTCCTTCAGGTATACTGGACTGAGGCCACTTAGGGCTTTAAAGGTCAGCACCAACTGACCTTGTGCTCGGAATCATACTGGGAGACCATGTAGAGACTGGTGTTATATGGTCCCGGCGGCCACTCCCAGTCCCAGTCTAGCTGTCACATTATGGATTAATTGTAGTTTCCGGGTCACTTTCAAGAAGCACATTGCAGTAGTCCAAGTGGGAGATAACTAGATCTCTACCTCTCTTTCACATTGGAACCAGTGAAAGCAGTGAAGGTCTCGTGTGAGTGTCTGGAGGCAGTTGGAGGATGCCGCTGCACGCGGGAAACAATCTAGGGAGTGTTTCTCATGTGCCACAGCATCAGGAGAAGTTGCACTCCCGCCAACTGGTTGGCTGGCGGGTGTGCCACTTCTCCCCCCCCCCATGCCACTACCTGTGAATTGGACGGCCCCAGTTTTTTGACATGATTTTTTAGTCAAAAAACCTTGTCTAATACATGGAAAAATATGGTATATGTGGGTATTTTTTCTTATTTTCTCTCTCCCCCTCCAATTTTAAAGGTGTGGCTTATATTCGGGTGCAGCTCATATTCAGGCCAGGTGGGTGAATAAACCCTACTTCTTAAAGTCTCCACTGTGGCTCAATCCTCCCAAGGAACACAAACCCTGGGTGAACCCTGGAACCCTCCAGCAGAGAGTGGGGGTGGCATCCAAACTCCAAGGAATGCATCACCTGCTGCTGCCACCACAGTAGCAGCAACACCTGAAGCTCCTCCTCAGAAACCCCCCCCCCCATGCTGCCTCTACAACATCCTCTTGGTGAATAGTTCCTGATGTAGATCTTCACTCACCCCTTCTTCCTTGGTGGGGGCAGGCACCAATTTTTCATTCAACTCAGGTGCCAAAATGTCTTAGGCCACCCCCGTTTGTTCTCTATGCAGTTGTAGAAGTTCATAATTTCTTAAATTATAGTTTAATAAAGTGCCCCACCATGTGTCTTGCATCTTTATTTCTGGTCTCCTAACATATTGTTACAGGCCACCCCAATCTCTGCTGAGCAGTGCAAGATTCCAGGGGTTTTGGCACAGCAGAGACTGTAGTGTCTTTAAGATATATAATTTTATTACATACATACACACACACACACATATACAGTGGTACCTCGGGTTAAGTACTTAATTCGTTCCAGAGGTCCGTTCTTAACCTGAAACTGTTCTTAACCTGAAGCACCACTTTAGCTAATGGGGCCTCTCGCTGCTGCCGCACCACCAGAGCACGATTTCTGTTCTCATCCTGAAGCAAAGTTCTTCTATTTCTGGGTTAACGGAGCCTGTAACCTGAAGCATATGTATCCTGAAGCATATGTGTCAGGGGTTCAGGAGCAGACGCACAGGAAAGGGAGGAAACAGAGAGCGAGGGGGAGGAATCCAAAGGAAATATGAGTGATGACAGCGGCCCGAGATCTCCGAGTCTTTCCAGTGAATCGGAAGATTCACAGAAAGGGGCGCCAGTGGTCAGAGCAAGGGGGGCACCTAGGGGGACACCCCAGGAAGAAGGGACCAGAGGAGACTCAGAGAGCAGCAGTTGGAAATCGGGACCAGCTTCCCCACCAGAGCACAGTAGGGGGGAGGGGTCGCAGGCATCGGGAGCTGGCGGCTCGCCGCAAGTGGGAAGGCAGGAGTTAGGATTGGCCACACCTCCATCGGGGAGCGAGGAAACGGTCAAGAGGAAGGTCGAAGGCTGCGCGCGCGCGCCAAGTTCAAATGCACAGGAAGGCGGCACAGTAAGCAGTCCGGATAGGGAGCCAGGTCCTAAAGCCCGCCGCAAAGAGGGAGCAGAGTCCGGGGGGTCGGCGTCAGAAGAGTCCAGGAAGGAAGAGACCCCGGGGGGTAGAGGGACCCTGAGGAGGAAGGAAAGACGGAAGAGGTGGAGTAAGGCTAGAGTATTAAGTTGGTGTACAGGAGGCGGAGACTCAGACGGAGCTTCGCCGGTCTAGCTTCTAAGACGTAGAGCTGCACGCTGCGGCTTAAAATGGAAACTGTAACTCAATATGTCAGGAGTGCTCTGATGGTGTTTCCTGCTTGGCAGAGGGTTGGACCCGATGGCCCTTGTGGTCTCTTCCAACTCTAGGATTCTATGATTCTATGATTCTATGAATAAAGACTTTTGTACAGTACTACCGGCTAGCGTGGTCCTCTGTGAGCTGGGACCTGGAAGCAGCTCTGACAGTAAGCTCCGTCTCACAAGTTGCACCAAAAGCCTCGCAGCGTGAGTGGAGGCAGCGAGGGGTGAAGGTTGGTGCTTCGCGAGCTCACGAAAGCGGACAAGATGAATACTGAACAGCAGATAGCCTCCCTGCAAAATGCAGTGTCAAATCTAAACGCCGAGATACTCGCATCCAGGAAGAGGGAGGAGGAAGCGGCTGCCGCCTACAAGGATCTCCAAATCAGGTTGGAAGTGCTCACAAAGCAGGGGCAACCGGGACCCAAATTGGAGGGAATTGGGCTGGGGAGAAGAGGAGGCAGCCTTGTATCTCATTTCGATGGGAATTTACAGCAGTACCCCAACTTCCGAGCAGATGTGCAGTTTGCGCTGCAACTGCTGGACAAAGACTTTAGAGATGAGCAAGAGAAGGTGGGGTTTATTCTATCCCACTTGCATGGAGACGCTAAAGCGTGGCTGCGCAATCTGTGGAGAGATAAGGATCCAGCACTCCGAAGTGCGGATGCCTTCATTAAAGCGATGGATTCGTGTTTTTTATCAAATATAGACGTTGATATCGCAAGAAAAGAGATACATGGGCTGAAACAAGGGAGGGCCAGTGTGAGGCAGTATCATTCCCGCTTTTTTGCACTGGTCAGTGCCCTGGAATGGGTCAAAGATTCAGCTCCAGTCAGAGACCTTTTCTGGGAAGGGTTGAACAGTGCGGTAAAAGATGAAATTGCGCGGGGGGAGAGACCCCGGAGTACTCAGGAGATCGTGCAGAGGGCGCTGACGATTGGAGTACGTCTAGAAGAGCGTCCATGGAGCAGGGACGAAGGGCGTGGAGGACGTGAGTCGGCCAGAGCGCCTCCCTTCTTTCCCAGGGATGCAGCGCGTGCGCACTCCACGCCTCCGCCAGGAGGAGGAGGGGAACCTATGGAGGTTGGAGGGGCCAGGGCTCAGTCAGCAACCAGAGCCCTAGCACCGGGAGCAGTCAAAGCGAAGCCTCCTAGAGGGAACAGGAAGTGCTACCTCTGTGACAGTCCTCAGCACATGGCGAAAGAGTGTCCCCAGAGGCTCCACAAGCACACTGCAGCTTCCGCGACGGTTACTGAAGCAACTCAGCATAGAGAACCACAGCAGGGAAACAGAGGCGCTGGGGCCCAGCCAGACGAGTCAGTGAAGCAGTCCCCAGAGATTTTGCAGCCCACAGACCCCCTCCCGCCCAAACCAGTAGTGCAGCTCACCGCATCGCTCCAGCTACCCAATGGACTTACAATGGAAGTGCCAATTACAATTGACTCTGGCAGCAACGCGGACTTTATAGGACAGGATTTCATCGAACAGCACAATATAGCGCTACTGCCAGCCACGCTGCCCCTGAAGGTTGTCACGGTGGATGGCAGGGAATTCCTAGGGGGGCAGGTGGTGAAGCAAACGCCACCCATGGTGATGCAAATTGGAAATCACAGGGAAGTCATCAGCTTTAATGTCACCCAGCTGTCGGACACGCCTGTAGTATTGGGCATGAGTTGGCTGGACAGGCACAGTCCAACGTTGGCTTGGTACCAGCGGCAACTAACTTTCGGCTCCTCTTACTGTGCAGAACACTGCATCCTGCCCAGACCGGAGGGGGAGGAAGAGGACACACAGCTGCACTTAGGCACGCTGCAAGCAGTGCCCCACAAGTACGCAGAATTTTTGGAGGTTTTCTGCGAGAAGGAGGCAGACAAGCTACCGCCCCACAGGCCCTATGACTGCAAGATTGACCTCCTGCCGGGGGCGACGCTGCCGACGGGGAAACTGTATTCCATGTCTGAAGATGAGCTACAGGAACTCAGGGAGTTCATAGATCATAATTTGGAACGCGGGTTCATCCGGGAGTCCAAGGCAGTGGGGGGCAGTCCCGTATTCTTTGTGAGGAAGAAGGACACGCCCCAAAAAAGGCTGGTGGTGGACTATCGGATTTTGAACTCGAAAACCAAGCCCACGGCGTTCCCCATGCCCAGGATCGACGACCTCCTCGCGACGGTGCGCAAAGGACGAGTGTTCACCAAGTTGGATCTGCGAGGGGCGTACAACTTTATTCGCATACGGGAGGGCGACGAGTGGAAGACGGCCATGTTCACGCCCCTGGGCACCTACGAATACAGAGTTATGCCTTTTGGATTACAAAATGGCTCCCACTGTTTTCAGGCTTTCATGCATCACGTGTTAGCGGGGCTCCTCTACAAGAAGTGTGTCTGCTTCCTGGACGACATCCTGATATTTTCAGAATCACAGGAGGTTCACGACAGAGACGTCAAGGAAGTTCTGCAAAGGCTACAGGAGCATAGACGGTACGCCAAGCTGGAGAAGTGCCAGTTCGACATGACGGAGGTGGATTTCCTGGGCTACAAGTTGTCGGACAAGGGGCTAGCCATGGACAGCGCCAAGGTTCGTGCAGTGTTGGACTGGAAGAGCCCGCGCAGCTGGAAGGAGGTCCAGCGGTTTGTCGGCTTTGCTAACTTCTATCGCAAGTTCATCAAGGGGTTCGCGATGCAGACGGCGGCCATTACCGACACGCTCAGCTCCAAGAAGAAGAAATTCATCTGGACGGAGCAGGCGGAGCAGTCCTTTCAGAAACTCAAGCGTCTCTTCTCATCCGAAGAGCAGCTACTGCATGTAAATCCCGGCAAACCAATGAGGGTTGAAACAGACGCCTCAGACAGGGCCGTGGGGGCGGTCCTCTTGCAGCGAGACCCGAATGGGGATTGGAGGCCGTGCGCTTTCTACTCCAGGAAGCTCAGCAAGTCGGAGCAGAACTACACCATCTGGGACAGGGAGTTGCTTGCCATTAATGCAGCATTCAAGGCGTGGAGGCACTTCCTGATCGGAGCCAAACACACAGTGCAGGTCCGCACGGACCATAAGAATCTGGAACACGGCGAGGTTCCTGAACCAGAGGCACATACGTTGGGCGGAGTTCTTTGCGGACTTCAACTTCAGGATAGAGTACGTACCTGGTGACGACAACGTCATGGCGGATGCACTGTCCAGGAAGCCGCAATACCTCGAGGAGGCGACGCCAGCGGCGGCCAAGCACATTTTCGCACCAGAAGCGTGGGCGTGCGCTTCGGCGACTGTAGACCTGGATGCTGTACGTCGCGCGCTGCAGGAAGACTCCTTCGCACGAGCGAAGATGGAGGAGGTGCACAAGGGCACGGCGAAGGGCGACGAGTTCCAGATACGCGACGGGTTGCTCATCCGCAAAGGGGCCCTCTACGTGCCGGGAGACGCACTCCGCGCTAAGGTACTGCAGCAGTTGCACGACGCACCCACAGCCGGGCACTTTGGCACAGAGAAGACGATAGACTTAGTAGCCAGAGACTTCTGGTGGCCCAAAATGCGGGGGGAAGTTGCGGATTACGTCGCGAGGTGCGACACCTGCCAGAGGGCCAAGCCAGTGCATAAACCGCCGGCGGGACTGCTGGAACCGCTGCAAACTCCGTTCGAACCGTGGGAGAGGGTGGCCCTGGACTTTGTCACGGATCTGCCCAGCTCGAGGGGCAAGACAGCAGTGCTAGTGGTGGTAGACTTGTTAACCAAAATGGCACATTTCATTCCGTGTGCGAAGGTGGCCACGGCGGAACAGACCGCCAAACTGTTCATAGATCACGTGTTCAAGGTTCACGGTCTGCCACGGGCTATACTGTCCGACCGGGGGTGACAGTTCATCTCGAATTTCTGGCAGAAGCTGATGGGCATCCTGAACGTCAAGATCAACCTAGCGTCGGCGAGACACCCGCAGACCAACGGACAAGCGGAGCGGGTCAATGCCATCATGCAGCAGTACCTGAGATGTTACGCAAATCAGCAGCCTGCAACGTGGGTGGACTACCTGCCACTCGCCGAGTTCGCCTACAACAACACGAAGCACGTGTCCACGGGGGTGACGCCGTTCTTCGGCAACAATGGGAGGCATCCCAGAACCTTCCCGGGATTAGAGAGCATGGGGGAGGGGGAGCCACAGGCAGCGGACGCCTTCGCGTCAGAGTTGCAGGAGGTCCACGACCAGCTTCGAAGGCAGTTAGAGCTAGCTAAGCACGCATACAAACTGCAGGCTGACAGACACAGGAGGGTTGGGGAAGAAATACAGGTGGGAGACTGGGTTTGGTTGGCAGCCCAGGCAGTGCCGGCCAGATCCTTAGCGAAAAAGAAGCTAGGGCATAAGCAGCTGGGGCCCTACCAAGTCGAGGCACAGGTCAATGCGGTGGCTTTCCGGCTGAGACTTCCGGAGGGATCCAGGATGCATCCGGTATTTCATAGATCAGTGCTCACTCCCTACAAGGCCCCTCACAGATTTCAGGAGCCAGGGACGGCACCGAGCCCGCTCAGGGAAAGGACCACGCGGGGGGGGGGGTCGCCAGAGGGGGAGCCCATCAACGAGGTTACAGAGATTTTAGACTCAAGATGGGGGGAAGAGGGAGTAGAATACCTTCTCGCTAGAGAGGGCACCCCAGCCAGTGCCAACAGCTGGGTGCCGGGCTACGCTTTGGAAGAACCTCTGCTCAAAGACGAGTTTCATGCCCTTTTCCCACACAGACCCATGCCAGCCGAGTTTTTCGACGACTGGCTTTTCACACCCACGCTTTCCGCCAGCACGTTCCGGGGGTTTGATTCGGACGAGGAGCCCACACTGGGCACACGCTCCCCAGAGGGGTCACCCTCGGGATCTGCCTCAGAACCCTCGTATTGGTGGGATGATCGACCAGAGGAGCAGTGGCGCAGGAAGTGGCTGGAGGGTCCCGGGCGAGCAACGCCCCCAGGAGGGACCGATGAAGAGACGGACATGGACGTGTTCGGGGAGGACCTTGGGTTCGAGCACGGCGGCACGGAGATGGAAGCAGAGGAGATCGACGTCGACGAGTGCAGGGAGGAAGAGCCGGACTGGTCCAGTTGGATGGACGCCACGGGAAACGAACTGTATCCGGCACTTACCCCCGTAACAACGGAGCACCCAACACCCACGCCTGGAGGAGGGGAGGGGGGAAAGGGGGGCTTCGAGGGGGGGATGGATGTCAGGGGTTCAGGAGCAGAGGCACAGGAAAGGGAGGAAACCGAGAGCGAGGGGGAGGAATCCGAAGGAAATATGAGCGATGACAGCGGCTCGAGATCTCCGAGTCTTTCCAGTGAATCGGAAGATTCACAGAAAGGGGCGCCAGTGGTCAGAGCAAGGGGGGCACCTAGGGGGACACCCCAGGAAGAAGGGACCAGAGGAGACTCAGAGAGCAGCAGTTGGAAATCGGGACCAGCTTCCCCACCAGAGCACAGTAGGGGGGAGGGGTCGCAGGCATCGGGAGCTGGCGGCTCGCCGCAAGTGGGAAGGCAGGAGTTAGGATTGGCCACACCTCCATCGGGGAGCGAGGAAACGGTCAAGAGGAAGGTCGAACGCTGTGCGCGCGCGCCAAGTTCAAATGCACAGGAAGGCGGCACAGTAAGCAGTCCGGATAGGGAGCCAGGTCCTAAAGCCCGCCGCAAAGAGGGAGCAGAGTCCGGGGGGTCGGCGTCAGAAGAGTCCAGGAAGGAAGAGACCCCGGGGGGTAGAGGGACCCTGAGGAGGAAGGAAAGACGGAAGAGGTGGAGTAAGGCTAGAGTATTAAGTTGGTGTACAGGAGGCGGAGACTCAGACGGAGCTTCGCCGGTCTAGCTTCTAAGACGTAGAGCTGCACGCTGCGGCTTAAAATGGAAACTGTAACTCAATAAAGACTTTTGTACAGTACTACCGGCTAGCGTGGTCCTCTGTGACCTGGGACCTGGAAGCAGCTCTGACAGTATGTAACCCGAGGTTCCACTGTATACACACACACACACAATGTTCCCTTGCACCAGAAGCTGTTTAGTCATGCTGGCCACATGACTTAGAAAGCTGTCTGTGAACAAACACCAGCTCCCTTGGCCTGGAACAAGATGAGCACCACACCCCATAGTCGAATTTGACTGGACTGGACCAGGAGTCCCTTACCTTTTACCTTATACACCTGAGCCTTGATGGAGTGCAGAACATTGCACCCCAAGTGTCTCTAGTTGCTTCTCCCACAGCTTCTTGGATCCAGAGCAGAAGCCAGACATGCTCCCTGGTCTCTTCCAGCCAATCTTCTCTTTCCAAAAACTTCCTGCAGAAGTACACTTTTTTCCCTGTGATGACATCAGGCCCCCTGTAACCTTAGCAACCTTCCCATCCCAACTCTTTTGTCTCTCAGGCAGTCTACGCATTGTCAATTGCTCTTAAGGACCTGGTACTCTACTCTCTTTGTTTCTTAATGGCACTTCTATCAGCTGATAGAACAGGAAATCCGGTATAGCCTGTATGTTGGCATCTTCCTTTATACTCCAAATATTAGCTAAATTATAACATCGACTAAACTTAAGAATTTAGGGGGCTCTGCCCCCCAACTCACAACTTCATCTTTCATCCATTCTGGTTCAGTAAATGGTTGGGAGACAGCATGTGGGGACAAGTTCTGTATAACTGATTGTTTTATCCTCCAGCTAAGGCAATAAAATTTAATTGTTTGGTTGTTTCCAGTGAGAAAGTGGAAAATCCATTTATTTAATAATACAAACGTTCTGCTTATCAAGCTAACAAAATTATAAAGTTGACTGGGCAAGGCTAGCCTGTGAAATGGCTTTGAACTGTTTTCCCTCTTAAGGAAATTGTCATTTCACTGAGCACTAATGAAAGTCCCTGTTATGCAGAGCAGTAATAAGTGGCGTATGATTGAAGCTGCCAAGCTGTATGTGAATTGTAAAGTTATTGTAAATTGCAGCTATTGTAAAAAGATGGCACAAAGACCAGTAACTTGAAGAAGGCACAGTAATCCTAACAAGTGGGGATTAGCAGGAGAATTATGAAGCAGACTCAGAAACTCAAGATGTTTTCAAGATGATAAAGCAGTATGTTAAATTCAGACTATGCATAAAGCAGTTCATTCCAGATCTTGACATTTATCCCAGATCACCATCTTTTTCAAATGCATTTTGAAAAAGATGGTGATCTGGGATAAATGTCAAGATCTGGAATGAACTGCTTTATGCAAGAGGAGAAATTGAATTAAAACAGACACATCAATGTTGTCTGACATTGCCCCAAGAGAGAGAGAGATGGTTTAAATCAGCTGTTGAAGTTACAGTGCTGATAAACATGAAGAGGTTCCAGCATCCAACACTGGTCTGCGCAATTTGCCATACTAAGTGAGGGTTCTGTTCCCTGTTGATTCCTCTCAGACAATTTTGGGGGCCAGGAGACAGAGAGCTGACCTTCCCCACTCATGGCAAAGTGTAGCATGCCCTTCTGTGTATGGATTTGGCAATGTAGAGGATACCCACCCAGGAGCGTAGCAATGGGGATGGAGGGGGTGCGCTCCGCACTGGATGCCATCCTGAAGGGGGGTGACATTTGGCACGCCCCCCTGCGACTCCCCCAAACCCAGCAAGCGGCAAAGCGGTGAACGGCAAAGCAGCTGCTGTGGCTCTTCCTCTTCCCCCAGCTTGCTGTAGGCTTGGGAGTTGCGGGGCGGGAGGGGGGGATGTCACCCCACCTCAGCCTGAAGCTCTCCCCAGGGAAGTTATACAACTTTAGGTGCCAGGCAAAAATGTTCCTTTTTAACCAGGCCTTTGGTTGATCCAATTTACATCCTATGCCCTTTAAAAATGTGGTTTGGGGGGGCTATTGGGTTGTTGTTTCTATTTTTATTAGGTATTTTGTAGTTTTATATCTTGATTTTATTCTGTGAACCATCCTGAGACCCCTGGGTATAAGGCGGTATACAAATCAAATAAATGTATGTATGTATGTATGTATGTATGTATGTATGTATGTTACCTAGTGGATCCCACAAAAAACATCACCACTGATCCTAAGGCCTGCTGGTCAGCCCACAGCCTGGTCTGGCAGGACCCAGCCCAGGAAAGAGGTTCTTGCCCACCAGCCAACATAGCAAGTGAAAGGATTTTCTTCCATGGTGAGTGACATAGTAACACCCAAGCACAGCAGCTTGGACTCTGAGCTGGTGAGTAGTCTTCCTTCCTGCTGCCAGGATACCCTGCCCTGTCTACTCTTCTACCTGTCTAAAACACCTGTCTCTTAGCTGCTAACTTGCAGGTGCCTGACTTGCAGCTGCCTGCCTAAGACGCTAGTGCCTGCCTCTTTGCCCTCCTCCAATGTGGTGCCGGCCTAACCAGCAGCAGGAGGCACACACTTCCCTCTGAGCTCTTCTGCAACTATTAGGGTCAGGCTGCAAGGTGAAGGGAGAACAGCATAGAAAACATACAGAGTAAATAAAGAATGTAGGCACCTGGTGGCAGAGGCGCCATCTTGTGCCCAAGATTAAGGGGCCCCTGTGTGCATTGCGTGCTTGTGATGTCATGCACTTACAACATCACATTGCCAGGAAGAGACCAAACGCAGAGCCTGGAGCGGCTTCAATGGCCGGCAGCACCTCCTCTCTTGCACACAGGAGCCCACATTCCCTTGGCTTGGCTTCTTCCACCCCCTCAGGGGGCCTGGTCCCCTACCAACAGATACTGAAGGGTCCAAAGACACTTCAGAGTTGGCAAGCCTGCTCAGTGGCAAAACAGACATGCTCCAATCTCTGTGCACTAGGTTTTGTTCGCTGGCTTGTTTTAATCTAAAGGAGCCTCAGGCAGGGAGTCAGTTTCAATTACAGCAAAGGTACTGCTGGGGTTCCTCATTTCCCCTGTGCCATTTTCACTATTTAAAGCCTGGGCAAAATGCCTAAAGTACATCATGGGACAGAATAAACCCTCCCTGTGTGACTCTAATTGTGACTCCCCTGAATCACATCTGTTTTTGAGAAACAGAGACAGAAGTTTTAAATGGAATACATTTCAGAACATGAGCCAAGATAGAGCAGAGGGGAATGGATACAGTGGCGGAGCTAGGTGTTCCGGCACCTGGAGAGGCATATGTGCCATGCCCCCAGGGTGATCCGCCCAAGGGGCGGGGCGATCCGTCCAGGGGATGATTGGTGCAGCTACACAATCCTTCCTGGGGGTCGATCTTGGCACAGGGGGGAGCCACTGCAGACAAGACCTGTCCTCATATTGCCACCTTCCGGACCTCTTGAGGAGGAGGCACACAAATAAGGGCTCTCAAAAGATGATCTCAGGATCTGGCTAGGTTCATATGGAAAGAGGCAGTCCTTGAGGTATTGCGGTCCTGAGCCATTTAAGGTTTTCTCAAATTATTTTTTCCCAGTGGGTCTATTTTTAAGTCATTTATTTTCAATGCAGTTACCAGCCCTTTATAAAGTCCTCCGGTAGTTTACTCTTCTAATTTCTGATTTGGTTTGTTTATTATAGCTCTATCTGGTGTATCTAGTCACGCTTCCTTAGAACACCTTGTGAGATTATTAACAGAGGTTTTCTGCATGGGGAATACAGCCCCCTTCTCTGTTGTCTGTTTGGTTCTGTAGTTCCCTTCACAAACTGTTTTCTTCCCGCCTCCCCTTTCCTCCACTGAACAGGCAGAGGTTTTTCTATTGTTCTCTTTCAGTTTTATATTACAGGGGAGGCGTTTGCTTTTAACAGTCTCCTTTTTATCACCCGCCGTGCCAGGGAGTTGGGGCGTTTGTACCAGAGAATGGTTTTGCCTCTTTGCGCAAAGGTCTTCCCAACACCTTTTATGGCAGTTTTCTTTGTTCTATAATATTGGGAAACCTTTTTGCACTGCCTTTGGCTTCAGCCCTCAGGTTCCGCCCCTGAGGTCGAGGTGACTTACGCCTAGTCCCTCGTTTCTCTCTCTCTGGTACCAGAGATTGCAAGAGCACGGATCTCCACCCGTCTCTCTGGCGCGCTGCTCCGGAAGTCCCATTTAAGGCTTTATAGGTCAAAACCAGCACTTTGTTGTTGTTGTTTTTAAAATATTTTTTATTGATTTTCTTTTCTCATAACAATTGTCATTTAACATCCATTTTCTAGTTCCCCCCCTTCCTGTTGACTTCCCCAACTTCCATTTCTGGCTTGTTACACCAAATGTCACATTCTGCTGTTTATACATAATGTTCTGTTATCACTAATTATATTTCTTGTTCTCTGTAAATAAAGTTGTAAATCCTGCCAACAATTTTTTCCATGTCCATGTTTTTTTTGTTTGTTTCTGCAAGTATATTGTAAAGAGATCCCATTCTTTTCCAAAGTCACTATTGTCCTTTTCACGCAGTTTGTCTGTTAACTTTGCCAGTTCTGCATACTTCATCAATTTTTCTTGCCATTGTTCTTTAGATGGTATTTCTCCAGTCTTCCAAATTTGTGCTATTAGAATTCTTGCTACCATAGTAGCATAAATGAATAATGTCTGATTTTTCTTCAGCAATTCTTATCCTAGAATACCTAACAAAAAGTCTTCTGGTTTTTTCACAAAGGTTATTTTGAACATTTTTTTTCAATTCATTATACAGTGGTACCTCTGGTTATGTACTTAATTCGTTCTGGAGTTCCGTTCTTAACCTGAAGCACCACTTTAGCTAATGAGGCCTCCCACTGCTGCTGTGCTGCCGCCGTGCGATTTCTGTTCTCATCCTGAAGCAAAGTTCTTAACCCGAGGTAATATTTCTGAGTTAGCGGAGTCTGTATTTTTTAAAATAATCCTACAATCCCACCACATGTGATAAAATGTACCTTCCCCTTCTTTACATCTCCTTTGTACATTTTGGCCAGTTTTAATGGTGTAATGGACCACCAGTACACCATTTTCATATACCGTATTTTTTGCACCATAGGACGCACCGGACAATAGGACGCACTTTGTTTTAGAGGGGGGAGAACAAGAAAAAAAATTCTCCCCCTCTCTGCCCAGCGCCCCTTCAGTGAAGCGGCAGGAGGCGATGCACAGAGAGGGGGAGAACTTTCCCCCTCTTGTTTTCCCGCTCTAAAACAAGGTGCGGTTTAAGGTGCGTTCAGGCGGCTACCTTGAAAGCCTGGAGAGCGAGAGGGGTGTGCACTGACCCCTCTCGCTCTCCAGGCTTCAGGTTCCTTTCAACCTGCTCTTTGGGGCGGGGGAAGCCCACCACCAGCCCCAAAGAGCAGGTCAGGGAGCAGAGGAAAGGGGCAGCGGAGAGGCTCCTGCCATAGCCGCGGGTCACTTCCCCAGCCGGGAGAGGGTCGCGGGGGCTGCTTTAGCCTCGCGCGCGCTCTCCCAGCTGGGGAGGTGACGCGGGGCTGTAGAGGCTCCTGCCATAGCCCCGTGTCACCTCCCCAGCTGGGAGAGGGTCGCGGGGGGCTGCTTTAGCCTCGCGTGCGCTCTCCGAGCTGGGGAGGTGACGCGGGGCTGTAGAGGCTCCTGCCATAGCCCCGCGTCACCTCCCCAGCTGGGAGAGCGCGCGCAGGGCTATGGCGTCTTCGCTCCATAGGACGCACACACATTTCCCCTTCATTTTTGAAGGGGAAAAGGTGCGTCCTATAGAGCGAAAAATACGGTAGTTCTTTTTCAACAATCAAATCAAATCAAATGTGATCATCCAAATGTCATAGACCAAATGGAGCAAACAGTGGGAGGAAAAAATCCTTAAATAAGAGACATGGGGGAATGATTAATGGACTTCAATGTCTGTACACTAATGCGCAAAGCATGGGAAATAAACAAGATGAGCTTGAGCTCTTGGTACAGCAAACTAAATATGACATAATAGGCATCACTGAAACCTGGTGGGATAAGTCCCACGATTGGAATGTAATAATGGGGGGATACAATCTATTTTGGAGAAACAGACCAGACAAGAAAGGAGGAGGAGTGGCGTTATAAGTCAGGGATGTGTATACCTGTGAAGAGATCCAAGATTTAGAACCTCAAAGCCAAAGTGAGAGCATTTGGGTCAAAATTAAGGGAGAGAAGAATAACAGAGACCTCATTGTGGGAGTTTACTATAGATCCCCAAGCCAAACGGAGGACATAGATGATGCCTTCCTGGAACAGATGGCCAAGCATGCAAAAGGAAGGGAGATAGTAGTAATGGGGGACTTCAATTACCCGGATATTTGTTGGATGTCAAACTCAGCCAAGAGCATAAGGTCAAACAGATTCCTCACTGGCCTTGCAGACAACTTCATTGTCCAGAAAGTGGGAGAAGCAACAAGAGGAACAGCCATTTTAGATCTGGTCCTAACCAATGTTGATGACCTGGTTAGTGGGGTAGAAGTGGAAGGATCATTAGGCGCGAGTGATCATGCTCTTCTGAAGTTTACTATACAGCGGAAAGGAGCAGCCAAGGATACTAGGACTCAATTTCTTGACTTTAAGAAAGCTGACTTCAAAAAACTTAGGGAAGTGCTGGGTGAGATCCCATGGACAGTAATACTAAAAGGAAAGGGAGTTCATGATGGCTGGGAGTTTGTTAAGAGGGAGATAGTAAAAGCACAACGTCAGGCAATACCAATGAGACGGAAACATGGAAGGTGCCTAAAGAAGCCAGGGTGGCTATCTAAAGAACTTTTAACTGAGTTAAGATTAAAAAAGGATGTGTACAAAAAATGGAAAAGGGGGGAAACCACCAAAGAGGAATTCAAACAAATAGCCAGCACGTGTAGACACAAAGTCAGAAAAGCTAAAGCACAGAATGAACTCAGGCTTGCTAGAGAGGTTAAAAGCAACAAAAAAGGCTTTTATGGGTATGTTCGTAGCAAAAGGAAGAACAAAGAAACAGTGGGGTCACTCAGAGGAGAAGATGGTGAAATGCAAACAGGGGACACAGAAAGGGCTGAACTCCTCAATGCCTTCTTTGCCTCAGTCTTCTCCGATAAAGAAAACAATGCACCTGAAGAATGGAGCAAATGATTCAGCAAAGGAAACACAGCCCAGAATAACTAAGGAGATAGTACAAGAATACTTGGCTAGTTTAGATGTATTCAAGTCTCCAGGGCCAGATGAACTGCATCCAAGAGTACTAAAAGAACTGGCAGATGTGATCTCAGAACCACTGGCAGTCATCTTTGAGAATTCCTGGAGAACAGGCGAAGTCCCGGCAGACTGGAGGAGGGCAAATGTTGTCCCTATTTTCAAAAAGGGGAAAAGAGAGGACCCAAATAATTACCGCCCAGTCAGTCTGACATCAATACCAGGGAAGATTCTGGAGCAGATCATTAAGAAAACAGTCTGTGAGCACCTAGAAAGGAATGCTGTGATCACCAATAGTCAGCATGGATTTCTGAAAAATAAGTCATGTCAGACTAACCTGATCTCATTTTTTGACAGAATTACAAGCCTGGTAGATGAAGGGAACTCAGTGGATATAGCCTACCTTGATTTCAGTAAGGCATTTGACAAGGTGCCCCATGATATTCTTGTAAAGAAGCTGGTAAAATGCGGTCTTGACTATGCTACCACTCAGTGGATTTGTAACTGGCTGACTGACCGAACCCAAAGGGTGCTCATCAATGGTTCCTCTTCATCCTGGAGAAGAGTGACTAGTGGGGTGCCACAGGGTTCTGTCTTGGGCCCGGTCTTATTCAACATCTTTATCAACGACTTGGATGATGGACTCAAGGGCATCCTGATCAAATTTGCAGATGACACCAAACTGGGAGGGGTGGCTAACACCCCAGAGGACAGGATCACACTTCAAAACGACCTTGACAGATTAGAAAACTGGGCCAAAACAAACAAGATGAATTTTAACAGGGAGAAATGTAACGTATTGCACTTGGGCAAAAAAAATGAGAGGCACAAATACAAGATGGGTGACACCTGGCTTGAGAGCAGTACATGTGAAAAGGATCTAGGAGTCTTGGTTGACCACAAACTTGACATGAGCCAACAGTGTGACGCGGCAGCTAAAAAAGCCAATGCAATTATGGGCCTCATCAATAGGAGTATAGCATCTAGATCAAGGGAAGTAATAGTGCCACTGTATTCTGCTCTGGTCAGACCTCACCTGGAGTACTGTGTCCAGTTCTGGGCACCACAATTCAAGAAGGACACTGACAAACTGGAACGTGTCCAGAGGAGGGCAACCAAAATGGTCAAAGGCCTGGAAACAATGCCTTATGAGGAACGGCTAAGGGAGCTGGGCATGTTTAGCCTGGAGAAGAGGAGGTTAAGGGGTGATATGATAGCCATGTTCAAATATATAAAAGGATGTCACATAGAGGAGGGAGAAAGGTTGTTTTCTGCTGCTCCAGAGAAGCGGACACGGAGCAATGGATCCAAACTACAAGAAAGAAGATTCCACCTAAACATTAGGAAGAACTTCCTGACAGTAAGAGCTGTTCGACAGTGGAATTTGCTGCCAAGGAGTGTGGTGGAGTCTCCTTCTTTGGAGGTCTTTAAGCAGAGGCTTGACAACCATATGTCAGGAGTGCTCTGATGGTGTTTCCTGCTTGGCAGGGGGTTGGACTCGATGGCCCTTGTGGTCTCTTCCAACTCTATGATTCTATGATTCAAATCAAAATCCTTTATTAGGCATAACACATCACACATTAACAAACAAACATCATATACAGACTGTATATAATACGGGCTCAGCAAACACAATTTATCCTAGTCCTATTCTTCACTCAAAAAAATGAATCAATGTACAAAGATAATATAATACAACACAGCAGCATCCTCTACCATTAAAAACCACTAAGCCTCTTTATCATGGCTCATTCTTTCTTCATGGACAGCACTTAAAAATTCAGCCGCTATTAAGAGTAATTTGATCATCGCTGTCCGCTAGCAGATCCTGAACAGTTGGTTGTGTGAAAATCTGTCTATTAAATTTTAGGGCCTCAGATAATTGTTTTCTGGCATAACTGCCAAAATCACAGGAAAAAAATATATGCTGTAAAGTATCGAGTTCCTGTTTTCTGCATTTGCAGAGACGCTCTAATTCTGGGATAGCAGAGTATCTTCCTCTCACTACCATCGAGGGAAACATGTTGAATCTGGCCAACATAAACAGCCTACACGATTCATGTTTCTTCAGATTTGTCATGTATCCCTTTTGGAAGTCTCTACACAAAGGGAGATTTAAGTAAATAGGAGAGCAGGTGCTGTGCTTTGCAACCTCAAGCATGGCGAGAACACTTTTTTCTGTAAGAGTCTTTCTGATAATTTCCCATGTATCTTTGGGGTCAGAGATTTCAAAGTCAGTTGGAGTGAGCCCTATCGAATCCAGTTTTCTCTTACAAATCAATGATAGATTGTGGATTGCGCTATCACTCAAAAGATCATAAAGTAGAGAATTAGGGGATAGGGCTCTATAGTGGAGGAAAATCCAATACTTCAAGGTCCTCAACCATGCTCTTACTGATAAAGGCCTTTTTCAACAATATGCAATCATAAATTTATAAGTTCATTTTCCAAAGCCTTATCCAATCCTCAAATTGTATGTTGTGACCTATGTTTTCTGCCCACTTAATCATTACTGCTTTAACTTCCTCATCTTTAGTTTCCCATTCCAACAGAATATTATATGCCTTTAACAATTTAGAATTATCATCTATGATATCCTTTTGGAATTTGGAAACTGTGAAAGGGAATCCTCTCTTATTATCTTCCTTGAAGATTTCATTTAATTGCCTATAATGCAACCAACTCTGAAGGTGTTTCTTTATCTCATCATAATCTTTCCATTTCCACTTTCCTTCTTGTTCTACTAATAAATCTCTATACGTTGGCCATATTTCTTTCATTGTTGATGTTTTAAGTGATAATGCTTCAATAGGTGACAAACCAGCACTTTGAATTGGGCCTGGAAACTAATTGGTAGCCAGTGCAGTGTAATATGCTCAAACCATCTTGCTCTGGTGAGCAACCTGGCCACTGGATTCTGCACTAGCTGAAGTTTCCAAACTGTCTTCAGAGGAAGCTCTACATATAACATATTAATCTAACCTTGAGGTTACCAGAGCATAGACAACAGTAGTTAGGTTATCCCTGTCCAGATAGGGGCGTAGTTGGGCCACCAGCCGAAGCTGAGGGAAGGCACTCCGGGCCACTGAGGCCACCTGAGCCTCAAGCGACAGCAAAGGATCCAGGAGTATCCCCAAGACTGCTCCTTCAGGGGAAGTGTAACATCATCAAGAGCAGGCGACCTCCCATCTGGTCTAGGGAACCACCCACTAATAGTGCCTCAGTCTTATCTGGATTGAGCTTCAGTCTGTTGGCTGTCATCCAGTCCATTACTGAGGCAAGACACTGGTCCAGCACGTCCACTGCCTCACCTACAGATGTAAAGGAGAAATAGAGCTCAGTGTCATCAGCATACTGCTGACAACATACTCTGAACTTCCGAATAACCCCACCCAGCAGTTTCATGTAGATGTTAAACAACGTGGGGGATTGGATTGAGCCCTGCATTCCTGAAATATACTTGGAGTCCTGCAGTGATTTCATGCTCTTTATTGCAGCTTGTAAAACAGTGATTTAATTTCCCCCCAAACCTCAGGCCTTTATATACATTATTTACACAATGAGTCCCGTCTGATTGGCTGATTCTGCTTCCCTCCTGGAGCCTGATTGGTCTTCTCCTGTGGGCTAATCAATTGTTGCATTCTACAATCCTACCAGCCTTATTAACTTCCTCCTGGAGCTTGATTGGTCTTCTCCTGCAAGCCAATCAGTTGTTGCATTCTAGGATCCTACCTGCCTATTGTTCTAGGATCCAAGCTTAATACATAACAATTCCCCAAGGAAACCCTCTGGGAACAACCATCCAAGTAGGACTGGAACCACTGCAAAATTCAGAGTGTAGCTCCAGAAGAATACCATGATTGATGATATTGAAAGCAGCGGAGAGGTTCAGAACAATTAATAGGGACATGTTTCCCTTCTCTCTTTCTCAACAGAGGTCATCATACAGGGTGACCAAACCAGGCCTAAACGCCGACTGAAATGGATCTAGAAAATCAGTTTCTTCCAAAAGCACCTGGATCTGGTCCACAACCACTTGCTCCAGAACCTTGCCCAGGAAAGGGAGATTAGCAACTGACTGCTAGTTAGTTAGGTTTTCTGAATCCAGAGAAGGTTTCTTAAGGAGTGGTTTTACCACTGCCTCCTTCAAACAGGCAGGGACCACCCCCTCTCGTAAAGAGGTATTGATTACCTCCCTGGCCCAGCCAGCTGTTCCCTCCCTGCTGGTTTTTATCAGCAAAGAGGGGCAAGGGTCCAGAGTGCAAGTGGTCACCCTGACTGATCCAAGCACCTTGTCCACATCCTCGAGCCTTACCAACTGAAACTCATCCCACATAACAGGACTAGACTGTGTGCTCTGCTATAACAGCAGAGTCAAGTCTTGGTGGATGCAAGCAATTTTATCCTCAAAATGCTTTGCAAACATGTTGCAGCAAGCTGCCGGTTCTAGCCTGTAAAAGGAAAACCTCTGCTGGACGACATGATGAGGATTCACTGCCACTAGGTAGGCTTGATAATGAGCCCTTGCCAGTGTTTGGCTGCATTCATTTGGATCTTTCCTCCACTTGCGTTCAAGCCATCTCCCATGATCATTCACCAGGGGTCGAAAAACCTTTTCAGCAGGGGGCCAGTCCACTGTCCCTCAGACATTCCTTCAGGGTGAGGGCGGCGGCAGCGCTGGCTGGCCTCTCCTGTCCAGACGCCGAGTGGCAGCGGTGGCCTCTGGTGCAGCCAGGACCGCCAGGAGGCAGGAAGGAAGAGCGGCCAGGGTGCCTGGCAGGATCTGCCTCTGCGTGTCAGCGGCAGCTCAATGAATGAGGGGCCGCATCGGAGCTTGCTGTGCTGAGGTAGGCTCCGGTGCAGCTTTCCATCTGTTGAGCCACTGCGTGTCGGCGGCCGCTCAGCGAGTGAAGGACCGCATCAGGGCTTGCCTCAGCGCAGAATGGAAACTGATTGGTCAGTCCCCACGCCGTGCTGAGGTGGGCATGACTTTTCATTTGTTGAGCAGCTGTGCAGCTGCAACCCACCCATTAGCCAGGGCCTTGCAGGAGATTGGTCGTGACTGGAGTCCGCCTTTGCTCACACTTTTAAGTAGGAGGGAGGGAGGAGGCGCCACCGCGGTGCATGAGAGGGAGGGGGAAATGGCGGTGCAGGAAAAAATGGCAGCCGAAAAGAAATAATAATAAAAAAGACCAGAACCCCACGGCCCACACCGATCCACAGACTGTTCGTGGGCCGGATCCTGGAGGCAATTGGGCTGGATCCAGCCCGCGGGCCTTAGTTTGCCGACCCCTGTCTCACACTCTTTGCTGCGCCACCCTGCCCATGAAGCAGGGTGAGGCAGCTGCCTTGGGAAGTGGATCTGGACCCCCTGGGATGGGTGCCTTCTCCTTCACCTCCTCCACCCCCACCCTCCTTCTCTCCACCCCCAACTAGGCGCAGACCTCCATTCCATCATTCTTGTTCAAGCTGGTATGAAAATAAACCCCTCATATAGTATAGGAAGATTTAAGCAAAAGCACACTGATCTATTTTCTCTGAGTATACCATGCACATACGGATATCCTCTACAAGCATTATTCAGAACATTATTCAGAATATTATTCAGAACACTTTTTTACTCCTCTGCAGGAAGGGAACTCAATGCATGCTTTGGAGCCCATCCATCCACTCTAATTCCTGGATTGTCCACACTATTTGTTTGGTGTATATGTACACGTGCACACATTTTTAATTTTGAGCCTTCAAAGATGTTCATTTGTATTATTTGGCTCTGTGGAATTAAGAAGAAGAAGAAGAAGAGGAGTTTGGATTTGATATCCCGCCTTTCACTCCCCTTCAGGAGTCTCAAAGCGGCTCACATTCTCCTTTCCCTTCCTCCCCCACAACAAACACTCTGTGAGGTGAGTGGGCCTGAGAGACTTCAAAGAAGTGTGACTGGCCCAAGGTCACCCAGCAGCTGCACGTGGAGGAGCGGAGACGCGAACCCGGTTCCCCAGATTACGAGACTACTGCTCTTAACCACTACACCACACTGAGGAATTTTGATTACAAAATAAACCAAGCACAAAGTGTACCTGGGAAGACATTAGATGCTTAGTCACAGAGGAAAGCAAAGTGTAGAACAGTTATAGGATGTTCTGTGATTTGGAAAGAATACTGCAGGCTATTCCTTGCGCCCCTGCCAGCATTATCTTGATCAGGAATACAGAATGGGATGTGGAAATAATTCTTTTCTCTACAGCAAATAATTTATTGGGCAAAACATAAGTTCAGGTTTGGATTGATAGTGTAATTATGGGGTATAATAGTATTTTAACTCTTGCTTTTTCACATCTTCCGCCTATAGAAGCAATGCAGATTGCATTTCATGTATTCAGATATGAGTGAATGCTCAGGTGTTCAATCTTTAGAGGAAATGCATATTGGTAGCATGCCGTGTGTATACAGTCATACCTTGGTAGCAAGCTGTGTGTATACAGTCATACCTTGGCTCCCAAACACCGCAAACCTGGAAATGAGTGTTCAGGTTTGCAAGCGCTCTTTGGAAACCAAACATCTGACGTGACCTCCACAGCTTCCTGCAGCCAATTGGAAGCTGTGCCTTGGTTTCCAAATGTTTTGGAAGTCAAAGGGACTTCCGGAATGGATTATGTTCAACTTCTGAGCTACCACTGTATATGCAGTCATTTTGCTGAAGTTCAGCAGATCTGGGTCTGCTCAGTTCTTGGATGGGATACTACCTGAGAAACCCATCTAAGCACTTGGGTTCCATCAAGGAAGGAAGGTGGATGGATATAAATTACTAAATAAATATAGTGCTATGAATTTCTGGATGCTAGACACTGTGTTTAGAATGGTAAATTACAGGCCAAACCAATCTTCCTGTGTCTGGACTAGCCTGAATGGCTGATTTGTTAAGCAAACAAAGACAGGATGATGATCCATCATGGATGCCATCAGCAAGACAAAGACCTTCTGCAGATGCAGCAGGGTGGAGCCCCATCTGGGATGAGACAGAGTTGCAGGAGGGAGGGACAGAATTAGAGTGGGTAATGTAAGACAGGGGTCGGCAAACTAAGCACTGGGGGCTGGATGTGGCCCCCAGGCTCATAAATCCGGCCCGCGGACCCTGCTGTGCAGGGACTGACTTCTGCAATGCTGGCACGGTTTCTGGAAGGGCGGCAACGCTGGCGCGGCTTCGGATTGACTGTAGGATGTTCCTGCAACCAATCCAAAGCCTTGCTGAGGTAAACCCGGCGTAGCCATGGATGGAGAGCTGGTGGGTCTCGGCCGCGCCATAGGCATTGTGACGGGCGTGTTGCGGGGCTTCAGCTGCAGCCTGGCGTGCCTGGCACCCAGCTCAACACTGCTGCTGATGGCGCGCTGGAGGGCGACCTGCACGCCTCCTGCCCGGCGCTCTGCGTGTGGCCTGCCCACCAACTGGCTTCGGACGATGGGCCGCAGTGTGTGGTGCACGCCGCCTGGGAGCTCGGGGGGTATGGGCCGATGGAGCAGCTGCGGGTGGCGCCAAGACACGCTCCTGAGTGCATGCAGGGTGTGTTCCTCCTCCAGGTCTGGAGGCAGCTGTGGGACTGGCTTGCAAGGTATTTATATTTTTCAAAGTATAGTCCGGCCCCCCCACAAGGTCTGAGAGACAGTTGACCAGCCCCCTGATCAAAACATTTGCTGACCCCTGATGCAAGCTGAAAGAAAGTTAGGCTTTTCTGCAAGGAGATTTGTGAGCTGGAGAAAGGGGGGTCATGGCACCATGGGGGCTGGCAGCTTGGATCCAGTTTTGCAGCTATGAGTGCAGTGCTTTGAACCCCTCACAGGCTGTATAGTGTGTATGTGTAAATAAGCCATATATCATAAAGACAGCACAATCTCTGCTGTACTTAATTTCCAAAGGAAACAAAAACCCTGGGTGAGCACCTGGACTCTCTCACTGTTGTGGAAATTGGAGTGGTGTGTAACAATATAAATAATGTGTGAAGTGGATGGTCTCTCTACAAAAACTTGCAAATTATTCACAAGGGTGTGAATGTCTAGCACAAAGATCAACAACCGGAGGCCCATGCCTCTCTGAAAGGTACCACTTAGCACTTTAATTGCCAGTCCAGCCTTAGGCGAGGAAAGTGGAGCGCTCCTCCTTCTCTAAATGGATCTCATATGAAATTAGGTGATGGCTAGGCTCTAGGTTTGGGACTGGAATTCAGCGGGCTTCATGTGGCAGCCCTGTGGCAGTTTTGTTATAATACCATGCTGATCATGTTAAGAAGAAGAAAAAGTTTTCAGTTGAGGAAATGTACCGCACAATTGGTAATATATTACCAAAAATAATATTAAATGTTGCTTAGGTCATAAATAGCTTCTCTCCACCTGGCGTAGGGCGAGGCCTAACAAGCCCTATAAAGGACTACTGCTGCCGCCGGTGCTGCCCTGCCTTGCCTCTCTCCATCTGGCTGGGGGTGGGGCCTGACAGGCTTCACAATGACTGCAGCTGCTACTCAGCTGAAAGGGTTCCTCTTTTTAATTGTTTTTAAATTATATTTTATCTGCCACGTTTTAAATGGTGGGCTTTTTGTGCTTATCTTGGGGGTGGGATGGGTGTTGGGTTGGGGATTGCTTTAATTTTAGGGATTGAAGTTGAATCCTGACAAAACAGAAGTACTGTTTTGGGGGGACAGAGGGCAGGCAGGTGTGGAGGACTCCCTGGTCCTGAATGGGTAAATGGGTCTTGAAGGACCAGGTGCACAGCCTGGGAGTAATTTTGGACTCACAGCTATCCATGGAGGCACAGGTAAATTCTGTGTCCAGGGCAGCTGTCTACTAATAATAAAAACAATTTACAACTATACTAAAATTAAAGTGTAGTGGTTAAGAGCAGTGGACTCGTAATCTGGTGAACCGGGTTCGCGTCTCCGTTCCTCCACATGCAGCTGCTGGGTGACCTTGGGCTAGTCACACTTCTCTGAAGTCTCTCAGCCTCACTCACCTCAGAGTGTTTGTTGTAGGGGAGGAAGGGAAAGGAGATTGTTAGCCACTCTGAGACTCCTTAGGTAAAGGTAAAGGTAAAGGTACCCCTGACCATTAGGTCCAGTCGTGACCGACTCTGGAGTTGTGCACTCATCTCACTCTATAGGCCAAGGGAGCCGGCGTTTGTCTGCAGACAGCTTCCAGGTCATGTGGCCAGCATGACAAAGCCGCTTCTGGCAAACAAGAGCAGCGCACGGAAACACCGTTTACCTTCCCGCCAGAGTGGTACCTATTTATCTACTTGCACTTTGATGTGCTTTCAAACTGCTAGGTTGGCAGGACTCCTTAGGGTAGTGATAAAGCAGGATATCAAATCCAAACTCTTCTTCATCTGGTACGCAAGCTGAGGCCCCACCTGCCCGCAGCCTGTCTTGCCAGAGTGGTGTATGCTCTAGTTATCTCCCACTTGGACTAATGCAACATGCTCTACGTGGGGCTACCTGGAAGGTGACCCAGAAACTACAGCTAATTCAGAATGCGGCAGCCACTGGGAGTGGCTGTGGAGACCATATAAAAACCAGTCCTGAAAGACCTACATTGGCTACCAGTACGTTTCCAAGTGTTGGTACTGACTTTTAAAGCCCTAAACAGCCTCAGTCCAGTATACCTGAAGGAGTGTCTCCAACCCCATTGTTCAGCCTGGACACTGAGCTGCAGCGCTGAGGGCCTTCTGTGGTACCCTTACTGTGAAAAGTGAGGTTACAGGGAACCAGCCAGAGGGCACCCACCCTGTGAAACGCCCTCAAGGAAATAAACAACTATCTGACTTTTAGAAGGCAGCCCTGTTTAGGGAAGTTCTTAATTTGTTGGAAGTCGCCCAGAGTGGCTGGGGAAACCCAGCCAGATGGGTGGGGTATAAATAATAAATTATTGTTATTGTTTGGTTAGCTTTTCTAAGAAGGCTGTTTCCCTACTTGATACCAGTATTCCATGTTTATTCCTAACAGATCAACCCTGTTATGGCTATGATGTTTCTGGCTGCTGAGAGTAGGTGGGTTATAGTGTGAATGGGCATTGTTATCTTGGAAGATGTTCAGTAGGGCCAGTTCTGCGGTGATTTCTAATACCTGTTTAGTTATTTTGCTTATTTCTTGTATGACTGCTGTCCAAAAGAGTTGGGTTTTGGGGCATTCCCGCCACATGCGGAGGTATGTGCCTGTGGAGGTTCAGCCTCTCCATTTTCAGCACCAGTTTCCATGGTACCAAGAGTTTAAGTTTACGAGTGAGTTCTTTTCTTTACACTGATATCAATTTAAAAGGAGGTTTAGACCACATTCTAGTCTATTGGGTGGGGTTAATTTCATAGCCTATATCGGGGGGCCGCTAGGGGCGCCTTGGAAGATGGCAGATATTAACATCTATCCAGCTCGCACGAGGTAATTAGAGGCTGATTATGGGGAGTAAATCAGTCTCCCTCATCTCTCTAGGGGGGAAAGATGCAGTTTTCACCTGCTGTTGCCATAAATCACCCCCGAGTTTGGAAGAAGGAGGGGGAGAGGCACTGGGTGCACAACCCTCGGCGGGCCTCAGAACTCCTCCGAAGCTGCTTCCAGGTGCGAAACTAGTTGCGTTACTTAAAAGGAAAAAAAATGGTGAAAGATAACACACATGCTTCAAGAGAGGCAGGAGGTTTTTATCTGCTAACAATTTTACCACGGAAAGGAAGAAGACTGAGACGGACTGAGATGGAAGATTAAATCAAAGTACTACAAATATGGTATGTGGATTGGAATGCCGGAACTAAGGGGGGGGCGACTTTTTATTTCTTTTGCTCTATGTGATTAACTAATAACCCTCCCTCTTAGAAGATCCATTGGCAAATGGGACTAAAAATGAGATGTGTGGGAATAATATGAATTTAAAGGTTTTACCCTGTGAAGGATTTGGAAAGAAGAAGGGCTCTCTCTGTGATGCAGTAAGAATGGAGATTTGATACGAGACCTGTGTTGCAGGAGGTTTGGTCTTGGGGAGGGCGAGCCGAAGATTTATTATTTTCGATGAGATTGCGAACTGGAAGGGGCAGCCCTCCTGGAAAAAGACTAATTTACGATGCAACAGGTTGGGAAAGTTAAAGAGCGAGCTTTTAGACTGTATTTCATCAGAATGACAAAATGGTGATTGCTTGCTCGAGTGGACATACCTGGACTATTGGATGAGAGTGATTTACGAGAGAGCAGTACAAAGCCCACACAGAAACACAAATAAGACTGTTTTTTTCAACCCACTTGTGGAGCAACTCGGAGGTGAATGAAAAGGAAAATGAGTAACGACAAGGATTGAGAAGAGGGACTGGAAATATCATTCTTAATATGAAAGCAGAACAAATATTCGAGGATTGGACTCCTGCCGATCAAGAAGCATGGGTACCCCCCACAAAAATTTATAATTTGGATTACATAATTTGTATTGTTATAATTTGGATTAATTGGTTTGATGTGTTTAATTTGGTAATATGAAACTTAATAAAATTATTTTAAAAATAAAAAATTGCATAGCCTATATCTTCCTCCTATTGTTTTTTGATTGTGTCAAGTGGGTTTGTGGGGCTTCGGAGCAGTGTTTTGTATACAGTGGTACGTTGGTTCTCAAATTAATCCGTTCCGGAAGTCTGTTCCAAAACCAAAGTGTTCCAAAACCAAGTCGCACTTTCCCATAGAAAGTAATGCAAAACAGGTTAATCTGTTCCAAGCTTTTAAAAACAACCCTTAAACAGCAATTTAACATGGATTTTTACTATCTAACGAGACCATTGATCCATAAAATGAAAGCAATAATCAATGTTCTGTACTATAAAATAAATAATAAAGTATTGTAGATGATAAAAATTAAAACAATTTTTTTTCTTACCTGTACTGATGATAGTCATTGTTTTATCCATTTCTGCAGTCACTCACTCACGAAAAACAAGCCACAGACACAAAAATGAAAAAGCCACACAAACAAAAACGCAAAAAGATAGCAAAAACAAAACTACCAAATATCACCTCAGAATACCGCAATCAGAAACAGAAGTCTTTAATTACAATGTGGGGGGACTTAAATTTGTTGCTGAAGGGTAAAACGGGAGCAAATAAGCCTTAATTACTATGCGGGGGACTCAAATTTTCTGCGCAACAGTAGAAATGAAAGCTCAAGAGCACGTTCGGCTTCCAGGGCAAAGTTCAAAAACTGGAACACCTACTTCCAGGTTTGCAGCATTCAGGTTCCAAATTGTTCAGGAACTAAGCTGTTCAAAACTGAGGTACCACTGTATTGCGGATACCATCCCCTTGCCATGTCCCATTGTGGTTAGAAGATTTTCTAAGAGGATCAAGGGCCGAGTTGCTGTTGATTTTAGTACTCTGTGTGCCGTTTCCAGGATGTCTACTTCGAGTTTCAGGTTTGAAATCGTGGATTTTAGACAATGAGATCTGCTGAGTTTTTGCCCTCTGCTTTCTTGGGGAAGTTGTGGAAGCATACGTTGCACCTTCTATTGTGATCTTCAAGGTCTGCTAGTTTGATTCTCACTTCCATGCTTTCTCTTTCTTTATGGCTTTCCATGTCAGCCAATTTATTTTTCATATATGAGTTTTGCTCTCAGAGTTGTTCTTTTTCTCTTACTTGAATCTGGTTTTCCTTTTCTAGAGTGGAGGTGGTGCCAGTGAGGGTTTCCACTTTGGAGGTCAGGTCACTGATTATTGTCTTCAGGGGAGTCACTGTGTTCTTCAATAGTTCTGCTAGTCTCAGTTCCATTTCCTTCAGGTCCTGTTTTGTTGTTGGGCGGTTGTCATCATGGGTCTTTGCATGTTGCAATCTCTTTGTCGTTCATTGTCTGATACCATCTTGATAGTCTTGGTGGTATTGGTTTGGGATGTGCGCTGTATTCTTTTATAGTAGGGGATGTTGTGGTTCGGTATTTAGGTTGTGCTGGTTCTTGTGTGTTGTGGAATTATAGGGTTGTATAGGCATTGTTGATTAGTGGCTTTCTTGTCGGAGTTAAGCAGCCATTCTTGTCTTGTCTGGACTGTGATTTAGTGACTTCTCTTGGGTCACCGTGTTTGCCTCAGCCGTGTTGGTGGACTGACAGACAGGTGACACAAAGGACTAACAGGCAAACATGTAAGAGACAGATGGGGCCAAAGGGAGGGGTGATGGGGGCTTGCACACTCACCTGCATACACATTCATACACAGAGATGAGGAGGTGGGGTCAAGTTAAGGGTGGGAGCTAGAATTGGGAGTTCGCAGATACTTAGCTTAACTTAAAAGATAAAAAATTAAAGGCTAACGGAATTATATTTTAAAATCAAAAGTGGTGGTGGTGATTCAAGTTATGGTGTGAGATAAAAGACAAGATGGAAAAGAAAAGGGAAAGAGAAAGAAAAGAAAAGAGAAAAGAGAAAGAAAAGAGTGAGAGATAGACTCTCCTTTGATTGTGGTGGTGGCGGTGATGCCGGCGGGGGGACTAACCAGGCAGCTCAGTTGGTGATGGCAGTCCCTAGGAGTTTGGTGCAGCCATGGCGCTCGCCATATTGCCTTGCCAGAAGTCCCGTTGTTATATCATCCTGCCTTTTTCTCTGACAGGGACTCAAGGCAGCTTACAGCTAAAATTTTATTTCATTCCATTTATCTGTGGCAGGTGTTGTACACGATCCCATTCCCTCACACATTTTTTCATTACAACAATCCTGTGAGGTAGGTCAGGCTGATAGGTTGTAATTTGCTCCAAGTGGCAGATTTATATGCGACATACACGTATGCGGCGAGATAAAATGCGGGAGAAGCTTCCTGATGTAGAAGAGAATGTCTCTCTTTTCATCAGATAAATGTCCCACGGCTAAAAGTTGTAGTCACCAAGAATACAGGCTAGAACCATGGTTCCCAATGTGGAGCACATGCCCCACAGGGTGGCAATTTGATTTTTAAGGGGAGGCAATTCAAGAATGAGTTATTAACTGTGAATTCCTTCACGTGGGAGCTACTGGGCTAGAGCCTTCTTGGTTAGCAGCACCCCAAGTTAAGGAAATCCTTCTTTGATTATTTTTAGCTGGTCACTTAAATCATGCTTATTCTGTAAGACTTTTAATGTATTTTGATCCCGCCATTGGGTTTTAAACCTGTTTTAAAGTGTATTGTATTCAGTTTATTCTTGTTAACCGCATTACGGGCTCTTCAGAGTGGGGTGGTACAAAAATGTTTAAATAAATGAAAGATTTATGTGATCTGAAGAGAAACCAGAGTTTGAAAAAGAGGCATGAATACAGCAATTGGCATTTTCAGTGTAATGGTCCATATGGAAAAAATTGTTATACGAGCTGAACAGGTACTTCAAGACACTCTTAGATACGTCTGTCATGGCATAATTAAGTGCAGTTATAAACCCCTGAATAAAAGCTTCCATATGTAGAAATCACAATACTGGCAGTCAAAAGCCCACAGTAGGGCAACCAGTACCTTTTATTAGTTGCTAATACTTACCACCAGCTGGATGAGGCTGCACCAGCAGAACCAAAAGATGGTGGGGTGTTGGGGGCGATATGGCAGTGGAGACGCATGACATGGTTGGAATCCCTTGCTCCCTCAGACCTCAGTTCTGTCTGGCAATAATGCTATAATAGCAAAAGGAAAGGTGAAGCTTTATTATGTATTTTATTACAATTGCATTCTGCCCTACTTTCATCACAGACACCATGGGAGCAAACTTTTGGCTCCATCCAGACCTGATTAGTTTCAGCAAGGCGGGGGCCTCAAGTGTGGAGAACCCCAAATCACTGCCCCCACATTCTGCTTCACCCAACAGCCATGAAGGAGGATAAATCAGTTAATTCACCACTAAGTTCCACTGTGGGAACAATCTACCAAGCAGCCCTCAATTCATTTCATCAGGGAAAAGAAAAGATGGTGAAATGAATGGAAAGAGAGAAGGCTGGTGGGTTTCTGTGAACTGCTAGGGTTGTGAACAGATGAGGATGCTTTAACATCCTCTTCTCTTAAAAAAAAAAAAAAATTGTCCCTAGGAGAAGAGTTTATATTTTTGGAGAAAAATAAACCCTTAGAGCCAGTCCCCAGATTATATTTCTCCGGTGTACAATCCAATATCTTTAGATACATGTATATCCATCAACATGTAAAGTTTTGGGCAACAAACCTCTCCCCGCCAAAAAAAATTGGTGCATCATGGTGTGAACACCCAACAGGGAGTCATGATTGGAGATTGCTCTTCCCTGTTTTAGTTACATCCAGTGACACACCAAATTTTGCCTCTGTGTGATGCATGATATAGTCCTTCATAACATCCTGCGGTTAGGTCAACGGCACATTCTAGGAATATGTTCTGCCCCATGTCACTGCTCACTGCCTTCAGAGCTTGTTTCTGTCATCATGGCTGACATCCTAGGCAGCTGTGCAGCACCAGTGAGTTGTTGGCATTGAACGATGACACCATGTTACCCTTTGGTTTAGAAGAGCATCTTTCTTCATGAGCACTCAGTATGAAAGGATTTGTCTCAGGTGCCAGGATGCAGAAGTAACAAGCATTCTTTGACATTTAGAGGAACTTTTTTTATGTACTCTCTTTTAGATAGAATGGCAAGGGACCAAATCAATTATACATGGCATCACTTCACTTTAGAAGCCAGCTGAAGGTTATGAGTGAAGGTTGCCAATATAAAACAGCATGAAGCCTTGGAAATAGATAGGTAATGCTTATGTTGTTGTGATATGACAGATGGAAAAGACTAAGAAATACAGCACATGTTTTACATAAGCAATATACCAGATATATGTCGGGGGAAGCAGCCGGTGCGAGCACCCACCCTGCACTCACCCCTGCCCCATTGGGGGTAGCAGGCAGTGTCGGGGGGAAGCAGGCAGGGCACGCCCACCCACCCTGCACCCATCACTGCCAGTTTTTATATTGGATCGCCTATGTCACGTTGGACATGCCAGCCCTAGGACAACCTAAGTAGGTGTCGCCAGGAGAACTTCCATTATGACCTGAAGCATCTTGGGCAGAGAATCCTTGGTGCAGCAGGGAGGTCGGTACACCAAAAGGAATCCTATTACCCAGCTTCCAGAACATGCACTCAGAAAACTGGGTCTTCCCAATGCCTTACATCTGGTGTAAGCTAATGGGTGCCGCCATTTTGATTCTTAAGAGTTAAAAAAAATGGAGGTAAAAAAATTGAGGGGGGGGGAGAGGGAGAAATGTATTAAAAATTAAGGAAAAGGAAATATAATAACAATTATGATTTTTAAAATTAATGAAAAATTTGTTTTTTTAAAAAAATGATATATACATTATATACATGAATTTAAAAAATGGTTTTGGTGGGTCTCTGCACGCTTCCCTCGAGCTGGTCTCCAGAGAGGTTGGGTTTGGCTCTCCTGGTTCACGCCTACCTCTCCTCCCTTATGGCTGCAGCAGTGGCCACCATGACAGCTGAGTCTGGCGGGTGCTCAGCTGGGGGGGGGCTCCGTTGTGTTGTCCGCTGGGTTCCCTCCAAGCTTCGCTGGATCCCAGTCCCGTTGCAGCCGAGGTCATCGGGTGATGGTTTTTTCTCCTTTTTTATTTCTAGGATTTTGCTATGTATCTGGACCAGCTGATGCCCTGACAGCCCATTGGCCCAGAGGTCTCTCTGCATTTCCTCCATTCCTGTTGTTGGACAGAGTGGTGATGTAGATCAATCAGGATGGAAAGGACTCAAATCCTTGGTTTTCAGAACTGATCCAGCTTGCAGAATCTCCTCCATACCATCTTCCACTTCTATGGAATCTTTTCCATCAGTGTCCATTGACACTTCCAGATCCAGATTGGCTTGGATCCGGACCAGAGCCAGTTGCTAAAGCTTCCTTCTAATGTCCTAGAAATCATACTAGCAGCATGAAGACCCTCAACCCTTCACCAAGGGACCAGGTCTGTTTTCAGCTGGTGGTGCATAAGCCACAGGTTGAATCATATGTCAGCCAGGATGCCAGATATGCTGTCCTTTCTACAAAAGGTTTGAACATACCTTTAAAAAGCTGGTCACAGCACTTTCTTTTGTTCTTCAGTTTTCTTCTCCAGAGTCCATTGAGTTTAAACTCAATGATTAAGTGTTTTCTCCATGGGGCAACAGCCTTCAGTTCTCCAGGGATCCATCATTTCCCCACCTGCCACCTTCCTGCTGCTCTCGCTGCTTGTCAAAGGCCTCCAACTGAACCCCTAAGTTCGGTGTCTCTCTGACTTCTTTCTCTTAAAGTTTTTGGTGATCATCCCTTCTGCACACAGAGTTTCCAAGCCTCTAATACTTGGAAAACTCTCACATCCACAGGTGAAGAAACAGAATAATAGAATTGTAGATTTGGAAGCTTCCTGGTGAAGTGAGAATCTTGACCTTAGCCATTAAGGGAGATTAAGGTGCTCAGTGCAAGACAGCAAACGGTGGGGCCCACCCCTCAAGAGATAAAGTAGAGAGTTGAGGAGCAATGATGTGACCTAGGAAAAAGCAGCAAGTGAGAGAAGGAGCTATGCCAGATCTCTGCTTGAATCCAAGGTTGTAGCAATCAGAGAAAAAAGGACTCTTGGGGGGGAGTTAATGCTCCATCATAGGCTCAGGTTGTATATATGTGTAAATAAACCATATATCCTAAATACACCACAGCCTCCACTGTGCCTCATTCCAAAAGGAAACACAAACCCTGAGTAAATGCCTGGAAACCCTGCAATCTTCCACTGCTCAGAGATGGGGATGGAATGAAAGAATAATATATCAGCCCCACTCTGTATTAAGGATTCCTTGGCAGAAGGATGGAACATAAATGTAATAAATCAAAAGGCTCCTTACTGCTTTTCCTAATACATGAACCCCTGTGCCTTAAAAAAAAAATCACCTTGGTTAATATTTTTAGGATCACAACACATTAGTGTTGTTTTTAATAACCTATTGCTTTAATAGTCAGCCAAGACATTTAACTCCCCCACCGGCAATGCTTCTTTGTTGAGACAAATGGTGCATCTTTCCTGAGCTATTTGGATTAGGGAAGTGTTTCAATAATTGTTTTCAAATAAAGCCTTTAAAAGCTGTCCTTTGAAAACATTATTTAGCACTATAATTTCTTCTTCAAATGTCCCTTAAGATGAGACATGTTCTTTCACATTAACAATGATCAAGGCTTTCGCAGAAGGTCAGCTCCAAACACAAGGGTAGCAGGATTAATTAATCTTGCTGCAGTTCTTGACAAATAAATTTGACTGTGTAAAACTAGCATTTGCTGTTAAAGCCAAATATAAATTTGGAACAAATTAACTAGGTTTCTGATATGAGGCAGGATGTTGCTCATTTGTGACATCCAGATTATTCTAATCCGTTTGGCTTTTCTACTTAAAGGAACAGCTTGTCCCCAAGTACCAACAATACATCCCTACTGATCTCCAGAGTTAAGTGATGCTTGTCTCTAAAAAAAACCCCAGATACACTTTTTTTCGTGCAGATAGATTTTTTTAAGTAGATGTGTGCATAACTGAAATTAGCACCAATACAATACAGTACAGTACAATACAGTACAATACAATACAATACAATAGGCTTTTTCTATTTTTGGACAGCAACCTTTGCAACTGTTCTCAAAAAATACTACTACAATGGGTTTATAATTGCCTCCCTGTCAACTGAAGTGAAAAAAGATCTAGAAATCTGGTCAAATTTGAAGCTTTCACTGCTAGGCCATATTGCTGTGATAAAAATGAATGTATTGCCTAGAATGTTATTTCTGTTTCAAACATTGCAAATTTTGGATAAAATGGATTGCTTCAAGAAGTGGCAGAAAGATATTTCTAGATTTGTCTGGCAGGGCAAGAAGCCTAGAATAAAATTTAAAATACTAACGGATGCAAAGGAAAGAGGTGGATTTGCCCTGCCAGACCTTAAACTTTATTATGAATCAGCAGCTTTTTGCTGGCTGAAAGAATGGCTGCTTCTTGAAAACACAGACATTTTGGATTTAGAAGGCTTTAATAATGTATTTGGATGGCATGCATATTTATGGTATGATGAGGTCAAAGCACATAAAGCATTTAAAAATCATATTGTCAGGAAAGCATTGTTTAATGTCTGGATAAGATACAAGGACCTCCTTGAAAATAAAACCCCAAGGTGGTTGTCACCAATGGAAGCGAAGGCACAGAAAAAGCTCAATATGGAGGCCAAATGGCCGAAATATTGGGAAATTTTGGAACAAGAGGGAGACAGATTGAAATTGCAGTTTTGAAAAACTAAAAAATAAAGTGCAAGATTGGCTTCATTATTATCAGATAATGGAGGCATATAATTTGGACAAGAAAATTGGCTTCCAGGTAGAAAAATCAAAATTGGAAACAGAACTGTTAGAACCCAAAACCAAGATCCTGTCAAAGATGTATAACTTGCTGTTGAAATGGAATACTCAGGATGAAATGGTGAAATGATTAAATGGGCACAGGATGTTGGACATATTATGTTTGCTGACTGGGAACAGTTATGGACTACAGGTATGAAGTTTACGGCATGGAATGCCTTAAGAGAGAATATTATGAAAATGATATACAGGTGGTACATGACACCAGTCAAGCTTGCAAAAATCTATCCTTTGCCCGATAATAAATGTTGGGAATGTAAAGAAACTGAAGGCACATTCTTTCACCTTTGGTGGATGTGCCCAAGGATTAAGGCTTTCTGGGAGATGATCTATAATGAAATGAAAAGGGTATTTAAATATACCTTTCTGAAGAAACCAGAGGCCTTTCTCCTGGGCATGGTTGGCCAATTGGTGCCAAAGTAGGATAGAACTTTCTTTATGCATGCTAAAACAGCAGCAAGAATACTTATTGCAAAGTACTGGAAGACACAAGATCTACCCACCCTGGAAGAATGAATGAATGAATGAATGAATGTATTAATACGGTCACAGACCAGCATCAACACACACAATATCAAAGATCATAAAAAAAATCAGAAATACAGAGGACAATATGAATATAACAAGGATTTACATATAAAAAATTAAAATTAATTATTAGCGTGCTCCCTGTAATTAACATTTAGGGGTTTGGTCATTATGGGATACCACTTGCTTCCTGCGATTAATTGCAGACGCACAGAATTTGGCTACATTTAATGTAGTCTTGGAATTCTTGTCCCCTAGCAGTAGTTTTAAACTATGGTGTTCCGATTCTTTCCTGGACTTTTGCAAAACAGGTGTAATAAAAGTCAAATGTATATCCTCATAAAGACGACAACGTAATAGTACATGTGAAACAGTTTCAACTTCCAATGAGCCACAAGGGCAGACCCGTGCTGTGTATGGTTTACCCTCAAATCTGCCCTGAAGTAAGGCAGAAGTGAGAACGTTGAATCTGGTGAGGGTAAAAGACCGTCTGTGTTTGGGTACCTGAAGACCTGACACATAGTTAGCTGGAGAGAAACCTCTCCCATGGTCCCTTATTGCTGGATGTTTGATCATTTCGCTCATGTGGCATTGTAATTCTACGTCCCAGATACGCTGGTGAATTGTAGTCCTAGCTTTCTCGAAGCCTGTCGCTATCACACCCTGGAAGAATGGCAGATGAAGGTGATGGACTACATGGAACTGGCAGAAATGACTGGCAGAATCCGAGACCAGGAAGAAGAGTCGGTGGAAGAAGATTGGAAGAAATTTAAAGACTATTTACAGAAATACTGCAAAATTAATGAATGTTAGAATGATGTCAGAATGAAGTTAAGTGGTTTTAGAAGCAATGTTACAAAGGAGTATGTAAAAATGGTTTGTTAACAGGTGAGAATCCAAAGTTACAATATATTAAGTTAAAGGATTAGGATAAAAACAAAGAGGGAAAGGATTTGCTGAATTAACTAACTGAACTGGAATACAAAAAAGGGAGGTGTGAGGAGGTCAGGGAAACAAGTAAATGAAAGACAAGACATGGAAAGATTGATTTGTTTTTAAGTGTTTTTATTTTTCTGTATTTTGTATTTTTTTCTTTTTCTCTCTCTTATTTTTGTAACCTTTTTTGAAACATATATATATAAAATTGCCTCCCTGTCTCCACATGGGAGATTTTTGAAATGAGAAGACCAAAAATAGTAACAGTTCCTGTAGTGTGATTTGGCTAATTAAAGGGTAGTATGAAACAATTAGTCCTCATTTGTGCTCCTTATGATCATTCACAGAAAACTTGTGAACATTCTGAAGTGGCTCAATACAGTACTGCTATTGTACTATAGCAGTTCAAAAAACAGTTTAGTAATGTTGGTGACATGACCCAGAAAGCTGACTGTGGACAAACGCCGGCTCCCTTGGCCTGAAAGCAAGATGAGCGCTGCACCTCTGTGCTGCCAAATGAAGCAGTTCTTTCCAAAAATATCAGGACAAAAGGAATATGGAGGTGGAAGGGGAACCAAAACAGCTTTATTAACAAACAAACAAACATACATACAAAAGCACAACACAAAACATACCCGACAGGGGCCACCCAATCTCCCCTTCAGCTGCCCGGAGCCCCAGCTAGAGCAACAGGTCTCCTAGCAGACCCCCGACCGTCGGTCTCCTAGCAGCAGGTCCTTTCTGCTCACCGGGCCCCTCCCACCTATGGATTTTATAGCCTGCCTTGATGTAATCAAGTGCACCTGACATTGTTGTTGTTGTTTAGTCGTGTCCAACTCTTCGTGACACCATGGACCAGAGCATGCCAGGCACTCCTGTCTTCCACTGCCTCCCGCAGTTTGGTCAAACTCAAGAACATTGTCCAACAATCTTGTCCTCTGTCGTCCCCTTCTCCTTATGCCCTCCATCTTTCCCAACATCAGGGTCTTTTCCACCTCTCTTCTCATGAGGTGGCCAAAGTATTGGAGCCTCAGCTTCATGATCTGTCCTTCCAGTGAACACTCAGGGCTGATTTCCTTAAGAATGGATAGGTTTGATCTTCTTGCAGTCCATGGGACTCTCAAGAGTCTCCTCCAACACCTTAATTCAAAAGCATCAATTCTTCGGCGATCAGCCTTCTTTATGGTCCAGCTCTCACTTTCATACATCACTACTGTGAAAACCATAGCTTTTACTATACGGACCTTTGTTGGCAAGGTGATGTCTCTGCTTTCTAAGATGCTGTCTAGGTTTGTCATTGCTTTTCTCCTAAGAAGCAGGCGTCTTTTAATTTCGTGACTGCTGTCACCATCTGCAGTGATCATGGAGCCCAAGAAAATAAAATCTTTCACTGCCTCCATTTCTTCCCCTTCTATTTGCCAGGAGGTGATGGGCCCAGTAGCCATGATCTTTGTTTTTTTGATGTTGAGCTGCAGACCATATTTTGCGATCTCCTCTTTCACCCTTATTAAAAGGTTCTTTAATTCCTCCTCACTTTCTGCCATCAAGGTTGTGTCATCTGCATATCTGAGGTTGTTGATATTTCTTCCGGCAATCTTAATTCTGGCTTAATTCCAGCCCAGCCTTTCGCATGATGAATTCTGCATATAAGTTAAATAAGCAGGGAGACAATATACAGCCTTGTCGTACTCCTTTCCCAATTTAGAACCAATCAGTTGATTCGTATCCAGTTCTAACTGTAGCTTCTTATCCCACATAGAGATTCCTCAGGAGATAGATGAGGTGATCAGGCACTCCCATTTCTTTAAGAACTTGCCATAGTTTGCTGTGGTCAACACAAAGGCTTTTGTATAGTCAATGAAGCAGAAGTAGATGTCTTTCTGGAACTCACTAGCTTTCTCCATTATCCAGCGCATGTTTGCAATTTGGTCTCTGGTTCCTCTGCCCTTTCGAAATCCAGCTTGCACTTCTGGGAGTTCTCGGTCCACACACTGCTTGAGCCTGCCTTGTAGAACTTTAAGCATAACCTTGCTAGGGTGTGAAATGAGTGCAATTGTGCGGTAGTTAGAGCATTATTTGGTGCTGCCCTTCTTTGGAATTGGGATGTAGACTGATCTTCTCCAATTCTCTAGCCACTGCTGGGTTTTCCAAATTTGCTGGCATATTGAATGTAGCACCTTAACAGCATCATCTTTTAAAATTTTAAATAGTTCAGCTAGAATTTCAGTTTCTTGAAGATGGACTTCTGGCAAGTGATGGACTGCACCTCACAACGATTGGGAGAAATGTTTTTGCCAAAAATCTCAGAAACCTCATCAGGAGGGCTTTAAACTGACTAATGTGGGGGAGGGAGACAGTGCTCCTGAAGGTAGGAGTCTATCAATTGATGAAGATGATCATCCAAATGTCATAGACCAAATGGAGCAAACAGCACGCAGACCTAGTGGTGGGAGGAAAAAATCCTTAAATAAGAGACACGGGGGAATGATTAATGGACTTCAATGTCTCTACACTAATGCGCAAAGCATGGGAAATAAACAAGATGAACTTGAGCTCTTGGTACAGCAAACTAAATATGACATAATAAAAAAATTCCTTCCAGTAGCACCTTAAAGACCAACTAAGTTAGTTCTTGGTATGAGCTTTCGTGTGCATGCACACTTCTTCAGATACACTGAAACAGAAGTTGCCAGATCCTTCTATATAGAGAGAAGGTGGGGAGGGGTATTACTCAGAGGGGTGGTGGGAATGGGAGATTGGCAGATAGCTGAGATGAGCCTGTTGACGACTCTTAACGACTGCAATAGGTCTTACAGGAAAAGGCAAGGGGTGAGAAGGTGAAAAATGGCTAAGTCATGTATAATGAGATAAGAATCCAATGTCTTTGTTCAAACTAGGTCTCTCCATGGTTTTAAGTTTGGTAATGAGTTGCAATTCAGCAGCTTCTCTTTCCAGTCTATTTCTGAAATTCCTTTGTAGTAAAACAGCTACTTTGAGATCTTGTATAGAATGTCCTGGGAGATTGAAGTGTTCTCCTACTGGTTTCTCTGTTTTGTGATTCTTGATGTCAGATTGATGTCCGTTTATTCTTTGGCGTAAGGTTTGGCCTGTTTGTCCAATATAGAGAGCTGAAGGACACTGTTGGCATTTGATGGCATACACAATGTTAGATGATGAGCAATTAAATAGTCCCGAGATGGTATGTTTGATGTTGTTGGGGCCAGTAATGGTGTTGTCCGGGTGTATGTGGCAGCAAAGTTGGCATCTGGGTTTATTGCAGGCTCTGGTGCCAGTGTCCGTGTTAAGTCTGGTTGTAGTATTATTGTGGGTTAGGAGTTGTTTAAGATTGGGTGGCTGTCTGTAGGCAATGAAAGGTCTTCCTCCCAGAGCTTGAGAAAGAGAACTGTCATTGTCCAGGAGAGGTTGCAGATCTCTGATGATGCGTTGTACTGTTTTAACTTGGGAGCTGTATGTGATGACTAGAGGTGTTCTGTTATTTTCTTTTTTGGGTATGTCTTGCTGTCAGAGTTGCTTCCAGATCCTAGCTCACAGAGGATCACGCTAGCCAGCGATCATTAAGTAAAAGTCTTTATTGAGTTACAGTTTCCATTCTCAAGCTACTGCGTGCAACTCTACGTCTAGTGGCTAGATCGGCGAAGCTCCGTCTGAGTCTCCGCCCTTTGTGCACCAACTTAATATCCTAGCCCTGCTCCACCTTTTCTGCCTGACTGTTCTCCTCTGGGTCCCTCTGCCCCCCGGGGTCTCTTCCTTCCTGGATTCTTCTGACGCCGACCCCCCGGACCCTCCTGTCTCCTTGCGCCGGGCTTTAGGACCTGGCTCTCTTTCAGGGCTGCCTACTGCGTCACTTTCCTGTGCATTTGAACTTGGCGCGCGCGCCCAACCTTCCACTTTCCGTCTGACCGTTTCTTCGCTCCCCGATGGAGGTGTGGCCACTCCTGACTCATGCCCTCCCCCCTGTTGTGAGCTGCCAGCGCTTGCTCCCTGGCTCCCTTCCTCTTCCCTGCTCTCTGGCGGTGACGCTGGTCCCGATTTCCAACTGCTCTCCTCTGAGTCCCCTCTGGCTCTATCTTGCTGGGGTGTCCCCCTAGTCTCCCCCCTTGCCCTGGCCACTGGTGCTCCTTTCTGTGAATCTTCCGATTCACTGGAAAGACTCGGAGATCTCGGGTCGTCGTCATCACTCATCTTTTCTTCTGCCTCCTCCCCCTCGCTCTCTGTTTCCTCCCTTGCCCTTGCCTCTGCTCCTGAACCCCTGACATCCATCCCCCCCTCGAAGCCCCCCGTTCCCCCCTCCCCTCCTTCCGGTGCGGGAGCTGGGTGCTGCTGTGTCAGAGGGACGAACGTCGGATACAGTTCGCTTCTCGTGGCGGGCCTCCATCTGAAGTCTCCCGGTTCTTCCTCCCTGCTCTCGTCGACGACGGTCACCTCCTCTTCCATCTCTGTGCCGCCGTGCTCAAAAACCAGGGTCGTCCCCGAAAACGTCCATGTCCGTCTCTCCCTCACTTCCTCCTGGCGGCGTTGCTCGTCCTGGACCTTCCAGCCACTTCCTGCGCTCCTCTGGTCTATCGTCCCACCAATACGAGGGTTCAGAGGCAGATCCCGAGGGTGACCCCTCCGGGGAACGGGCGTCTCGGATCGGGTCCTCGTCCGAGTCGAACCCCCGGAACGTGCTGGCAGAAAGCGTGGGCGTGAAAAGCCAGTCGTCGAAAAAGTCTGCTGGCATTGGTCTATGTGGGAAGAGGGCATGAAACTCGTCTTTGAGCAGAGGTTCGTCCAAGGCGTAGCCCGGCACCCAGCTGTTCGCACTGGCTGGGGTGCCCTCCTTGGCGAGAAGGTATTCTACCCCCTCTTCCCCCCATCTGGAGTCCAAAATCTCCGTGACTTCGTTGATGCGCTCCTCCTGTGCCACTCCCGCGTGCCCGGTTCTTTCTCTGAGCGGACTCGGTGCCGTTCCGGGTTCCTGAAACCTGTGCGGTGCCTTGTAGGGAGTGAGCACCGATCTGTGGAACACCGGATGCATTCTGGAACCCTCCGGAAGCGCCAGCCTGAAAGCCACCGGGTTGACCTGCTCTTCGACTTGGTAGGGCCCCAGTTGCTTATGCCCCAGCTTCTTCTTGGCCAACGACCTGGCCGGCACTGCGTGGGCTGCTAACCAGACCCAGTCCCCCACATGGATCTCTTCGCCAACTCTTCTGTGTTTGTCCGCCTGCACCTTGTATGCATGTTTGGCCAGCTCCAGGTGCCGCCGCAGCTGATCGTGTACCTCCTGCAACTCCGACGCGAACGCATCTGCTGTCTGCGGCTCCCCCTCCCCCATTCTTTCCAGTCCCGGGAAGGTTCTGGGGTGCCTCCCGTTGTTGGCGAAGAACGGCGTGACCCCCGTGGACACGTGCTTCGTGTTGTTGTAGGCGAACTCGGCGAGCGGCAGGTAATCCACCCACGTCGCAGGCTGTTGATTCGCATAACACCTCAGGTACTGCTGCATGATGGCATTGACCCGCTCCGCTTGCCTGTTGGTCTGCGGGTGTCTCGCCGACGCCAGGTTGATCTTGACGTTCAGGAAGCCCATCAGCTTCTGCCAGAAATTCGAGATGAACTGCCGCCCCCGGTCGGACAGAATAGACCGTGGCAGACCGTGAACCTTGAACACGTGGTCTATGAACAGTTTGGCGGTTTGCTCCGCCGTGGCCACCTTAGCACACGGGATGAAATGTGCCATCTTGGAGAACAAGTCCACCACCACCAGCACGGCCGTCTTGCCCCTCGAGCTGGGCAGATCCGTGACAAAGTCCAGGGCCACTCTCTCCCATGGTTCGACCGGAGTTTGCAGCGGTTCCAACAGTCCGGCCGGCGGTCTGTGCACTGGTTTGGCCCTCTGGCAGGTGTCACACCTCGCCACGTAGTCCGCGACCTCCCCTCTCATTCCGGGCCACCAGAAGTCCCTGGCGACTAATTCCACCGTCTTCTCCTTGCCAAAGTGCCCGGCAGTGGGCGCGTCGTGCAGCTGCTGCAGTACCTTGGCGCGAAGTTCGTCTCCCGGCACGTAGATGGCCCCTTTACGGATGAGCAATCCATCTCTCAGCTGGAACTCGTTGGTCGCTGCCGTGCCCCTTTGCACCTCTGCCATCTTTGCTTGCGCGAAGGAGTCATCTTGCAACGCTCGTCGCACCGCCTCCAGGTCCACTGTTGCCACAGCGCACGCCCACACTGTTGGTGCGAAGATGTGCATGGCGGCCGCTGGCGTGGCGTCCTCCAGATACTGTGGCTTACGGGAGAGAGCGTCCGCCATGATGTTGGTGTCCCCCGGGACGTACTCTATTCGGAAGTCGAAGTTCGCAAAGAATTCAGCCCAACGTATCTGCCTCTGGTTCAGGAACTGTGCCGTGCGCCAGTGCTCCAGATTCTTGTGGTCCATGCAGACCTTCACTGTGTGCTTGGCGCCGATCAGGAAGTGCCTCCACGCTTTGAACGCTGCATGAATGGCCAGCTACTCCCTGTCCCAGATGGTGTAGTTCTGTTCGGACTTGCTGAGCTTCCTGGAGTAAAACGCTCCCGGCCGCCAAACCCCCTGCGGGTCTTTCTGCAGCAGGACTGCTCCCACGGCTCTGTCCGAGGCGTCTGTCTCGACCCTCATCGGCCTGCTGGGGTCGACATGCAGCAGCTGCTCTTCCGACGCGAAGAGACGTTTGAGTGCCTGAAAGGACTGCTCCGCCTGCTCTGTCCAGATGAACTTCTTTTTCTTGGAGCTAAGCGTGTCCGTGATGGCCGCTGTCTGCATAGCGAAGCCTTTGATAAACTTGCGATAGAAGTTCGCGAAGCCGACAAACCGTTGGACCTCCTTCCGGTTGCGTGGGCTTTTCCAATCCAACACCGCTCGAACCTTGGCTCTGTCCATGGCGAGCCCCTTGTCAGACAACTTGTAGCCCAGAAAATCCACCTCCGTCACGTCGAATTGGCATTTCTCCAGCTTGGCGTAGAGCCTATGCTGCTGCAGCCTGCTCAGCACTTCCTTGACGTGTCTGTCATGCTCCTGCTGCGATTCCGAAAAGATCAGGATGTCATCTAAGAAACAGACGCACGTCTTGTAGAGGAGCCCCGCCAACACGTGATGCATGAACGCTTGAAAAACGTGGGAGCCATTTTGCAATCCAAAAGGCATAACTCTATATTCGTAGGTGCCCAGGGGCGTGAACATGGCTGTCTTCCACTCATCTCCTTCCCGCATGCGAATGAGGTTGTACGCCCCTCGCAGGTCTAACTTGGTGAACACGCTGCCCTTCCGTACCTTTGCGAGGAGGTCGTCGATTCGGGGCATGGGGAAGTCCGATGGCTTGGTCACACTGTTTAAGATGCGATAGTCCACTACAAGCCTTTTTTGGGGCGTGTCCCGCTTCTTAACAAAGAATACAGGACTGCCCCCCGCTGCCTTGGACTCCCGGATGAAACCGCGCTCCAAATTATGATCTATGAACTCTTTGAGTTCCTGCAGTTCGTCCTCAGACATGGAATACAGTTTCCCTTTGGGCAGCGCCGCCCCTGGCAGCAGGTCAATTTTGCAGTCATATGGTCTTTGGGGGGGCAGCCTGTCTGCCTCCTTCTCGCAGAAAACCTCCAAAAATTCTGCGTACTTGTGGGGAATCGCTTGCAGCGTACCTAGCAGCAGCTGTGACTCCTCTTCCTCTTCTTCCTGCCGGGGCATGATGCAGTGTTCAGCACAAAAGGAAGAGCCGAAGGTCAGCTGCCTCTGGTACCAAGCCAGCGTTGGGCTGTGCTTGTCCAGCCAACTCATGCCCAATACAATGGGCGTGTCCGATAGTTGAGTGACGTTGAAGCTGATGATTTCCCTGTGATTCCCAAGCCGCATCACCATTGGTGGCGTCTGCTTCACCACTTGCCCCCCTAGCAGCTCCCTGCCATCCACCGTGACAACCTGCAGGGGCAGCGTGGCAGGCAGCCACTGTATAGCGTGCCGGTCGACAAAGTCCTGCTCTATAAAGTCCGCATTGCTTCCTGAGTCAATGGTGATTGGCACGTCCATGGTGATTCCATTGGGCAGCTGGAGCGATGCGGTGAGCCTCACCACTGGTTTGGGCGGGAGGGGGTCCATGGGCGGTAAAATCTCTGGGGACTGCTTCACTGACACGTCTGGCTGGGCCCCAGTGCCTCTTCCTCCAGCCAGACATCGTCGTTTCCCTGCTGTGGTACTCCTTGCTGCGTTGCTGCAGTTACCATTGCTGAGGCTGCAGTGTGCTTGTGGAGCCTCCGGGGACACTCTTTCGCCATATGCTGTGGATCCTCGCAGATATAACACTTCCTGTTCCCTCTAGGAGGCTTCGCTTTCACTGTTGCCGGTGCTAGGGCTCTGGCTGCTGACTGAGCCCTTGCACTTCCAACCTCCATAGGTTCCACCCCTCCTCCTGGTGGATGCGTGGATTGCGCACGCGCTGCTTCTCTGGGAAGGAAGGAGGAGCCCCTGGCTGGTTCGCGCCCGCCACGCCCTTCGTCCCTGCTCCACGGACGTTCTTCCAGCCGCACCCCCACTGCCAGCGCCCTCTGAACGATCTCCTGCGTGGTCCGGGGTCTCTCCCCCTCGCAATTTCATCTTTAACCGAGCCGTGCAATCCCTCCCAAAACAGGTCTCTTACAGGAGCCGAATCTCTGTCCCATTCCAGGGCACTGACCAAAGCGAAAAAGCGTGCATGGTACTGCCTGACGCTGGCCCTCCCTTGCTTCAGTCCATGTATCTGCTGCCGAGCAAGATCCACGTCAATGCTTGATAAAAAACACCCATCCATCGCTTTAATAAAGGCATCCGCATTTTGGAGCGCCGGATCCCCATCCCTCCACAAATTGCGCAGCCATGCTTTTGCATCTCCATGCAAATGGGACATGATGAATCCCACTTTCTCTTGCTCATCTCTAAAGTCTTTTTTCAGCAGTTGCAGTGCACACATTACATCTGCTCTAAAGTTGGGGTACTGTTGCAGATTCCCATCGAAGTGAGAGACCAGACCGCCTGTTCGTCTCGCCAACCCAATTCCCTCCTGTTTGGGTGTCAGTTGCCCTTGCTTAGTAAGCATGTCCAACCTGACCTGGAGATCCCTGCAGGCGGCAGCTGCCTCCTCCTCTCTCTTCCTGGATGCGAGAGCCTCGGCATTCAGTTGTGTCACTGCTTCTCTGAGTTCCGCTATCTGCTGCTCAGCCGTCATGTCATCTGCCGTTCGTGAGCTCGCTAGTAGGCACCTGCTTCTCTCCTCACCTCGAGGCTGTAGATGCCCACAATTAAGAGACGGAGCTTACTGTCAGAGTTGCTTCCAGATCCTAGCTCACAGAGGATCACGCTAGCCAGCGATCATTAAGTAAAAGTCTTTATTGAGTTAGTTTCCATTCTCAAGCTACTGCGTGCAACTCTACGTCTAGTGGCTAGATCGGCGAAGCTCCGTCTGAGTCTCCGCCCTTTGTGCACCAACTTAATATCCTAGCCCTGCTCCACCTTTTCCGCCTGACTGCTCTCCTCTGGGTCCCTCTGCCCCCCGGGGTCTCTTCCTTCCGGGATTCTTCTGACGCCGACCCCCTGGACCCTCCTGTCTCCTTGCGCCGGGCTTTAGGACCTGGCTCTCTTTCAGGGCTGCCTACTGCGTCACTTTCCTGTGCATTTGAACTTGGCGCGCGCGCCCAACCTTCCACTTTCCGTCTGACCGTTTCTTTGCTCCCCGATGGAGGTGTGGCCACTCCTGACTCATGCCCTCCCCCCTGTTGTGAGCTGCCAGCGCTTGCTCCCTGGCTCCCTTCCTCTTCCCTGCTCTCTGGCGGTGACGCTGGTCCCGATTTCCAACTGCTCTCCTCTGAGTCCCCTCTGGCTCTATCTTGCTGGGGTGTCCCCCTAGGCTCCCCCCTTGCCCTGGCCACTGGTGCTCCTTTCTGTGAATCTTCCGATTCACTGGAAAGACTCGGAGATCTCGGGTCGTCGTCATCACTCATCTTTTCTTCTGCCTCCTCCCCCTCGCTCTCTGTTTCCTCCCTTGCCCTTGCCTCTGCTCCTGAACCCCTGACACTTGCAAAAAAGAAAATGGTTCCTCTTCTCCAGGATGGTTCCTCTTCATCCTGGAGAAGAGTGACTAGTGGGGTGCCACAGGGTTCTGTCTTGGGCCTGGTCTTATTCAACATCTTTATCAACGACTTGGATGATGGACTCAAGGGCATCCTGATCAAATTTGCAGATGACACCAAACTGGGAGGGGTGGCTAACACCCCAGAGGACAGGATTGCACTTGGGCAAAAAAAATGAGAGGCACAAATACAAGATGGGTGACACCTGGCTTGAGAGCAGTACATGTGAAAAGGATCTAGGAGTCTTGGTTGACCACAAACTTGACATGAGCCAACAGTGTGACGCGGCAGCTAAAAAAGCCAATGCAATTCTGGGCTGCATCAATAGGAGTATAGCATCTAGATCAAGGGAAGTAATAGTGCCACTGTATTCTGCTCTGGTCAGACCTCACCTGGAGTACTGTTTCCAGTTCTGGGCACCACAGTTCAAGAAGGACACTGACAAACTGGAATGTGTCCAGAGGAGGGCAACCAAAATGGTCAAAGGCCTGGAAACGATGCCTTATGAGGAATGGCTAAGGGAGCTGGGCATGTTTAGCCTGGAGAAGAGGAGGTTAAGGGGTGATATGATAGCCATGTTCAAATATATAAAAGGATGTCACATAGAGGAGGGAGAAAGGTTGTTTTCTGCTGCTCCAGAGAAGCGGACACGGAGCAATGGATCCAAACTGCAAGAAAGAAGATTCCACCTAAACATTAGGAAGAACTTCCTGACAGTAAGAGCTGTTCAACAGTGGAATTTGCTGCCAAGGAGTGTGGTGGAGTCTCCTTCTTTGGAGGTCTTTAAGCAGAGGCTTGACAACCATATGTCAGGAGTGCTCTGATGGTGTTTCCTGCTTGGCAGGGGGTTGGACTCAATGGCCCTTATGGTCTCTTCCAACTCTATGATTCTATGAATATCATCACTTCCACTGGCCTTGTTATTTGCAGTGCTTTCTAAGGCCCATTTGACTTCACTCTCCAGGATGTCTGGCTCAAGGTCAGCAACCACATTACCTGGGGTGTACGAGACATCCATATATTTCTGGTATAATTCCTCTGTGTATTATTGCCACCTCTTCTTGATGTCGTCTGCTTCTGTTAGGTCCTTACCACTTTTGTCCTTTATTATGGTAATCTTTGTACGAAATGTTCCTTTCATATCTCCAATTTTCTTGAACAGATCTCTGGTGTCAGGGAGAGGCAAACGGGAAAGATTCAAGAACAGAAACCAGCACTTATAGAGAGCCTAAAGAGATCATTAGCAGCCTGTCGTCTGACAGCGAGTCTGACACAGGGAAGGAGGGAGGATGAGCCGGGAACAAGTCATTCTGTACACAGAGGAAGTCAGGGGAGGGGTTTCTGCAGATATGCATGCTGGATAAAGAAAAGGGGGGGGGGAATAGACGCGGCAACTGTGCCCTAAGGGTCGGGCGTAAATTGAAACGCTGGAGATGTACTTTTGAACTTTGTCAATAAATCAAATAGATTGGAACTGGCCGTGAGCCCGGAGTTTTATCTATGCCAGCTTGACAGCATAAAGCCTCTGACATCTGGTTTTTCCCATTCTATTGTTTTCCTCTATTTCTTTGCATTGCTCGTTTAAGAAGGCCTTCTTGTCTCTCCTTGCTATTTTTGGGAAATCTGCATTCAATTTCCTGTATCTTTCACTATCTCCCTCGCATTTTGCTTGCCTTCTCTCCCCCGCAATTTGTAAGGCCTTGTTGGACAGCCACTTTGCTTTCTTGCATTTCCTTTTCATTGGGATGGCACATAGTTCTTCAGGCACTCTGTCCACCAAATCTAAATCTTTAAACCGGTTCCTCACTTCCACTGTGTATTCATAAGGGATTTGATTTAGATTATATCTTACCGGCCCAGTGGTTTTTCCTACTTTAAGCTTGAATTTTGCTATAAGAAGCTGATGATCTGAGCCACAGTCAGCTCCAGGTTTTGTTTTTGCTGACATACAAAAGAGCTTCTCCATCTTTGGCTGCAGAGAATATAATCAATCTGATTTCGATGCTGCCCATCTGTTGATGTCCATGTGTAGAGTCGTCTCTTGTGTTGTTGGAAAAGAGTGTTTGTGATGACCAGCTTGTTCTCTTGGCAGAACTCTTATTAACCTTTGCCCTGCTTTGTTTTGAACTCCAAAGCCAAACTTGCCAGTTGTTCCTTTTATCTCTTGATTCCCTACTTTAGCATTCCAATCCCCTATGATGAAAAGAACATCCTTCTTTGGTGTCACTTCTATAAGGTGTTGTAAGTCTTCATAGAATTGGTCAATTTCAGTTTCTTCAGCTCCAGTAGTTGGTGCATAAACTTGGATTACTGTGATGTTAAAAGGTCTGCCTTGGATTTGTATCGAGATCATTCTATCATTTTTGAGATTGCATCCCAGTACAGCTCTCGCCACTCTTTTGTTGACTATGAGGGCCACTCCATTTCTTTTACGGGATTCCTGCCCACAGTACAGTGGTGCCTTGCAAGACGAAATTAATCCGTTTCGCGAGTCTCTTCGTCTTGCGGTTTTTTCGTCTTGCAAAGCATGGCTATTAGCGGCTTAGCGGCTTTAAGAAAAAGGAAACAAACTCGCAAGAACTCACAAGACGTTTCGTCTTGCGAAGCAAGCCCATAGGGAAATTCGTCTTGCGGAACGACTCAAAAAATAGAAAACTCTTTCGTCTTGCGCGTTTTTCGTCTTGCGAGGCATTCGTCTTGCGAGGTACCACTGTAGTAGATATGATGGTCATCCGAACTGAATTCGCCCATTCCCATCCATTTTAGTTTACTGATGCCCATGATGTCAATATTTATTCTTGCCATCTCATTTTTGACCACATCCAACTTACCTAGGTTCATGGTTCTTACATTCCAGGTTCCTATGCAATATTTTTCTTTACAGCATTGGACTTTCCTTTCGCTTCCAGGCATATCTGCAACTGAGCGACCTTTCGGCTTTGGCCCAGCCGCTTCATCAGCTCTGGATCTACTTGTACTTGTCCTCCGCTCTTCCCCAGCAGCATGTTGGACGCCTTCCAACCTGAGGGGCTCATCTTCCAGCGTCATAACTTTTATATGCCTGTTGTCTTTGTCCATGGAGTTTTCTTGGCAGGGATACTGGAGTGGCTTGCCGGTTCCTGCTCAAGGTGGATCACATTTGGTCAAAACTCTCCACTATGACCTGTCCATCTTGAGTTCCCTGCTTGGCACAGTTCATAGCTTATGTGAGTTATTCAAGCCCCTTCGCCATGGCAAGGTAGTGATCCATGAAGGGGAATCAAAGTATTACAAAACTCTTAATGAACAGCTGATATTGGTACTCTGTGAGGTGATGAACTCAATTCTACAAGGAGGAAAGATACCAAATTCCTGGAAAGAGGCTTATGTAACGCTGATCCCTAAACAGGATACAGATTATTTGAACGTTAGTAATTTCAGACCAATATCACTGTTAAACAATGATTATAGATTAATTGTGGACATTATGGAGAACAGATTAAAAATAATACTAAATGAACTGATCCATAAAGACCAAGTAGGTTTTTTACCAGGCAGACAACTAAAAGATAATGTAAGACACATTGTTAATATTCTGGAATACTTAGAGGTTAGAAATAATAAATCAGCTATATTAATGTTTATTGATGCTGAAAAAGCATTTGACAACCTGTCTTGGTTATTTATGAAGAAAAGTATGGGGATGATGGGTAAGTGGCTCTTTTCTGAGAGGAATTGAGGCAATCTATTCAGAACAGAGAGCAAAAGTTAATAGTGAATAATGTATTGACAGAATCATTTGACATCACAAAGGAAACCAGACAGGGGTGCCCACTGTCTCCACTATTATTTATAATGGTATTAGAGGTATTAGAAAATTGTATGAGAGAAACATCAGGGGTAAAAGGAGTTAAAATAGGTGCCAAAAAATTTATGCTTAATTTAAGAGTATTAACTCTAGAACCCCAAAAGAGTGTCAAAAAAGCAGTGGAAGAAATTGAGAAATTTTAGCAACTGGCAGGATTCAAATTGAATAAGACAAAGACGAAAATGGTGATTAAAAATATAGAATAGAACGAGTTAGAAATATTGGAACAAGAAAGTGGAATCAAGGTGGTTAAGAAAGTCAGATACTTTGGAGTCTGGATGACGGCAAAGAATATAAATTTGTTCAATGACAATTATCAACCAGTGTAGAAAGAGATTAAAAGAGACTTGGAAATATGGGATAGACTAAAGCTGTCAATAAGTGGAAGAATGTCAGCGATTAAAATGAACATATTACCAAAGATGTTATTTTATTTCAAACGATTCCTATAATTAGAGGCATAGGACAATTCAGAGAATGGCAGAAGATTCTCTCACGTTTTACCGTATATGGCAAGGGAGAAAACCAAGGATTACATTTAAAATACTGACGGATAGAAAGGAAAGAGGTGGTTTTTCGGTACCTGATTTAAAACTTTACCATGAAGTGGCTTGCTTATGTTGGATAAAATATTGGATAATTTTAGAAAACACAGACCTGTTAGATTTGGAGGCATACAATAACAGATATGGGTGGCACTCCTATCTCTGGTATGCTAAAGTGAAAGTGCACAGAGGATTTATAAACCATGTGATACGGAGTGCTTTGTATGAGGTATGGGATAGAAACAAGAATCTGTTAGAAAGGAAAACACCGAAGGTTGTTGAAAAACACTACTCTAATTGGTTCCAACCCAATTTCTTTTGCAGGCCAGAGATGCTGGATGCTGCAAGGAACAAAGCCCGAGTAAAGGCCTGTTACATTATGTAATAATCATGGCTTGCTTTGCTGTGACTGCCTCTGATAAAAGGGCTGTTGAACGCCATGAATCCCTCACAAGCTGGAACTTAGCAAAGAAAGCCAAGTGGCGTGAAGAGGCTGCAACAAGAGCAGAGGAAAAGGCAAAATAAGAGTCATCTGCTCTTGAAACAGGAGCTGTGCTGGGAACAAAGAAAACACACAAAATTGGCAAGTTAGCAAAAGAGATACCCTCCAGGGAAAACACTGAAGTTGAACACAACTTACATTTCCATTTGTATAACAAATACTGGGAGAAGAGAGAATTATTTTTTTCTGTCACAAGTGAATAAATAAATCAAGTTCAGTAAAAAAATAAAGAAAGAAAGAAAGAAAGGAAAACACCGTGGTGGGTCTCACAGTTGAAATGTTAACAGTAAAGAAATTGAACATGGAGGGGAGGTGAGCCATATATGAGGAGATTCTGATGAAAACAGAGAAAGGATGGAAACAGGATGGCTGCAATACCATCAAGTGAACGATGTGTTTAAGGATGATAAAAAATTAGGATTCAATGATAAAAAAAAATAATCAAAATTTCAAATTGATATACTAGAAAGTAGGACCAAATTACTTTAAAAAATGTACAATTTCTTACTAGAATGGAACACAAAAGATGAGCCAGACAGAGTGAGGTGGTAGGTGCAGGTAGCCTGATTCTGGACTGTGTCACTTCCATGGGTAGGCATGACATCATATTTTTTGAATGCTCTATCAATGCTTCCTGTGTAGCATATATAGATGCGCAGAGTCGCTCTCTCCTGCGAGGGAGAAGGCCGGCCCCCACCTTCGTGTTCTGCTGTGGTCGCGCGTGGGGCAGGGGCAGCAAGCTGCAGTTCCTCGCCCACGAGAGGCTCCGTTTGGCTTCCGCAGCCCACCCGCCCCATCCCTCCGCCAAGGGGCACGAGAGGAAGGCCACTGGGGGAGAAAGGCAGGTGAGGGCGGGGCGGGGGCAGGGCTGCCCCCTGGGGAGAGCGGGGTCGAGAGAGACTGGGCGGGAGAAAGAGAGAGGGCCAGCCTGGCTCGGCACGTCTCTGCTGGCCCAACGTCGCAGCACAGGCTCTTCCGCCCGTTTCCCTCCCCTTCCTGTCAGCTTGCCTCTCCTCCGGTGGCACCTCCTTCCGGTACCCCTGCCCTCGCCCAAGATGGCGGCAGCACAACCTCTTCCGCCCGGTTCCCTCCCCTTCCTGTCCTCTTGCCTCTCCTCCCGTGGCACCTCCTTCCGGTACCCCTGCTCTCGTCCAACATGCTGACAGCGCAGTCTTTTCTGCCCTTTCGAGCTAGGAGTGCAGAAAAAGGTGAAACTGCCATGAAAAGGAGGAGTGAGTGTGTGAGTGAGTGAGCGAGAGAGAGAGAGACAGGGAGCATCCTAGAATGGTAGAGATGGAAGGGAACCCAAGGGTCATCTAGTCCAACCCTCTGTAAAGAAGCTCAGAGCTACAATTCCCAGGTCTTCTTTGGGAATTATATGGGAATCGAGAGTTTCTAAATTCATGAGCATTCATGAGCATTCGCTCATGTTTTTACCTTTTATTGAAAGTGGCCACAAGTCACTTGGGAAACGCAGCCAGACGGGTGGAGTATAAATAATATAATTATATTGCTCCTGCTGCTGTTCTTCTCTTACTCAAACCCAACCCTATCCCAAACCTTAACCTTAATGCTCACCCTAACTCAAACCTAACCCTCACCCTAGCACTCACTTAACCCTAACTCCAACCCTAATGTTAACTTAAACCCAACCCTATCCCGAACCTTAACCCTAACCCAAACCTTAACCCAAACTTAAGCCTAAACCTAAGCCTAATTTAACCCTAAACCTAAACCTAACCTTAACCCTAATTCTAATTTAAACCTAACTCTTAACTTAACCCTAACCCTGATTGTAATCGTTACCCTAACCCTGGCCCTAACCCTAACTCAAACCCAACCCTAACCCTAAAGGTGCAAGAAGTATCTGTGGGTAAGGGGGTGTCCTACAGTTTAGGAGTTAGGGTCAGGTTGGGGGTAGGGTTTAGGGTTATGGTATAAGGTTAGGGTGGACTGGGACACGGATGGTGCTGTGGTCTAAACCACAGGGCCTAGGGCTTGCCAATCAGAAGGTCCGTGGTTCATATCTCCACGACGGGGTGAGCTCCCGTTGTTCGGTCCCTGCCCCTGCCAACCTAGCAGTTTGAAAGCACGTCAAGTGCAAGTAGATAAATAGGTACCTCTCCGGCAGGAAGGTAAATGGCGTTTCCATGTGCTGCTCTGGTTTGCCAGAAGCGGCTTTGTCATGCTGTCCACATGACTCGGAAGCTGTCTGCAGACAAACGCTGGCTCCCTCACCCACTAAAGCGAGATGAGTGCCACAACCCCAGAGTCAGGGGCCAGGGCCACAGCAAGGTCCTCCTATATGCTCAATTTGCAAACTAAATCAGGAACTCTGCATCTGCAGTTTGTGAAGGGATGAAGAAAAGAAACCTGCACAGAACTATGCAGTTAAGGTCAACTGTTATCTGGCCCTCAGTTGACTATTGGTACAGGATAGAGCATCCCATTCCGGTCACTGAATGGGCAAAGTGCTTTGATGGGCATATGATGGGCTGCTTTGTGCGGAGGGAATTGGAGCTTAGATTTGTCATGGAACCCTTATCAGGGAAGGTGGATCTGTGCCTTGAAGTGGTTTGATTGAGTTTGGGATTTGAGTTTGGGATTTGACCAAATTTGGTATGCAGCTCTACTGCATACTGCTAGCTATATCTATATATTTGCACTTTATTATTATAATAAAGTGTTATTATACTTGGAACATTATCCTTTTTTAAAATGAAAACATATTTTTATTAAGTTTTATATAACAAATTTAAATTCAGACATTAATCATCATTTAGGATTCCCTGAATCCTTCGACTCCCCTCCACCCTTCCATGGTTACCATTCTCCCCCCCCCCCAGCTGCTTCCCTTATTTTATCTATTTTTTTAATATAAAAATAATCTTTCTACCTTTTTTTGTACATTACAAGCATTTCTCAAATCCTGCTAAAGTTTTTAGTAGCTTACAGTTGCTTAGATACAATATAATTTTTTCCTATTATTTCTTAAAATTATTCTCTTCCTGGTTTCTGATTTTCCCAGTCAATTTCCAATTTCGCCATATCAACCATTCATTTCTGTTCAGGACTTTATCTTCTTTGCAATAGTATCCACACTACTGTCATCGCGTACATAAATAGTCATTTCTGCTCCTTCGGAATTTCTGCACCTAGAATACCTGGTGTTATGCATTGAAGTTCTCACCCTGGCCACCAGGAGTATCGTGTATAGTATATAGTTTTCACACAGGTCCACATCAGTTACTTTAGGCGGGAAACCCTGGGTTGTTGTTGCTACAATGTTGACAGCTGGCTGCCTATAAAAGCAGGCCGGCAGAGCTGTTTGCTAATCAGTTCTGTTCCAGCTTACAAATAAAGAGCTGCTTTGGAGAAATTGCTGCGTCTGCTATATCTACCCACTATTAAACACCTAATAAAATACTGGATTTTTTGCAAACATTACTTTAAACATTTTTTTCAATTCATTATAAATCATTTCTCAGAATTCTTTTGTCCACCACATTTCTTTCTCTTTGCATTTCCAACAAACATTTGAAGCAGTTCTAACCCTCCATAATTTTTCCCAAGATGAAAATTGGATATTATGCCCAATATCTTGTGCCAAATGTATCAATACTGATTTAACTTTTTCAACTTTGGTATGCCACTTTAGCAACAATTTATACATTTTAGAAAGTAACTTCACATTATTTTCCATTAAAGATTTTTCAAACCTTGAAATTTCTTTACTGAAACCAATTTTCTTATCTATTTTAAACATATCATTTAATTGATGATATCTTATATCCTCAAAACTTTTTTCAATTTCAATTGTTGCTCTACTTCCATAAGCAACTCTCTATAGGTTGCCCATTCGTTTTTTGCATTAGTCTTTCTCAGGGATATCGCTTCCCTGGGGAAAGCCACCACGATGTCTTCTGCTCTAACAAGTTTTTATATTTTCCCCATAAATTGCTTTTCCTACCAAACGATTCACAAACCATGCACTTTGGTCTTATCATACCATAGATGTGCATCTATCTGCTATCATGATCCTCAAAGTCTAGAATATCTGTATTTTTAAAAAGTTATTCATTCCTATAGCCAGTAGGGACATGACACCTCATAATATAATTTCAAATTCGGCAGAGAGAAGCCACCTCTTTCTTTAGTATCTGTTAATAGTTTGTATTTAATCCTTAGTTTCTTCCCCTGCCAGATAAATTTAGATACATCTTTTTGCCACTGTTTGAAGCTCCACTGACCACAGGTATTGTTTGAAATAAAAATAACATTCTTGGCAATACCGTACAGTGGTGCCTCGCAAGACGAATGCCTTGCAAGACGGAAAACTCACTAGACGAAAGAGTTTTCCGTTTTGGAGGTGCTTCGCAAAACGAATCTCCTATGGGCTTGCTTCGCAAGACGAAAAGGTCTTGCAAGTTCCTGTTGGTTTTTTTCCTCCCCCCTTTTTCTAAGCCGCTAAGCCGCTTATCGGCTGATCCGATAAGCTGATAAGCTGCTAAAAGCTGCTAAAAGCCGCTAATAGCACTAATAGCGCTAATCCTCTAATCCGTCAATGGGCTTGCTTCGCAAGACAAAAAAACCGCTAGACGAAGAGAGTCACAGAACAGATTCTTTTCGTCTTGCGAGGCACCACTGTACATTCATTTTCATAACTGAAATTCTTCCCCAAAGTGATAAATTCATCCTTCCCCAGACATCCGTAATTTCTTTATCTCTTTCCACGTTGTTACATAGTTATCCTTAAATATATTTCTATTCTTGGCTGTTAGTCATACCTTCACCTTTCCCCTCAATTACCAATTGTATTACTAGCTGTAGCTCATTTTTATTTTGTTCTGTCATATTTTTTACCAGTACTTTTGTTTTATTTTTATTTAACTTGAATCCTGCCACCTGTCCGAACTCAGATATTTTGTATATTTGGTATACTCGCCAACAGGTTTCCTACAAGGTCATCTGCAAATGATCTCCTTTTATATGCTTTGCACCCATCTGTTATACCTTTTATTTCTTCATCAGATCTTTTGTTCCTTGCCAGGGTCTCTAATGCTAAAATAAACAATAACGGTGACAGGTGTCAACCCTATCTTGTCCCCTTTTGTAATTTTACATTATCCTGTGCCTCATTACACCAATACATTGTAAAGGGACCCCTGAACTGTTAAGTCCAGTCGCGGACGACTCTGGGGTTGTGGCTCTCATCTCGCTTTACTCGCTGAGGAAGCCGGCGTTTGTCCGCAGACTGCTTCTGGGTCATGTGGCCAGCATGACAAAGCCACTTCTGGCGAACCAGAGCGGCACACGGAAACACCGTTTACGTTCCTGCCAAAGCGGTAGCTATTTATCCACTTGCACTTTGATGTGCTTTCGAGCTGCTAGGTTGGCAGGAGCTGGGATGGAGCAATGGGAGCTCATCCCGTTGCGGGGATTTGAACCGTCGGCCTTCTGATTTGCAAACCCATGTCCCTCCCAATTGTAAAAAGACACACTTTCTAAATGAAGACATGGCTTGCCCATTCTGGTTCTAACCTTAACCAGGCATACTCTGTCCCAGATTCTAGATATACATTCTCTCATAGCTGGTGTATAGCTGGTGTTTTCATCCTACCCACCTCCTACCTCCGTGCCGTAGTTTTTAGAAATAATAGTTCCAGGAGCAGTTAAGAAGTGTTGCATTAATTTCCTGTCATCTCTTAGTACAGTTTCTTTAACATATCTGAGTAGTTAAATTAGAGGATCCATGGACAAAAGTATACTTTGCTATCTGATTAAATCATAGTTTGGTTTTGTCTTTTTTGTTTTGTTTTTTAAAAACTTCTTCTTGCCTCCTATCGGATTCAGCACCCTGTTTCCCACCTGTCTATGCCTTTCATGGCTAAGTGTCCCTGCTCTTTCCATCTCAATCCCTTGGCAAGTGGCTCCCAAGAAAAAAATGGCAGGAACAGAAGCAAGGATGGGACTGTCAGAGAAAGAGTTGGGGGTTGGGAGTTAGGGGTTGCAGTTGGGGCTGGGGTTGGGTTAGGGGTCAGGGATCAGAGTCTAGGGTAGGGGTTTAGGGTCAGGGTCTTGGGTAGGGTTTTAGGGTTAGGGTAAGTGTAGGTGTAAGTGTTAAAGGTTGGGTTGGAGGTTAGAGGTCAGGGTAAGGATAAAGAGTCTAGGGTAGGGGGTTTAGGTTAGGGTTACGGTTGGTTTAGGATTAGGGTTAGGGGTCAGGGTCTAGGTTAGGGGTTTAGAGTTTAGGGTTGGGGTTCAGGGTTAGGCTTTAGGGTTAGAGTTGGGGTTAGGGGTTAGGTTTAGGGTTGGGGGGTCAGGATCAGAATCTAGGGTAGGGGTTTAGGGTTAAGGTTAAGGATAAGAGTTGGGGTTAGGGTTTAGGGCTAAGGGGTTATTGGTTGTGGGTTAGGTTGGGTTGTGGGTTAGGTATGGGTAAAGGTTTTTTGGGTTTGGGGTTAGGGACAGGGTCAGGGTTTAGGGTTAGGGTTTACGATTTAGGGTTGGGTTATGGGTTATGGGTTTTTGGTTAGGGTTAGGGTTTAGAAATCGAAAGTTCCATATGTAAAGTTATGTAAGGTTCTCATTTAGGTAGGAAAAACCCTGTCAGGGAACTGCCATCAGCGCCGGAGGGAGAGAGCAAGCTCCAAAGGGATGCCAGAGAGCGTCCCGGGAGTGGGAGAGGCAGCCCATCTTCTGGGGAAGGGAATCAGCGTAGCTCCAGTGGAGAAGGGGGGCAGATGGGGGAATCGGCGAGGCAGTCCCATGACTCCTTGCCGGGGACCAGCGGGGAGAGGAAGATTCCTCCGTTGCCTACGCCCTCCTTGCGCAGAAGGCTTCCGCACAGGGAGAGTAGGAGGAGACTGGGCGTCAAAGAGCTTCTTTGCTGGAAGAAGTTTAAGAAACACCCACTGACGGATTCTGCCAGTGATTGAGACAGCCACGGGTGAGTGGCTGTCCGGACAGAAAAGGTTCACTCAGGCAACCCAGCCAGGTGTTGGCACCGGCTTATGCACGATGTCAGGGAACTGCCATCAGAGCATCAGGTGGTGGAGGGACTCAGGCAGGATGAAAGAGACTCAACTGCTGAAGCAGGGACCAGCAGGGGGAGGAGTGGGTCTCTGAGGGAATGCGAGCAGGAGGGAGGGCTCAGGGAGGCTTCCAGCGAGAACAGTGGGGAGGTATCGGAGTCTCCCATAGGGAGACCCATACCTCGCAGGAAACTGTCACGCCGTGAGTCCAGGAGACGCGTTTCCGTTAAGGAACTTCTTTGCTGGAAACGCTTCCGCAGGCAGCCACTGTCGGACTCTACTAGTGACTAGAGCAGACATGTCTGAGGAGCTCCGTCACACACGGAGGTTTGTGGGGCCGCACAAACTCTGAGGGAGCGCGTTTTCACGCACAAGCAGCTAATCAAACCCTCACAGCAGTCCGACAGTCTTTGTACGCTGCCTGTGCAAGAGAAGGCATCATGAGCGAACCAACCGGAACCGGAGGAGCAGGGGCTGGAGCTGGTCCAAGCTTGGAAGATAGATACCGAGCGTTGGAGGTTCAACTGGCCCTGCAGACGGCGAGGCTGGAGGAGAGAAGGGCTCAGGATGCAGACAAGAAGGGGAGAGCCACTCAATTCCCCAGAAAGGTACCAGGATTGGTGCAGAAATTTGGGGGGGACCCCAAGGACTACCATGCTTTTAGGACAGAGATGCAATATGCCCTTAATGTGCAGTTCGATGAGTTCCCTGATGAGGAATCGCGAGTTGCTTTTGTAATTGGGCATCTTGAGAAAGGGGCTAGAGACTGGGTTCGACCCCTAATGGCAACGCACAATGACATACTAAAGGACACAATGAAGTTCTTTCGTGCAATGGATATCATGTTTTCCAGCGATATTGAGGAAGGGGTGGTGCGCAGACAGCTAATGGCTTGTAAGCAGGGGAGTCGATCTGTCCGTGAATATTGGACTGAGTTTACCATGCTGATTCACAGACTGAGTTGGGATTTATCGGCGGCACCCGTTCAAATGCTATTTGAAGAAGGTCTTTCTTCGGGGGTGAAAGACGAGCTGGCACGGAGCCCCAGGGCGGAGTCTATGGATCAGCTGACCAAATCTGCGCTGACCATAGGAGCGCGGCAGGAGGCAAGAGCCTTGGAGAGGCGGGAAGGGAGAGGGGAACGTTGGAAGGAGTTCTGCATTCCAGACATTCCTGAGCCAGCTTTCCCGCCGGCAGAGCCGATGGAAATCGGAACAGCGCGCGCGCGCGCATTTTCAAAAACCAGCGAGGGAGCTAAGAAGGAGGGAAAGGGCCCCCGGAAATGCTATCTCTGCCAACAGCCAGGCCACTTTGCCAGAGTCTGCCCCCAGAGGAAGGAATGGCAAGGGATGGTGGGAGCTGTTGAGGGGGGAGAAGAAGGGGGAGCGGAGCAGGTAAAAGCCAACGCCTGGTTGCCACAATTGGGGCACTGCAGCCAGGCCAAAGAGCAGTGAAAGTGCCCGTGCCAGAAGCTCCTCGACCGGCTCTAGTGATTGAAGTGTCTCTAGAGCTGCAGAATGGGCACCCCCTAAAAATAAAGGCGCTATTGGACTCAGGCAGCTCCTGCAATTTTATGAGCAAGGAGTTTGCTGCTGAACACCAGATACAGACCATCCCTTTAAGCAACCCCCTGCAGGTGACCACGATTGATGGCAGGGAGTTGTTGGGAGGAGGAGTCCGCTTGCAGACTGTCCCAATGATAATGAGGGTGGCAAGGCACACAGAACTGATAGCGTTTAATGTGGCCACCCTGGGGGGCGCTCCCATTATTTTGGGAATGAGCTGGCTAGCTCTACATGATCCGCTGGTTGGCTGGCATCAAAGAGTGGTGTCCTTTGGTTCAGCACATTGCCTAGAACACTGCAAAGGGGAGAAGGGTTCAGTAGGGGCCCAAGCCACCCTAGCAGGGACTGAAGTAATGGGGAAGGTGAAGGTACCACCACAGTATGCAGATCTCAGCGACGTGTTCAGTGAGAAGGAAGCTGACCAACTACCACCTCATAGACCCTTTGATTGTCAGATCAATTTACTCCCTGGAGCACAGCTTCCCGTGGGCAAGTTGTATGCCATGTCAGACAGGGAAATGCAGGAGTTGCGAGGGTTCATTGACAAGAACCTGAAGAGAGGCTTCATCAGAGAGTCCAAAGCAGCAGGGGGGAGCCCAGTGTTCTTTGTGGACAAAAAAAATGCTGACAAGCCGAGACTTGTATGTGATTTTAGGCGGCTGAATGCAGTGACTGAACCGGTGGCGTTCCCTATGCCCAGAATTGATGATATTTTGACCATGGTGAGGAAGGGAAAGATTTTCACAAAGCTGGATCTAAGGGGGGCGTACAACCTGATACGCATAAGGAAAGGGGATGAATGGAAAACCACCATGTTTACCCCTTTGGGGGCGTTTGAATACCTCGTTATGCCATTTGGATTACAAGCAGGCTCCGCGTGTTTTCAATCTTTTATGAACCACGTGCTGGGCCCTTTGCTCTACAAGAATTGCGTTGCTGTCAGAGCTGCTTCAAGATCCTAGCTCACAGAGGATCACGCTAGCCAGCGGTCATTAAGTAAAAGTCTTTATTGAATTACAGTTTCCATTCTCACGCTGCTGTCTGCAACTCTACGTCTACTAGCTAGATCGGCGAGGCTCCGTCTGAGTCTCCGCCCCGTGCGCACCAACTTAATATCCTAGCCTTGCTCCACCTTTTCCTCCTGACTGTCCTCCTCTGGGTCCCTCTACCCCCCGGGGCTTCTTCCTTCCGGGATTCTTCTGACGCTGACCCAGACCCTTCTGCCTCCTTGCGCCGGGCTTTAGGACCCGGTTCCCTTTCGGGGCTGCTCACTGCGCCGCCTTCCTCTGCATTTGAACTTGGCGCGCGCGCCCAACCTTCCACTTTCCTCTTAACCGTTTCTTCGCTCCCCGATGGAGGTGTGGCCACTCCTGACTCCTGCCCTCCCTCCTGTGGTGAGCTGCCAGCGCTTCCCTCCTGGCTCCTTTCCTCTTCCCTGCTTCCTGGCGGTGACGCTGGTCCCGATTTCCAGCTGCTCCCCCCTGAGTCTCCTCTGGCTCTATCTTCCTGGGGTGCCTCCCTAGACTCCCCCCTTGCCCTGGCCACTGGTGCTCCTTTCTGTGAATCCTCTGATTCACTGGAAAGACTGGGAGATCTCGGGTCGTCGTCATCACTCATCCTTTCCTCTGTCTCCTCCCCTTCGCTCTCTGTTTCCTCCCTTGCCCGTGCCTCTGCACCTAAACCCCTGACATCCATCCCCCCCTCGAAGCCCCCCAGTCCCCCCTCCCCTCCTTCCGGTGCTGGAGCTGGGGGCTGCTGTTGCAAAGGGACGAACGTCGGATATCGGTCGCTTCCCGTGGCAGGCCTCCAGCGGAACTCTTCCAGGTCTTCCTCTCTGCTCTCGTTGACGACAGTCACCTCCTCTTCCATCTCTGTGCCGCCGTGCTCGAAACCAGGGTCGTCCCCGAAAATGTCCATGTCCGTCTCTCCCGCACTTCCTCCAGGCGGCGTTGCTCGGCCGGAACAGTCCAGCCACTTCCTGCGGAACTGCTCCTCCGGCCTATCGTCCCACCAATACGAGGGTTCTGAGACAGATCCCGAGGGTGACCCCTCCGGGGAACGGACGTCTCGTGTTGGTTCCTCGTCCGAGTCGAACCCCCTGAACGTGCTGTCCGAAAGCGTGGGCGTGAAAAGCCAGTCGTCGAAAAAGTCTGCTGGCATAGGTCTATGTGGGAAGAGGGCATGAAACTCGTCTTTGAGCAGAGGTTCGTCTAAAGCGTAGCCCGGCACCCAGCTGTTCGCACTGGCCGGGGTGCCCTCCCTGGCGAGAAAGTATTCTACTCCCTCTTCCCCCCATCTGGAGTCCAAAATCTCCGTGACTTCGTTGATGCGCTCCTCCTGTGCCACTCCCGCGTGCCCCGTTCCTTCTCTGAGCGGACTCGGCGCCGTTCCGGGTTCCTGGAACCTGTGCGGTGCCTTGTAGGGAGTGAGCACCGATCTGTGGAACACCGGATGCATTCTGGAACCCTCCGGAAGCGCCAGCCTGAAAGCCACCGGGTTGACCTGCTCTTCGACTTGGTAGGGCCCCAGTTGTTTATGCCCTAGTTTCTTCTTGGCCAACGACCTGGCCGGCACTGCGTGGGCTGCTAACCAGACCCAGTCTCCCACGTGGAGCTCTTCGCCAACCCTTCTGTGTTTGTCCGCTTGTACCTTGTATGCGTGTTTAGCCAGCTCCAGGTGGCGCCGCAGCTGATCGTGGACTTCCTGCAGCTCCGACGCGAACGCATCTGCTGACTGCGGCTCCCCTTCTCCCCTGCATTCCAGTCCCGGAAAGGTTCTAGGGTGCCGCCCGTTGTTGGCGAAGAACGGCGTGACGCCCGTGGATACGTGCTTCGTGTTGTTGTAGGCAAACTCTGCAAGCGGCAGGTAATCCACCCACGTCGCAGGCTGTTGGTTTGCATAACATCTCAGGTACTGCTGCATGATGGCATTGGCTCGCTCCGCTTGCCCGTTGGTCTGCGGGTGTCTCGCCGACGCCAGATTGATCTTGACGTTTAGGAAGCCCATCAGTTTCTGCCAGAAGTTCGAGATGAACTGCCGCCCGCGGTCGGACAGAATAGACCGTGGCAGACCGTGAACCTTGAACACGTGGTCTATGAACAGTTTGGCGGTTTGCTCCGCCGTGGCCACCTTAGCACACGGAATGAAATGCGCCATCTTGGAGAACAGGTCCACCACCACCAACACTGCCGTCTTGCCCCTTGAGCTGGGCAGATCCGTGACAAAGTCCAGAGCCACCCTTTCCCAAGGTTCGACCGGAGTTTGCAGCGGCTCCAACAGTCCAGCCGGCGGTTTGTGCACCGGCTTTGCCCTCTGGCAGGTGTCACACCTCGCTACGTAGTCTGCGACCTCCCCTCTCATTCCAGGCCACCAGAAATCCCTGGCTACTAATTCCACCGTCTTCTCCTTGCCAAAGTGCCCGGCCGTGGGTGCGTCGTGCAGCTGCTGTAGCACCTTGGCTCGAAGTTCGTCACCCGGCACGTAGATGGCCCCTTTACGGATGAGCAAGCCATCTCGTAGCTGGAAACCGTCGGCCGCTGCCTTGCCCCCTCGCACCTCTGCCATCTTCGTTTGTGCGAAGGAGTCCCCCTGCAACGCTCGCCGCACCGCCTCTAGGTCCACGGTCGCCGCGGCGCACGCCCACACTGTCGGTGCAAAGATGTGCATGGCGGCCGCTGGTGTTGCGTCCTCCAGATACTGTGGCTTGCGGGAGAGAGCGTCTGCCATGATGTTGGTGTCCCCCGGGACATACTCTATTCGGAAGTCGAAGTCCGCAAAGAACTCAGCCCAACGTATCTGCCTCTGGTTCAGGAACTGTGCCGTGCGCCAGTGTTCCAGATTCTTGTGGTCCGTGCAAACCTGCACCGTGTGCTTGGCGCCGATCAGAAAGTGCCTCCACGCCTTGAACGCTGCATGAATGGCCAGCAACTCCCTGTCCCATATGGTGTAGTTCTGCTCGGACTTGCTGAGCTTCCTGGAGTAAAACGCTCCCGGCCGCCACACGCCCTGCGGGTCCTTCTGCAGCAGGACCGCCCCCACTGCTCTGTCCGAAGCGTCTGTCTCCACCCTCATCGGCATGCTGGGGTTGACATGAAGCAGCTGCTCTTCCGACGCGAAGAGACGCTTGAGGGCCTGAAAGGACTGCTCCGCCTGCTCTGTCCAGATGAACTTCTTCTTCTTGGAGCTAAGGGTGTCAGTGATGGCCGCCGTCTGCATCGCGAAGCCCTTGATAAACTTGCGATAGAAGTTCGCAAAGCCGACAAACCGTTGGACCTCCTTCCGGTTGCGTGGGCTCTTCCAATCCAACACCGCTCGAACCTTGGCGCTGTCCATGGCGAGCCCCTTGGCAGACAGCTTGTAGCCCAGAAAATCCACCTCCGGCACGTCAAATTGGCACTTCTCCAGCTTGGCGTAGAGCCTGTGTTGCTTTAGCCTGCCCAGCACTTCCTTGACGTGCTTGTCATGTTCTTGCTGCGACTCCGAAAAGATCAGGATGTCATCCAAGAAACAGACGCACGTCTTGTAGAGAAGTCCCGCCAACACGTGATGCATAAATGCTTGAAAAACGTGAGCGCCATTTTGCAGTCCAAAAGGCATAACTCTGTATTCGTAGGTACCCAGTGGCGTGAACATGGCTGTCTTCCACTCATCACCTTCCCGCATGCGAATGAGGTTGTACGCCCCCCGCAGGTCCAACTTGGTGAACACCTTTCCCTTCCGTACCTTCGCCAGGAGGTCGTCGATGCGGGGCATGGGGAAGTCCGACGGCTTGGTCACACTGTTCAAAATCCTGTAATCCACTACGAGTCTTTTTTGGGGCGTGTCTCGCTTCTTAACAAAGAATACAGGACTGCCCCCCACTGCCTTAGACTCCCGGATGAAACCGCGCTCCAAATTATGATCGATGAAGTCTTTGAGTTCCTGCAGTTCGTCCTCAGACATGGAATACAGCTTCCCTTTAGGCAGCGCCGCCCCCGGCAGCAGGTCAATTTTGCAGTCATATGGTCTGTGAGGGGGTAGCCTGTCCGCCTCCTTCTCGCAGAAAACTTCCAGAAATTCTGCGTACTTGTGGGGAATCGCTTGCAGCGTGCCTAGCAGCAGCTGTGACTCCTCTTCCTCTCCTTCCTGCCTGGGTACGATGCAGTGTTCAGCACAAAAGGAAGAGCCGAAGACCAGCTGCCTCTGGAACCAAGCCATCGTTGGGCTGTGCTTGTCCAGCCAACTCATACCCAATACAATGGGCGTGTCAGACAGTTGAGTGACGTTGAAGCTGATGACTTCCCTGTGATTCCCAAGTCGCATCACCATTGGTGGCGTCTGCTTCACCACTTGCCCCCCTAGCAGCTCCCTGCCATCCACCGTGACAACCTGCAGGGGCAGTGTGGCCGGCAGCAACTGCACAGCGTGCCTGTCGACAAATTCCTGCCCTATAAAGTCCGCGTTGCTGCCGGAGTCGATGGTGATTGGCACGTCCATGGTGATTCCATTGGGCAGCTGGAGAGATGCTGTGAGCCTCACTACTGGTTTGGGCGGGAGGGGGTTCACTGGCTGTAAAATTTCTGGGGACTGCGTCACTAACACGTCTGGCTGGGCCCCAGTGCCTCTTCCTCCAGCCAGACATCGTCGTTTCCCTGCTGTGGTCCTCCCTGCTGCGTTGCTGCAGTCACCATTGCTGAGGCTGCAGTAAGCTTGTGGGGCCTCTGGGGACACTCTTTCGCCATATGCCCTGGCTGCTCACAGACGTAACACTTCCTGGTCCCTCTAGGAGGCTTCGCCTTCACTGCTGCCGGTGCTAGGGCTCTGGTTGCTGACTGAGCCCTTGCACCTCCAACCTCCATAGGTTCGGCTCCTCCTCCTGGCGGAGGCGTGGATTGCGCTCGCGCTGCTTCTCTGGGAAAGAAGGAGGGGCCCCCGGCTGGTTCGCGCCCTCCACGTCCTTCGTCCTTGCTCCACGGACGTTCTTCCAGCCTCACCCCCACTGCCAGTGCCCTCTGAACGACCTCCTGGGTGGTTCGGGGTCTCTCCCCCCTCGCTATCTCATCTTTAATCGAGTTGTGCAGTCCCTCCCAAAAGAGGTCTCTTACAGGAGCCGAATCTCTGTCCCATTCCAGGGCGCTGACCAAGGCGAAAAAGCGTGCATGATACTGTCTGACGCTGGCCCTCCCTTGTCTCAGCCCATGCACCTCCTTCCGTGCAAGATCAATGTCAATACTTGATAAGAAACACCCATCCATCGCTTTAATAAAGGCATCCGCATTCTGGAGCGCCGGATCGTTATCTCTCCATAAATTGCGCAACCATGCTTTCGCCTCCCCATGCAGATGGGACATGATGAACCCCACTCTCTCCTGTTCATCTCTAAAATCTTTATGCAACAGTTGCAGTGCGCACAGTACGTCGGCTCTAAAGTTGGGATACTGTTGCAGGTTCCCATCGAAGTGAGAGAGCAGCCCGCCTGTCCGTCTCGCCAACCCAATTCCCTCCTGCCGGGGTGGTTGCTTTGCCAGTACGTCTAACCTGACCTGGAGATCCCTGCAGGCGGCAGCTGCCTCGTCCTCTCTCTTCCTGGATGCGAGAACCTCGGCGTTCAGTTGTGCCACTGCTTTTCTGAGGTCCTCTATCTGCTGCTCAGCCGTCATGTCTCCTGCCGTTCGTGAGCTCGCTAGTGGGCGCCTGTTTCTCTCCCCTCCTCGAGGCTGCAGATGCCCACAATGTGGAGACGGAGCCTACTGTCAGAGCTGCTTCAAGATCCTAGCTCACAGAGGATCACGCTAGCCAGCGGTCATTAAGTAAAAGTCTTTATTGAATTACAGTTTCCATTCTCACGCTGCTGTCTGCAACTCTACGTCTACTAGCTAGATCGGCGAGGCTCCGTCTGAGTCTCCGCCCCGTGCGCACCAACTTAATATCCTAGCCTTGCTCCACCTTTTCCTCCTGACTGTCCTCCTCTGGGTCCCTCTACCCCCCGGGGCTTCTTCCTTCCGGGATTCTTCTGACGCTGACCCAGACCCTTCTGCCTCCTTGCGCCGGGCTTTAGGACCCGGTTCCCTTTCGGGGCTGCTCACTGCGCCGCCTTCCTCTGCATTTGAACTTGGCGCGCGCGCCCAACCTTCCACTTTCCTCTTAACCGTTTCTTCGCTCCCCGATGGAGGTGTGGCCACTCCTGACTCCTGCCCTCCCTCCTGTGGTGAGCTGCCAGCGCTTCCCTCCTGGCTCCTTTCCTCTTCCCTGCTTCCTGGCGGTGACGCTGGTCCCGATTTCCAGCTGCTCCCCCCTGAGTCTCCTCTGGCTCTATCTTCCTGGGGTGCCTCCCTAGACTCCCCCCTTGCCCTGGCCACTGGTGCTCCTTTCTGTGAATCCTCTGATTCACTGGAAAGACTGGGAGATCTCGGGTCGTCGTCATCACTCATCCTTTCCTCTGTCTCCTCCCCTTCGCTCTCTGTTTCCTCCCTTGCCCGTGCCTCTGCACCTAAACCCCTGACAGTTGCCTTTCTAGATGATGTGTTGGTGTATTCTGAGAATGAGGAGCAACATGTGAGAGACGTCAGAGAAGTGTTGAGCAGACTGCAAGCCAACAGGCTGTGGGTCAAACTGGAGAAGTGTCGGTTCCATACCAAGGAGGTGGAATTCCTGGGGTACCGCCTGTCAGACAAGGGATTGGCCATGGATCCCGGCAAGGTACAGGCAGTGCTGGAATGGAAAACACCCAAAACCAAGAAGGATGTGCAGAGGTTCCTAGGGTTTGGAAACTTTTATCGTAAGTTCATCCGCAACTTCGCCCATCTGACGGCTCCCATCACTGACTGTCTCAGCAGTAAGAAGAAGTTTGTATGGACGGCGGAGGCGGAGCGAGCGTTTGAGGAACTGAAAAGGGCCTTCGCCTCTGAAGAACAACTTCTGCATGTGGATTTACGAAAGAAGCTAAGGGTTGAAACAGACGCATCTGACAGAGCCATAGGGGCGGTGCTTCTTCTGCAGCCGGGGAAGGAGGAGTCGGAGTGGCGTCCGTGTGCCTTCTTCTCGCGGAAGCTGAACAAATCCGAGAGGAACTACACGGTGTACGACCGAGAACTGCTTGCTATTCATGAGGCGTTCCGGAGATGGAGGCATCTGCTAGTTGGTGCACAACATAAAGTGCAAGTGTGCACGGACCATAAAAATCTAGAGTACTGGAGAACGGCGCGAGTGCTCAACCAAAGGCAGTTGAGATGGGCCCAAGAGTTCTCCAAATTTAACTTTGAGATTTGTTATGTGCCAGGCCCAGAGAATGTTAGGGCGGACGCTCTCTCACGCAAACCTGAATATTTGGAGGGGGAGGGAGCACCCGAAGAAACCCATATCATTCCAGAGGACCGCTGGGTGTGTGGGGCGACTTTGGTGGGGCAAAGGGAATTGGTAGAGGGTACGGTGCAGGATGCATACGCCCAGGGGAAACTCAGGGATCTCAGAGGGGAGGAAGACAAAACCGGTGGTTTTGAGGAGAGAAATGGGGCATTGTATTATAAGGGAGCGTTATATATACCTGAAGGGGAATTGAGGGAGAAAGTACTCAAGCAGCTGCACGATAGCCCCACAGCAGGGCACTTTGGGCAACACAAAACCATGTGGCTGGTTACCAGGGAATTTTGGTGGCCCAAGGTCAGGGAAGATGTGCGGGAGTATGTGAGAGGGTGTGAACAATGCCAAAGAGCCAAGGGGGAGAGGCAGGCGCCGGCTGGTTTATTAGAACCACTGCCCACACCTGAGAGACCGTGGGAAGCAGTGGCAATAGATTTCATGACTGATCTGCCAAGGTCTAGAGGGAAAACAGCCATCATGGTTGTAGTAGACCTGTTAACTAAAATGGCCCACTTCATAGCCTGCTCACATGCGGTTACAGCAGAAGAAACCGCCAAATTGTTTGTAGAGAATGTGTTTAGGTTGCATGGCGCCCCCTTGAGGGTGGTTTCAGACCGAGGGAAACAATTTACTTCCAGGTTCTGGAGGAAGCTCATGAGCTTACTGCATGTAGAGGTTAATTTCTCGACGGCCCGTCATCCTGAGACCAACGGGCAGGCGGAAAGAGCAAATGGGGTTCTCCAACAATATTTGAGGTGTTATGTTAATGACAGAGAGAATGATTGGGTGGAGAAGCTGGCGTTGGCAGAATTTGCCTACAACAATGCAGAGAACGTGTCCACGGGGATGAGCCCCTTTTTGGCTAATCACGGGTGCCATCCCAGAGCCTTCCCAGGGGGGGAGGGGGAGAACTGGAGCGTTCCAGCTGCAGAGCAGTTCGTGGAAGAAATGGAAGCGATCCATCGCCAGCTCCAACTCAACTTAAACAGGGCTAAGGAGGAATATAAGAGGCAAGCAGACAAAAACAGAAGGGAAGGTGAAAGCATCAGGGTGGGGGACCAGGTGTGGCTGTCAACCCAAGGGTTGCCATTCAAAGGAGGTTGTAAGAAATTAAGACCCAAAAGGCTGGGTCCGTTTGAAGTCATACAGCAGGTCAATCCAGTGGCTTTCAGGCTCCGGTTACCGAACCACATGAAGCTGCACCCAGTTTTTCACAGGTCGTTGCTGTCACCGTATAGAGGAGACAGTGAGGGGAGGGTCACTAGGGGACCAGCAATGGAGGAGAAGGAACACAGCTACCATGTAGCGGAGATCCTCGATTCCAGGTGGAAGGGAGATCAAGTAGAGTATTTGGTAATGTGGGAAGGGGAACCGGAGTCGGAAAACACCTGGGTTAGGGCAGAGGATGTCAATGACGAGGTTTTAATAGAGACTTTTCATCAGAGGTTCCCACGTAAACCTCAGCCTGTAGCGAGGTTCCGAAGGGAATACTTTGCCACCACCGACGAGGAAGAGGAGTTGGAGGGGTTCCCAGATTCTGAAGAGGAGGAGGATTCAGCTGGCCAGGACGACGATCGATGGAGAGAATTGTTCGAGACGTCAGAAGATGAGGAAGATTCGTTTCGGGGTTTTAGCCCTTCACCTCCCAGGGGGGAGGAATTGGGAGGGGGTGAGGGGGGCCCTGGAGGGGAAGTGGATGTCAGGGAACTGCCATCAGAGCATCAGGTGGTGGAGGGACTCAGGCAGGATGAAAGAGACTCAACTGCTGAAGCAGGGACCAGCAGGGGGAGGAGTGGGTCTCTGAGGGAATGCGAGCAGGAGGGAGGGCTCAGGGAGGCTTCCAGCGAGAACAGTGGGGAGGTATCGGAGTCTCCCATAGGGAGACCCATACCTCGCAGGAAACTGTCACGCCGTGAGTCCAGGAGACGCGTTTCCGTTAAGGAACTTCTTTGCTGGAAACGCTTCCGCAGGCAGCCACTGTCGGACTCTACTAGTGACTAGAGCAGACATGTCTGAGGAGCTCCGTCACACACGGAGGTTTGTGGGGCCGCACAAACTCTGAGGGAGCGCGTTTTCACGCACAAGCAGCTAATCAAACCCTCACACACGAGCAACCCCTAGAACCATTACAGCAATCCGTCAGTCCCCGACATTGCTTGTGCGCAGCCCCGGAGAGGCAGCAAGATGAGCCAAACAGAGCCGGCCGGAGGGATGGAGCAAGAAGCCCTGGTGCGAGGTCTGGTTGAGAGGAACCGAGACCTGGAGGCGCACGTAGCTACCCTGACAGCGCGGCTGGAGGAGAGACGGGCTCAGGATGCACAGGTCAGAGCCACCCCGATAGGGAGGAAGGTTCAGGGGCTGGTACACAAGTTTGGTGGAAAGCCCCAAGACTACAATGCCTTCCGAACAGAAATTCAGTACGCTTTGGAATTGCAGAAAAATGACTTTGCTGATGACGGGGAGAGGGTGGCTTACATTGTGGGACATCTGCAGGATGGGGCGCGTGAATGGATCAGGCCCCTAATGGCGACACAGAATGATGCATTGAAAGATCTTAAGAAATTCTACCAGGGGATGGACGCGATGTTCTCCAGCGAGGTGGAGCAAAGTGTGACGCGACGGGAGCTGATGGGGTGCAAGCAGGGGAGCCTGTCTGTCAGAAACAACTGGTCACGTTTCGCGATGTTAGTCCACAAGCTCGGGTGGGATCTGGACTCTGAACCAATATAAATGTTGTTTGAAGCGGGTTTGTCCCCCCCCGAAGTGAAATACGAGTTGTCCCGAGCGCCCCGCCCGTGGTCGATGGATGAACTCACAAAGACTGTGCTTGCAATCGGTGTATGCCAGGAAGCGCGGGCTCAAGAGAAGCGGGAGATAAGGGCGGAATGTTTCTTTTTTTTTTAATAAATATTTTATTCAGTTTTCAGATACAAAGATTATAAACATAGACTGAAACAAGAAATAAAGAAACAAGAAAAAGAAGAAAGAAATAAAAAAGAAAAGCCAACCGTTCAACACATTTTTTGAATAACTAACTGGACTTCCTCACATCTCCCTTACCCTGCATTCTTTATAATAAAGTTATCAGCAAATTATTACCTTGTTTCGTACCTTATTTTGTACTTTTCAAATACTATACCTCAAATTTTTCATACTTTTCATCAATTACTTATATCCTAAATTAAACATAGTATTACCTTAAAATTTAACCTTTTCTTACTTAAAATATAATTTCCTAATTCACAACTTTACTTGCTGAAGCTATAGTTTCTGAATCGTGAAAATTTTTAACATTCATATAACTTATATTGTTTTTGTAAATAGTCCTTACATTTTTTCCAGTCCTCTTCCACTGTTTCTTCTCCCATATCTCGGATTCTGCCAGTCATTTCAGCCAGTTCCATGTAGTCCATCAATTGCGTCTGCCATTCTTCCAGTGTGGGCAAATCTTGTGTCTTCCAATATTTTGCGATGAGTATTCTTGCTGCTGTGGTCGCATACATAAAAAAGGTTCTGTCCTTCTTTAACACTCTCTGGCCGACAATGCCCAAGAGGAAGGCCTCCGGTTTCTTGGTAAAGGTATACTTAAATACCTTTTTAAACTCATTATAGATCATTTCCCAGAAGGCCTTCACTTTAGGACAAGTCCACCAGAGGTGAAAGAATGTCCCTTCAGCCTCCTTACATTTCCAACATTTATTATCAGACAGGTGATATATTTTTGCAAGCTTGACTGGGGTCATGTACCACCTATATATCATTTTCATAATATTTTCCTTCAGGGCATTACATGCCGTGAATTTCATTCCGGTGGTCCATAACCTTTCCCAGTCCTCAAACATGATGTTATACCCAATATCCTGAGCCCATTTTATCATGGCTGATTTGACTGTCTCACCCTGCGTGTTCCATTTAAGCAGCAAGTTATACATTCTCGAAAGTACCTTAGTCTTTGGTTCAAGCAGTTCTGTCTCTAATTTCGATTTTTCCACCTGGAATCCTATTTTTTTATCCAACTTAAAAACCTCTTGGATTTGAGCATAGTGTAACCAATCTCGCACCTTGTTTTTTAATTTTTCTAAACTCTGCAGCCTCCAATTGTCTCCAGTTTTTTCTATTATTTCCCAATATTTCGGCCAGCCGGTCTCCATATTGGGTTTTTTTCGGGCCTTGGCCTCCATTGGTGATAACCATCTCGGGGTCTTATTCTCTAGTAAGTCTTTGTATTTTGTCCAGACAATAAATATTGCTTTTCTGACAATATGGTTTTTAAACATTTTGTGAACCTTTGCCTTGTCATACCACAAATATGCATGCCAACCAAAAGCATTATTAAACCCTTCCAGATCCAGGACATCAGTGTTCTCCAAAAGTAACCAATCCTTCATCCAGCAGAAAGCTGCAGCTTCATAATATAACCTTAAGTCCGGCAGGGCAAATCCCCCTCTTTCTTTTGCATCAGTTAGTATTTTAAATTTTATCCTGGGCTTTTTGCCCTGCCAGACAAACTTAGAAATATCTTTCTGCCACTTTCCAAAACATTCCACTCTGTCCACAATCTGTAGGGTTTGAAACAGAAACAACATCTTTGGCAATACATTCATTTTTACAGCTGCAGTTCAACCCAACAAGGAAAGTTTCAATCTTGACCAAGTTTCTAAATCCTTTTTGATTTCTGACCAACATTTTTCATAATTATCTTTGAATAAATTCAAATTTTTAGCAGACAAATTAACCCCTAGGTATTTCACCTTTTTAACCACATTTAACTCTGTCTCTTTCTGAAACCCATCTGTTTCTAAAGGTGTCAAATTTTTCTCCAAAACCTTGGTCTTTTGCTTGTTCAATTTAAATCCCGCCACCCGACCAAACTCATGAATTTATTCTAAAACTCTCTTTGTACTAGATTCTGGCTCCTGTAATGTTAAAACCAAATCATCTGCAAAAGCTTTCAATTTATATTGTTTCTCTCCGACCTGTATTCCTTGCACCAACCGGTCCTCCCTAATCATGTTCAAAAGCACCTCCAGGACCGAAATAAATAACAGAGGGGATAAGGGGCAATCTTGTCGTGTTCCTTTTTCAATTTTGAACTCTTCTGTCACCACATTGTTAACTATCAATTTAGCTTTTTGCTCTGAATAAATTGCCTCTATTCCATTTTCAAACCCACGTCCCACTCCCATCCCTTCCAAGTTTTTTTTCATGAACTTCCAAGAAATGTTGTCAAAGGCCTTCTCCGCATCTATAAAGATTAATACTGCTTTTGTATTGATGTTAGTTTGCAAAAGTTCCAAAATGTCAATAATGTTCCTAGTGTTATCAAACAAATGTCTGCCTGGGAGAAAGCCTGCCTGGTCTTTATGAATTACTTCATTTAGTACTTTTTTAAATCTACTTGCCAAAATATCTGCAAAAATTTTGTAATCCACATTTAGGAGTGAGATGGGACGGTAGTTCTTAAGTTGGGTCTTTTCAGTTTCCACTTTTGGTATCAATGTGATGAAAGCTTCTTTCCACGATTCCGGTGCCTTCTTCCCCTCCATAATCTGATTGCATACCTCCATTAATGGTTGAATCAAAAAGTCTTTCAATATCTTGTAATACTTGGAGGTAAGCCCATCTGGGCCTGGAGATTTGCCTAGTTGCATATTCTGAATGGCACCCTCAATTTCTTGTTGCGTTATTCTGTAATTCAGGATTGTTCTCTTTTCCTGGGCTAGTTTTGGTAGTCCATTGATTTTTAAAAATTGGTCTATCTCAGTCTCTTCCTGCGGCCCTTGCGTATAAAGCTTTTTGAAATATCTCTGGAAACACTTTCTAATTTCCTCGGGTTTCTGGATATTTCTCCCTTCAATCTCTAGATTAATCACTGTATTCAATTTTTGTCTCTTTTTCAACTGCCATGCTAGCAGTTTCCCACACTTGTTCGCTGATTCAAATGATCTTTGTTTCATTCATTTGTTTAATTTTCCATTCAACTTCTTGATTTATCAATTTCGCATATTGTGCTTGATGGAATTTAATTTCTCTCAGAATCTCCTTCGATTTTGGTTTTGATCTCAATTTTTTCTCTCCATCTCTTATCTTCTCTAAGATCTTATCCTTTTTTTCATTCCAGAGTCTTTTCTTAATCGTGTTCTGTTGTATCAGAAACCCTCTCATAACTGCTTTACTTGCGTCCCAGATTGTTCTCTTTTCCACCGTAGTGTTCAAATTTATTTCGAAATAGTCTTTTAAAGTTTTTTGGGCCTTCACAATCTCCTGATCTCTTAATAGGGTATCATTCATTTTCCATCTGAAGGAACCGATTGGAGTAAGTCTCAATTCCACTTTCATGGCGTTATGGTCGGAGCAAGTTTTTGGGCAGATTTCCACTTTTCTAGTCTTAGGTGCCAGCCCTCTAGTTGTCCATATTTGGTTGATTCTTGTCCATGACAAATGGGCCTCAGAAAAGAAGGTTCCTTCTTTACCTAAGGGGTTCTTTGTCCTCCATATATCAATCAAGTCCATATTGTCAGTTAATTCAAAAAAGGTTTTAGGTAGTCTGCCGTCTTTTGTTAAATTTTGATTTTGTGACTTGTCCATGTTTGTAGATACCACCCCATTCATATCTCCCATCATGATGATGTTAGTATAGTCCAGATAGTCCAGCATTATCTCATGCAGCCTCTTATAAAATTCTGATTTCCCCTCATTCGGTGCATAAATTCCTAATATTAAAAAATTTTCTCCTTGCGTCTGTATTTCAATTGCCAAGATTCTTCCTTGCTCATCTTTAAATAGAAATTTTGGTGACAGGCTCTCTTTTGCGTAGATCACCACTCCTCTTTTCTTAACTCTGTCCGATGAAATAAATTCTTGGCCTAGTCTTTTATTAATTAGCACTTTCCTGTGGAGCCTAGTCACATGTGTTTCCTGCAAGCAGATAATGTCCAATTGTTCTTTTTTCAATATATGGAAAATTCTTCTTCTTTTTTCCGGGGAATTTCCACCATTAATGTTCCAACTAAGAAGCTGCAGTGACATCCTGGATCAATCTGTTAGTTCTGTGGTGGCGTCTCTTCCTTTTGGTCCTCTGGTCCCGAGGGTACAGGTGTCGGTACAGGTGCAGGCAAAAGTGGTGGCCAAGATGCTGCTGCTCCCTTTTGAAGGTCTTCTTCGTGGTTGTTCAAGAACTTTTGTTGGTCTTCTGTTGTTTTGATTTTAACTTTCTTTCCTTTGAAGTTAAAAGATAATCCTTGGGGAAACTCCCACCTATAAGGAATTGAGTTGCCTCTCAGTAGTCTTGCTAGTTCTGTGTATGTAGCTCTGAGGTCCAAAAGTTGTTTCGGTATGTCTCTATAGATTTCTGCTCTTTTGCCTTGAATAACAAGTGATTTTCCAAAATGAAGGCCTAGTATTTTATCTCTCTCTTGCTTGGATCTCAAAATGATCAAACAGTCTCTGGATCTGTCCTTCCTCACCACTCTTCCCAGTCTAAACGCAGTTAGAATTTTAAAGTCTTTGTCTTCTTCTAAACCCCAGAACTTTGAGAATTCTGATGTCAAATAACCAATCAAATCTTCCTGTTCAAGTTCTGGAATAGCTCTCAGTCTAAGATTGTTTTCCCGATTTCTCAATTCCACCATAGACAGGTAGGCCTGTTGTTCACCAATCTGTTTGTGCAGTGGCTTCACCTCTACTTTGATTGCCTCGGCCTTCTCATTGGCTTCCTCTGCTTTTTGATTGGCTTCCTCAGCCAGTTTACGATTTTCTGCAGTTGCTCCCTGGAGATTCCCAATTGCTTGTGTATGCTGAGCAACCTGATCAGTCAGTTTGCTAATAGAGGCTGTAGCTTGGTCAATTTTTGTCGATTGCTCATCCACCTTTTTGTTTAAAATTGCCAGTTGTTCCAGAATTTGATTTAAGACAGTTTCAGATCCTCCTGCAGCCATGTCCTCTGAAGGTGTCAGCTCAGCTTCCCCTTCTTGTATTCCTAACACAGTAGGGACAGGTGATCTGCGTGATTGAGAAGTCAAGGTTGTTTGTACCAAGTGTTTTGCTTTCGTTTTAGCCAGTCTTGTTTTGCCTGTGCCACTCATTCCAAACCTGTCTATGTGTCAAGGTCAAATTATGTACAATCCCATGGGAAAGGCAGTTCCAGAGTGTAAACAACAAGGCAGCAGAGAGTCAAAACAGAATACAGTTCCCAGACAGTTATAATTCCCAAATCCTCTAGGGGGAGTACAACTGTAGTTCAGGAGAAAGAAAGAAGTTTGTCCGCCATTAAAGTTCCTGCAGTCCAAAGCAAGTTTAAAAAGAACCTTCAGCTTCCCTTTGGCATGTAGAGCTTTTCCCAAATTTAAACAAAGTCTCAAAGAAGGTGCAAGTAACAGTTTCCCTGTTTCTATCCAATCTGTAGCACTTGCATGTAACACTTTCAAAATTAAACACAGTTTCAGCAATTTGACAGTTCTTCTTTAGCCTGGCAGTCCAAGGCTTAGTATTTCTTAATTATTTGTAAATCCAAAAGGAAAAGGAAGAGTCCGATCAAAAGTCCAGTATAAATACAGCAAAATTATCTCTTTTAACTTTTCAGAAGTAAACTCAGTTATTTGCACGATAATCCAAACTTTTACAGTCTTTTTTAAAGCGCTTCCCACTTGTCAAAGTTTTTGCTTTGATCTTTTAAGCACGATCGGAAGACGGACTTCCTGGTTGCGTCTCCCGTTTTCAGCCAAATTTAAGCAATTTAGTCCTGGTAATTTTAAGTTCCCTACTCACGGGTTTGTAGTTTAGGATCTGATGTTCCAAGAAGAAAGGTCAGCGCTCATCAGCAGCAGCCGCGCGGCTTCACTTCCGCAGAAAGAGCAATGAACTCACAGCACCGCACCCCCTTTCACGTTCCGGAGCCCCTTACGGGGTTCCTTCTTCGTTTCCGGGGGGGGCTTCTGGTGCCCCGCCGAGTCCCACAGCCACAGGCTCACTCTGCCTGTGGTTTTTCTTGATGGGTCTCCGCTCTGCCGCAGCGGACGACCCTTTTTTGCGGAGCCCCTCTTCACAGCGTGAAGAGGACCGCCATTGCCGTTTCGCGCCGCCTCCGGAAGTCAAGGGCGGAATGTTTCCATGACAGCCGCATTCCAGAGATGTCGAGGGAGCCTTCCCAGGCGGCGGAGCCAATGGAAATTGATGGAGCGCGCACGCGCGCAGTTTCAAACGCTGGTGAAGGTTGGAAAAGGGAGGGGAAGGAGTGGAAAACTACCAAGAAGTGTTTCCTCTGTCGGCGACCGGGACATTTTGCAAAGGTCTGCCCTCAACGAAAGGCCTGGCAAGGCATGATGGGGGCTGCGGACCACGACAAGAAGGGGGAGGAGGGGCAGGTGCAGAGAAATGACAACGCCTGGCTGCCAACCAGCAGGGGCAGCAGCCAGGCCAACAACCAATAGAAGTGCCCCAGCCTGACCCCCCAAAGGCAGCTATAGCCATAGAGGTGGTGCTAGAACTCCCAAACGGGCACCCCGTCACAGTGAAGGGACTGCTAGATTCTGGCAGTAATTTCTTCAGCAGAGACTTCGCTCTGGAGCACCAACTCCACCTGTTGCCACTAGATTTTCCCTTGCAGGTGACCACCATCGATGGCAGGGAACTCCTGGGAGGGGAAGTGACACACCAGACACCGCCAATGCGAATGAGGGTCTCCAGGCACACGGAAACCATTGCCTTTCACGTGGCCACGCTGGCAGGACCCCCAATAATACTGGGAATGAGCTGGCTGACAGCATATGTTATATCGGGCCGAGTCCACTGTGCAATGTGGAGTAGACTGCCTATCACTGACTGGTAAACCCCGGGATTACTGAACTCTGCCTGTTGCTCGGCTTGAGCATCCTTTGTGTAACTTAATTCCATTGGGGTTTTAACACCAGCACAGTCGTCCATTTTAAACCTTTCCAGCAACTGCTGGATCTTAGCCTCTTGGCTGAGCCAATAGTTCCCATTTTCATCTTGCTGAATTTTAACTCCTAGATAAACAGATACAGTGCCTAGTGATTTTATCTGAAACTTTTCTCCAAGCTTTGTGGCAAATTGTTGTGTAAGTTTATCATCCTTTCCACTGTATAATAAATCATCAACAAATATCAAAACTGCTTCTTGCTCACATCCCGAGCCTTTTAGATAAAGACACGCATCTGCTGCGCTCTTTCTGAACCCCATGCTTTCTAGAGCATCGTTTAAGCAGGAATTCCAATTACGGGCGGATTGTTTCAACCCATAAATGGATTTGTGTAGGCGCCAGACCTGATTTGGCTTGTCTCCTTCAAAACCTGGTGGTGGTGTCATATAGACTTCCTCCTGTAAGTCTGCATTTAAATAAGCCACATTGACATCAAAATGAAACAGCTTATTTCCCTTATTAGCTGAAGAGGCTAAAAGCATTCTTAATGACTCTGATCTTGAAGTAGGGGCATAGATTTGAGAATAGTGAACACCTTTGCGCTGCGAAAATCCTTTTGCAACTAGTCGGGCTTTATATTGCAACTCTTCAGTAGTTGTGGGCTTTAAACGACATACCCATCGACAACCTACAGCTTGTTGCCCTTTCGGAAGCTCTGTACTTGTAAACACACTGAGAGATTTCATTGAAGCCATCTCTTTTTCCATTGCTTCCTGCCACTTTACGGCTTCTGAGCTTGGAAGGTGTTGTACCTCTATATAGCTATCTGGCTCACACTGTGCCATATTTACGTATACACTTGTCACCTTAAACCGCTCTGGTGGTTTGCCCTTTGTGGCACGTTTTGATCTGCGCAATTGTTCCTCTTGTGCCCCCTCTGACCGTTGGCTGTCAGAATCTGTCTCAGACTTTATATCTGGATGCGCCCCTAGGGATAAAGACCTCCGTTTAGATACCTCCCTTGGGCTTGGTGTTGCAGGCGACCTGCTTCGCTTTTGCTGTCTGCTAGGCCTACTGACTGGCGATGTTGGAACACTCCTAGATTCTGGCTTTTCTACCTTAGGAGAAGATCCTTGTGCCTGGTCAGAATCTGCATCTGAACCATGCACACCATCCCCTTCTGGCTCACCACCCTCTGGACTTTCATTCTCAGCATAAATGCCTAAATCATCTCTCAAAATGTCAGGGTTAGCATGTAAGTGAGTCCATCCGGATTGCTCACAAAATTCAGCGTTCCTACTGATGACCACTCTTGTAGTATCCCCATCTGGGTTCACGAACCTCCAAGATTTGGTGTGTGGTTCGTACCCACAAAAGATGAGTTTCCTAGCCCTTGGACTTCCCTTTTTCCTTAACGCTTTTGGGATAAGTACATAGGCTTGAGATCCAAACACCCGAAAGTAATTAACTTTGGGCTTCTTCCCGTACAAAGCAAAATATGGCGTAGTATCAATTACCGAATTATATACTCGGTTCAGAATATGAGTAGCCGTCTGCCAGGCTTCCGCCCAGTAACTTTGAGGGAGTTTAGAATCAAACAACATAGAGTTTGCCAACTCTTGCAGAACCTTGTTTTTACGTTCGGCCACGCCTCCTTCTTGGGGGGAATAAGGTGTAGACAGACGATGCTTAATTCCCTTTTTCTTAAAGAAATTCTGCAACACAGACCCGGTAAATTCTAACCCTCTGTCTGTCTGAAAAGCAAGTACTCTAGTACCGAATTCAAGTTCTACTGCATGAACCCAATTTTTAACTGTTTCTGCAGTATCTGCTTTTGTTTTGAGAGGAAAAAACCATGAGACTTTTGTTTTGTAATCCGAGAGACACAGTGCATACCTCGAACCTCCCATGCTAGCAACAGGCATTGGACCACATAGGTCCATATGCACAAGTTGGAATACTTTGTCAGATTTCCTATCTGAACTGGGATAGCTGCATCTATGAACCTTTGCCCTTTTGCATGCAGTACAATCCAAATACTTAGTACATTTGTTCATTTTGCACCCTTCTGATAATTCAGGTTGCCTTTTAACATACTGAAAATTAGTATGTCCCAAACGGCGGTACCATAAATGAACACAAGAATTATGGGTAGGCGAGTTCACACAACCAGCATGAACCTGTTCAACTTCATCTGGACTTGTCTCAAAATAATATAACCCATTTCTGCATTTCACCTGCAAAAGAGATACGTTATTCTTTGAAATAGTGCAAACCCCATTTTCAAACACAGTTTTAAACCCATCTCTATCAAGTTCTGACACAGACAAAATACACCCCTTCATTCCCTTTAGCACATAGGCATCAATTTCTGTATGCAAACAATTCAAGAACACTGTGCCTACGGTCTCTAAGGAACGTTTAGTTGAATCTGCCATTGTCACAACTTTAGGGGTTTGCAAATGCCTGCAATTCTGCAAACGGACACTAGATGGCGCCACCAGGTGGTGAGATGCACCACTGTCGATCAACCAGCATAGATTGCTGCCTTGGCCACGCCCTTGCATCAACACCATTGCTGAAGCCATGTGCTGTGTGCTGTGGGAGTAGCCACGACCTCCTCTTCTTCTTCGACGTCCCCTGGAACTCCTTGTCTGGTAACTAGGGGTAACGGCCTTGGTGCTTTCTTGACCAGGTTCACGTGTGCAGTTCCTGATTAAATGGGAAGAGGAACCACAGCGAAAACAGTGTCTAGCTGCAAAAGCATTTACTGTGTTCTCAAACTCAGCATCCCCACTCAGGCACAGCACAACTCCCCTTTGAAGACAAACCTCTTTCTCTTTGCCTTTTATCCTGTTCATCTGCAAGCCGAGGAGAAATGTATTCAAGGGTTAATTCAGCTGAAGGCATAACTTCCAAAGTTAAAGCTAGAGTCTCATAGCTTTTATCAAGAGAAGACAACAATATGTATGACTTTAGGGTTAGGGTTAGGGTTAACGTTTCGGTTAGGGTTAGGGTTGGGGTTAGGGTTAGGGTTAGGGTTGGGTTAGGGTTAGGGTTAGGGTTAGGGTTCGCGTTTCGGTTAGTGTTATGGTTAGGGTTGGGGTTAGGGTTAGGGATGGGGTTAGGGTTAGGCTTAGCGTTTGGGTTAGGCTTTGGGTTACGGTTAGTGTTGCGGTTAGGGTTAGGGTTAGGGTTAGTGTTTCGGTTAGGGTTAGCATTTCGGTTAGGGTTAGGATTGGGTTAGGGTTAGGGTTAGGGTTAGGGTTAGGGTTGGACTTCCGGTCGGTGCCAGCGCTTAATGGCGGTCCTACCTCCGAGCTCCGGAGAAGGACTGCTCCGCAAGTTCGGGTCTTACCCGCTACGGCGAGCGGGGGACCCCTAAAATCTCAGGCGCTGAAGCCTGAGAGCAAGGAGATTCGGTGGGCACCTTTGCGCCCCCCGGTACTGTGAAAGAGCCTTTTTAAAGGCTCCGGAGCGGCATCGGGAGTGAGCGCGGTGCTGAGAGTCGCTACCCAGCCTGCGGAGTGAAGCCGCGTCGCCATAAGCGGAGAGCGCCGATTCCTTCCTGAAAAGAAAATCTGGACTGAATTCCCGTGAGTAAGAGCAGAAAAAGAATTGGGACCCTTTAAAATTTGAAAATTGGGCTGAAAGCGGGGAGGTTAAAATCAAGGAAGTCTGCCTCCCCCCGACTGCATGAAAGCGAAAGCAACGGAACTTTAAACCTGCATCCGTTAAAACTTTGTTTTTATTTAATAAAACCCGACATTTGGACCTTAGATCTCCCCTCTAGCTAGCAGGGCAGAGGGGAGGTGAAAGAGACTTTGGCAACTGCATGATTTATTTAAAAGAAAATCCTCCGCTGCCTCAGTCATTTAAGAGCATGAAACGGTCTGCCTTTTAGGACAATAGGACACTGAACTGACTTTCTCCTGTAAAAGTTCCACTGTGATACAAAGTTTATATACTGTTTGGCTACAGTACATCAGAGTAAGACGAAACAGTATCTATTGGGAAACTGTGGCAATTCGCAGCTATAAACTTCCAGCTATACTTGCTTTAATTGCGTTAATTTCTCTACATCTTTGGATATTCCCCTTTGTCTCTGTATTTGGACATTTTATTTTTTGGCCATTTTGATTTGCTCCCCCTAGAGGGTAAAGTAAAGGTTGGCACGGCTTAAGTCAGTGGAATTTTCCAACGGGGAACAGCTCCCGTGGGAAACGACCTTGACATGAGTGGCTCACAAGAAGAGATAGTCACAAGAGCCAAGACCAAGCAACAACAACAACAACAGCTGCAGCAGCAACAGACAAAGAAAAGAGGCTCAATTTCAGGCGTAACTGCCGGACTTGCAGGAACAACAGGACAAGAAAAAGGGACAGCTGTTTCTATGGAAGCTGTGACAGAAGCTCTGCTTAAAATAAATCAATCTCTGGAGTCTCTGACAAAACAGACTTCAGAAAATACACAAAAATTAACAGAAATATCAGTAAGACTAAACCAGAATACAGAATCTATAAACAAATTGGTAGAGGAAAATTCTACCACACGTAAAATTGCCGAAGAAGCGAAAGCTATTGCTGGAGAGACACAAGAGAATTTAGAGCCGATTGCTAAGAAGGTCCATGAGCATGACGCAACTTTGGCCTTGTGGGAACTACAGAGAAAAGAGAGAAATTTGAAATTAAGATTGATTCCAGAGAACGAAAGAGACAACCTTGTGGAATACTTGACACGGGAGTTTGTTGACTGCTGGGATCTGGAAGAAGACGAATTTAAAATTACAACAGCTTTTAGACTGGGCAAAAAGCAGGACAGAAAGACCCCGAGAGACTGCCTGATTACATTTAGATCTAAGGAGGAAAGAGACAAAATATTAGGGCTACATTTTGAAAAGGCCTTGCAAATTGGAAACTCAGCTGTACAGATCTTCAAAGACATCCCAAAATATATCTTGGATTTAAGAAACTTCTACAAGGATTTAGCTCTTCTGTTAAAGAAAAACTCCATCCGCTTCAGGTGGGAATTCCCACAAGGACTGTCTTTTGATTACAACGGAAAGAAGGTGAAAATAAAGACAATTCAAGACAAAGACAAATTTTTGGGAAGAAACCAGGAGGACCTGCAGAAGGGGACTGTGGACCCAATTGCAGAACAGAGGAGAGCATTAGACATCCTGAATTTCTCGCTTGGACAAAAACCACCACCATCAGAAGAAGAGCAACAACTTGGAGCTGTTGGAGGAGTGTCAGAAAAATAACAAGATGGCTCTGCAATTCCTTAGCTGGAATTGTAATGGGATCAATGGGCCTTTGAAGAGAAGACAAGTATTTCATATTTTGAACAGAGAACAACTGGACTTGATATGTTTACAAGAAACTCATATAACTAGAGCCCACAGGAGACTACTTATAAATAAAAGACTAGGACAAGAATTTATTTCATCAGACAAAGTTAAGAAAAGAGGAGTTGTGATATATGTGAAAGAGAAATGGGCCCCAAAAATGATGTTTAAAGATGAGCAAGGGAGATACCTGGCAGTGGAGATACAAGTACAAGGAGAAAAACTTTTGGTTGTTGGAATTTATGCACCAAATGAAGGTAAATCTGACTTCTTCAAGAGACTTCATGAAACCCTGACGGACTATTTGGATTACAATATGATAATCATGGGAGATATGAATGGTGTGGTCTCCACTAACATGGACAAGGCACAAAGACTAACAGTTACTAAGGAAGGGAGACTTCCTAGGACCTTTTTTGAAATGACGGAAAGCATGGACTTGATAGACATATGGAGAACAAGGAACCCTCTGGAGAGAGAGGGAACCTTTTTCTCCCAAGCAATGATGACCTGGACCAGAATCGATCAAATTTGGATTACTAGTGGCATGGCTCCAAAGATTAAGAAGGTGGAAATCTGCCCAAAAACTTGCTCCGACCATAACGCCGTGAGAATGGAGATGAAACTTACAACAACTGGTCAATTTAGATGGAGAATGAATGACACCCTCTTTCGAGATAAGGAGATCCTTATGAAGGCCCAAAAAACTTTAAAAGACTATTTTGAAATAAATTTGAGGGCCGACGTGGAGAAAAGAGTGATCTGGGACGCAAGTAAAGCGGTGATGCAAGGTTTCTTGATTCAACAAAACTCAATAAAGAGGAAAAAACAAAATGAGAAAAAAGAAAAGATTTTGGAAAAGATAAAGGAAGGAGAGAAAAAATTAAGAACAAAACCAAAGTCCCAGGAGATTTTAAGAGAGATTAAGTTATATCAAACACAATATATGGAATTGATGAACCAAGAGATTGAATGGAAGATAAAGCAAATGAAACAAAAGACATTCGAATCAGCAAATAAATGTGGCAAACTTCTGGCATGGCAACTGAAGAAAAGGCAGAAATTAAATACAGTTACAAGCCTAGAAGTGGATGGAAAAAATATATCTAAACCCAATGAAATTAGAAATTGCTTTTTGAGTTACTTCAAAAAACTTTATACTCAAGGTCCGCAAAACGAAGAAGATATAGACAAATTCCTTGATAAATATGGATTACAAAAAATCTCTCATCAAAGTAAGATGGATCTGAACCAGAGAATAACAGAACAAGAGATAGAGGCTGCCATTCAGAATATGCAACTGGGCAAATCTCCAGGACCAGATGGACTGACTTCCAGATACTACAAATCGCTGAAGGAATGGTTGATTCAACCACTAAAAGAAGTTTGTAATGAGATCCTTGAGGGAAAAAAGGCACCTGAATCGTGGAAAGAAGCATATATTTCACTCATACCAAAGACAGAGACTGAAAAGACCCAATTGAAGAACTACCGCCCAATATCACTACTTAATGTGGATTACAAAATTTTTGCAGACATTTTGGCAAAAAGATTTAAAAAAGTGTTGATGGAAAAGATTCATAAGAACCAAGCAGGCTTTCTTCCAAAAAGACACCTAGCTGACAACGTAAGGAATATAATAGACATTTTGGAAAAGCTAGAGGTGAATATAAATACTAAAGCAGTACTGATTTTCGTGGACGCGGAGAAAGCCTTTGACAATATTTCTTGGAGCTTTATGATAAAGAATCTTCATGGGATGGGGGTAGGCCAAGGTTTTGAGAATGGTATGGCTGCAATATATTCTGAACAAAAAGCTAAATTGATAGTAAATAATGTAATAACTGAGGAACTTAAAATAGAAAAAGGAACACGACAGGGGTGCCCAATTTCCCCATTACTCTTTATTTCAGTTCTGGAGGTGTTGCTGAATATGATTAGGAATGACCAGCAGGTTAAAGGAGTGCAGGTCGGAGCTAAACAGTATAAGTTAAGAGCATTTGCAGATGACCTAGTATTGACTTTGCAAGAGCCAAACACTAGTACGAAAAGGGTCTTAGAAATAATCCAACTGTTTGGCCAGGTAGCTGGATTTAAGTTGAATAAACAAAAAACCAAAGTTTTAGGAAAAAACTTAACAGAGATGGAAAAAGAGGAATTCCAAGAGGAGACAGGGTTGACGGTGGTCAAGAAGGTTAAATACCTAGGGGTTTATTTGACATCTAAAAATGTGAATTTGTACAAGGACAATTATGAAAAATGTTGGTCAGAGATTAAAAAAGATCTAGAAATATGGTCAAATTTGAAATTGTCAATGTTAGGCCGAATTGCAGTGATTAAAATGAATGTATTGCCTAGAATGTTATTTTTGTTCCAGACCTTGCAGATTCTGGATAAGATGGAATGTTTCAAGAGGTGGCAGAAAGATATTTCGAAATTTGTCTGGCAGGGCAAAAAGCCCAGAATCAAATTTAAAATATTGACAGATGCTAAAGAAAGAGGGGGTTTTGCCCTGCCGGACTTGAAATTGTACTATGAGGCAGCAGCATTTTGCTGGCTGAAAGAATGGATGCTCCTCGAGAACACAGACATTTTAGATCTGGAAGGTTTCAATAACGCTTTTGGTTGGCATGCATATCTATGGTATGACAAAATCAATAGTGCCTTTAAAAATCACATTGTTAGAAAAGCATTGTTCAATGTTTGGATAAGATATAAAGATCTGTTGGAAAACAAAACCCCTAGATGGGTGTCACCAGTGGAGGCCAAGGCAGTGAAGAAACTCAATATGGAGGTCGGATGGCCGAAGTATTGGGAAATTTTGGAACAGGATGGAGATAAGTTCAAATTACAAAGTCATGAGAAATTGAAACATAAAGTACAAAATTGGTTTCAATATCATCAGATAATGGAATTTTTCAAACAGGACAGGAAAATTGGCTTCCAGGTGGAAAAATCAAAACTAGAAACTGAATTGTTAGAACCCAGTACTAAGAATTTATCTAGAATGTATAACTTGTTGCTGAAATGGAATACACAGGACGAAACAGTCAAATCGGCTATGATTAAGTGGGCACAGGATGTTGGTCATAACATTATGTCAGCTGACTGGGAATGGTTATGGAACACCGGTATCAAATTTACGGCATGTAATGCCTTAAAGGAAAACATTATGAAAATGGTTTACAGGTGGTACATGACCCCAGTCAAGCTGGCAAAAATTTATCATTTGCCCGATAACAAATGCTGGAAATGTAATGAGACTGAAGGTACTTTCTACCACCTTTGGTGGACATGCCCGAAAATTAAGGCTTTCTGGGAAATGATCTATAATGAAATGAAAAAGGTACTTAAATGTACTTTTCCTAAAAAACCAGAGGCCTTTCTCCTGGGCATTGTCGGCCAATTGGTGTCAAAGAGGGATAGAACTTTTTTTATGTATGCTACAACAGCAGCAAGAATACTTATCGCGAAGTATTGGAAGACACAAGATCTACCCACTCTGGAAGAATGGCAGATGAAAGTGATGGACTATATGACATTGGCCGAGATGACAGGCAGAATCCACGACCAACGAATAGAGACGGTGGAAGAAGAATGGAGAAAATTTAAAAGTTATCTTAAGGACTATTATAAACTTAATGAATGTTAAAGTGTTGTGGTTCTCAGAAACAAAGGGATAGAGTGATACAAGGTCAGAATATGGAGAGGACTAAGATGACAGAGGTTGGAAAGTAACAATTGGGAGTTGCTATAAAATTATGGACATTGGGATGCAGAAAGGGGGGGTATGGGGAAGTCCGAGAAAAGAGGTTTATGAAAATAGGTGATGAAATTATACATGTATGTTTGTCCTTTTAAGTGTTTGTTTGTTTTCTAAAATTTTGTAAAACCAATAAAAATTTTATAAAAAAAAAAAATTAGGGTTAGGGTTAAGGTTAGCGTGAATGACCACCGAAAGAACAATCCAAGTTTATTCGTCCCCTTTCTATTGAGATCTAACCAAAACACCTATGCTTGATTTGGTCTGATAACAAACATGTCACTCTGCGATTTTTCAATGAATGTGCATTCTAACCCCAAAAATACCAATTTGAAATAAACCCAATCAGACCTTTATCATTTTCTTTTTATGTAGATGGAACCCAAAACACCTTTTTGCATTGGTCGGGGGTGATTCCCAAAAAACACCATGTGAATTGAAATAAGACCAATCAAAGCTTATTCATCTTCTTTCTACGCATAGGGAAGCGAAAATACGGTGTTGCGTTATTTTGGTCTCATTACACTCACTGCGATTTCTGGGTCAATGTGCATTAACTCTAAAGAACACGACTAGAAATAAGTGAAGGCCAAGATTCTTCTTTCTATGTAGCTGGAACACAAAACAACATGTTTGGCTTTGTTTAGGCTTATTACACTTCGCTTTCCTAGGGTTAGGGTTAAGGTTAGGTTTAAGGTTAGGGTTGGGGTTAGGGTTAGGGATAGGGATAGGGTTAGGGTTAGGGTTAGGGTTATCGTTTCGGTTAGGGTTAGGGTTAGGTTTGGGGTGAGGTTAGGGTTAGGGTTTGGGTTAGCGTTAGGGTTGTGGTTAGGGTTAGGGTTAGGGTTAGTCTTACGGTTAGGGTTTCGGTTAGGGTTAGGGTTAGGGTTAGGGTTAGGGTTGGGGTTAGGATTAGGGTTAGGATTGGGGTTAGGGTTAGCGTTAGGGTTAGGGTTAGCGTTTCGGTTTGGGTAAGGGTTAGGGTTACGATGAGGGTTGAGGTTATGGTTAGTGTTGCGGTAACGGTTAGGGTTAGGATTGGGTTAGGGTTAGGGTTGGGATTGGGTTAGGGTTAGGTTTAGGGTTACGGTTAGGGTTATGGTTAGGGTTAGGATTGGGGTTAGGGTTAGGATTGGGGTTAGGGTTAGCGTTAGCTTTAGGGTTAGGGTTTGGTTTAGGGTTATGATTGGAGTTAGGGTTAGGGTTAGGGTTAGGATGGGGGTTAGGGTTAGGGTTAGGGATGGGGTTGGGGTTGGGGTTAGGGTTAGGGTTAGCGTTTCGGTTAGGCTTAGGCATAGGGTTACGGTTAGTGTTACGGTTAGGGTTAGGGTTTCGGTTTGGCTTAGGGTTATGGTTAGTGTTACGGTTAGGGTTAGGGTTAAGGTTAGGGTTAGGATTTCAGTTAGGGTTAGTGTTACGGTTAGGGTTAGGGTTGGGGTTACGGTTAGGGTTATTGTTAGGGTTAGGGTTAGGGTTGGCGTTTCGGTTAGGGTTAGGGTTAGGGATGGGGTTGGGGTTAGGGTTAGGGTTAGCGTTTCGGTTAGGCTTAGGGTTACGGTTAGGGTTAGGGTTAGGGTTAGGGTTAGGGTTACGGTTAGGGTTGGGGTTGGGGTTAGGGTTAGGGTTAGGGTTAGCGTTTCGGTTAGGGTTAGGGTTAGAGATAGGGTTAAGGTTAGGGATAGGGATAGGGTTAGGGTTTCGGTTAGGCTTAGGCTTACGGTTTGTGTTACGGTTAGGGTTAAAGTTAGGGTTGGGGTTGGGGTTACGGTTAGGGTTATTGTTAGGGTTAGGGTTAGGGTTAGGGTTAGCGTTTCGGTTAGGGTTAGGGTTGGGGTTAGGGTTACGGTTAGGGTTAGCGTTTCGGTTAGGGGTAGGGGTAGGGGTAGGGGTAGGCGTAGGGTTACAGTTAGTGTTACGGTTAGGGTTAGGGTTACGGTTAGGGTTAGGGTTAGGGTTAGGGTTAGGGTTTGGGTTATTGTTAGGGTTCGGGTTCGGGTTTCGGTTAGGCTTAGGGTTACGGTTAGTGTTGCGGTTAGGGTTAGGGTTAGGGTTAGGGTTCCGGTTAGGCTTAGGGTTAGGGTTAGGGTTGGGGTTACGGTTAGGGTAAATGTTAGGGTTAGGGTTGGGGTTAGGGTTAGGATTGGGGTTAGGGTTTGGGTTTGGGTTAGGGTTAGGGTTAGGGTTAGGGTTAGGGTTAAGGTTAGGGTTAGAGTTAGGGTTAAGGTTAGGCTTAGGGTTACGGTTAGTTTTACGGTTAGGGTTAGGGTTAGAGTTAGGGTTAAGGTTAGGGTTTCGGTTAGGCTAAGGGTTACGGTTAGTGTTACGGTTAGGGTTGGGGTTACGGTTAGGGTTATGGTTAGGGTTAGGGTTAGCGTTTCGGTTAGGGTTAGGGTTAGGGTTAGGGTTAGGGTTAGGGTTAGGGTTAGGATTGAGGTTAGGGTTAAGGTTAGGATTGGGGTTAGGCTTAGGGTTAGGGTTTCGGTTAGGTTCAGGGTTAGGGTTACGGTTAGTGTTACGGTTAGGGTTAGGGTTAGGGTTTCGGTTAGGCTTAGGGTTACGGTTAGTGTTACGGTTAGGGTTAGGGTTGGGGTTACGGTTAGGGTTATTGTTAGGGTTAGGGTTAGCGTTTCAGTTAGGTTTAGGGTTGGGGTTGGGATCACGGTTACGGTTAGGGTTAGGGTTAGGACTGGGGTTAGGGTTAGGGTTAGGGTTACCATTAGGGTTAGGGTTAGGGTTATAGTTAGGGTTAGGGTTACGGTTAGGGTTAGGATTGGGTTAGGGTTAGGTTTAGGTTTAGGTTTAGGTTTAGGTTTAGGGTTAGGGTTAGGGTTAGGGTTAGGGTTAGGGTTGGGTTAGGGTTCGCGTTTCGGATAGGGTTAGGGTTAGGGGTAGGGCTAGGATTGGGGTTGGGGTTAAGGTTAGGATTGGGGTTAGGGTTAGGGTTAGGGTTTGGGTTAGGGTCAGGGTTAGGGTTACGGGTTAGGGTTAGGGTTAGAGTTAGGGATAGGGTTTCGGTTTCGGTTAGGCTGAGGGTTACGGTTAGTGTTACGGTTAGGGTTAGGGTTAGGGTTGGCGTTACGGTTAGGGTTATTGTTAGGGTTAGGGTTAGCGTTTCGGTTAGTGTTAGGGTTAGGGTTGGGGTTACGGTTAGGGTTAGGGTTAGGATTGGGGTTAGGGTTAGGGTTAGTGTTAGGGTTAGTGTTAGGGTTAGGGTTAGGGTTAGGGTTACCATTAGGGTTAGGGTTAGGGTTAGGGTTAGGGTTAGTGTTACGGTTAGGGTTACGGTTACGGTTACGGTTAGGGTTAGGATTGGGTTACGGTTAGGGTTAGGGTTCGCGTTTCGGATAGGGTTAGGGTTGGGGTTAGGGTTAGGGTTACGGTTAGTGTTAGGGTTAGGGTTAGGGTTAGCGTTTCGGTTAGGCTTAGGGTTAGGGTTAGTGTTAAGGTTAGGGATAGGGTTAGGGTTAGAGTTAGAGTTAGGGTTAGGGTTAGGGTTTCGGTTAGGCTTAGGGTTACGGTTAGTGTTACGGTTAGGGTTAGTGTTGGGGTTACAGATAGGGTAATTGTTAGGGTTAGGGTTAGGGTTAGCGTTTCGGTTAGGATTAGGGTTAGGGTTAGGTTTGGGGTTAGGGTTAGGGTTAGGGTTAGGGTTAGGGTTAGGGTTAAGGTTAGGATTGAGGTTAGGGTTAGGGTTAGGGTTACGGTTAGGGTTAGAGTTAGAGTTAGGGATAGGGTTAGGGTTAGGGTTAGGGTTTTGGTTAGGCTTTGGGTTACGGTTAGTGTTACGGTTAGGGTTAGGGTTGGGGTTACGGTTAGGGTTATTGTTAGTGTTAGGGTTAGCGTTTCGGTTAGGGTTAGTGTTGGGGTTGGGGTTACGGTTACGGATAGGGTTAGGGTTAGGATTGGGGTTAGGGTTAGGGTTACCATAAGGGTTAGTGTTAGGGTTATGGTTAGGGTTAGGGTTAGGGTTACGGTTAGGGTTAGGGTTAGGGTTAGGGTTAGGGTTAGGATTGGGTTAGGGTTAGGGTTAGGGTTAGGGTTAGGGTTAGGGTTGGGTTAGGGTTCGCGTTTCGGATAGGGTTAGGGTTATGGTTAGGGTTAGCGTTTCGGTTAGGGTTAGGGTTAGGTTTAGGGTTAGGGTTAGTGTTACTGTTGGGGTTGGGGTTAGGGTTAGGGTTAGGATTGGGGTTAGGGTTAGGGTTACAGTTAGTGTTACGGTTAGGGTTAGCGTTTCGGTTAGGCTTAGGGTCAGGGTTAGTGTTACGGTTATGGTTAGGGTTAGGGTTACGGTTAGTGTTAGGGTTGGGGTTAGGGTTACGGTTAGGGATAGGTTAGGGTTAGGGTTAGGATTCGCCTTTCGGTTAATGTTATGGTTAGTGTTGGGGTTGGGTTTAGGGTTAGGGTTAGGGTTTCGGTTAGGGTTAGGGTTAGGATTAGGGTTAGGGTTAGGGTTGGGTTAGGGTTACCGTTTCGTTTTGGGTAAGGGTTAGGGTTACACTTAGGGTTAAGGTTATGGTTAGTGTTGCGGTAACGGTTAGGGTTAGGGTTCGGATTGGGTTAGGGTTAGGGTTGGGATTGGGTTAGGTTTAGGGTTAGGGTTACGGTTACGGTTATGGTTAGGGTTAGGATTGGGGTTAGTGTGTTTTAGGGTTATGATTAGGGTTAGGGTTACGGATGGGTTTGGGGTTAGGTTTAGGGTTAGCGTTTCGGTTAGGCTTAGGGTTACGGTTAGTGTTACGGTTAGGGTTAGGGTTAGGGTTAGGGTTAGGGTTAGGGTTTCGGTTAGGCGTAGGGTTACGGTTAGTGTTACGGTTACGGTTAGGCTTAGGCTTAGGGTTAGGGTTAGGGTTAGAGTTAGGGTTAGGGATAGGGTTAGGGTTTCGGTTAGGCTTAGGCTTACGGTTAGTGTTACGGTTAGGGTTAGGGTTAGGGTTGGGGTTACGGTTAGGGTTATTGTTAGGGTTTGGGTTTGGGTTAGCGTTTCGGTTAGGGTTAGGGTTAGGGTTAGGGTTGGGGTTACGGTTACGGTTACGGTTACGGTTACGGTTAGGGTTAGGGTTAGGGTTAGGGTTAGGGTTAGGGTTAGGGTTAGGGTTACGGTTAGGGTTAGGGTTAGGGTTAGGGTTAGGGTTAGGGTTAGGGTTAGTATTGGGTTAGGGTTAGGGTTAGGGTTAGGGTTAGGGTTAGGGTTAGGGTTTGGGTTTGGGTTTGGGTTATTGTTAGGGTTAGGGTTGGGGTTAGGGTTGGGGTTAGGGTTAGGGTTTTGGTTAGGCTTAGCGTTACGGTTAGTGTTACGGTTAGGGTTAGGGCTGAGGTTACGGTTAGGGTTATTGTTAGGGTTAGGGTTAGCGTTGGGGTTAGGGTTAGAGTTAGGGTTAGGGTTAGGGTTAGGATTGGGGTTAGGGTTAGGGTTAGGATTGGGGTTAGGGTTAGGGTTTGGGTTAGGGTTAGGGTTAGGGTTACGGTTAGTGTTACGGTTAGGGTTAGGGTTAGGGTTAGAGTTAGGGTTAGGGTTAGGGTTTCGGTTAGGCTTAGGGTTACCTTTAGTGTTACGGTTAGGGTTAGGGTTAGGCTTAGGGTTGGGTTTACAGTTAGGGTTATTGTTAAGGTTAGGGTTAGCATTTCGGTTAGGTTTGGGGTTACGGTTAGGGTTAGGATTGGGGTTAGGGTTAGGATTGGGGTTAGGGTTAGGGTTAGGGTTACCATTAGGGTTAGGGTTAGTGTTAGGGTTAGTGTTAGGGTTAGGGTTAGGGTTAGGGTTACCATTAGGGTTAGGGTTAGGGTTAGGGTTAGTGTTACGGTTAGGGTTACGGTTACGGTTACGGTTAGGGTTAGGATTGGGTTACGGTTAGGGTTAGGGTTCGCGTTTCGGATAGGGTTAGGGTTGGGGTTAGGGTTAGGGTTACGGTTAGTGTTAGGGTTAGGGTTAGGGTTAGCGTTTCGGTTAGGCTTAGGGTTAGGGTTAGTGTTAAGGTTAGGGATAGGGTTAGGGTTAGAGTTAGAGTTAGGGTTAGGGTTAAGGTTTCGGTTAGGCTTAGGGTTACGGTTAGTGTTACGGTTACGGTTAGGGTTGGGGTTACAGATAGGGTTATTGTTAGGGTTAGGGTTAGGGTTAGCGTTTCGGTTAGGATTAGGGTTAGGGTTAGGGTTGGGGTTAGGGTTAGGGTTAGGGTTAGGGTTAGGGTTAGGGTTAAGGTTAGGATTGAGGTTAGGGTTAGGGTTAGGGTTACGGTTACGGTTAGGGTTAGAGTTAGAGTTAGAGTTAGGGATAGGGTTAGGGTTAGGGTTAGGGTTTTGGTTAGGCTTTGGGTTACGGTTAGTGTTACGGTTAGGGTTAGGGTTGGGGTTACGGTTAGGGTTATTGTTAGTGTTAGGGTTAGCGTTTCGGTTAGGGTTAGGGTTGGGGTTGGGGTTACGGTTACGGATAGGGTTAGGGTTAGGATTGGGGTTAGGGTTAGGGTTACCATAAGGGTTAGTGTTAGGGTTATGGTTAGGGTTACGGTTACGGTTAGGGTTAGGGTTAGGGTTAGGATTGGGTTAGGGTTAGGGTTAGGGTTAGGGTTAGGGTTAGGGTTAGGGTTAGGGTTAGGGTTAGGGTTGGGTTAGGGTTCGCGTTTCGGATAGGGTTAGGGTTATGGTTAGGGTTAGCGTTTCGGTTAGGGTTAGGGTTAGGTTTAGGGTTAGGGTTAGTGTTACTGTTGGGGTTGGGGTTAGGGTTAGGGTTAGGATTGGGGTTAGGGTTAGGGTTACAGTTAGTGTTACGGTTAGGGTTAGCGTTTCGGTTAGGCTTAGGGTCAGGGTTAGTGTTACGGTTATGGTTAGGGTTAGGGTTACGGTTAGTGTTAGGGTTGGGGTTAGGGTTACGGTTAGGGATAGGTTAGGGTTAGGGTTAGGATTCACCTTTCGGTTAATGTTATGGTTAGTGTTGGGGTTGGGTTTAGGGTTAGGGTTAGGGTTAGGGTTAGGGTTTCGGTTAGGGTTAGGGT